>NC_134693.1:72798292-74027042 GCF_050947455.1 Rhinoderma darwinii | reverse complement strand
AACTGGGGCATGTAGTCGGAGCCAGGGCAAGCTCAGCAGAACAGGGTTGACGGCCTTGGACAGGATAAAAAACGAGATGAGCTCAGAATGAAGTGCTCCCACTTGGAGCTTCAGTGGTTTGGTAACAGCTACAATAGGGTCATGCAGAGGTAGTCCATTCACCGAGGCAACGATCAAAGGCCTCTCCATGAGGGTTGTGGGCAACTGGAGAAGATCCACCAGGTCTCTCCGAATGAAGTTAGCTGCGGATCCAGAGTCCAGATAGTCAGAGACCCGGTGCGTTGTCTCACCGGACACTATGGTCGCCTTGGTGGACAATTTGGAAGAAAGTCCCTCCTCACCCAGGGTTGTCTCTCCAACCAATCCCAGGTTCTGGGGCTTTTGAGGGCACAGACGCACAGGATGGCCACCCGAGGCCGCAATACAGACAGAGTCCCGAAGTGCGTCTGCATAGAATCTCCTGGGTGGACAGCTTGGGATGGTCCACGTTCAAAGACTCCTTAGGTGGAACAACTGATGAGGGCAGCAGGGGTTGCTGAAATGTGGGAGCCGGACTAGGGATGTAAAGGATCTGCCAGGTACTACGTCTGTGTATACTCCCGGGATTAATCAGTCGACACCTGAGGCCAGACCTCTTAGACTGACACCGGCTCCCACCAATCAGGGTGGCAGGCTCAGGAGTGGGAGAGCCTATCGCGGCCTGGTCAGTTGGAGTTAGCTCCGCCCCCTGTCCATTTATACCTGCCGTTTTCTCTTCCTCATTGCTTGTTATTCTTGGATTCCTGGCCCCACTGCTGCCTTGCTCCAGCCTGCTTCTGCCGTGCTTCTGCCTTGCTTCAGTTCCCGCTTATCCTGCTTCGCTCTGCCCCTGGCTTGCTTCCTGCTCCGTGCTCTCGTTGGTATACTCCACTACATCCTGATCCTGACTGACTCATTTACCGCTCCATTTCTTCGCGGCGTTCCGTGGGCTACTGCCCCTTCCCTTGCGTGTTCCCTGTTTGTACTCCCTTGCACTTAGACAGCGTAGGGACCGCCGCCAAGTTGTACCCCGTCGCCTAGGGCGGGTCGTTGCAAGTAGGCAGGGACAGGGCGGTGGGTAGATTCCTGCCATTACAAGGGAGTTCTCTCTCCCGACAAGCGTCTTGGAAGCGTTCTCGGATCCTTATGTCAATCCGGGCGGCCAGAAGAATGCGATCGTCCAGGGTAGATGGCAGATATCGGGCGGCAAGCTCGTCCTTAATCTTGGGGGACAGTCCCTGCCAAAATGTCGCCCATGGAAGTGTCTCCCTGGCGAAGGTACAGCAAGGAGGTGGCTGCCGACAAGACTTGTCCAGGTACCTCCAATACCATGCGAAATGTCCGTATGAAACCCTGGAAATCACGGGTCTCTTGTTCCTTGTCGTTCCCAGATGGGGTTCGCCCATGCTAGGGCCCTGCCAGTGAGGAGCGAAACAATGAAAGCGACCCTTGCGCCGTCAGTGGAAAATGCTCTTGCATACAGACTAAAGTGGATCTGGTACTGGTTCAAAAATCCCCTGCAGGTCTTCGCGTCTCCATCATAGCGATGAGGTAGTGGCAGAGAAAATCGGGGATCAGCACTGCTAGGAGGTGTAGTCGGAGGATCCGTACGACCAGAAGGTGTAGTAGGAGGAACAGCAGCTTGCATATCCAGCCGATGTGAAATAATGTTCATTGCCTGGAGGAGATCTGTGGGTATGTGGATCCACTGTGCCGTACTACCGTAGCGGTATAGCAGCTGGCCAAACAGGGTACAAAGTCAATGTCTATAGTTCGGATAAAGGTACTTGTGGCAATTCAGACAGTAGCGATGGTTTAGGCTCAGATGGAACTCTGGCAGCAGGCAGACAACAGGTGTGGTGAAACACAGCGGGTGTAGCAGGTGACACAACACTACTCCAACTCTTTACAGCACAGGGACACGGTAGCACAGGGTACAGGTTACAGGTAGCAGGAACGGGAACAGTGGGAACTGGAAAACACTCAAGGGACCATTGTAAAGACTAACATGGGTAGGTACAAACAACGCTCAGGCAATCAAGGAAGGGGCAGGGCCCTTCTTATAGTCCAGGGTGATCTGGGAGCAATCAGCTCAATCTCACACATGAGTGCGCTTCAACTCTAGTGGTCACTGTGGTCACTGCGGGACAGGACAGCCACATGTGATGGCATCTCTGGAGAGAAAGGCGTCGGCAGGATGATACGAGTTCGTGGTCAGCGACCGCGGACGTTACAGATAGATAGATAGATAGATAGATAGATAGATAGATAATGAGATAATGAGATAGATAGATAATAAGATGATGGATTGATAGATAGATATTCAAAAGATAGGCAGCACTCCACACCAACGAATTCAAGTGGAAAAATTTGGTTTTATTTACCCATAGAAAGATAGATAGATAGATAGATAGATAGATAGATAGATAGATAAAAAGTCCCCCGTCCAGCAGCACCAGCCTGAAAATATGGATAGGTGCACGCCCTGGGAACCCGATCATGGTTCCAAATCCTCCAATATGTGTCCAAAGATAGGCAGCACTCCAAATCAAAGTGAAAAAAGTAGCTTTTAATAGCCCTCGTGCAACGTTTCGGCTCAATACAAGGAGCCTTTCTCAAGCCTCGATACCTTCCGTTACACGGAAGCTGATGCCCAACGTATCCTTCAAGACCTGGAGGGAGAGGTTAGTTTCTTGAAAACACCATCTGTCATTGACCTCAAACGTAAAATTGAGAATGACTCTAAACGTCTAATCTTCTTGCATACTATTGTCATGTTTTATATTTACGATAATCGTTGAAGTGTGCAGGCGCTGACATGCGCATTGGTTTATATAATTATAGGGGAGAAAACCTCACGAAACATCGCCGCCGAAGACCTCATATCACTAGTGCGCATGCGTGGACATGCGCAATGGGTTTCTGCCTGAAAGAGCGTTTATTTTAATGAGGATGTATCCCTCATTTGTGAAACGGCAGACCTGCGCAGTTTGAAACTCAGGACACCAGAAATAATACAACATAACAGCACACTAGAACATGGATCCATTGTATTACATGGTAATGTGGTTTTTAACAAATTGCACACATATGCACCTGTTTAATATTGTTTGTAACAATTAGCATTTTTGCACTTTATTCATACATCTGATGAATTATTGCATTTGATCTCCTTGTAGATAGATCATTGTTGACACAATATGTATTTTTATATGCATTGATATGTATGGCATTTTTGCTGGTTTTTATTGTTTTGTATCAATCACCTGTTAATTGGGACTATTTGTTTAGCCTCCATATATACCACTGTTTTGTACACTGTTAACATGCTTGAGAAAGGCTCCTTGTATTGAGCCGAAATGTTGCACGAGGGCTATTAAAAGCTACTTTTTTTCACCTTGATTTGGAGTGCTGCCTATCTTTGGACACATAGATAGATAGATAGATAGATAGATAGATAGATAGATAGATAGATAGATAGATAGATAGATAGATAGATAGATAGATAGATAGATAGATAGATAGATAGATAGATAGATAGATAGATAGATGATAGATATGAGATACATAGATAATTAGATAGATACTTATTTAAAAAATAAATAAAAGTGTTTTATTATTACTATTACTGTTCTCCCTCTCCTGACGACCTGCCGAGGCGCTAATAAAGTATTTGAAAAAACACAGAGACATAAGAAGTTACAGCGAGGGGGTACTGCGAGAGGGGGGCCCCTTTTTTTCCGCCATGTGGCACCCCCCACAAGCACCGTGAATGCACACCCCTGCAAACCACCACACAATCCCCCGCACACACACCCCCCTGCAAACCCGCCCTGAACACACGCACACCTTACCCATAGCTCCCAACCATCCCGGATCCGGCAGGACAGTCCTGGTTTCTCACCGCTGTCCCGGTCGGTGTGAAAAATGTCCCGCTGGGTGCTGCAGCTGTATCAATACAGCTGATCGCTGCTGACAGGCGCCTTGCATGCCGGACGACTGCAGTAGCGATCAGCGTCAGAAGGAGGCAGGAGTTCTTGCTGGGGTCGATGCCGGCCCAGAAGTGGACCAGTCCAGTCACCTGACCTGTCATCTGACCTCACCGGTCAGGTGACAGGTCAGGTGACTGGGCTGGTCCAGTCCCGGGCCGGCAACGACGCCAGTCAGAACGCCGCTGCAAGACCTCCTGCTTTCTCTTAACGGTGAGTGACATCAAGGCAGAGTGGAGAGTGGTAGCAGTAGGCTACCTCTACCGCTTTCTGCTCTGGCTGCATTGTGGCACAAAGTATAAGGGTGAGGGGGGTTGTGTGGCGCTATCTACAGGGGGGCTGTGTGTGGAGATATCTAAAAGGGGGGCTGTGTGTGGAACTATCTACAGGGGGCTGTGTGTGGAGCTATCTACAGGGGGCCGTGCGTGGAGCAATCTACAGGGGGCTGTGCGTGAAGCGATCTAAAGGGGGGCTGTGTGTGGAGCGATCTACAGGGGGGCTGTGAGTGGAGTGATCTACAGGGCGGTTGTGCGTGGAGCGATCTACAGGGGGCTTTGCGTTGAGCGATCTACAGGGGGGCTGTGAATGGGGCGATCTACAGGGGGGCTGTGCGTGGCGCTATCTACAGGGGGCTCTGCATGGTGCTATCTACAGGGGGGCTATGCGTGGCTCTATCTACAGGGGAGCTGTGCATGCCGCTATCTACAGGGGGGCCGTGTGTGACGCTATCTACAGGGGGTTGTGCGTGGCGCTATCTACAGGGGGGCTGGGTATGGCGCTATCTACAGGGGGCTGTGTGTGGCGCTATCTACAGGGGGGCTGTGCGTGGCGCTATCTACAGGGGGGCTGCTGAAGCTGATTGGCAGGGTCCGACTCCCCCGCCAATCAGCTGTTTTGAAGGGGCCGCAGCGCTCGTACGAGAGCTGCTTCCCCTTCATTCCGGTCACTTGCTCACACTGTGAATTAGTGTCAGCGATTCACAGTGTGAGTGAGTAAGGGAAATGAAGGGGAAGCAGCTCTCATACAAGCGCAGCAGTCTCTTCAAAACAGCTGATAGGTCGAGGTCCTGGGAGTCGGACCCCGACCTATCAGCTATTGATGGCCTATCCTGAGGATAGGCCATCAATGTTTAGGGACTGGACAACCCCTTTAAGCCTATGTGGCAGGCTTAGAGGGCCCATGAGACAGGATCACAAATTGTGTGATGCTGTCTGCTCGTCCCTGCATCTAAGCCAATCACATGGTAGGCTTAAATACATGATCCATGTGTCATCCTGTCAGATGGGCCCTGTATATAAGCCTACCACATGGTAGGTTTAGATACAGGGCCCCAGCAGACAGTAATCTTATACTGTATAAGATTACTGTCTGCAGGGGCCCTGTATCTAAGCATCTTACAATAACCACATGGTAAGCTTAGATACAGGGCCCATATGTGAAACTGTCTGTTGGACCCTGTATCTAAGCCAGTAGGCTTAGATACAAGGCTACAGCAGACAGTAATCTTATACTGTATAAGATTACTGTCTGCTGGACCCTGTATCTAAGCCTACCTTGATAGACAGTATCACACATGGGCCCTGTATCTAAGCCTACCACATGTGTTACTAATAGTTTTTTTTGTGTTTGTGTTTTTTTACAGGTTCAGTCGTTGGACTACGTCGAATTCCAGGACTACTTCGATGACGGCTTTTTTTTATTATCAATAAAATGGTTAATGAGGGCTGTGTGGGTTTTATTTTATTTCAATAAAATATTTTTTCTATGTCTGTGGTTTTTTTTTCAAACTATATTACTACCACCTTAGTAATGGCCGCCGGCTGATTGACAGCGTTCATTACTAAGGCGGGGCTTAGTGTTAGCCGGTACAGAGGCTTACCCCGGTACCCACCGCCACCAGGGGTGCTGGGAAGGGCCGGGTAGGATCCAGTATCTGACCATCTATAGCGATGGTCGGGAAATGGGGCGGCCGCAGGCTGGTATTATCAGGCTGGGACAGGCCAGAAACAGTGGCCTTCCCCACCCTGGTAATGCTAGCCTGTTGCTGCTTTATTGTATCTGGCTGGTTATGAAAAAGGGGGGGGGGGGGACCCACGTCGTTTTTAAAAAAAAATAAGAATTGGAAAGAACAATGTGGTTTTTTTTTTTAAATAAAAAACCCCACACAACCCTCATTAACCATTTTATTGAGAATAAAAAAACGCTGTCACACACACACACACACACACACACACACACACACACACACACACACACACACACACACACACACACACACACACACACACACACATACATACATACACATTTTTTGGGGGGGTACATGTATTGGGGCTATTTCCCCTGACATTTTAAGTCCTTAGTGACGCCCCTGGCTGCTAGTGCTGCATTGTCGGCCATTAGAAGTTTTAAGGGGAGGGGCCCAATAAGAACTTTTGCATCGGGGCCCATGAGCCTTTAGCTACGATGGGGTCAATCAGACTGCTGCCATTACCAAGGCGCTGATAAAGGATTAAAAAAACACAGACACATAAGAAAATATTTTTTATTGAAATAAGAACTCGATCCTCCTTGACCATTTTATTTTAAAAAAACATAGATCATCGCAGTATCTACGAGGTAGTCCAATCGGTCCAGCGGAACCTGCAAAACAAAAAAATAAGGTTCGTAATATGAAGAATAAAAATACTTCTCCTCTCCTCCAGCAGTCTTCTGTCTTCTTTCCTGCGCTGCGATAGAAACTAGATGTCAATGAAAAATAATTCCCCTTCATGTAACTCGGCTACCTGTCAACTGAAAAGTCATCCACCAGAGGGGAAAATGTTTCCCCACCATGTCTGCTTCCCAGGTGTTTCTTTGTGGTACTCCGCCATGGGGAAACATTTTTCCGTCTGGCAGATGATATTTCCATTGACAGGTAGCAGAGTTACACAACAGGAAAAACAATTCCCCATTATGTAACTCTGCTACCTGTCAAATGAAAAGTCATCCACCACAGGGTCTCCCTCTTGACTTTCATTGTTCTCAGCCTTTTGGTTTGTCCTGCAGCTGCTGCTGCCGTGGTCAGCAAATGTTATACCCAAGTTAGGAAAAGTAACACTGCAGTGTCCCAGTACAGTCTCCCAGCTGCTGTATGTAAGTTGTCGGGTGGCTGAGGAGTTCTCTCTATGTAATCCCTGTGTATTTGCTGGGTACCATGAGTTCCAAGTGTGCAACAATATGCATTTCCTTTTATATGCTGCAATTCTCATGTATACCTAAATGTGATGTCGTGCAGGGGTTAATATATTCTCACTTTGTACAGGAGCAAAATACATGGTCACATGCTTCTGCTTGAAGCCAATCAGCTAGCTCTGTGGGAGGAGTTCCAGAGGGCAGAACCAGCAGAAACCAGTTTAGAGTAAGGGAATGTTCACACGTAGACGTACGTTACGGCTGAAATCACGGAGCTGTTTTCAGGAGAAAAAAGCTCCGCAATTTCAGACGTAATGGCAAGTGCAGGCGCTTTTCGCTGCGTCCATTACGGACGTAATTGGACCTGTTTTTCCATGGAGTCAAGGGAAAACGGCTCCAATTACGTCTCAAGAAGTGCCAGGCACTTCTTTGATGCGGCCGTTTTTTTTACGCGCCGTCTTTTAACAGCGGCGCGTAAAAAAAATGACCGTCGGCTCAGTACATCGTAAAACCCATTCAAATGAATGGGTAGATGTGTGCCGACGCTTTGGAGCCGTATTTTCGGACGTAATTCGGGGCTAAAACGCCCGAATTACGTCCGTAAATAGGGTGTGTGAACCCAGCCTAAGAGAGACATGTGGGAGGTCATTCATGCGGTGAAGCAGACAGACATGCTGTCTGTTGATTCAGCCAACTTTAGCTTAGGCTAGAGTAGGCCACACATGTCCATTTCCCCATCTAGAAACAAGATTCTAAGCCTGACTGTATTTATATACCATTAATCTGCACAGACCTCATCAGTAAAGTTTACCATCTTGTTACCCCGTTACAAACAAGTAGGTGTCTCTTTACTGCAGACTTGCACCTTGACAAAAGCTGTGTGGGTTCAGAGGTAGAGACGAGGGGTCGGCCACGCCACCCGTGACATCAATCTGATATCTGCAGGACCACAAGTCCCAGCCAGCCCTGCTGCCATTCATACACTATCTGGTCTCCCTCTGCCTACCGCAAGGCTTTTTCTGGCGTCACGAACAGGATTCATCTGTGTGCCGGTGCAAAGGACTTTTCTCATAAGTCACGGATTAATAGATTGTCTAGCGGTCCACCATCAAACTGACTATACTTAGTAACTCTGCTTGCTGTCAGCTACAGACAGGATTGCAGTTGCATGTGACAAATCCCTTGGGTGCTTTATTCAAGAGGGGGAGCTTCTCTGTTATATGTGTTGGGACTGTGATATACTATGCCTTACTGTTTCCAGGCTTAAAATGTGCCCTGATCCCCAAGCAGCCTCTTCCTGGTGTCAGCACTACTGTGAAATATCTGCTGCGCAACAAGCCGCCAGACTGCAGAGGACAGTAGTGCCACAACATAAATTCCGTATTCTTAAAGGGACAGCGACACAAATTACTTCGCCATGCTTGATCCAAGCAGCAGTGAATAGCCAGCAAATACACAGGGATTACATAGAGAGAACTCCTCAGCCACCCGACAACTTACATACAGCAGCTGGGAGACTGTACTGGTTGGGACACTGCATCTCTTGCAGTAGCTGCATCTGCACCTCTGGCTGCCAGCGCACCTCCAGTTCCTGCTCCAGTTATGTAATTTGGGATGCCAGTGTTCCTCGGAGCCTCCAACTTACCGAGCTACAGAGGGGATCCACATACCCTCGCAGAATTCAAGGAGAAGATCCTAAGGACATTGAAATTTATTTCTCTGACCCCCCAATCAGAAGGTACAGCTCCTAATGGGTCAGCTGGAAGGACCTGCTGCGGAGGAAGTGCGTACCTGGCCATCCACTGACAAGACCAGCGTGGACCAGATCCTTTGCCGACTCCAGCAGGAGTTTGAGCTCCAGTCACCAACAGAGGTTAGACTTCACTTCTACGAGCGACGGCAGAGACCCTCAGGGACTATGCGCTTGCCCTTCAGACTGCTTTCCGGGCTGTGTGCCAAGTAGACGCTCTATCCCCAGCTGACGTAGAGCGTGTAATCATGGACAGGTTCATCGAGGGTGTGGACTCTAGGTTGCTGCAGAGCCAACTACGTATGCTAGCTGTCCAGAACTCTGGGTTATCCTTTTCTGAGTTTAAAACTCTGGCACTGCGTGTACTGGGACTGATACAGGTTATGGGGGACCCCCTATGGCTACCTGCTCACCAGACCTGGCTGGTAGGGTCTTTACCCTACCCCCATCTCCACATGCTCTGCCCTCTCAGTCGTGTCATGCTTCCCAGGCCTCTACTTCTACCACCATGTCTCCTCTACAGGAGCAAGTACATACTATGTCCAAGACTCTTGACCTAGTTTGTCAAACCCTAAAAGAGCTGACGGATCAGAAGTCTCCGTTCCCCCATGGACCGTCACTAATGAGACATGTCACCGGAACCTCACCATAACCGCAGCAGTCCTGGACGGTACACTATAGTAAGGAATCCAAGGGGTGATCGAGCATATTGTTCATATTGTCAAAAACCTGGACACTACGGATCGCAGTGCTACAAGTTAAACGGGCAACTCCCAAGGCAGAGGGCCGCCCCTCGGGAGCAGAATCAGAAGGTCCAGAGCGATCACAATGGGCGTCCAGATTCCTCTCGCCCTGCCTGCACATAGCCGTACGGTTTAATGTTGTCCCACTAGAAGCTATAGTGGACACTGGGTCTCAGCTGACCACACTTGAAAAACAGGTGTTTGATGAGTTCTGGGACTCTAAAGATTTAAATACTGTACCTAAAGTTAAAATTAATTTACTCGCAAGTAATGGACTGCCTATCTCGCAATTGGGTTATTGGGAGCCCACCATCCAAGTGGGTGATCACACTTTACGTAGTCAGGGAGTAATAGTTACTGATTCTGGTAGAGGAGCAATGTCTGCAGTAATTTTAGGCATGAATGTCTTACGTCATTGTTTTTCTGATGTTCTCGATGCTTTGCATGCCTCTCTCTATAATGCTTCCTCCTCCTACCGGCAAACCGTGCAGCACAACATCCAGAAACTCTGCGCCCAGCGGAATTTTGCCAACTGCCGTGGTGAAATTTGTCGAGTCCGTATTCAAGAAGCACGTCTCGTGACCCGGACACCCAACAGTGAGATGCTACTTTTGTGCCGTGCCCTCCCGGGCCTTGAGAACAAAGACTACCAAGCCTTCCTGGACTACATTCCAGTAGATGGTCAGCCTCTGATACAAGCTGCAAGAAGCATTGTAACCGTCTCAAACGGTAGAGTTCCAGTCCGACTAGTGAATCTGAGTAAACTAGGAGAGAGTAAAAAAGTCACGGCGCCACATAGTGCAATAAAAACAGGATAAAAGATGGAGCTACTAATATAATAAAAGTGCTCACCTTGAGTTGTGGACACTGGCAGGTGTCACAACAGGGGGAGAGATGTATATAGCTGCTGCCGGGTCCGTAACACAACAAACCGGAGTTTGCTGTCAGGTAACAGTAAAAAGGAGTAGAAAAAATGGACCAAAGGCGCTGCTAATAATGGCAAGGCTAGGTAATTAAAGCATTAAAAGTATTTATTAACAGTGGACAGGCTACGCGTTTCAACGCCGGACCGGCGTCTACCATCAGGCCAATAAACACAGTGCGATTAACAAAGGTTTAAATACAGATAACACGAATAACAATTAGCTGTCAATCAGAACAAAGAACCGCCAAAAAAAAGACGGGTCAAAAGTCAAGTGTCAAAAGTCAAATGTCAGTCAATGCATTACAGCGTAAAAACACAATACCGCAGGGTCAATTGATAACAATTTAAACGCTGTTAGAAATAACAAAAAGAACAAAATCCAGATATAAGGACATGAGTAAAAAAACAGATAACACACACAGAAAACGATAATTCATTAAATCAATAGAGATAACGATGTTAATGTTTAGGGAATCGTTCGGTAATACAATAGGTGTAATCACCCAAAAAGGATGGCAGGGGAGAGCAGGAATAAAAAACCGTGTCGAAGTTAAATCTAGAAAAACAAGGTTAAAACACAGGCGGCGCTGAAAAGCGTCCCTGGCGTCTAGGCAACCAAATAAATACGGTGGCCGAGGAAAACCAAAAAGGAAAACCCTGACACGCAAGGTGATACGCAAAAGGGGAACGAAGGAAGATATTGACGGGAAACAGATGAAAAGGGATAGGTGAGTCATTATAATTCATTAAACTTAATTACAACTAATTTTCCTCGGCCACCGTATTTATTTGGTTGCCTAGAAGCAAGGGACGCTTTTCAGCGCCGCCTGTGTTTTAACCTTGCTTTTCTGGATTTAACTTCGACACGGTTTTTTATTCCTGCTCTCCCCTGCCATCCTTTTTGGGTGATTACACCTATTGTATTACCGAACTATTCCCTAAACATTAACATCGTTATCTCTATTGATTTAATGAATTATCGTTTTCTGTGTGTGTTATCTGTTTTTTTACTCATGTCCTTATATGTGGATTTTGTTCTTTTTGTTATTTCTAACAGCGTATTATTGTTATCAATTGACCCTGCGGTATTGTGTTTTTACGCTGTAATGCATTGACTGACATTTGACTTTTGACACTTGACTTTTGCCCCGTCTTTTTTTTGGCGGTTCTTTGTTCTGATTGACAGCTAATTGTTATTCATGTTATCTGTATTTAAAACTTTTGTTAATCACACTGTGTGTATGGCGTTGAAACGCGTAGCCTGTCCACTGTTAATAAATACTTTTAATGCTTTAATTACCTAGCCTTGCCATTATTAGCAGTGCCTTTGGTCCATTTTTTCTACTCCTTTTTACTAGTCAATCTGAGTGACACGCCAGTAGTGCTGCATAAATATCACCCAGTTGCCCAGCTATACCAGCTCGATCCAGAAGACGTCCTGGACGAAGAGAACTTTGCCTATCAACAGTCAACTACCGCCACTACCAAGAACTCTGACAAGTCCAACACTCCGCCTTGGTGGTCTGAACTTAATGTGGGAGATGCAAATACTACTGCTGATCGCATTAATGGAGTTCTCAATGTTGCCAAGCGTTACCACCAGGCATTCAGCAAAAATCCATTAGACTTCGGGAAAATTACTCTCATCCAGCATCACATCAATACAGGTAACCATCATCCTATCAAGGAAAGACACTGTCCAGTTGCCCCAGCAATGCATCATCCTGTGAAGAAGTTGCTGAGAGAAATGAAAAATGCTGGAGTCATCCGTGAAAGTCAGAGTCCTTGGGCTGCACCCCTAGTCCTAGTGCGGAAGAAGGATGGCAACATAAGATTTTGCGTGGACTACAGGAAGCTTAATCACATCACGCACAAAGACACGTACCCGCTTCCACGAATAGAGGATTGACTTTCCGCTCTCGGCTCAGCTGCCTATTTCTCCACTCTCTACCTGACCAGCAGATACTGGCAAGTCCCTGTGGCTCCCCAGGACAGAGAGAAGACCGCATTCACGACTTCTATGGGACTGTTTGAATTTAACAGCATGCCATTCCGGCTGTGTAACGCCCCTGCCACGTTTCAGAGACTCATGGAGATGTGCCTCGGTCATGTCAACTTCCAGAGTGTCCTTCTGTACCTTGAGGATGTCATAGTGTACTCCCGCAACTATCAAGATCATCTCCATCATCTGGCAGAGGTCTTCAAGGTACTTATTCAGCATGGCCTAAAGTTAAAGCCTTCCAAATGTCACCTACTGAAACCGCAAGTCAATTATCTGGGACATGTCGTTAGCGCTGCAGGTGTCCAACCTGATCCTGAGAAGGTTGCTGCTGTACAGACCTGGCCGAGACCAACAACTTGCAAGGAAGTCAGAAGTTTCCTGGGCTTTGCAGGCTACTACCGTCGCTTCATACCACACTTTGCGCAGGTAGCAGAACTCCTCAAAGAACTCCTGAGTGGGTGCCCAAAAGAAAACTATAACCAAAGACTTCCCATTGAGTGGTCGAACACGCAAGATGAAGCATTCCAGACACTAAAGGCGTTACTGACCCAACCTCCAATCCTGGCGTATCCTGACTACAGCCAACCTTTCCATCTCTACACGGATGCCAGCTTCCAAGGCCTAGGTGCTGTATTGTCTCAAGTCCAGGATAACAAAGAACGTGTCATCGCCTATGCCAGCCGAAGTCTCCGAGGTGCTGAAAATAATGACCAAAACAACAGCTCACTCAAGTTAGAGCTCCTGGCTCTCGTGTGGACCATTACCGAAAAATTCAAGGATTACCTGGCGGCTACACCATTCACCATGTACACGGACAACAACCCTCTAGCACACCTTGATACTGCCTAGCTAGGTGCCCTAGAGCAACGATGGGCTTTGAGATTGGCAAACTTCTGCTTCACAATCAAATGTCGCAGTGGAAAATCGAATGTCAACGCTGATGCGTTATCCCGTTTACCTGTAGGTGAAGAACCTCCCCAAGACGCCATCTGGGAAGAAGTGGAAATGCCTCCCTTCTATAACAGGTTCGCACAGCAAAACAACATCACGGCAAATACAGAGGCTGATGAAACTTCACAATCAAGAACTAAACCTCTCCAAGATTCATCCAGGTGGAAGACTATTCAAGGCGAAAGTCGTGTCCTTGGAGAAATCTCTGACTTTCTCATTTCTGGAAGAATTCCTATCCGGCTTCGCAAGTCGCATCCTGACATTGAGCTCAATCGCCTGTGGAGACAGCGTAAGCGCCTCTTTCTTCAGAAAGGTTTAATCCTTCAGAATACCCTAGATCCTGTCTTAGGAGAAAGATTACATCAGATCCTCATCCCAAGGCGAGATGCGAAAATTATCCTCGATGTCTACCATGACCAATCCGGACATTTCAGTGTGCAGAAGAACGAAGCAACTATCCGCCGCCGGTTTGATTGGATTGGAATGCGAGGAGACATTGAAAACTGGTGTAGTGAATGCCCAGCCTGTAACCTGACCAAAGTCGGCAAGAAAGATGCAAGAGCACATTTACATCCCATTCACACACACAAGCCAAACGAGCTAGTAGCTTTGGACCATGTGAAGCTCGCTCCATCTCGTTCAGGCTACACCTACGCTCTTACCATGGTGGATCACTATTCCAAATGGGTTGCAGTCGTGCCTGTCAAAGACCTCACCGCACGTATGACAGCCATCATGTTCTATCATTAGTATGTCAAGCATTATGGATGTCCAGAAGCTGTTCTTACAGACCGTGGACCCGCCTTAGAATCACAGCTCTTTCAGGAACTATGTCAATTTCACGAGTGCAAAAAGTTGCGGACAACAGCATACCATCCTCAAGGAAATGGCCTGTGTGAAAAAATGAACGAGACGTTTATCACCATGCTGCAAACAGCATCAGTCACCAAGCAAGCAGAATGGCCTGGATTGCTCGATGAATTAGTGGAGATTTACAACAACACTACCCACTGTTCAACAGGTTACTCACCTTTCTACCTTATGTTTGGGCGACAGGGTCAACAACCCAAGGATCGTGCACTAGGGATTCAAGTGCCTGATTCTGTCAATCCTTTACCAAGAACCGATTGGGTATCCTAACATCAAAGACGAATGCAAGAAGCGCAAGAAATTGTAAACTTCCTTATGGAGGAAGCTCGCCACCAACAACAGGAAGAGTAAAATCGGCGAGCTGATGCACAACCCATGCAAATCGGAAACAGAGTATGGCTTAAAGACTGTCACCGTTCCTCGAAGCTAGATTCAGTATGGGAAACTGAACCTTATACCATAATTGGCATACCCTATCCAGACTCTAACGTGAACGAAATGCAAAAATCCGGAAGAGCCCCGCAAGTGGTACATCGGAACCGCTTAAAATTATGCACAAAATAAGAAGTATGGACACCACCTGCTCCTCAATAGCGAATCGCACCGTCCAATGTACCTGTACCTGAGCCTGAACCTCAAAATAGACCTATGCCCACAGGCGGATCCATCTTTGCTTCACCATTATACTATTACCAGCTCGTCCCTACTGCAGTGCCTACGTCACTTTCCATACCAGTAGATGAAAGAAACAGTATCCTTGCAGCGCCTAAAGAAGAAGGTGACCATAGTTCTCCAGCGCTAGAGGAGGAGCAAGAGCTGAGGCGATCAGGGAGAAGCAAAAGAGGAATCCCACCTGCACGCTACAGGGACTAACCATATCCTTTTTGAAAAATGCATTTTAGTTTAGTTAGTTAGTTAGGGATTGGTTATTATGATCACACTGTTACTCTTGCTCAAGAGTGTCTATGGACAATTTTATTGCCTTAACCCCTTCCCGCTCCTGGACGTACTATTAGGTCATGGTAGCTGTATCGTTCGCGCTCCATGACCTAATAGTACGTCTCGGGAGTAACGGCCGTTTCGGCCGTCCTCCCGACACATACAGGAGCTGTGACAGCTGCTGTCTCGTACAGCAGCTGCCGCAGCTCCTACAGCAGTGACCGATCGCTGTGTCCCCGCTGATTAACCCCTAAGCCGCGTTCAATAGAGATCGCGGCTTTTTAGGGGTTAAGCTACCAACGCCGGCCTACTACACGATAGCGGCCGGCGATGGTGACTATGCCAACCTAACACCAAACAATGGCGTCCGGCTATGCCATCGACGGAAGCCTAGTGGGTCATGACAAAGTCAGGACCCACTATGCTTGCTGTCAGTGAGCAGCTGACAGCTCTAATACATTGCACTACGCATGTAGTGCAGTGTATTAGAATAGCGATCAGGGCCTCCTGCCCTCACTTCCCCTAGTGGGACAAAGTAATAAAGTAAAAAAAAAGTTAAAAAAAGATGTGTAAAAATAAGAAAATAAAAGTTTTAAAAGTATTAAAAGTAAAAATCCCCCTTTTTCCCTTATCAGTCCTTTATTATTAATGAAAATAGATAAATAAACAAATAAACTATACATAATTGGTATTGCCGCGTCTGTAACGGCTTGAACTACAAAATTATTTCGTTATTTATCGCGCACGGTGAATGCCTTAAAAGAAAATAATAACAAACCGTACCACAATCACAATTGTTTGGTCACTTCACCTCCCAAAAAATGGAATAAAAAGAGATCAAAAAGTCGCATGTACCTAAAAATGGTACTGTAATATAAATTAGTACCAACTTGATAGACTTGTTTTCGTTCTGTTAAATTATAAGTTTACTGCCTGAAATGAACGATTAAAATACATTTTAATTGATAATCATTAAAATGGGCCCTTAAAGCCAAATATACCAGGCTCAATCATAAGGTCAGCAGCAGAGACACGGCCTAAAAGGCAATAGGTAGTATTAACACCTAGACCAGTCTCTCCTATTATATTATATTCGCTGAACCACAATAATTGAATGATAGTTGCGCTGTACCACGTTACACCATGCGCTACACCGCGCTAGTCCGGCTCTTTAAACCAAGTACAGTGATATGGTCAGCAATCGAGACCAAGACCTCCGGTGATAAGTAGCATGCACCTTGTTATAAAATTGCTGACCCACATTCACTCAATGTTTATTGTGCTATATATATATATATATTCGGATTAGCGCGGTATAGCACAAAAAACATTGAGTGAATGTGGGTCAGCAATTTTATAACAAGGTGCATGCTACTTATCACCGGAGGTCTTGGTCTCGATTGCTGACCATATCACTGTACTTGGCTTAAAGAGCCGGACTAGCGCGGTGTAGCGCATGGTGTAGCGTGGTACAGCGCAACTATCATTCAATTATTGTGGTTCAGCGAATATAATATAATAGGAGAGACTGGTCTAGGTGTTAATACTACCTATTGCCTTTTAGGCCGTGTCTCTGCTGCTGACCTTATGATTGAGCCTGGTATATTTGGCTTTAAGGGCCCATTTTAATGATTATCAATTAAAATTTATTTTAATCGTTCATTTCAGGAAGTAAACTTAAAAATGGTACTGATGGAAACTACAGTTCGTTACGCAAAAAATAAGTCCTCACACAACTTTATTGATGGAAAAATAAAAAAGTTCTGGCTCTTAGAATAAGGTAACACAAAAAGTGAAAGATTTTTTACAAAACGTATTTTATTGTGCAAAAGCCATAAGACATAAAAAAATATATAAACATATGGTATCGCCGTAATCGTATCGCCACTCAGAATAAAGTGAATATGTCATTTATAGCGCACGGTGAATGCTGTAAAAAAAATTGAATAAAAAAACAATAGTAGAAGTGCACGCTACCTAAAAATAATAAAAACTGATAAAAAAGTCGCATGCACCCCAAGAAAACTACAATGAATTCCTCGAGGGGTCTAGTTTCCAAAATGGGGTAACTTTTGGGGGGTTTCCACTGTTTTGGCACCACAAGACCTCTTCAAACCGGACATGGTGCCTAATAAAAAGGAGGCCTCAAAATCCACTAGGTGCTCCTTTGCTTCGGAGGCCGGTGCTTCAGTCCATTACTGCCCTGGGGCCACATGTGGGATATTTCTCAAAACTGCAGAATCTGAGTAATAAGTATTAAGTTGCGTTTCTCTGGTAAAACCTTTTGTGTTATAGAAAAAAATGGTATAAAAAGGATTTTATGACAAAATAAATCTGTAAATTTCACCTCTACTTTGCTCTAAATTCCTGTGAAACACCTAAAGAGTTCATAAACTTTCTCAATGCTGTTGTGAATACTTTGAGGGGTCTAGTTTCTAAAATGGGGTGTTTCATAGGGGTTTCTAATATATGGGCCCCTCAAAGCAACTTCAGAACTGAACAGGAACCTAAAAAAATAAAAATTAAAAATAAAAATGAGGCAATACTTTGCTTCTCCTAATGAGCATTACTCCAAGACGACCCCAGTTTTGACAGTTTGTGTAATGATGGGGGTAGGGAAACAGACAAGTGAGCCCTAATCTACCCGCCACTCAGTCCCTGCCTACTTGCAACGACCTGCCCTAGGCGACGGGGTACAACTGGGCGACGGTCCCTACGCTCAATAAGTGCACGACAGACAAACTGACAAGGGTACACAGAAGCAAGGGGAAATGGGGCAGTTGCCCACGGCAACACCGTGAACAACAAGAGTGGTGAACGAGTTGAGTCATACCAGGAGTGTACGAGGTACAAAACGCAGAGCAGGAGAGTAGTGAACAAGCCGAGTCAAACCAGGAGTGTACGAGGTACCAAACGCAGAGCAGGAGAGTAGTCAGTAAGCCAGGGTCATATGAAGCAGGGTCAAAAAGTACAGAAGCTGCAGCAGGGCTAGGAAACCAAACGAGAAGAATCACAAGCAAGGAGGAACAGGAAAGGCAGGTATAAATAGACAGAGGGTGGGAGCTAGCTCCGTCTGGCCAGGCTGTGATAAGCTCTCCCACTCCTAAGCCTGCCATCCTGAGTGGTGGAAGATGGAGTCAGTCTCACAGACATAGAAGCAGGTGCAGACTGATTACCTATGGGCGTAGACACAGAAGCTGTGCCTGGCAGATCCTTAACAGTTTGTATAAACGGAGACCCCTATTAGACTGTTTCAGTGCCCGGTTTTCCCAAGCATACACCCCCGAGATGTGTATTTCTATTGATGTGTCCTTGGTACATTTTAAAGGGAGGCTTCAATTCCGCCAGTACCTGCCGGGTAGGAGGGCAAGGTATGGTGTGAAGATGTATAAGCTGTGCGAGAGTGCATCAGGAAATACCTACAAATTTAGGATATATGAAGGGAAGGACACCAGTGCTTAGCCCCCAGAATGCCCCCCCTTACTGGGAGTTAATGCAAATATTGTGTAGGATTAGGTGCACCAACTGCTGGACCAGGGTTACCGCCTCTACCTGGATAATTTTTATACCAGCATCCCACTCTCCAACTGCCTCGCTTCCAGAAGTCCTGCGGCATGCGGCATTGCTAGAAGAAATCTGAGAGGCCTCCCTAAGACTCTGCTTGGGCAAACACTCAGAAGGGGTGAGAGCAGGGCACAATCTAGCAGCAACATATTGTGTGTCAAGTACAAGACAAGAGAGATGCCACACCAATACCCATGTACCTGTACGAGGTACCAGTACAGAGACCCCCAAACCAGACTGCATCCTGGACTACAATAGGTACATGGGAGGGGTGGACTTGTCAGATCAAGTCCTGAAGCCCTACAGCGCCTTGCGGTGTGGTATAAGAAGCTGGCCGTGCACATCATACAGATGGCATTATACAATGTGTACGTGCTACGTCGATGTGCAGGCCAGACGGGAACTTTCCTGGAATTTCAAGAGGTGGTTATCAAGAAACTAATTTTTAGGGACCAAGAAGGGGGGGCACCCAGTACTTCCGGAAGCGGGGCCACACGCATCGTACCAGGGCAACACTTTCCAGGAGAAGTTCCCCAAACTGGCAAGAAAGGAAAAAGTCAAAAGAGGTACAAAGTCTGCTATAAGAGGGGGATAAGGGCGGACACAATATATCAATGTGACACGTGTCCCGAAAAACTAAGGCTCCGTATGACAGAGTGCTTCAAAATGTATCCTACATCCCTTGATTTTTAATCTACCCCAGTTTCACTTACCCTGATGCACTCCGCACAGCTTATCCCCCTCATCTTTCCCTTCTGAGCCCTGCTGTGTGCCCAGGCAGCTGATAACAGCCACATGTAGGGTATTGCCATAACCCTGAGAACCCACATTACAGTTTATGGGGTGTATGTCTCTGGTAAAAATGCTCACTACACCTCTAGATAAATGCCTTAAGGGGTGTAGTATTTAAAACGGGGTCACGTCTTGGGGGTTTCAACTGTACTGGTACCTCAGGGGCTTCTGCATACATGACTTCGCACCAGAAAATCCCCTATAGGCCAAATGGTGGTCATTTCCTTCTGAGCCCTCCCATGGGTCCAAACGGCAGTTTATCACCACAAATTGGGCATTGCCGCACTCAGGACAAATTGGGCAAGAAAATGGGGTATTTTATTTCTTGTGAAAATAAGAAATTTTCAGCCAAAACTACATATTATTGGAAAAAATTTATTTTGTTTGAATTCCCAGCCCAATTCAAATAAGTCATGTGAAAAAACTATGAGGTCAAAATGGTCAAAACACCCATAAATGAATTCCTTGAGGAGTGTAGTTTCCAAAATGGGGTCACTTCTGGTGGGTTTCCATTGCTTGATACCTCTGGGGCTCTGCAAATGCGACATGGCACCCAAAAACCAATCCAGCAAAATCGGCACTCCAAAGAACACACAGCGCTCCTTCCCTTCTGAGGCCTCCCATGGGCCTAAACGGTAGTTTATCACCACAAATGTGGTATTGCTGCATTCAGGAGAAATTGGGCAACAAAATGGGGTATTTTGTTCCCTGTGAAAATAAGAAATTTAATGAAAAATGACATTTTATTGGGAAAAATGAAATTTTTTTAATTTCACAGCCCAATTCAAATACGTGCCGTGTAAAAACTGCGGGGTCAAAATGGTAACAACAACCATAAATTAATTCCTTGAGGGGTGTAGTTTCCAAAATGGGGTCACTTTTGGGGGATTCCTACTGTTTTGGCACCTCAACACCTCTGCAAACCTGGCATGCTGCCTATAATATATTCTAATAAAAAAAGAGGCCTCAAAATGCACTTGGTGCTTCTTTGCTTCTGAGGCTTGTGTTTTAGTCCACGAGCGCACTAGAGCCACATGTGGGAAATTTCTAAAAACTGCAGAATCTGGATAATACATATTTAGCAGTGTTTCTCTGGTAAAATCTTCTGTGATACAGAAAAAAAATTAATACAATTGAAATTCAGCAAGAAAAATTAAACTTTCAAATTTCACCTCCAGTTTGCTTTAATTCCTGTGAAATGCCTAAAGGGTTAAATAAACTTTCTAAATGCTGTTTTGAATACTTTGAGGGGTCTAGTTTTCAAAATGGGGTGTTTTATGGGGGTTTCTAATACATAGGCCCCTCAAAGCCACTTTGGAACCGAACGGGTACCATAAAAAAAAGGCTTTTGACATTTTCTTAAAAATATGAGAAATTGCTGTTTATGTTCTAAGCCTTGTAACGTCCAAGAAAAATAATAATTTTTTCAAAAAACGATGCCAATCTAAAGTAGACATATGGGAAATGTGAACTAGTAACTATTTTGGGGGGTATAACCGTCTGTTTTACAAGCAGATGCATTTAAATTCTGAAAAATTCTATTTTTTATAAATTTTCTCTAAATTTTGCCATTTTTCACCAATAAACACAGAATATATCGTCCAAATTTCACCACTAACATAAAGCCCAATGTCTCACGAGAAAACAATCTCAGAATCGCTTGGATAGGTTTAAGCATTCTGACGTTATTACCACATAAACTGAAATATTTCAGATTTCAAAAATAGGCTCTGAGCCTTAAGGCCCAAACTAGGCTGCGTCTCTAAGGCGTTAAAGACTGTGCTCTTTCAATAAAAAAAAACTTAACAGGCCAAGTTACATGTTAACATAGGACCCCTTCTTTGATATTACCTTCACAATTCTTGCATCCATTGAATTTGTGAGTATTTGGACAGTTTCTGCTTTAATATCTTTGCAGGATGTCAGAATAGCCTCCCAGAGCTTCTGTTTTGATGTGAACTGCCTCCCACCCTCATAGATATTTTGCTTGAGGATGCTCCAAAGGTTTTCAATAGGGTTGAGGTCAGGGAAACATGGGGGGCCACACCATGAGTTTCTATCCTTTTATGCCCATAGCAGCCAATGACACAGAGGTATTTGCAGCATGAGATGGTGCATTGTCATGCATGAAGATAATTTTGCAACGGAAGGCACGGTTCTTCTTTTTGTACCACGGAAGAATGTGGTCAGTCATAAACTCTACGTACTTTGCAGAGGTCATATTCACACCATCAGGGACCCTAAAGAGGCCTACCAGCTCTCTCCCCATGATTCCAGCCCAAAACATGACTCCGCCACCTCCTTGCTGACGTCGCAGCCTTGTTGGGACATGGTGGCCATTCACCAACCATCCACTACTCCATCCATCTGGACCATCCAGGGTTGCACGGCACTCATCAGTAAACAACACGGTTTGAAAATTAGTCTTCATTTATTTCTGAGCCCACTGCAACCCTTTCTGCTTGTGAGCATTGTTTAGGGGTGGCCGAATAATAGCTTTATCAACACTTGCAAACCTCTGGAGGATCCTACACCTTGAGGTTCGCGGGACTCCAGAGGCACCAGCGGCTTCAAATACCTGTTTGCTGCTTTGCAATGGCATTTTAGCAGCTGCTCTCCTAATCCTATTCATTTGTCTGGCAGAAACCTTCCTCATTATGCCTTTATCTGAACGAACCCGTCTGTGCTCTGAATCAGCCACAAATCTTTTCGAGCACAGTACGATGATCACACACTTAAGTTTTCTTGAATATCCAATGTTTTCATACCTTGTCCAAGGTATTGCACTATTTGTTATGGAGTTTTCTTTTATGCGTTTAACAGTGGCGGATCATCATAGGGGCCTAAAGTACATTGCAACTTTGTCACTTTTTTTTGCAAATCTGCTTAGTTTGGCCAGGTTCCCAGGTAGTGTAAACGCTGCGAAATTTCCGCTACTGAAATGTGTGTGGAACTTCCGCATCTTTTACAGTAGCAGCAAAGTGGATGAGATTTTTAAAATCTCATGATCACGCTGGGGAAAGAAATGCAGCGAAAACATTAATAAATTTACCTGCGGTGCAGAATTTAAATCTGCAGCATGTCAATTTATGCTGCGTTTTCGTTGCTTTTCTTTTGTAGGTTTTCACCATTGAATTCAAAGTTACTGTAGTAACTGGGGCCTGTGTAATAAACTACACAGGTCCATGTTACTTTAGTAACAGTGTACTTACTCTCCTCGTTCCCAGTGCAGCAGAGCTCCCATTGTCTTTGACGTTATGACGTCACAACGTCACAGCGCTGTGCGCCACGCACAACATCACAACGCTGGATGGCGCCAGGACCACCACTGTATTAGTTTAGGGGGTCTGGGGTCTGTATTAGTTTAGGGGTCTGTATTTAGCGGGTCCGGAGTCTGTATTTAGGGGGGCTATGTTTGTTTTAATTCCTGCCTCAAGCCGTATCTACTGCGATATTACTTAGCCAATTTAACTTGTTAATGCTACCTATGACGGCCCTCATGGTTGCTAACACAGTGCTGCATCTGTATCAGCAGTTTACCTTCATGTCCGGCTCCTGGCAGTGACAATTTAAAAAAACATATGTGTGGTCTGTCTTGTTCTGCTATACGTAGCATAATAAAATATTGTTCCTATTGTATTTTGGGGTAGTTGGGAAAAAGGGTTTGTTTGCCTGCAGGCATTCTTTCTGTTTACTGTATTAGTTTAGGGAGTCAGGTCTGGGGTCATTATTAGTTTAGCGGGTCGGGTCTGGGGGTCTGTATTTTGGGGGTCTGACTGGGGTTTGTATTAGTTTAGGGGTCTGTATGTAGGGGGTCTGGGGCTCCATATTTGTTTAGATGGTCTGGGGTATGTATTTAGAGGTCAGTCCTGAGGTATGTATTAATTTAGAGAGTCAGGTCTGGGGTCATTATTGGTTTAGAGGGTCAGGTCTGGGGGTGTGTATTTAGGAGGCTAGTCGGAAGTCTGCATTTAGAAGGTCTGGTCTATGGTCTGTATTTATTTAGGGTGCTTGTTATGGGGTCTGTATTTGTTTATGGGCGCCTGGTCTAGGGATTGCAATTAGAAGGTCCATATGTACTCTAGGGCATGGTCTGGGGGTCTGAATTTATTAGTCTGAGCTAATGTATGGGTCTGGGGTCAGAAATTGCTAAGCGGTCTGGTCTGCCATCTGGAATAATTTAGCATCTGGGGTATGGACAATTTAGGGGGTTTGGTGTTTGAATTTTCTGGTTTTTGTAGAGGCTGGAAATGGCTGTAGAAGCGAGGGGCAAAGGTTTCGGCAGAAAAGTCATGAAGTCATCAGGATAAGTGGCTATAACGGTCTAAGTCAGATAGAAAAGAAAAGAGAATGACACCCATCAGAAAAGACGTCACCTGTGAGTCACTGGAATTATAGAGAATCTGTCACCTCTCCTGACATGTCTCTTATAGGGAATAATTGTATTACACAAAAAGTTTTAGTGTAGCCGAGGACTGATGTTGTGTGCGTGGTCGCTGACCACGGCACGTCCCACCTACTGGCAGCCGCGGCCGTAGGACAGTTTCTTCATGCCGGCATCTCCCTCCCCAGAGACGCCTGCACACACGGCTGCAGCTCTCATCTGTGCCCCGTAGGGTGCGCTCACTCCCGGTCTTAAAGGGCCAGCATGCAGACCTGTGTAAGTTTCCCCAGCCAATCCCATTACACCTTGGACTTTAAAAAGGGCTCTGCCCTTCCTTTCCTTGCCTGAGTGTTGTTGTTGGTTTCCTATGTAAGTTAAGAAAATGGTCCCTTAGTTGTATCCTGTTCCCAGTGTTCCCGTATCCTGCTTCCTGTATCCTGTAACTGTGTTTGTTCCTGAGCTGAAGTCCAGTGTTGGAGTTATGTCTGTTCTATCTGCCACACTGAGTCAGCTGTCACGTTCAGTGTCGTCTGGCACCTCCAGTTTAATCTGCCACACCAAGCATCATCTGCCACGTCAAGCATCCTATGTGCCACAAATCATCTGTGCCAAAGCGTCTGCTACATCTCGTGTCTGTCTGGACTTTCATACAGGTACTCTTGTGCTAAGACTTTTGCATTGAGTGTTGTTTGGCCAGCTGCCACTCTACTATGGCAGATCGGCCTAGTGGGCCCACATACCCTAGAATTGTAACAACTAATATACAACTGGGTGTTATCATAGCCCTTGTCAGGAGGGTTTGTCCCAGCACAGTGTGATGCTGTTAGCAATGGTTGGAGACTGTCAGTATGTAGGGACACAACCCTTTGACAATTGAAATCGTATCACCCTATTTGTCAATGCTCAGACAGAAAGGTGGTGTGGACTAAAGACACTGCGTGGCAGGGCGGTGGAGGAGCAGGGGGCCCAAGTTTGGAAAACAGCCCAGGGCCTATGGTCTACTTTATCCGCCACTGACGTTTAAGTACTATAAAGGAAAATGTCAGAAAAAAATATGCCATAACTAGAGCATACTGTGTTTTTATAAAAATGCCACTGACACCAAATTATAAAAACCAAAGGCTGTATATGTAGACATTCTCTTATAATACTATTGTCGTGGAAGGCAATGGCTCAAAATATATTAGACTGAAATTTAGACAAGCGTTCCAACAGACACTCACGCCAGGAACTTTATCCAGCATCCTAAATCAGGAGATTTCATACCGATATATATAGAGACAGGAGAAATAACACACAGACGCTGCTGGTATGCTCAAAATACTCCTCTGGAAGTTTATTGCCAAACTCAATTATAATAAAATCATTCAAATGGGGTGCAGGATTGAGGTTAACCAATCAGAGGCAATGTGACAATAACTCTTATTCAGCCAATAGCAGACAATAAGAATATTTCAAGTACATAATTCTAATTCTTCATTAAAATGCTGACATCAGGTAACACCTGGAGACAAGCATATAATGGGCAGTTGTTAGTGGTTTGTTCTCATGGGGGAATTTGTTGCGATAATGAGAAATAGTTGCACGTTATGTCTGGGCGTTCAGCCAACCCGCTACAATGGGGTATGAAGGCCATATTATGAACACATGAAGATAAGACATTTCTTTGAATTATATAGAGGAAAGTTCATTACAAAATGGAGAATACATATCTTAGTAATTCGGCATCCTGCTTGATAATTCATAATGTAATTTAATATAGAGAATATAAGCAAATAAACCATCCTTCACAAACACCCCTTTTTCTCATATTAAATTACAGAAATGATATATTATGATTAAAAGCTTCAAACAATATATCAATAGGGCCACAACTAATAATATAATGCCATCAGCAATCTCAGGTTTGGGTATAGGGTCCCACCAGTGCATTGACAAGTCCTGCACAACATCATCCTCTTCTGTCTTCTATTCTTCACTGAATGTCGCCCATAGGGTAACCCACACAATTGTGGAGTCAGACTGTATGGTGGTGTCCAGTGGAGGATTTGTTATTACCCTCCTCCTGGTCACTTACTTAGTAAAACACTTGGATGCTGCTAACGGGTTCACTTAGGTTTTTGGTCTTCGCTTTACTTTGACCTTTGCTGATGTCATCAGGACATACAATAACAGTGACAGGCCCTTAAACTAAATCAAACACACACCTGTATATAAGAAAAACTTCTCTGTCCCAATGGATAGGGCACCTAGAAGATGTGTAGTTACTGGGTACATTGTATTTGCACTTGGTGTTACACTTTTCACCAGGATTTGTACCATGTTTTGAGCTGATTACCTGGAACAGCTCCTACTCACAAAAATATACACCGATTCCACATGTTTATCTGACAATTGTCGCAAACCAATTTTTCTTACTCTAATTTGTATTGCCTGGGAAGGCCTCTCAAGGTCTCTTTTCTCTTTGTGGGATGCGGGTATGATAATAAGGTTGATAAGGTTGGCACCGGTCTGGCAGGACTGTTCTGTAGGCAAATTAAACAGCTCTAACACTATTTATCAGCAACAGCTGTAAAACCTGGGACATGTCAATTAGAACTTACCAAATCGATCCTTGCAGTCTTGGAGGCATATGTGAGGTCACACACCATCAATGCAGGTGCCATCAAGAATGATTTGGGTGCTACCTGTTTACCTTCCTTTATCCGTCCACATTCTGTTAGAATCTGGTTTTCACGTCTTTCGCTCCCAGTTGGACACTTCTTGTGGAGAACAATCTTTTACATCGCATAATCATTAATTAATCTTAATCAGATAATTCAATTGAAAAAAAACTTTAACAAATAACATCTTTATATTAAACATTCACATTGAGCAGTAACTAGAAGTGATACATGCAAACTGATTTTTCTTCTTTATATATAGACTGCACAGAATTCTCTGCTCTAAAATATTCCTTTCACAACAAAAAAAAGTTTACAAATGGGAATTTTCCGCTGCTGTACCTTTTATCTGACGCATGCCTCCAATAGTCCAATGCTAAAGCACGCTGGTCTAGAACTTTACATAAAACTTAACCTCAGTATTTAATATACCCACAACACTTCTTGAATATCATTATTAACCAAACTAACTTTGGAATAACATCTGGAAAACTGCTGATATCTTATCATTGTACAAACACGAGTTCAATACTTGGGATAAAAACTATTCCCGCCACTACACACAACTTTTGCAGTGGGGAAAATACTGGCCAGGCTTCAGGCCACCCTGAGAACAGGTCTACACATATGAGCACGTTTTCATACACACCTACCTCGGGTAGTTGTGTGTTCTCCAGTCGCTGGGACGGGTAATCTGGCCGGGCTGCACTTTTTATAGGTACCTTTGCTGTTTTACCTATGTCATGCGGTGCGCACATCATGCAGGCTGCTACAAACTTAGTGGTGGCATTATTGAATCCAGGGACAAGCCAATTTACTGACACCTACAGTGAAGGAAATAAGTATTTGATCCCTTGCTGATTTTGTAAGTTTGCCCACTGTCAAAGACATGAACAGTCTAGAATTTTTAGGCTAGGTTAATTTTACCAGTGAGAGATAGATTATATAAAAAAAAAAAAAATCACATTGTCAAAATTATATATATTTATTTGCTTTGTGCACAGAGAAATAAGTATTTGATCCCTTTGGCAAACAAGACTTAATACTTGGTGGCAAAACCCTTGTTGGGAAGCACAGCAGTCAGACGTTTTTTGTAGTTGATGATGAGGTTTGCACACATGTTAGATGGAATTTTGGCCCACTCCTCTTTGCAGATCATCTGTAAATCATTAAGATTTCGAGGCTGTCGCTTGGCAACTCTGATCTTCAGGTCCCTCCATAAGTTTTCGATGGGATTAAGGTCTGGAGACTGGCTAGGCCACTCCATGACCTTAATGTGCTTCTTTTTGAGCCACTCCTTTGTTGCCTTGGCTGTATGTTTCGGGTCATTGTCGTGCTGGAAGACCCATTTTTAATTTCCTGGTGGAGGGAAGGAGGTTGTCACTCAGGATTTGACGGTACATGGCTCCATCCATTCTCCCATTAATGCGGTGAAGTAGTCCTGTGCCCTTAGCAGAGAAACACCCCCAAAACATAATGTTTCCACCTCCATGCTTGACAGTGGGGACGGTGTTCTTTGGGTCATAGGCAGCATTTCTCTTCCTCCAAACACGGCGAGTTGAGTTAATGCCAAAGAGCTCAATTTTAGTCTCCTCTGACCACAGCACCTTCTCCCAATCACTCTCAGAATCATCCAGATGTTCATTTGCAAACTTCAGACGGGCCTGTACATGTGCCTTCTTGAGCAGGGGGACCTTGTGGGCACTGCAGGATTTTAATCCATTACGGCGTAATGTGTTACCAATGGTTTTCTTGGTGACTGTGGTCCCAGCTGCCTTGAGATCATTAACAAGTTCCCCCCGTGTAGTTTTCAGCTGAGCTCTCACCTTCCTCAGGATAAAGGATACCCCACGAGGTGAGATTTTGCATGGAGCCCCAGATCGATGTCGATTGACAGTCATTTTGTATGTCTTCCATTTTCTTACTATCGCACCAACAGTTGTCTCCTTCTCACCCAGCGTCTTACTTATGGTTTTCTAGCCCATTCCAGCCTTGTGCAGGTCTATGATCTTTTCCCTGACATCCTTAGAAAGCTCTTTGGTCTTGCCCATGTTGTAGAGGTTAGAGTCAGACTGATTAATTGAGTCTGTGGACAGGAGTCTTTTATACAGGTGACCATTTAAGACAGCTGTCTTTAATGCAGGCACCAAGTTGATTTGGAGCATGTGACTGGTCTGGAGGAGGCTGAACTCTTAATGGTTGGTAGGGGATCAAATACTTATTTCTCTGTGCACAATGCAAATAAATATATATAATTTTGACTGTGATTTTCTGTTTATTTTTTATTTTTTATATAATCTATCTCTCACTGGTAAAATTAACCTAGCCTAAAAATTCTAGACTGTTCATGTCTTTGACAGTCGGCAAACTTACAAAATCAGCAAGGGATCAAATACTTATTTCCTTCACTGTAGCTTCACATACTCTCTTGTTGTCAGGTCTGTTATCTCTTGCTCTCTCAATTGGCTTACCCGATGATCCAACAAAGTTCCTACTACCAATGGGCCCATAATTGTGGGTGATGCCAAAAGCGTACCTAGAGTCAGTGTCAGGGGCGTAGCTAAAGGCTCATGGGCCCCGATGCAAAAGTTCTTATTGCCCCCCCCCTGCAAACTTCTCATGGCCGACGGTCCGCAGCCAGGGGCGTCACTAAGGACTTAAAATGTCAGGGGAAATAGCCCCAATACATATGTGTCCGCCCAAAAAAAAAAGGCTCATGGGCCCCGATGCAAAAGTTCTTATTGGGCCCCTACCCCTAAAACTTCTCATGGCCGACAATGCAGCACTAGCAGCCAGGGGCGTCACTAAGGACTTAAAATGTCAGGGGAAATAGCCCCAATACATGTACCCCCCCAAAAAATGTGTGTATGTATATATATATATATATGTGTGTGTGTGCGTGTGCGCGCGCGCGCGTGCGTGTGTGTATGTGTGCATAGGAGACAACATATCTATAGCACTATGACCCTATCAACTATAGATAGGATTAGATACATTGGCTCAGCAGACAGTATCACACATGATAGGATTAGATACAGTGGCTGAGCAGACAGTATCACACATGATAGGATTAGATGCAGTGGCCCAGCAGACAGTATCACACATGATAGGATTAGATACAATGACTCAGCAGTCAAAAGAGCTGATTGGCGGGTCCCGGGAGTCGGACCCCGCCAGTCAGCTTTAGCAGTCAGGGCTACTAATCTTACCTTCCTCTCCAGCCGCGGCGGAAGTTCTGTCCTATCGGTGTTGTGCGCGGCGCATAGCGCTGTGACGTCATGCGCTGCGCACAGCGCTTGACGTCAGGACCTCCGCTGCGATCTGGAACCAGGAAGGTAAGTACAGTCTGTTACTAAAGTAACAGGGGCCCGCGGCCCGAGTTACTATAGTAACTTTTTATTGATGTGGTGCGGGGGGCTATGGCCCCCCTGGATTCGGGGCCCGGTCGCAATTGCGACCGCTGCGACCCCTATAGCTACGCCAGTGGTCAGTGTAAATGTCGGCCGTCTTGCCTTTTGCCAGGTTACAAGCCTTAGCGAGCACCTCCAGCTCTGCTTCTTGAGATGAAGAAGAAGGTGAAAATGGTTTCTGGATGATTTACCTGGTGCACCGTATCCTGTTTTGTACATACTATATATGATGAAGTATCTCTACATTATAAATTTACATTGGAAACCTATGCCACATATAGATAGACTATTTCAAAAGGATGAAGTTTTATTTTTCCACATTTATCTGATGATCCAGGACACTTGTAAATCCCACCCACACCATGTCCTGTAAATACCGGATTAATACAAAACAAAACAATTATTTTACTGAAATCTGGCATAAAATGAACAATGTTAAGACAAATTTTATTTTTTGTTTTGCCTTCTCCCCATCTAAATCTGTAAAGACTCATCTGTGAGTGATCTCACCTCGGCCCATCGTGCAGATTTTCTGGAGGGGGATGGTCTTTTACACAATACCTCACATTGGGTGGAGACTACAGTACAGCATACCCAGTGCCATATTTACCGTTCTGAAAGGATCTGGAACCATCTATACAGAAAAAACTCAAAATTGAGGGTACTGTCATACACATTTAATCTGGATTACTCATTGGGGTCTCATACACATTTTGTAGACCTCCTAGAACCAAATTCATTAATTCAAAACAAAACAAAATACAAAACAAAATTGTACCTGATCAGTCTCATCACTACTCCCTCCTATTTGAACTCTGCGAAAGTAATGTAGCAGGGTTCAAAACTAAATTTCTCAACATAATAAGGGCGGGCACTCTATCTGGGGGCACTCGTTTGGCCCCCTGTAATACACAATAGCCTGGAACAAAAATTACTTTCTACTGACAAAAATAAATTTTACAGCAAGAAATTAAATTTTATCTTTTAAATAACTCACAACCATTTACCTTTAAAACATCATACATTTTTAAAAATAAAATTTAGGCAGTACTATAGCACTTGCCTGCATGTGTGAAAACAAAAACAAAACAATTGTAATCATTTATCCAAAAAAACAGAACATAAAAAAACTGGTAATATTAATTACAGCAAACCAATAAACTATATGTGGAGTAGGGAACAGTGGATTCCAACTTTAAAACTTATCACATCATAGCACAAATATACAACGTAACTTTTATCTTTTTTCAGACAAATTCAGCCGGCTGTAATATTTTTCTCACTTGGTACTTACGGACAACAGCGCATGCTCAAAGATAAGAAACATTCCTTTACACAGAGGAGAGGAACTGATTTAACCCCATACACAAGACACTAAAAAAATTGTTTTTTAGACAGTACTTCTGTTAAAATTAAGAACATACAATATAGATCTGCTATATTGTGGCCACTAGTTTCAAACTTCACACATGTTACATTGCACACATGTCTTACACATCACACAGATGTCCCATCACACCCGTTCACATTACACTCCCCCCATTCTGAACCACATTAGTCACTGCAAAGTACCTGGCTGCTCCGTTTTCTTCACTCTTCCTATCGAAATTTACACCTGTGTTCAAATTGTTCTTTCTCACATCAACTTTCTTGTAATCACCTGTAATTGCTTACTTTGTCATTTTAACTTATGCCCAGTTAACAGTTTAACTCCTGGCCATCCAACATTCCTTACTCAACTTTATCTTATTCTATTTATCACATGCAAACAACCATCTTACCGCTGCCAGCCTCTTCAACAATTTTTTTTACAGTGTGTTATTTTGTCTTCACATTCTTCCAGCATCACAAGATCCAACTCCCATCACTCTTTAACATTCTTTACAATTAAAGCCCCAGCTCCTTTTGCTCAATCTACTATAATGATGGCCGGGACCCATGCCCCAAGGCTGTCCCACATTTTTGTCTCACTTTCTCCTGACCCCATGGTCGGAGAGCAGTAGGGTGATCTCCGTTAATTCCCTCACCTCCAGGCAAACTGACCACATCTGCTAACAGATATCTCAGACGAGTCTATCTCCTAGACTGTTGTCACAGACACTGGGTTTGTGGACCCACTAGGCCGCTCCGCCGTAGCGGGGAGGCAGCTGAAAAGGTCACAGTCTATGTGAAAGTAAGATGGCAGACAGTAAAGCTTAGGTACCTGAAATAGTCCGGGCGGTGACTGTGGTTTCAGCACGGATGGAGGCAGGTGCGGAAAGTGGCGCCAGACGTGGCGGGCAGTATCCGATGAGCAGATGGCACTTGACGTGGCAGATGGTACTTGACGTGGCAGATGGCAATTCACGTGGCAGATGACACTTGACGTGGCAGATGACACTTGACGTGGCAGATGACACTTGAACACGGGTAGGCACAGGAGCAATGCGGAATACAGAAACGTTAACAGGGCACGGGTAACAGCGGGAACGGGAGACACTAAGGGACCATTTGCGAGACAGACTGGGAAAGACTAACAACGCTCAGGCAAGGATCAGAAGGGCTGGGGCATTCTTATAGAGCAGGAAGTCATGTGGGTTAATGATCATTATTTTCATGTGCGCGCGCTGGCCCTTTAAGAGAGGGCGCGAGCGTGCGCGCGCGCACCCTACGTGACCCAGACGGACGGAGCGGAAGTGAGAGCTGGCCTCTCCTAGGAGGGAGACGGAGGCCAGCGCTCACAGATCCATGGCCGCGGGCGTCGGGAGGTGAGTGAACCCGACGGCCCGCGGCCATGAGCGCTACAGTATCCCCCCTCTTACGCCCCCTCTTCTTGGGGCCAGAGTGAGAGAGGAACTTTTTAATAAGGGTAGGGGTGCTGAGGTTCTCTTCTGGCTCCCAGGACCTCTCCTCAGGACCAAACCCTCTCCAGTCCACTAGATAGAAAGTCCTTCCTCCTACCCTCTTGCGGTCCAGGATATCCTTTACCTCGAATACATCAGAAGGGCCGCTGGAAGCAACTGTGGAACTAGAGGTCTTGCTGTAGCGGTTCAGGACCACTAGTTTCAGGAGGGACACATGGAAGGAGTTAGGGATTCTGAGGGTAGGGGGCAGCCGGAGCTTATAGGAAACAGGGTTAATTTGTTGCAGGATCTCGAAGGGACCAAGGAACCTGGGAGCAAACTTGTATGAAGGCACCCTCAAGCGAATGTTTCGAGAGGACAGCCAGACTTTAGTCCCAGGAAGATACTGAGGCGGCTCTCTTCTTTTGGTATCTGCCTTACGCTTCATGCGATCTACCGCCAGCAAAATAGAGGACCGGGTCTGTTGCGAGATTTGCAGGAAGTCCCCATATGCAGAGTCAGCAGCGGGTACCTGAGATGAAGTCGACACTGGAAGAGGAACTCTGGGATGTTGACTGTACACGATGTGAAACGGAGTGGAAGTGGTGGACTCACTTGTGTGGTTATTATATGAAAACTCAGCCCATGGAAGAAGTTGTACCCAGTTATCGTGCTGTGAAGAGATGAAGTGGCGGAGATAATTTTCCATGATCTGGTTGATCCTCTCAACTTGCCCATTGGACTGGGGGTGATAGGCAGAGGAAAAGTCCAAACTCACATCCAGGAGTTTACAGAGGGCTCTTCAGAACTTGGAGGTAAACTGAACCCCCCGGTCGGACACAATGTGAAGAGGCAAGCCATGCAAGCGGAAGATGTGCTGAATGAAGAGACTCGCCAGTCGAGGGGCAGAGGGTAGGCCGGTCAGCGGGATAAAATGTGCCATCTTAGAGAACCGGTCCACCACCACCCAGATGGTGTTGCATCCTGCTGAGAGAGGAAGGTCCATGACGAAGTCCATAGCGATGTGCTGCCAGGGGGCACTGGGTACAGGCAGGGGTTGAAGCAGGCCAGCAGGCTTGCTGTGAGCCACTTTGTTAGAGGCACACACCGTGCAAGCAGAGACAAAGTCCAGAACATCCTTAGGTAGCGTGGGCCACCAGAAGTGACGAGCGATCAGGTCTTGGGTCTTACGGACACCGGCGTGCCCAGCTAGTTTAGAACTGTGTCCCCAGCGGAGAATTCTTTTTCTGTCTGCCAACCGAACAAAAGTTCTCCCTGGAGGGATATCTCTAAGCTGCAGAGGATTGGCGGTGACAACGCAGGATGGGTCTATGATCGTCTGAAGGGACTCCACCGTGTCTTCCGTTTCAAATGATCTGGACAGGGCATCGGCCCTCACGTTCTTGTCAGCGGGACGGTAGTGGAGCAGAAATTGGAAACGGGTGAAGAACAGTGACCACCTGGCTTGACGAAGATTTAGTCTTTGAGCGGACTGAAGGTAAGTGAGATTCTTGTGGTCGGTGAAGATCAGGATGGGGTGAGCAGCGCCCTCCAGAAGATGTCTCCACTCCTCCAGGGCCAATTTGATAGCCAGTTGCTCCCGATCTCCAATGGAATAATTGCACTCAGCAGAGGAAAACAGTCTCGAGTAGTAGCCACATACTACTGCCTTTCCTTTGGAGCTCCTCTGGAACAGAAGTGCACCTGCACCAACAGAGGAAGCGTCCACTTCCAGTGAGAACTGCCGAGATACGTCAGGGTGATGGAGGATCGACGCTGAAGTGAAGGCTTTCTTGAGGCTAATGAATGCGGACTCTGCCTCCGGAGTCCACACCTTGGCATTCACACCCTTCTTGGTAAGGGTAGAGATGGGGGCCGTCAGAGAAGAAAAGTTCGGAATAAACTGCCGGTAGAAATTGGCGAAACCCAGGAAACGCTGTATGGCCCTTAGGCCTTGAGGACTTGGCCATTCCAGGACACACTTTAACTTCTCAGGGTCCATCTTAAGGCCTTGATCCGAGATGACATAGCCCAGGAAGGGCAGAGACCTCTTTTCAAAGGTGCATTTCTCTAACTTGGCATACAAGCGATTCTCTCTTAGTCGCAGAAGAATTTGACGAACATGCTCCGATGGGTCATCAGATCTGGGGAGAAGATTAGAATATCATCGAGATAAACTACAACACACGTATAGAGGAGATCTCGGAAGATGTCATTAACGAACTCCTGAAATACTGCGGGAGCGTTACACAGTCCTAAGGGCATCACTCTGTATTTGTAGTGCCCATCGCGGGTGTTAAATGCCGTCTTCCATTCGTCACCCCGGCGAATCCGGATTAGATTATAGGCCCCCCGCAGATCTAGCTTGGAAAAAAATGTGGCTCCTCGTATGCGATCAAACAGCTCGGAAATTAGTATCAACGGGTATTTGTTCTTGACCGTGATCTGATTGAGACCACGGTAGTCAATGCAGGGTCGGAGAGATCCATCTCTCTTTTTAACGAAGAAGAATCCTGCCCCGGCCGGGGAGGAAGATTTCCGAATAAAACCCCTCTCCAAGTTCTCCTTGATATAGGCTGACATCGATAAAGTCTCTGGCAAGGAGAGAGGATATACTCGTCCACGGGGAAGAGAAGCATTGGGAACCAGTTCAATGGGACAGTCATAATTCCGATGTGGAGGCAACGTCTCAGCCTCTCTTTTGCAGAAGACATCCGCAAAACTGGCATAGTGAGAAGGTAGATCGGAGAGTGACTGAGGCAGAGGGGGCACAACAGGACGGACTTGTGACAGGCAATGGCTATGGCATCTGGAGCCCCATTGAAGAACTTCTCCAGAACTCCAGTTGAGTGTCGGGGCGTGTAGACGGAGCCATGGCAGACCCAGCAGGATAGGATTGATAGCCTTGGGTAGTACCAGGAAGGAGATCTGTTCTGAGTGAAGAGCTCCGACCCGTAATGTCACCGGCTCAGTGATGAGCATGATTGGATCAGGGAGCGGTAGACCATTCACAGAGGCAACTGCCAGGGGTCTCTCCAGACGGACTGTGGGTAGTTGAAACCGATCCACTAAATCTTGGTGGATAAAATTAGCAGCCGCTCCAGAGTCAAGATAGGCGGAGGAAGGATGTGAAGTCTGTCCGGTGACGATGGCCACAGGTATCGACAATTTGGAAGAGGTTTTAACGTTTGGAGACGTTCCACCTAGAGTTGCCTCTCCAACCAACCCTAGGTACTGGAGTTTCCCGGTTTCTGTGGGCATTGGCGCACAAAGTGACCCTTGAGGCCACAATACATGCAAAGTCCAGAGGAGCGTCTGCGCTGCTTCTCCTGTTCAGATAACCGGACTCTGTCTACCTGCATGCGTTCCTCAGGTAGCGCACTAGGAGTGGACAATAGTGGTCTCTGGGCAGGGGGTGCTGGTCTGTGGGCCCGGCTCTCCTGACGAACCTCTTGAGAGCGCTCCCGGATTCTCATATCAACCCGGGTGGCTAACAGGATGAGGGCATCCAAGGTAGAAGGAAGGTCGCGGGCTGCCAGTTCGTCCTTGATGTGAGAGGACAGTCCCTGCCAGAAGGTCGCCACCAGTGCCTCATTGTTCCATGCCAGCTCGGCTGCTAGGGTACGGAAGGAGATTGCATACTCCCCTACTGTGGAGCCTTCTTGCTTGAGGGTCAACAGAGTGGCTGCGGCAGAGGATGTTCGACCCGGCTCCTCGAACACGGCACGAAAAGACTGCAGGAACAAGGCTAGGTCCGAGGATACAGGTCCCTGTTGCTCCAAGATTGGGTTCGCACATGCGAGGGCCTTGCCAGCGAGGAGGGAGATAATTAACGCTACTTTAGCCTCCTCAGAGGGGAAGAGATGAGGCCGTAGCCTAAAATGCACTGTGCATTGATTAAGAAATCCTCTGCATGCTCTGGGGTCACCGTCGTAGCGAGGAGGAAGAGGCAGAGGAACTGAGGATCCGGAACAAACAGGGGGAGCAACAGGCAGTTGCACGGCAACAGCCTCTGGAGGAAGAACCGGAGGTGGAACAGATCCAGGCGGACCAGAATAGAATTCACCGCCTCAAGGAGTTGATCCTGACGAGTGCGTAGGTCATGCATCTCTGTCTGAATCTTCTGTACTGGGGTCTTGGGCTGGCCAGCGGGTTCCATGGCCTGAGCGTACTGTCACGGACACTGGGTTTGTGGACCCACTAGGCCACTCCGCCGTAGCGGGGAGGCAGCTGACCAGGTCACAGTCTATGTGAAAGTAAGATGGCAGACAGTAAAGCTTAGGTACCTGAAATAGTCCGAGCGGTGACTGTGGTTTCAGCACGGATGGAGGCAGGTGCGGAAAGTGGCGCCAGACGTGGCGGGCAGTATCCAATGAGCAGATGGCACTTGACGTGGCAGATGGTACTTGACGTGGCAGATGGCACTTGACGTGGCAGATGACACTTGACGTGGCAGATGACACTTGACGTGGCAGATGACCCTTGAACACGGGTAGGCACAGGAGCAATGCGGAATACAGGAACGGTAACAGGGCACGGGTAACAGCGGGAACGGGAGACACTAAGGGACCATTTGCGAGACAGACTGGGAAAGACTAACAACGCTCAGGCAAGGATCAGAAGGGCTGGGGCATTCTTATAGAGCAGGAAGTCATGTGGGTTAATGATCATTATTTTCATGTGCGCAAGCTGGCCCTTTCACGTAGGGCGCGAGCGTGCGCGCGCACCCTACGGGACCCAGTTGGACGGAGCGGAAGTGGCCTCTCCTAGGAGGGAGACGGAGGCCAGCGCTCACAGATCCATGGCCGCGGGCGTCGGGAGGTGAGGTAACCCGACGGCCCGCGGCCATGAGCGCTACAACTGTCTTACCAATACGATATCAAAAGTCGTTCCTCCAGAAATTCTAGCAGGAGGGTATCCTTTACTCTGATCCCTCACTGTATTGAACATCAAGAACAGACAAAATGCTGCCAATCAACAATTGCAAGAGCAAATTCTTCAACACAATCGACATTCATGAACCTCCATTGAATTAAATAGAAGTTGGTCACATTCATTTCAAACCTCTACAAACCCCTCACTGCTGGGGTATAACTTTTGGTTCATACAGCCTGTGATGTATTTTGGTGATAATTTATTTAGGGCCCCCGGGTGTGAGCTAATACCAATGTCTTTTAATGTAATTTGTGTAGGTAGTTATACTACTATGACACAGATGGGAATTGGGGTGTATGTCAGAGTTATTCATTGAATACAGGATGTTAGTTTACAACGGTATTCAAGCCGGTGTTCTGATGTTATACTACTATAGACTGACTGACTTTGGATGTTATACTACATCAAAAGTCCATGCTGGATTATCAAATGCGTGCTAAAAATCAGTCTGTACTGATTCCCACTTTATGCCAGTCTGACAATGCTTAGAACTGACGTTTTGTTTTTAAGGACACTTACACACAGTATTACAAGCTACAAGTTTTCCTTTTTGCACTGGATTCTCCATTATCAGGACCTAAAGAGGCTCTGTCACCACATTATAAGTGCCCTATCTTGTACATAATGTGATCGGCGCCATACTGTAGATTTGCAGAAGTGTTTTTTATTTAGAAAAACTATCATTTTTGACGGAGTTATGACCTATTTTAGCTTTATGCTAATGAGTTTTTTAATGGACAACTGGGCGTGTTTTACTTTTTGACCAAGTGGGCGTTGTGGAGAGAAGTATATGATGCTGACCAATCAGCGTCATACACTTCTCCCCATTCATTTAAACAGCACATAGCGATATAGCTATATCGCTATGTGCAGCCACATAAACACACTACTCAAGTGTCCTGACAATGAATATACATTACCTCCAGCCAGGACGTGATGTCTATTCAGAATCCTGACACTTCTGTAGCGTCTGTGTGATATTTACAGCAAGGCAAGGTAATATTTTAAATGACAGGTTACATCGTAATCTCACGAGATTACGCTTGCCTTGCTGTAAATATCACACAGAGGCTACAGAAGTATCAGGATTCTGAATAGACATCATGTCCTGACTGGAGGTATTGTATATTCACTGTCAGGACACTTGAGTAACGTTATAGTGTGTTTATGTGGCTGCACATAGCGATATATCTATATCGCTATGTGCTGTGTAAATGAATGGGGAGAAGTTTATGACGCTGATTGGTCAATGATTGGTCAGCGTCATACACTTCTCTCCACAACGCCCACTTGGTCAAAAGGTAAAACACGCCCAGTTGTCCACTAAGAAACTCATTAGCATAAAGCTAAAATAGGTCATAACTCCATCAAAAATGATAGTATTTGCAGAGCCTCAGAGGTATCAAAGCAATGGAAACCCACCAGAAGTGACCCCATTTTGGAAACTACACCCCTGAAGGAATTCATTTATGTGTGTTGTGACCATTTTGACCCCATAGTTTTTTCACAGAATTTATTTGAATTGGGCTGTGAATTAAAACCGAATTTATTTTTTCCAATAATATGTAGTTTTGGCGGAAAATTTCTTATTTTCACAAGAAATCAAATATCCCATTCTGTTGCGCAATTTGTCCTGAGTGTAGCAATACCCCACTTGTGGTGATAAACTGCCGTTTGGGCCCACGGGAGGGCTCAGAAGGAAAGGACCACCATTTGGCCTACTGGGGATTTTCTGGTGAGAAGTCATGTATGCAGAAGCCCCTGAGGTACCAGTACAGTTGAAACACGCAAGAAGTGACCCCATTTTAAAAATTACACCCTTAAAGCATTCATCTAGAGGTGTAGTGAGCATTTTGACCGGAGACATACATCCCATTCTGTTGCGCAATTTGTCCTGAGTGTAGCAATACCCCACTTGTGGTGATAAACTGCCGTTTGGGCCCACGGGAGGGCTCAGAAGGAAAGGACCACCATTTGGCCTACTGGGGATTTTCTGGTGAGAAGTCATGTATGCAGAAGCCCCTGAGGTACCAGTACAGTTGAAACACGCAAGAAGTGACCCCATTTTAAAAATTACACCCTTAAAGCATTCATCTAGAGGTGTAGTGAGCATTTTGACCGGAGACATACACCCCATAAACTGTAATGTGGGTTCTCCTGGGTACGGCAATACCCTACATGTGGCTGTTATCAGCTGCCTGGGCACACAGCAGGGCCCAGAGGGGAAAGACGAGGGGGATAAGCTGTGCGGAGTGCATCAGGGTAAGTAAAATTGTGGTAAATTATAAACCAAGGGATGTATGATAAATTTTAAAACACTCTTTCATACAGAGCTCTGGTTTTTCGGGTACTGGTGTGACATCTCTCTTGTCCTTGTACTTGACACACAATATGTTGCTGCTGGATTGTGCCCTGCTCTCACCCCTTCTGAGTGTTTGCCCAAGCAGAGTCTTAGGGAGACCTCTCAGATTTCTTCTAGCAGTGCCGCATGCCGCAGGACTTCTGGAAGCGAGGCAGTTGAAGAGTGGGAAGCTGGTATAAAAATTATCCAGGTAGAGGTGGTAACCCTGGTCCAGCAGTGGGTGCACCAAATCCCACACAATTTTTGCATTAACTCCCAGTAAGGGGGGCATTCTGGGGGCTGAATACTGCTGTCCTTCCCTTCATATATCCTAAATCTGTAGGTATACCCTGATGCACTCGCACAGCTTATACATCTTCACACCATACCTTGCCCTCTTACCCGGCATGTACTGGCGGAATTGAAGCCTCCCTTTAAAATCTACCAAGGACACATCAATAGAAATACACTTCTCGGGGGTGTATGCTTGGGAAAACCGGGCACTGAAACGGTCTAATAGGGGTCTCCGTTTATACAAACGGTCAAAACTGGGGTCATCTCGGGGTGGGCACGGCTCATTATCAGTATAATGTAAGAAGCAAAGTATTGCCTAATTTATCTATTTTTTTAAGTTACAGTTCAGTTCTGAAGTTGCTTTGAGGGGCCTATATATTAGAAACCCCTATCAAACACCCCATTTTGGAAACTAGACCCCTCAAAGTATTCACAACAGCATTTAGAAAGTTTATGAACCCTTTAGGTTTTTCACGGGAATTTAGAGCAAAGTAGAGGTGAAATTTACATATTTTTTTTTGTCTGAAAATCCTTTTTATACCATTTTTTTTATAACACAAAAGGTTTTATCAGAGAAATGCAACTCAATACTTGTTGCCCAGATTCTGCAGTTTTGAGAAATATCCCACATGTGGCCCTAGTGTGGTAATGGACTGAAGCACGGCCTCTGAAGCAACGGAGCACCTAGAGGATTTTGAGCCCTCCTTTTTTATTACGCACCATGTCCGGTTTGAAGAGGTCTTGTGGTGCCAAAACAGTAGAAAACACCCAAAAGTGACCCCATTTTGGAAACAAGACCCCTTGAGGAATTCATTGCAGTTTTCATGGGGTGCATGTGACTTTTTGATCAGTTTTTATTCTATTTTTAAGTGGCGTGGTGACTAAAAAACAGCAATCCTACTATTGTATTTTTACTCTTTTTTTTTTTTCAGCGTTCACCGTGCGCTATAAATGACATATTCTCTTTATTCTGCGTGGCGATTAGATTACAGTGATACCATATGTTTATAGTTTTTTTATGTCTTATGGCCTTTGCACAATATATAATAATTTTGTAGTTCAGGCCGTTACGGACGCGGTGATACCAATTATGGATAGTTTATTTGTTTGTTTATATATTTTTATTAATAATAAAGGACTGATAAGGGAAAAGGGGGGATTTTTACTTTTATTACTCTTAAAACTTTTATTTTCTTATTTTTACACAACTTTTTTAAACTTTTTTTTTTACTTTATTATTTTGTCCCACTAGGGGACTTGAGGGCAGGAGGCCCTGATCGCTATTCTAATACACTGCACTACATGCGTAGTGCAGTGTATTAGAGCTGTCAGCTACTCACTGACAGCAAGCATAGTGGGTCCTGAATTTGTCAGGACCCACTAGGCTTCCGTCGATGGCATAGCCGGACGCCATTGTTTGGTGTCCGGTTGCCATAGTTACAATCGCTGGCCGCTATCGTGTAGCAGGCCGGCGATTGTAGCTTAACCCCTAAAAAGCTGTGATCGCTATTGAACACGGCTTTTAAGGGGTTAATCAGCGGGGACACAGCGATCGGTCCCCGCTGTAGGAGCTGCGGCAGCTGCTGTACGAGACAGCAGCTGTCACAGCTCCTGCATGTGTCGGGAGGACGGCCAAAATGGCCGTTACTCCCGGGACGTAATATTCCGTCGCTGAGCGCGAATGTATTGGTTAGCGCGACGGAATATTACGTTGCTGAGCGCGTAGGGGTTAAAGTTCAATGTGTCACGAGAAAACAAACTCAGAATTGTTTGAAAAAATAAAAGTATTTCAAAGTTATTACCACTTCAAGTGATAATTGTCAGATTTGGAAAAACATGGTCTGGTCCTCAAGGCCAAAACAGGCTTAGTCACTAAGGGGTTAATATTGGAATTTGTTTTTTTTTTTTAATGGTGTTTTTTCAGCTAGCTCTGGACCGAGTTATCGTGAGCTAGCCCTCCCGCTGGGCGTTGGCAGGCCCTCCTTGGTATCTTGTGAGACACCCCTGATATTCTATTGTTCTCTGGGTGGAGCTTTCTCAACATCTCCCATGGCCCTGTTTGGGCGATGCTTTACATTGTATTGTCTTTTCTTTTATACTCTTGCTCCTCTCCCCTCCTTTCCTGTCCCCTTCTGATTGTCGAGTGTCTTGGGTATTTTGCTTTTTGTGAACATTTTGGTTATGGCTGATCTTTCGTCCTCCTTTAACATTGTTACTCACAATGTCCAGGGCCTCAACTCGCAGACTAAACGGCGGCAAGCCTTCCAGACATATAAATCCTTACATTGTAATGTTGTGTTTCTACAAGAATTGCATTTCTCCACTAGCTCTTGTCCTAAATTTATGCATAATCATTATCCTTTGTATTACTTAGCGGTGGCTGCGGAAAAGAAGAGAGGAGTGGGCATCTTTTTCAAATGTAACCTTCCCTTCATACATCAAACCACCGTGTCAGATCCTGAGGGCAGGTATTTGCTTGTGAATGTTACACTACACAATACTCAGGTCACATTTATTTCTTATAATGCAGCAAACGAGGGACAAACAGGTTTTTTCACTACAATGTTCAGACCAGTGGCGTAACTACCGCCGTAGCTGCCGTAGCCGGAGGCTCCGCTAGCAGCCGCTATGGCTGCTACAGCGGGACGCCACTGAACACTACGGCAGAGCAGGGAGGTATCTCCCCGCTCTGCCATTAAACAAAAGACATGTATCCCCTATCCACAGGATAGGGGATACATGTGTGATCGCTGGCAGCGATAAGGAGAACGGGGGACTGAAAGTCCCCTGAAGTTCTCCATCACAAACCTCTGACTTCCGGGGTCTATGTCGGCAGCTCCGTAGAAATGAATGGAGCGCCGGTCGCGCTTGTGCGCATGCGTGACCAGCGCTCCTTTAATTTTTATTGAGCTACACAGACGGCGGAAGTCAGAGGTTAGTCATGGAGAACTGCGGGGGACTTTCGGTCCCCCGTTCTCCCTATCGCTGCCAGCGATCACACATGTATCCCCTATCCTGTGGATAGGGGATACATGTATTTTAGTAGGACACACTGTAGGTCAGACTTTTTTGGGAGGGGGGACGCTGTACGGCGTTCCCTACAGGGGGGGGGGCTGTATGGCGTTCCCTACAGGGGGGGCTGTATGGCGTTCCCTACAGGGGGGGGGGCTGTATGCCATTCCCTACAGGGGGCTGTATGGCTTTCCCTACAGGGGGGGCTGTTATTGCGTTCCCTACGGGGGGGCTGTATGGCGCTCTCTACAGGGGGGCTGTATGGCGTTAGTGCCATACAGCCCCCTCTGTAGATAACGCCATAGAGCCCCCCTGTAGATAACGGCATACAGCCCCCTGTAGAGAACGTCATACAGCCCCCCGTAGAGTACGGCATACAGCTCCCCCCTGTAGAGAGCGCCATACAGCCCCCCCTGTAGGGAACGCCATACAGCCCCCCTGTAGGGAACGCCATACAGCCCCCCCTGTAGGGAACGCCATACAGACCCCCCCTGTAGGGAACGCCATACAGCCCCCCCTGTAGGGAACGCCATACAGCCCCCCCCTGTAGGGAACGCCATACAGCCCCCCCCCTGTAGGGAACGCCATACAGCCCCCCTGTAGGGAACGCCATACAGCCCCCCCTGTAGGGAACACCATACAGCCCCCCCTGTAGAGAACGCTATACGCCTCCCCCTGTAGGGAACGACATACAGCCCTCCCCCTGTAGAGAACGCCATACAGCCCCCTCTGTAGATATCTACAGGGGGGGCTGTAAAAAAGGCACTATCTACAAGGGGGGGTTGTGTGACACCCAGGGGAGGGGGGGCCCCAGTCAAAAGTTTGCTATGGGGCCCAGTCTTGCCTAGTTACGCCCCTGGTTCAGACATTTACTTCCCCATTTTCTTGGTAAGGTGTTTTTAGGTGGAGATTCTAATGAAGCATTGGATCATCCCCTTGACAAAACGAACGCAGGTCCCTCCCCCCTCCCCCTAAACAGGATTTGCAATTAGCCAAACTTTTACACTGCCATGATTTTTTTGATGCCGGGAGATTTGTCAAACCTCGGTCTAGCACATGGCGTTTAAATGAGTCCCTTCTGACGAATGCCCATATATTTCAAGAACTGGCATCTGAAATTGAACACTATTTCCAAGTTAATTGTGCAACTGACACCTCCCTGGCTATTAGATGGGAAGCCCATAAAGCTACCCTTAGAGGGAAACTTATTCAGATCGCTTCACGTTTGAAGAGAGCGAGAGAACAATTCATTTAAGATAAGGAAGCGACTTATTTAGCTTTAGTTAGACCACAAAAGGCAGACAATACCTTGACTTACGGTCCAAACTTGAGGATGCCCGTACGGAGCTTAACTTGTGCCTTACGACTATTGCAGAGCGTCACATTCGTTGGACGCAATATAATTTTTTTGCTCAAAGTGACAAACTCGGCACCCCTTTAGCTCGGAAACTTGCTCCGTTGTCCCGTAACTTTATGGTCCCTAAATTACGGTCAGCGAATGACAATCTACACCCTAAAGAGGTTCCCAACAGCTTCTTTGCATTTTACTCCTCTCTGTATAAATTTCCTCCCCATTTGGATAAAGTGAAAGCCGAGGCATTATTTCAGGATATCACCTTGCCTGTCTTGAAGGACCCTCACAGGGATACTATGGAGGCACCTATATCGATTCAGGAAGTTTTTGATGCGATTAAATCCCTAAAAACAGCTAAATCTCCAGGAACAGATGTATTCTCTAATCTTCACTATAAAAAGTTTGGAGATGTTTTGGCCCCTCACATGGTTACCCTTTTTAATGATTTGAGGGATTGGGGCTCTCCTGGACCTGAAGCCCTCAAGGCATACATCTTGGTGATCTCCAAACCAGGTAAGGACCCCTCTTTCTGTCCAAATTATCGGCCAATATCATTGATTAATGTTAATATGAAAATACTCACTAAAATTTTAGCCACCCGTCTTAATGCCTTTCTAGAACAATACATTCACCCTGATCAGGTGGGTTTCGTACTGAATAGACAAGCGGCTAACCAGACAAGAAGGATCATTGATCTTATGTCCCTTGTTCGTTCCTATTGGGATGGATCGCAGAGGTTGGGAGCATTGTGCCTGTCGCTAGACCTGCATAAGGCCTTCCATTCCCTGACCTGGGACTACTTATTCTTTGTATTATGGAAATGGGGGGTTGGTGATAAATGTATTACTCTTTTGAGTAGCCTTTACTCGATTTTTTCTCAGACTATATACCCATAGCCTGGGGAACAAGACAGGGGTGCCCTCTCTCCCGTATCCTTTTTGTTTTGGCGATCGAGCCCTTGGCCCACCTGATCAGGCTGAATAAAGACATTAAGGGAATTGAAGTTAGGGGTCAGACACATAAATGCGCTCTATATGCGGATGATATCTTATTGGTATTGTGATCCCCCCTGATGCCCCTCCCGAATCTTTATCACGTTCTAGACCAATTTTCCTACATTTCCGGACTGAAGGTCAATCATGACAAGTCTGAGGTTTTGAAGATCAGCGTTCCACATTCCATGGCCAAGCTTATACAACTGAACTTTGAGCTGAGATGGAGGGAAGACAAAATCACCAATCTAAGAGTTCATCTCACTCCTTTATCGCACAAACTTCCTCCTTCTCAAACAAAAATTAAAAATAGACCTATAGCTTTGGGCTTCTATGCCTCTTTCCTGGATTGGCAGGATAGCAGCTCTTAAGATGACAGTTCTCCCCAGAATCTTATATTATTTCCGCACTTTACCAATAGATGTTCCTGCCCCCTTTTTAAAAGTTCTCTAAAGGCTTATTTTGTCCTTCGTTTGGGGTCCTAAAATTTGTAGAGTGCCACAAAGTACTCTATATGCGCCTAAAGCCTCCTGGGGGTTTGGGTTTACCGAACCTCACTAAATATTATTATGCTGCTGGACTGACACTCTCACTCCATAGCAGCAGTAATCAAACACGTTGGATTTCTATTGAGCAGAAAACTACCCCTGAGGTTCCTATAGACCAGTTTTTATGGTTGAAGCCCAAACACAGACCACCTGTATTAAGTCCACTCCTCTCTTCTTCCGTGGTGCTGTGGGATAGGCTGGGTCACAGGTTTCGGCTCTGTTCTGTTCTGTTCTGTTCGGTTTTTGTATGTATATTACCTTTTTACATATTTTATATATATATTTTATTTATATTTATTATGATGAATTTTTCACAATACAGATTTTATTCTATAATATTTTGCATGTATATCTTTGTTTTTTTTATCACTTCATACTTTTCACTTTTTATCATATCTCATGCCCCTATTATATATCAATTTTTCTTACATTCTGTCACTTTTCTTTATCATATTATCACTTTAGTTCCCTATTCATTTCACTTTATTTTATAATAAATTTTTTCCGAACTAAAAGTTGGTGCACATTTCTTGTTTAGTGTCACTTTTATATCTATTATTGGTTCACCTTTTATGCACATTCTGTATCTAGCACGATTTCTATATTAACTTTGTCACTATTTTTATCTGTCATTTTTATACATGATTGTATGTGTTGTACATTACTTGTGTATGTAACAAACACATATTTATTTATTTATTATTTCGATCTATTGGTCATCCTTATCCCTTTAGGTTATTCTCCATAGTAGTCCCATTTATGTAATTCACCAACTTGTCTCGTTTCTGTCATCCTGGTTTCCTTTACTGTGGTGTGTGTACAGACGCTGGCTTGCGCATGCGCTGCACGACCCACATCCGGGAGTGCCGCTTAGCGTCTGACGTTGCCATGGTGACTCTCGGCCGAGGTCATCATGCGGCGCTTGGTCATCTGACGTGCGGCGCTTCCCGTGAGGTGTGTGTCGCTCGGTGGGCGTGTCCAGCACCGATTTGCACCCGTCACAGGTGAGGTTAACCACAGCTCATTCCCATATAAGCCCCCCTAGTTTTATGTTATTTAGCCTCCTGACGAAGCCGGTCTGCTTGGCGAAATGCGCGTCGAGGCGCTATTCATCCTTCCGTTCTGGGTCGTTGGTTCCGCTCTCCATTATGTCTCAGGGTACGTGCTGGCATCGGGTTTCTGTATGATACATTTACTGTTTTTCTATCTATCACTACAGTCTTACCTTGCCTGACTATTTTTGCCCAGGTATTTTGTTGGGATTTTCCCAAGCCTGTTCATACATATTGTATGTGTAGATAGGCAGTATTTCCATATACATATGGGCACAGTCATTCTATATGCACAATTCTTTCCCTGTGGGTTACATGAGCGGTTCCCGACTTCCCTTGGTTGGCTGACTCTGCATGTTAATGGTCTTTTACATCCGACCGCACTGTTTTTATCTCCATATGTGGTTCATTCGTCTTTATATTCCGTGTTATCTGTTGTATCATCTCTAATAAAGATTGTGTACTTTTGTATATTACATAGTTTATTATTATTTTTAGGGCTATGTCCCTTTTTTGTTCGCTTTAGGTTGTCTACTTGTATTAAGGGACCCCTTTCTATGCCATTGTTTTGGTTAGAGGTTTTGTAGGTTGTTAAATTATTCTTGTCTGTGATTACAGAAAATACCTCAGGATATATGGATTTCAGGAAACGAGATAAGGATTGGATCATACGACTTGGTACCATATTTGGAGAAAATTCAGTAGTAACTACAGAGAGTAGTAATACTAAGGGCTTGAAGCTTATAATTCGTGATCTTTTAAAAAAACGCATTAAAGTTTGGTGGAACAAAGCAGCGTTAGAAAATTATCTACAGAAATATATTTTACCCCGAGGCCTACGTCTGCAGGTTTTCCCAACCCTAGATTTTGAGGACCCCTCATTTGTTACCAAATGGGAGGAATCCCTTACTAAATGCTCTCGTACGCTCATTGAATTGCTCATTGGAGCAGATCGCAGAACCCTTGACTCCTTGGAAAAGGAGATTGATCTCCTTAAAGACAAAATACAACAATCTCTTACTAAGGAAGAGATCGACAATTTTGACAAAAAACTGGAGGAAGAACTAATCAAGTGGGAAAGAGAGATACAAGACCTTAAAATTAGGAAATTTCAACGAGATCTGAGCGATTTCCAGTCTAACAAAATTTATCGTTGGCACACTAAGAGGAATAGAACTCGCTCTTTTTCTCGTTCTGTCTCTTCTGCTTCTCTTTTATATGAAGAAGAATGTGGCGGTTTTTTAGACAGACCACAGGCCGCAGGAGATGGAGACCCAATGTCCAACTCCAGAACACCGGCAGTAAAAAGAAAGACCAGGGGGGTGTTCAACAGGGACAAGAGAAACAGGAGGCTTTAAAGGTAATTAATCTTTCCACGCACATCTTATCGCCTTCACAAATAGATGTTTTAGAAAAGGGTATATCTTTCTCTCCTACTGGGAAATTTGACCTTTTTACCACTATTAAAGATCTGGCCCTGTTCTCTAGGAAGTTGATATTTAAGAAACATTTCAGTAGAAATGATCATATGGTTCCAATAGGTTCTCTGGCAGAAAAGCAGGCATTTGATGCTTTGGTATCGCTTCTGGAGGAACAGGAGGAAAAGGCGGACCCTAGACTTCCTATGCATCTGTGTCGCCGCTCCCAACATTTCCCCCCTTTCGCGCTGTGCCCATCAGTGGATATTTTCTTTAAATTGGTTAAGAAAGATCTAGAAGGTATCTTAGATAAAAGGTTGTCCTGTAATCTTAATTTTAACCAAAGACAGGCAATTACAGAACTTAAACAACTTAAGGATGTAGTTATTAAACCAGCCGATAAGGGGGGCAATGTTGTGATCTGGCCGGCACGGATGTATGAGAGTGAAGCTTTCCGACAATTGGATATGAGATATTGCTACCAGAGGTTACCATCTGACCCCACCCAGACCTTTAAAAGTGAATTGGATACCCTGTTACAAAGGGGTGTAGATGAACAAATTATAAATCTAAAGTTGAAGGAGGGACTTTCGGTCGACTTTCCAATTAAACCAACATTCTACTTACTGCCTAAAGTGCATAAGAATGCTATTAATCCCCCAGGTCGTCCAATCGTATCAGGGATTGGAGGCCTTTGTGAAAACATCTGTAGATTTATAGACTTCTTTCTGCAAAAATGTGTGGAAACTTTACCATCTTATATTAGGGACACTACAGAGATGCTACGACGGTTAAACGGGCTGCATCTTGATGACGATATGTTTCTTGTTACATGTGACGTGGAGTCCCTATACACGTCTATATGCCATGACCACGTGATAAGAGCGTCGAGATACTTTCTCCAGATGACTAATCATGACCCGGATCTGATTGAGTTTGTTTTATGTCTTCTTAATTATGCTTTGACTCATAACTTCTTTACATTTAAGGACCGCCTCTTCCTACAGCTCCAGGGTACGGCAATGGGGGCGACTTGTGCACCCTCATATGCCAATTTATTCCTGGGTCTGTGGGAGAGGGACATTGTCCAACAGACTCCGGGCCATGATGCGGTACTCCTGTGGTCGAGGTATATAGACGATATTCTGTTTATCTGGCAGGGCTCCACGTCACAGCTTGAATCCTTTCTAAATTCCCTTAATGTCAATGATTTTAATATCAAATTGACGTGGAAATATAGTCAGACGTGTGTGGAGTTTTTAGATATTTATATCACGAAGGATGATATGGGATCTGTTTCTACTGACATCTATAGGAAGAAAACCTCCACCAATGCCCTCCTTCATGCCTCTTCTGCAACTATCCAAAGGTTAAGAAGGCTATACCTGTAGGTCAGTTTTTAAGGGCAAGGCGTATCTGCTCCAGTGACAGTAACTTTGAGCGTCAAGCATCCGACATGACAGCAAGGTTTAGAAACCGAGGCTATAACCAGAGAGACATCAATAGGGGTTATCTTAGAGCGAAACATTCTATCCGTGATGGACTTCTGGTGAGTAAGCCAAAAAAGAAACATATAGATCAAAATGTCAGATTTATTACCACTTTTAACCCACAATGGACTGAGATTCGCGACATCCTACAAAAACACTGGAGGGTATTACTTACCGACCGTGATTTGGCAGGCGTTTTGCCTAGTTATCCCTCCATTACTTGGAGGAGATCTAAGAATCTGAGGGATCTTTTAACATCTAGTCATTATGTCCCTAGTGCTCCTCCTAATCCTTTTGGTAGTCGTGGTCCTCCTTGGGGATCCTTTAATTGTGGGAATTGTTCCGCGTGTAAATACATCCCACGTGTTTTTAATTTTTACAGTTCTGACAGAGGCAAAGACTACAAGATCGTCTATCATATCACATGCAATACAGCGGCTGTGATTTATTTTGCCATCTGTCCATGTGACCTCATTTATATTGGTATGACCAGTAGACCCCTGAAGGTACGTGTGTTAGAACACGTCAATAAAATCAAATCGGCTGCTAATACCAAGGAATTGGATAAACTTCAACCTATAGCCCGACACTTTCGCGAGTACCATTCTTGTAATCCCTGGGGTTTTGAGGTACGTGGAATAGACAGAATTTCTTTGGGTTATAGAGGTGGTGATGTACGTCTGGCATTACTGAGAAAGGAGATGAAATGGATTACGCTTCTTAATACCATGGCACCATTCGGTTTAAATGAGGCCACTAGTTTCAAGCCCTTTTTATAATTTACAGCTATGCGTGAATTTTAATTTTCTAGGGGGGCTTTTTGTTTTGTTTTTATTTACATTCATTTTTTGTTTTACAGAGTGTTCATGTAATTTTGTGGGACTACTTCTATATGTACCTTACCGGACTGGAGAAGATACCAAGTTACTACTACTACCTAAACTTCTCTTGACCAATGAAGAATTAGATACAACTGTTTGTTATCTGCCTATTGTACATTTATTATTATTTTTTGTATGTATACTACTATTTAAGTAGTTCTAGACACTTTTGTCTGGTATTTGTCTATTGTACATTTATTATTTTCCGTATGTATATTACTACCTTAGAATAATTAGACATAATTGTTTGTTATTTGTTATTTGTTTATTGTACATTTATTATTTTTCGTATGTATATTACCTTCTTTTTACATATTATATATATATATCTTATTTCATTATTTTGTGTATGTATATTACCTTTTTACATATTTTATATATATATTTTATTTATATTTATTATGATGAATTTTTCACAATACAGATTTTATTCTATAATATTTTGCATGTATATCTTTGTTTTTTTATCACTTCATACTTTTCACTTTTTATCATATCTCATGCCCCTATTATATATCAATTTTTCTTACATTCTGTCACTTTTCTTTATCATATTATCACTTTAGTTCCCTATTCATTTCACTTTATTTTATAATAAATTTTTTCCGAACTAAAAGTTGGTGCACATTTCTTGTTTAGTGTCACTTTTATATCTATTATTGGTTTACATTTTATGCACATTCTGTATCTAGCACGATTTCTATATTAACTTTATCACTATTTTTATCTGTCATTTTTATACATGATTGTATGTGTTGTACATTACTTGTGTATGTAACAAACAAATATTTATTTATTTATTATTTCGATCTATTGGTCATCCTTATCCCTTTAGGTTATTCTCCATAGTAGTCCCATTTATGTAATTCACCAACTTGTCTAGTTTCTGTCATCCTGGTTTCCTTTACTGTGGTGTGTGTACAGACGCTGGCTTGCGCATGCGCTGCACGACCCACATCCGGGAGTGCCGCTTAGCGTCTGACGTTGCCATGGTGACTCTCGGCCGAGGTCATCATGCGGCGCCTGGTCATCTGACGTGCGGCGCGTCCTGTGATGTGTGTGTCGCTCGGTGGGCGTGTCCAGCGCCGATTTGCACCCGTCACAGGTGAGATTAACCACAGCTCATTCCCATATAAGCCCCCCTAATTTTATGTTATTTAGCCTCCTGACGAAGCCGGTCTGCTTGGCGAAACGCGCGTCGAGGCGCTATTCATCCTTCCGTTCTGGGTCGTTGGTTCCGCTCTCCATTATGTTTCAGGGTACGTGCAGGCATCGGGTTTCTGTATGATACATTTACTGTTTTTCTATCTATCACTACAGTCTTACCTTGCCTGACTATTTTTGCCCAGGTATTTTGTTGGGATTTTCCCAAGCCTGTTCATACATATTGTATGTGTAGATAGGCAGTATTTCCATATACATATGGGCACAGTCATTCTATATGCACAATTCTTTCCCTGTGGGTTACATGAGCGGTTCCCGACTTCCCTTGGTTGGCTGACTCTGCATGTTAATGGTCTTTTACATCCGACCGCACTGTTTTTATCTCCATATGTGGTTCATTCGTCTTTATATTCCGTGTTATCTGTTGTATCATCTCTAATAAAGATTGTGTACTTTTGTATATTACATAGTTTATTATTATTTTTAGGGCTATGTCCCTATTTTGTTCGCTTTAGGTTGTCTGTTCTGTACATATGCCTGCAGCTAGATTGTTTGCTAACCTTATTTTTGTTCCTGGTATGCAACCGTCAGCTCTTCAATGGTAGCTGAACAAGGGTTTGTATCGAAATTGAACACTTTTTGATAGACAATGCGTAAAACCCTGTCATTTTTATCAGTCTATCCACCACATCCCAGACTGAAATTTTTTGCTATCACCAGATTCACCATTTTATGTCCTCATTTAGACCTGTTTCGGCTCTGCAAAGTACGTCTTTATTTGAAGAATTATGCTTGTATAATTCTAATGGTCATCACCTCCTGTCTCATATTTGGTTTCTCTGTCAGACAAACTATCATATATATGTCTATGTGGGAGAGGGACTTACACACATGCTTTATTGATATGGCAGAACGTACTGTGCAAAATTTATATTAACACTTCTCTGGTCGAAGCCAATTATAAAGGATTTTTACAATGGTTCCTAGTTCCTTCTAGACTGGCCAAGATGTTCCCTTCTTCCTCATCGTTGTGCTTCAGACACTGTGGATGTGTGGGAGATCCTTTACATATATGGTGGGGTTGCCCGGAGGTTCGCCTACTATGGCAGAGAATATTTAATATGTTATATTCCATAACTCAGATTGATTTGATTCCGTCCCCGATGATAGCGCCACACAGCCCCCTTTAGATAGCGCCACACAGCCCCTGTAGATAGCGCCTCATAGCCCCCTGTAGATAGCGCCTCGTAGCCCCCTGTAGATAGCGCCTCATAGGCCCCTGTAGATAGCTCCACACAGCCCCCTGTAGATAGCGCCACACAGCCCCCTGTAGATAGCACCACACAGCCCCCCTGTAGATAGCGCCACACAGACCCCCTGTAGATAGCGCCACACAGCCCCCCTGTAGATAGCGCCACACAGCCCCCCTGTAGATAGCGCCACACAGCCCCCCTGTAGATAGCGCCACACAGCCCCCCTGTAGATAGCGCCACACAGCCCCCCTGTAGATAGTGCCACACAGCCCCCCTGTAGATAGTGCCACACAGCCCCCCTGTAGATAGTGCCACACAGCCCCCCTGTAGATAGTGCCACACAGCCCCCCTGTAGATAGTGCCACACAGCCCCCTGTAGATAGTGCCACACAGCCCCCCTGTAGATAGTGCCACACAGCCCCCCTGTAGATTGTGCCACTCATGCCCCTCTTGTAGATAGGGCCATATATGAACAGGGACATCAGGGGCTCCCTCCAGTAGCGGAATGCCCAGTCAGAGCATTGCCGATATCCCTGTCCATATATGGACAGTGAAGTCAGGTGTTTCCTCTAGAAGCCGAATCCCCGGGCAGAGCGTCGAAAGCACCTATTTTTATAAATAGGTGACTTTCGTTTTTACTCATATGATTAACTAGCTTTTATACCCGGCGTTGCTCGGGAGGTTGACTTACGGTATAGATAGAGTAAAAGCTCACTATTAAAATACCTCTCAGTATGAATTTAATTGCTACCTCTCGATATGAATTTAATTGCTAGAGTGTGTAAATAATGTTATTGGAAGCATAAAATAAATGAAATGAAGCAATATATTCATTACAGATTTATATAGTGTTGATTTAGGACTGCATGTTTCTATTCCAACGCTTTCTTGTAAACAATGTTTTGTCTTTTGATCTGGTGGCAAGATGTAGAGATTCTTTCCAGTGCCGACTCTGGAGCAAGCAACATATAGTTGCCCTTGGGAAAAACAGGGACTTTGACGTTGTATTCCTGCCACTTTCAGGGATTGACCTTGAGCCTTGTTAATTGTCATTGCGAAGGCTAGGCGTACTATGAACTGTTGCCGCTTGAACTCGAAAGGAACATCATTTGGAGCGAGGGGAATGCGAGGAATAAAGACAACTTCCCCCTTGGCACATCCTTCAAGCGCCAACTTGTGTGCCATCGTGCATTCATCCCAGACAATCATCAAACATTCTTGCAGGACATTTGCCACACCAGTATCTTTGCCGATGTTACAAACAGGAGACATATCTCGAGTCAAGTTGAGCTGTAATTTGAACGCTGAATGGGCAGTTCTGCCACCATCAAGCAATCTTGCCGCAATGCCTGAGGAAGCAACAGCCAGAGCAATCCTGAATTGTTGTCGGATCTTTGCCAACAACAGGTTTATGACAAACGTCTTTCCTGTTCCGCAAGGAGCATCCAAGAAGACAATATCACCGGTGTTTTTCACAACCATGGCCAAGATCTGATTGTACGCCGTCGTTTGGTCATGCCGCTGCAGAATTTGGTATGTCAGTTAACTTTGGACATTTTCTACATTTGCTACCTGATCTTAATACACGCTAAACCCAGGGGACGAAGTGAACACTTCGGACAGGCCGTTTAGTGTTTTCTCGGTATTTGGTTGTTTTTGTATGTCTTGGGATCAGAAAACAAACGCTCCCTTATCTCAGCCTCTCACAGATACACTCACAGATTCATTTATACTCACACACCTTTTCCTATAATTCATACAACATCTCATAGACAAATGGTGTTCATGGTTCCCAATTAGTCAAAAGAGACAATACCTGGACGGCAGCTAAAACAAGAAAGAAGTGTACAGAATAACAATTCTTACTCACCGGTTTTGTGTGCAGTTCTCCGTTATCTTAGCCGTCATCCACCTTCGATTGTCGCCTTCGATCTGTGTTGAGAATCCCTGACAAGAGCCCCCAAGTAATGTCGCTGCCTTTTTACATTGTCCGTTAACATTAGACATTATCTGCATTTGTCTAGGAGTTCCAAATTAATTAATCCTCTCTCACTGGTGGATCTGAGAGAGGCCGGCCGTAGAGAGACCATGACACGCAGCATCAGTGTTCAAACAGTCTCTCTGCCCTAGGGGGCGGATCCATATTTATTTATAAGAAAATGAGAGTAGGTGGTAACCTCATACTTGCAAACATATACATTCTAAATATGGTAATATCCCAAAACTCCCCATATATATTTAGCCATAAGAAATACAATGTCATCACGATTTCTGACGTTGCCTTTGTAACAGCTGAATGCAAAGTCATAAACCAAATGACTTCGAATAGAATAGCCATCCCCCTATAGGCTGTTGTGTCTGCAGTTCTTTGAGCTTCAGTGACAACTGTCCATAGCAGTACATGTTAAAGGGAAGGTGTCATGAAATTATAATTTTTTTTATAATATTGCTTTTAGTATGATATTAAAATACATTTTATTTACTTGTGTTCTTGTGTACTACTTTTTACTTTTTTCTTACTTTTACTTCTCTATGGGGGCTGCCATTTTTTTTTCATCTCTGTATGTGTTCAAGGAAGCAAAGGCGCAAGGCATAGGAGCGGAGGCGGCAGCGGTGGCAGGAGCAGGTAATTTATGTTCGTGTATGTGATGTGTGTATTATGTTCGTGTATGTTTGTGTTATACTGTCTGCTGAGCACTGTCTCTAATCCTCCTACACTGTGCAGTCGCTCAAAAAATGGCGGCACACAGTGTAGGAGGTTTGAAGATTCAAACCCCTCCTACTTCTGGCACTAACCAGAATAAGGGAGGGGGGATTGTGTGAGGACACTAGAGCGAGTGTGTCTACCCCAAATTTGCAGCATAAAGCAATTAGGTTGCTTTACCACATTGACCATGCTGCAATTTTTGGAACTGCTCCCTCTAGTGCCCAGCACATGGAAATGTTATAAATTAGAATCTAATTTATAATATTTCCTGACTTGTGAAAAAATGAAAACAATGTGTAATCACTCAAATAATAATTGTTTAACTAAAAAAAAAAATTCTATCGACACATTCCCTTTAAGCACTTTTAGGTTCACTCATATAAAGATATTAAAATATTTTTGACAGTCAGCAACCAAAAGAGGTTCATTCGTTGCAAGATAAGTCTCCAGAACGCTCATGTCATAGCTTGTTTCTCGAAGCAATTCCCGTCCAAGTCTTTCGTCGTTGTTCCTTTCTGTCGTGGGAAGTCCTAGTTGCTCAAGTCTCTTTCCAACCATCATGAGGGTCTTTTCTTCAAGTAGGATCAATGACATGTTGAACATTTGCGGAGTTCAGCTGTTCAATTGGAGTCCCGGGTTTTGCCGTCGTGCTTGCAGAAGAACATCCTCCGAGAGGTGCTCTTTGTACTTTTCCCACAGTTCAAGTGGCTTGGATGGTCCACACGTCGTGAGTATGACAGCAAATAGGTTTTGTAAGCTTGCTGGTAATTGGCAGGTTGCTGCTTCCTCCAAAGTCTTCTCCCAATGAGAATCACTCTCAAGTAGTCCCCTTTCTTGACATGCTTGCTGATAGGTTGAACAAACATGGTCGCCAACAGTCTTGAGGCTAACAAACTATGTCGGGCCTGCTACTGTGTGAAGACGCAACCGGAGGAAGAAGCACTCGTGGTTGTTTGGGTGAACTGTGTAGACTCTGCCATGATCATCACTTGACTTGATTCCAACATGACCTTCAACTGGTGTCCCTTGGACTCTTCGCTTGAAAACTCTTGTAGATTTATTCCACGTATAATACTTTGGAAAATCACAGTATAGGATTGTCGTTGCAAAATCACCTTGATGGCAAAGCTTGAAGAATGCTGTCAGTGGGTGTCTTTGTGCAGCAGTTTCCTTGGTGAAGTAGACTCTCTGTCCATTTTCCAAGTGGGCGTTGAGATGAACTACCGTCGGATAGCGGTCGTGAATTGGAAAGTCTAAAATTCGCCATACAGCCTAGTTGCTACTGATGTAAAGTCCAGTTTGGAAGTGATCGATTTCATCAATTGTTCTTTCTTGTCTTTCTTGGCGATTGATTTGATCAGTTGTTCTTCCTTGGCTTTCCAAGCCAAATGCTGCTTGATCCGATCCTTTGTTGACATATTTGCAGATGTACTTGATCGCCTTAACTGAGTTACAATATTCAACATTGACGTGAGATTGAAAGGTCTTGGAAAGAAATGGCGAGTAGGGTACAATCCATCTGTTGTCGACCTCCATGTCCTGGTAACTATTGCCATTCTTCATCTTCATCAATGCAGTGAACCCGCCTTCTCACACTTTTCTTCTGCGATAAAGTGGATAACCATCATCTCCAGACTGAGTTTCATGGATCAGTTGTCTTGGGAATCTCTTTGTACAGAAGCCATCTTTCATGCTTGGGGAGCTTGGATTCAGTCTTCCACATGGTCCATGGACCATGTTCTTCATGATGATGTCGAATAGCTTTTGAGCTTCTTGTGCATTTGGGATCTCTGCACTAATGACAGAATCGATCGAATTTGGTCGATCTTCTCCTTCAGCCAGATCAGTATATGTGCGTGAGGCAAACCTCGTTTTTGCCATTCGATTGTGCACATGAAGCATTGAGTTTCTCCAAATACCTTGCCCTTCGTCAGTACATTCATGAACTTGATAACCATTTGTCGAAAGACTCGGGCTACCAGATCATGTCTATCAGTCGGCGATTGTACTGGCAAGAGTAAAAGTAATAAACAGGTCAGGCCTTCTGTATTTTCGCACATATGTCATGGAGTCTTGAGTGTATTCGTGCATATGTCGAGGGCTCCCTGTGAAGCTGGAAGGTAAGATAACCATCTGACGAACATTGCTCGTGTTTCCATCGTTGACAACAGCATCTCAAAGGTGGATATAGCTTTCAGCGCGAAGTGCCTTCTGATTGAAACGGATGAAGCAAAGTCGCTCTGTTTCGATTTTGGCATACATATCAACCAAAAACTGATGGAAAAGATTTCGGCACATGAAGAGGTGATTTGAATGGCTCGCCCGCATCATAATTCGATAGGCGTAGAAGGCCATGCACAAAACTTCTTTCCCGGTGGTAACATTTCCGGTACTTGGATTTGTTTGGAAGATTTGAATATCGTATCCGCCTTTGCCTTGCCAAAAGATCAGTGGGTACTGAAGTGCGCTATATGATCTATGGGTTTCAGAAACTCTCTGCAGTTGATTATCACGCTTCTGCAGCACAATATCCCAATTTTGATATTCACCAACGATGACGACAGCAACTTCATTGACTGTTGGTGCGTTGTATCGCCGCCGCTCATGCTCTCCTGTTGGCCTTCGGTCAGCCTCGATGACCACTTTGTAGTTATCCGAAGTCATCATTTCCATCAAAAATCGTGTTAGTTTGTTTTTCAACCAATAAAAAATTGCTATTGGTTAGCTTTTCAACCAATCAAAAATCACGATCAGGCAAGTGTGTACTTCGATGCAAATTGAAAAGTGAATGGCAGTGAAAAGTAAATTTCAGTAAAAGTGACTTTCAGTAAAAGCGATTTTTTTTAATCCAATTAAAAATTGCAAAAGGAGGCAAACTTTGTTCAATGTCCAATCAAAAATAGCTATTCCCTGATCAGGCTTCCAACAAACAAACTTTATATAGTTCTATCCAGTATCAGGCTGCTCACACCAACTGCCTTTGACTGTAACAAGATGGCTGCCGCCACCATAGTAACCAGCACAGCACATTGAGCCGCATTTATCAAAACTGTTTAATAGAAAAACATATCCTGTGGCCCATAGCAACCAATCAAGGCTAATCTTTAATTTTTTTTTTCCACTGCGCTGGAAATATGATAGCTGCACTGTGATTGGTTGCTATGGTCAACAAATCCAGTTTTTCTATTAGACACTTCTGTTAAATGAGGTTCAATCTTCTCCCATAAGTTCCAAGATGTCTGCCATTGCAACCAGCACAACACATTGTTCTCATATAAGGCACAAGATGGCTGGTATCACCATAGCAACCAGCACAATGCATTCTTCTCATATAAACTTCAGTGGCTCTCATTATGAGAAATATATAACATTGTAATTTTCAGTAAACACTAACATTGAAAGTCTAATTTATATCAATAACCAAAAGAATTGTCTGTAACATGGATATAAAAATGAACGTTATAATGGATTGTGTCCATAGTAAATCTGGAGACATTTCCATTACAGAGACGTCCCATTACTGCACAGAGCGTTAGTGTGTGGATGAACAAATAGGTTATAATCTCACTCATACCCCTACCCCGTACTATTTATCATTACCAATCAACCCAAATCCATAGGAGCAAAGCATTGATGACTCGCCCCCTTTCTGCCTGAAAACACAAATTTGCATAAACACCACCTTTCCTAACCCGGCTTGCTGGACTGTCTCCCACAAAACGGGGTTGTTGGCAAATATACCAAAATACACAACCTGCCTATATATAGTAACCTTTATCCAGTATAGTAGAAGGACTGTGATGTCTCCCATGTTCCATTTAGGAAGTTGTTCTGATCATGTCCCAGGAAAACACAGCAGGGATGGCTTCTCTTTGTAGCAGGAAATGGAGTACGGTCTTGTGAGGAATATTGTGCATCCTCCCCTGGATGTGGAGTCTGGTGGCAGCAGGCGGTGTATTAGATGTGTGTCTGGTCTCTGAATAATGTATAGGCAGGCAGATTATGATAGCAGCAGCAGTGTGACATCACTCTGGTTGTTACATCCCTACCAGCAGCCAATCAGGTAAGCTTTTATAATTTCCAAAGCAGGTATTAAAAATCCAAGCAGCGATCTGATTGGTTGTTATGGCTTACAGATGACGTTATCCATTTTAAACCAATGAAAAATCGGGCTTCAAACAAACTTTCGAAAATATATAATAGATTCCCCTTATACGGTTTCATGTAACACAGTGCAACTACAGCTGTCACCCAAATACTTAAAATTTAACAGTGGCGCTTCATGAACTCTACCTGAAGCCCCAGCCATAAAGGTCATCAAGGCAGTACTAATCAAATGTCCTACATTTTATCAAGTGCATCCAGAGGTCTGTCTGTGACAATTTGAAATTGAAAACGGAAAAATGTGCAAAAAAAAATCATAAATATATATATATATATATATATATATATATACACATACTAGTCCTTCTCAATGAATCAGAATATCATCACAAAGTTAATTTATTTCAGTAATTCAATTCAAAAAGTGAAACTCACATATTATATAGATTCATAACACACAGAGTGCTCCGTTTCCAGCTTTTTTTTTTCTTTTAATGTTGATGATTATAGCTAACAGTTAATGTAAACCCAAAGTTAGTGTCTCAGAAAATGAGAATATTATATAAGCCCAATTTAAAAAATGATTTTTAATACCGAAATGTTGGCCTACTGAAAAGTATTTACAGTATATGCACTCAATACTTGGTCAGGTCTTCTTGTTCATGAATTACTGCATCAATGGGGTGTGGAATGGAGGCGATCACTGAGGTGTTATGGAAGCCCAGGTTGCTTTGATAGCGGCCTTCAGCTCATCTGCATTGTTGGGTCTGGTGTCTCAGCTACCACTTGACAATACCCCATAGATTCTCTATGGGGTTTAGGTCAGGTCGAGTTTGCTGGCCAATACAGCATGAGTGATACTGTGGTTATTAAACCAGGTATTGGTACTTTTGGCAGTTGGGCAGGTGCCAAGTCCTGCTGAAAAATGAAATCATCAATAGACAGCTGTGCTGACTCTGGACTTGATATAACATCAACACCAGCAGATGATATGGCTCCCCAATCATCACTGACTGTGGAAACTACACACTGGACCGCAAGCAACTTGGATTGATACCTCTCCACTTTTCCTCCAGACTCTGGGACCTTGACTTCCAAATGAAATGCAAAATTTACTTTCATCTGAAAACAGTACTTTGGACCACTGAGCAACAGTGTTGGTCCACTGTTATATCAAGTCCAGAGTCAACGCAGCTGTCTACCAGGAAATTCTAGAGCACTTCATGCTTCCCTCTGCTGACAAGCTTTATGGATATGCTGATTTCATTTTCCAACAGGACTTGGCACCTGCCCACACTGCCAAAAGTACCAATACTGTGGTTATTAAACAAGGTATCACTGTACTTGATTGGCCAGCAAACTCGCCTGACCTAAACCCCATAGAGAATCAAGAGGAAGATGAGAGACACCAGACCCAACAATGCAGTCGAGCTGAAGGCCGCTATCAAAGCAACCTGGGCTGGGCTTCCATAACACCAGAGCAGTGCCACAGGCTGATCACCTCCATGCCATGCCGCGTTGATGCAGTAATTCACGCAAAAGGAGTCCCGACCCAGTATTGAGTACATATATTGTACATACTTTTCAGTAGACCAACATTTCTGTATTAAAAATCATTTTGGAAATTGGGCTTATATAATATTCTAATTTTCTGAGATACTAAATTTTGGGTTTTCATTAACTGTTAGCCATAATCAACAAATATTAAAAGAAAAAATGCTGAAAATAGATCACTCTGTGTGTAATAAAGCTATATCATATGAGTTTCACTTTTTGAATTGAATTACTGAAATAAATTAACTTTTTGATGACATTCTAATTAATTGACAAGGACTAGTGTGTGTGTGTGTGTGTGTGTGTGTGTGTGTGTGTGTGTGTGTGTGTGTGTGTATATATATATATACATACAACAGGTGGAGGCCTGTGGTATACAGCCAAAGTATTCGTAACAAACAGGGCGTGCAAGGACACTATGACAAACTGTGACAAAAATTGGAAGATGGTTGTTTGGATGTGGAAAAGTGAAAAGATTTCATAAAACTGAATAAAGGCTGGTTGATTGTCCATGAGTTAAAGAGGCTCTGTCACCAGATTATAAGTGCCCTATCTCCTACATAATCTGATCTGCGCTGTAATATAGAGAACAGTGGTTTTTATTTTGAAAAACGATAATTTTTGAGCACGTTATGAACAATTTTAGATTTATGCTAAATCGTTTCTTAATGACCAACTGGGCGTGTTTTTACTTTTTACCAACTGGGCTTTGTACAGAGAAGTGTATGACGCTGACCAATCAGCTGACCAATCAGATGACCAATCAACATCATACACTTCTCATTGTTCCAGCCCAGCTTCTTTCACTGCACAATCACGCTGTAACAATGGGCTGGAACAATGAGAAGTGTATGACGCTGATTGGTCAGCGTCATACACTCCTCTTGGTCATTAAGAAACAAATTTGCATAAATCTAAAATTGTTCATAACTTGCTAAAAAATTATCGTTTTTCAAAATAAAAAACACTGCTGTTATCTACATTACAGCGCCAATCAGATTATGTGGGAGATAGGGCATTTATAATCTGGTGACAGATTGCGTCTTTAGCCAAACCATCATAAGAAATATGCACTCAATAGTAAGCTTATCTTTGCAGATATGTGACATTAGAGGTCTATTAAACAGCATTTCTACTATGAGTGAATTTCCGTTACAAATATGTGTATGGACATCTTGAAGGGGTTATCCGGGTTTTCAAAATTGATGGCCTATCCTTAGGCTATTAATATTAGGTCGGTGAGGGTCCACCTCTTGGCACCATAACCGATCGGCTATTTAAAGAAGCCGTGGTGCTCGTATGAGAGCCGTAGCCTCTTCATTGTTTACATGGTTTCCTTCTCATTTGTACTTACATTTGTAACGGCTGTCTCCTCCCTTTGCAGCTAAAACAGCTTCCACTCTTCTGAGAAGGCTTTCTACGAGACTTTGGAGTGTGTCTCTGTGAATTTTGGACCATTCATCCAGAAGAGCATTTGTGAGGTCAGACACTGATGTTGGACGAGAGGACCTGGCTGGCAATCTCTCATCCTAAATGTGTTTAATAGGGTTGAGGTCTGGTGTCAGTGCGGGCCAGTCAAGTTCGTCCACACAGGGCAGCATGGTGGCTCAGTAGTTAGCACTGTTGCCTAGCATCACTTGGGTCCTGTGTTTAAATCCATCCATGAACAACATCTGCAAGGAGTTTGTGTATCCTCCCCATGGTTGCGTTTGTTTCCTCAGGGTACTCTGGTTTCCGCCCACACCAAAAATATAGAGATAGGGAATTTAGATTGTGAGCCCCACTGGGGACAGTGAGCGAGTACAACATGCCCCCACTGGTGCACAGTCATGCTGGAACAGAAAAGCCCTTCCCCAAACTGTTACCACAAAGTTGGCAGAATGAACTTGTTCAAAATGGCTTGGTATCTTAACTGTTGATACCCAAAACTCCAAAGATGCTGGCACCGGGTTGTCATTGATATCAAGCAAACGTTTTTAGTGGAGGTACCACTAAAGCCTGCTATATGTATTTTAGGAAGCCAACAAGGATTAAAAGGCACAAAACACGTTATTAAGGCTATACTTAGGGTCCTGATGGTTGCTAGATCAATAATGTTACAATAAGGTTTACATTTCCCAAATTATTTAATTGGGTTGGTCTTCTCAAAGCTAAATCTGTCCATGAAAATACCTTTTTATTTTCTTCCTCCTCTCTCCTCATAGGGTTGGGGTGGTCTTGGAGTAAGAAAGAAAATGTAATTTTATATCTATCATTTTCTACTTTGCCTAACAAAAAAAAAAATATGTTTCCCTCCAATGGAACAAAGGGGCCTAGGCCAACCCCATAGCATTATCCCTCCTCCACCGAACTTTAAAGTTGGCACAATGCAGTCAGACAGGTACTGTTCTCCTGGCATTCGCGAAAACCCAGACTCGTCCATCAGACTGCTAGATAGGGGTTTGTCACTCCACAGAACACATTTCCACTGCTCCAGAGTCCAGTAGCAGCATGCTTTATACCACTCATCCAACACTTGGCATTATGCTTGGAGACGCAAGACTTGCATGCAGCTGCTTGGCCATGGAAACCCATGCCATGAAGCTCCTGGCGCACAGTTTTTGTGCGGATGTTAATGCCAGAGGTTTGGAATTCTCCAGTTATTGAGTGTCAGCAGAGCGTTGATGACTTTTATGCACTATGCACCTCAGCATTCAGCGACTCCGCTCTGTAACTGTGAAAGTGAGCAAAATATGTTTATGTGACTCCATTTTGTATGAAGAATCCATTTTATATTTTGAAGAATCATCTATTTCTCTGTATAATTAAATGTATACTGGGATTGTCAGGACACTCATATGGTTAACATTCTTAGCTATGTTTATCATTCTTTCCTGAGTCTGCTATGAGAATGTACATAATGGCTTTGCAGCTGTAAGGTTGTTATGGGGAAATCTTGTCTTACTCATTATTTCTCATGAGAAGCTTTTGCCTTACATGTAAGTTCCCATAAGAAGCCTTTCTTGCTCGTGATTGGCTCAGCTCGAACAGCTCCCAATTGTACATGATTGGCAGAGCTAGAGCCAACGTCCCATTGTACTTGATTGGCTGAGCCAGAGCCAACATCCCAGTTGTAAGTGATTGGCTGAGCTGAAGTTTACTCCCATTTTCTTTTGAGATACTATTGTAATTACATTCTCTCAATAAACCAGAGAAGGATATTTGGCTATACAAAGCATTGTCTGTGTGTCTCTTACTTCTCTCCGCTATATTGATGTAATTTAAGGATTTGGATCTGGGCCAGTGACTGAAGGCTGTCTGTTGACGCACCCATCTAAAACCTCCAGTCTAATATATATTTTGCGTCAAGTGTTTTTGGTCTCGAAACCCGGGAGAATAATCATCTGTCACTGGGAGGTCGGGCATCGATGCATCAGTGAAACAATAAAACTGCGGTAAGTAAGAAATGTATTATTACAAAAAACATTTCACTCATGCATTGCTAAGACCTTGAATTAGCTGTTGTGACGAGACAATCTCCCAGACACAGTCGCTTATCCAGAGGTATGTTGAAAACTATTTTGTGATGAATGATTGCATATGTGTAAATCTATCTTGAGTTAATGGTATGTATGGCATAAATGAGTTGATGGCATGAATGGCAAGAGAGGATATTGTCGAGAGTGTAACTGAATGTTTTGTTGGAAGTAAGGGTGATGAAAAATATAAGGTGTCAGTGAATGAGGTTTGTCAGACTCCTAGGTTGCAGTGTGCTGAGCAGATAGTTGAGAGGTGTTTTAACATACATGTAAAGGTTTTTGACATTATTAAAGGATTACAGCATGGACAGTTGGAAAAAATTATACCGATAAAGAAACCTATTTTCAGAGGTCCGGTAGTCTGTCCATTGAGTGTGGTCCCTTTTGCTGTATGGGAAGGTGAAGAAGATGAAGGCTTTGTAGAATAAACCTGCAAATAATTGGTGGCTGTTGAATTTGGGTTGTATCGTTATAGGTCTGTTGTTGGTTATTTAATTTATTATTTGTCTGTTGTGTAAAACTGTTAAGGATCAAAGGAAAGGTTACCTTGTTACTCGCTTGTTCTGAGAGAGTTGAGTGCCAGGTACATCAAGTCCAGTTCAAAGGTCGAGTGTCGTGGTCGCCTGACTCAGTGAGGTCCTACAGGTGTCCATGGGGTGACATTGGTGTCTGTGGGTTCCACAATTGTCTGGAGTAGACAGACTGTCCATTGGTGGGAGAGATTAGGGGACAGACCACGAACATAACTGCCTGGTGTAGACAGACTGTCTGTCGGTGGCAGAAAGTCAGGGCAGAGGAGTTGGATATTCGGAGGTAATATCCGATCGTACCGTCAGGACTTGTGTGGTTAAGTCCTGATAATGGGAAACTCAGAGAGCAGAGTGACAAGGGGAGCCCTGTGGTATACAGCCAAAGAAATCGTAACAAACAGGGCGGACAAGGACGCTATAACAAACTGACAAAAATGTTTAGAAAGGCAGGCATGTTGGAAGATGGTTGTTTGGATGTGGAAAAGTGGAAAGATATCATAAAAATGAATAAAGGCTGGTTGAATGACCATGAGTTAACTGAGTTAACAAAACAAAAAAAAGCAGAAACATGACTTAAAGGGGTTGGCCAGGAATACATTTTATTTCTAATTTAACCTAAGGTGACATGCACAATTAACTTTGTAATATAATGTCTGTTTATATTTGGAACAGCTACTTACTTCTAATTAGCGGTCACGTAACCGTACCCAGAGTAAACTTTTTATTTCCTATGACGTTCCATGTCTTTGCTCAGGCAAGACTTCCGGCTGAGAAGGGCACGGCGTGTCATCAACAGGCAGTGGGCTGGGCGGATGTTTCATGAGCTCTTAAAAGCTCCGCCTCTGGTCCCACTGCCTGTAAATGTCATAGATGACGTGCCATGTGCTGCTCAGCCGGAGGTGCTGTCTGAGCAAAGACACAGAGCATCATCTCTCAAAGTACACACCCCCTCCTTCTTCTCTCTTGGAGTTGCCTCACTGCCTGACCGCCACGTTTCTCCTCATACACACCCCCTCCTCTTCTCTCATCATCAATGCTGGGTTATATAAATACAGGGATGATGGTGTTATATAAATACATGGATAATGGGGTTATATACAGGAATGATGGGGTCATCATCCCTGTATATAACCCCATCATCCCTGTGTATAACCCCCATCATATTTGTGTATAACTGCCTTCATCCCTGTGTATAACCCCCATCATCCTTGTACATAACCCCATAAATCATCCCTGTGTATTACCCCATCATCCCTGTATATAACCCCCTTCATCCCTGTATAGGATGTTTGGGGTAATACACAGGGATGATAGGGTTTATATACAGGGATGATGGGGGTAATATACAGGGATAATTGGGGGTTATATACAGAGATGATGGGGTTATATATACAGGAATGATAGGGGTTGTATACAGGGATAACGAGGGTTATATACAGGAATGATGGGGTTGCATACAGGGATAATGGAAGTTATATACCGGAATAATAGGGCTTTATAGAGGGATAATGGGGGTTATATACAGGGATGATGTGGGTTGTATACAGGTTGTATACATGGATGATGGAGTTATATCATCCCTGTGTATTACCTCATCATCCCTGTGTACAACCGCCATCATCCCTGTATATAACCCCCATCATCCTTGTATATAACCCCATCATCCCTGTATATATCCGCCATCATCACTGTGTATAACCCCCATCATCCCTGTGTATTACCCCATCATCCTTGTATATAACACCATCATCCCTGTATATAACCCCCATCATCGATGTATATAACCCCATCATCCCTGTATATAACCCCTTCCCTCCCTGTGTGATTATTACTAGGTATGTGTGACATTGTGCAGGGAGCTGGGTGACTGCAATTAGAGCAGGGAATGACCCTGTGAAGATAGAGGGGCGGGGCAGTATGCAAATAGCTGAGATGCTGTGGAGGAAGGGAGTGGGGAATTTATAATTATGTTGGGGGTATTACACAGGGATGATGGGGGTTATATACAGGGATGATGGGATTATATACAGGGATGTTGGGGGGCAATAAACAGGGATGTTGGAGGTAATATACAGTGAATATTGGGGTTATATTCAGGGATGATGGGGTTATATACAGCCAGGGCATAGAGCTGTGTGCACGCGATCGCGCGTGCACAGTCTCTGAAGTGCCGCCGTAATTAGTCTATACGGCGGACTTCATAGACCCTGACCGCTGGCCGTATAAATACAGCCAGCGGTCGGGAACCTGTTAAAGTGGCAAAGCAAGTGATGACTGGTGGTACAAGTAATTTGGTATGAGTGGTATGTGTATACATGCATATATTTTGACAGGAATAGTAACGATACTACTCATGATGAAGACCAATACAGCTAGGTACATTGCAGTGAGTAATGTGAATTATGATGGGGGGGTGATGTGGACATGTGTACAGTGTGTGTGACGAAGATGAGTCTGGGGAGCAGACTGGTGCGAATCAGATTGGATTGACAAATGTGGGGAATCTCTTCCCAATGTTATTCCATAGCTGGCGGACTGAGTGACCAGTAGAGTAATACGCCAGGGATGAGGTGTTTAGTCAGAGCCCACACACAGCTTGTTGCTTTACAGTACTTGGCTTAGCAGACATTTTATTCCCTGTTACAGTTGCTGTTTTCTTTTACACATGCAGCAGAGGCGTAGCTAGGTTCTCCTGCACCCGGGGCAAAGAATCAGATTGGCCCCCCCCCCCCCGAATTATTTCCCGACATCTCCTTCCCCCTCGCCATGTTTTCTTTCCCTACCAATCAATGAAATGTAATTTTTTGTTCACAATTTTTTAATGTAACTTGAGTATAAAAGCATTTCTACATTTTACAAGCGATATAGTTCTATAATGTAATTAACATAAAAAGAAATTAAAAGAAAATATATTAAAGAGGCCACACACAGCCCCCCTTGTAAATAGTGCCACACAGCCCCCCTTGTAAATAGTGCCACACAGCCCCCCCTTGCAAATAGTGCCACACAGCCCCCCTTGTAGATAGTGCCACACACAGCCCACTGACCCTTTGTAAATAGCGCCACACTCCCCCCCTTGTAAATAGTGCCACATTCCCCCCCCTTGTACTTAGCGTCACACTGTGAACAGACCGGTGAGCAGTAGCCTACCGCTACCACTCTCCGCTCTGCCTGGTGTGACTTACTGGAGGAGCCGAGGAGGTCATTCGGCGCAGGCAGCGGCAGAGTTTCTTTTGACGAGGGTTGGTGACAGCCAGGGCCGGCTTTAGGTTGGATGGCACCCTGTGCAAGACTCTCTATTGCCGCCCCCTACACAAACCAAAAATGAACCACATATATGGACACGCTGGAACATATATACTGTACATACATAAAGACAGATATTTAGACATACAGGCAAATATACATACACACATTCTGGAATACATACATACAGGTAAATATATAGACATACAAACACATATACGCACACACACCGGCAGATAAATACACAGTCAGGAACATATACAAATACATAAAAGGCACAAATATACAAGCACAAAGACACATTCACAAACAGACCCATATATGCGCACACACACCGGCAGATAAATACACAAACAGAAACATATACAAATACATAAAAGGCACAAATATAGAAGCACAAAGATACATTCACAAACAGACCAATATATACGCACACAGGCACATATGTACACAGCACAGATAATGTAGATGTTACCTGCAGTCCTATGTAACACCACAGATAACACAGTGATAACTCTCTGAGTACAGATAATGTAGTAGTGTTACCTGCAGTCCTATGTAACACCACAGATAACACAGTGATAACTCTCTGAGTACAGATAATGTAGCAGATGTTACCTGCAGTCCTATGTAACACCACAGATAACACAGTGATAACTCTCTGAGTACAGATAATGTAGTAGCTGTTGCCTGCAGAGTTATCACTGTGTTATCTGTGGTGTTACATAGGACTGCAGGTAACACTACTATCTGTATTTAGAGAGTTATCGATGTGTTATCTGTGGTGTTACATAGGACTGCAGATAACATCTACTACATTATCTGTACTCAGAGCGTTATCACTGTGTTATCTGTGGTGTTACATAGGACTGCAGGTAACACTACTACATTATCTGTACTCAGAGAGTTATCACTGTGTTATCTGTGGTGTTACATAGGACTGCAGGTAACACTACTACATTATCTGTACTCAGAGAGCTATCACTGTGTGTTATCTGTGGTGTTACATAGGACTGCAGGTAACAGCTACTACATTATCTGTACTGTGTAGCAGAGCTGAGATTGTAATTTAGCACACAGTACAGATAATGAAGTAGATGTTCCCTGCAGTTCTATGTAACACCACAGATAACACAGAGATAACTCTTTGAGTACAGTTAATGTAGTAGATGTAAGAGACAAACACATGCAGAGACACAGACAGACAGAGACACACACACACACACACACACACACACACACACACACACACACACACACAGTAACATATACACATACAAACACAGAGACACACATTACACACTACACACACACTCACCATGTCTCCTTGCTGACAGGTCAGGACGGGCTGTGTGTGGGCGGAGCTTCATCTCTGCTTCTCGGCAGAGCACAGAGTAGAGGCAGATGCTGGAAGGCTGCAGCACGGGAGTGGACCTGTCCCCTGACCTGAGTCATCTGACCTCATGTCACCGACGTTAGGTCAGGTGACTGAACTGGTCCACTCACTGGCCGTCACAGACCCCAGTCAGAACGCCGTAATGTCCTGGCTCTTTCTAAGCTGCTGCAGGTGTCCGACATACGGGGCGCCTGTCAGCAGCGATCAGCTGCTCTTCGGCGCCCCCTTCCCTATCCTCCGGGTTGCGCCCGGGGCACATGCCCCGCCTGCCCCCCCCCTAGCTATGCCCCTGCATGCAGGCAGGCAATACTGTTGCTACCCCAGGACGCAGTACGGCCCTTGCTACAGTAAAGTATTGCAGGACTGGATGCCGCGCCTAGCTGGAACCCAGTAGTTGCAGTATGTTGATGATCTATTTCTGGCCTGTAAGTCAGAACAAGACTGCCTAGATTTCACCCTGTGTTTCCCATTGCTTTTTGACAGCAAATTGGTGCAAGGCATATAAAGATAAGATGCAATTTTGTCAGGAGACAGTCACTTTTCTATACAATTGCACAGGGCCGCCATCAGGGGGGTATTAGGGGTAGTGGTGTGAGGGGCCCGGCCAAAACTAATTGAAAGGGGGGCCCGGCAACTGCCTCGACATTCTTTTGGTAGGAAAAAACGGGCCCCTGCAATGGGGCCCGTTTTTTTCACCATAAGAATGTCGTGAGCTGCTGCTGCTGCTGCTGCTGCGGGCCCCCTCCCCTCGTCATGGGGGGCCGTCAAACCGTCCGCCCGCGCGCGCACCCGATCGCGCGCACAATGAAACTGCCGCGCGTGCGCACTCGCGAGCGCATCCACGAACGCCCGCACTGGAGACCGCCCGCGCGCGCACCCGCGATCGACCGCGCGCGCACCCGCGATCGACCACGCGCGCACCCGCAAACGAAGCGCGCGCACCCGCGACCGGCCGCGCGCGCACCCGCGAACGAAGCGCGCGCAGCCGCGGACACACATGGACAAAACTTACCTGGAGCCTGGCTGGAGGTGAAGGACTGGACGTCTGGACCGAAGACCTCCCCTGGAAGACATCGCCGGAAGAGGACTGGAGTGGGAGCAGCTCTTCTGACAGTGAGTAAATTATCTCAAAGTGTTGTTTATGTATGGCCCTGTTTACACAGTATTTTGCAGGCAAAAAAAAATCTGCCTCAAAATTCCTTAAAGAATTTTGAGGCAGATTTTGACCTGCCCACACTATCTTGCCGCGTTTTTTTGCTGCGTTTTTTGCTCGTGGCGATTGAGGACAGCAGACAAAAAACGCAGCGAAAAATGCATTTTCTGCCTCCCATTGATTTCGATGGGAGGTCAGAGGCGGAACCGCGGCAAGAAAGGACGCGCTGCTTTTTCTTTTTTCCGCGACTGGCTCCCATTGATTTCAGATTAAATCAATGGGAGGCGGTTTTGGAAGTTTTTTGGTGCTGATTCTGACGCAGTGTCCGAGTCAATATCAAGGCCCAAAAACTCTGTGAACTGGGCCTTATTGTTAGGGCTTATTCAGACGAACGTGTAATACGTCCGTGCAACGTGCGTGATTTTCACGCGCCTCGCACGGACCTATGTTACTCTATGGGGCCGTGCAGACTGTCAGTGATTTTCACGCCTCGCACGGACCTATGTTACTCTATGGGGCCGTGCAGACTGTCAGTGATTTTCACGCAGCGTGTGTCCGTGTGTCCGCTGCGTAAAACTCACGACATGTCCTATATTGGTGCATTGTTCGCGCATCACGCACCCATTGAAGTCAATGGGTGCGTGAAAATCACGCCCAGCACTTCCGCAGCCGTATAAACTATGAATGAAATTAGAAAAGCACCGCGTGCTACAAACATACAAACAGAGTGTCATAATGATGGCGGCTGCGCGAAAATCACGCAGCCGCGCATCATACGCTGCTGACACACGGAGCTGTTATGGACCTTTTGCATGCGCAAAACGCCACGTTTTTTGCGCGTGCAAAAAGCACACGCTTGTGTAAATCCGGCCTTAGGGTAGGAACACACTAGGCATGAACGCTGCGGATTTTATGCAACACATTTTATTGTGGATAATCCGCAGCGTATCACAGTCGCAGCCGAGGGGGTCAGATATGAACAAATCTCATCCACACGCTGCAAAAATAATGTACCTGCCGTGTGGCTTTGGCTTTTTAAGCCGCAGCGAGTCAATGTATTCTGTGGGATCGCTGCTCCTCTGTTGCGGAAATGCTGCGGTTCTGCCGCAAAAATCACACAAGAGAAGAAAAAAAAGGTACTTTTTTAAATTGATAAAGTTTAGACTTCCCCGGCCGTAGTCCTGGTGACGCGATCCTCTATTCTTAGCGCAGCCCCGCCTCCTGTCATGACGTTTCATCCCATGTGACTGATGCAGCGGTCACATGGTCTACAGCGTCATCCCAGGAGGCGGGGCTACGTTCAGAAGAGAGAGATGCGTCACCTAAACTACGGCCGGGGCAAGTCTAAACTTTTTTTTCCCTGCAGGATTCCCGCAGCGGACACGCCTCACGAAACCTGCGCCGCTATTTGGTGCGGTTTTGCTGGCAGAATTCCCTGCGGCTCCCGGGATAAGCTGTGTAGTTTTACTCCGCATATCCGCCTAGTGTGTCCCTTATGATGTCGCTCCTGGAGCTGCTGCCGCTCTCTAAATAGGCAGTTGGTTCAGTAGAATTTGGAATTATTTTTTTTTGTGAACCAGCTTAAAAAAATACAAAACTTTTGTGTTAGGGCCTGTTCACATCACTGTTCGCTTCCGCTCCGGGGTTCCGTCTGAGGTTTCTGTCGGGTGAACCCCGCAACGGAAAGTGAAAGTGACAGCACAGCTTCCGTTTCCATCACCATTAGCGCAGTCGACTGCGCTATTAATTCCGTCCGAAAACCAGCCGGAATGGTGACGAACCACCGCTCCGGGGTTCCGTCTGAGGTTTCTGTCGGGTGAACCCCGCAACGGAAAGTGAAAGTGACAGCACAGCTTCCGTTTCAGTCACCATTGATCTCAATGGTGACGGAAACATCGCTAATGGTTTCCGTTCGTCACCATTCCGGCTGGTTTTCAGACAGAATTAATAGCGCAGTCGACTGCGCTAATGGTGATGGAAACGGAAGCTGTGCTATCACTTTCACTTTCCGTTGCGGGGTTCACCCGACAGAAACCTCAGAAGGAACCCCGGAGCGGAAGCGAACGGTGATGTGAACAGGCCCTAACACAAAAGTTTTGTATTTTTTTAAGCTGGTTCACAAAAAAAAATAATTCCAAATTCTACTGAACCAACTGCCTATTTAGAGACCGGCAGCAGCTCCAGGAGCGACATCATAAGGGACACACTAGGCGGATATGCTGAGTAAAACTACACAGCTTATCCCGGGAGCCGCAGAGAATTCCGCCAGCAAAACCGCACCAAATAGTGGCGCAGGTTTCGTGAGGCGTGTCCGCTGCGGGAATCCTGCAGGGAAAAAAAAGTTTAGACTTACCCCGGCCGTAGTTTAAGTGACGCATCTCTCTCTTCTGAACGTAGCCCCGCCTCCTGGGATGACGCTGCAGACCATGTGACCGCTGCAGCAGTCACATGGGATGAAACGTCATGACAGGAGGCGGGGCTACGCTAAGAATAGAGGATCGCGTCACCAGGACTACGGCCGGGGCAAGTCTAAACTTTTTTATAAATTTAAAAAAGTGGCTTTTTTTTTTTTTCTCATTTGTGATTTTTGCGGCAGAACCGCAGCATTTCTGCAACAGAGGAGCGGCGATCCCACAGAATACATTGACATGCGACTTAAAAAGCCAAAAAGCCACACGGCAGGTCCATTATTTTTGCAGCGTGTGGATGAGATTTGTTCATATCTGACCCCCTCGGCTGCGACTGTGATACGCTGCGGATTATCCACAATAAAATGTGTTGCATAAAATCCGCAGTGTTCATGCCTAGTGTGTTCCTACCCTAAGGCCGGATTTACACAAGCGTGTGCTTTTTGCGCGCGCAAAAACGTGGCGTTTTGCGCTTGCAAAAGGTCCATAACAGCTCCGTGTGTCAGCAGCGTATGATGCGTGGCTGCGTGATTTTCGCGCAGCCGCCATCATTATGACACTCTGTTTGGATGTTTGTAGCACGTGGTGCTTTTCTGTTTTCATTCATAGTTTATACGGCTGCGGAAGTGCTGGGCGTGATTTTCACCCACCCATTGACTTCAATGGGTGCGTGATGCGCGAACAATGCACAAATATCGGACATGTCGTGAGTATTACGCAGCGGACACACGGACACACGCTGCGTGAAAATCACTGACAGTCTGCACGGCCCCATAGAGTAACATAGGTCCGTGCAAGGCGCGTGAAAATCACACACGTTTCACGGACGTATTACACGTTCGTCTGAATAAGCCCTAACAATAAGGCCCAGTTCAACGTTTTTGGGCCTTGATATTGACTCGGACACTGCGTCAGAATCAGCACCAAAAAACTTCCAAAACCGCCTCCCATTGATTTAATCTGAAATCAATGGGAGCCAGTCGCGGAAAAAAGAAAAAGCAGCACGTCCTTTCTTGCCGCGGTTCTGCCTCTGACCTCCCATCGAAATCAATGGGAGGCAGAAAATGCATTTTTCGCTGCGTTTTCTGTCTGCTGTCCTCAATCGCCGCAGGCAAAAAACGCGGCAAGATAGTGTGGGCAGGTCAAAATCTGCCTCAAAATTCGGTGCGCGCTTCCAGGCGGTCGCCGGTGCGCATGCGCGGGAGTTTGCGTGGTGCGCGTGATCGGTCGCACGGGCGGCGGTGTTTGACGGCCCCCATGCTACCCAGGGCCGCCATCAGGGGGGGTATTAGGGGTACTGATGTGAGAAGCCCGGCCAAACCTAATTGAAAGGGGGGCCCGCAGCTCATGACATTCTTTTGGTGAAAAAAACGGGCCCCATTGCAGGGGCCTGTTTTTTTTCTACCAAAGGCAAGTCGCGGCAGTTTGCCGGGCCCCCCTTTCAATTAGGTTTGGCCGGGCCTCTCACATCAGTACCCCTAATACCCCCCCTGATGGCGGCCCTGGGTACCATGATATAGTACTGGACGGAGTACCGTTAACAGGCGGTGCCACGGTAGGGGGGCCCAGAAAATGTAGCTGTAGGGGGCCCTGAAATTCCTGATGGCGGCCCTGCAATTGCATATCCCAGGAGGCCAAACATTTGTTCCCAGATAGTGTGACACTCCTGCCCCAGCCATTTCCAGTCAATTATTCTGAGACTAGTGGAATACTGTAGGGAGTAGATGCAGCCCCTGACATCAAATACCTGTCTGCAGCCCGCCGCAACAAGTATGAGGTTGCATTGCTCACCCCACCCGACCTTACTATACTGGGATGTTCAGTTTGTTTTGAACCCTGCTACATTACCGCTGCAGGGTCCAAAAGAGGGGAGTAGCGATGAGACTGATCAGTTGACACCACACAATTGTGTTGAATTAATGAACGGAGAGCTAGGACATAGCCCATGATTACGGTCCCATTTGAAGGTGTCACCAATTCTTGAATTCGCAAGGCAAAGCAATAGCATGAGTGGCACCCGGAATCAATAAAATGGCCTCACGGTTTATTCAGAGTTGCATGGTATGTGCCCGGCATAACCCATGTAAAGCAACTAAGGTACCAGGTAAATGCTCCCCGAAGTCAGATTACCCATTTCAGCGACTGCGAATTTACTACATTCAGCTACCAAAGGTAGGTGTATATGAATATGTATTTGTGTGTGTTCAGGATAGGAAAAACGGTGATAACTCTATTGTTTGTGAAAGTGCTCTATTCTGCACTATTAGATAAATTAGTATTTACAGACTCAGATGGGAAGGAGATGATGATTACCTGAACATTGTTTTATTCCAGATTTTAGTAGATTTTAGTAAAAAAAAAATTTGGGGTTTGTGGAATTAATCAGGTATTTATAGGACCTGATGGGGGTGGGATTCTCAAATTTTCTGAATTATCAGATGAGCATGGAGAAGTACAGGGTGGGCCATTTATATGGATACACCTAAATAAAATGGGAATGGTTGGTGATATTAACTGCCTGTTTGTGGCACATTAGTATATGTGAGGGGGAAACTTTTCAAGCTGGGTGTTGACCATGGCGGCCATTTTGAGGGAAAGATACCAGAGGAAAGAGAGAGGTTAAATATTTTAGTCAGGTGACCAGTGACAGGGAGAGGGAGAGGGACTGGAGGAGGTGTGAGGGGATAGGATCACTAGGGCAGGTAGTAGGACAAGAAGAAGAGAGGAGCCTAGAGACTTCTTCTTCTGTTATTGGGTCAAATGCTGAAAGTGAAGAAGAGGGAGTGCAGGAGGGAAGGGGAACGATGTTACTAGGGGACTGGGAGATATCATGGCGGATGTTGTCAATTTTAACTTTAAAATAAGTGGCCAGGTCTTCAGCACTGAGATCTGTGATTGGCGTCTGCACTTTAGGACTAAGGAGGGAGTGAAAAGTATCAAAGAGGCGTTTTGGATTATTAGATAGTGTGGAGATGAGAGAAGTGAAATAGACTTGTTTGGCTCGGTGAAGGGCAGAGTTTTAAGTTTTGAGCATAAATTTGTAATGGAGAAAATCTGCAGCCAACTGCGATTTTCTCCACAGTCGTTCGGCACATCTCAAGCACCGCTGAAGAAAGCGGGATTGAGGCGTGTGCTAGGGTTGTCGTCGTCCTTGCCGGGTGGTTCGGAGTGTAGGGGGGGCTGCTTCATCCAATGCATTCTTGAGAGTGTTATTGTAAAGTTTGGCAGCCAGATTGGGACAGGAGAGGGAAGTGATAGGGGACAATGAGGACTGTAGACTAGCACCCAAGGCACTCTGAATGGAAGTTGTATTGATGGTGTATGGCCTCACATATGCCTCCAAGACGGCAAAAATCAATTTAGTAAGATCTAATTGGTATGCTCCAGGATTTACAGATGATGCTGCTAAATCCTGTTACAGCTGTTTGATTTGCCTACGGAACGGTCCTGGCAGACCGGTGCCAACCTTACCAACACACCTACCTCCCATGGAGAGACCTTGGGAGGCATTCCCAGGTAATACAACTTGTTTTCATTCAGCTGCCTAAGATTAAGAATGTGTATAATTATGTTAATTTGTTCTCAGAGTAGGTAAAAAAATTACGAGACACTTTTCAGAAAAATATATAATATCTGTGAATATTTCTGTGGGTAGGAGCTGTCACGGGTAACCAGCTCTGATCAAGGTACACTTCCCACCCAAAAGTGTTACAACACAAGTGCAAAATAAATTGTACCCAGTAGCTGTCATTTTCTAGTTACCCTGTCAAGTGGGAAAGAAATAATTTTATGCTAAATATTTTTACTCGGTCCAAGGGCTTGCCACTTTTATCGCATGCACTTGGAACTCTCATAGGGCATGACGTGGTTATCCCCGCATGAATATTTATTTGAACAAATGACAAAGGTTGGGTCCCTAACAAGTGCCAACATACTTAAACCAAAAGACTTAAAATTTATCAACTTCATCACTGAGATGAACTGAAAGCAGTGTCACAATTCCAAGTAGGCTTGCAGACAAGCAACTCTCAAGAGGAAGAGGACTTAGATGCAGAGGATTTGTTGCAGTCATAATAAGACTCCATTAATCTGCCTTTGAGGGAACTCACCCCAGGCTCACAGTACAACGTGCTGTGTACAGCCCGGTGACATACACTAACAGCAGCATCCAAGTTTTGTTCACAGCGGGAGACAAGCAAGTGACCAGCAATCCAATGGAAACCACCATACAGTCTGAGCTCCACAACTGTGTGGGTTACCCTAGGGGTGACAGTCAGTGAAGTGCCGAAGACGGAAGATGATAATGTGTCCTGTACAGGACATGTCAATGCACTAATGAGACCCAAACCTGGGGGTAAATTTATATACCTTATAATCATAATGTATGTAACTATGCCGCAGTACTATTGACTACAAAGTTTCAAAAGTGTTTTATTATACAGAGTTATGAGGTGAAGATCACTAGTTGTTCCCACTCATAAGTAAGAAGCACATGGCAGCCTTGAGAACCTGAAGTTATGTTATGTGACATTACTCGTGGGTATCTTTGGGTTTGAAAGAAATGCTGCCCAAGACCTGTTATATCCATAGTGGTAAAAGTTCCATTAATAAAATCTTAGATGTGTATATATATAGTCATATGTGGTGCAGTGTAGAAGGCATGACATAGATCAAGATAATAAAGAAAGAGTTCGGGAAAGCCAATTCCAAAGATAATGGAACCTGGAGTGGCCAGATTGGTTGTCATGGCTAAATCCCTCTAACTGGTTTAAGGGTATTGGGGGATGGATAATGGGTCTATTCTAGAGTGTCTTGCAGGTTGTTTCATTATGTATCGCACTATATTTGCTTCTGCGTCTCATATTTTGGGGCCTGCCAAAACTTTTGCAACGCTTCGCAGCAAAGGTTAAAATTATTACCCACCATCCTAGATCCTTTGATCGGGCAAATACCGTGAATGAAATAGGCATGGGGGGTATTTTGTTGACATGCCCAGGGGATGAGTTGAAAAGGTTAGGAAAGTCCTCAAGGGGGTATAAGCACTCCTTTAAATACCTGGCTGGGATACAAAATGTCCTCAAATAAATAAAAGGTGGGAAATGTGAAAGTAAGCAAAATATATTTATGTGACTCCATTTTGTAAGTGTGGTTTATAATTCCTTATCTGAGTCTGTTATGAAAATGTACATATTGACCTTGCAACTGTAAGTTTATTATGGGGAAATCTGGCCTTACTCATTATTTCTCATGAGAAGCTTTTGTCTTACATGTAAGTTCCCATGAGCAGCCTTTCTTGCTCATTATTGCCTCAGCTCGAACAACTCCCCATTGTACATGATTGGCTGAGCTAGAGCTAACGTCCCATTGTACGTGATTGGCTGAGCTAGAGCCAACGTCCCATTTGTAAGTAATTGGCTGAACTCAAGCCTACTCCACTTTTCTTTTGAGATAGTATTGTAATTACATTCTATCAATAAACCAGAGAAGGATTTTTGGGTATACAAAGGATTTTTGGGTATACAAAGCATTGTCTGTGTGTCTCTAACTTCTCCCCGATATATCAATATAACTTATCGATTTGGATCTGGGCCAGTGACTGAAGGGTGTCCATTGACACACCCATTTAAAACCTTCAGCCTAATTTATATTTTGTTTTTTTTATCAAATCTATTTTTATTGATTAATAACAGGTACAAGGTACAGCAACTCCAAAATACAAAAGTACACAAATAGATAGAAGCACATGTCATTTCCGTACTGCAGTACTAAGTAGGGTAGCCTTAAACATGAGTGCCATTTTTGCATTCAATGATTGTACTAAGTTGTAATACGATTTTACTGAATTTGAATAACTCTGCGGTCTCAGACATTTGGTTTGATAACATAATACCAATTCATTCTTGGTAAATATCTGTTACCCCAACTCTTACAGTTCACTATTCCGCCCTCTTTAATGAACAGTGCCCCTTTGGAGAACCTGTACCCACCAAAACAAGGTCAAACTGATAATAATACAAAAACTTGGCTCTAGGAGCCGGGTAAATCAAGAAACAGGGGATGGTAAGATGATAGAAGAGCAGGAAGAAAAGAAAGGAGTGAGGGGGGGGGGAGGGGATACCTCTTAAGTTAAGTCAATGAATTGGCGTTAACAGCTCTGCATGATACTTCAAGTTACTGTGAAGCTCTAAGTAAGTCATCCCGGTGTTGTGTCCAGGGAGCCCATATCTTTATAAACGAGTCGTATGTGCCTTCACCTCTATTGGTCAATTCTTCTAACCGATAAATTTGATTCACCTTATCAATCCACTGGTTCATTGTGGGAGGTTCAATTTGCAGCCAGTGTAAAGGTATTAATGTTTTTGCCGCAGCCAGCAAGTGAGTGAATAAGTTTTTCTTAGATAGAACTATATCTGCTGAAGGGAGTGCCAGAACAATAAGCGCTACATTCAACTTAACCTGTGTGTTGCATACTGTGTTGGCAGCTACCTCAATTTGTTTCCAGAACTTTGTTATCAGTGAGCAATGCCACCAAATGTGCGAGTAAGATCCTTGCTGAGATTTGCATCTCCAACAGATATCCGAATCTGCCAAACCCATTTTATAGAGAGCTACTGGTGTTTTATACCATCTAGTAAGCAACTTATAATGATTTTCTTGTATTTTTACGCACCTTGAAAATCCATGAGAATGAGCTAGGATGAAACTTCTCTCCCGTTCTGACAGCTGCAGTCCAAGCTCCATCTCCCACGAAGAGACAAAGGATGGCAGATCCGCCACATCGGGTGTCAACAAATGGGCATAGATACTCGAAAGTTTATGTTTCTTCATCTTATGTGTAGCTAGGCATTTTTCAAACCAGGTAAGTTCTCTCTTTGCCTTGTGTGTTACTAAAAATTTTGAGCAAGTTACTTGTATATTATGCAGTTGGAGAAAGTTAAGCTTTCGGGCCGAGGACGACATCAGAGACTGGAGCTCCCGTGCCGTTGGAATCTGATTCTCCGGCATCAGCTCCGCAATCTGCACTCCGGAAAAGTGTGTCCATATATCTGACCTATAATGCACTGGGGTGGAAAGTAGTTTTGGCAATGCTACCACTGGTGTCATAGGTGACGGTTGAGAGACCCCTTTATCCGTTAAACCATATCTTGCCCAGACTTCTAACGTCCCCTTTAATAAAGGGTTCGACAATGACCTAAGGTCTTGATGTGTGGGCACCCATAATGTGGAATGAAAACTCTCTATGGAGTATAAGGAAGATTGATCAGCTCCTCCTGGACCACCTATCGCTGAGGCCATATCCAGCCATCTCTGTAGATGAATAGCTTTATAATAAGTTTCTATGCTAGGGAGGCCAAGGCCTCCGTACCGCTTCCCCCTGGCTAGGAGTCTATATGAGATGCGTGGCCTTCTTTGTTTCCACAAAAATGTGGAAAAAAGGGACTGAACTTTCTGAAAGAACGTTTTCGGTAGGTGAATGGGTACCATAATCATAGTGTATAGGAGCACTGGAAGTATATATGTTTGAAGCAGATTTTTTCGTCCTATCCATGAGAGATATGGGATATCATAAGATACCAGCAGACCCTTAATTTTTTGTAGCAGAGGTATATAATTAAGAGCATACAAGGAGTCAAGATCTTTAGGAAGTCTAATCCCAAGATATTTTACCGAATGAGTGGGCCATGTAAAATCGGAGGTAGTTTCCAACCCTCTCGCCTGGGCCGATGTTAATGATATATTGAGGATTTCAGATTTAGTATAGTTTATTTTAAAATTTGAAATAAGGCCATATTTACTGAAAATTTGTAGGATAAATGGAAACGCCGACACTGGGTTCGTGATGGTTAGTAGCAAGTCATCTGCGAAGGCGTGCACCAGATGTTGTCGAGAGTCTACCTCTATACCCGCAATCCGCTCCTCCTGTCGCAGTGTCTGCAAAAGGGGTTCTAAAGTTAATATGAACAAAGTGGGTGACAGGGGACATCCCTGCCTAGTTCCATTACCAATAGAGAAAGAGGGGGACAGAGTCCCATTTACCCTGATCCTGGCTGAGGGTTTACTATACAACGTAAAAATTGCTTTTATGAGACCTTCTGGGAATTTAAACTTGGCCAGTGTAGCCGCCATGAAGTCCCATGCAACTCGGTCAAAAGCTTTTTCAGCATCTGTACTCATTAGGACCATAGGTATCTTAGAATCTCTAGCCTTTTGAATATAATTCATCAAGCGGATGGAATTCTGTCTCCCCTCTCTCCCCGGGACGAATCCCTGTTGGTCCGGGTTTACTAGGTTTGCTAGGTATTTATTAATTCGCGTCGAGAGTAATTTAGCCCAAATTTTTAAATCTAGGTTTAAAAGCGATATAGGTCTGTAGCTTGAACACAAGGTAGGGTCTTTACCCTCTTTAGGCAGTATGGTAATGTAAGCCTCTAGAGATTGTGCTGTGAAGTCCCTGCCCTGGAGTAATTCATTAAATGTGTAAACTAAGTGAGGTAACAGTATGTCTTTAAATTTCCTATAATATTTAATCGTTAGGCCGTCCGGGCCTGGGCTCTTCCCTGAAGGAAAGGATCTTAGAATGTTAACCACTTCGTCAAGTGTAATCTGTTTCATAAGATCCCCTGCTTCTTCATCTGAAAGTGACGGCAACATTAATGGGTCTAAAAAATCCTGTATTTGTTGCTGTCGGGAATCGTCTGCAATATTTGGAGGTGTTGAAATGTTGTACAATTCCGAATAATATGCACTAAACGCTTCTGCAATATCTGCGGTATTTTTGCACTTATTGCCCGCTGAGTTTTTAATTACTTTAATGAAAGATTTTTCCTTTTTCTTTTTGATAAGTGCCGACATAAGTTTTCCCCCTTTGTCGCCATGTGCGTAAAGCTTCTGACGATAATACATTAAGTTAGTCGCATCTTTCTTATTTAATAAATCTTTTAATTTAGTTCTAAGGATTGTTAACTCTGTTTGAGTGGCTTTAGTGGAAGAACATTTATGTACTTTTTCGGATGCTGCAATTTGCGAAAGCAAAGATCTGAGTTCCTGTTCTCTTTCTTTTTTCACTTTTGTGCCTAATGATATCAGCATACCCCTTATGTATGTTTTATGTGCTTCCCACACTATAGTAGCTGATACATCCTCTGTAACATTCGTTTCAAAATACTTCTGCAACGAATCAGTTAAATACTTAATGTGCTCCGGGTGGTCCAGAAGGGTCTCATTCAACCTCCATGTCCATTCTCTAGCGGGCAAAGCGGATATAACCAGTGTGGTGAACACTGGTGCATGGTCTGATACTGTCATCGGGCCAATACTAGCCGATTGCAGAGTCTGTACTAAGTGAGTATGTACAAGAAGGTAATCCAGTCTCTGATGCGATCCATGAGGGTGAGAATAGAATGTATAATCAGATATCTGGGGATGTAATAGTCTCCAGGTATCGATCAAGTTAAGTTCCTGTAACTTGTTCAAAAATTTTCTACGGCCTGCTTTTGGTAAAGAAGATTTATGTGTTGAGGAATCAATCTCTGGGTGAAGCGTGAGATTTAGGTCTCCTCCCAAAATTATGGGGCCTTCCGCAAAAGCTCGCAACTCCTCCATAATATGTAGGAGCCATGAGATCTGCGATTTGTTAGGTACATATAAATTCGCTAGTGTGCATGTCAATGACCCCAGTTTACCTTTTATGAATAGCGCTCTGCCATCCCTTGAATCATGACTAGCTGTTCCGATGAATGGTAAGTCCTTGTGGATTGCAATTGATACTCCTCGCGAAGCAGAGCTCGAGCTGCAGCTATGATACCAGGAGGAAAAGAAATTAGTGGGTAATTTTGGCACTCTATCTACTTTAAAATGAGTTTCCTGTAAAAAGGCTATAGACACTTGTTCCTTTTTTAACAATGCAAATACCTGGCTCCGCTTCTGAGGAGAACCTAAGCCATTAGCGTTATAAGTTACTATCTTCACAGTCGCCATTTTTTGTCAGTTTTCTGATAAAGACATAGGGGTAGGGATAAAGAAGAGGAACTAAAAGGAAAAAAAGGAAAAGGGGGGGGGAAAAGGGGGGGGGAAAGGGGGGACAGAAACATGTGGAATAAAGAATCAACATATAGCTGCAGCTAATCTGTGTTCCGGTTGGCATCCAGAAGTCTCTCAGACGAGATCTAAGGCCAACACACTGCTGCATTTGGGGGAGGGGAAATAACTTCCTGAGCCGAGGCCCAGCTCAGATCCTTCATGAGTTAAGGATAAACTTAAAAAATCAAGTAAATTAAAATTGTCTAACAGAGGCAAAATATATCCTAGAGTACACTTGGTTGCAAGATGGCCCGACACTTTTGGTCGAGTATAGTACTCCAATCTGAGGATGAGAGTTAAGTCATATCAGTGAAAGCAAACTGCACCGCTCCCTGTTACCTCCACAGAAGAACGCGCAATATGGCTCCATCTCTATCCTCATGCATTGTCAACCACGTGACTCTACGTCATAGACCCGGATACTTCTCCTTGGTCTATTGCAATGCTAATAATAATATTGACCATGGTACATTTGGCGGCAAGCGGTTTGTGAAGTAAGAAACAAAAGGAATAAAATGAACAATATGAACAATCTCAATACCGCTAGTAAAATCACCAGTATTCATCTAGTAGCACAATATGGAGAAAATACATAATAAAGAAACACATAGCGTTATATATATATATAAGGGATTCAAGTGGTGGCATCTTCTGATGCTGTAGCACGCGATTTCTTCCCCTTCGAGGATCGTTGCTTGGAGTACACCGACCACGCTTCCATTCTTGGTAGTGCAGGTAGAGATATGTCCGTTTGGGCCGGCCGCCATGATGGCAATTGTAATGGCGGAATTCCCAGACGCTCCCATGCCTCCTCCAGGTCAGCAGGTGTATGGATCAAGATCCTCCTTCCATCCTTCAGTATGGCCAACCCAAAAGGAAATAGCCAAGTATAGGGTAGCTTGAGATCTCGCAATTTTGCAAGTAGTGGACGCATTATACGTCGTTTCGCTAACGTGGAAGCTGCGATATCCTGGTATAATTGTAAGGGCGCTTCTTCAAACACTAGATGTTGTTGCTCTCTGTTTGCAGCCAGAATAGCCGCCGTGTCCACAAAGCTTAAGAGGCCACATATGACATCTCTAGGCGGGTCAGCAGGTTTCGGTTTGGGACGTAGCGCTCTGTGGATACGTTCTATCACCACTCTACTGGCCCTGTCTTCTCCCAAGAGTGAGGTAAAAATTTGCTTCGCTACTGCAGGTAAGACTTCATTAGCGTAGGATTCTGGGAGCCCCTTCAGCCTAACATTCTTTCTACGGCTTCTATTCTCCATATCTTCCAACAGGGTAAAAGCTCTATTGAGCTGTGTTTCTTGCACTTGTAACTTATGCTCCACTGAGTCTGAGTGATTTACAACCTCCGACACCACATTCTCTAAATGCTCAAGTCTATTCCCCATGAGTTTGAAATCTGACCTGAAGTCGGTGAGTTCCTTCAGCACCGGCGTGATAGCCTGCTGCAGGGTTTTTTTGAAGAAAGCCTTCGTTATCACACCAGAGTCTGTTGCTGAGTTGTACGCCGTTGCTCCACACATGCTGTCTGCATCAGAGTCCTCTGAAGCAGGATACGGCGCCATCTTGGCTACTCCAGCTCCGGACGGCATGTCCTTCTTTTGAAGGAATTTTCCCAGGTCTGCTTGATGCTTTTGCATTCCTGGAGTGCCTGAGGAGTCTCTTATCTTGTCCTTTCCAATCTTGACCATGGTTAAGCTGTTATGCCTCGATAATATGAAGGATCCAAGCTGGTTTGTGAGGAGCTCAAGTTTTATGCGTCCATCACGTTCAGCGGTCAGGCTCCGCCCTCACCCCTAATTTATATTTTGGCCAGGATTGCGTCAACAGTAACTTTAGGTGGTCTGTCACGTCGTAGATGGATTGCTGTGGTTCCTAAACTTCCTCTTTGCAATAATACCACTTACAGTTGATCGTGGAATATCTAGGAGGGATGAAATTTCATGAACTAGCCTGTTGTAATGGTAGCATCATTTAACAGTGCCACACTCTAATTCAATGAGCTCTTTAGAACGACCCATTCTTTTACAAATGTTTGTAAAGTCAGACTGCATGGCTAGGTGCTGGGTTTTATATGCCTGTGGCAATCGGACAGAATGAAACAACTTTAATTTAACCCCTTAACGACCGGCGTATAGTGTTTTTACGTCGGCTGTTCAGGGTAGTTCTTCTGAAGTGCCACCTTTTCACGTCAGCACTTCAGAAGAACTTTCCCCCATCGTGCAGGGTGCTGCTGAAGCCCGGGCTGTTAGTAACAGCCTCAGGCTTCAGGGCAACGATCAGAAACCACTAGCAGTGGTCTCCAATCAAATTTAAACCCCTCAGATAACGAGCGCCGCATTTGAGTGATTTTAGATGGAGGGGGCTCCCTCTCTCATCCCACTGGCATCCCCGCGTGCATCGCGGGGTGCCGATAGGTTCTATGACAGCCTGGGGGCCTAACAAAGGCACCCAGGTCTGCCTTTAGTAATGTCCTGTTAGACCATGCCAGAGGCATGACCTAACAGGCACCTGTCAGTTTTACACTGACCGACAATAATACACTGCAATACAGAAGTATTGCAGTGTATTATAATAGCGATCAAAAGTTTGCACAGTCCCCTTGTGGGACTAAAAATAAAGTAAAAAAAAGTTAAATAAAGTTTGAAATAAAAAAATTAAAAAAAAAACACTTTTCCCCCTTACAAAATACTTTATTATGAAAAAATGTAAAAAGTTACTCATATTTGGTATTTCGCCGCGTCCATAATGAACCCAACTATAAAATGATTACATTATTTAACCCACACGGTGAACGGCGTAAAAAAAATAATAAAAACCGCCAGAATTGCTGTTTTCTGTTCATCCTGCCTTCAAAAGAATTTGATAAAAAGTGATCAAACAGTCGCATCTACTCCAAAATGGTACCAATAAAAACTACAAGTCGTCCTGCAAAATAAAAGCCCTCATACAGCTGCATCGGTCAAAAAATAAAAAAGTTATGGCTCTTAAAATATGGCGACACAAAAGCAAATAATTTTGAAAAAAAATTGTTTTTACTATGTAAAAGTAGGAAATCATAAAAAATCCATATAAATGTGGTATTGCCGCGATCATAACAACCAGCTGAATAAAGTTATTATGTTTATTTATACCACACCATAAACAGCGTAAAATGAAGTCGCAAAAAAAATTGGCGAAATGTCAGGGTTTTTTTTCCAGTACCCCACTAAAAATGTTATTAAAAAGTTAATCAACAAATTATATGTACCCCAAAATGGTGCTATTATAAAATACAACTTGTCCTGCAAAAAAAAAAGTCCTTATACAGCTATGTCGACACAAAAATAAAAAAGTTATAGATCTTTGAATGCGACGATGGAAAAACTGAAAAAATTGCTCGGTCATAAGGCTGCGTTCACACAACCTATTTTCAGACGTAAACGAGGCGTATTATGCCTAGTTTTACGTCTGAAAATAGGGCTACAATACGTCGGCAAACATCTGCCCATTCATTTGAATGGGTTTGCCGACGTACTGTGCAGACAACCTGTCATTTACGCGTCGCCGTTTGTCAGCTGTCAAACGACGACGCGTAAAAATACAGCCTCGTCAAAAGAAGTGCAGGACACTTCTTTCAGACGTAATTTGAGCCGTTCTTCATTGAACTCAATGAAGCACAGCTCAAAATTTACGGCTGTCAGAGAAGCTTCGCAAAATGCGAGGAGGAGCTTTTACGTCTGAAACGAGGCAGCTGTTTTCTCCTGAAAACAGTCTGTCTTTTCAGACGTAAAAGCCAGCTACCGTGTGCACATACCCTTAACCCCTTCCCGCTCCTTGACGTACTATTACGTCATGGCAGCTGTATCGTTCGCGCTCCATGACGTAATAGTACGTCACGGGAGTAACGGCCGTTTCGGCCGTCCTCCCGACACATACAGGAGCTGTGACGCTGCTGTCTTGTTCAGCAGCTGTCACAGCTCCTACAGCGGGGACCGATCGCTGTGTCCCCGCTGATTAACCCCTTAAAAGCCGCGTTCTATAGAGATCGCGGCTTTTTAGGGGTTAAGCTGCCATCGCCGGCCTGCTACGCGATAGCGGCCGGTGATGGTGACTATGGCAACCGGACACCAAACAATGGCGTCCGGCTATGCCATAGACGGAAGCCTAGTGGGTCCTGACAACGTCAGGACCCACTATGCTTGCTGTCAGTGAGTAGCTGACAGTTCTAATACACTGCACTACGCATGTAGTGCAGTGTATTAGAATAGCGATCAGAGCCCCCTGCCCTCATGTCCCCTAGTGGGACAAAGTAATAAAGTTAAAAATAAGTTACAAAAAGATGTGTAAAAATAAGAAAATAAAAGATTTAAAAGTAAGAAAAGTAAAAATCCCCCTTTTTCCCTTATCAGTCCTTTATTATTAATAAAAATATATAAACAAACAAATAAACTATACATAATTGGTATCGCCGCGTCCGTAACGGCCTGAACTACAAAATTATTTCATTATTTATCCCGCACGATGAACGCCGTAAAATAAAATAATAATAAACCGTACCACAATCACAATTCTTTGGTCACTTCACCTCCCAAAAAATGGAATAAAAAGAGATCAAAAAGTCGCATGTACCTAAAAATGGTACTGATCGAAACTACAGTTCGTTACGCAAAAAATAAGTCCTCGCACGGCTTTATTGATTGAAAAATAAAAACGTTCTGGCTCTTAGAATAAGGTAACACAAAAAGTGAATGATTGTTTACAAAACGTATTTTATTGTGCAAACGCCATAAGACATTAAAAAAAACTATAAACATATGGTATCGCCGTAATCGTATCACCCCGCAGAATAAAGTGAATATTTTATTTATAGCGCACGGTGAACGCTGTAAAAAAAAAAGAATAAAAAAACAATAGTAGAATTGCTGTTTTTTAGTCACCACGCCACCTAAAAATAGAATAAAAACTGATCAAAAAGCCGCATGCACCCCAAGAAAACTACAATGGATTCCTCAAGGGGTCTAGTTTCCAAATTGGGGTCACTTTTGGGGGGTTCCCAATGTTTTGGCACCACAAGACCTCTTCAAACCGGACATGGTGCCTATTAAAAAAGAGGCCTCAAAATCCACTAGGTGCTCCTTTGCTTCTGAGGCCGCTGCTTCAGTCCATTACCGCCCGAGGGCCACATGTGGGATATTTCTAAAAACTGCAGAATCTGGGCAATACGTATTAATTTGCGTTTCACTGATAAATCCTTTTGTGTTATAAAAAAAATGGTATAAAGAGGATTTTCTGACAACAAAAAAAAATGTAAATTTCACCTCTACTTTGCTCTAAATTCCAGTGAAACACCAACAGGGTTCATAAACTTTCTAAATGCTGTTGTGAATACTTTGAGGGGTCTAGTTTCTAAAATGGGGTATTTCATAGGGGTTTCCAATATATGGGCCCCTCAAAGCAACTTCAGATCTGAACTGGAACCTAAAAAAATAAATAAATGAGGCAATACTTCGCTTCTTACATTAAACTGATAATGAGCCGTGCCCACCCCGAGATGACCCCAGTTTTGACCGTTTGTATAAACGGAGACCCCTATTAGACCGTTCCAGTGCCCGGTTTTCCCCAGCATACACCCCGAGAAGTGTATTTCTATTGATGAGTCCCTGGTACATTTTAAAGGGAGGGTTCAATTCCGCGAGTACCTGCCGGGTAAGAGGGCAAGGTATGGCGTGAAGATGTATAAGCTGCGAGAGTGCATCAGGGTATACCTACAGGTTTAGGATATATGAAGGAAAGGCCACCCCCAAACCAGACTGCATCCTGGACTACAATAGGTACATGGGAGGGGTGGACTTGTAAGATCAAGTCCTGAAGCCCTACAGCGCTATGCGGTGTGGTATAAGAAGCTGGCCGTGCACATCATACAGATGGCTTTGTACAATGCGTACGTGCTACGTCGATGTGCAGGCCAGACGGGAAATTTCCTGGAATTTCAAGAGGTGATTATCAAGAACCTAATCTTTAGGGACCAAGAAGGGGGGGCACCCAGTACTTCTGGAAGCGGGGCCACACGCATCGTACCAGGGCAGCAACACTTTCCAGGGGAAGTTCCCCAAACTGGCAAGAAGGGAAAAAGTCAAAAGAGGTGCAAAGTCTGCTATAAGAGGGCGATAAGGGATGACACAATATATCAATGTGACACGTGTCCCGAATAACCAGAGCTCTGTATGAAAGAGTGTTTTAAAATTTATCATACATCCCTTGGTTTATAATTTACCCCAATTTTACTTACCCTGATGCCCTCCGCACAGCTTATCCCCCCTCGTCTTTCCCCTCTGAGCCCTGCTGTGTGCCCAGGCAGCTGATAACAGCCACATGTAGGGTATTGCCATACCCGGGAGAACCCACATTACAGTTTATGGGGTGTAGGTCTCCGGTCAAAATGCTCACTACACCTCTAGATGAATGCCTTAAGGGTGTAGTTTTTAAAACGGGGTCACTTCTTGCGGGTTTCAACTGTACTGGTACCTCAGGTGCTTCTGCATACATGACTTCGCACTAGAAAATCCCCAGTAGGCCAAATGGTGGTCCTTTCCTTCTGAGCCCTCCCATGGGCCCAAACGGCAGTTTATCACAACAAATGGGGTATTGCGGCCCTCAGAACAAATTGCGCAACAGAATGGGGTATTTTGTTTCTTGTGAAAATAAGAAATTTTCAGCCAAAACTACATATTATTTGGAAAAAATAATTTTGTTTTCATTCCCAGCCCAATTCAAATTAGTTCTGTGAAAAAACTATGGGGTCAAAATAGTCACAACACCCATAAATGAATTCCTTGAGGGGTGTAGTTTCCAAAATGGGGTCATTTGTGATTGGTTTCTATTGCTTTGATAGCTCTGGGGCTCTGCAAATGCGACATGGCACCCGAAAACCAATCCAGCAAAATCTGGACTCCAAAGAACACACAGCGCTCCTTTCCTTCTGAGCCCTCCCATGGGCCCAAACGGCAGTTTATCACCATAAATGGGGTATTGCCGCACTCAGGACAAATTGGGCAACAAAATGGAGTATTTTATTTCTTGTGAAAATAAGAATTTTTGAGCTAAAATGACATATTATTGGAAAAAATATATATTTTTTTAATTCCCAGCCCAATTCAAATAAGTTCTGTGAAGAAACTATGGGGTCTAAATGGTCACATTACCCATAAATGAATTCCTTGAGGGGTGTAGTTTCCAAAATGGGGTCACTTCTGGTGGGTTTCCATTGCTTTGATACCTCTTGGGCTCTGCAAATGCGACATGGCAGCCGAAAACCAATCCAGCAAAATCTGGACTCCAAAGAACACACAGCGCTCCTTCCCTTCTGAGGCCTCCCATGGGCCCAAACGGCAGTTTATTGCCACAAATGGGGTATTGCTGCACTCAGGAGAAATTGGGCAACAAAATTGAGCATTTTGTTCCCTGTGAAAATAAGAAATTTTGATAAAAAATTACATCTTATTGGAAAAAATGTCATTTTTTTAATGTCACAGCCCAATTGAAATAGGTGCTGTGAAAAAACTGTGTGCTCAAAATGCTAACAACAACAACTATAAATGAATTCCTTGAGGGGTGTAGTTTCCAAAATGGGGTCACTTTTGGTGGGTTTCCATTGCTTTGATACCCCTGAGGCTCTGCAAATGCGACATGGCACCCGAAAACCAATCCAGCAAAATCTGGACTCCAACAAACATATAGCGCTCCTTTCCTTCTGAGCCCTCCCATGGGCCCAAACGGCAGTTTATCACCACAAATGGGGTATTGCCACGCTAAGGACAAATTGGGCAACCAAATGGGGTATTTTGTTCTCTGTGAAAATAAGAAATTTTGATCACAAATGACATTTTATTGTAAAAAATGACATTTTTTTCATTTCACAGCCCAATTCAAATACGTGCTGTGAAAAAACTGTGCGGTCAAAATGGTAACAACAACCATAAATGAATTCCTTGAGGGGTGTAGTTTCCAAAATGGGGTCACTATTGGGGGATTCCTACTGTTTTGGCACCTCAACACCTCTTCAAACCTGGCATGCTGCCTAAAATATATTCTAATAAAAAAGAGGACTCAAAATGCACTAGGTACTTCTTTGCTTCTAGGGCTTGTGTTTTAGTCCACGAGCGCAGTAGGGCCACATGTGGGACATTTCTAAAAACGTAAGAATCTGGACAATACATATTTAGTAGTGTTTCTCTGGTAAAACCTTCTGTGTTACAGAAAAAAAAATGAATAAAATTGAAATTCCGCAAGAAAAATGAAATTTGCAAAGTTCACCTCCACTTTGCTTTAATTCCTGTGAAATGCCTGAAGGGTTAAAAAACTTTCTAAATGCTGTTTTGAATACTTTGAGGGGTCTAGTTTTTAAAATGGGGTGTTTTATCAGGGTTTCTAATACATAGGCCCCTCAAAGCCACTTCAGAACTGAACAGGTACCTTAAAAAAAAGGCTTTTGACATTTTCTTAAAAATATGAGAAATTGCTGTTTATGTTCTAAGCCTTGAAACGTCCAAGAAAAATAAAATAATGTTCAAAAAACGATGCCAATCTAAAGTAGACATATGGGAAATGTGAACTAGTGACTATTGTGGGTGGTATAGCCGTCTGTTTTACAAGCAGATGCATTTAAATTCTGAAAAATGCAATTTTTTCAAAATTTTCTCTAAATTTTGCAATTTTTCACCAATAAACACTGAATATATCGACCAAATTTTACATTGAACATGAAGCCCAATGTGTCTCGAGAAAACAATCTCAGAATCGCTTGGGTAGGTTTAAGCATTCCCACGTTATTACCACATAAAGTGAAATATGTCAGATTTGAAAAATGGGCTCTGAGCCTTAAGGCCAAAACTAGGCTGCGTCCTTAAGGGGTTAAGGTTTAAAATACCTTCGGTATTAAGGGGTTAATGGTTAAGACGTGTGTCCAATACATTTGTCTATATAGTGTATATTGTGTCCAGTTAGATACGTCATGATACCCTTTTCTTTACATATAGTATAGCAGTGCCATGTTTAAAGCAAAAAACTAAATTTAAAGGCAGTGAGCTCTTCAGTATGACCCTCACTGCCCTGGAGCATCAGAATTGCTCCTGGAATTTAAGCGTGTCTTGAAAAATAATTTCGTTATAGAGGCTTATGTTAAACAAACATAGTCCAGGGCCCATGCACAACTGGACTTGGTCACAAATGTCTCCACTCCACTCTTTGTCTTCAACTTGTTAGTCATGTTAAATCTCCTAGAACTGTATTTCTGTGTTAGCTCAAATACTGGATGGGTAATGGATTTATGCAGCTTTATTCATTACGTCTTTGCCAACTCAAGCGGCTGGTCCCCTTGACAAAATTAGCACCTTGCACCTGTTGTGCCAATCCTCCCATTCTGTTTAGATTGTAAGCTCTTATGGGCAGAGACCGCTCTTGTTTTGTCTCATTGTTTGTAAATTTGTTTTAATTATTTGTTAATTTCCTTGTTTGTTACTTTCCCAATTGTAAAGTGATGCAGAATATGTTGGTGCTATATTAGTAAAGATCATTATTATAATTATTATTAAGTGTCTGATAACTGGTTGTCTATGCTGGCACCAATAGAAACAGTGACACTGTCATTTCTTCCATTGTATACTCTGCTCTCACATGAACACTATGTATATAATGACAGTATTTCATTTACTGGGTGGACTCTTTGTGAAGCCCTTATTCTGGAGTGCTGTGTTTTTATGTTGTGTTTTGCTGATTGGATTACAAATAATTTTATCTTCTAAATAACCGCAAATAAAAAACATTTTAAATGATGTGGTAGTTTGTCTTTAAGAGCCACATCTAATATAATTTCTTATTCAGGAAAGCATGTTTAAACCCCTTAAAGACTAATCCTATATTTGCCTTAAAGGAGTTGTCTCGGCATGGGGCAGTTTTTCATACTGATGACCTATCCACAGTTCATCCGTACATGTTGGGTGGGAGACCAATACCCGGACCCTGCACCGATCAGCTGTTCCGGCTACCTCCGCACTGAGAGTTTTGCAGTGGACGGTGCTGGAAGCAGATGGCTCAGATGGCTGTATAGCGGCCGTGCTGTAGTACTGCAACTCTGCTCCTATTCACTTGTATGAAAAACCGCCCCATGCCCAGACAACCCCTTTAAGGGCAAAGCCAGATTCTTAAAATCAGATATTTGTGAACATATCAGAAAATAACTCTAATGGTTCTGTGAATACAAATGATTCTGACATTGTTTTTGTCACATATTGTACTTTATGTTGGTGGTAAAAGTAGGCCCATATGAATTACATACAAAAATTAAAAATTAACTGCCATATGTGATTTAAATATGTATATATTGTACCAGTATATTATGGCATTTATGTTTCCATGTCTTCTTTATTTAACAGCATTTTATTTAAAAAAAATATATAGTTTTCTTGTATTAAATATTTTACAAGGTTTACAATTTTAACAGTAATTTTAAACATTTGAAAGTACGTTTTGTTTTCATTCACCAAGCCAGATTTGCAGAAGCACAGAGATGTTAGAACATAAGAAACGCCCCCCACAAGTAGTAAGTATATTCACCCCACACTTTGTTTGCAAAATTTAATGCAAAGCAGGTTTAAAAATTCAAATCACAATATTTTTATGATATTTTTGTACACAGTACATGAAAATGAAGAAATGCCCCCAATATTTATTGTGCTTTATCTCCTTTGTACAGAAATACCTACACTTTGGCTTTAATCTACTGTTTGGGCACATGGTGAGGATATGGCTTTCGTGGCGAGGTGTTTCCGCAACATGTCGTACAGTTACGACAATTTGATGCTGAGCCCACGCCATGATCCATGGGTTTCAGCTGCATATTACAGCTGACAACCTGCTGCAACAGCAGGAACTGGAGCTAGCTCCAATCCCCGCCGTTAATCCCTTTACATTCCGCAGTCAAAAATAACAACTAAGTGGTTTGTAGCCGATCGGCACCCCCGTGATGCGATCGTGGAGGTGCTAATGGATGCTATGGCAACCGGAGGCCTAATAATAGCCTCCTGGTCTCCAAGTACAGAAGCCTATTTGACACCGCCGGAGGCTGTCAGTGTAAGACTGACTTTTCTGATGAATTGCACTACATAGGTAGTATAATGCATTAGAATATAGATCAGATAGTTGGATCTTCATGTCCCCTAGTGGGATTAAAACAAAGTAAAAACAAATGTTGTACAAAAAAACCTGTTTCGAGGGATGAGCATGTGATTTGAAGAAGTGTCCGACACCCGATGATCCAATGAAGGCTCGATCCACCGCCTACAGGGGTCTGTTGTCTCATTCGGGAGCCAGAATGGAGATGCTTCGGCCTACAATTATGTTTGCCAGGGGTGTCGGTTGACTGGGGATTGGGTTGATTGGTAGAGCAAAGCCGTGTGGAGAAGGGAGGAAGTTGAGGCCATCATGTGTTAAAGGCTGGCTTATGTATAAGGAAGCACTAACTCACATGACCCGGATAGACGCCAAGAGGGCGGGGTGTGCAGCATGGTCCAGGAGGTCTGGGATGCCGGCATGAGATGCCGGGACTCATTAAGAGCTACTATGAGTTGCTTATAAATCCCATAGGCTTAATAGCTGGATGGAAGAGCGTGAAGAATGCTTATGTTATACAACCAGGAGTAACAGCGATAAAAACAAAATGAACCAACAGAGGTGTGTGGGGTCTGGGAGTGTCTCTGTTTTCTGCCTGGTTGTTAAAAGACAATTGGGGTGAAACTGCGGGGGAGAAGCTCAGTATATATATATATATATATATATATATATATATATATGTTCAGAACCAAACTCCGTACATAAATATAGCCCCAGAACCAATCTCCGTACACAAATACAGCCTCAGAACCAAGCTCAGTACATATATACAGCTCTAGAACCAAGCTCAATACATATATACATACAGTGCCAGAACCAAGCTCAGTATATATATAATCCCAGAACCAAGCTCAGTACATATATACAGCCCTAGATCTAAGCTTAGTACATATATACAGCTCCAGAACCAAGCTCAATACATATATACATACAGTGCCAGAACCAAGCTCAGTATATACACTACCGTTCAAAAGTTTGGGGTCACCCAGACAATTTTGTGTTTTCCATGAAAACTCACACTTATATTTATCAAATGAGTTGCAAAATGACTAGAAAATATAGTGAAGACATTGACAAGTTTAGAAATAATGATTTTTATTTCAAATAATAATTTTCTCCTTCAAACTTTGCGTTCTTCAAAGAATGCTCCATTTGCAGCAATTACAGCATTGCAGACCTTTGGCATTCTAGCTGTTAATTTGCTGAGGTTTCACCCCATGCTTCCAGAAGCCCCTCCCACAAGTTGGATTGGCTTGATGGGCACTTCTTGCGTACCATACGGTCAAGCTGCTCCCACAACAGCTCTATGGGGTTGAGATCTGGTGACTGCGCTGGCCACTCCATTACAGATAGAATACCAGCTGCCTGCTTCTTCCCTAAATAGTTCTTGCATCATTTGGAGGTCTGCTTTGGGTCATTGTCCTGTTGTAGGATGAAATTGGCTCCAATCAAGCGCTGTCCACAGGGTATGGTATGGCGTTGCAAAATGGAGTGATAGCCTTCCTTATTCAAAACCCCTTTACCTTGTACAAATCTCCCACTTTACCAGCACCAAAGCAACCCCAGACGATCACATTACCTCCACCATGCTTGACAGATGGCGTCAGGCACTCTTCCAGCATCTTTTCAGTTGTTCTGCATCTCACAAATGTTCTTCTGTGTGATCCAAACACCTCAAACTTCGATTCGTCTGTCCATAACACTTTTTTCCAATCTTCCTCTGTCCAATGTCTGTGTGCTTTTGCCCATATTAATATTTTCCTTTTATTAGCTAGTCTCAGATATGGCTTTTTCTTTGCTACTCTGACCTGAAGGCCAGCATCCCGGAGTCGCCTCTTCACTGTAGACGTTGACACTGGCGTTTTGCGGGTACTATTTAATGAAGCTGCCAGTTGAGGACCTGTGAGGCGTCCATTTCCCAAACTAGAGACTCTAATGTACTTGTCTTGTTGCTCAGTTGTGCAGCGGGGCCTCCCACCTCTCTTTCTACTCTGGTTAGAGTCTGTTTGTGCTGTCCTCTGAAGGGAGTAGTATACACTGTTGTAGGAAATCTTCAGTTTCTTGGAAATTTCTCGCATGGAATAGCCTTCATTTCTAAGAACAAGAATAGACTGTCAAGTTTCACATGAAAGCTCTCTTTTTCTAGCCATTTTGAGAGTTTAATCAAACCCACAAATGTAATGCTCCAGATTCTCAACTAGCTCAAAGGAAGGTCAGTTTTATAGCTCCTCTAAACAGCAAAACTGTTTACAGCGGTGCTAACATAATTGCACAAGGGTTTTCAAGTGTTTTCTAATCATCCATTAGCCTTCTAACACAGTTAGCAAACACAATGTACCAATGGTTGCTGGAAATGGGCCTCTATACACCTATGTCGATATTGCATTAAAAAACAGATGTTTGCAGCTAGAATAGTCATTTAGCACATTAACAATGTATAGAGTGTATTTCTGATTAATTTAATGTTATCTTCATTGAAAAAAACTGTGCTTTTCTTGCAAAAATAAGGAAATTTCTAAGTGACCCTAAACTTTTGAATGGTATTGTATATAATCCCAGAACCAAGCTCAGTACATATATACAGCCCCAGAACCAAGCTCAATACATATATACAGCCACAGAACAAAGCTCAGTACATATATACAGCACCAGTACAAATACAGTTCAGTACAGAGATCATTTGCATATTCAATTTAACCTCTTCCGTATAAATTAGTACGACATAAAACGACAGCCCCCAGTTTAGCCTGAACAATGGTTAGGATGTGCTGGGAGTTGCTGTTTAACAAAAGAGAATGCTACCATCCGTCATCTCACTGCAGATCATACAGTGACTACAGTACTGATCAAGCAGACAAAAAATGGACAGAGGCAGCACTTCCAAAAAGAGCAAGAGCTATTTATTCACCCATGCGACGTTTCAGTCCAACTGGACTTTTTTCAAGCATAAAAACACACATCAAGTCATAAGTATATAAAGGCTTGCAAAGCCCAATTGAAATTAAACAGTGATTAAGACAAAATCCAATATAAAATAGATGATACAAAAACAAAATACAATATTAAAAGATAAATATGAATGCCGGTGCACATGTGAATATACAAAGTGATAAATAAGGGACTGGTACAGAAAAAAGACAGTCCTAGGTACATTAAAGTGTTAATGACATAATGACTCACCCAGATGTCTATGATAAAAACATTCAAAGTTGTCAATAGCAGAAAACCGAAACCAGGGCTCGTTCCTCCAGGTCTCAGCTGTCCAGTATGTGTACAAATGTATTGCACACCTGTGTAATGAGACTATCATTCCTATTTGCAATGCATAGCGAAATCCCGCGAGATCGCGGGTGGCTATTCCCGCGCATGCGCATTCGATAGCACGGCAGCCATCTTGGCCAGAATTTGCTACCTTAATTTCGCGCATGCGCAGTATGAATTCCAGTACGCGGCGGCCATTTTACAACCTGGAAAAACATATCACGTCCAGGAACGAAACTAGAATGGAACAACAGGTCAGAAAATGTTTCAAACAGAGGATTTTATCAGCAATAAACATTTAGTATGGGATTAATAATATGGCCATATATTGTTAGTTATGTATATTTATTAGGTATACATCCGGATAAATAGTCCGAAAATGTTAGAATAGGGGAGTTAATCAGCAGCAACACACATTGTAAAAAAGTGCTTATACTGTATTATGTTATTATATATATGCAATAAATATGTATCCATCTAAATGTATAAGTATTAGAGGCATAACGCCTCAAAATATAAAATGAACAATGTAATAATGTTACAATGTGTGTACACATGTAGATACTCCCCTGAATATACTATAAGCCCACTACGATAGTAGCTATCCCTGGAAGGATGTCAAAAAGTCATATTATACTGCCCCCATTGTTGAAAAAAACAAAACGGACCAAGTTGACCAGATGTAAATGGCCGCATATAGATGATGAAAACAGTTCTATAAGGACTCCAAAACCCAGAGGAAAGAATCCAGCCCAATGTCGGAATCTGAAAAAATTACAAAAATTTAGAGAATTTATGGATATATTAATAAAAACAAAATTTATTATTTTATATTGCAATGACAATGTCGTCATATTGAATGTGTTCACAGATACATATATAGTAGTAAACGACAGTGAAAGACCATGCATGGCACAACAGAGAGAGAACACAATCACTGTACCCATTTAGTTGAGAACCACCCCAACTTTAAAATCAACATTCAACCCCCTTGGATGTAAACAATCTAATCTATGAATCCACTCCAGTTCTTTACGTTTTAATTTGGCAATTCTATCGCCGCCCCTCCTATGTAGAGGCACATGGTCAACGATCCAAAATCTCAGATCGCTGACCCTGTGTCCCGCTGAAGAAAAGTGTGCTGGGACTGGAAGATCCAGTTTGTTGGTTTTAATAGTGGATCTATGCTTATTAATACGTAAGCGGCATTCCTGTGTGGTTTCACCCACGTATAGCAACTTACATGGACACTGTAGTACATATACAACGAATGTAGATGCACAAGTTAAAAATTGTTTAATATGGAAGATTTTCCCATTCGTCGGGTGTCTAAATATATTGCCCTTCACCATGATGTTGCAATTCACGCAATTCAAACATGGGAAGCATCCCAATTTTTTGGGGGCCAATGTTGATTGGCGACTCAATTGCGAAGACCCCACATCCGCGTGTACCAGTTGATCCCTAAGATTTTTTTGACGCCTAAAAGCCATCATGGGGGGATTGCTAAATTCGGGAACCTCACCCGATAAATTACCAAGGATATGCCATTCCTTACGTATAATATTAGAGATCCTATAGCTAATGTCACAAAAAGTTGAGACAAATGCTACTCTGTTTGGTGTATTTTTACTTTGTGATGTCAATAACTGATCCCTAGCGACAAATTCAACCCTATCTCTCTGTTTGCGTAGGAGTGTTCGGGGATATTTACGTTGGGCGAATCTCTCACCCATGTCATCCAAATGTGATGTAAGATGTTGGGGTTCTGTCACAATACGTTTGACCCTCAACATCTGACTGAAAGGTAAAGATTCTATGATCCGTCGGGGGTGCTGACTATCAAATCGCAACAAACTGTTGCGATCTGTGGTTTTATGATATAGATCAGTGACTAGTTTATCATCAACCCTATATACCATAGTATCCCAAAAATTCAAATGTGTGGTAGAGAACTCCATTGTGAATTTAATGTCCTCATCAATAGAGTTGAGGAACTCAAAAAATTCCTCTAGCTGTGACCCAGTGCCGGTCCAAATAACAAACACATCATCTATGTATCGCCACCACCTCAGTACATGCCTGAAGTGGTGGGACACATAGACGTGACGCTCTTCAAGGGCCGCCATGAACATGTTGGCGTAAGTGGGAGCCACATTCGAGCCCATGGCTGTTCCTCTTTTTTGAATGTAGAAGGAATCAACGAACAGAAAATAATTCTCTGTAAGTATTAATTCCAACAGATCCATGAGGAATAATGTACCAGCTTCAGAGTATTCAGACGTGTCCAAGGCTTCCCTCACTACATTAAGTCCTCTATCGTGATTAATGGACGTATACAGACTGCAAACGTCAAAAGACGCTAAAATGATGTCTCCAGTCAAAGTTACTTGTGTTAATTTGACCAGAAAATCTGTGGTGTCTTGAATGTAAGATGTTGCAGAAATGGCAAAATCTCTCAGTGTTTTATCAAGAAATACTGCTATAGGATTAAAAATGGAGTCCCTCCCAGACACAATGGGGCGTCCCGGCGGTCTATGTAAACATTTATGTATCTTGGGGAGGCAGTATATCACTGGGGTAACTGGATGTGTGACAACAAGAAAATCAAACAAATCTTTATCAATGATACCCCCAGCTAACGCATTCTGAAGAATACAAGTAATCTTGCGCTGGATTCTAAACTTCGGATCCCCAGACACTTTGGCATAAACATTAGTATCGTTGACTTGACTACTAATTTCCTCAAGATATAGCGATGTATCCATGACGACCAAGGCTCCCCCTTTGTCGGCTGGCTTGATCGTCAGGGATGCATCACCAGCTAATTCTTTTAGGGCAACCAACTCCTCACTAGTCAAATTGGGATGTAATAGAGATGTATCCCCAATTTCTTCTCTTAACCGACATACTTTTTCTTTGACAATGCTAATAAAAGCCTCTATAATCGGATCACTAATATGTGGCTGCCACCCGGATTTTTTGAATAGACCTACTTTGCTAAGAGCAAATTCACAGGATCCTCTATTATCTTGACCCACAGTGTGATCGCAAAAAAACTTTTTTAATTTTATCTTGCGAAAAAAAGAATGTAGGTCTAATTCTAGTTGGAACCAGTCGACTTTAGAGGCCGGACAGAATGAAAGTCCCTTATTCAGTAATTTCAATTGAGTGTCGGATAAAGGACGTGAGGATATATTTACCGCCAATTGCTCTAGTTGTTTTTCCTCTCTTTGCTTCGTGTTGCTTGCCAATGTCGTCTGGTTCTCTCCGGTCTTGGGTTTAAACCGCCTTCTGTGCTTGCGGCCTCCACGACAAGGGCGTCGAAAGTCCCCCCTAAAAAAGCGGGATCAGAGAGATCTGTGGGCACATTCACTGTAGATTGCAGACGTCTCCTGCTGTTCACTGCACCCTTGCCATGTGCAACTCCTTTTACAATATGGGGTTCTTTTTGCCAATTGTAAATGCGGCCATCCATGTAATCCTCGACATCACGTACCCATTTTTGACGTTTGGTATTCTCCAGCAGTATCCTAAATTTATCAAAGGACTCCTTGGCACTTTCCTTGTATTTCTGTAACTCATCAACAGGCCATAAGTGATCCCTCAAGATCCTGTATGCGAGCATTCACACTCTGCAATTCAACCTGTAGGAATTCCACATTCAACAGAATGATGTCACGAGCGTACCTGTTTGAAATTTGACAGAAGCGTTGACAGAATTCGGAGTTGTTTGGAAACAAGTTAGGCGTTAGACTTGATCTCATACCACGTGGGATACGGTCCACCTTGAAGTATTCCCCCAAGGTGACTAGGTGTAAATATACGGTGATGGCTCGCTTGGATTCCATCTCCCATTTCCTTTTGACGTGGTCAACAGATGGAACGCTGAGAAAAGATGCATCTCCAGAAATGCCATGCATGATCCGCTCAATGTCGTCGTCTGTATACATGAAAACTGCAGGTGATGTAGCCATAATGAAGCTTACTTGTGCTCAAAGGCTAGGGCTGTCCGTGCCACGTGGATGGGACCACAATACCACAAAACGAAAAGGTTCCACAGCACTGGACTGCAAGTGGGTGTACGCCTCAAATAGACCTGGTCCGCGGTCCTGGATATCAAGCAGACAAAAAATGGACAGAGGCAGCACTTCCAAAAAGAGCAAGAGCTATTTATTCACCCATGCGACGTTTCAGTCCAACTGGACTTTTTTCAAGCATAAAAACACACATCAAGTCATAAGTATATAAAGGCTTGCAAAGCCCAATTGAAATTAAACAGTGATTAAAACAAAATCCAATATAAAATAGATGATACAAAAACAAAATACAATATTAAAAGATAAATATGAATGCCGGTGCACATGTGAATATACAAAGTGATAAATAAGGGACTGGTACAGAAAAAATACAGTCCTAGGTACATTAAAGTGTTAATGACATAATGACTCACCCAGATGTATATAATAAAAACATTCAAAGTTGTCAATAGCAGAAAACCGAAACCAGGGCTCGTTCCTCCAGGTCTCAGCTGTCCAGTATGTGTACAAATGTATTGCACACCTGTGTAATGAGACTATCATTCCTATTTGCAATGCATAGCGAAATCCCGTGAGATCGCGGGTGGCTATTCCCGCGCATGCGCATTCGATAGCACGGCAGCCATCTTGGCCAGAATTTGCTATCTTAATTTCGCGCATGCGCAGTATGAATTCCAGTACGCGGCGGCCATTTTACAACCTGGCAAAACATATCACGTCCAGGAACGAAACTAGAATGGAACAACAGGTCAGAAAATGTTTCAAACAGAGGATTTTATCAGCAATAAACATTTAGTATGGGATTAATAATATGGCCATATATTGTAAGTTATGTTATTGTAAGTCTATTTTATATTGGATTTTGTCTTAATCACTGTTTAATTTCAATTGGGCTTTGCAAGCCTTTATATACTTATGACTTGATGTGTGTTTTTATGCTTGAAAAAAGTCCAGTTGGACTGAAACGTCGCATGGGTGAATAAATAGCTCTTGCTCTTTTTGGAAGTGCTGCCTCTGTCCATTTTTTGTCTGCTTGATATCCAGGACCGCGGACCAGGTCTATTTGAGGCGTGCACCCACTTGCAGTCCAGTGCTGTGGAAGCTTTTCGTTTTACAGTACTGATCAGTCACAGGGAGAATAAACATTTACATTGAGTGTCTCACAGGTGACGTCTTAGATTCTTTTTCATTCTTCTTCTCTTTTTCTCTCCATCCGGTCCAGACCTCTATGATGACTTCTCCTGGCCACAGCCCATTTCTGCAGTTTGCAGCTTAGATGTCTTTGGCTCCTCACTTTTCAAATATTTCCGCACCTATAAACGAATATAAAATTCTCATGGTGCCACACTCCATGCTTTTAAATATAATAGTATCCTACACCTCGCCCCAAAATACAATAGTACCATACACTGTGCCCCTGAATACAATAGTACTATACACTGCGCCCCTGAATATAATAGTATTATACACTATGCCCCTGAATATAATAGTACTATACACTGTGCCCAAGAACTATATTGTGTCAAACACTGTAAAGTAAAACACCACACACACTAACAATGCCCCCTGTAGATAGCGCCAGTCACAATGACCCCTGTAGGTATTACCAGTTACAATACCCTCTGTAGATAATGCCGCCTGTAGATAGCACCAGTTACAATGCACTCTGTTGATGATGCCCCTTGTAGATGGCGACCAGTCACAATGCCCCCTGTAGATAGTGCTAGTACCAATGTCCGCTGTAGACAAGGCCCCTTGTAGATATTGCCCCCAATGCTGCCCAGAAAAAAAAACATTCTCACCTGTCCCCGTTCCCACGCCGTCCTCTAGCGACGCAGGACTGGTCACAGACCAGACGGCATCATCCAGCACAACGGTGCAGTCGGCGTGACGACGTCATCGCGCCAACTGTGTCATTAGTAAAGTGTCGAATGGGAGGAAGGGAATGGATAGTTCCCTGTCTCAACAGCGCTAAAGTAAGCAATTGTATCCGCATCCTAAGTACACGGATACAATTGGCTGAGAGATCCCGCTTCACCCCGGTTCTCTGAACCGGCTGTAATTTTAACAGATGATATGGGAGAACTGGGGCGAACTGGGCCCCATTCCAGCCTCAGGCCCCGGGCACTTGCCCAGATTGCCTTCATTATAATCAGCCCCTGGTTCTCCCATTATGCTATTTCCTGATTCTTCCACAGAAACCCAGAGAAAATATATAAAATTTTCAGAAGTGAAAAAACATTTAAGGAAAGCAAATACTGTGTACTCTAAGCTGTTTCCAGCTAAACTAAGAGTGATTTAAGTAAAAGTCATCTTATTTTTTGAAAATGCAGTTGATGTGTTAGATTGGCTGGTTAGTAGGATGCATTAGAATGAGTCTGCTGAGTTTGTGGTCCTCCTTTCCTGTTGTTGGGAGGAAGGATTGTGATTTACATTATAATTGTTGAATCGGTCGGTGGGGGGTAAAATGCAAAGTTGTGGATCAGTGGCAGATGGTGGAAAAACGGTTTTAGACAAAGTGTAGCCTTGGGCAAAGTAAAAAGTGGGGCCCCAAATGCTGAATTATTGTATTAATAATACAGTCAATTCAGAAGATGGTTTACAGAGAACTGCGTCGCTGATTTCTAGCAAATCTCGGAGAGTTGCAAGCCTCAAACCATATGTCCCCCCTCTCAAAAAAATAAAATAGATAAATATATATATATATATATATATATATATATATATATATATATATATATATATACAGTTATTAAATCATACCAATATACCAGAATAAATATTACCTGCATACTGTTACTGAACACAACTCACTATTAAAAGACCAATAATAACACAATATAAGGTCCAAATATCACCGCCACACCATAAACACATAGTGACTGAATAATACCCCCATACTGTTACTGAATAAAAACCACTATACAAAGATCAATATTACCACCATATAGTGACCATCTATTGGTAGATTTCAGTTATACACAGGAGCTCTGCAGACCATATAACTGATTACAGTACATTTATATCCAATGACTCACAGGTGATGTTTTCTATGATTGGAGTCGTTCACTTACCTTTTTTTTCTCCATCCGGCCCAGACCACTGTGACAACTTATTCAAGCCACGACTCGTCTCTGCAGAATTTGACATGTTGGTTCCTTGCTTTTCCAGCACCCTTCCCACCTATACCACATCCTCTAAACAAACTCGTAATCCAAAGTTCCCTAGAAATGAATATCATCAGTAACCGTTCCCCTTTTGTGCCCCCACACAGTAATAATGCCCCCTTTATGCCCCCTGTAGATAGTGCCACAGTGCCAATGTAGAAAGCGCCACAGCATTCATTATAGATAACGCCACACACAGCAACCTGTAGATAATGCCACACACAGTCCCCTGTAGATAGTGCCACACAGCCCCCACTTGTAGATAGTGCCACACAGCCCCCCCCTTTTACATAGTGCCATACATCCCCCTTGTATATAGTGCCACACAGCTCTCTGCTCTGCCTGACGTCACTCACATTAGGGAGCATAAATAGGGCGGATGGAGTCAAGTGAATGACGGTCTAAATGAGGTCGGTACCGGCCTGGGAGTGGACCAGTCAAGTCACCTGACCTGAGTCATCTGACCTCACGTGAGACCATCATTCACTTGTTCCGTCGACACTCCTCCTGCTCCTAAATGCATTTGACACGGGCCGCAGTCTATTCCTTTCTTTTCCGCACTGCGCATGTACATTTTGGCGCATGCACAGTGCAACATTTCGGGGGATGGAGAATAAATACCGGACAGTGTTTTTTAAATAAGTAAATAGGAAAGGCCAAGATTCATGAGATAAAGTAATAAAGGTACATGAGGCATATAAGGTCTTTTAGGAAGAATACGTTGGAGAAATGGCCTTTACAACATCAAAAGGCTAATTAACACATAGAAGCAATCCGTTGGAGGGGGGACAGAAAGTGAAAGACAAACAGTTGATATTGTTAAAGAGGATCTGTCACTAGTTTATTAATAGCCTATCTCCTAACTAATCTAATAGGTGCTATGATGCTGATAACTACGGTGTAATTTTTTTCAAAAAAAGTTTATTATTTGCAAAGTTATGTGCATTTTTCTAAATATGCTATTTTGGCTATACTTGCCAAAGGGGAGGTTACGCTTTGTTTTTACTCTGGGCAGTGTAATGTATTCTGTGTGAGGCTGTCCAATCAGCGTCATACAGTTCTGCTCTTCCCAGCCCAGCAACACAGTGTGATCATATAGTATACAGCTTCCATTCCCAATTGTGTTTTCAACTGGTGATACCTCTGGTTGTTTCAGCTAGAACGGCTAAAACCTGGTGCCATATGAAAGAATAGAGTTTCATCTTTCACATGTCACCAGAACTGTTCTAGGTGGTTCACAGCCGGAGATATGGCTATTTGAAGTGATCCCACTTCCCTCCAGCCTCAGTCTCTCATACTGTGTGTGAGGCAGCTTTATGCTGATAAGACAGCGTCAGAGGCTGTGAGGAGGCTCCACCTCAGGAGAATCACTAATCTTGACACCCACTTGTTTAGTATAGCCTCATTTGCATATTTAGAAAAAAGCTCATAATTTTTCAAATCTTTTTGTGACACAATTTTCACTAGCGTTATCACTGTGACAGTACCTATCAGATTAGCTATGAGATTGGGCATTACTAAACTAGTGACAGATCCTCTTTAAAGGGACAGTGTCATGATTTTTTTTTTTTAAATTAATTTGTGTTTTTATTTAATAAAATATTATATTGACTTTATTTAATTTTTCACACACAAAGTTTTTTTATTAACACTTTTTTACTTTACTGGGGGCTGCCATGTTCTATTTAATCTGTGTATGTGTCTCTTAACGACACATGCACAGATGGAATACGGCAGCACAATGCATAGGACACAATGAACGGGAGCCGTTCATTGAATCTGCTATCTGGCTTTGTACTGCGCAGCCACAGTTCAGAGCCACACAGCAGAGAAGTTGGTTTGTAGGGAGATAGCAGGTGCCATTATGAAGACCGGCTGCACTGCAGGTAAGGTGTGTGTGTCTCTGTCTTTCCCTCCCTTTCACAGACCTCCGCTCTCGTGACCCCCAGGCGGCCCCTCAGTGGCCCACTTGGCACCCCCGTCCCCACACCTGCTGTAACTGTGTGTGTCTGCATGTAGAAGAACTGAGTTTGTGTGTGTTTAGCAGTGCTGAGTGTGTGTGTGTGTGTGTGTGTGTGTGTGTGTGTCTCTATGTAGCAGAGCTGAGTGTGTGTCTGTATGTAGCAGAACTGAGTGTGTGTGAGCAGCAGAGCTGAATGTGTCTATATGTAGCAGTGCTGTGTGTGTGCGCTCACGCAGCAGACCTGTGTGTGTAGTGTGCGCAGCAGAGCTGTGTCCTATTTTTGTGCAGCGGAGTATGCACGGGCACCGCTGATCCTTCATAGCCGCTTATCAGCCGTTTTGAAGAATCAGCGGCGAACACCCCCACACACACACACACACACACACACAAATCCCCCCGCAAACATGCAAAATTAAGCGTAATCAAACATTTTTTGATGCGATTTTTGTCACGTAACATGCGCAAAACAAACGTGTTAAATACACGCCGTGTGATCCTGTCAACTGAAAAGTCATTCACTTCACTTTCATTATTCTAAGGGTATGTTCACACGCAGTGTTTGCAGCCGTTTTTCGGGCCGTAAACGTCTTGAAAAATGGCTGAAAAAGCAGAACGCCTACAAACATCTGCCCATTGGTTTTAATGGGAAATACGGCGTTCTGTTCCGACGAGGCGTTTTGTACGCAGCCATTTTCAAAAAACGGCAGGTAAAAAGACGCCCGCCAAAAAGAAATGTATATCACTTCTTGGGATGTTTTTGGAGCCGTTTTTCATTGACTCTATAGAAAAACAGCTTCAAAACCAACCGGAAAAAACGCTGCCAAAACGCGTGTTTGATTAAAAAATGGCTGAAAATCAGGAGCTGTTTTCCCTTTGTTTAGTAAGCATGTGAACATAACCTTAGCCTTTTGGTGTATCCTATAGCTTCTGCCAGCTGCCATTTGTACAATTACACCCAAAATGGCAGCCGGACACTGCTTAGCAATTTGAAGACACCTTTTCCGGGCTTGTAGGAGGGGGGGGGGGGGTGAGATTCCCTCCCACATTTACGGAAGCTGTGAGTCAGTTTGCTTTGCCTTATTCACCTTGCTGTATTTCTGGGAAGTGCCCCCTTCGGTGGCCAACATAGGAAAACATGTCAAATTATTATTACATTTTTAATACTTTCCACCATGTGGAAGAAAAAAAAAAATACAGCAAAAAACTTAAAAAATATAATAGAAATATGTAACTTACTTAAAAAAAAGGTTTAATTTGCGACAACTTCAATGAATGAGACCATTATTACTCTAATTCCTAAATGGGATAAATATCTTCTGCTTCCTGGCTCCTATCTAAATGAAAATTTTGCCAAAATTATTGGCCAACAGACTATGAAAAGTGATGTCCTTTGCAATTCATTTAGATCAAATTGGACTTATTCCAGGAAAATTTACAGGGTTTAATATAAGAGCATTTGCCAACCTGGAGTGGGTGGAGGAAAGCCGGTAAAGCAGCATTATAATTTCATTGGCTGCCCAAAAAGCATTTGTTAGCGTGGAATGGCCCTTTATATATGAGGTATTGCCACATTTTGGTTTTGGTAGGGTCTCTTAAATATATTTTTATTTATTTATAATGCATTGAACACTATTATAACACAAATAGATGTATCATGTCATTCAAAAGTACTTAGACATCATACAGTAAGCTCCAGAATTATTTGGACATTGACACAAGTTTTGGCATTTTAGCTGTTTAGCAAAACATATTAAATATACACTTATATAATCCATATGGGCTTAAAGTGCAGACTCCGCTTTAATTTGAGGGTATTCAGGAAGGGTTTAGGAATTACAGCTCTTTAACAGGTAGCTGCCTCTTTTTCAAGGGACTAAAGATAAATGGACAATTATCTCAGAAGCTATTTAATGGGCTGCATGGGCTATTCCCTCGTTAATCCATCATCAACTAAGCAGGTAAAAGGTCTAGCATTGATTCCAGGTGTGGCATTTGCATTTGGAAGCTGTTGCTGTGAACCCACAACATGAGGTGAAAGGAGCTCTCAATGCAAGTGAAACAGACCTACGTTAGGCTGAAAAAAATGAAGAAATTCATCAGAGAGATAGCTCAAATGTTAGCAGTGGCCCAATCAACAATTTGGTACATTCTTTAAAAAAACGGCGTAAAACATCCACGGAAGACAACAGTGGTGGATGATTGCAGAATCCTTTCCATGGTGAAGAAAAACCCCTTCACAACATCTACCCAAGTGAAGAACACTCTCCTGGTAGTAGGTGTATCAGTATCTAAGTCTAAATAAAGAGAAGACTTCACGAGAGCAAATACAGAGGGTTCACTACAAGGTGCAAACCATTAATCAGTGTAAAGGATCTGCCAGGCACAGCTTTGGGGTTAACTCCCTTAATTTATCAGTCAGCACCTGAATCTACATCCCTGAGACTGACTCCAGCTTCCACCACTCAGGCTGGCAGGCTTAGGAGTGGGAGAGCCTATCGCAGCCTGGCCAGACTCAGCTAGCTCCCGCCCTCTGTCTATTTATACCTGCATTTCCTGTTCCTCCTTGCTTGTTATTCTTTTTGGTGTGGTTTCCTGGCCCAACTATAGCTCCTTCTATTTTGTTCCTGCTCCATACAGACCCTGGCTTACTGACTACTCTTCTGCTCTTCGTTTGGTACCTCGCACACTCCTGGCTTGACTCGGCTCGTTCACCACTCTGGTTGCTCACGGTGTTGCCGTGGGCAACTGCCCCTTTCCCTTGCTTGTATTCCCTTGTATGTTTGTCGTGTTTGTCGTGCACTTACTGAGTGCAGGGACCGCCGCCCAGTTGTACCCCGTCGCCTAGGGCGGGTCGTTGCAAGTAGGCAGGGACAGAGTGACGGGTAGATTAGGGCTCACTTGTCCGTTTCCCTACCCCCCGTTCATTACATAATAACAAGCCCATACCTAGTCTACCCTGGTCCCTGACACCACTATGGACCCCCGTGAGACCCTGGCTCAGCAAATGCAGGGTCTCTCCCTACAGGTCCAGGCCCTGGCCCAGAGGGTCAACCAGCCTGATGCTACCTTGGTAGTTCCCCTCACCGCACCTCTTGAACCCCACCTCAAGTTGCCCGACCGGTTCTCAGGGGACCGGAGGACTTTTCTCTCCTTTCGGGAGAGTTGTAGGCTTTACTTTCGTTTAAAGCCTCATTCCTCAGGTTCTGAGAGCCAGCGGGTGGGTATAATTATGTCCCGGCTCCAGGAAGGGCCCCAAGAGTGGGCCTTCTCCTTGGCTCCTGACGCCCCTGAACTTTCCTCCGTTGATTGTTTCTTTTCTGCTCTCGGACTTATTTATGACGAGACTGACAGGACTGCCTTTGCCGAGAGTCAGCTGGTGACCTTACGTCAGGGTAAGAGACCTGTTGAGGAGTATTGCTCTGACTTTAGGAAGTGGTGCGTAGCTTCTCGGTGGAATGACCCTGCCTTAAGGTGCCAGTTTAGGTTGGGTCTGTCGAATGCCCTGAAAGACCTGCTAGTTAGCTATCCCTCTTCTGACTCCCTAGACCAGGCTATGGCTTTAGCGGTACGACTTGACCGACGTCTCAGGGAACGACAACATGAACGTTTATGTGTTTTCTCCTCCGACTCCCCCATGATGCCTCCCGAAGTTCCGTTGCTTCGTTCCTCCAGGAAAGACTCAGAGATACCTATGCAACTCGGGGCCTCCGTGTCCCCCCAACAACGTAGAGAATTCCGCAGGAAGAATGGTCTCTGCTTCTACTGTGGGGATGACAAGCATCAAGTGAACAACTGTCCTAAGCGTAAGAATGCAGCCAGAGAACTTCCGCGCCTAAGTGATCATCGGGGAGGTCACTTGGGCGCACAGGTATTTCCAGTAAATAGGAAACGTACTAAGATCTTGCTTCCCTTTCAGGTCTCTTTTGGTGGTAGGTCTGCTACCGGCAGTGCCTTCGTGGATTCAGGGTCCTCTACTAATATTATGTCTGTGGAATTTGCTATGTCTCCTTCTATGCCTCTGATTGATTTGCCTAAACTTGTCCCGGTAGTGGGTATCGACTCCACTCCTCTTGCTAATGGTTATTTTACACAGCATACCCCTGTTTTTGAACTCCTTGTTGGCTCCATGCATTTGGAGCAATGCTCTGTACTGTTGATGCAGGGATTATCGTACGATTTGGTTCTAGGCCTTCCCTGGTTGCAGTTGCATAATCCCACGTTTGACTGGAATACTGGGGAGCTAACCAAATGGGGTAATGAATGTTGTACGTCATGTTTTTCTGTTAATTCTATTTCTCCCCCTGAGGAGGCGAATACGCTACCCGAGTTTGTTCAGGACTTCGCTGATGTTTTCTCTAGGGAGGCCTCCGAAGTGTTACCTCCTCATAGAGAATACGATTGCGCTATCGAATTGGTACCAGGAGCTAAGCTTCCTAAGGGTAGGATATTTAATCTTTCTTGTCCCGAACGTGAAGCCATGAGAGAGTATATCCAGGAATCCCTGGCCAAGGGTTACATTCGTCCCTCTTCTTCTCCGGTAGGTGCTGGCTTCTTCTTCGTGGGGAAGAAGGATGGTGGTCTTAGGCCATGCATTGACTACCGCAGCCTGAATAAGGTCACGGTAAGGAACCAGTATCCCCTTCCTTTGATTCCTGATCTCTTTAATCAGGTTCAGGGGGCCCAATGGTTCTCTAAATTGGATCTACGGGGGGCGTATAACCTTATTAGCATCAAAGAGGGGGATGAGTGGAAGACTGCGTTTAACACACCCGAAGGCCATTTCGAATACCTCGTCATGCCCTTTGGGTTGTGTAATGCCCCTGCGGTCTTCCAGAATTTCATAAATAAGATTTTGAGAAATTACCTGGGGATATTTCTTGTAGTGTACCTTGATGACATACTGGTGTTTTCCAAGGACTGGTCCTCCCACATTGAGCATGTCAGGAAGGTGCTCCAGGTCCTTCGGGAAAACAAACTGTTTGCCAAAACCGAAAAATGTGTGTTTGGGGTACAGGAGATACCATTTTTGGGTCAAATCCTCACTCCTCATGAATTCCGCATGGCCCCCGCCAAGGTTCAGGCTGTGGCGGAATGGGTCCAACCTGCCTCCCTGAAGGCGTTACAGTGTTTTTTGGGGTTCGCTAATTATTACAGGAGATTTATTGCTAACTTCTCGGTCATCGCTAAGCCTCTTACGGACCTCACTCGCAAAGGTGCTGATCTCCTCCACTGGCCTCCTGAGGCTGTCCAGGCTTTTGAGGTCCTTAAGAAGTGCTTTATCTCGGCCCCGGTGCTGGTTCAGCCCAACCAAATGGAGCCATTTATCGTGGAAGTTGACGCATCTGAGGTGGGAGTGGGGGCTGTCTTGTCCCAGGGTACCAGGTCCCTCACCCATCTCCGCCCCTGTGCCTACTTCTCCAGGAAGTTTTCGCCAACTGAGAGTAACTATGATATTGGCAACCGCAAACTCTTAGCCATTAAATGGGCATTTGAAGAGTGGCGCCACTTCCTGGAGGGGGCTAGACACCAGGTAACGGTCCTTACCGACCACAAGAATCTGGTTTTCCTAGAATCTGCCCGGAGGCTAAACCCGAGACAAGCTCGATGGGCGTTATTTTTTACCAGATTAAATTTTTTGGTTACCTATAGGGCTGGGTCTAAAAATATTAAGGCTGATGCACTGTCGCGTAGCTTCATGGCCAGCCCTCCTTCGGAGGAAGATCCTGCTTGTATTTTGCCTCCAGGTATAATCATTTCCTCGATCGATTCTGATTTAGTCTCTGAAATTGCTGCTGCTCAAGGTTCAGCTCCCGGGAACCTTCCTGAGAACAAGCTGTTTGTTCCCCTGCAATTCCGGCTAAGGGTACTTAGGGAAAATCATGACTCCGCACTATCTGGTCATCCAGGCATCCTGGGTACCAAACACCTCATTACCAGAAATTATTGGTGGCCTGGGTTGCCTAAAGACGTTAAGGCCTACGTCGCCGCTTGTGAGGTTTGTGCTAGGTCCAAGACTCCCAGGTCCCGACCAGCGGGCTTACTGCGTTCGTTGCCCATTCCCCATAGACCTTGGACACATATCTCCATGGATTTTATCACCGATTTGCCTCCATCCCAAGGCAAGTCGGTGGTGTGGGTGGTGGTAGACCGCTTCAGTAAGATGTGCCACTTTGTGCCCCTCAAGAAACTACCCAACGCCAAGACGTTGGCTACCTTGTTTGTCGAACACATCCTGCGTCTCCATGGGGTCCCTGTCAATATTGTTTCGGACAGAGGGGTACAATTTGTTTCATTGTTTTGGAGTGCCTTCTGTATGAAGTTGGGGATTGATCTGTCCTTCTCCTCTGCCTTCCATCCTGAAACCAATGGTCAAACGGAGAGGACTAATCAATCTCTAGAACAATACTTAAGGTGTTTTGTCTCTGACTGTCAATATGATTGGGTCTCATTCATTCCCCTCGCCGAATTTTCGCTTAATAACCGGGTCAGTAACTCGTCAGGGGTCTCTCCCTTTTTCTGTAATTTTGGGTTTAATCCACGGTTCTCCTCTGTTTCACCTGGTAGTTCCAACAATCCCGAGGTAGAGGTCGTTCATCGGGAACTGTGCACAGTCTGGGCCCAGGTTCAGAAGAACCTAGAGGCGTCCCAGAGCGTACAAAAAACGCAGGCTGATAGAAAACGTTCTGCTAACCCCCTGTTTATGGTCGGGGATCTGGTGTGGTTGTCGTCTAGGAACTTGCATCTCAAGGTTCCGTCCAAGAAGTTTGCTCCCCGGTTTATTGGGCCGTATAAGGTCATTTAGGTCCTCAATCCTGTCTCCTTCCGGCTGGAGTTACCCCCGTCTTTTCGTATACACGACGTGTTTCATGCCTCCCTCCTTAAACGCTGCTCCCCGTCCTTGGCTCCCTCGAGGAGACCTCCTGTTCCCGTCCTCACCCCTGAGGGGGTGGAATTCGAGGTGGCCAGGATTGTGGACAGCAAGATGGTCCAAGGCTCCCTCCAGTACCTGGTCCATTGGAGAGGTTACGGGCCCGAGGAGAGGACTTGGGTACCCGCCCGGGATGTTCACGCTGGGGTATTGGTCAGGAGGTTCCACCTGCGTTTCCCCAGTAAGCCAGGTCCACTTAGAAAGGGTCCGGTGGCCCCTCATAAAAGGGGGGGTACTGTAAAGGATCTGCCAGGCACAGCTTCGGGGTTAACTCCCTTAATTAATCAGTCAGCACCTGAATCTACATCCCTGAGACTGACTCCAGCTTCCACCACTCAGGCTGGCAGGCTTAGGAGTGGGAGAGCCTATCGCAGCCTGGCCAGACTCAGCTAGCTCCCGCCCTCTGTCTATTTATACCTGCATTTCCTGTTCCTCCTTGCTTGTTATTCTTTTTCGTGTGGTTTCCTGGCCCAGCTATAGCTCCTTCTATTTTGTTCCTGCTCCATACAGACCCTGGCTTACTGACTACTCTTCTGCTCTTCGTTTGGTACCTCGCACACTCCTGGCTTGACTCGGCTCGTTCACCACTCTGGTTGCTCACGGTGTTGCCGTGGGCAACTGCCCCTTTCCCTTGCTTGTATTCCCTTGTATGTTTGTCGTGTTTGTCGTGCACTTACTGAGTGCAGGGACCGCCGCCCAGTTGTACCCCGTCGCCTAGGGCGGGTCATTGCAAGTAGGCAGGGACAGAGTGGCGGGTAGATTAGGGCTCACTTGTCCGTTTCCCTACCCCCCCGGTCATTACAATCAGCCTCAAAAATAGAAAGGCCAGATTAGACTTTGCCAAACAACATCTAAAGAAGCCAGACCAGTTCTGGAAAAGTATTCTATGGACAGATGAAACTAAGATTAACCTGTACCAGAATGATGGAAGGAAGAAAGTATGGAGAAGGCTTGGAACGGCTTATGATCCAAAACACACCACATCCTCTGTAAAACATGGTGGAGGCAGTGTGATGACATGGTCATGCATGGCTGCCAAAAGCAGTGGGTCTCTAGTGTTTATTGATGTGACTGAAGACAGAAGCAGAGGGATGAATTCTGAAGTGTTCAGGGATATACTTTCTGCTCAGATTCAATCAAATGCAACAAAGTTGATTGGACGTCGCTTCACAGTACAGATGAACAATGACGCAAAACATACTGCGAAAGCAATCCAGGAGTTTTTTAAGGAAAAGAAGTGGAATATTCTGCAATGGCCAAGTCAATCACCAGATCTCAACCCGATCGAGCATGCATTAAGACAAAACATAAGGCAGAAAGACCCACAAACAAGCAACAACTGAAGACAGCTGCAGTAAAGGCCTGGCAATGCATCACAAAGGAGGAAACCCAACATTTGGTAATGTCCATGGGTTCCAGACTTCAGGCAGTCATTGCCTGCAAAGAATTCTCTACAAAGTATTAAAAAAAAACACATTTTATTTATGGTAATGTTAATTTGTCAAATTACTTTTGAGCCGCTGAAATGAGGAGGCTGTGTAGAAAAATGGTTGCAATTCCTAAACGTTGCACAGGATATTTTTGTTCAACCCCTTCAATTAAACCTGAAAGTCTACACTTCAATTACATCTCAGTTGTTTCATTTCAAATCCAATGTGGTGACATGCAGAGCCCAAATCATGAAGATTGTGTCACTGTCCAAATAATTCTGGACCTAACTGTATATCAAGATATTATTTTCTCAAAACCTCCTACATATAACTAAACAGAGGTAACATAATCTAGTAAATCTGATAAATGTGGGTGTAAACCCAATGTTTATTGTGAGATCTAGAAATGTGTGTGAGACAATAGAAAGGTCTATATTGACACATCGCTACCATATCCTAAGGGGTCAGAGAGAAAGTTAAGCCAAGCAAGCCAAATTCTGGTATATTTAATTGGATTTCTTTGTGCAAGTTCCTCCATTCTTGATATTTGGGCAATCGTTTTCAGCCAATGTGAAATTGAGGGAATTTCTGCTTTGCCCCCAATACAAAGGAAACATTGCTTTAGCTGCAAGTAGTGAGTGGGACCATAAAGTTTTATTGAAGTAAGTTGGGGATCCTAGTGAGATGTTTTGTTTTGTTTTTTTTAAAAAAAGGGGTGGAGACAGGGCTGGGGCCTTTTGGACAGTTTTCAGGATCTGTTTCACTTTAGAGCAAAAGCGCTTAATTGAGTCACATTCCCACCAAATATGAGTATAGGTGCCGGCATGTTGATGACATCTTCAATACTCTAAGAGTATTGCGTTATCAAATGTTGTGTAGGAGAAATGGCGTTTTATACCATCTGCTTGATAGTTTATAACAGGTTTCTTGCAAATTTATACATCTAGAGGGTCCACAACTAAATCTATAAATTTGATGTATATCTGAAGAGTTTAATTTAATATCCAACTCTTTTTCCCAAGAGTGAATATATGGAAATTAAATTTCTTTATCTAGAGTGATAAGTATTTGCACATAGTGTAAATGGTTCAGATGGACCGGAGGGAAATTTGTTTGTAGCTGTAGAGGAGGTAAAGTGCCTTCTTCTAGTATGTCTCCAATAGCCATCCCCCTCAATTCAAATTGTAGTGAGGTTTTGGTATTGTTTTTAAGTTTTGCAGACCTATCAAGTCTCCCAGTTTAGTTAATGGGGAAGCACTGGAGCAGATCTCTATGGGTTTTTATTTTTTACAGACTTTATTTGGTGCTCATGTCAGTAGGTTAGTCAGAGGTCTGGTCTCGCAAGAGGTTGTAGATCAGATCAAATTTTGTGTTTATAAAAAGGAATAACATAAATCTTATTCGATAGGTAAGTATAGTTAGAGTTGGGAGTTTTTATGCCAGTCTATAATTCTACTTAATTCATTGTCCTGATAATAAGCCCTAATGTCTGTTGAATTGATCCCTCCCTAAGTGCTTATGGCGAGTTAAGGTGCTAAGAGCTAGCTGTGGCAATTTATTCTAAATATAATTAAGCATCTTGCTATGTAGCCTTGTAAAAAAACGTTTGGGAAGAAAAATTGACGTAGTCTGTAATAAGTATGTTAATTTGGTAATTATCAACATCTTGAGTAAGTTGCTTCTCCCTATCCAGGAGATGTAAGGGACATTCCAATAGTTCATGATTTTCTCTATATAAGAGAGTAAAGGTAATGGGGTGGATATATCACCGGTGCAGCCTCGGTTAATCACTATTGCATTCCTCTAGGTGAAGTATCGCAAGTTAGTCCTGCTTGATAAGTGATAGTGGAATGAGCAGGATGAAGTCATTATAAGTTAGTTACATGAGTGCTTTGTGTTATACTCAGTTGTTAAATATGTAAATCATTTGCATTATTTATGTTTACTTGTGTTCTAAACTAGTAATAAAATGTGCAATATAGATTTCTACAGATTTATATGCATGCGGGCGTGGTTAGGTTATGGGGGGCCCAGGCACATTCTTTGCACAGGGGACCTTTGCAATCTGTGTCCACCTCTGTAAAGGTATATAGTTGAGGGAGAACCAAGATTCTGGAGAGGGAGAAATCTGCAAGCCTAGATATTTTATAGAATCAGAGGACCAGTGAAACTAAGATTCAGCTTGAGCTGCCAAAACCATTGTTTTAGGGCATGTTATATTAAGCACTTTTGATTTAGTTGAGTTGATCTTAAAGTTTGAGACTTCTCTGAAATGTTCAAAAATATCTTAAAGGATTGGGAAAGATCTATCAGGGTTTGTGGTAATTATAAGTAGGCAGCTGTTTGTTGTGTGTGCTCTCTAATTTTAATGCCTTCTATTTGAGTGTCTTGACGAATATGTTGCATCAATGTTTAACCCGTTAGTGACCGGCCCATCGTGTTTTTACGTCGGTCACTAACGGGCCTTATTCCGATGCCATAGACTTTTTACGTCGCGGCATCGGAATAAGTAAACAGAGCAGGGAGCTGTCAAATCTCCCTGCTCTCAGCTGCTAGAGGCAGCTGAGGGCTGGGAGCGTCCCTGCTCTGCCGTGTGAGATCGATATTAGTATCGATCTCACCCGTTTAACCCCTCAGATGCGGTGCTCAATAGCGAGCACCGCATCTGAGTGGTTTTGGAGAGAGGGAGGGAGCTCCCTCTCTCTCCCATCGACACCCGGCGATACGATCGCCGAGTGTCAGTGTCTCCCATGGCAGCCGGGGGCCTAATAAAGGCCCCCAGGTCTTCCTGGAGTGAATGCCTGCTAGATCATGCCGCAGGCATGACCTAGCAGATGCCTGTCCGTTTTAAACGGACAGGCATAATACTCTGCAATACAGAAGTATTTCAGTGTATTATAATAGCGATCGCAGAATCGCATATTAAAGTCCCCTAGTGGGACTAGTAAAAAAGTTTAAAAAAAAGTTTAATAAAGTTAATAAAAAAAAAATGTGAAAAAAAAATGAAAAACCCACTTTTTTCCCCTTACAAACTGCTTTAGTATTAAAAAAACAAAATAAAGTAAAAAAGTTACACATATTTGGTATCGCCGCGTCCGTAACAACCCCGACTATAAATCTATTACATTACTTAACCTGCACGGTGAACGCTGTAAAAAATTAAACAAAAAAAGATGGAAAAATTGCTGTTTTCTGTGAATCCTGACTTTAAAAAAATTTGATTAAAAAGTGATCAAAAAGTCGCATCTACTCCAAAATGGTACCAATAAAAACTACAAGTCGTCCCGCAAAAAAAAAGCCCTCATACAACCGCATCGACGAAAAAATAAAAACTTTACGGCTCTTCAAATATGGAGACACAAAAACAAATCATTTTGAAAAAAAAGCGTTTTTACTGTGTAAAAGTAGTAAAACATAGAAAAACTATACAAATTTGGTATCATTGCAATCGTAACAACCCGCTGAATAAAGTTATTGTGTTATTTATAGCACACGGTAAACGGCGTAGATTTAGGTTGCAAAAAAGAGTGGCCAAATTTTTTTCTATTCTCCCCCCCAAAAAAGTTAATAAAAGTTAATCAATAAATAATATGTACCTCAAAATGGTGCTATTAAAAAATACAACTTGTCCCGCAAAAAACAAGACCTTATACAGCTATGTCGACACAAAAATAAAAAGGTTATAGCTCTTGGAATGCGACGATGGAAAAACAAAAAATAGCTTGGTCATTAACGTCTAAAATAGGCTGGTCATTAAGGTGTTAAATGGTGAACAAAAATGTTAGGGTCTTTATTAGGTGGATTGAGATACTGCATGCAAACCCGCAGGTGACGATAAAGATGAATGGCTCCTTATCAGAGTTTTTCATTCAGAAAAGGGTACCTTTTTATTTGCCCCGGCTATAGAAACAATAGCAGCGATAATGAGTCAGGTAGACATTAACCCCTTTCCGACATTTGTCATAAGTATACGACATGGAAAGCCAGTGTTTCCCGCAAAATGTCGTATACTAAGGGTATGTGCACAGGAGAACTGGTTTTTACGTCTGAAAAACACAGACTGTTTTCAGGAGAATTTAACTGCGTCATTGAATTCAATGAAGAACGGCTCAAATTACGTTTCAAAGAAGTGTCCTGTACTTCTTTGACGAGGCAGTCATTTTACGCATCGTCGTTTGACAGCTGTCAAACGACGACGCGTAAATGACAGGTCGTCGGCACAGTACGTCAGCAAAACCATTCAAATGAATGGGCAGATGTTTGCCGACGTATTGGAGCCGTATTTTCAGATGTAAAACGAGGCATAATACGCCTCGTTTATGTCTGAAAATAGGTCGTGTGAACCCAGCCTTACTGTAAAGGATCTGCCAGACACAGTGTAATGATGGGGTAGGAAGACAGACAGGTGAGCCCTAATCTACCCGCCACTCAGTCCCTGCCTACTTGCAACGACCCGTCCTAGGCGACGGGGTACAACTGGGCGACGGTTCCTACGCTCAGTAAGTGCACGACAGACAAACAGACAAGGGTACACAGAAGCTAGGGAAACGGGGCAGCTGCCCACGGAGACATCGTGAGCAACGAGAGTAGTGAACGAGCCGAGTCAAACCAGGAGTGCACGAGGTACAAAACGCTGAGCAGGAGAGTAGTCAGTAAGCCAAGGTCAATAACAAGCAGAGGATCAGTAGTTCAAGCAGCAGCAGCAGAGCCAGGAAACCAGCAGAGCAGAATAACAGGCATAGGAGGAACCGGAAAGGCAGGTATAAATAGACAGTGGGCGGGAGCTAGCTCCGTCTGGTCAGGCTGTGATAGGCTCTCCCACTCCTGAGCCTGCCATTCTGAGTGGTGGAAGATGGAGTCAGTCTCACAGACATAGGAGCAGGTGCAGACTGATTACCCACGGGCGTCGACACAGAAGCTGTGTCTGGCAGATCCTTTACACACAGCTTCTGTGTCGACACCTGTGGGTAATCAGTCTGCACCTGCTCCTAGGTCTGATAGAGTGACTCGATCTGCTACCACTCAGGCTGGTAGGCTCAGGAGTGGGAGAACCTATCACAGCCTGGCCAGACGGTTCTAGCTCCCGCCCTCGGTCTATTTATACCTTCATTTCCTGCTTGTCTTTGCCTGTGATTCTTTCCTGTTTCCTGGCTCTGCTGCTCCTGCTATTATTATTGACCTTGCCTAATTTTGTCCCTGGCTTTACTGACTACGCTCCTGCTCTGCGTTTGGTACCTCGTACACTCCTGGTTTGACACGGCTCGTTCACTACTCCTGTTGCTCACGGTGTTGCCGTGGGCAAAAGCCCCATTTCCCTTAGCTTCTGTGTACCCTTCTCTGTTTGTCTGTCGTACACATATTGAGCGTAGGGACCGTCGCCCAGTTGTACGCCATCGCCTAGGATGGGCCATGCAAGTAGGCAGGGACTGAGTGGCGGTTAGATTAGGGCTCACCTGTCTGTCTCCCTACCCCGTCATTACACTTACGACAAATGTTTGGCATCGGCTCAGAAGCTGAGTCGGTGCCATCATCCCCGGATGTCAGCTGTATCTGACAGCTGACATCCTGCTGTAACGGCAGGGACCGAAGTTAGCTTCGATCCCCGCCATTAACCCCTTAAATGCAACCATCCAAACCGATAGCTACATTTAAGGTGTTTGCAGCTCATCGACACCCCAGCAATGAAATCGCCGGGGTGTCGGTGGCTGAAATGGCAACTGGAGGCCTAATACTGGCCTACCGGTGTGACTAGCAAGGAAAACTTTCAGCCCCCGCCCGGAGGCGGGGCCTGAAAGGCTTCCGTAGCCGCCGGCAAGATGGCGCTGGCTCAGGAGATGAGCCGGCGTGTATGTTACAGCTAACATCCACTTGTAATGGCAGAAACCGCAGCTAGCTCCGATCCCTGCCATTAACCCCTCAGATGCAGCGATTGGATCCGATCGCTGCATCTTTGTGGTTGCTAGCAGATCGGCAGCTGTGCCCTGCAACGCACGACTGACAACTGCTATTATGACAACAGGAGACATAACAATGGCCTCCTATTTGCCATTACGGAAGCAGATTAGGCCCCGCTCGGAGGCAAAGCCTAATCGGCTTGCTCTCGGTGAGTGACTGACAGATCTAATTCATTGTACTATGTAGGTAGTGCAATGTATTAGAAAACAAAATATGACAGTTGGACCTTCAAGTCCCCTAGTGGGACTAAAGTAAAGTGTAAAAAAATGTGAAAAAAAATGTGAAAAAAAGTTCTAAAAAATATAATAAAAATTTTAAGTATTAAAATAAAACACAATCACCCTTTTTCCCATATCAAGTCCTTTATTAATGAAAAAACAAAATAAACCATACATATTTGGTATTGCCGCGACCGTAACAGCCTAAACTATAAAAATATTATGTTATTTATTTTGCGCGGTGAACAGCGTAAAAAAAAAAACGTAAAAAATGTTGCCAGAATTTCTGTTTTTTGGTCACTTTGCCCTACAAAAATTGAAACAAAAAGTGATCAAAAAGTCGCATGTATCCAAAAATGGTGCCTATAAAAACTGTAGCTCGTCTCGCAAAAAACAAGCCATCATACAGCTCCCTCGACGAAAAAAATAAAAAGTTATGGTTCTCACAACATGGTGACAGAAAAAATACATTCTTTTTACAAAAGTAATTTTATTGTGCAAAAAGTTGTAAAACATAAAAAAAAGTGCTATAAATTAGGTATCGCCAGAATCGTATGGACCCGCAGAATAAAGTGAACATGTAATTTATAACGCATGGTGAATGCTGTATAAAAAAACGCTAAAACTGATGGCAGAATTGCAGTTTTTGATCACCTTGCCTCTCAAAAAATAGGATAAAAAGTGATCAAAAAATCGCATGTACCCCAAAATAGTACCAATAATAACTACAGCTCATCTCTGCACAAAAAAAGCCCTCATACCATTACGTCTATGAAAAAATAAAATTAGTTAAGGCTTCCATTAACCCCTGTATCGTTCGCGCTCCATGCCGTAATAGTACGTCTCGGGAGTAACGGCCGTTTCGGCCGTCCTCCCGACACATACAGGAGCTGTGACGCTGCTGTCTTGTTCAGCAGCTGTCACAGCTCCTACAGCGGGGACCGATCGCTGTGTCCCCGCTGATTAACCCCTTAAAAGCCGCGTTCTATAGAGATCGCGGCTTTTTAGGGGTTAAGCTGCCATCGCCGGCCTGCTACGCGATAGCGGCCGGCGATGGTGACTATGGCAACCGGACACCAAACAATGGCGTCCGGCTATGCCATAGACGGAAGCCTAGTGGGTCCTGACAACGTCAGGACCCACTATGCTTGCTGTCAGTGAGTAGCTGACAGTTCTAATACACTGCACTACGCATGTAGTGCAGTGTATTAGAATAGCGATCAGAGCCTCCTGCCCTCATGTCCCCTAGTGGGACAAAGTAATAAAGTGAAAAAAAAGTTAAAAAAAGATGTGTAAAAATTAGAAAATAAAAGATTTAAAAGTAATAAATGTAAAAATCCCCCCTTTTCCCTTATCAGTCCTTTATTATTAATAAAAATATATAAACAAACAAATAAACTATACATAATTGGTATCGCCGCGTCCGTAACGGCCTGAACTACAAAATTATTTCATTATTTATCCCGCACGGTGAACGCCGTAAAATAAAATAATAATAAACCGAACCACAATCACAATTCTTTGGTCACTTCACCTCCCAAAAAATGGAATAAAAAGAGATCAAAAAGTCGCATGTACCTAAAAATGGTGCTGATCAAAACTACAGTTCGTTACGCAAAAAATAAGTCCTCGCACGGCTTTATTGATTGAAAAATAAAAACGTTATGGCTCTTAGAATAAGGTAACACAAAAAGTGAATGATTGTTTACAAAACGTATTTTATTGTGCAAACGCCATAAGACATAAAAAAAAACTATAAACATCTGGTATCGCCGTAATCGTATCGCCCCGCAGAATAAAGTGAATATGTCATTTATAGCGCACGGTGAACGCTGTAAAAAAAAACGAAAAAAAAACAATAGTACAATTGCTGTTTTTTAGTTACCACGCCACCTAAAAATAGAATAAAAACTGATCAAAAAGCCGCATGCACCCCAAGAAAACTACAATGGATTCCTCAAGGGGTCTAGTTTCCAAATTGGGGTCACTTTTGGGGGGTTCCCAATGTTTTGGCACCACCAGACCTCTTCAAATCGGACATGGTGCCTAATAAAAAAGAGGCCTCAAAATCCACTGGGTGCTCCTTTGCTTCGGAGGCCGGTGTTTCAGTCCATTACCGCACTAGGGCCACATGTGGGATATTTCTCTAAACTGCAGAATCTGGGCAATACGTATTAAGTTGCGTTTCTGTGATAAATCCTTTTGTGTTATAAAAAAAATGGTATAAAGAGGATTTTCTGACAAAAAAAAAAAGTACATTTCACCTCTACTTTGCTCTAAATTTTTGTGAAAAACCTAAAGGGTTCATAAACTTTCTACATGCTGTTGTGAATACTTTGAGGGGTCTAGTTTCTAAAATGGGGTATTTGATAGGGGTTTCTAATATATGGGCCCCTCAAAGCAACTTCAGAACTGAACTGGAACCTAAAAAAATAAATAAATGAGGCAATACTTCGCTTCTTACATTATACTGATAATGAGCCGTGCCCACCCCGAGATTACCCCAGTTTTGACCGTTTGTCTAAACGGAGACCCCTATTAGACCGTTCCAGTGCCCGGTTTTCCCAAGCATACACCCCCGAGAAGTGTATTTCTATTGATGAGTCCCTGGTACATTTTAAAGGGAGGGTTCAATTCCGCGAGTACCTGCCGGGTAAGAGGGCAAGGTATGGCGTGAAGATGTATAAGCTGTGAGAGTGCATCAGGGTATACCTACAGGTTTAGGATATATGAAGGAAAGGCCACCCCCAAACCAGACTGCATCCTGGACTACAATAGGTACATGGGAGTGATGGACTTGTAAGATCAAGCCCTGAAGCCCTACAGCGCCATGCGGTGTGGTATAAGAAGCTGGCCGGGCACATCATACAGATGGCATTGTACAATGCGTACATGCTACGTCGATGTGCAGGCCAGACGGGAACTTTCCTGGAATTTCAAGAGGTGATTATCAAGAACCTAATCTTTAGGGACCAAGAAGGGGGGGCACCCAGTACTTCTGGAAGCGAGCCCACACGCATCGTACCAGGGCAACACTTTCCAGGGGAAGTTCCCCAAACTGGCAAGAAGGGAAAAAGTCAAAAGAGGTGCAAAGTCTGCTATAAGAGGGGGATAAGGGAGGACACAATATATCAATGTGACACGTGTCCCGAATAACCAGAGCTCTGTATGAAAGTGTTTTAAAATTTATCATACATCCCTTGGTTTATAATTTACCCCAATTTTACTTACCCTGATGCACTCCGCACAGCTTATCCCCCCTCGTCTTTCCCCTCTGGGCCCTGCTGTGTGTCCAGGCAGCTGATAACAGCCACATGTAGGGTATTGCCATACCCGGGAGAACCCACATTACAGTTTATGGGGTGTAGGTCTCCGGTCAAAATGGTCACTACACCTCTAGATGAATGACTTAAGGGTGTAGTTTTTAAAACGGGGTCACTTCTTGCGGGTTTCAACTGTACTGGTACCTCAGGGACTTCTGCATACATGACTTCGCACTAGAAAATCCCGAGTAGGCCAAATGGTGGTCCTTTCCTTCTGAGCCCTCCCATGGGCCCAAACGGCAGTTTATCACAACAAATGGGGTATTGCGGCACTCAGAACAAATTGCGCAACAGAATGGGGTATTTTGTTTCTTGTGAAAATAAGAAATTTTCAGCCAAAACTACATATTATTTGACAAAAATAATTTTGTTTTCATTCCCAGCCCAATTCAAATAAGTTCTGTGAAGAAACTATGGGGTCTAAATGGTCACATTACCCATAAATGAATTCCTTGAGGGGTGTAGTTTCCAAAATGGGGTCACTTCTGGTGGGTTTCCATTGCTTTGATACCTCTGGGGCTCTGCAAATGTGACATGGCACCCGAAAACCAATCCAACAAAATCTGTACTCCAAAGAACACACAGCGCTCCTTCCCTTCTGAGGCCTCCCATGGGCCCAAACGGCAGTTTATCACCACAAATGGGGTATTGCCGCACTCAGGACAAATTGGGCAACAAAATTGAGTATTTTATTTCTTGTGAAAATAAGAATTTTTGAGCTAAAATGACATATTATTGGAAAAAATATATTTTTTTTAAATTCCCAGCCCAATTCAAATAAGTTCTGTGAAGAAACCATGGGGTCTAAATGGTCACATTACCCATAAATGAATTCCTTGAGGGGTGTAGTTTCCAAAATGGGGTCACTTCTGGTGGGTTTCCATTGCTTTGATACCTCTGGGGCTCTGCAAATGCGACATGGCACACGAAAACCAAACCAGCAAAATCTGTACTCCAAAGAACACACAGCGCTCCTTCCCTTCTGAGGCCTCCCATGGGCCCAAACGGCAGTTTATTGCCACAAATGGGGTATTGATGCACTCAGGAGAAATTGGGCAACAAAATTGAGTATTTTGTTCCCTGTGAAAATAAGAAATTTTGGTAAAAAATTACATCTTATTGGAAAAAATGACATTTTTTTAATGTCACAGCCCAATTGAAATAGGTGCTGTGAAAAAACTGTGCGGTCAAAATGCTAACAACAACCATAAATGAATTCCTTGAGGGGTGTAGTTTCCAAAATGGGGTCACTTTTGGTGGGTTTCCATTGCTTTGATACCTCTGAGGCTCTGCAAATGCGACATGGCACCCGAAAACCAATCCAACAAAATCTGGACTCCAACAAACATATAGCGCTCCTTTCCTTCTGAGCCCTCCCATGGGCCCAAACGGCAGTTTATCACCACAAATGGGGTACTGCCACGCTAAGGACAAATTGGGCAACAAAATGGGGTATTTTGTTCCCTGTGAAAATAAGAAATTTTGATCACAAATGACATTTTATTGGAAAAATTCAAATACGTACTGTGAAAAAAATGTGCGGTCAAAATGGTAACAACAACCCTAAATGAATTCCTTGAGGGGTGTAGTTTACAAAATGGGGTCACTATTGGGGGATTCCTACTGTTTTGACACCTCAACACCTCTTCAAACCTGGCATGCTGCCTAAAATATATTCTAATAAAAAAGAGGACTCAAAATGCACTAGGTGCTTCTTTGCTTCTAGGGCTTGTCTTTTAGTCCACGAGCGCAGTAGGGCCACATGTGGGACATTTCTAAAAACTGCAGAATCTGGAAAATACATATTTAGTAGTGTTTCTCTGGTAAAACCTTCTGTGTTACAGAAAAAAAAATGAATAAAATTGAAATTCAGCAAGAAAAATGAAATTTGCAAATTTCACCTCCACTTTGCTTTAATTCCTGTGAAATGCCTGAAGGGTTAAAAAACTTTATAACTGCTGTTTTGAATACTTTGATGGGTCTAGTTTTTAAAATGGGGTGTTTTATCAGGGTTTCTAATACATAGGCCCCACAAAGCCACTTCAGAACTCAAGAGGTACCTTAAAAAAAAGGCTTTTGAAATTTTCTTAAAAATATGAGAAATTGCTGTTTATGTTCTAAGCCTTGTAACGTCCAAGAAAAATAAAAGAATGCTCAAAAAACGATGCCAATCTAAAGTAGACATATGGGAAATGTGAAGTAGTAACTATTTTGGGTGGTATAACCGTCTGTTTTACAAGCAGATGCATTTAAATTCTGAAAAATGCAATTTTTTCAAAATTTTCTCTAAATTTTGCAATTTTTCACCAATAAACACTGAATATATCGACCAAATTTTACCACGAACATGAAGCCCAATGTGTCACGAGAAAACAATCTCAGAATCGCTTGCGTAGGTTTAAGCATTCCGACGTTATTACCACATAAAGTGAAATATGTCAGATTTGAAAAATGGGCTCTGAGCCTTAAGGCCAAAACTAGGCTGCGTCCTTAAGGGGTTAATCAGGAAATAAAAAATATGCAGTTGTGCAGATCAGAGGGGAACATTTCGTCTGTTTCAAGAGGCGATTTTTCGGGGCCCTAAAATTAGGGAACCAGGAAGGGGGGGCCTTAACATGTCTGCTAGAAGCGAGGGTGCCCGTATTATACCAGGACAACACTTCCTAACAAAATTCCTCAAACTGCAAAGGTGCGGAGTGTGGACCAAAAGGGGGATAAGTAACACACATCTATGGATTATTTTATTGTTTACCCCATTATTATACCCCCTGACTATGCCCCTGATGTACTCTGCCCAGTTTACATATGCTCCACATTATAAACTGAAACACCAGTAAAACTCCAAACAAAACCACCACCAAGCAAAATCCACTCTCCAAAAGCCAAATGGCGCTCCCACCCATCTGAGCCCTACAGCGTGCCCAAACAGAAGTTTACTTCCACATATATGGCACCGCCATAGCCTGGAGAACCCTTTTAACAATTTTTGGAATGTGTGTCTACAGTGGCATAAGCTGGGCACGACATACTTGCCATTGAATTGGCAATTCTGGGGAAAAATTTAAATTTTTACTTTGCACAATCCGCAGCGCATTTATTTATGGAAAAGACCTGTGGGTGAAAATGCTCACCACACCCCTTAATAAATGCCTTGAGGGGTGTAGTTTCTAAAATGGGGTCACTTCTGGGGGGTTTTCTTTTATTATTTCCCATCTGAGCCTCTGCAATTGTGAACCACTTCTGTGTAAATCGCCAAATTAGGCCTCAATTTCACATGGTACTCTCTCACTCCTGAGCCCTGTCAAATGTCCAGGCAAAAGATTAGGGTCCCATGTAGGGTAATTCTAAAACTGGGAAACACAGCATAATAATTAGAGAGCTGTCTTGTTATGGTGGCACAAGCTAAGCACCACATATTGGGATATCTATTGAAAAATCCAATTTTTAATCTGCAATATCGAGTGCACACTAATTTTTTCAGAACACCTGCGGGGTTAACATGCTCACTACACCCACAGGTGAATACCTTGAGGGGTGTAGTTTCCAAAATGGGGGTCACTTTTGGGGGTTTCCACAGTTTTGGTCCCACAGGGGTTTTGCAAATGCTACAAAGGGGACCAGAAACCAATCCAGCAAAATCTGTAGTCCGAAAGCTAAATGGCACTCCTTCCCATCTGAGCACTGCCGTGTGCCCAAAAATTTGTTTATAACCACATATGGGGTATTAGCATACTCGGGAGAAATTGCTTACCAAATGTTGTGTTTCTTCTTCTGCTTTATTTTTTGAGAAAATTAAAAATTTTGCACTAAAGCTACGTTTAATTGGAAAAAATAAAATTTTTATTTTCACTGCCCAATTCAAATAAAATCTATGAAACAGCTGTGGAGTCAAAATGCTCACTACACCCCTAGATTAATTCCTGAAGGGGTGTAGTATCACAAATGGAGTCCCTTTTGGGTAGTTTCCACTGTACTGGTACCCTAGGGGCTTTGCAAAAGCGACATTGTGTCAAGAAACCAATCCAGCAAAATCTGTGCTTCAAAAGCCAAATTCCGCTCCTTCTCTTCTGAGCCATGCCGTGTGCACAAACAGCAGTTTATGACCACATATGGGGTATTGCCGTACTCGGGAGAAGTTGCTTTACAAATTTTGGGGTTCTTTTTTTCCTTTATTTGTTGAAAAAATAAAAAATTTTGACCTAAAGCTACATCTTATTGAAGAAAAAGAATTGTTTTTATTTACACTGCCCAATTGTAATAAATTCTATGAAACACCTGTGTGGTCAAAATGATCACTACACCCGTAGATGAATTCTTCAAGGGGTGTAGTTTTCAAAAAGGGGTCACTTTTTGGGCGTTTTCATTGTTTTGTCCCCTCAGGGGCTCTGCAAATGTGACATGGCCTCCGCAAACCATTCCTGCTAAATTTGAGCTCCAAAAGACAAATTTCGCTCTTTACCTTCTAAGCACTGCCGTGTGTCCAAACAGCCATTTATGACCACATGTGGGGTACTATTTTATTCTGAAGAAATTTCTTTACAAATTTTACAGTGCTTTTTCTCCTTTTAGTCCTTGTGGAAATGAGAAAAAATTAGCTAAACCTACATTTTATTTGAAAGAATGTAGATTTTTATTTTCATGGCCTACTTCCAAAAATTTCTGCAAAAAACTGTCTGGTCAAAATGCTCACTATGCCCCTAGATAATTTCCTCAAGGGGTGCAGTTTCCAAAATGGGGCCACTTGTGGGGGGTTGCCACTGTTTTGGTACCACAAGACCTCTTCAAAGCTGACATGGTGCCTAAAATATATTCTAATAGAAAGCAGTGTCCAAAATCCTCTAGGTGCTCCTTTAATTCTGAGGCCGGTGCTTCAGTCCATAAGCACACTAGGGCAACATGTGGGATATTTCCTAAAACTGCAGAACCTGGGCAATAAATATTGAGTTGCGTTTCTCTGGTAAAACTTTGTGTTACAAAAAAATGGATTAAATATGAATTTCTGCAACAACAAAAAATGAAATTTGTAAATTTCACCTCCTAGTTTGGTTTAATTCCTGTGAAACATCTAAAGGGTTAAGAAACTTTCTAAATGCTGTTTTGAATACGTTGAGGGGTGAAGTTTTTAAAATGCTGTGAGTTTTTGGAGGTTTCTAATATATAAGGCCCTAAAAGCCACTTCACAACTGAACTGGCCCTTGTAAAAATAGCCTTTTGAAATTTTCTTGAAAATGTGAGAAATTGCTGCTAAAGTTCTAAGCCTCGTAACGTCCGAGAAAAATAAAAGGATGTTCAAAAAACTATGCCAATCTAAAGTAGACATGTGGGGAATGTTAATTAGTGACTATTATGTGTGATATAACTTCCTGTCTTACAAGCAGATAAATTAAAATTTAGAAAAATGCAAATTTTTGCAATTTTTCGCTAAATGTTGGAGTTTTTCACATTTAAATACGAATGTATCGAGCAAATTTTGCCAGTAACATAAAGTCCAATGTGTCACGAGAAAACAATCTCAGAATCGCTTGGATAGGTGAAAGCATTCCGAAGTTATTACCACATAAAGTGAAACATGTCAGATTTGAAAAATGAGGCTCTGTCAGGAAGGTCAAAAGTGGCTAAAGGGGGAAGGGGTTAAAGGGTTTAACCCGGTAAATAAAACTGATGTAATCGACCTATATGCTTATGGCTTTATGATATTCTTCAAAAATTCCTTCGTACATGTAATGGATACATTTAATACGTTTAGGAATATATCAGAAATAATAATAAATTGGGACAAATGTGCCTTACTTATGTTCGGTCCCAGTGATCTAGCAGTGGGGAATAATCTCCATAGGGTTAAAGTGTGGTAGAACCTTATTTACTTGGGAATAAATATCTCTAATAAGTTTACAGAGTTAGCAAAATTAAATGTTTAACCACTCATATTTCACATTAGACAAAAAATATAAATATGAAAAATAATTTCAATGGCCACCCAACTTGCTTTATGGAAAATGGTGATTATTCCAAAAGCATTTTATGTACTAATGAATTCGCCAATCTGGAGCGAGAACAATGTATTCAAAACTTTAAACAAGCTTCTGTCAGACCTGATTTGGAATGGGAAAAAAACTCAGGATGAAACGGAGTCTGATGCAGATTCCAAGGTCAAGGGGAGGTTTGGATGTTTCTGACCTTAAATTGTCCTATTTATACAGCTGGAGAGATTTTAGTCGTTATAGATATTCTGACTAATCTAGGGGTGGTAAATGTCAAAACTTGGTGGAATTATTGGAAATAGGAAACAGTAAGTGTAAAAGGGGGCTAGAAGAGCTGTTATATAGAATGTGGGGGGAAACAAAAAATATATTTTATATTCAAGGAACGAGGGAGCTCACACCCTTGTGGTTTAACCCAAATCTTATTGAATTCAACTCATAGAAAAAATTTCTTTTTAGATAGTAAAATCAAATCCTTTGAAGCACTAAAAAGAGAATTTGGATTGTTAAATCACAAAATCTTTATATATATTCAAGTTTAACATGCATATAGCACATCGGTGGATAAGACACATTTGGCAATAGCAAATTTTTACCTCCTGAAGATAATTCAAGGGGGAGGTAAAAGGAAGGTTACAGTTTCGGATTTATAAAAAAACGCTTTTATCATAAAATAGTAAAGATAGCCATTTTGTTTCACATAAGAAATGGCAAAACGATTATGGTATAAACCAAAGGATAAATTGGGATAGCATTTTGAGACAATACCACTAGGAATCGTATACTGCATCTCATGTACATAGATTGTATTACTCTCTGGCCTTTTTAAAAAATATATCTAACTCCCCTAAATGTAATGCGGCAGATGCTACTATGTATCATATTTTATGGGGATGTGTCAAGATTGTGTTTTATCGAAAGGAGGCAGTTTTGTCCTTACAACAGGCTGAAAGGGTAGGTTTGGATATGCAAAAGTGTGGGGAGAGCCCTGCTTATTGAAAAAAAACCTAAGAAAATAAAAATGGATTTCTAGAAAAGTCCGCCAAAAAAATATTTGGCTAAATGAACAATAGCATTCAAAGAATTTAAAATGAGACAAAATGGATGCATTTTTGAACAAAGTTGGAGACCATGGTTAAATTATGTGGGATCTCCACATAGGCATGTTGTAAGGGCCTATGGATATGGGCGTTAAGCAGCTATACAATGTAGTGGCCTGTGGGTGGGAGGATGAGCAGACCGTGGTATATATGTAATTGTATTTTATTTATTTTTTGTTTGTTTTAGTCCATTTTGCATGACCCCACGCTTTATCAAGGCCTTGACCTTGACCTTAACAAAGCGTGTGATCACGTGAATGGCCGTAGGTAATTCCTTTCCGCATCCTATAGGCCAAGATCATTGTAATAATGGAATTTTCGCAGTATCGGTGACTGCCGCAACAATCATTCTACTATCAAATATATTTACATGCTGTTGTGCTGTTCTGGTCGCTGAGCACCCCGTTGGCATATATTGCAGCTAAATACGTTATCCAGCAGGATTGCCATAGAGAAAAAACTATGTACATGTGCAGGGTCTTTCATGGAATTGAGAAGTGCCAGCATGTTTTCCCTATAAAAATATTATGTTATTTATCCAGCGTGGTGAACGCCCTAAAAGAAAAACCCTAAAAAGCAATGCCAGAATTGCTGTCTTTTGGTCACCTTGCCTTCCAAAAATTGGAATAAAAAGTGATCAAAGAGTTGCATATATGCAAAAGTAGTACCAATAAAAACTAAAGCTCGTCTCGCAAAAAGCAAGCCCTCATACAGCTTCATCAATAAAAAAATTCAAACGTTATGGTTCTCAGAACATGGCGACACAAAAAAATAATTTTATTCTGCAAATAGTTGTAAAACAAAAATAATGTAATATAAATTTCATATCGCCGAAATTGTACTGACCCTTAGAATAAAGTTAACATGCCATTTATTACACATGGTGGACGCTTTATAAAAAAAACCCTAAAAAAAACTATGCTAGAATTGCAGTTTTTTGGTCACCTTGCTTCCCAAAATACAGGATAAAATGTGATCAAAATGTTGCAAGTACCCCAAAATTGTACCAATACAAAAAACTTGTCTTGCAAAAAACAATTCCTCTAACAGCTCCATAGACAAAAAAAAGTTATGGCTCTTAGAATATGGCTACCCAGAAACACGATTTAAAAAAAAAAAAAATAATGTTTTATTGGGTGGCGCATGCACGCAGCTGAACATGGTGGACGCACTCTAGCCAAGCTCTGCACCTTGAGATGGCGTTTTAGCCTATAAACCAGCTTACCAGACATTTTCGGGTTGTGATCAATCCTGGAAGAGCTGACTGAATAATTGGGCACTCAACTATGCCCAGAGGGAGCGGCATCCCGGGTAAGCAAACCAAGACACAGATCTGTGGTCGACATGTTTGCTTTGGCGCCAAACTTGCAGTCGATGGGACAGCAGCAGCAGGAGGCGCTGCCATAGTCTGCTTTACCTGCACTTTCACAGGATTCCCCAGTACTCCCTAGGGAGCAACAGGGCATACCATCGCCACCAATACCGGAGGTACTGATGAACTATAAACTGACTCCGGATCTGTTGTTTGCTGAACATATGCCTTCCTCACACAAGGTACAACATCCCCCACTCCCGTTGGCCATTATTCCCGCTCTGTCTGAGGATGCCTTATTTTTATGCATATCCAGGGCTATGCAAGCTCAGATGGGAGAGATCTGCTCCAAAATTGCTGTGGTTCACCATGATCTACACAAGGTGGGTGCCCATATGGAGGCTATCGAATCAAAATTGACTTCCACGACTACTAGGGTTAAGCAGAATACCAGGTTTATTGAGGATCTACAAAGTCAGTTAGATGTGGCGACTAACAAAATTGAGGATCTTGAAAATAGATCACGGAGGTACAACTTTAGGATCAGAGGGGTCCCTGAATCTCACACGGATATACCGACAGTGGTTCGTATGCTGTTTACCACCTTGATACCTGATATATTGGAATCTCATATGGAAATTGATAGAGTTCACAGAGCTTTGATGGCCATGAGACGGGACGGACTTCCGAGAGATATTATAGTGAAACCCCACTATTTTATCTTGTTAAGGAAAAAGTGATGGAAAAGGCATGGAAACTTCCTGTAATCACACTCTTTAACACTGCTATACAAATTTTTGCAGATTTGGCTCCACAAACCATACAAAAACGTAGAATGTTGCATCCTATTCTACAGTCCCTCAGACAACATGCTATTACTTACAGATGGGCCTTACCATTTCGCCTCCTCTTTATGCATGATAATCGCCAAAACACGATTTTTCTATGCTACAGGAAGGAAAGGACCTTTTGAGAGACTTAAACCTCCTACCGACGACAGAACCTTCCAATCCTTCAATATCGCCATTACCGACCCCTCCATTGTCTCCGATATGGCGCACTCAGAGAGTTCGTGACACCGTACCTCGAGAACAGAGGGACAATTCTCGTTGCCAACAGCCTAAACCTCCTTGAAAGTTATTGCTGATATATAACACTCTCCGGATTTTCCTATTTGAACGGACCCATTTTTGTATCAGTTTCCCACAATTACTATCTTTCTCAGTTATCTGTTATTAGGATGCACTGTGCCATAACCATCACAATCTACGTGGATCTACTTCTCGGATTTTGTCTGATGCTCATTGGACCTTCCTAGGGTGATACCTTGATGGATGACATCGAGAAAATATGGTTATGTTTATTGCAATAGATGTGATGTTTTGATCCTAGTTTGTGGACGTATTTTATTTGATTATTCTAGCTAGTCCCTGATACTTTTGATATTATTTAGGGTGGCTTCTGGGGTTAAACCCATAGTGGAGGATGGGATTTGTATTTTCGATATCAATGGTTTCTATAGTTCCTATTTACTCATTGTAATTCTCAGTGATTTGTATGTTGTACACAACCTGAATATCTTCAAATGTACTTAATAGTAGGCTTTGCCTTCTCGAAGGTCTGCTGCACCCCGTTTAGCAGTCCTTCTTGACTGACTAGTTGGTAGACTATGGCTAGTGTCTGTTACATTTCAGTTTTTTCACTCCCCTTCCCGTTTTTCCCATCCTTTCCCCCTTCTCGATGAAAAGATAATAAACTCATGTTTATATTTCATGCTATGTAATGACGACCATGTCCTCTACTAAAGCTTATTGCTTACTTACTCATAATGTGCAAGGACTTCACTCTCCAATCAAACGCCGTAAAGCCTTTTTATATTATAAGTCTACTCATGTTGATATACTTTTTTTGCAGGAAACGCATTTCTCATCCTCTTCTGTTCCGTCATACTTTCAAACATTACTCACAACACTTCGTGGCTAGCGCCTCTACCAAACACAGGGGAGTTGGCATATGCATGGCTCGGTCTGTTCCCTTTACACCTCACAAGATGATATCCGATACGGATGGCAGGTATATCTTGGTCACAGGTATGCTACATGATTCCCCCGTTACTTTAATCACCTACTATGCCCTGAATTCTAATCAGCCCTCTTTTTTCCATCGCATGTGGCGTCATCTTCAGCCATTGTTAGAGGGCCCAATTATTATGGGGGGTGACTCTAATATTGCCCTGGACCCTTCTATGGATAAATAACATGCCTCTCGGGTACGATACATTCCTCCTATCCCAACTAGTCTACAGGTCGTGCGATTCTTTCAGTCCATTGATGTTATAGATACATGGCAGGAGTTCAATCCTACCACAAGGGATTACACTTTTTTTTTCCTCAGCTCATAATATCCATACTTGCATTGACCATATTTTGCTTTCCACCAGTTTGCTTCCTAAAGTTACTGACGCTAGAATTTTGGCTACCTCCTGGTCTGACCATGATCCGATTGTCATTGGCATTTTGTATTAGATCTAGTTTGTACGGTGCTCCTTTTAGAGGAGTCAAACCTATTATTTTTTATTATTTTGCGTTTAGTACCCAGTCTCAAGCTGGGAGAACGTGTCGATTCGTCAGTGCCCGAGATCTCGGAATCCGAGAAATCTGTAAACACGTTTACACGTTTAGAACTAGGGCGTGACTGGGTTCTATAGGTATACGCCTGACCAGTATCAAAATCCCTACGGTCTCTGATGTACTTTCGATGCTTCCTCTCTTTTATCTCTGCTTGTAATTTTTCAATGTTTTTTTGTAGTTGGATCTCACAATTGTTAAATTCACTTAAAGTACCAAATCCCTGAATATCCCCAATTTCCTTCAACAATTGAATGAATGTTTTATTAAAATCACGTTTCTCAAAGTCAAGAATATATTGCAGTAGTCTCAAGGAACTATCTGTGAGTAACTCTTCCCAGCCCTTAATAAATTTTGTATCACTACGGTAGGAATTGGGGGTGATGTTAATACAAAGCCCCCTGTAGATAATTTTCTGCTGTATATACCGTGTTTCCCCGAAAGTAAGACAGTGTCTTACTTTCTTTTTATCCCCAAAAGCCCCACTATGTCTTACTTTCGGGGTATGTCTTATATTGGAAAAAAATTGTCGAATTATTTTTATTTATTTTTTCACAAACTTTATTTAACTGTTTTACATTTTTTTTTTTAGTCCCACCAAGGGACTTCACTATGCGATGTGCCGATCGCATATATAATGCTTTGGTATACTTAGTATACCGAAGCATTATTGCCTGTCAGTGTAAAACTGACAGGCAACCTATTAGGTCATGCCTCCGGCATCGCCTAACAGGCAGATGCTGAAGGCAGACCTGGGGGTCTTTGTTAGACCCCCGGCTGTCATGGAAACCCGACGGCGACCCGCGATTTGTTTGCGGGGGCGCCGATCGGGTGACAGAGGGAGCTCCCCCCTCTGTCAAACACATTAAATGCCGCTGTCACTATTGACAGCGGCATTTAATGGGTTAAACTGCCGGAATCAGCGCGCGCTTCGATTCCGGCAGTTGCAGCAGGAGCCAGGCTGTGTATAACAGCCGTGCTCCTGCCGCTGATCACGTGGGTACAGTCTCAGTACCCGCGCCATCACAGGACGGCGCGGTGACGTATGGAGAGGGGGGCGGCGCGGAAGTGGGCAGGAGGCGGCAATACCCCCGTGTTTCCCCGAAAGTAAGACATATGTCTTACTTTCGGGGTACGGCTTATATTAGCCGACCCCCCTGAAACCCCCGATACGTCTTACAATCGGGGGTGTCTTACTATCGGGGAAACACGGTAGGTCTCAAGGCTGGCAATTTCCCAGCAAGATCTTATGTATTTTTGATGGAGATCCTTAAAGGCCGCAAATATATCAAATTGATGTAATGGAATGCTGTTAGTGGAAAATACATATGCTGCCTCAGCGGACAAGGTTTCTGATTTAATCCGTTTGAATAAGAAACCTGCCATCATTCAATTATAAAGTATGTAGAGAAGTTCCAGTTTCGGAACAGGGTCTGAGAAAATGGGTGGTTAACCCTGCAATAGATCAATAATAATGGAAGCAAGACCCAGATAGTTGGTGGGCTAATTAACAATCAATAGAAATATTTGCCTGCCGGCAAAAGGCCCTTTTTAACAACTACAAGCAAGATAAAATAACACATTTTTATTAGGCTATTATAGCAAAGACACACTACATAGAAATTAAAAGTTATGTTCATTGCTGATAGTAACCAGCATAGTGCAATGTGTGCCAGTAGCAAGATTAAAAGTGTCAGTAGCAAGATTCAAAGTGTCAGGTCAAAGTCAGTATCACATATCAGCGGTATCAGAGATCAGCAGTAACAAGTTAAAATTTCAAAAGAGCCCCCCCCCCCCGACATGTTTCAGGGCAGATGCAGCGTCTTCAGGGGTATCGGGGCTAATGATAACATGCCGCAAAATTCTGAGAGTTATATGCAGGAAGGATTGCCTTCAGCTGTTACCTAATTAACATAGTGGCCAATAGAAACTGATATTGAAGGTCGAGCCTCCACAGCAGTGATGGACAGGCGACAGAACAAATAGCACACTCAGCATCGAAAGTACATCAGAGACCGTAGGGATTTTGATACTGGTCAGGCGTATACCTATAGAACCCAGTCACGCCCTAGTTCTAAACGTGTAAACGTGTTTATAGATTTCTCGGATTCCGAGATCTCGGGCACTGACGAATCGACACGTTCTCCCAGCTTGAGACTGGGTACTAAACGCAAAATAATAAAAAATAATAGGTTTGACTCCTCTAAAAGGAGCACCGTACAAACTAGATCTAATACGAAATGCCAGATAAATTCTATCCCTACTATTACCTCCAATTCTTTATCATCAGCTTTCTCTGCGGCAACATCGTCAATCATCCCCAATGTACCATCGACCCCCCGATTGACCGGAACTACTTCCAGTCAAAATCCCATTGCCACCAGGTGTCCCACGGGGGCCATCGGTGGCACAGGTGGATCTCTCAACACTTTCCCTTTTTTAGGGTCACCGAACTCTCGGTGGAACCTGAGTCAATAGCATCATGAGTGACCCCTTCTAATTCGGTTAAAAGCGACGAAATGCAGGTCTATAATGTATCGTCTGTCAATCTAAGCAGTTCCCAGCTGACATTACTACGTAGAGGTCTATCCTTTACTCCTACCCCTTTGTTTGACGAATTTGTCTGGACGAAGGATGTAAATCTGTGGTTGCTTTACATAAATACTTTAAAAATAATTTGTTTGGAACAGATGACCTTGCTAGAACTGAAGCCAATACAATAAGAGACCTTGAGGCCCTCCTGTATGAGAGTGAAGTTGGGCCCACTGATACCATTGGTCCCTTCTCTTCATTGCGCCCTAAATCTAAACTTACTCCGCCATTCTCGCAGTATGCTCATATTGAAGTTTTCGTCAAGATGGTATGTGCGGACTTGAAAAAGATCAAACGAGACAGAACTAGGGCACTTGCGAATTTAGATGAAACAGAGACACAGGCACTAGATGAACTTTGTCACAATGACCAAATTACCATCAAGCCCTCTGATAAAGGGGGCAACATTGTCGTCATGAATTCTGATGAGTACGTTGCTATGGCCCATAGACTACTGGACAACGCCACGATATATATTATTATTGAAAAAAAAAACACTGACTTATTTTTGAAGGATCTGTGCCAATTGCTCAATGAAGCAAGAACACAGAATCTGATTACCAGTGATGAATTTAAGCATATGTACAACCCTTGCCCTACACTGGCGACATTCTATGCCCTACCAAAGATTCACAAGGCTTCCCGCCCCATTCCGGGCAGGCCTATTGTGTCGGGTAATGACAGTCTTACCCAGGGTATAAGTACATACATCAATGAGATCCTCTCCCTTTTGTCACTTCATTGCCGTCATTTCTGAAAGATACCAAGGACACCATCAACAGGATCCAGGAGATTCACGTCACCCCATCCACATTTATTGCTAGTATTGATGTTGAATCATTGTATACTAATATTCAGCATGAATTCGGTCTCACTGCAGTTGCACATTTCCTTATCACTAAGGGTATTCAATTTCACGCACATAATAAATTTTTATTGTCATTACTTCGTTTTTTACTGACACATAATTATTTTCTATTTGACCATAAATTCTATCAACAAATAAAGGGCACAGCAATGGGCACAATCTGTGCACCGACCTACGCAAATTTATTCTTAGGGTGGTGGGAGGATACTGTAGTATTCACCGAGGAATTGCCCCCTTACACCTGTCACATCCTATTATGGGGGAGATTCATTGATGATATTCTCTTCCTTTGGGATGGTGACTTGATTTTATTTGACAAATTTATGGTCACACTTAATAATAACAAGGTGGGCATGAAGTTTACTCATGTTATTCATAAAAAGGAGATTGTCTTCTTGGACCTTAAAATTTCCCTGGATCCTGCTGGTGGTGTACATACAGATATCTCACATAAATTAACATCAACTAACAGTTTACTACACTGGGAAACCCATCATCCTGTGGCCCTCAAGAAGGGCATTCCCATTGGGCAATATCTTTGAGCCAAAAGGAACTGCTCTGATGAGCGGTCCTTTGAACTGGAATGCGATGGCGTTTATCTAAATTTCGTGCACGGGGATATCCTAAGAAGTGGCTGCATAAAGCGTATGCTAGGGCAAGAGCGACTGATAGGAAGGAACTCTTATATGAACGGAAATCAGCTGATACTCCACAACTTACGGCACCTACCAATATCAGATGTATTGGCACCTTCGATGCGGGCTCTCGCCAAGTTAGGGAGATCCTGCAGCGACATTGGCCAATCCTTTTGGCTGATCCTGACGAGATGTAGTTTCCCATACTCCCAGCATTACCTATTGCAGAGGCAAGAATTTGCGCGATTATTTGGTGCATAGCCATCACTCTGGACCGATGGTGGCATCTAAATGCTGGATTAAGTCGTCAGTTGCAGGGTTCCATCCGTGTGGCCGTTGTTAGTTTTGTCACCTAATGCCCACAGTTAAACAATTCTCTAACCCACTTGATGGTAGAGTATATAAAATAAGACAGCTCATCAACTGCCAATGTAAGGGCGTAGTCTATGTTGCCAAGTGCCCATGTCCTAAGTTCTATGTAGGCAAAACCGTCCAAGAGTTGAGGAGAAGAGTTTCCAAACACTTGAGTACAATCAACCAGAAGGAGGACACACCATTGTCCAGACACATTTGGTCTATGCATGTGGGTGATTTTCGTTCTCTACAATTCTGGGGTATCACCCAGATCAAATTGGGCCCCAGAGCTGGCAATCTGGATCGCAGATTGCTACAGGAGGAGGCCCGTTGGATCCATCGATTGAGTACCCTCAGTCCAGGTGGTTTAAATGAGGGGTTTACTTTTGCGGCGTTTCTTTAACCCTGGATAATAGGTTTCTGTACCCACTGTGGTTTTTCTACTGGTGCTTTTTATACTGCATTGATCGAGTACCATACCCCATTGTTGGTTAGCTTTAGTTATGACAGATATGTCCTGTCATTCTGGAGACCCTTGACACTGCCGTAATATCGCTACAGAGGTAGCTAATGGTATTGAGTTGCCATCATTCCTACTTTGTTACTGTATGATTTCTTGTTCAGTGACAAGTGCACTACATATTTTTTGATAACAGCACCGTGTTCTCGTTTCGTGTTGCAGTGTGTCACTGACATAAATGTGCCAATTTAGTATAAATATGACATGTGGTGCTACTTTGATATACGATCTATTGATCGTGTCTGGTGTAATACAACATTAAAATGGACTGTTACACTAGCCCACAACATAGCCTTCAAGTACGTCAGCACTTATATATTTATCCTCACGCAAGCGCTCCAGTGGTTTCTTAATCCCAAACTATGTGACTCTATCTAGCAAAGTGAACCATTGTGCGTGCGCTGTTGTACTTTTGACTTGAGATTCTATCTTCCTGCGATGGCCTTTTGCACATGCGCTGACTCCGCTATGTGTTAACGGTCCCTGCATGTCGAGTCTATTACGGGTACTTTTGTCTGCTATTACTGCAGAGGCTCCACATTCTATCTCGCTAAAATGAACAATTGCGCATGCGCTACTGTTCTAGTGACTGTGGGATTCTATTTCCCCGCTGTGGTCTAGTGCGCATGCGTCACTTTCGATACGTCTCATTGGTTCTTGCATGCTGAGTGTGCTATTTGTTCTGTCGCCTGTCCATCACTGTTGGGGAGGCTCGACCTTCAATATCAGTGTCTATTGGCCACTATGTTAATTAGGTAACAGCTGAAGGCAATCCTTCCTGCATATAACTCTCAGAATTTTGCGGCGCGTTATCATTAGCCCCGATACCCCTGAAGACGCTGCATCTGCAGTGAAACATGTCGGGGGGGCTCTTTTGAAATTTTAACTTGTTACTGCTGATCTCTGATACCGCTGATCTCTGATACTGACTTTGACCTTGGTCAGAGTGCAGCGTGCTGCAGCCGCTGACACTTTGAATCTTGCTACTGACACTTTGAATCTTGCTACTGGCACACATTGCACTATGCTGGTTACTATCAGCAGTGAGCATAACTTTTAATTTCTATGTAGTGTGTCTTTGCTATAATAGCCTAATAAAAATGTGTTATTTTATCTTGCTTGTAGTTGTTAAAAAGGGCCTTTTGCCAGCAGGCAAATATTTCTATTGATTGTTAATTAGCCCCCCAACTATCTGGGTCTTGCTTCCATTAGTATTGTCTAATCAAGAGTAACCCATCGGGTACCATAAAAGCTCAAATTGCTGAAGCACGGACTGACTTGAATTTATGTCAGACTAGCTGGGCAGAAAAAAGCCTTAGATGGTCACAGCATAAATTTTTCTCACAAGGGGACAAATCGGGAACTTTACTTGCTAGACGTCTCACTCCCAGATTGGTTAATTCGACACCCCCGAAATTAAGTTTGGCTGATGGAACTCTTTCACAGAATCCCACAAAAGTTTTGCAGACCTTTTATGATTTCTATACAACTTTGTATTAAGTACCACCTCGGTTTGATGTCAATAAAGCTGATGCCCTTATGGACACTACTATCCCTACTCGACTTTCCTAATCAGATAGAGATGTACTTGATGCTGAATTCACTCTAGACAAAGTGTTAGATGTTGTTAAAAATCTGAAGGCTCACAAAGTTCCGGGACCTGATGGTTTCTCTTCAGGATATTATAAAAAATGTAGAGATGTTCTGGCTCCACATTTAGTCTGTTTGTTCAATGCATATATGGAGGGTAATAGTTTGCCACCCTTTTCAAATTTGGCCTTCATTCACCTTATCCCTAAACCTCATAAGGATCATACGGATCACTCCAATTACAGACCGATTTCCCTTTTAGATGTAGATCTTAAAATTATGACTAAAATTTTGGCCACCAGATTGAATTCCTTCCTCCCATCCTATATTCACAAAGATCAAATGGGTTTTATTCCCTTTCATCAGGCGGAGGATCAGACGAGACGAGCTGTGGATATTATATTGACGGTTCGCTCGGGTTGGGATGGGACTTCTGAACGCCAATGTATGTGTAATGACGGGGGTAAGGAAACAGACAAGTGAGCCCTAATCTACCCGCCACTCAGTCCCTGCCTACTTGCAACGACCCGCCCTAGGCGACGGGGTACAACTGGGCGACAGTCCCTACGGTCAATATGTGCACGACAGACAAACAGACAAGGGAACACAGAAGCAAGGGAAAAGAGGCAGTTGCCCACGGCAACACCGAGAGCAACAAGAGTGGTGAACGAGCCGAGTCAAACCAGGAGTGTACGAGGTACCAAACGCAGAGCAGGAGAGTAGTGAACAAGCCGAGTCAAACCAGGAGTGTACGAGGTACCAAACGCAGAGCAGGAGAGTAGTCAGTAAGCCAGGGTCAATATGAAGCAGGGTCAAATAGATCAAGAAGCTGCAGCAGGGCCAGGAAACCAAATGAGAAGAATCACAAGCAAGGAGGAACAGGAAAGGCAGGTCTAAATAGACAGAGGGCGGGAGCTAGCTCCGTCTGGCCAGGCTATGATAGGCTCTCCCACTCCTAAGCCTGCCATCCTGAGTGGTGGAAGATGGAGTCAGTCTCCCAGACATAGAAGCAGGTGCAGACTGATTACCTATGGGCGTGGATACAGAAGCTGTGCCTGGCAGATCCTTAACAGTATGCTTTTAAGTCTTGACCTCCAGAAGGCATTTGATTCTTTAGCTTGGGAATATTTGTTCTTTGTACTTAATAAGATGGGATTCGGTTCCAATTTTCTCTCTATTCTTACTACACTATATCACTTACCTATGGCAAAAATTTACTCTAGAGGGTATTTGTCAAGACCTTTTCCTATACACAGGGGAACGTGTCAGGGTTGCCCTCTATCCCCGTCCTTGTTTGCGCTTGCTATGGAACCCCTAACTAACTTAATCAGGAATTCTCCCTATATCAGTGGTGTGGGAGTGGGTGGAGTTGAACATAAATGTGCACTTTTTGCAGATGACATACTTTTGTTTATGTCGGCTCCCCTCACTTCCTGGCCGAATCTTTTCTATGTTCTTGATAAGTTTGGTTAATTCTCTTGCCCCAGAGTTAACCATACTAAATCCATAGCAATGAACCTTACTTTGCCGGATAGTGTGGTTAAGCTTCTACAACTGAATTTTGTTTTTGTTTGTTTCATTGGGATAATCGTAGAGTGACATATTTAGGCATCAAATTAATTCCCTCCATAGAATCCCTATATAATTAAAATTTCCCTCCACTTTTTAAACAAATAGCTGCAGATCTTCAAATGTGGTCTCACCTTCATCTCTCCTGGTTTGGTCGTATTGCCTCGATTAAAATCACGCTATTGCCCAGACTTCTCTATTTCTTTCGCACCATTCCTATAGTGGCAACAAAATAGCTTAAAATGATTCAAAAGCTTATTATGACTTTCATATGGGGTACTAAACGTCCGATGATACAAAGATATACTTTGTTTACCCCTAAACTTGCCCGGAGGGTTGGGAGTTCCTGATATTATGCACTATTATCATGCAGCTAGATTGGCTCAGTTTACTGATATTTTTGTACCACCTTATTGCCCACAATGGACACAATTAGAAATGGCTGCATGTTCTCGTTTTCCGTTGGAAGCCATATTATGGATGTAATCTTCAGACCGACCTCCAGTCCTCCCCCCTGTGCTTTCTCAGATGCTACAGCTGTGGGATTCTCTTACAAAAAGGTTTCATATTAAATCCCCTCACAATCCTTTTATGACTATTACCTGTAATTCTGCATTTCCTCCGGGATTACGCAGATCTGAATTCCACTGGTGGACTAATAAAGGGTTGTACAGGATTATGGACTTTTTTATTTTCAGGTGACATTAGAACTTTGGACATCTTTAGAGAATCACATTCGTTACCTCCATAGAAATCTTTGAGATACCTTCAGATACGCCATTTCTTGCTAGCCTGGAAATCTAACTCAGATGATATAAGCACTTTAACTACTTTTGAAAGTTTTTGTTGGCTTCCTAACTCTAGAAGTAAGATCTCTTCCATTTATTCGGATCTAGTTACCCCTACAGACAAACTCCTCTATATGACTCATTGGGAAGGAGATTTGTGTTCTGAAATTGAGTTGGCTCAGTGGAGAGAAATGGCGTACCTGACCTCCAAGTTATCGATCAATACATCCTTGGTTGAGCCAGGTTATAAGGTTTTGATGAGATGGAATATGGTCCCGACTCGTATGGCTAAATTCTATCCTTCTGCTGACTCCCATTGCTTTCGGCAGTGCGGATCTGAAGGCACACTCTTGCATATTTTATGGGAATGCCCAATAGTTGATCGTTTTTGGAGACAGATATACCAGCTCATTCGAAATGTTATCCAAGTTGAACCTTCTAGCAATGTTGTCATGGCCTTGCTATGTGGTCCCATTTCATCAATTGGACCATAGCATTTCGAACCCACAGTTTTTCTGCTAAATTTATTTGAATTAGTATGTGAAGATGAAAATCTACTTTTTTTGTGAAAAAACATAGAAATTTAACATTTTTACAAGGAATAAAGTAGAAAAAACACCCCAAAATATGTAAAGCAATTTCTTCAGATTATAGCAATACCCCATATGTGGTAATAAATTGTAGTTTGGACCCACAGCAAAGCTCAGAAGAGAAGGAGCACCATTTGGATTTTGGATTTCTGATTTTGCTGGAATAGTTTTCAGTGCTGTGTCGCGTTTGCAATGCACTAGAGGGATGAAAACAGTGGAAATCCCCAAAAGTAACCCCATTTTGGAAACTACACCCCTCAAGAAATTTTTCTATGGGTAAAGTTAGCATTTTGACCCCACAGTTGTTTTGCTGAATTCATTGGAATTAGTCTGTAAAAGTAGGTAAAAAATCTACTTTTTTTTCTGTAAAAGCGTAGACATTTTTAATTTTTACAAGGAATAAAGGAGAAAAATCGCACCCCAACATTTGTAAAACAATTTCTTCCGATTACGTAAATACGCTATATGTGGTAATAAAGTGCTGTTTGAACCCACAGCAGGGCTTAGAAGGGAAGGAGCGTTATTTGGCTTTTGGAGCTCAAATTTAGCTGGAATAGTTTTTGGGTGTCATGTCAAATTTGCAAAGCCGACCAAAACAGTGGAAGCCCCCCAAAAGTAACCCAATTTGGGAAACTACACCACTTAAGGAATCTATCTAGGGGTATAGTGAGCATTTAGACTCCACACGTCTTTTGTAGAATTTATTAGAATTAGACAGTGAAAAATAATATCAACATTATTTCCACTAAAAAGTTAAATTTTTTCAATTTCACAAAGGATAAAGGAGGAAAAAGCACCCAAACATTTGTAAAGAAATTTCTCCCGAGTACGGCAATACCCCACATGTGGTCATAAATGGTTTTTCATTAGAAAGTAATTAACCCTTTCCGAACTGATCCATGTTTTGCTTTTTCGTTTTTCCTCCCCGCTTTCAGAGAGCCACAACTTTTTTATTTTTCCGTCAATAGAGTGGTGTGAGGGCTTATTTTTTGCGGGATGAGCTGTAGTTTTTATTGGTACCATTTTTTGGTACATACGACTTTTTTTATCACTTTTTATTACATTTTTTGGTGTAGCCAAGGTGACCAAAAAACAGCGATTTTTCCGTTTAAAATTCTTTCATTTTCACGGCGTTCACCATGCTAGTTCAATAATAGTATATTGTAATAGTTTGGACTTTTACGGACGCAGCGATACCAATTTTGTGTATTTTTTTATTTTTTTACATTACTTTAGAGAAAAAAATGTGAAAAGGGTTTCTTTTTGGACTTTAAATATTTATTAAATTTTTCCACTAATAATAATAACTATTTACTTTTGTTTTTACACATTTTATTAGTCCCCATCGGAGACTTGAACCAGCGATCATTAGATCACTGGTAGAATACACTGCAATACTAATGTATTGCAGTATATTGTGATTTTTACAGGCTCCTGTAACAGCGCGATCGCTGTTTCTGTCCGTTAGTCCCGGGTATCAACTCTAATACACAGCTGACACCCGCTGTGTATGGTGCGGGCTCAGCGTGTGAGACGCTCCATATATCACACCCCACTCAACGACATGCTATTAAGTCATGGTGCGTGAAGGGTTTAATGCGCAGCGGATGGCATTTGACTTTAGGGAGTGCAGATTTTGCTTGGTAGTAGTTCTGTTTGGCGTTTTGCTGGTATTTCAGTTTATAATGTGGGGGCATATGTAGGCTGGGCAGAGTACATCAGGGGCATAATAAGAGGGTATAATAATTGGGTAAATAAATAATCCACAGATATGTGGCCAGTGTCGCACTTATAAATGGCGCCCGATCTTATCCGCTTTTAGAACACTGTACATATTCTGGGAGCCGGAACTCTTTTATTTTTTCACCACCGGAGCTGTGTGAGGACTTATTTGTGGTGGGACAATCTGTAGTTTTCATTGGTACCATTTTGGGGTACATGCGATTTTTTTGATCACTTTTTATTCCATTTTCCTGCAAGCAAGGTGACCAAAAACCATCAATTCTGACAATGATTTTTATTTATTTTTTACAGCTTTCACCCTGGGCTATAAATGACCATTATATTTTATTCTACGGGTCGGTACAATTACGGCGATACCATATGTATATTGTTTTTTTTTACATTTTGTAGTGTTTGCGCAATAAAATAAAAGTCATCGCTGCTGGAACACATTACACTACCTACAGTGGCGTAGCTATAGGGGTCGCAGCGGTCGCAGTTGCGACCGGGCCCTTAAGCTTGGGGGGCCCACGGGCCCCCGTTGCCATACAGCAAGCTTCCTAAATAAATCTTCTGTGCTGTGAAGCCGGCACTTCCTGCTTACTACGGTCACATGGTACACTTAGTGTACCATGTGACCGTGTTGTCACGTGACACGTCTTCCAGACAGTGGAGTGGAAGAGTCGGTGCGGAGGACTCCAGGTAAGCTGCAGTCTGTAATGTAATGTATTGTGTGGTGTTGTAATGTAATGTGTTGTAATGTAATGTAATGTGTTGAGATGCCTTGTAATGTATTGTGTTGTATTGTGCTGTTTGCGATGGAGAGTGGGGGGGGACGTTAAATCACAGCCCACCCTCCTCTCTCCACTGCAAACTGCACAATCCAACACAATACAGTATAGTAACACATAACTATGAGAGCAGGGCTGCGGCTGTGTAATACAGTCACTGCCCCGCTCCTGAGTCCTGACATGTGCACGCCATCAGGATGATGCGATGCGGCCAATGATCTGCGGCACTGAAGACAGAACATGGCGGGTGCACTAAAAAACACCCCCATGTTCTGTCCTCGATGCCTGAACCGCCGCTCATTAGTGCAGCGCCGGCTGCATCTCCTCATGCTGACCGCGCGCTCACTTACTGTCAGGAGTGGGGCAATGGCTGTATTACACAGTCGCAGCCCCGCTCTATAACGGCGGAGATCAGAGAAACCTCTTCTCTCCGCAGCTATTCTCCTGAATGATGTGATCAAAGCTGACTGCAGCATTCAGGGGAAAATGAGAAGGGGGATGCCCCTTGGATCGCGTCACATGGAATTCCTGTGACGCGATTGAGGGACATACTATATATTGGCAGACAACCCAGGGTCCATTAAAGGACCCCAGTGCTGTCTGACCATATTTCCTGTTGTTAGGGCATACTTAGGTCTGTCCTAACAACTGCCTGTGTACTATCAGTACCCAGGCTAATGTACTGGGATATAGATATATGCCAGTACATTAAAGTTTAAAAAATAAAGTAAAAACAAAGTAATGTTAAAAAATTAATAAATACAAATACGCCTTTTTACAATAAACATTAAAATAAGTCTCAATACATAAAATATACATATAATTGGTATTGGCGCGGCCGAAATAACCTGCTCAACAATTTTTTTTGCATCATTTATGATGTGTGCGCTGTAAAAAATAAAATAAAAACTGCTTTCTATCACTTATTGCGGGGCACGAGGTGCGATGATGAATTTAACCTCCATGTGCCTCCCATAATGGGCTCATTTACACGAGCATGTGCGTTTTGCGCACTAAAAAACCGCTGCGTTTTGCGTGCGCAAAAGGCACTTAACAGCTCCGTGTGTCAGCCCTGTATGATGCGTGGCTGCGTGCTTTTCGCGCAGCCGCCATCATGATGACACTCCGTTTGGATGTTTGTCAGCAGAAAAGCACGTGGTGCTTTTCTGTTTGCAAACATACTTTTGACTGCTGTTGCGCGAATCACGCGCGTCCCACGGAAGTGCTTCCGTGTGGTGCGCGTGATTTTCACGCACCCATTGACTTCAATGGGTGCGTGATGCGCGAACAGCGCACAAAGATAGGACATGTCGTGAGTTTTTTCAGCGGACTCATGCTGAGCAAAACTCACGGACTGTCTGCACGGCCCCATAGACTAATATAGGTACGTACGACACGCGTGAAAAGCACGCGTGTCCAGGGGCGTAGCTAGGGGGGGGCAAGCGGGGCATGTGCCCCGGGCGCAGTTCAGAGGGGGGCGCCAGCGCCCCCTCCTCCTGCACTATAATTGTACCTGTGTCGCAAGGACACAGGTACAATTAGAAGCAATGAATGACCGGGCCTGTTCCGTGCCCGGCCATTCAGCGCCTCTCCACTAATGAAGCGACGTGACGCTTCCGTCGATGAAAGGCGCTGACTGACTGGCAGGGAAAGTCATCCTGCCCAGCCAATCAGCGCCTTTCATAGACGCTGTGTTCAACCCCCTGGAGACCTGCGCAGAAGAGAGCAGGTCTCCATGGCTGCCGGACGGCGTGGGAGCGGGATTAAGGTGAGTTTGAATTTTTTTTTTTTTTTTTTTAATTGTAATAGACGTGTGGCTGTATCTGTATCTGGGCTATATACAGGGGGACTATATCTACAGGGCTGGGCTATATACAGGGGGGCTATATCTACAGGGGGGCTATATCTACAGGGGTGGGCTATATACAGGAGGACTATATCTGCTGGGCTATATACAGGGGGACTATATCTACAGGGGTGGGCTATATACAGGGGGACTATATCTGCTGGGCTATATACAGGGGGACTATATCTACAGGGGGGCTATATACAGGGGGACTATATCTACAGGGGGGCTATATACAGGGGGACTATATCTACAGGGCTGGGCTATATACAGGGGGACTATATCTGCTGGGCTATATACAGGGGGACTATGTCTACAGGGGGACTATATCTACAGGGGGGCTATATACTGGAGTGGGCTGGCTATAGAGCACCATATACAGGGGTGGGCTATATAGTATATAGCCCCCTGTAGATATAGCCCACCCCTGTATATGGTGCTCCATAGATAGCCCACCCCAGTATATAGCCCCCCCTGTAGATATAGTCGCCCTGTATATAGCCCTGCCCTGTAGATATAGCCCCCTGTAGATATATTCCCCCTGTATATAGCCCACCCCTGTATATAGCCCCCCTATGTTTAGCTCACCCCTGTAGATATAGCCCCCCTGTGTATAGGCCACCCCTGTATATAGCCCCCCTCTGTAGATATAGCCCCCTGTGTATAGCCCACCCCTGTAGATATAGCCCCCCTGTGTATATCCCAGCCCTGTAGATATGGTCCCCCTGTAGATATGGTCCCCCTGTAGATATGGTCCCCCTGTAGATAGCCCACCCCTGTATATAGTCCCCCTGTAGATATAGTCCCCCTGTAGATATAGCCCACCCCTGTATATAGTCCCCTTGTAGATATAGCCCACCCCTGTATATAGTATCCCACAAATATCTCCCCCTATAGTGCTCCACAGAAAGCCCACCCCTGTATATAGCCCCCTTGTACATATAGTCCACCCCTGTATATAGTGCTCCACAGATAGCCCACCCTTGTATATAGTATATACAGGGGTGGGCTATCTGTGGAGCACTATATACAGGGGTGGACTATCTAGTGGAGCACTATATACAGGGGTGGACTATATGTACAAGGGGGGGCTATATACAGGGGTGGACTATATGTACAAGGGCGGGGCTATATACAGGGGTGGGCTATCTGTGAAACACTATATACAGGGGTGGACTATATGTGGAGCACTATATACAGGGGTGGACTATATGTGGAGCACTATATACAGGGGTGGACTATATGTGGAGCACTATATACAGGGGTGGACTATATCTACAGGGGGGCTACATACATGGTTGGGCTATCTGTAGAGCTCTATATACAGGGGTGGGCTATATCTACAGGGGGCTATATACAGGGGTGGGCTATCTGTAGAGCACTATAGAGGGAGTTATTTGTGGGACACTATATACAGGGGTGGTCTATATGGGGGCACTATCTACAGGGGCTCTATGGCAGGCTCTATCTACAGGGGGCTCTATGGCAGGCACTATCTACAGGGGGCTCTATGGCAGGCACTATCTACAGGGGGCACAGTGTGTGTGGGACACGGTGTATGGTGCTATTATAATTAGAGGTGCAGTGTATGGCGCTATTATATTTAGGGGCGTAGTGTGTGGTATAATGATAACTTTATATTTATTTATAGGTGCAGAAATGTTGGAAAAGTGAGAAGCTGAAGACATGTGAGCGGCAAACTGCAGAAATGGACCGGGAGAAGTCATCATAGAGGTCTGGACCAAATGGAGAAAAAGAACTAGAATCTGAGACGTCACCGGTGAGTCACTTAATGTAAATGTTTATTCTGCCTCTAATCAGCACTGTAGTCTCTGTATGATCTGCAGCGAGATGATGGGTGGTAGGATTATGATAGGATTTATTTTTTGTGAAACGGCATCTCCCAGCATATCCTTACCATTGTTCGGGCTATGCTGGGAGATGTCGTTTTACGCCGTACAAACCTATACGGCAGGGGTTGCACTAAATTGAGCTATATTTGTGCTGGGGCCGTATATATGTACCGAGCTTGGTTCTGGTGTTGTGTATAGAACCACATTGCTTGTGAAATGTACAAATAATTTTATGCTCGCGTTACATAAAAAGAAATTACACGTCGATTGGTAGAGAAAACAAACACGGCGAGGGGGAAGGAGATGTCGGGAAAGAGGTTGGGGGGGGCGCCAAACTGAATCTTTGCCCCGGGTGCTGGAGAACCTAGCTACGCACGTATATCACGCTCGTGTAAACGAGCCCTAACAGTAATTAACCCCATGATGTAACTTACACATTAACACATTATGACTGAGAAACATGATGGGGTTAATTACTATTAATGTGAGGCACATTCAAAATTCATCATCACACCTCGTGCCTCACATCAGAAAATGAAAGAACTTTTTTTTTTTTATTACTGTTGGCGAAGTATCGGTATCGTAGTGCAAATTTTGGTATCGTGACATCCCTACACTGTGGGTCGCGTCCCTCTGGGGGTTCGTGTGAAGACCTCCGGGGGTCGCGAGACTCTCACCGAGGTCCCGGTTCCATTAAATCCTGGAGCAAGGAGCTGACATCTCCTTGATCCAGCATTCACTGTGCCCTGAGCGGCTCGACGCAGGCAGGCGGGTAGCAGCGACATCATCGCGCCTGCCTGCGCTGAGTCACTCCACCCGACGTGGGAACGGGGATAGGTAAGTAATTATGTTATTTTTCTATTATGCACATATGGGGGCATTATACTGTATGGGGGCTGATATTGCGGGGGGGGGGGCATTATACTGCATGGGGGCTGATAAGATGGGGGGCATTATACTGCATGGGGGCTGATATGGGGGGAATCATACTGTATGGGGGGCTGATATGGGGAGCATTATACGGTATGGGGCTGTTATGGGGGGGCATTATACATTATGGGGCATTATACTTTGTGGGGGCATTATGCTATGGGGGCTGTTGGGCAAGGTGTCTGGGCATAGGCGCGCGAAGGGGTCTGATGATGGTGGTGTTGGGGAGTGGTAGGGGGGCCCAAGCTGAATTCTTGCACCCGGGCCCATGAGCCTTTAGCTACGCCCCTGACTACCTACATAGTGTAATGCATTCCAACTGTCATTGTGACGTGACAGTCACACTGACAGGAAGCCTGCGATGACCACCCTCCGGCTGCATGGCATTGTCTGGCGTCCGGTTGCCATGGGTAACATCGCCAGCCCCAGTGATTTCACGTGGGGACTGCCGATCTGCGCTAAACACCTTAAATGTGGCGTTCGCAATCGAATGCCGCAATTAAGGGGTTAACTGCCGAAATCAGCGGCGATGGGCCACTGATCGGCAACAGGGAATGCAGCGCAGACACCCTGCCCAGTTAACCGCCGCTGCGGTGTAGCGCCGCGCGGCGGTTAACTGTCAAAGCACTGATGTAACTGCACGTCGAGGTGCACGAAGTTAATGCACACATCGACGTGCAGTTACGTCAAGGTGCGGGAAGGGTTTTTTTTTCTTCTCAGCTTCTCTGCTGTGCTGCCAAACAGGGGGAGGGATTAATTTCTCTCAGTTTAAATAATTTCGCTTCATGTCTCTTTTTGAGTTTGTTCTCATTGGGCTTGGTTGACTAAGTAATTTGTGAACAAGTCGAGTTATTAAACTGGATTGGGTTGCTGTGTGTGACACTGTGTGTGATAAATGAATTGAGTGCTTGCAAATAGAAGCTAGGAAAACTGACACAATTTAAAACCATTTCTTTCTTCTCAGTTTCTCTGCTGTGCAGCTTACTAGGGGGAGAGTTTAATTGCTCTCAGGTGGTATAAATTAGCCTGTAGGACTCACTTTGAGCTTGCTATCATTGGGCTTGTTTGACTAAGTGGTTTGTGAGCAAGTGTAGTTATTAAACCAGATTGAGTTGCTGTGTTCCAATGTGAGATACTGTGTGTGATAAATTAATTGAGTGCTTGCAAATAGAAGCTAGCAAAACTGACATAATTTAAAACCGTTTTTTTCTTCTTAGATTCTTTGCTGTGCAGCTAACTAGGGGGAGGGGGAATTGCTCTCAGGTGAAATAATTTAGCCTGCTTGTCTCACTTGAGCTTAGTTAAATAAGTGGTTTGTGAAAAAGTGCAGTTATTAAACTGAATTGGGTTGCTGGGTTCCTGTGTGTGATACTGTGTGTGAAATATGAATTGAGTGCTTGCAAATAGAAGCTAGCAAAACTGACACAATTTAAAACCCTTTTTTTCTTCTCAGCTTCTCTGCTGTGCAGCTTACTAGGGGGAGGGGTTTATTGCTCTCCAGTGATATAAATTAGCCTGCCGGACTCACTTTGAGTTTGCTATGATTGGGCTTGTTTGACTTAGTGGTTTGTGAACAAGTGGAGTTATTAAACTGGATTGGGTTACTGTGTTCCTGTGTGTGATGCTCTGTGTGATAAATGAATTGAGTGCTTGCAAATAGAAGCTAGCAAAACTGACACAATTTAAAACTGTTTTTTTTCTTCTCAGATTCTTTGCTGTGCAGCTATCTAAGGAGAGGGGTTAATTGCTCTTAGGTGATATAAATTAGCTTACAGGACTCACCTTGAGCTTGCTCTCATTAGGCTTGGTTGACTAAGTAGTTTTTGAACAAGTGGAGTTATTAAACCAGATTTGATTGCTGTATTCCTGTGTGTGATACTGTGTGTGATAAATGAATTGAGTGCCTCCAAATAGAAGTTAGCAAAATGGACACAATTTAAAGCCGTTTTTTTTTTTCCAGCTTTTCTGCTGTGCTGCTAACTAGGGGGAGGGGTTAAAAGCTGTCAGGTGATATAAAATAGCCTGCAGGACTCACTTTGGGCTTGCTCTTAATGGGCTTGTTTGACTAAGTGGTTTGTGAAAAAGTGGAGTTATTAAACCGGATTGAGTTACTGTGTTCCTGTGTGTGATACTGTGTGTGATAAATGAATTGAGTGCTTGCAAATAGAAGCTAGCAAAATTGACACAATTTAAAACCCTTTTTTTTCTTCTTAGCTTCTCTACAGTGCAGCTAACTAGGGGGAGGGGTTAATTGCTCTCAGGTTATATAAATTAGCCTGTAGGACTAAGGGTATGTTCACACGGCCAAATTTCAGACGTATACGAGGCGTATTTTGCCTTGTTTAACGTCTGGAAATACGTCTCAAATACGTCGGCAAACATCTGCCCATTCATTTGAATGGGTTTGCCGACGTACTGTGCAGACGACCTGTTATTTACGCGTCGTCGTTTGACAGCTGTCAAACGACGACGCGTAAAAATACAGCCTCGTCAAAAGAAGTGCAGGACACTTCTTTGGACGTTTTTGGAGCTGTTTTCTCATAGACTCCAATGAAAACAGCTCCAAAAACAGACGTAAAAAACGCAGCGAAAACGGCGTGAAAACGCCGCGAAAAATGCGAGTTGGTAAAAAAACGTCTGAAAAGCAGGGTCTGTTTTCCCTTGAAAACAGCTCTGGATTTTCAGACGTTTTTGTTGACTACGTGTGAACATACCCTTACTTTGAGATTGTCCTCATTGGGCTTGGTTGACTAAGTGGTTTGTAAACAAGTGAACTTATTAATCCGTTGCGTACCTGCTCCGCAATAGTATGGCACACACCGCTCATTGAAGCGGACCTGCGCCGTACTATTGCGGAGCAGGAATAAACTGTCACTATGTGAAATCACATAGTGATAACACAGCGGCGGCAACTGTCATTGACAGCTAACCATCTCTGTTACCGGCCTTGGGATCAATCAGCAGGCCCCCATGCCGGCGATTGCTGTGATTGGTCAGTCTTCAGAGACTGACCAATCACAGCCGTCTGTGACGTCGTCTACAGGAGAAAGCTCCTGTCACTTTCTCTGATCTCCTCATTTCTGTGAGATCCGTGAGGAGATCAGAGAAAGACATGTAAAAAAAAACAAAAAAAACAAAATTTTTTATTAACCCCTTCCCACAAATGGGTGTATATTAATGTCCTGAGGATGAAGCAGGCACAGGAGCTGTGCGTGCTCCATCTTCATCGGGTGTCGGCTTCCCCCGCCTCCGCAAAAAATTGTGGGGTTCTGATGGTTGCAATAGCAACCAGGAAGCCTAGCAACGGCTTCCTGGTTGCCAGGTACTGGAGCCTATTAGATCCTGCCCAAGGCAGGATGTAATAGGCTCACCTGTCACCTGTAAAATGACAGTTACAATACACTGCACTACACAAGTACATACATAAGTAGTGCAGTGTATTGTACAGGGGATCAGAAGATCAGATCTTCCAGTCCCCTAGTATGTGTAAAAAAAAAAGTGAAAAAAAAAAAAAGTTTTCGATAAATAAAAGTTTTACATAATAAAAACAATAATCGCCCTGTTTCCCTGATCAAGCCCATTATAATTAGTAAAAAATGAAGAAAAAAAAACTAGACATAATAGGTATCACCGCGTTTGTATCGGCCTGACCTAAAAAAATATCATATTATTTATCCTGCACGTTGAACACCGTAAAAAAATACAATAAAAAACAATGGCAGAATTTCCTTTTTTGGTCACGTTGTTTCCAAAAAAATGGAATAATAAGTGATCAAAAAGTCGCACGTACAAAGACATGGTACCAATAAAAACGACAGTGTGTCACGCAAAAAACAAGCCCTCACACGACTCCGTCAACAAAAAAAAAAAGTTATGGCTCTCAGGATATGGTGACACTAAAACATTATTTTATTTAGAAAAAAGTGTTTTTATTTTGTAAAAGTAGTAAAACATATAAAAACAATATAAATTTGGTATTGCCATAATCGTATCGAACCGCAGAATAAAGTAAACATGTTTTTATACTGCACAGAGAACGCCATTAAAAATTTATTAAAAAAAACAGTGAGAGAATTTCTGTTTTTTGGTCTCCTCACCTCACAAAAAATGGAATAAAAACTTATTAAATTATCACATGTACCACAAAATGATACTAATAAAAACTACAGCTCGTCCCATGAAAATCAAGCACTCACACAGCTCGTCAACGGCAAAATAAAAAGTTATAACTCTTGGAACGCAATAATGCAAAACGACGGTCCAGACTAATTTATATGTGCAGCAGTTCTTCACCTAAAACCCCAGGTCATCATTTGCAGCCCCCACTGGTAGACCCTGTAAATGCAGCGAAAAGGATGACATTTTTGGGTCTGTGCTACATATGGGGCTAGTGAAGACGTCAAAGATTAGGCAATGCTGGAGTGCGGATATTTTGTACAAACCCCGGACACCCTTTAGAAGTGCGACTCCTACACCCAAAAATCCTGCCTGTGCATGAAGTATTGGTTCAAAGCGTATGTCACTATCCATGGATAATTAATTTTATTATTAATTCACCCAATTATTACATCATCCTAATATATGACCTGTTACACTCCGCCCAGCTTACATATACCCCGATGTACTCCACATACAGTGAAGGAAATAAGTATTTGATCCCTTGCTGATTTTGTAAGTTTGCCCACTGTCAAAGACATGAACATTCTAGAATTTTTAGGATAGGTTAATTTTACCAGTGAGAGATAGATTATATTTAAAAAAAAACAGAAGAAAATCACATAGTCAAAATTATATATATTTATTTGCATTGTGCACAGAGAAATAAGTATTTGATCCCCTACCAACCATTAACCCCTTAAGGACGCAGCCTAGTTTTGGCCTTAAGGCTCAGAGCCCATTTTTCAAATCTGACATATTTCACTTTATGTGGTAATAACGTCGGAATGCTTAAACCTACCCAAGCGATTCTGAGATTGTTTTCTCGTGACACATTGGGCTTCATGTTCGTGGTAAAATTTGGTCGATATATTCAGTGTTTATTGGTGAAAAATTGCAAAATTTAGAGAAAATTTTGAAAAAATTGCATTTTTCATAATTTAAATGCATCTGCTTGTAAAACAGACAGTTATACCACCCAAAATAGTTACTAGTTCACATTTCCCATATGTCTACTTTAGATTGGCATCGTTTTTTGAACATTCTTTTATTTTTCTTGGACGTTACAAGGCTTAGAACATAAACAGCAATTTCTCATATTTTTAAGAAAATTTCAAAAGCCTTCTTTTTAAGGTACCTCTTGAGTTCTGAAGTGGCTTTGTGGGGCCTATGTATTAGAAACCCTGATAAAACACCCCATTTTAAAAACTAGACCCCTCAAAGTATTCAAAACAGCAGTTATAAAGTTTTTTAACCCTTCAGGCATTTCACAGGAATTAAAGCAAAGTGGAGGTGAAATTTGCAAATTTCATTTTTCTTGCTGAATTTCAATTTTATTCATTTTTTTTTCTGTAACACAGAAGGTTTTACCAGAGAAACACTACTAAATATGTATTTTCCAGATTCTGCAGTTTTTAGAAATGTCCCACATGTGGCCCTACTGCGCTCGTGGACTAAAAGACAAGCCCTAGAAGCAAAGAAGCACCTAGTGCATTTTGAGTCCTCTTTTTTATTAGAATATATTTTAGGCAGCATGCCAGGTTTGAAGAGGTGTTGAGGTGCCAAAACAGTAGGAATCCCCCAATAGTGACCCCATTTTGTAAACTACACCCCTCAAGGAATTCATTTAGGGTTGTTGTTACCATTTTGACCGCACATTTTTTTCACAGCACGTATTTGAATTGGGCTCTGAAATGAAAAAAATGTCATTTTTTCCAATAAAATGTCATTTGTGATCAAAATTTCTTATTTTCACATTGAACAAAATACCCCATTTTGTTGCCCAATTTGTCCTTAGTGTGGCAGTACCCCATTTGTGGTGATAAACTGCCGTTTGGGCCCATGGGAGGGCTCAGAAGGAAAGGAGCGCTATATGTTTGTTGGAGTCCAGATTTTGTTGGATTGGTTTTCGGGTGCCATGTCGCATTTGCAGAGCCTCAGAGGTATCAAAGCAATGGAAACCCACCAAAAGTGACCCCATTTTGGAAACTACACCCCTCAAGGAATTCATTTATGGTTGTTGTTAGCATTTTGACCGCACAGTTTTTTCACAGCACCTATTTCAATTGGGCTGTGACATTAAAAAAATGTCATTTTTTCCAATAAGATGTAATTTTTTACCAAAATTTCTTATTTTCACAGGGAACAAAATACTCAATTTTGTTGCCCAATTTCTCCTGAGTGCATCAATACCCCATTTGTGGCAATAAACTGCCGTTTGGGCCCATGGGAGGCCTCAGAAGGGAAGGAGCGCTGTGTGTTCTTTGGAGTACAGATTTTGCTGGTTTGGTTTTCGTGTGCCATGTCGCATTTGCAGAGCCCCAGAGGTATCAAAGCAATGGAAACCCACCAGAAGTGACCCCATTTTGGAAACTACACCCCTCAAGGAATTCATTTATGGGTAATGTGACCATTTAGACCCCATAGTTTCTTCACAGAACTTATTTGAATTGGGCTGGGAATTTAAAAAATATATATTTTTTCCAATAATATGTCATTTTAGCTCAAAAATTCTTATTTTCACAAGAAATAAAATACTCAATTTTGTTGCCCAATTTGTTATGAGTGCGGCAATACCCCATTTGTGGTGATAAACTGCCGTTTGGGCCCATGGGAGGCCTCAGAAGGGAAGGAGCGCTGTGTGTTCTTTGGAGTACAGATTTTGTTGGATTGGTTTTCGGGTGCCATGTCACATTTGCAGAGCCCCAGAGGTATCAAAGCAATGGAAACCCACCAGAAGTGACCCCATTTTGGAAACTACACCCCTCAAGGAATTCATTTATGGGTAATGTGACCATTTAGACCCCATAGTTTCTTCACAGAACTTATTTGAATTGGGCTGGGAATGAAAACAAAATTATTTTTGTCAAATAATATGTAGTTTTGGCTGAAAATTTCTTATTTTCACAAGAAACAAAATACCCCATTCTGTTGCGCAATTTGTTCTGAGTGCCGCAATACCCCATTTGTTGTGATAAACTGCCGTTTGGGCCCATGGGAGGGCCCAGAAGGAAAGGACCACCATTTGACCTACTCGGGATTTTCTAGTGCGAAGTCATGTATGCAGAAGCCCCTGAGGTACCAGTACAGTTGAAACCCGCAAGAAGTGACCCCGTTTTAAAAACTACACCCTTAAGGCATTCATCTAGAGGTGTAGTGACCATTTTGACCGGAGACCTACACCCCATAAACTGTAATGTGGGTTCTCCCGGGTATGGCAATACCCTACATGTGGCTGTTATCAGCTGCCTGGACACACAGCAGGGCCCACAGGGGAAAGACGAGGGGGGATAAGCTGTGCGGAGTGCATCAGGGTAAGTAAAATTGGGGTAAATTATAAACCAAGGGATGTATGATAAATTTTAAAACACTTTCATACAGAGCTCTGGTTATTCGGGACACGTGTCACATTGATATATTGTGTCCTCCCTTATCCCCCTCTTATAGCAGACTTTGCACCTCTTTTGACTTTTTCCCTTCTTGCCAGTTTGGGGAACTTCTCCTGGAAAGTGTTGCCGCCCTGGTACGATGCGTGTGGCCCCGCTTCCAGAAGTACTGGGTGCCCCCCCTTCTTGGTCCCTAAAGATTAGGTTCTTGATAATCACCTCTTGAAATTCCAGGAAAGTTCGCGTCTGGCCTGCACATCGACGTAGCACGTACGCATTGTACAAAGCCATCTATATGATGTTCCCGGCCAGATTCTTATACCACACCGCATGGCACTGTAGGGCTTCAGGACTTGATCTTACAAGTCCATCACTCCCATGTACCTATTGTAGTCCAGGATGCAGTCTGGTTTGGGGGTGGCCTTTCCTTCATATATCCTAAACCTGTAGGTATACCCTGATGCACTCTCACAGCTTATACATCTTCACGCCATACCTTGCCCTCTTACCCGGCAGGTACTCGCGGAATTGAACCCTCTCTTTAAAATGTACCAGGGACTCATCAATAGAAATACACTTCTCGGGGGTGTATGCTTGGGAAAACCGGGCACTGGAACGGTCTAATAGGGGTCTCCGTTTAGACAAACGGTCAAAACTGGGGTAATCTCGGGGTGGGCACGGCTCATTATCAGTATAATGTAAGAAGCGAAGTATTGCCTCATTTATTTATTTTTTTAGGTTCCAGTTCAGTTCTGAAGTTGCTTTGAGGGGCCCATATATTAGAAACCCCTATCAAATACCCCATTTTAGAAACTAGACCCCTCAAAGTATCCACAACAGCATGTAGAAAGTTTATGAACCCTTTAGGTGTTTCACAAAAATTTAGAGCAAAGTAGAGGTGAAATTGACATTTTTTTTTTGTCAGAAAATCCTCTTTATACCATTTTTTTTATAACACAAAAGGATTTATCACAGAAACGCAACTTAATACGTATTGCCCAGATTCTGCAGTTTTGAGAAATATCCCACATGTGGCCCTCGGGCGGTAATGGACTGAAGCACCGGCCTCCGAAGCAAAGGAGCACCCAGTGGATTTTGAGGCCTCTTTTTTATTAGGCACCATGTCCGGTTTGAAGAGGTCTTGTGGTGCCAAAACATTGGGAACCCCCCAAAAGTGACCCCAATTTGGAAACTAGACCCCTTGAGGAATCCATTGTAGTTTTCTTGGGGTGCATGCGGCTTTTTGATCAGTTTTTATTCTATTTTTAGGTGGCGTGGTGACTAAAAAACAGCAATTCTACTATTGTTTTTTTTTCGTTTTTTTTTACAGCGTTCACCGTGCGCTATAAATGACATATTCACTTTATTCTGCGGGGCGATACGATTACGGCGATACCAGATGTTTATAGTTTTTTTTTATGTCTTATGGCGTTTGCACAATAAAATACGTTTTGTAAACAATCATTCACTTTTTGTGTTACCTTATTCTAAGAGCCATAACGTTTTTATTTTTCAATCAATAAAGCCGTGCGAGGACTTATTTTTTGCGTAACGAACTGTAGTTTCGATCAGTACCATTTTTAGGTACATGCGACTTTTTGATCTCTTTTTATTCCATTTTTTGGGAGGTGAAGTGACCAAAGAATTGTGATTGTGGTTCGGTTTATTATTATTTTATTTTACGGCGTTCACCGTGCGGGATAAATAATGAAATAATTTTGTAGTTCAGGCCGTTACGGACGCGGCGATACCAATTATGTATAGTTTATTTGTTTGTTTATATATTTTTATTAATAATAAATGACTGATAATGGAAAAGGGGGGATTTTTACTTTTAATACTTTTAAATCTTTTATTTTCTTATTTTTACACAACTTTTTTTAACTTTTTTTTAACTTTATTACTTTGTCCCACTAGGGGACATGAGGGCAGGAGGCTCTGATCGCTATTCTAATACACTGCACTACATGCGTAGTGCAGTGTATTAGAACTGTCAGCTACTCACTGACAGCAAGCATAGTGGGTCCTGACGTTGTCAGGACCCACTAGGCTTCCGTCTATGGCATAGCCGGACGCCATTGTTTGGTGTCCGGTTGCCATAGTCACCATCGCCGGCCGCTATCGCGTAGCAGGCCGGCGATGGCAGCTTATCCCCTAAAAAGCCGCGATCTCTATAGAACGCGGCTTTTAAGGGGTTAATCAGCGGGGACACAGCGATCGGTCCCCGCTGTAGGAGCTGTGACAGCTGCTGAACAAGACAGCAGCGTCACAGCTCCTGTATGTGTCGGGAGGACGGCCGAAACGGCCGTTACTCCCGAGACGTACTATTACGGCATGGAGCGCGAACGATACAGCTGCCATGACGTAATAGTACGTCAAGGAGCGGGAAGGGGTTAAGAGTTCAGCCTCCTCCAGACCTGTTATACGCTCCAAGTCAACTTGGTGCCTGCATTAAAGACAGCTGTCTTAAATGGTCACCTGTATAAAAGACTCCTGTCCACAGACTCAATTAATCAGTCTGACTCTGACCTCTACATGTCAGGGACAAGATCATAGACCTGCACAAGGCTAGAATGGGCTACAAAACCATAAGTAAGATGCTGGGTGAGAAGGAGACAACTGTTGGTGCAATAGTAAGAAAATGGAAGACATACAAAATGACTGTCAATCGACATTGATCTGGGGCTCCATGCAAAATCTCACCTCGTGGGGTATCCTTGATCCTGAGGAAGGTGAGAGCTCAGCCGAAAACTACACGGGGGGGAACTTGTTAATGATCTCAAGGCAGCTGGGACCACAGTCACCAAGAAAACCATTGGTAACACATTACGCCGTAATGGATTAAAATCCTGCAGTGCCCGCAAGGTCCCCCTGCTCAAGAAGGCATGTACAGGCCCGTCTGAAGTTTGCAAATGAACATCTGGATGATTCTGAGAGTGATTGGGAGAAGGTGCTGTGGTCAGATGAGACTAGAATTGAGCTCTTTGGCATTAACTCAACTCGCCGTGTTTGGAGGAAGAGAAATGCTGCCTATGACCCAAACAACACCGTCCCCACTGTCAAGCATGGAGGTGGAAACATTATGTTTTGGGGGTGTTTCTCTGCTAAGGGCACAGGACTACTTCACCGCATCAATGGGAGAATGGATGGAGCCATGTACCATCAAATCCTGAGTGACAACCTCCTTCCCTCCACCAGGATATTAAAAATGGCTCGTGGCTGGGTCTTCCAGCACGACAATGACCCGAAACATACAGACAAGGCAACAAAGCAGTGGCTCAAAAAGAAGCACATTAAGGTCATGGAGTGGCCTAGCCAGTCTCCAGACGTTAATCCCATCGAAAACTTATGGAGGGAGCTGAAGATCCAAGTTACCAAGCGACAGCCTCGAAATCTTAATGATTTACAGATGATCTGCAAAGAGGAGTGGGCCAAAATTCCATCTAACATGTGTGCAAACCTCATCATCGACTACAAAAGACGTCTGACTGCTGTGCGTGCCAACAAGGGTTTTGCCACCAAGTATTAAGTCTTGTTTTCCAAAGGGATGAAATACTTATTTCTCTGTGCACAATGCAAATAAATATATATAATTTTGACAATGTGATTTTCTTTTTTTTTTTTATATATAATCTATCTCTCACTGGTAAAATTAACCTAGCCTAAAAATTCTAGACTGTTCATGTCTTTGACAGTGGGCAAACGTACAAAATCAGCAAGGGATCAAATACTTATTTCCTTCACTGTAGCTTACATATACCCTGATGTACTCCGCCCAGCTTACATATACCCTGATGTACTCTGCACAGCTTACATGTACCATGATGTACTCCGCACAGCTTACATGTACCCTGGTACACTCCGCCCAGCTAACATCTACCCTGATGAACTCGGCCCAGCTTACATATACCCTGATGTACTCCGCCAAGTTTACATATACCCTGATGTACTCCGCCCAGCTTACATATACCCTGATGTACTCTGCCCAGCTTACATATACCCTGATGTACTCCGCCTAGCTTACATATACCCTGATACACTCCACCCAGCTAACATATACCCTGATGCACTCCACCCAGCTTACATATGCCCCCTGTAAAGGATCTGCCAGACACAGCTTCTGTGTCGACGCCCGTGGGTAATGAGTCTGCACCTGCTCCTAAGTCTGAGAGAGTGACACGATCTTCTACCAGTCAGGCTGGGAGGCTGAGGAGTGGGAGAACCTATCACAGTCTGGCCAGACGGAGCTAGTTCCCGCCCTCTGTCTATTTATACCTGCATTTCCTGCTCCTCCTTTGCCTGTGATTCTTTTCTGTTTCCTGGCTCTGCTGCTCCTGCTATGATTATTGACCTTGCTTCATTTTTGACCCTGGCTTTACTGACTACGCTCCTGCTCTGCGATTTGTACCTCGTGCACTCCTGGTTTGACTCGGCTCGTTCACTACTCTTGTTGCTCACTGTGTTGCCGTGCCAACTGCCCCATTTCCCTTAGCTTCTGTGTACCTTTGTCTGTTTGTCTGTCGTGCACTTATTGAGCGTAGGGACCGTCGCCCAGTTGTACGCCGTCGCCTAGGACGGGCCGTTGTAAGTAGGCAGGGACTGAGTGGCGGGTAGATTAGGGCTCACCTGTCTGTCTCCCTACCCTGTCATTACACCCCCACCTTATAAACTGAAACACCAGTAAAACACTAAACAAAACTACTACCAAGCAAAATCTGCACTCCAAAAGCCAAATGGCGCTCCTTCTGGGCCTGGCAGTGTGCCCAAGCAGCAGTTTGACCACATAAGGGGTATTACCGTACTCTGGAGAACCGCTTAAGAATTTATGGGGTGTGTGTCTCCAGTGGTACAAGCTGGGCACAACACATTGGGCACTGAAATAGCATATCTGTGGAATATGGCAATTTTCAATCTGCAACATCCACTGTGCACTAATTTCTGCAAAACCTTTGGGGTCAAAATGCTCACTACACTTCTAGATGAATTCCTTGAGGGGTGTAGTTTGCTAAATGAGGGCACTTCTCGGGAGTTTTCACTGTACTGGTACCTCAGCGCAATGCAACATGGCGTCAAAAACTAATTTTGTAAAAATTCCACTCCAAAAACGAAATTGCGCTTTTTCCGTTTAGACCCTTGCCGTATGTCCAAATAGCAGTTTACAACCACATATGGGGTATTTCCCTAATCAGGAGAAATTGTAACACATTTTGGGGTGTCTTTTCTCCTGTATTCCTTGTGGAAATGAAAAATTATGAGCTAAATTTACAGGTTATTGGAAAAAAAATATTTTTTTCATTTTCATGGCCCAATTCTAATAAAATCTATAAAACACCTGATGGCTCAAAATGCTCACTACACCTCTAATTTAATTCTTTCAGGGGTATAGTCTCCAAATTGGGATCACACCTGGGGAATTTCTACTGTACTGGTACTTCAGGAACTCTGCAAATGCGACATCGCCCCCAGAAACCAATTCAGCAAAATCTGCGCTGCAAAATCCAAATGGTGCTCCCTCCCTTCTGAGCCCTGCCGTGGGTCCAAATAGCAGTTTATTACCACATATGCAATATTGCCTTAATCAGGAGAAATTGCTTTATAAATGTTGAGGTGATTTTTCTCCTTTATTCCTTATAAAAATTAGAAAATTCCGTTTTTTTTCCGAAAAAATGTCTCTTTTCATTTTCACAGACTAATTCCAATAAATTCAGCAAAAAAGCTGTGGGGTCAAAATGCTAACTATACCACTAGAAAATTTCCTTGAGGGGTATAGTTTCCAAAATTGGGTCACTTTTAAGGGGTTTACACTGTTTAGGTCCCCCCAGGTAGTTGCAAACGTGACACGGCACCGAAAACCATTCCAGTAAAGTCAGCGCTCCAAAATTCAAATGGTGCTCCTTCCCTTCTGAGCCCTGCTGTGGGTCAAACCGCAAGTTTATTACCACATATGGGGTATTTCCGTAATCGGGAGAAATTGCTTTACAAATGTTGGGGTGCTTTTTCACCTTTATTCCTTGTAAAAATTCGAAATTTCTAAGTTTTTCCAGAAAAAAAAGTAGATTTTTATTTTCACAGACTAACTCCAATAAATATACCAAAATACATGTGGGGTCAAAATGCTAATTATACCCCTAGATAAATTCCCTGAGAGGTGTAGTTTAAAAAATGGGGTCACTTTTGGGGGTTTCCAATGTTTTGGCACCACAAGACCTCTTCAAACCTGACATGGTGCCTAAAATTTATTCTAAAAAAAGGAGGCTCCAAAATCCGCGAGGTGCTCCTTTGCTTCTGAGTCCTGTGTTTCAGTCCATTAGTACACTAGGGCCACATGTGGGATATTTCTAAAAACTGCAGAACCTGGGCAATAAATATTGAGATGCGTTTCTAAGGTAAAACCTTCTGTACCAGGTCGAAACACTTTCGTAATGCTGTTTTGAATACTTTGAGGGGTGCCGTTTTCAAAATAGGGTGTTTTATGGGGGTTTCTAATATATAGGGCCTTCAAAACCACTACAGAACTGAACTCGTCCCTGAAAAAAATAGCTGCTAAAGTTCTAAACCTTGTAACGTCCTAGAAAAATAAAACGTTGTTCAAAAAACAATGCAAACATAGGAGACATATGGGAAATGTTAATTAGTAACTATTTTGTGTGGTATTTCTATCTGTTTTACAAGCAGATACATTTAAATTTGAAACAATCATAATTTCTTAACTGGTTCCCGACCGCTGGCTGTATTTTTACGGCCTGCGGTCAGGGTCCTTAAAACCCGAGCCATAGACTTTTTACGGCTCGGGTTTTAACTTGCTGCCCGCGCGATCGGGCAGCTGAATGTCGGGTCTCCGGCTGTCAGTGACTGCCGGGGACCCTGAGGAGAATATAGAAGCAGATTTAGCTGCTTCTGTCTTCTCCGATGTCTTTTTACACAGCGCTCAATGAACGCTTTGTATAGGAATAGAGGCAGCAGCCGCTGTCTCTATTCCTCCCGGTGATCATGTGACTGGTCACATGATCGCCGGGTGCCGTTACTTACAGACTGCTGCTGGGTCTAACTAGACCCAGCACAGCCCTATTAGTGACAATCGTCACTATGAGAGGGCTGATTTCCCTTGTAACTGGGGCTGCTGTGCAGCTCCAGTTACAGTGGAAAAACATGGTGTAAAAGAAAGAAAAAAAACATATAAAGTTCCCCAAAGGTCTTTTTTGACCTTTGGGGGACAGACCATAGTAATAAAAAAATAGTAAAGTCAAGTGCAAAAAAAAATTATATAATAAATACACATAAAATACCCACCCCCAAAAAAACAGTTCCCCCCCGCCAATCATTGTTGTAACGCTAGCGCTGACCCAATTACTCTAATATAGACATGTAATATATTAAAATTTATGGTAGACAATGACGATCACAAATAAAAGGTCTATTTTAGGGTAAAACTATGTTATTACCAAAAAAAAATAGCTGAAACGTAAAAAAGCTTATTTTTTTACTATTATTTTCAAACTTTATGAATAAAAATTCTAAATTAGCAAAAAAGGTGTGTATAAAAACGATAAAAAATGAAACCTGCATTGTCTACGGAAAAAACTTCGCAAAAATCACGTCGTTAGCCCAACAAATAAAAAAGTTATAGCCATTTAACTAACGCGTGCTAAAAAGGGCTAAACGATGTCTGGTCCTGAAGGCGCAAAATAGCCCGGTCCTGAACTGGTTAAAATTTTCTCTAAATGTTGGTGTTTTTCACAAAGCAATGAACTTATCGAGCAAATTTTTTCACTAACATAAAGTACAATTTGTCACGAGAAAACAATCTCAGAATCAATTGGATAGGTAAAAGCATTCCCAAGTTATTACCACATAAAGTGACACATGTCAGATTTGAAAAAATGGGTCTGGTCCTCAAGGCCAAAATGAGCTTGGTCCGCAAGGGGTTAAAGTGTGTGTGTGTGTGTGTGTGTGTGTGTGTGTGTGTGTGTGTGTGTGTGTGTGTTCTCTGCTGTGCAGCTAACTAGGGCGAGGGGTTAATTGCTCACAGGTGAAATAATTTAGCCTGTATGTCTCACTTTGAGCTTGCTCTCATTGGGCTTGGTTGACTAAGTGGTTTGTGAACAAGAGGAGTTATTAAACCGGATTAGGTTGCTGTGTTCCTGTGTGTGATATTGTGTGTGATGAATGAATTGAGTGCTTGCAAATAGAAGCTAGCAAAACTGACACAATTTAAAACCCTTTTTTGATTCTCAGGTTCTCTGCTGTGCAATTTACTAGGGGGAGGGGTTTATAACTCTCAGGTGATATAAAATAGCCTGCCGGACTCTCTTTGAGTTTCCTCTCATTGGGCTTGTTTGACTAAGTGGTTTGTAAACAAGTGACTTATTAAACCGGATTAGGTTGCTGTGTTCCTGTGTGTGATACTGTGTGTGATAAATGAATTGAGTGCTTTCAAATAGAAGCTAGCAAAACTGACACAATTTAAAACCCTTTTTTGATTCTCAGCTTCTCTGCTGTACAGCTTACTTAGGGGAGGGGTTTATAACTCTCAGGTGATATAAATTAGCCTTCAGGACTCACTATGAGTTTGCTCTCGTTTGTGAACAAGTGGAGTTAATAAAGTGGACTGGGTGACTGTGTTCCTGTGTGTGATGCTGTGTGTGATAAATTAAATCAGTGCTTGCAAATAGAAGCTAGCAAAACTGACACAATTTAAAACCATTTTTTTCTTCTCAGTTTCTCTGCTGTGCAGCTAACTAGGGGGAGGGGTTAATGGCTCACAGGTGAAATAATTTAGCCTGCTTGTCTCAATTTGAGCTTGCTCTCATTGGGCTTGGTTGACTAAGTGGTTTGTGAACAAGTGGAGTTATTAAACCGGATTGGGTTACTGTGTTACTGTGTGTGATACTGTGTGTGATAAATTAATTGAGTGCTTGCAAATAGAAACTAGCAAAACTGACACAACTTAAAACCATTTTTTTATTCTCAGCTTCTCTGCTGTGCAGCTAACTATGGGGAGGGGTTTATTGCTCTCATGTGATTTAAATTAGCCTACAGGATTCACTTTGAGCTTGCGCTCACTCGGCTTGGTTAACTAAGTGGTTTGTGAACAAGTGGAGTCATAAAACTGTATTGGGTTACTGTCTTCCTGTGTGTGATAAATGAATTGAGTGCTTGCAAAAAGAAGCCAGCAAAACTGACACAATTTAAAGCCCTTTTTTTTCTCAGCTGTTCTGCTGTGCGGTTAAGTAGGGGGAGGGGTTAATTGCTCTCCCGTGATATAAATTAGCCTGTAGGACTCACTGTGAGCTTGTTCTCATTGGGCTTGGTTGACTAAGTGGTTTGTGAACAAGTGGAGTTATTAAACTGGATTGGGTTGCTGTGATCCTGTGTGTTATAAATGAACTGAGTGCTTGCAAAAAGAAGCTAGCAAAACTGACACAATTTAAAACCGTTTTTTTTCTTCTTAGATTCTTTGCTGTTACGCTAACAAGGGGGAGGGGGAATTGCTCTCAGGTGAAATAAGTTAGCCTGCATGTCTCACTTTGAGTTTGCTCTCATTGGGCTTGGTTGACTAAGTGGTTTGTGAACAAGTGGAGTTATTAAACCGGATTGGGTTGCTGGGTTCCTGTGTGTGATACTGTGTGTGATAAATGAAATGAGTGCTTGCAAATAGAAGCTAGCAAAACTGACACAATTTAAAACCATTTTTTTCTTCTCAGTTTCTCTGCTGTGAAGCTAACTAGGGGGAGGGGTTAATGGCTCACAGGTGAAATAATTTAGCCTGCTTGTCTCAATTTGAGCTTGCTCTCATTAGGCTTGGTTGACTAAGTGGTTTGTGAACAAGTGGAGTTATTAAACCGGATTGGGTTACTGTGTTACTGTGTGTGATACTGTGTGTGATAAATTAATTCAGTGCTTGCAAATAGAAGCTAGCAAAACTGACACAATTTAAAACCATTTTTTTCTTCTCAGCTTCTCTGCTGTGCAGCTAACTATGGGGAGGGGTTTATTGCTCTCATGTGATTTAAATTAGCCTACAGGATTCACTTTGAGCTTGCGCTCACTCGGCTTGGTTAACTAAGTGGTTTGTGAACAAGTGGAGTTATAAAACTGGATTGGGTTACTGTGATCCTGTGTGTTATAAATGAACTGAGTGCTTGCAAAAAGAAGCTAGACACAATTTAAAACCGTTTTTTTCTTCTTAGATTCTTTGCTGTTACGCTAACAAGGGGGAGGGGGAATTGCTCTCAGGTGAAATAAGTTAGCCTGCATGTCTCACTTTGAGTTTGCTCTCATTGGGCTTGTTTGACTTAGTGGTTTGTGAACAAGTGGAGTTATTAAACCGGACTGGGTTGCTGTGCTCCTGTGTGTGATACTGTGTGTAATAAATGAAATGAGTGCTTGCAAATAGAAGCTAGCAAAACTGACACAATTTAAAACCCTTTTTTTCTTCTCAGCTTCTCTTTTTTGTGGCTAATTAGGGGGAGGGGTTAATTGCTCTCAGGTGATATAAATTAGCCTGTAGGACTCACTTTGAGCTTGTTCTCATTTGGCTTGGTTGACTAAGTGGTTTGTGAACAAGTGGATTTATTAAACCGGATTTGGTTGCTGTGTTCCTGTGTGTGATGCTCTGTGTGATAAATGAATTCAGTGCTTGCAAATAGAAGCTAGCAAAACTGACACAATTTAACTGGTTCCCGACCGCTGGCTGTGTTTTTATGGCCAGCAGTCAGGGTCCTTAAAACCAGAGCCGTAGACTTTTTACGGCTCGGGTTTTAACTTGCTGCCCGAGCGATCGGGCAGCTGAATGTCGGGTCTCTGGCTGTCAGTGACTGCTTTCGCTGCTTCTTTCTTCTCTGATCACTTGTACACAGTGCTCAATGCGCGCTGTGTATAGGAATAGAGGCAGCGGCCCCGCCACTGTCTCTATTGCTCCCGGTGTTCATGTGACTGGACACATGATCGCCAGGTGCCATTAGTGGCAGACTGCTGCTGGGTCTTACTAGACCCAGTACAGCCCTATTAGTGACAATCGTCACTATGAGAGGGCTGATTTCCCCTGTAACTGGGCCTGCTGTGCAGTCCAGTGGGTCCGCACAGCCTTCATGACAACAGGATTGATGGCTTTAGGCAAAACAAGAAACAAAATTAGTTCAGAATGAAGGGCTCCAACGTGGAGCTTCAGCGGCTTGGTTTCAGATACGATCAGGTCAGGCAGAGGCAGTCCATTGACCGAGGCAACAGCCAAAGACGTCTCCAGAGGGACTGTGGGCAACTGGAGAAGATCCACTAGGTCTTTTTGGATGAAGTTTGCTGCGGACACTGAGTCCAGATAGACGGAGACCCGGTGCGTCTTTTCACCAGACACTATGGTCACGGGAATATACAGATTAGAGGAAAACTTTCTATTTAGCGCCGTTCCACCTAGGGATATCTCTAACTTGCAGAGGATTAGCAGAAATAATACAGGATGGGTGAATGATAGTTTGCGGAGGCTCCACGGTGCCCTCTGTTTCAATTGACCTGGACAGGGCATTGGCCCTCACATTTTTGTCCGGGGGCCGGTAGTGGGGCACAAACTGGAACCGGGCGAGGAACAACGACCACCTGGCTTGACAGGGGTTCAGCCGTTGAGCCGACTGAAAATATGTAAGGTTCTTGTGGTTGGTGTATATCAGGATGGTGTGGGCTGCGCCCTCTAGCAGATGTCTCCATTCCTCCAGAGCCAATTTAATGGCCAGTGACTCCCGATCCCCAATAGAGTAAGTGTGCACTGCGGAGCAAAAAAGTCTCGAGTAATAGCCACATATCACTGCCTTTCCTTTGAGGCCTCTCCGGAATAGAAGTGCAGCTGCGCCAACAGAGGAAACGTCCACCTCCAACGAGTACTGTCGAGAGATGTCAAGATGACAGAGGATTGAGGCTGAGGTAAAGGCATTCTTGAGGCTAGTAAATGCAGATTCTGCCTCTGGAGTCCACACCTTGGCATTCACACCCAATTTGGTAAGGGTGGTGATGGGAGCCGTCGATGAGAAGTTTGGGATAAACTGCCAGTAGAAGTTGGCGAATCCCAAAAAACGCTGTATGGACCGCAGGCCTTGAGGACATGGCCGTTCCAGGATGGACTTTACTTTCTCAGGATCCATCTTGAGACCTTGATCTGAGATGATGTAACCCAGGAAGGGCGGGGAGTTCTTTTCAAAGACGCACTTCTCCAGCTTGGCATACAGACGATTCTCCCTTAATTGTAGTAGACCTTGACGAACATGCCTCCCATGAGTAGTCGGATCTGGAGAGAAAATCAGAATATCATCGAGATAGACCACAACACAGACATAGAGAAGATCTCGGAAGATATCATTGACGAATTCCTGGAAGACAGCGGGAGCATTACACAGACTGAAGGGCATCACCAGGTATTCATAGTGCCCGTCTCGAGTATTAAATGCCGTTTTCCACTCATCACCTTGACAGATTCGGATCAAATTTTAAGCTCCATGCAAATCTAGTTAAGAGAAGATCTTGGCTCCTCGTATGCAGTCAAATAGTTCAGAAATTAGTGGCAACAGATATTTGTTCTTGACCGGGACTTGATTGAAACAACAGTAGTAAATTCAAGGCCGAAGAGATCCATCTTTTTTCTTGACAAAGAAGAACCCAGCCCCCGGCCAGGAAGGAGGATTTTTGTATGAAACCCCTCTCCAGATTCTCCTTGATATAGGCCGATATAGACTGAGTCTCTGGCAAGGAGAGGGGTTATATCCGAGCACGGGGATGGGACGCATTTGGAACCAGTTCAATGGGGCTGTCATAAGTCCAGTGTGGAGGAAGCATCTCAGCCTCCTTCTTGCTGAAGACATCCGCAAAGTGAGAGAAATGAGGTGGTAATCCTGCCAATGACTGAGGCAGAGGAGGCTGGACAGGAGGGATCTGTAACAGGCAGCAGCTGCGACATTTGGAGCCCCATTGGAGAACTTCTCCGGAATTCCAGTCCATGGCTGGGGCATGTAGTCGGAGCCAACGCTGGCCCAGTAGGATAGGATTGACGGCTTTAGGCAAAACAAAACATGAAATTAGTTCCGAATGAAGGGCTCCAACTTGAAGCTTCAGCGGCTTGGTTTCAGGTACGATCGGGTTGGGCATGGCAGTCCATTCACCAAGGCAACAGTCAAAGACGTCTCCAGAGGGACTGTGGGCAACGAGAAGATCCACTAGGTCTTTTTGGATGAAGTTTGCGGCCGACCCTTAGTCCAGATACGCAGAGACTCGGTGCACCTTTTCACCAGACACTATGATCATGGGAATGGACAGGTTAGAGGTGAACTTTCTATCTAGCGCCATTCCACCTAGGGTTGTCTCTCTAAGCAATCCTAGGCATTGGAGTTTGGCATTGGGACAACTGGTGATGGCAACAGGGATTGCTGGAACATAGGAGCCAGCTTAGGGAATCTTCTCTCCCGACGAACCTCTTGGGATCGCTCCCGGATCCTTATCAATCCGGGTGGCTAGAAGTTGAGGTAATCAAGGGTAGGTGGCAGATCACGAGCGGCAAGCTCATCTTTATTTTTAGGAGACAGTCCCTGCCAGAATGTAGCCACCAAGGCCTTGTTGTTTCAGGACAGCTCTGCCACCAGGGTGTGGAATTGAATGGCATACTCGCCGACGGAGGTGTCCACCTGGCGAAAGGTCAGAAGAGATGCAGCTGCTGAGGAGACTAGTCCAGGTTCCTCAAATACCATGTGAATTGTCTGTAGGAAACACTGGAAGTCACGGGTCTCTGGTCCCTGACGTTCCCAGATAGGGTTTGCCCATACTAGGTCCTTGCCAGTAAGGAGTGAGACTATAAATGCGATCCTTGCGCCATCAGTAGGAAATGCTCTGGCATGTAGACTGAAGTGGATCTGCCACTGGTTCAGAAATGCCCTGCAGGTTCTCGCATCTCCGTTGCAGCGAGGAGGTAGTGGCCGCAAGAATCGGGAGTCAGCACTGGTACTGACAGGAGGTGTAGCAGGAGGAACAGCCAGAGCAACAGGAACGGATGCTGAGATGACTGCAGCTTGTGCATCCAGCCGATGTGTAATGGTGTTCACCACCTGGAGGAGTTGGCCCTGTTGTAATTGGCAGACTAGCATATCCGCCTGCATGGCTTGTGATGTCGTCACAGTCTTGGGTTGACCAGCAGGGTCCATGGCCTGAGCGTACTGTCACGATCTGTGGGAATGTGGACCCACTGAGCCGTACCGCCATAGCGGCATAGCAGCTTGATAAACAGTGTACCAAGTCAATGTCTATATAGTCCAAGCACAAGGGTACCTGTAGTAGTTCAGACAGTAGTAACGGCTAGGCTCAGATGGGACCTTGGCAGCAGACACCAGCTGTGGTGTAACACAGCAGGCGTGACGGATGGCAGAACACGACTCCAACTTTCTAAGGCACAGGAACAATGGTAGCACGGTGTACAGGATACAGGTAGCAGGTACGGGAACACTAGGAACAGGATAACACTAAGGAACCATTTGCAAGACTAACACGGGTAAACACAATAACGCTCAGGCAATGAGTGAAAGGGCAGATCCCTTTTTATAGTCCAGGGTGATCATGGGTAAATTGATGATTATTTTACGCACACTGGCCCTTTAAGGCCGGGAACAAGTGTGAACGCGCACCCTACGGGACACCGCAGCTCCACGGCTGCGGCCATCAGGGGGTGAGTAAGCTCGACGGTCCGTCTCCGTGGACGCTACAGGGGGGCTAGATTAAATAGACTGATGGGTCTGAAGGTGTTACAAATGGCAAGGAGTTTAATTGCCAAAGAGTGGAAGAATGAGGAACCTCCTAGTGTTAAATGCTGGGTGACTAGAATGAACTAGCTGTTTGTTGCAGAGAAATATGATATAGAACAAAGAGGTGAGGGGTCTCGATTTTGGCAGATTTGGCAGGATTGGGAGGATAATATAGGAACTGGGGCTTGGTGAATTCTTAATGTAAGAAGGCGTCTCTACAGGGCTAAACGCTCTCCTTTGGTGGTGTTATTTCTTTTTTTTTTTCATCCTGGGTTAAGGGAAGGGGCTGGGTGAAACAGGTGGTTTAAAAGTAAAAAGAAAAAGAAAATTCTTACGAGTATCGCAATAACCCATATGTGGACCTTAACTGCTGCTTGGGCACATGGCAGGGCTCAGAAGGGAAGGAGCACCATTTGACTTGTGGAGCGCAGATTTGCGGGATTGGTGTTCAGGTGCCGTGTCACATTTGCAGAGCACCTGAGGTACCAAAGTAGATTGGAAACCCCCGCGAGGTGACCTCATTTTGGAGACTAAACTCGAGGCATTTATCATTTGCCTGGACATATGACAGGGCTCAGGAGTAAAAGAGCACCATGGGCATTTTAGGCCTTTTTAGTTATCTCCCAGCACTGGCCCACAATGACAGGGCTTTGAGTAAGGCCTAATTCACACGAGCGTATTTCATGTCCATGTTACGCGCGTGAAACCAACGCACGTCACACGCACCTATGCAAGTCAATGGGGCCATTCAGACATTGTCTTTTTTACACAGCGTGTGTCCGCTGCGTGAAACTCACGGCATGTCCTATACTTGTGCGTATTTTGCGCATCACGCACCCATTGGAATCAATGGGTGCGTGAAAATCACGGACAGCACATGGATGCACATCCGTATGACATGCGTATTTCAAGCAAGAGTTGCAAATTTTATCTAAATGAGTTTGAAAAGATCTAGAAACAGCCAGAAACCAGGAAGTGCTTGTTGAGTGGGTTTTAGCATTGTGGGTTGGTTAGGATAGAAGTGCAGCCATGCCACGCCCTTTTGATGTTGAGAAATAAATATGTCTGGTTCAAGAGAGGCCTGAACTCTGGGACAGGCGGAGTGAAGACTACCACGACCATATTAAAAAGGATATTGCGTGGAACGACATAGGCAAAACATTGTTTCCCCAGCAGTGGAGTAAAAGCACAACTGGTGAAAGGAAAAAAATTGGTAAGTACAGATCGTTTTTGGTGTTAAATATCCCTGTTTGTACAGTGTGTCCCCGTGCTAACAAGTCCTAATTTACAAGCCTATAGTAGGTGGCACGGTTGAATTTGCTGTGGTTAGTTCTGTCCCTATTTTGAGTTTTTAAAGTGTTTTTAAAGGTTTATGTGTTTTGTGAGAAAAAGGCATTAAAACACTGTTTGTTTATACTCTTTAAAGGAACAGTGTCACGAAAAAAAATTTTTTTACATCAGTTTGATTTTAGTGTTTTATTAAAAACTTTTATATTTATTTGTGTGTTTGTGTTTTACTTTTTTTTATTTTTTCACTTTTTCTTCCCTATGGGGGCTGCCATTTTTTTTTCCATTTCTGTATGTGTCGATTAACGACACATACAGACATGGAATACGGCAGCTACAGTCCCATAGTGAATGCGAACGGGACCCGTTCCATCCACTATGCTGTACGCCGTCTGTGTGGGAACGGCGCATGCGCCGCTCCCACACAGTCCAAGTTGAACTGTGCGCCGTCCGGCGCCATTTTCCTGTAGACCGGAAGTCGCGGCCGGACAGTAAGATTACTACTTCCGGTCGCGGCTTCCGGACTTGTGCACTTGTGCACTTGGAGCGGCGGTAGCAGACGGAGCGGACGGACCAGAGGGAGCGGCGGCGACTGGAGCAGGTAAGTTATTTCTGTGTATGGAAGTGTTTTACTGTGTGTTTACTAGTGTATGTAAACCTACTACACTGTGTGTTAGCTCAAAAAATGGCGACACACAGTGTAGGAGGTTTGACCGTTCAATCCCCTCGTTTCTCCCGGCACTAGCCAGGATAAAGGAGGGGGGATTCTGAGAGCTCACTAGAGCGAGTGAGTTTTTTCCAATTTTGCAGCATAAAGCAATGTGGTTGCTTTACCACATGCAATGCTGCAATTTTGGGAATTGCTCCATCTAGTGACCAGCACTGGGAAATATTATAAATTAGAATCGAATTTATTATATTTCCTGACTCGTGAAAAAAATTAAAAAAATTAGAACAATGTTTAATCACCTATACACTAATTGTTTAACTAAAAAAAACAAAACATTTTTTTCTAGCGTCACATTCCCTTTAAGTTGATGATGTGAAGACAAGATGGTGAAGCACCAGAGATCAATTTTGCCACGAATATAGTGCAAAAGGGAAAAGTGGTGATGGACCCTCCAAGAAGAGACGATACATGTACACGAAACAGTTAATGTTTTTGAAAAACATTTTGGAGATGAGGCTGTAAGTTTTATAATTATTAATTATTGTAATGTCTGTTTTTGCCTCTCATACAGTCATTAGGTACTTAGCCCCTTTTTGAAATACTAAAATGAAACTTATATTTTAATTCTAGAACCACTGACAATATGGCAGACTCTGAAGAGGAGGATGGGCAGGACCAGTCGCAGGCAGTAGAGCAAATGTCTACCCTACTGCCAAGTACACCTGAGCCCAGAATGGATGAGCCAGTGGCTCAGTCATCCTCCCACATAGATGTGGCATATGATGTAAATGTGCAAAGCCAACCTACAGGCAGGAGGCATCGGCGAGACATCCCTTCTGCAGCTAGCCAGGTGGACTCACGTGTCCTCGAGTATCAACGCTATAGAGCAGTGGCGTGGATTTGCAGAGAACGCCATTGGTTCCAGCACAGCATCACATGCTGCTTCCCATCTTGGGAGCCAGCCTCCAATGCAGCATCCGTTACGGCCAATGTCCACACGAATGTCCATATTTTCCACGGGATAGACATTGTCAGGGCTACTCCAGACCAGTAGAGAGCTGTCCTCCTCAAGCTAGCCATTTGTTCCACAGTCAGCATCAGCACCACTGTTCTGTAGCTGAACATCCATATTAGGACCGAGGAGAGCATACTGGTGCCGAACCGTACGCAACAGCATCCTCGCCCCGCCATTTTCAAGACCTGTAAATGGTATAATGTGGGTCCCATGTTTTTTTATAAACATTTTATGGCTTATGTTTTTTTGCTAAGTAAAAAAAAAAAAAACATACCCAAGATAAAGTTCGAATTAGTTGGTGACAATGAGTGTGTCTATTATTTTACACATGGTTATTAATGTTTTAAATACATGATGGTCTTTAATTCTTTTAGCTGTTCTTTAAAACAAAACATTGTGAAACAACATAAATGAGGTATTAGTTCATCTCTTGGTGTTTGGCATTATTGATATCCCAAGTAATGCAGGCCTTGCTGTGCTTGAATATTTTAAATAAAAATATCATCAAAGAACGAAAATTAACATTGCTTAATGCAGTGATAAATGCAACCCAAGACTGTATTACAGATAAAAATAATGTGGAAACACCAAAAAAAATAAGCTCGCAACCCACGTCAACGGTCCTTATGTATTGCGAGTCCCTACAGTACAACCAAAAAAATAAGACATATATTAAATCTAAACATTCAGCATTATCCTCCCCAAAGAAATGTGCCACCCTAAATACAATCGTGCTGCCCTGGAACCGCACCAGCAGGGCTCACAAAATAGTCTGTAAACATTTTGCGAACTCGGAGTCCAGATGTTACGGCCCTGCCTTGAGGATTTTGTGGAACAATGCCTTGTGTGGTTGGCATGGTTTCAATAAAATTGTTATCAAATGTAGCATCATGTATGCATGTAAAATTATGCAAAACTACACAGGCCTGAATGACACGAGTAACATTATCCGGATTCATTTGCATCGTTGACAGAAATACCCGCCACTTGTTGGACATAATGCCAAAGGCACATTCCACAAATCATCGTGCTCTGCTTAGCCGATAATTGAAGATGCGCCTTCGAGGAAATGGACGCATTACATGGGTTGTAAGGCCAAAACCCTAATCTGCCACAATTACTTATGGAGCCGGTGGTCCGCTTGAGCAAGGGAGTATGCAGGGATCAGGTATACCTAGCTGGTTGCTCATAAGAGGTTGACCCATTCTGGATGCCCTAAATATGCACGCATCAGCACAGCTACCATACGGCCCAATGTCTACTATAGTAAAATAATGATTACTGTCAGCCAAGGCCAACAAGACGATGGAAAAAAATGCTTGTAATTAAAGTATCTGTAGCCGGAGTGGGGGGGTTTCTTCACAATGTGCTTCCCGTCTAGTGCACCAATACAATTTGGAAATTGGGTGACATTTAAAAATGCTTTCGAAATCGACATCCACAGTTGTGGCGAGGGATCTGGCATTGTCTGCCAGATCACTAGACAAGTGGATGTGACAATGTAGGAAATGGTGGACACTCCAAAAAGAAACTCAAAATTGTAACTATTTCCCGTTGCAAGAAATCTGTATGTAAGTAAGGAAATAAAAACAAGACAAAAAAAAAGGGAACATATAACATGTAGGTAAATAAGGTCACAATTATTCAGATTTCGAATAAAGATGATCAAAACATACCTCAAGGTGACAATGAGTCGTTCATCAGGGGAAATGCTGCGCCGCATGTTTGTGTCCTGGTAGGTGATTCCTGTACGAATCTCCTCAAGCAGCAGATCAAAGGTGGGCCCTGACATGCGGCAAAATGAGTGAAATTTCTCAGGGTGATGGCGCAGGTCCTCATAGAGGGTATGAAAGTGACCTTTTCAGTTGCGTTGGGAAACAAGAGGATGAACCCAAAACCTCCTTCTTCTCCGTGGTTCCTCCTCAACTTTTGGCGATTTACACAGTATTTGCCCACAATTGCAGGGCTCCGAGATCAAATAGTAAATCAAACCCCAAGAAGTGATTCTTTTTTGGAAATTACACCCCTCAATGCATTTATCAAAGGATGTAGTAAGCATTTGACCCCAAGTTATTTTTTACCAGAAATAAATGCGCAGCTGATGGTGTAAAGTAGAAATTGCAATTTCCCACTAATAGATCATTTTAGTGTGCATGCCCAGCTTGTGCCACTAAGGATAAATATCTCATAAACTGTTAAGCGAGTTCTCCTGGGTTTGACAATGTAAACGTAAACTGCTATTTGGGCACACTGTAGGGCTCAGAAGAAAGGGAGTTCAGACGTTTTAAGTGCGGATTTTGCTTGGTAGTAGTTTTGTTTGGGGTTTTACTGGTAATTCAGTTTATAATGTGGGGCTGTGCGGAGTACATCAGAGCATGATAAGGTGGTATAAAAATGGGGTATATAAATAATAATTTATAGATGTGCGGCCAGTGTCGCACTGATAAATGGTTTCCTTTTTGGAAAACACTGCACCTTTTGTGTCGCAACATTCTGAGATCCATAACTTATTTATTCATTGACCGAGCTGTGTGAGGGTTTATTTTTTGTGGGACAATCTGTAATTTTTATTGGTACCATATTGTGGTACATGCGACTATTGATCACTTTTTATTCCATTTTTTGGGAGGCAAGGTGACCAAAAAACAGCAATTCTGGTATTGTTTTTTATTCTTTTTTTTTACAGCCTTCACCGGCCGCTATAAATCGCATATTAACTTTATTTTATGGGTTGATGTGATTACGACGATACAAAATTTATACAATTTTTTTTATCAAACAGCATACATTTAATGAAAAAAACTTTTTTTTTAATTTGGCCAATTTTTAAGTGCTTCTGAGCCCGTTCTATCACTGTCACATACAGCTAACACCTTGGCGTCAGCGACGTAGCTGTACATGATAAGTTGCCAAGGCGTTAACTATAGCAATACATTTCTTAGAATGGCAGTTATAATAGGTTATAATAGGAATGTTGGGGCAAATTTTCTACTGTGTAAAAAAATTATAATTTTAGACTAATTTAAGAACAGAGGTTTGAGCCTCACTAGATACTTTTTATAAGTGTCTAGAAAGGGCAATGGCTTAGCGGGAAATGTGGAGTTCCTTAACCCGTTAGTGACTGCCAATACGCCTTTTAACGGCGGACACTAACGGGCTTTATTCTGATGCATATGCCTTTTTACGGCACTGCATCAGGATAAAGTAAACAGAGCAGGGAGCTGTCAAATCTCCCTGCTCTCAGCTGCCAGAGGCAGCTGAGGGCTGGGGGCATCCCTGCTCTGCCGGGTGAGATCAATATAAGTATCGATCTCACCCGTTTAACCCCTCAGATGCGGTGCACAATAGCGTGCACCGCATCTGCGTGGTTTTGGAGAGAGGGAGGGAGCTACCTCTCTCTCCCACCGACACCGGGCGATACGATCGCCAAGTGTCTGTGTCTCCAATGGCAGCCGGGGGCCTAATAAAGGCCCCCAGGTCTGCCTGGAGCGAATGCCTGCTAGATCATGCCGGAGGCATGACCTAGCAGATGCCTGTCCGTTTTAAACGGACAGGCAGTAATACACTGCAATACAAAAGAGAATCGCATATTAAAGTCCCCTAGTGGGACTAGTAAAAAAGTAAAAAAAAAGTTTAATAAAGTTAATTTTAAAAAAAATGTGAAAAAAATTGAAAAACCCACTTTTCCCCTTACAAAATGCTTTACTATTAAAAAAACAAAATAAAGTTAAAAAGTGACACATATTTGGTATCGCCGCGTCCGTAACGACCCCGACTATAAATCTATTACATTATTTAACCTGCACGGTGAACGCCGTTAAAAATGTAATAAAAAACTATGGAAAAATTGCTGTTTTCTGTGAATCCTGACTTAAAAAAAATTTGATCAAAAGTGATCAAAAAGTCGCATCTACTCCAAAATGGTACCAATAAAAACTACAAGTCTTCCCGCAAAAAAAAAGCCCTCATACAACCACATCGGCGAAAAAATAAAAACGTTACGGCTTTTCAAATATGGAGACACAAAAACAAATCATTTTGAAAAAAATGCGTTTTTACTGTGTAAAAGTAGTAAAACATACAAAAACGATACAAATTTGGTATCGTTGCAATCATAACAACCCGCTGAATAAAGTTATTGTGTTATTTATATCACACGGTAAACGGCGTAGATTTAAGACGCGAAAAAGTGTGGCGAAATTTCAGGTTTTTTCTATTCCCCCCCCAAAATTTTTTTATAAAAGTTAAGCAATAAATAATATGTCCCCCAAAATGGTGGTATTAAAAAATACAACTTGTCCCGCAAAAAACAAGACCTTATACAGCTATGTAGACGCAAAAATAAAAAGGTTATAGCTCTTGGAATGCGACAATGGAAAAACGTAAAAAATGGCTTCGTCATTAAGGTTTAAAATAGGCTGGTCATTAAGGGGTTAAAATGCGCCATAATTCCCTAAATAAAAAGTTGATATTAGGAAATGAAAAGTGGGCTTTTGGTGCACCTTCAGACTGCATGGTTTAAGTTTATGCTTAGGAAATATGCCCGATTGTCTTTACCTTATCGTTAGTTAAAGTGATACTATTGGCAAAAGGTTCAAATACAGTTATTGCCCAGAGTGGCAGTGCCCATCCCAGCCCCAAATTCGTAATTGCATGGTCCTTGCCAATCCACAGGTGTTTCCTATAGCCTGATGTATGCTCAAGTCCCATGTAGCAGTTGTCATGACCCACCACAACCTGATGTAAAAGCTGCACGTGCGCGTGCATGGAGTCACTTTTTATACATGAATTGCAGTTTATTAAACAGTGGCTCTTGAGCACTCACAATATGCTAACACTTGTAAAGATCACTTTTGCTATGTACACTATAGCATGGTCATCAGTCATCTCATTATCATCAGCTGGCAGGATTACATTGAAAGGAAACACTTCAGTTCTAAAGCTGTAGAATCACATAGTTGACAATAGATGATGTACACAGCTAACTTCTTCCTTCTTCTTCCTGCACAGTGTCTTATGCACATGACATAGAGCATGCCCACAACCCTATTCTATAGAACGTTATTTTCGATTTTAGTTTTCCTTTTAGTTTTAGTTTTATGTTCACACGGCCTATCACAAATAGGCTTCTACCTGGCTATACACGCTGCACCTCATGACTTACACACTATCCCTCCATGTTTCACACACTTGCACCCCATTATTCATTTTATTTTATTTAGGCACTTTACTCATTACTTCCCCCTATATTTCACTTATATTATTATCACTTACACATACACTATTCATTTATTATTTTTTACTACACATGCCATGCACCACACGCCACTCCCCTCAAGACTAGTGGGAGTGGCTATTATTATTTAATGCACCTGTTCACTCGCCTGCAGCGGTGGCCGCACTTGCACACTGTTTTCCCATTTCCCTTATGTAGAGAATGGTGGGGGCCTCTGGAGCATGCCTTCCGGCGCATGCATGATGGCTCCCAACCTGGCCACCTCTCTCCAGCTGTATTCTTATCTTTGGACAGTAAGGGACAGTTCACACGTGTAAATACTGCGGTTTTTCCGCAACTAAATTTGTAGCGGAAAATCTGCAGCAAATACAGAAAAAGCAAAGTGGATGAAATAAAGCAAACCTCACGCACACGCTGGGTATATACTGAGCGGAAAATCCGCTCAGAAATTGACCTGCAGTGTGGCATTTTATTTTGCAGCATGTCAATTGTATTTGTGTAAACACTGCTTATTTGTTGCAGGTTTTCCCCATTGAATTCAATGGGAGGTAAATCCCACAACAAATAGCAGTTGTTGCGTTTTTTGCGGCGAGTTTGCCGCAAAAAGACACAATACATGAAAAAAAACAAAAAACATACCTACCCAGAAGTCGGTGTTCCTCCCTCCAGGGCGGCCTCCGGGGATGAAGTTTCATCCCATGTGACCGCCGCAGCCACACCATCACAGGATGTAGCAGCGGTCACATGGGATGAAACGTCATCCCAGGAGGCCGGCCTGCAAGCAAGCCGATTAATGTAGTAATTTTCCACAGAGGACATTCCGGGCAATATACTGCACCACAGTTTGGTGCGCTTTTCGTCTGGAATTCCCTGCCGTGCAATGGGCGGGTACGCTGTGTTCTTTTACGCAGCGTATCCGCCATTGTGAACATGGCCTTATAGGGCATGCGCAGTAGCACTGGAGCCTTTGTCAAAGTCTAAAGATCAGACAGCATGTATCTACTGAGCCATTATCAGGGCTTGTAAACTGCGCTTGCTCTTAAAGGGAATGTCTTTCAAATTATTATTATTTTTTTTATAAAGTTTTAGTTTTTTTGGTGTATTTTCTTTTCTTCCACAAGATGGGAAGTATTAAAAATGAAATAATAATTTGACATCTTTTCCCATGTTGGCCACCAGAGAGAGCACTTGCCAGAATTACAGCAAGGTGAATCAGGCATCGCAACCTGACTCACAGCTGCTGTAAATGTGGGAGGGAGACTCATCACCCCTCCCTATTTTTGGCTACAAGCCAGGAAGAGGTGTCTTCAAATTGCCAAGCATTGTCCAGCTATCAATTTGGGAGTGATTCTACAATGGCAGCTGGCAGCAGCAACAGGACACACCAAAAGGTTAATGATGAAAATCAAGAGGGAAGACCCTGTGGTGAATGACTTTTCAGTTGACAGTTTTACACTTTTGCCATTTTTGACGCATTTTACGCGTCAAAAAACGATTGATTAAGCTTTCCATTTACATCAATGCGAAAGTGTCCCGTTAGTACATATAATGCGCTTTTTTACGCAAGTGTTATTAAAAACCGTGTTGCGGGGAAAAAAAGTGTTGGCTCAAATTTTTCACATGTAAGATCCACCAAATGTTCCTACAGTTAATAGGAGTCATAATTGCGTTCCGAATAACTTGCAAAAAGCGTACACAAAATGCATTAAAAGCACAAAAAACGTGTCAAGAATCGCTTGATTAAGCTTCCCATTTACATCAATGGGAAAGCGAGCCGTTAGTACATAAAACGCGCTTTTTTACAAGAGAGTTTTTAAAAAAACGTGTTGCGTAAATAAGAGGCGTCGGGTCAAATCTTTGGTGCGTAAAACACGCTAAATGTTCCCATGTTCAGGGCCATAGCTGGGGGGCAGGCGGGGCATGTGCCCCTGGTGCAATTAGAAGGGAAGATGGGTGGGCGCCAGGGCCGCACCGTCCATGACGGCGGCCTGCTGCCTCTCTGAGGGGGCAGCAGCGCCACTAAAACCAGTCGCCGCCAACCCCCTCCTGGGCTATAGGTGATGAATGGCCGGGTACGTTCTGTGCCCGGCCATTTAATGCCTTTCAATGACTCAAGCGGCGCGATTACTTCTCTGCTCCGCTTGGGTCATTGAAAGGCACTGATTGACAGGGCAAATCATAGGATCTTAAGACCATTTGTGGTGTCACTCCCATCATATATCAGGGATACGATGGATGCTTTAAGGAAGTTGGATGGCATTAGATGTGAACAGGACGTTCTACTGGCCTCCCTGGATGTTGAGGCACTGTATAGCTCTATCCCACATGATCAGGGATGTCTAGCAATTCAACATTTCCTTAGGGGGAAAGGAACCCAATTTGCAGCTCATAATGAATTTGTTATCTCTCTTCTTAAATTTGTCCTTGAGCACAATTTCTTCCTATTTGACCAGAAATATTACCACCAACTCAGGGGAGTGGCGATGGGGAGCCCTTGTGCACCCACGTATGCGAACTTATACCTGGGTTGGTGGGAGGAGTTATGTGTTTTTTGTGAAAAAATGGAACAATGGGTACCGCATATCATACTATGGATAAGATTCATTGATGACATTTTAATACTATGGAAAGGGACCCAGGTGGATTTTGAGGAATTTGTTGCTATACTAAATGTAAATGATAAAGGTTTGTTTTTCACATCAGAGATTAGTGTGAATAAAATTACATTTCTGGATATAGTGATATCTAAGACTGCGGTTGGCAATATTCATACCAACATGTTTCGCAAAGAGACGGCCACAAATAGTTTGCTTAGGTGGGAGAGCTGTCACCCTATGAATTTAAAACGGGGAATACCAAAGGGTCAATACTTGAGGGCACGACGAAACTGCTCCACTGTATCTGACTTTAAAACATCAGCACGTGAACTGGAAAACAGATTTATTAATAGAGGATACCCGAGGCATATTCTAAGAGGGGCTTATCAGAACGCCCTAGGATGTAACCGTGATGACTTATTGAATCCCAGACCAAAGCAAAGTGATGACAATACTATCAGAGTCATTGGCACGTTTGACTCAGCTAGTTCGGAGGTAAGAGAAATCCTCCAACGCTATTGGGGGATTCTAGAGGCTGATCCGGATATTGGAGAGCTGGTGGGACATTCTCCCCTGATTACGTTCAGGAGGGGTAGGAATGTCAAGGATCATGTGGTGCATAGCCATATGGGAAGACAGGACCCCTCCACTACATGGCTCAATAGTAACATCAAAGGGACATATAGATGTGGATCGTGTAAGGCGTGTGTCTCTATTCAATGTGGCACGACTTTCAAGAGCATGAGTACGGGAAGAACTTTTGAGAACAGGACTTATATCAATTGTCGAACAAAGGGCATTGTATATATGATTACCTGTATATGCGAAAAACAATATATTGGTAAAACCATTAGAGAGTTCAGGAGGAGGATACGGGATCATATAGGGGACTGCAGAAGGAAGGAGGATACCCCGATATCTCGTCACATATGGGAAATTCATAATGGGGATAGTTCCTCTCTCAGATTCCAAGGCATTGAATATGTGAGACCCACTATGAGAGGAGGGGATATGAATAAAATTATCCTTCAAAAGGAAGCACAGTGGATTTTTCGACTGCGCACCATTGCTCCCCTGGGCCTGAACGAACAAATTTCTTATGCCTGTTTTCTATGACACCGCTTTGTCATCTAGAACGCTAACATCTAGAAACATATGTACCCTGGAATTACAGGTTGGTTTAACATGTCCCGGTCACTATATACGATATGAGGCTAATCTGAGTCCTTGTATAGGTATAATACTGTAAGGATACATGATTGATGTCCTATTATCCTTCAAAGCCATGGTAGCTGTCTTATAACTTCTCACTATGGATGTGTACCACTCCGATTGAGTAATGAGTACACCCTAGTAGATGTGAGGTATTGTTGACAGCATTTGAATTATATGAAGGTCTACATCTAATCCATAGTTATTAGATGTCTTTGGAAATTTAACATCTTGATATCGATGAGGAGCAGCGTTACATGCTTGTAACCTGCCCATTGATATGTATGAGCCCGGCTGGTCGTCATAACAACGAGACGCTATTTTGGTGTCATTCAGACGATCGAGTGCCATAAACTTGGTGAACTCTGCATTCTGGTAATAGAGGGGTTTTGTGCTGGATGTTCGGCACATTGTCCTCTGCATAGGGCATTGCTCCCACTTCTAATGTATTATTCCCCATTGGAGTACTAGATCCGCTTCTCGGATCTCCAGCGTTACTAGGGACGCTAGTCGTCCTACCTATACCCGATTGGCTGCCGAAAATGGGAGGCGTGCCACAGTCCTGACAGGTCCAGAGTGACGTGTCGGATGTGGATTGGTGGCACGCCGGGGGCATGTCAGTATGGGGGGCGGGCTCTAGCTGTTTAAAAGACCGGCACCTCGCCGGCTCGTGTGCGACCATTATATCTTGATCGTGCACGGGCCGGGAGGTTCATTAATGCACACAACCGTGCGATCCGGCATCTATATTAAAGATTATCGTTTACACTAATAATCCCTGATGATGTTCCACCAGAAACGGTGGTTCTGAAACGCGTAGGATTAACGATAGAGCATTACAACTAACAATTTAACTTTTAGTGAATACTGGTCAGTGATCTTGCAACAGGGGGCTTGCTACCGAACATTGGAGGTTTTGACCCTATTGCTGACCACAGTACTTTACGTGGCTTCAAGAGCCGGACGAGCGCAACATAGCGCAAGGTATAGCGTGGTACGGCGCTATCACTAATCAATCATTAGGATTCAGCTTTTATATAATAATAGGAGAGACTGGTCTGTGGGTAGTTAGTATCCTTTGCCCCCAGGCTAGGTCTCTACTGCTGACCGTTTGATTGAGCCTGTTATTTTGGCTATAAGGGCCCATTTTTAAGATTATCTAAATAAACTTATTTTAATCGTTCAACTCAGGCAGTAATATATGCCCTACCAATCAGCGCCTTTCATAGACGCAAGCGGTGCAATGACGTCATCGCGCCGCTTGCGTTGCTCAACCCCAGCTGACCTGCTCAGAAGAGAGCAGGTCTGCATGGCACAGGAACAGGATTAAGGTGAGTGTCCAGCTACCATTTTGGGAGTGATTCTACAATGGCAGCTGGCAGCAGCAACAAGACACACCAAAGGGCTAATGATGAAAGTCAAGAGGTAAGACCCTGTGGTGAATGACTTTTCAGTTTTCAGTTTTACACTTTTGCAATTTTTTACGCATTTTACGCGTCAAAAAACGATTGATTAAGCTTCCCATTTACATCAATGGGAAAGCGTCCCGTTAGTACATATAACGCGCTTTTTTACGCAAGTGTTATTAAAAAACGTGTTGCGGGGAAAAAAAGAGTCGGCTCAAATCTTTCCCATGTAAGATCCACCAAATGTTCCCACAGTCAATGGGAGTCATAATTGCGTGCCGAAAAACTTGCAAAAAGCGTGCACAAAATGCATTAAAAGCACGAAAAACGTGTCAAGAATCGCTTGATTAAGCTTCCCATTTACATCAATGGGAACGCAAGCCGTTAGTACATACAACGCGCTTTTTTACGAGAGTGTTTTTAAAAAAACGTGTTGCGTAAGAAAGAGGCGTCGGGCAAATCTTTGGTGCGTAAAACACGCCAAATGTTCCCATGTTCAGGGGCATAGCTGGGGGGCAGTCGGTGCATGCCTAGTGAAATTAGGAGGGAAGGTGGGTGGGCGCCAGGGCCGCACCATCCATGACGGCGGCCTGCTGCCTTTCTGAGGGGACGGCGGCGCCACTAAAACCAGTTGCCGCTAACCCCCTCCTGGGCTATAGGCGATGAATGGCCGGGTATGTTCTGTGCCCAGCCATTTAGTGCATTTCCATGACTCAAGCGGCGCGATTACTTCTTTGCTCCGCTTGGGTCATTGAAAGGTGCTGATTGACAGGGCAAATCATAGTGCCCCACCAATCAGCGCCTCTCATAGATGCAAGCTGTGCAATGACGTCATCGCGCCGCTTGCGTCGCTCAACCCCAGCTGACCTGCTCAGAAGAGAGCAGGTCTCCATTGCCCCCGGATGGCACAGGAACGGGATTAAGGTGAGTATGTAAAGTTTCCTTTTTTTAATCCTAATGAAAATGTGAGTGACATTATCTACAGGGAAGATCCTATCTACAGGGGTTGGCTGTATCTACAGGGGGGCTATATACAGGGGTGGGCTATATGTGGAGCACTATATGGGGAGCTATATGTGAGGCACTATATACAGGGGTGGGCTATATACAGGGGTGGGCTATATGTGGAGCACTATTGGGAAGTTATAAGTGAGGCACTATATACAGGGGTGGGCTATATGTGGATCACTATAGGGGAGCTATATGTGATGCACTATATACAGGGGTGGGCTATATCTGGAGCACTATTTATAGGGGGAGATATATGGAGGTTACTATCTACAGGTGTGGCATATATATTGGACACTATATACAGGGGTGGGCTAGATCTACAGGGGGGCTATATATGGAGCACTATAGGGGGAGCTATATGTGAGGCACTATATACAGGGGTGGGCTATATGTGGAGCACTATTTATAGGGGGAGATATATGTAGGGCACTATCTACAGGCGTGGGCTATATGTTGGTCACTATATACAGGGGTGGGCTACATGTTGGTCACTATCTACAGGGGGGCTATATGTGGGGCACTATCTACAGGGTGGGCTACATATGGGCACTATTTTCAGAGGGGGCTATATGTGGGGCACTATATACAGGGGGGCCTATATGTAGGGCACTACCTACAGGGGTGGCTATATGTGGGCACTATCTACAGGGGTGACTATATGTGGGACACTATCTACAGGGGGCTGTATGTGGGGCACTATCTACAGGGGCTCTATGGGGGTCACTATCTAAAGGGGGATCTATGTAGGGCACCATTTAGAGGGGGCACTATCTACAGGGGGCACGGTGTGTGTGTGTGTGTGTGTGTGTGTGTGTGTGTGTGTGTGTGTCTGTTTGTGGTGCTATTATATTTAGGGGCACAGTGTCTGGCACCATGAGAACTTTATCTTTGTTTATAGGTGCAGAAATGTTTGAAAAGTGAGAAGCTGAAGACATCTGAGTTGCAAACTGCAGAAATGGGCTGGTGGCCGGGAAAAGTTATCATACAGGTCTGAAGTGAAACAAAAACAAAAAAGAACACGGCGCCAAAACTTGAGGTATCAATATATAATGCGCGGAGAAAAAACACATATATGCTCACCTCCAAGGTTGTGAATTACCGGCATGTAATTCGTAGTAGAAAAGCTGCTGCCAATCCCAACGCAAACTCCCAAGGGGTTGCCAAGGTAGTAGAAATACAGGAAGAAAAAACGGGATGCACGGCGCTGCTTAATATGATTGATTTATTGACGATAATTGCTACGCGTTTCGATACCGGACCGGCATCTTCATCAGGCATATCATGAGAGTAGTACAAAAACACACATATATATACACAAAAGTACAAGTGAAAAGTAAGTTCATTGGACCAGTTCAGACCAGCCTCCTGGCCAAAAACCGCCAAAACCTGCAGGTCAAAGTTCAGAAATGTCAGAAAAAAATAAAAACAGTAAACAGTAAAAATGAGGTGAATAAAAGTCACAAATGGGTTGCTAGCAGATAATGAATGACATAAAAGGCCACATTTGGTACAGTAACTAGACGAACAAGGGGGTCCGTTCAGTCACGGGGCAACAGGGAAATGCTGCACTCAATGCAAACGATATGTTGTACATAAAGATGTTTTATATGTGGTATGTGAAAGGAATAAGTAGTCTGAAGTTGTCAGGGGGATAGTGAGATGGTGCGATGTCAAAAACTGTACGAGATCTTTCATACTGCGCATACTGGCGCGTTGTCATGGCAACCATAAACAAATGTATACCGGAAGAGAAGGGAAACTGTGTTGGAACGCATGGTGAAGCGCAAAAAGCGCAAGGGGGAAGTTATACACAAGGGCAAATTAAGCCAGCAACTAGCTGGAGCATATCAACTAATTATATCATAAATACAGCTATTAGACATACTTGCAATGGTGTATGCTGTATATATTTGTAAGAAGTGAAGGAATAAAACTAATAAAATAATAAAATGGCGCTTAATTATGAGGAATATGTATAACCTCAACATCGGATAGCTCTGGAAATATTAGTGCATAGATAAATCTCGATGTGGATAGTACAATGCAATATAAAAATGGAAGTAATATATAAAAATTAAAATTAGGTTAGTATCGACCTTAAGAAATACCATATCAAATAAAATTAATAATTAATAAACCATCAAAGAAATTAATAATTAATAAACCATCAATAGAAAGGCTATCCATAGAATTAATAAATTACAATACATGAAATAAGATTGACATTAATCCAACGCGGACTCCGTAATATCATTAAGGCTATTAGGAAATAAGGTCGCCAATTTGTATATCCAAAAATTTTCTCTTTGCTTTAATCTAATAAATCTATTAGATATATCAAGGGGTATTTTTTCAATGGGAGTCACAGTGATAGAATCAAAATTGCACTTATGTTCAGTGGCACAGTGGCGGGACACGCTATGTTTTTCAAACCCAGTCCTAACATTAAATCTATGTTTATTGACCCTACATCTAAGGGTTTGGGTGGTACGACCCACATATTGTCGATTGCACGTGCATTGTAACAGGTATATGACATAGTCACTACCACAGTTGAGAAAACTTTTTATCGGAAAACTTTCATTCGTAATTATGGAAGTGAAGTGCGTTTTTTTGTTTGAAATGTTTAGACAACAGAGACATCTAGATTTGCCACAACGATACGACCCATTAATAATTAATGATGTTTTTGGAGGGTCTTGAGTAATTTTATGCAGTTTGCTCGGCGCTATCATGTTTCTTAACGTTTTTGCCCTTCTATATGTGATCTTGGGCCTAATGGGAAGGATTTTTTTTCATGTATTGGTCATTTTTTAGAATGTGCCAATGCTTCAGAAGTATAGAATTAATTAATTTACTCCCTTTATTAAAGGTAGTGATAAAATTACAGTTAAAATCGCTCGGTTTCACAACTGCTCGGGCTGTGGGGTTGATACATTCAGATTGTGTTAGCGCCTTTGCTCTAGACTCTGCTCCCTTAATCAAACTAGTTGGAAAGTTTTTTTGTTGAAATCTTTTTTTCAAAATATTACATTCAACAGAGAAATCTTTATCGCTAGTACAATTTTTTCTTATTCGTTTGAATTGGCCAAACGGTACATTCTTTAGCCATGGACGATAATGTGCACTTTTAAAATTTAGATAGCTGTTAACGTCAACTCCTTTAAAATGTGTCTTGGTACTTAAAAGGCGGCCATTTTTTTCAATTGTTAGATCTAAAAAATCTATTCGTTCAAGAGACGAAGTATGCGTAAGTGTAATACCAAAATTATTGTTATTAAGGTGGCTTACCCAATCTAAAATTACAGTTGCATTACCTTTAATGATGAAAAAAAGGTCATCTATATATAAAAAATAATATTCTCCTTAAAATTATGGTCACCGTATATATAAAGGTCTTCAAAGGCCCCCATGTACAGGTTAGCGTACGATGGGGCAAATCTTGACCCCATCGCACAGCCCTTTACTTGTCTGTAAAATTTGCCATCAAAAGTAAATACATTGCGCTTAAGTATAAAATCAATACAGTCCATTAAAAAATTGATCTGATTATTCGGGAAAAGGGGGTTAGAGGTTAAATAAGTTAAAGACGCTTGCATGCCGAGATCATGTGGGATATTTGTATATAGTGATGTCACATCTTACATAGTTACATAGTTACATAGTTAGTACGGCTGAAAAAAGACACATGTCCATCAAGTTCAACCAAGGGAAGGGAAAAGGGAAGGAAAAATTTCTACACATAGGAGCTAATATTTTTTTGTTCTAGGAAATTATCTAACCCTTTTTTAAAGCCATCTACTGTCCCTGCTGTGACCAGCTCCTGCGGTAGGCTATTCCATAAATTCACCGTTCTTACTGTAAAGAAGCCTTGTCGCCTCTGCAGCTTGAACCTTTTTTTCTCCAGACGGAGGGAGTGCCCCCTTGTTTTTTGAGGGGGTTTTACATGGAACAGGATTTCACCATATTTTTTGTATGTGCCATTAATATATTTATATAAGTTAATCATGTCCCCCCTTAGTCGTCTTTTTTCAAGGCTAAATAGGTTTAATTCTTTCAATCTTTCCTCATAACTTAAATTCTCCATGCCCCTTATTAGCTTCGTTGCTCTTCTTTGTATTTTTTCCAACTCCAGGGCATCCTTTCTATGAACTGGAGCCCAGAACTGAACTGCATATTCTAGATGAGGCCTCACTAATGCTTTGTAAAGTGGTAATATTACATCCCTGTCCCGCGAGTCCATGCCTCTTTTAATACACGACAATATCCTGCTGGCCTTTGAAGCAGCTGATTGACACTGCATGCTGTTATTGAGTTTATGATTTACAAGTACACCCAGATCCTTCTCAACAAGTGAATCCGCCAGTGTAGCGCCCCCTAGGACATATGATGCATGCAGGTTGTTGGTACCCAGATGCATAACTTTACATTTATCTACATTAAACTTCATTTGCCAAGTGGACGCCCAAACACTTAGTTTGTTTAAATCTGCCTGCAATTCACAAACATCTTCCATAGTCTGAACTATATTACATAGCTTGGTGTCATCTGCAAAACTAGAAATAGTGCTATTAATCCCTTCCTCTATATCATTAATAAATAAGTTGAATAATAGTGGTCCCAGCACTGAACCCTGGGGTACACCACTTATAACCGGTGACCATTCAGAGAAGGAATCATTGACCACAACTCTCTGGATACGGTCCTTGAGCCAATTCTCAATCCAATTACAAACTATATTTTCTAAACCTATAGTCCTTAATTTACCCATTAGGCGTCTATGGGGGACAGTGTCAAATGCCTTTGCAAAGTCCAAAAACACTAAATCCACAGCGGCCCCTCTGTCTAGACTTCTGCTCACCTCTTCATAAAAACAGATTAGGTTAGTTTGACAACTTCTGTCCTTAGTAAAACCGTGCTGGCTGTCACTTATAATGCTATTTATTGTCACATAATCCTGTATGTATATAGTCCCTCAATAGCCCCTCAAACATTTTCCCCACGATGGATGTTAAGCTTACTGGTCTATAATTACCCGGGGAAGACCTAGAGCCCTTTTTGAAAATAGGCACCACATTTGCCCTGCGCCAGTCCCTTGGCACTATACCAGTCACTAGAGATTCTCTGAATATTATGAAAAGGGGGACAGAAATAACTGAACTAAGCTCTTTAAGAATTCTAGGGTGTAACCCATCTGGTCCCGGGGCCTTGTGCACATTTATTTTATTTAATTTAGCTTGGACCATCTCTACATTCATCCAATTCAGTATATCAACTGATATATTAACAGCACTGGCACCGGCTACATCAGCTGCTCCTTCTTCTGTTGTATATACAGAGCTAAAGAACCCATTTAGTAACTCTGCCTTCTCTTGATCCCCTGTGATCAACTCCCCATTACCATTATCTAGGGGTCCTACATGTTCAGACCTTGGCTTTTTTGCATTTATATGCTTGAAGAATTTTTTAGGATTTGTTTTACTATCCTTGGCCACCTGCCTTTCATTTTGTATTTTTGCTAATTTTATTACATTTTTACAGATTTTATTAAGCTCTTTATATTTTACAAAGGCTACAGCTGTACCCTCAGATTTGTATTTTTTAAATGCCCTTTTTTTGTCATGTATTGCCCCTTTCACAGAAGGTGTAAGCCATGTGGGGTTTAATTTGAGTCGTTTATACTTATTACCTGTAGGAATAAATTTTGCACTATAATAACTCAAAGTAGATTTGAAAATCTCCCATTTATCATTTGTTCCATTATTTGACATTAGTTCTTCCCAGTCTATATCCTGAATTGCAGCCCTCATCCTGGGGAAATTGGCTTTCTTAAAATTAAATGTTTTTGCCCTCCCAGCCTGCGTTTGTTTTTTACAGTATAGGTAAAATGTAACTATATTGTGATCACTGTTACCGAGGTTTTCACGAACATTGACATTCCCAACAAGATCTGCATTATTAGAAATGACCAGATCCAACAGAGCTTCACCTCTAGTCGGGTCTTCCACAAACTGGCCCATAAAATTTTCCTGCAACAGGTTGAGGAAATGTCTCCCCTTTGCAGTTGAAGCCGAACCATGACACCAATTAATATCCCGGAAATTAAAATCTCCCATTATCACTACAGTACCCGCCTGTGCAGCCCGCTCCATCTGTTTATATAGCTGAACTTCCATCTCCTCAGTTATATTGGGGGGTCTATAGATTACACCAAAAGTAATTTTTTCAGTGTTTACCTCCCTTTCTAGTTCCACCCACAAGGTTTCAACCTCCTCACAGTCTTCACCCACTATTGTCTCTTTCACACTCGCCTTCATATCACTTCTCACATACAGACATACACCACCACCTTTCCTATTTGTCCTGTCTTTACGAAAAAGTGTAAAACCCTGTAGATTTACAGCCCAGTCATGTGAGAGTCCAGCCATGTTTCAGCAACACCAACTATATCTATATTTTCTTCCAGTATCAAGGCCTCCAGCTCCCCCATTTTGCTTGCTAGACTTCTGGCATTTGTGAACATACACTTTAACTTGCCTGTCAGTTTTTCACTTTTATTATCAGAAATGTGATTTGACATTAATCGGTCCTTTTTATTTACACTGATGTTTTGTAACGAAAGGATCTCCTTATCCTGTTGTCTAGTCCTCTCCCCACATTCTGTTTCTCCCCCCACCAATATAGTCTGACCCCTCTCTAACCTGGCTACCCCTTTTTTTTCTACATTGACCTCCCTCCTCAGCCCTAGTTTAAATACTCCGCCACCCCAGCTAGAATTTTCTCCCCCAGCACAGCGGACCCCCTTCCATTTAGGTGCAAATCATCTGCAGAATACAGTTTGTACCCCAATGAAAAGTCAGCCCAGTGCTCTAGGAACCCAAATCCTTCTCCTCTACACCAAGACTTCAGCCATGCATTTAACTCCCTAAGCTCCCGCTGTCTTTCCTGTGATGCGCATGGCACAGGCAGTATTCCTGAGAATACAACCTTGGAGGTCCTTCCCTTCAGCTTGTAGCCTAGTTCTTTAAAATTATTCTTAAGGCTCCTCCACCTACCATTTATTCTGTCGTTGGTACCGACATGGACCCCGACAGCTGGATCATCACCAGCCCCTCCCAGCAATTTGTCCACCCGTTCCACCACATGCCGAACCCTGGCACCAGGGAGACAGCAAACCATTCGGTTGAGGTGGTCTTGGCGACAAATAATTCAATCCGTCTTCCTGATTATAGAATCCCCTACGACTATGAATTGTCTTGGCTTACCTGCATTACCATCCCGCCGACTACTAGCTGGGCTGTTCTCCCGGCTGTTAGGGAGATCAGTATCCACTAGGGCTGCCATTTCTGAGACTGACACCCTCGCATCATCACCCAACTTGGCAATTTTGACTGGAATGTCAGAAACCGGATCGGCCTTCCTTGTCTTTGACCCCTTTCTACTGCCCCTAACTACATTAACCCAGCTACTTACCTGATCCTGCTCACCCATGTCTTCACCCTCCAGTTGTAACCCACTAACTGCATGCTCTGTGAGCAGCAAGCTCCGTTCAAAATTGTCTATCCTCCTCAGTGTTGCATTCTGCTCCTCCAGATCTCTAATACGAGCTTCCAGGTGAACAATATGCTCACATCTGCCACAGAGATATTCACCCTGGAACTCCGGCTCCAGTCGTGCATACATATGGCAAACTGTGCACTGAAGAAAACCTCCAATCTTGCTGTCCATTATCCCAGTTACAAAAAACAGCGAACAGGTGTTAACCAAAAAGATAAAGAAGTAGAAGAGCACTTACTGGGGCTTTAACTCCTCTTTTCAACTCCGGTTTTTGGAACTCCACTTGATATACAAACCACTTGTTTTTTTCAAGCCACAGAGCAGGCTCTACAGAGTAGTGAGGCCTGATTTATAGCACCTGGTAGCAGCTAACCCCTCCCCCTTACTCAGCTACTCAGCAGGAAGGAAACTGCAAGGGAAAAAAAAATGGTTTTAAATAATGTCACTTTTGCAAACTTTGTAGCAAGCAAGCAATCAATACATATATCACATACAATGGCCCCCCACTTTGTCACACACAACACAGTAAATCAATCCGGTTTTTGGAACTCCACTTAATATACAAACCACTTGTTTTTTTTCAAGCCACAGAGCAGGCTCTACAGAGTAGTGAGGCCTGATTTATAGCACCTGGTAGCAGCTAACCCCTCCCCCTTACTCAGCTACTCAGCAGGAAGGAAACTGCAAGGGAAAAAAAATGGTTTTAAATAATGTCACTTTTGCAAACTTTGTAGCAAGCAAGCAATCAATACATATATCACATACAATGGCCCCCCACTTTGTCACACACAACACAGTAAATCAATCCGGTTTTTGGAACTCCACTTAATATACAAACCACTTGTTTTTTTTCAAGCCACAGAGCTGCAGTAAAAAACCATAGATCCGTAAAATCGTGGGCGGTTTGTAGTTTATAGAGTTCTCTGATTAGATGGGTAGAATCTTTAAGGTAAGACGGTAGTTTGACCACATGTGTTTGGAGGTGAATATCTATAAAATGTGATAGGTTGCTAGTTAAGGACCCTATCCCTGAGATAATGGGTCTGCCAGGGGGATTTGCTAGGGATTTGTGAATCTTTGGTAAATGATAAAGAAACGGAATGGTGGGAAATGGAACGGTTAAAAATGTTTTCTCTTTTTTATTTATAATCTGATCGATATAAGCCGTTTCAATGAGGGATTTATATTCAAGTAGAAATGTTGGTATTGGGTTGTGCTGCAGTTTCTCGTAAAAATTTGTATCGGACAGTAGTCTATAGGCCTCATTGGTATAGTCATCACGATCTTGAATTATAATCCCGCCACCCTTGTCGGCAGATCGTATCACTATTTGGTGATTTTTTTTGTAAACTTTTCAGTGCAATGCGTTCAAACTTAGTGAGATTGTCTGTGGAGTAGATTGGTTGCTCTATTGTCTTGAAGTCATTACTGACCAAATTGTAAAACGTTTCAAGTGCCGGTCCACGATGGTGGAGGGGATAGAATGAAGATCTAGGGTGGACGTCCACACTAACAGATTTGGGAATGTGAGTGGATGAGGTCAAATTTTGTGTGGACTCTGGCGATGTCATTACTGGAGATAATGCGAAATGACGTAGACGTGTGAGTCTACGCATAAACCTATTAAGGTCCATGAAAACCTCAAAACCATCCGGTGCGGTGGTGGGACAAAAAGAGAGACCCTTGGAGAGCAGACTAGTCTCGTTAACATTTAGGATATATTTAGATAGATTAAAAAGCTTTATAGTTTCTGCTTGTATTTCTTTGGGAGAAGGGGGAGGTTTGTGTCTGCCCCCTCTGCATCCTCTGACTCTTCCTCCAATTTTCTTTTTGATGTGATCTTTTGTATTTTTGGGAAGAAGGCTGTAATTGTTTGTGATTTTGGACTTTTTATAATGGGCAGAAGGATATCTCGTGATTGGGAGATCTGGGTAATTGGAGGTCTGGTGAACTGTGGTGGAAGTCCTAAAAAAGACACTGTTGCCAGAGTGTTGTCAAAAATGGGCTCAGGGCCATCCGTGGTGATGTTATGTAGATATGACACAACATGTGGACTGATATCCTGAACCAGATCGTCATGTGTGGTTAAATTCAACATGGATGATGGAAGTGGCGATGTGATGTCAATTTCTATAGAGTCATTAAACAAGGGGGATTCAAATGACTGTTCAAAAGGAGTATCTGGAATAAGATTAAAAAGTTTCAAATGTGCATCTAAATTGGCGGATTTAAAAGCATATTGGGGTATTGGTCCCAAATGATTGGTGCATGTAATATTCGTCATATTTGAATTTATTGAATTTTGAGGGTCTGTGCCGTTTGAATGTATGGATTGTTGGTGATGTAAATGGTTAATTGGGATGGAAAGAGGTTTGGGATTGTGGAGAGGGGTGACTGGTCTAATGTTGGAACTAATATTATTGGATATACTGGTGTTTTTGTTTTTGTTCATATGGACAGGTGGGGTTGTTTCATTCATAATTGTATTTTTTATTTTGCTAGTGTCGGTCCTGGATGTTGAATCACAAATGCCAACTTGTTTAGGTTTAGAGCGCTTGAATGAATAGGATGATTTGCCGAAAGGAGTATTTAGCTTATTTGCATGGGGGTCCATATGCGGACGCTTGACAGGGAGGGGTTTGGAGGTCCAATCACCCAATTTATTATCCATGTAATCCGCTCTATCTCTTTTTAGTTTTTTCATTTTTTTACCAATGATATCTCTTTCAAATACATGCAAGCGATCAATGGTTGACAATTCCAATTTTTTGTAATCAGGAATATCAGAGAAGCGGCACAACTGCTTGCTTAGCTCATCAATCTTGTTAGATAATTCAGCACAAATACTTGTTCTCTTTTTGTGCAAACAATTAATAAACCCAGCATTGCTATGTTCCAATGCCTTGAGCCATTCAGTGTAAAAATTGCTATCATCCAGGTATGGAGTATTGAAACAGACCCTGAGGCCCCTAGGGGCTATTTTTTCAGACAGGTAAACGTCTAAGAAACAACAGTCAATGTTGAGAAAGGCTTCCTCTTTCAATGTGTCTTCCAATAGCAGAAATAAATCCGTCATTTTCTTTAAATCCTCAATATTAGTAGTAGTGTTACTCACTGGTGTGGCACGATCATCAAGGAAGTCCATTGTCGTAAGCTGTGCGATGAGACAATCCCGTGTGGTTGCTCTTTCATTAATAAAGTTCATCATGATTGTAATCGTAAATAGAAAACGAAGGCTGCCAGTGTCAGAGGGTCTCCGGAACGAAAGCCCCAAAAATCCTCAATGGCGGGATCCAAGCCACCCAAACTAGGGTATGAGCAATGGCCCGAACGTGATACTGAAGTGAAACAAAAACAAAAAAGAACACGGCGCCAAAACTTGCGGTATCAATATATAATGCGCGGAGAAAAAACACATATATGCTCACCTCCAAGGTTGTGAATTACCGGCATGTAATTCGTAGTAGAAAAGCTGCTGCCAATCCCAACGCAAACTCCCAAGGGGTTGCCAAGGTAGTAGAAATACAGGAAGAAAAAACGGGATGCACGGCGCTGCTTAATATGATTGATTTATTGACGATAATTGCTACGCGTTTCGATACCGGACCGGCATCTTCATCAGGCATATCATGAGAGTAGTACAAAAACACACATATATATACACAAAAGTACAAGTGAAAAGTAAGTTCATTGGACCAGTTCAGACCAGCATCCTGGCCAAAAACCGCCAAAACCTGCAGGTCAAAGTTCAGAAATGTCAGAAAAAAATAAAAACAGTAAACAGTAAAAATGAGGTGAATAAAAGTCACAAATGGGTTGCTAGCAGATAATGAATGACATAAAAGGCCACATTTGGTACAGTAACTAGACGAACAAGGGGGTCCGTTCAGTCACGGGGCAACAGGGAAATGCTGCACTCAATGCAAACGATATGTTGTACATAAAGATGTTTTATATGTGGTATGTGAAAGGAATAAGTAGTCTGAAGTTGTCAGGGGGATAGTGAGATGGTGCGATGTCAAAAACTGTACGAGATCTTTCATACCGCGCATTTGTGACTTTTATTCACCTCATTTTTACTGTTTACTGTTTTTATTTTTTTCTGACATTTCTGAACTTTGACCTGCAGGTTTTGGCGGTTTTTGGCCAGGAGGCTGGTCTGAACTGGTCCAATGAACTTACTTTTCACTTGTACTTTTGTGTATATATATGTGTGTTTTTGTACTACTCTCATGATATGCCTGATGAAGATGCCGGTCCGGTATCGAAACGCGTAGCAATTATCGTCAATAAATCAATCATATTAAGCAGCGCCGTGCATCCCGTTTTTTCTTCCTGTATTTCTTCATCATACAGGTCTGGACAAGATGGGTAAGATAAGAGAAAAAGAACTAGAATCTGCGATTGTCACCTGTGAGTCACTTAATGTAAATGTTTATTCTGCCTCTAATCAGCACTGTAGTCACTGTATGATCTGCAGTGAGATGATTGTGGTATGATTTATTTTTTTGTGAAACAGCATCTCCTTACCATTGTTTTGGCCATGTTGGGAGATGTATACAATTTAGTGCAAACCTATACGGCAGGGGTTGCACTAAATTGAGCAGTATTTGTGCTGGTGTTGTATTTATGTACTGAGCTTGGTTCTGTTGTTGCATATATGTACTGAGCTTTGTTCTGGTGCTGTATGTATGTACTGATCTTTGTTCTGGCACTGTAAATACGTAATGAGCTTGGTTCTGGCACTGTATATATGTACTGAGCTTGGTTCTGGCACTGTATATATGTACTGCTACTCACAATCCGTGGGTATGTAGACCCACTAGGCTGCACCCCCGTAGTGGAGTAGCAGATAGTCAAACAACAGTCCTAATACAAGAGTACCTTTGATAGCCCAGACAGTAACGGAAGGTCGGCACAGATGAACTTGCAGACTCCAGACATGGTGTATATCAGCAGGCGTGACCGATGGCACAACTTGACTCCAACACTCTAAGGCACAGGAACAACAATAGCACGTGATTCAGGTAGCAGGGCACAACGGGTAGCAGGGTAACAACGGGAACAGGATAACACTAACGGACCATTTGCTAAGACTAACATGGGTAAACACAACAACGCTCAGGCAGAGCCCTTGTTATAGTCCAGGGTGATTATGGGCTAATTACAGATTTTACTCATGTGAGTGCACTGGCCCTTTAAGGCCGGGCGCAAGCGCGCACACCCTACGGGAATCAGTGCAGTGATGCGGAAGTGAGTGCCGGAGTCTCTCAGGAGGGAGATGCCACGTCCATCAGAGGGCAGGTAAGAACGACGGTCTGCGGCTGTGGATGTTACACTGATCTTGCTTCTGATGCTGTACATATGCACTGAGCTTTGATCTGGTGCTATATATATGTACTGAGGTTTGTTCTGGTGCTGTATATATGTAATGAGCTTTGTTCTGGTGCTGTATATATGTAATTAGATTGTTCTGGTGTTGTATATATGTAATGAGCTTAGTTCTGGTGTTGTATATAGAACTATATAGCTTGTAAAATGTACAAATGGCTTTATGTTCGTACATAAAAAAATTTGGAAAAAAAATGACACCTCATTGATTGGTAGATAAAATAAACATGGCGAGGGAAAAGGAGATGTCGGGAGAGAGGTTCGGGAATGGGGCGACCAACTCAATCTTTTCCCCGGGTGCTGGAGAACCTAGCTACGCCTCTGCGAGTCCTGATTACGCACCACAAAATGTGCAAAAAGTGCGCACAGAACGTGTAGAAAACCCTGCAAAAAAAGTGCGTCAAAAGATGCTTGATTAAGCTTCCCATTTCCATCAATGGGAAAGCGCGCCGTTAGTTCATACAATGCACTTTTTTACAGGAGCGTTTTTAAAAATGCGAAAGAACCGCTGGGTCAATTCTTTGGCACGTAAAACACGCAAAATGTTACCATAGTCAATGGGAGTCATAATTATGCACCAAAAAACGTGCAAAATGCGTGCACAAAATGTACCAAATGCACAACAAACGCATCAAAAAACGCTTGATTAATCTTCCTATTTACATTAATGGGAAAGCGAGCCATTAGTACATACAACTCGCTTTTTTACAAGAGTGTTTTAAAAAACCGTGCTGCGTAAAACAGAGGTGTCGAGTCAAATCATTGGTGCGTAAAATGTGCCAAATGTTCCCATAGTCAATGGGAGTCCTAATTACGTGACAGAAACTTGCAGAAACCACTTACAAAACGCTTAAAATAACCTGCAAAAGATGCGTCAAAAAATGCTTGCTTAAGCTTCCCATTGATATCAATGGGAAAGCACGCTGTTGGTATATACAATGCGCTTTTTTACACAAGCGCTTTAAAAAAACGTGTTGCTTAAAAAAAGAAGCATCGAGTCAATTCTTTGGCACGTAAAACACGCCAAATAGTCCTATAGTCAATGGAAGTCCTAATTACAAGCTAAAAAAACTTGCAAAAGGCTCGCACAAAACACGTAGAAAAAAACGCGAAAGACACATAAAAAAACCGCTTGATTAAGCTTCCCATTTACATGAATGGGAAAGCACGCCATTAGTTCATACAAGGCGCTTTTTTACACGAGCGAGTTAAATAAATATTTGCGGAAGTGATCCTACGGGTGCATCGCCGCTGGAGAAGCCCCTCTGTGGACCCTCCAGGCCGGACATCCCAGCGGCCCATCGCTGCTCTTCAGACTGGTCCTGGGAGGAGTCCCAGAACGTAACATCGCCCGCCGGTCCAACAGGGATGCGGCCTTCACTTCTAGCCATCCCCCTCCCTCTTGCAGTAATGGAGGAAGTGGTACAGCAGCCCAGCATGGTGAGGATACAGCCAGAGGACCGGCTAGTCTGCAGGTCGTTGACACTGGGCTGCCGTATAGCGTCAGTGAAGATGGCGGATGCAGGCTGCGGTCGGTTGTGTGGGTGCCAGGCAGCGAACAGTGGATAGCTGGCTCCTCCGCCCAGAGGCTGAGATACCTGGAGATTCGCCATCTGGGTGCTGAGACGTCTGCTTCCCGATTCCTGTCCAGGAGATGGAATTCCCCGTGCCGACATTGCCAATGCAGACAGCGCCATTCCGGGAGCGGAGTATTGGAAGATGGCGAGCTGAGGGACTCTACACGCAGACATGCTGATCCAGCTGACGGGATCACAGCACCTATGCAGCCTGGTAAGTTGAGTCCTACGTTAACTTATCCTGCTTTATTGATGTCAGGTATCAGGTCAGATTTGGTGGCGTCGGGGGTGAGCGTTGCAGGATCCGGTGTGCCTGTGCATGGGCGAATACGAGGCAGGATTATCTGGCGAAATTGGTGGGGTGTTTAAAGGATTTAGTGGGGCGGCTTGGCGGGCCCCCCTCATGAGCGGCTATGGTTGCGTCGCCAGTCGCAGTTTGGGCGGGTTGCCCTGTTGGAGCTCAGATTATTGGTACCGGTGCAGTGGCAACGTGTGGGTCGGTGGACGCCATGTTGGTATAGGTGCAGACAGAGTGGCCGAAGGAAGTAGATCAAGTGCGCTTGGATGATCGCATGGGGAGATGTACCTGTGTTTCAAGGGCCCATCAGGGGCCTATCTGAAACAAGAAGTTATGGAGCGTATTTGGAAGGATGAATGCGTTGATATTTTTTCCCTCCTACAACTGGAGATGTTCAATGTAGATAAAGTAAAGCGTGATAAGACCACCACTATAAGACGCACCTGACTATAATACGCATACAGGTTTTAGACAACAGAAAATAGGCAAAAATTTCATATTTTACTACTTTTACAAAGAAAAAAAAAATTATGTTTCGCCACATTCTGAGTGCCATAACTTTTATATTTTTTCATCGATTGAGCAGTGAGAGTGCTTATTTTTTTGCGGGACAAGCAAGGTTTTTCTTTTGAACTTTTAATAATTTTTTACACTCCTGAAAATGTATCTAACTTTTTTTATACATTTTATTAGTTCCCTTAGGAAAATTGAACCAGCAATCATTAGTACAATTGTTAGAAGAATATTCCATACTTATCACCTTATCAATAATGATTCAAGTTTTCATCTCAATAATAGCTTTATTCTCGCCGGCGAGGAGACTTATGTCTGCGTTCATTACATAAGCACAGGTTTATATACACATATCAAGGCGTATTGCTATACAGACCAACTGAAAACCGTTTGTGGCTTTCCTGTTGTATGAAATGTTTTACACTTCAGAATGAGATTAGGCCACAGTTGGACTTCATTAAACCAAAAAGGAAATCTTGAAATCATGCAATTATATTCGTCAAAATACAATTTTATTAAACAATTTTTACAATTTATTATACATCAGTACAAAGTACAAAAATAACCCCCCTCCCAAGTAAATACTATAAACATTTAAAATATATTAAAAGAAAGCCAGGTGATTCCTGATATAATATCGTAGGTCATAAGTCGTAATGAATCCTCACAAAATATATCTACACTCCTCAGGTAGAATACAAATTAAATACCATGTGTGTTACTATGTACACACGATCAATCAGAACAATGCTATGTGTGTTACTGTGTACATAAAATACAAAACACGATCAATAAGAGCGATGCTATATAACTGTCAAAATGTTTGATCATTAAAAATAGTGTGACCATTCTAGTAATCCTATTTCAAAGCAGTGTAGGAGAAAGGATAACAGTACAATTAGTAACACACACTGGTAGAAAGTTACTGGTGGTAATAGATCAGCATACCTGAGGAGGACATGATGAGAGTATGATAAGGCACCTGGACACCGAGCACCTCGACGCGCGTTTCGCAACCTTCGTCAGGAGGTGTAATTGCTACTCTGACAGCTCCAGTTTAAATACAGTGTAAGAAAGCCCCAATGACCAATGGTGCATCGCGCACCGCACACGCCCACCAGCGTCCCACCGTCAGCGTCATGACGAGCACCACTGAATGCAAAGCATCAGCGATGTCCGTCATTATCCTGACTACTTCCGGTCTGAGAGTGGTGAGTGTCGCAGCGCGCAAGCGCACCATATTCAAACATATTATTTATACACATGCATCATCAACCATGTATCTCCAGAAAATGTATAAGACAGACATTGATATGGACATCTTTAAATAATTAATCAAATATGTACCAATGAATCTCATACAATGCAATCATCAGTGTGCACAAATGGTTACGTAGTGCATAAAGCGAGATTGCAGATGATATTATTAGAACTGGATTTAAAACCATATAGTGTCAGTATACAACGTACAGATGATAATCAGTATGTGAATATATTGATTTACTTGTGCCCAAGAAAATATTTGTATATAAAACATGCATCCACATGTGTCAATAAAGATATATATAAAGTAATACTAAATAAATAGACAATACAACTTAACCATAATACAATAAATAAATAAGTGAAAAAGTCGTTAAGTGAATATAAAAACAAAAAATGGAAAAAATAGTGAACAAGAAGTTATATGTGTATATATACACAAAAAGTGCAATAATACACAATTGTATAAACAACATATTGGTGTTTCGAAAATCGGCTATATATCATACAGCCAATTTAAGTTAAATGACAAGTGTATAAAATATGTTTATATATAAAGTATAATTTAGTTTAATAACTATATAAAAATATATATAATTGTGCAATAATTTCATGGTGGGACAAAGAATGCCGCAGTAAGAGCCATGGAAGTCCGGCACAGGGCGGACACCCGGGATATCCACCAAGCGGGGGCCCTCCGCTCAGGAACATACCCGGGACCAACCCCACGACAGACAGCAAAGCCATCGCCGAAACAATAATATCCAAACCAGGAAAAAATATATACATATATATAAAGACCATACAAAAAACTATACATATAAATTATACGTATATAGGTGTATTCTTGTGTTAAGTGAAAAATATACACCAAACGATACATACATACAAACATATAATTACAATGTATGGTTGTGCATAATCCAAGCACATGCCATATATACCCTGTGAAATTAGTTCAAATGTATCTTCACAAATTACATAGTAAATATACATCAAAAATAATAAAATAACACACAAAAAATTATTATTTTATATTGTGTGTAATAAATACCCACACATATATATACACATTTTGGGCACGGATACATAGTTACATAGTTACATAGTTAGTACGGCTGAAAAAAGACACATGTCCATCAAGTTCAACCAAGGGAAGGGAAAAGGGAAGGAAAAATTTCTACACTTAGGGTATGTTCACACGCTGAGAGGCAGTTACGTGTGAAAAGACAGACTGTTAACAGCTGCCTCGTTTCACACGTAAAAGCTCCTCCTCGTAATTTACGAGGCGTCTGAGACGCTCGTAAACCTTGAGCCGTGCTTCATTGATTTCAATGAAGAACGGCTCAAATTACGTGGCAAAGAAGTGCCCTGCACTTCTTTGCCGAGGCAGTAAATTTACGCGTCGTCGTTTGACAGCTGTCAAACGACGACGCGTAAATAACAGGTCGTCTGCACAGTACGTCGGCAAACCCATTCAAATGAATGGGCAGATGTTTGCCGACGTATTGCAGCCCTATTTTCAGACGTAAAACGAGGCATAATACGCCTCGTATACGTCTGAAATTTGGCCGTGTGAACATACCCATAGGAGCTAATATTTTTTTGTTCTAGGAAATTATCTAACCCTTTTTTAAAGCCATCTACTGTCCCTGCTGTGACCAGCTCCTGCGGTAGGCTATTCCATAGATTCACAGTTCTCACTGTAAAGAAGCCTTGTCGCCTCTGCAGCTTGAACCTTTTTTTCTCCAGACGGAGGGAGTGCCCCCTTGTTTTTTGAGGGGGTTTTACAAGGAACAGGATTTCACCATATTTTTTGTATGTGCCATTAATATATTTATATAAGTTAATCATGTCCCCCCTTAGTCGTCTTTTTTCAAGGCTAAATAGGTTTAATTCTTTCAATCTTTCCTCATAACTTAAATTCTCCATGCCCCTAATTAGCTCCGTTGCTCTTCTTTGTATTTTTTCCAACTCCAGGGCATCCTTTCTATGAACTGGAGCCCAGAACTGAACTGCATATTCTAGATGAGGCCTCACTAATGCTTTGTAAAGTGGTAATATTACATCCCTGTCCCGCGAGTCCATGCCTCTTTTAATACACGACAATATCCTGCTGGCCTTTGAAGCAGCTGATTGACACTGCATGCTGTTATTGAGTTTATGATTTACAAGTACACCCAGATCCTTCTCAACAAGTGAATCCGCCAGTGTAGCTCCCCCTAGGACATATGATGCATGCAGGTTGTTGGTACCCAGATGCATAACTTTACATTTATCTACATTAAACTTCATCTGCCAAGTGGACGCCCAAACACTTAGTTTGTTTAAATCTGCCTGTAATTCATGATCATCTTCCATAGTCTGAACTATATTACATAGCTTGGTGTCATCTGCAAAAATAGAAATAGTGCTATTAATCCCATCCTCTATATCATTAATAAATAAGTTGAATAATAGTGGTCCCAGCACTGAACCCTGGGGTACACCACTTATTACCGGGGACCATTCAGAGAAGGAATCATTGACCACAACTCTCTGGATACGGTCCTTGAGCCAATTCTCAATCCAATTACAAACTATATTTTCTAAACCTATAGTCCTTAATTTACCCATTAGGCGTCTATGGGGGACAGTGTCAAATGCCTTTGCAAAGTCCAAAAACACTAAATCCACAGCGGCCCCTCTGTCTAGACTTCTGCTCACCTCTTCATAAAAACAGATTAGGTTAGTTTGACAACTTCTGTCCTTAGTAAAACCGTGCTGGCTGTCACTTATAATGCTATTTATTGTCAAATAATCCTGTATATAGTCCCTCAATAGCCCCTCAAACATTTTCCCCACGATGGATGTTAAGCTTACTGGTCTATAATTACCTGCGGAAGACCTAGAGCCCTTTTTGAAAATAGGCACCACATTTGCGCTGCGCCAGTCCCTTGGCACTATACCAGTCACTAGAGATTCTCTGAATATTATGAAAAGGGGGACAGAAATAACTGAACTAAGATCTTTAAGAATTCTAGGGTGTAACCCATCTGGTCCCGGGGCCTTGTGCACATTTATTTGATTTAATTTAGCTTGGACCATCTCTACATTCATCCAATTCAGTATATCAACTGATATATTAACAGCACTGGCACTGGCTACATCAGCTGCTCTTTCTTCAGTTGTATATACAGAGCTAAAGAAACCATTTAGTAACTCTGCCTTCTCTTGATCCCCTGTGATCAACTCCCCATTACCATTATCTAGGGGTCCTACATGTTCAGACCTGGGCTTTTTTGCATTTATATACTTGAAGAATTTTTTGGGATTTGTTTTACTATCCTTGGCCACCTGCCTTTCATTTTGTATTTTTGCTAATTTTATTACATTTTTACAGATTTTATTAAGCTCTTTATATTTTACAAAGGCTACAGCTGTACCCTCAGATTTGTATTTTTTAAATGCCCTTTTTTTGTCATGTATTGCCCCTTTCACAGAAGGTGTAAGCCATGTGGGGTTTAATTTGAGTCGTTTATACTTGTTACCTATAGGAATACATTTTGCACTATAATAACTCAAAGTAGATTTGAAAATCTCCCATTTATCATTTGTTCCTTTATTTGACATTAGTTCTTCCCAGTCCATATCCTGAATTGCAGCCCTCATCCTGGGGAAATTGGCTTTCTTAAAATTAAATGTTTTTGCCCTCCCAGCCTGCGTTTGTTTTTTACAGTATAGGTAAAATGTAACTATATTATGATCACTGTTACCGAGGTTTTCACGAACATTGACATTCCCAACAAGATCTGCATTATTAGAAATGACCAGATCCAACAGAGCTTCACCTCTAGTCGGGTCTTCCACAAACTGGCCCATAAAATTTTCCTGCAACAGGTTGAGGAAATGTCTCCCCTTTGCAGTTGAAGCCGAACCATGACACCAATTAATATCCCGGAAATTAAAATCTCCCATTATCACTACAGTACCCGCCTGTGCAGCCTGCTCCATCTGTTTATATAGCTGAACATCCATATCCTCAGTTATATTGGGGGGTCTATAGATTACACCAAAAGTAATTTTTTCAGTGTTTACCTCCCTTTCTAGTTCCACCCACAAGGTTTCAACCTCCTCACAGTATTCACCCACTATTGTCTCTTTCACACTCGCCTTCATATCATTTCTCACATACAGACATACACCACCACCTTTCCTATTTGTCCTGTCTTTCCGAAAAAGTGTAAAACCCTGTAGATTTACAGCCCAGTCATGTGAAGAGTCCAGCCATGTTTCAGCAACACCAACTATATCTATATTTTCTTCCAGTATCAAGGCCTCCAGCTCCCCCATTTTGCTTGCTAGACTTCTGGCATTTGTGAACATACACTTTAACTTGCCTGTCAGTTTTTCACTTTTATTATCAGAAATGTGATTTGACATTAATCGGGCCTTTTTATTTACACTGATGTTTTGTAACGAAAGGATCTCCTTATCTTGTTGTCTAGTCCTCTCCCCACATTCTGTTTCTCCCCCCACCAATATAGTCTGACCCCTCTCTAACCTGGCTACCCCTTTTTTTTCTACATTGACCTCCCTCCTCAGCCCTAGTTTAAATACTCCGCCACCCCAGCTAGAATTCTCTCCCCCAGCACAGCGGACCCCCTTCCATTTAGGTGCAAATTGATATGACAAAAATGTGCATACACAATGCATATACACAAATATAAAAGTATCAATATAAATAATAACATTCCACACACAATATACAAATACATTATGAACAGATACAGCATAATATCATTTGAGATGAATACATATAATAGCCAATTGCCAATCCAGTATAGAGCTTTCTGCAATAGATGTTTACAAATAGCAAAACGGATATCAGCTCTGTCAAAAGACAGATACTATACGTGGCTGAAATTACATAACAACAGACTTATGATATAGCTTAATGATACTGTTTCTTCCATCATCCACTTTATCTTCCATCGTGTAGTCACAAAGTTGTATAGATTAACGGTAACCGAATTCATGACAGAGTCAGTCAAACGAGATCTAATCAGAGTAGCAAAAAATATATCAATTAAAAAACATAAATATAACACAATACTTACAAGAAGGATGCAAAACTTTGAGATTCGTTAAGGCCTTTCGGAGACATAGTATCCAAGATCACAATCCATTTAGTCTCCTTCCGCAAAAGGTCCCTAAAGACATCACCCCCACGATTCCCCTGATAAATCCGATCAATCGCTTTAATTTTGAGCTGTCTCCAATTCCTATCATGGTGGTCCCTGAAATGCCTAGCCAATGGCTTATTTCGATCACCAAAACCTTGATCGAGTTCTCCATTGGTAATTCCCTTTATGTCACGAATGTGCTCCATCACGCGCACTTTTAACTCCCTCGTAGTCATCCCCACATAGATTTTATTGCACGGACACTGCGCGTGATAGATCACATTCCGCACATTACAATTGACAAAGTGGACTATACTGAAGGACCGTCCAGGATCTGACGCCAAAAAGGAGTTCGTTCTCTCCATTATTGGGCAAGCACCACAAGATCCACAAGGCACATTGCCCCATCTAGGTCCCTTAGATCCAAATAAATACTTGTTCATAGGAGGGACATAATGACTCCGGACCAACATATCCCGTAAATTAGGGCTTCGGCGCGGTGTCATTGCTGGACTATCCGTCAGTATCTTACCTAATCTTTTGTCCGTGAGCAATATGGACCAATGTTTCTCAAAGATATTACGAATAGAATTCCAGTTTTTATTAAACCTGGAGATAAATCTCACAGTAGTATCATTCGGTTGTTTTTTTGTTTTGGGTTTCAAAAGGTCATTTCTTTTCAGGGTCCTTGCATACTCATAATCCCGTTTGACATGAATATTGTCATAGCCTCTTTTGAGGAATCTTTCTGTTAAATCTTTGGATCTATTCTCAAAACATATATCCGAGGAACAAATACGTCTTGCACGTATAAATTGTCCCCTTGGAATAGCTTTAATAACATGTTTTGGATGTGAGGAGTCAGCCTTCAGATAAGAGTTTACGGAGGTGTCTTTAATCCCACAGGGCCTTCGAGTCCAAATTTTCCCCTCTTTCCCAATTGAGGATTTGACTTTCAAACAAAAATGGGAAGAAACGTGTAGAGTGTGTTCTAGGAATTTCTTGGAGCTATTGATTGGGCTGGATGTAGCTACTCTGAAGTCTGTAGAAACAGAGATAGAGATTCTCCAAGAGAGATTGAAGAGTGAATTAAATGGTAATTCACTGAAAGAGTTTGAAAGTGAATTAGATCAAGAATTTAAAAAGTGGGAGAGCGAAATACAGGCCAATAAGGTGAATAAATTTAAACGGGATTTATCGGATTACCAGACCAAGTCGGTATACAAATGGCAAAGATCAGGAAGATTATACTCGTCATCACGATCCTCCTCTGTGTCATCTGTCAGAAGTATTGGGGATCGTTTTTTAGACAGGCAGACCCCCACACTAGATCGGGAAGGAACTGTAGAGCAATCTCAAATACACACTCGGAGTCAGTACAACAAAAGGAAATATGGAGGGGCCAGAGAGATAAAGAAAAAGACAAGGAAAAATTAGAGGTAATTAATCTCTCTGAGCGTCAATTTACTGATGACGAACTTTCAATTTTAAGAAGGGGTTTAACATTCTCCCGTAGCCAATTTTGATTTCTTCGAAGCAGTAAAAGATGTACATCTGTTTGCTCGAAGACTTTTACTTAAACGCCACTTTTTGAACCCAGACCAATTTATTCCTAGTAGTGATTTGGAAAGGGAGACATTGGAAACACAGGAGTCATTGTTAGAAGAGAATCGGGGGGAGGATAGGTCTAGGTCTGGCTTTCCACTATGTGTAAAAAAAAAATCTAACACTTTTTCACCGTTATCCCTTTGTCCGCAGGCTGATATTTTCGTTCGGTTGGTTACCAATGAATTGAGAGACCTAAAAAACAACTTTAATGATAATTTGAGCCCAGGTGAACGTAAGGCTTTAAATGATCTTAAACATATGAATGATATTGTATTTAAACCTGCGGACAAAGGGGGTAATATTGTAGCATGGCCTAGTGACATGTATGAACGTGAGGCAAAACGACAACTGAATGATGTTCAAACTTATAGAATCCTTGATCACAATCCAACGTCTTTATTTAAGAATAAGCTTGAAGCAGTCCTGAATAGGGCTTTTACCAAAGGAATTATTACCAAGGATGCGTATGATGGATTGATGGTGAAGGAGCCTAAGGTTCCCACCTTATATCTTTTGCCAAAGGTCCACAAGAATGTCAAATGCCCCCCGGGTCGACCAATTATTTCCGGGATAGGAAGTCTATGTGAAGCCTCGTGTAGATTTATAGACTTTTACCTCAGACCCCATGTTGAGACTCTCCCTTCTTATACCCGTGACTCTACTGATATTTTGCTATCTTTGGAAGGCTTGAAATTTGAACATGATATGTTTATAGTCACAAGTGATGTTGAGTCCCTGTATACTTGTATTCAGCATCACCATGGCCTGCGAGCATGTAGATTCTTTTTACAGACTGGTAATTTGGCTTCTGATCTTGTTGAACTTGTCATTGAGTTACTTGAATTTGTGCTTTGTCACAATTTTTTCGTTTTCAAGGACAAATATTATCTCCAGAGCCGCGGTACGGCCATGGGGGCTACTTGCGCCCCGTCATACGCGAACCTTTTCATGGGTTTTTGGGAACGTCAAATGATTATGGGCGACCATAACCCATATGAATCCTCCGTTATCTCATGGAGGAGGTTTATAGATGATGTTTTGTTCGTATGGCAGGGCTGCGAGCGGGACTTGACATCATTTTTTGACTATTTAAATGATAATGACATGAATGTCAAACTTGTCAGTAAGTATAGTCAAACTGAAATAGAATTTTTGGATCTCAAAATTCAGATTGAATCCGATGGTCGGGTGGTGACCGATATATTTAGGAAAGACACCTCCGTAAACTCTTATCTGAAGGCTGACTCCTCACATCCAAAACATGTTATTAAAGCTATTCCAAAGGGACAATTTATACGTGCAAGACGTATTTGTTCCTCGGATATATGTTTTGAGAATAGATCGAAAGATTTAACTGAAAGATTCCTCAAAAGAGGCTATGACAATATTCATGTCAAACGGGATTATGAGTATGCAAGGACCCTGAAAAGAAATGACCTTTTGAAACCCAAAACAAAAAAACAACCGAATGATACCACTGTGAGATTTATCTCCAGGTTTAATAAAAACTGGAATTCTATTCGTAATATCTTTGAGAAACATTGGTCCATATTGCTCACGGACAAAAGATTAGGTAAGATACTGACGGATAGTCCAGCAATGACACCGCGCCGAAGCCCTAATTTATGGGATATGTTGGTCCGGAGTCATTATGTCCCTCCTATGAACAAGTATTTATTTGGATCTAAGGGACCTAGATGGGGCAATGTGCCTTGTGGATCTTGTGGTGCTCGCCCAATAATGGAGAGAACGAACTCCTTTTTGGGGTCAGATCCTGGACGGTCCTTCAGTATAGTACACTTTGTCAATTGTAATGTGCGGAATGTGATCAATCACGCGCAGTGTCCGTGCAATAAAATCTATGTGGGGATGACTACGAGGGAGTTAAAAGTGCGCGTGATGGAGCACATTCGTGACATAAAGGGAATTACCAATGGAGAACTCGATCAAGGTTTTGGTGATCGAAATAAGCCATTGGCTAGGCATTTCAGGGACCACCATGATAGGAATTGGAGACAGCTCAAAATTAAAGGGATTGATCGGATTTATCAGGGGAATCTCTGGGGGTGATGTCTTTAGGGACCTTTTGCGGAAGGAGACTAAATGGATTGTGATCTTGGATACTATGTCTCCGAAAGGCCTTAACGAATCTCAAAGTTTTGCATCCTCCTTGTAAGTATTGTGTTATATTTATGTTTTTTAATTGATATATTTTTGCTACTCTGATTAGATCTCGCTTGACTGACTCTGTCATGAATTCGGTTACCGTTAATCTATACAACTTTGTGACTACACGATGGAAGATAAAGTGGATGATGGAAGAAACAGTATCATTAAGCTATATCATAAGTCTGTTGTTATGTAATTTCAGCCACGTATAGTATCTGTCTTTTGACAGAGCTGATATCCATTTTGCTATTTGTAAACATCTATTGCAGAAAGCTCTATACTGGATTGGCAATTGGCTATTATATGTATTCATTTCAAATGATATTATGCTGTATCTGTTCATAATGTATTTGTATATTGTGTGTGGAATGTTATTATTTATATTGATACTTTTATATTTGTGTATATGCATTGTGTATGCACATTTTTGTAATATCAATTTGTATCCGTGCCCAAAATGTGTATATATATGTGTGGGTATTTATTACACACAATATAAAATAATAATTTTTTGTGTGTTATTTTATTATTTTTTATGTATATTTACTATGTAATTTGTGAAGATACATTTGAACTAATTTCACAGGGTATATATGTATGGTATGTGCTTGGATTATGCACAACCATACATTGTAATTATATGTTTGTATGTATGTATCGTTTGGTGTATATTTTTCACTTAACACAAGAATATACCTATATACGTAGAATTTATATGTATAGTTTTTTGTATGGTCTTTATATATATGTATATATTTTTTCCTGGTTTGGATATTATTGTTTCGGCGATGGCTTGGCTGTCTGGCGTGGGGTTAGTCCCGGGTATGTTCCTGAGCGGAGGGCCCCCGCTTGGTGGATATCCCGGGTGTCCGCCCTGTGCCGGACTTCCATGGCTCTTACTGCGGCATTCTTTGTCCCACCATGAAATTATTGCACAATTATATATATTTTTATATAGTTATTAAACTAAATTATACTTTATATATAAACATATTTTATACACTTGTCATTTAACTTAAATTGGCTGTATGATATATAGCCGATTTTCGTAAAACACCAATATGTTGTTTATACAATTGTGTATTATTGCACTTTTTGTGTATATATACACATATGACTTCTTGTTCACTATTTTTTCCATTTTTTGTTTTTATATTCACTTAACGACTTTTTCACTTATTTATTTATTTTATTATGGTTAAGTTGTATTGTCTATTTATTTAGTATTACTTTATATATATCTTTATTGACACATGTGGATGCATGTTTTATATACAAATATTTTCTTGGGCACAAGTAAATCAATATATTCACATACTGATTATCATCTGTACGTTGTATACTGACACTATATGGTTTTAAATCCAGTTCTAATAATATCATCTGCAATCTCGCTTTATGCACTACGTAACCATTTGTGCACACTGATGATTGCATTGTATGAGATTCATTGGTACATATTTGATTAATTATTTAAAGATGTCCATATCAATGTCTGTCTTATATATTTTCTGGAGATACATGGTTGATATCACCCTATTAACGATGCATGTGTATAAATAATATGTTTGATTATGGTGCGCTTGCGCGCTGCGACACTCACCACTCTCAGACCGGAAGTAGTCAGGATAATGACGGACATCGCTGATGCTTTGCATTCAGTGGTGCTCGTCATGACGCTGACGGTGGGACGCTGGTGGGCGGGTGCGGTGCGCGATGCACCATTGGTCATTGGGGCTTTCTTACACTGTATTTAAACTGGAGCTGTCAGAGTAGCAATTACACCTCCTGACGAAGGTTAGAAAACGCGCGTCGAGGTGCACGGTGTCCAGGTGCCTTATCATACTCTCATCATGTCCTCCTCAGGTATGCTGATCTATTACCACCAGTAACTTTCTACCAGTGTGTGTTACTAATTGTACTGTTATCCTTTCTCCTACACTGCTTTGAAATAGGATTACTAGAATGGTCACACTATTTTTAATGATCAAAAATTTTGACAGTTATATAGCATCACTCTTATTGATCATGTTTTGTATTTCATGTACACAGTAACACACATAGCATTGTTCTGATTGATCGTGTGTACATAGTAACACACATGGTATTTAATTTGTATTCTACCTGAGGAGTGTAGATATATTTTGTGAGGATTCATTACGACTTATTACCTACGATATTATATCAGGAAACACCTGGCTTTCTTTTAATATATTTTAAATGTTTATAGTATATACTTGGGAGGGGGGTTATTTTTGTACTTTGTACTGATGTATAATAAATTGTAAAAATTGTTTAATAAAATTGTATTTTGACGAATATAATTGCATGATTTCAAGATTTCCTTTTTGGTTTAATATATGAATATTGTGGTATCTTGAGTATAATGAACTAGTAGGAAATATATTTATATAGGTTATAACACAGTTGGACTTCCTCTGGAGATTGCAATCTTTATTAAGAAGTCCAACCGCCTCATACACTTAAGAGTACAACATATTTAACCCTTTGTCAACTAAAGCATTTTCTGAGAAACCTGCATGCACATTTAATATCTATTACATGAAGTAAGAATACATTTTATAATAAAACTTTCCTAACAATTCCCCCTGTTGTAAATTTATCAAGAAATGTTCTGTAAGATTATCCAGGACAGGTTCTCTTCTTTTGAATCTCTTGGCACATTTGTCACTGAGGTCTGAATTAACCTTTGGATCAATTCTCTTATGCAGGGTATTGCACAACATCCGCAAACAGTCAATATACTGGCAGCAATGGCAATGGTCATGAGTACAGAGGTTACCAGGTCAGTCCATTTTCCAAACTACCCCTCAACCCATGAGGTGAAGATGTCATTTATTCTGGAGTTTTCCTGTAAGTTCTTCAGACAGGGAATTGAGTCCTTCCAATGCCTTGGTAATACTACCATCAGGAGCTGTGTTATTGGGAATAAAAGTACAACAGAAGATACCAAACATTTTGCAAACACCCCTTTTTCCTGCTAGTAACATATCCAGGACCATTCTATTTCACCATGTTATTAAAGATGTTGGTCCCAACTGATCTGCTATGCCCTTTATTGCATCTCTGGTATAATTAAGAACTCTCTGTTGATTGTAATAAATATAATTAATCCAGTCGATATTCTTATTTATCATAGACCACCAGCATGATGCAATCTGATTTTGGGCCTTAAACTCATTTGGCACCCCTCCGGGTACTCCTATTTTCTATGGTCAAAAGGAACCTCCAGGGATAGACCACTTATAACAATTCAGATAGTCTCCAGGGCTTTTTCTCCTTCTCTGAAACTCAGGGGCTGAAAACCAGTGGAATGGCATCAGAAGCTGAACAAGAGTACTGCCTCCCCGCCATTTGGCCTTCCTGTCTCCACATAGCCACCAGAGATCAGTCCTTGCCCTTGTCTGGTTGGTAAACCAATTAGAGGAGTAATTACCATTATCGGTCACAAAACTCTTCAGTGAGGTTCCCTACTTTCTTACCTTGCCCATTCCTCAGAAAGCAGGTGTAGTTGCCTGGGTAAGCAACTACTAAGCGAGGGATTTCATCTCTCCCCACAGGTAGGTACAATAAAGAGAATGTCTTACATAATTTATCACCTGGATTATATGATGATAACACGCATTGCAGACCTTGTGGGTTCTCTTTGTCTGATAGCTTGAAAGGTATAGTAGCCAGATGTGCACAAGCGATACAGTTAATACTATTATTTTGGATTGCAGTGTATCTCATCCAAGCTAACCATTCATGTTTATCACTGTAGCCTGTATCTAATGTCAATTTATCTTCAGAAATTAAGTTGGCCAGATAGACTATAGAGGGTAGGTCTATATCCGAGGCTACAAAAATTTCAGTTGCATCCTTTTTCTTAACTTCAATAAAGAAATGCCCTATGGGGTCAGTACCTGAAACATCAGCTCCTATAGCATATAGTCCCTTATCCTTTTTATTAGGGTATTTACATAGATATTTAACCAAAAAGAAATATCTTGATATCACACAATTTCGATTTATCAAATAGAATTTATTTTATTTTATTTATTACACATTAGTACAAAAATAACTCCAAGTATATACTACAGACATATAAAACAATAAAATCAACCAGGTGTCATACCATATTTAGTCCTTAACCATAGCTAGTGGTAACAATTCCTCACAGATAGCAATATACACTTTGTTCAGAGTGCAACTCTATATCAATTTTGCTCATAGTATACTAGCATGCAGGGCAGTTAAATGGTATAGCAGATGTTAGTATCGCTACATTGATATGTTACAAAGTATCAAAAATGCCTATGAGTACATACAAGTGTAGGTATTGCTACGTGGATATAATACAAAGTATCAAAAAAGTCCATATGAATACATACATGTGTAAATCAACATATCTGTAGAAGACATGATGGTTAGTGTATTGGACACCTGGAAACAGAGCACCTCGACGCGCGTTTCGCAACCTTCGTCGAATTTGTGTGATATCAAGATATTTCTTTTTGGTTAAATATATATGGATATTGTGAGAATAATAAATTTGTTGAGAAAATATATATAGGTTATAATAATATATTATATTTACATAGATAGTACAAATGTATTTATCTGAATATGCTAGTTTATCAGCTTTGTTTCTATCCTTGCATTGATCTCTAACCACAGTACAGAAATCTATTTCATATGTTGCAGTTTCACCTTCAGTGAAATTAAGATATTTAACTTTCCAAACTAAGTATTTTAGGGAATCATACTCCCCTGACCCTGTTTCCCAGGGATCCCATACCTTTGGTTGACACACCTTGGACCCCTATTGGATACCTCCCAGGCTCTGAATGTTTTCTTCGCTGATGTTTGAGACCATTCACTTCTAACAAATGACCACCCTTTGTAATCAGTTTTTTGTAGCCTAGGAGGATAGTGGCAATTCCCTAAGTGTATCCAAGAGGAACGTTCGGCTATCTTTACGGCCATAGGTGTGGTAAGCAGAACCTGATATGATCTTTTTCAATGAAAATAATATCCAATTTCCTGGCTTCACAGGTTCAGGTTCAGGTACAGGTTCAGGTACAGGGTCACCTGGAATACAATTAGAGATAGAAACTTCCTTGTTGGTTAGCATTTTTGGCATAGATTCAGCAAGTGTAAAATCAAACTCTTCATCCATCCTAGAGAATGGTTTTAACTGTGGTATAACAAATGGTCTACCCATTTGGTGAATACATCAATAATCACTAAACAATATTTCTTCCCTTTGAGTTTCACATGAGAACGAAGGTCAAAAATAACTAATCTTAATAGCATACGAAATCAGCATTAATATACTTGTCTTAAAGAAACAATGTCTTTCTTATTCACTACATAAGAACAAGATGGGGTCTCCAGACAAAATAGCTGCTGCACAAAATGAATTAATTGAAACATTATTTTAATCACTTTCATTTTTCCCACCTTTTGTTTATTTGAGGACATTTTGTACCCAAGCCAGGTACTTAAAAGAGGGCTTATCCCCCCGACGGACTTTATTTTCTTAGCTTGCTCTACGGTCATACTTGTCCTGCATAATGCCAAAAAGGTCTATACAGTGGCAACAGGTTGGGCAAACTACTTGGCAAATGCCAAGGGAATAGTGTCCAATCTGTCGGCCACTTTCTCTATATTATGAGCATTCTTTACTGCTAAACCTACTAATATTGGCAATAATCCAAACTTCTCCTACCACGGTACATATTGGTCATAATTGTCGCACTGTCACTTACTGTCCTAATTCGACTTTTACCCCTGCAGATATAATAGGTTGTGGGCAGCATCTTTCTCAAACCTAAAGACACCCAGGTAACATAACCTCCGGGCTCCCATTGCTGCCATGTACTTCTTACTTATGAGTGACAACAACCAGTGACCTTCACCTCATAACTCCACATAATATATCTCAAGTTGTTATTCACAATACTGTGGCATGTTTACATACATTATAATTATAAACCTCAGGCAATATACACAATAGGGTCTCAACTAATAAAATAATACTATCACCAATCACATGCTATCACCCCTCAGGTTTGGGTCCCATCAGTTCATTGACAAGTCCTGTACATCAAATCAAACAAACAAACAATCAATCAAACAAACACCTTTATATAAGAAAAACTTCTCTGTCCCTCTGGACAGGGCACCTAGAAAATGTAGTTACTGGGTACATTTGATGTCACACTTGTTGTTACTCTTTCTGCAGGATTTGTACCTTGATCTGAGCTGATTACCTGTAACAGCTTCTACTCACAAAAATATTCACAGATACCATATGTTTTATCTGACAAGTGTCTCAAACCAAATTTTTTCTTACCTACTCTGAGATTCAAATTAACACCCTTATACATATACCTAATATCTTAGGTAGCAAAAACAACTTGTTTAATTCAATGAAATCCATAAAAATGTGTTGGAATGGATATTGTGGACTTGGGAACTGTCCTCTTTTTGGTCTTACATTCTCCTTTGGAATATGTTTGGCGCATGTTGAACAAGTTAAACAATTTTTTTTAGAGTAGTTAGTAAAGCCATATGCTGTGAACACTTTAGATATGATTTCTACCATCCCCCCTGTTGAGACATGGCTTGTCCGATGGCCCAATATAACTGCACAACTGAGGCCCCATGCACATGACCGTAAAAACTCCCATAATTACGGGCCGTAATTACGGGCCCGTAGACTTCTATTGGCCACTGGTACCTCCCCGTATGCTGACGGGAAGGTGCCCGTGCCGTTGAAAAAGATAGAACATGTCCTATTTCAGGCCGTAATTACGGCATGGGCAGCCCATAGAAGTCTATGGGGCTCCCATAATTACGGGTGACTACGTGTGTGCACCCGTAATTACGGGAGCGTTGCTAGGCGACGTCAGTAAATAGTCACTGTCCAGGGTGCTGAAAGAGTTAAACGATCGGCAGTAACTGTTTCAGCACCCTGGACAGTGGCTACCGATCACAATATAGATAAAGCTGTAAAAAAAAAAAAGCCGTTCATACTTACCCAGAACTCCCTGCTTCTTCCTCCAGTCTGGACTCCTGGGATGACGTTACAACTCATGTGACCGCTGCAGCCAATCACAGGCCAATCACTGGCTGCAGCGGTCACATCATTTGCCGCGTCATCCAGGGAGGTCGGACTGGATGTCAAGAGAGGGACGCGTCACCAAGGCAATGGCAGGGTAAGTATGAATTTATTTTAATTTTATTACGGAAAGGGCTGCCCCTTCTCTCTATCCTGCACTGATAGAGAGAAGGGCTTCCGATTAGTGCAGTGCAATTTTGCAGCCAAAAACGTGCCCATAAATACGGGTGGAATACGGGTGACACCGGACCCGTATTTACGGGCACGGGTCCGTAAATACTGGTGCAATACGGGTCGAATACGTGTGACCAAGGACCCGTATTTATGCCAGTATTTACGGGTGGACAAAAATACGGTCGTGTGCATGGGGCCTGAATAAGTTGCTGGGTAGGATGTATTTGTTCTTACAAGATCCATCTACAAACATTATGAGATCACTATTTGGTAGTGGAGTATCTTTAAGATCTGGTCTTGGTAACACTCTTTCTCCTATGGAGGATAGGCAATGATATGGTTCGCCATCCTCAGCAGTAGACATCAACGTCGAAAAATTTAAAGTGGTACATCTTTCTATCATAAATAACACTAATGTGACGGAAGCTCTTATAGCTTCTGCAGTGGCTACAACTGATTGAACACAGGGATGTAAGATTCTAGCTACTGGGTCGAGTTTTGATGAGTAGTAAGCTAGAGGTCTATCCTTTCCTCCATACTCCTGTGTTAGCACTGGTCATATATCCATTTTTACAATCTACAGTTTAAATAAAGGGGGTTTTTTTTGTTTTGTTTTTTTTCATAATCGGGTCCAAGCACTGAAGATCCTACAAGAACCTGTTTTATCTGAAAAAAATAAATGCCTCCTCATAAATCAAAGACATCAATGGTCCCGTAATAGCAGCCTAATTGGCGATCCAACTTCTATAGAAGTTAGTCGTCTTTTTGTCAGAGGTTTTGGTTCTTGGAGTATTGCTGACTTTCTTCCTTCATACAGATATTTACCTTCTTGGGTAATATGGTGTATGGAATGCCTGTGTGTTACCGAGGCTAGTACGTATATGCCCTAGTACTTTTCCTGCGAAGTAGGTTCCTCTGTCACTCTCAATTACTTCAGGGACCCCATATCGGCATACTACTTCACTGAGAATTTTCCTAGCAGCATTTTTAACTATGTTTTTAGTTACTGGACATGCCTCAGGCCAATTTTAAAACACGTCAGTACATACGAGGACATATTCATATACACCTACCTTGGATAGCTGTATGTAGTCCACCTGCAGTCGCTGGAAGGGGTAATCAGGGCGATGCATGTGCTTACTGGGTGTTTTTGTCATTTTACTGGGGTTGTGTCTGACACATGTCAGGCAACCCTCTACATGTCGAGCAGCTGCGTTCTGAGCTTCAGGGGCAAACCAGTGTTGTATTGGTTTGCTTTCTGCAGTCAGAAAGCCTCTTGCGTGCCATATTGTGCCATAATCGTGTGCGACTCCAAAGGTGTACCTTGAGTCTGTATAGACATTCACCCTTTTACCTGTGCCCAACTTACATGATTCTGCGAGTGCCATGAGTTCTGCCTCTTGGGCAGAGCTACTGGAGGGCGGTGACTTTTGCAGCACTGTCTTACCTTCCTGGACTACTGCATACCCGGTGGTGAAATGTCCCGTCTGCTCATTCCAGTATCTAGATCCGTCTACAAAATACTGAACATCATAGTTAGTCAAAGGTTCATCAGTGACACCTAGTAACCCTTGGGATTCAAATTGCATTAAACTGTGACAATCAGACTCATGTTCCATATCAAACAAGTCATTGTCATTTGCAAATTCGTACATTAATCCTTTCAGGACCAAGGTTCATTGATGCCTCAATGACCAGGCCTAAATTAAAAGTTTTGGCATACATTCTTTTAAACTGCCATAACTTCTGAACTACTTCGGATAACGTAACCATTTTTTAGGGGTTTTTTTCGCAACAAATCAGACTTTCAAAAAAGATATATTTTTAATACATATGCAACACATATTTTATATTATAACGAAATAATTGATCAAAAAAATGCCAGATTTAGTGTAATTTATTAAATTACACTAAATAGTTAATGTATGACTTAATTAACTAACAATTTATGATCACGCTAACTAACCTACTATTCCTGCCTGCCTATTCTAATACTAAGGGGCACAGGGAATACAAAGTATATACTTTCTATATACTTTGTAAATGTATATACATTTATGTGTGTGTGTGTGTCTATTTATGTGTTTGTGTGTGTGTGCATGTGTGTGTGCGCACATATATATATATAAATTATTTGTATATATATATATATATATATATATATATATGTATATATATATATATATATATATATATACACACACACATACTTGTATGTGATGCTTTTATTTACTTGCCTTCTGTCTTCTCCCAATCAGTCTCCTTCTCTCTGAAACACTGTGACAGAGTGAAGGAGGCTAAGAGGAGAAGACAAGTGGGAAAAGTTTGTTTGTAAACAAACTTGTCAGAGATCACCATGATTGGTTAACCCCTTCCCGCGATTGGGCGTGACTGTACGTCCAAATTCCAAATGAGTTCCCGCACTCGGGCGTACAGTCACGCCCTGGAGATAAAGCGAGCACAGGAGCTGTGCGCGCTTTATCTTCAGCGGCTGTCAGCTGTTATAAACAGCTGACATGCCGCTGCAATGGCTGCGATGGCTGTTACCGCCGATCGCAGCCATTTAACCCCTTCAATGCGGCTGTCAATGACGTCCGCCGCATTGAAGTGGTTGACAGAGGGAGGGAGCTCCCTCTGCACCCCCCGCGACCCCCTGCGATGGATCGCGGGTGGCGATTGTTGCTATGGCAACCAGGAAGCCGTTACTAGGCTTCCTGGTTGCCCAGGTACGGAAGCCTATTAGGTCCTGCCCGAGGCAGGACCTAATACACTAACTGTCAATTGAAGAATGACAGTTACGATGCACTGCACTACATAAGATCTTCATGTCCCCAGGTCAGTGTAAAAGAAAAAGTGAAAAAAGTAAAAAAAAATATGAAAGAAAAATAAATAAATAAATAATAAATAATAAAAACAACACTTGCACTGTTTCCCTGATCAACTCCTTTATTATTAGAAAAAAAATGAAAACATGAAAAAAAACTATACATAATAGGTATTGCCACGTTCGGAACGGCCTGATCTACAAAAATGTCAAAATTTTTTAATAAAAAACAATGACAGTATTTTATTTTTTGTCATCTTGTCTAAAAAAAAATGTAACAAAAAGTGATCAAAAAGTTGCAAGTAACGCAAAATGGTACCAATAGAAACTACAGTTCGTCACGCATAAAACAAGCCATCCCGCAGCGATATCAACGGAAAAATAAAAAAGTTATGGCTCTCTGAAAATGGCGACAGTAAAACATGATTTTTTTAGAAAAGAGTATTTTTGTTGTGGGAACGTAGTGAAACGTAAAAAAACTATATAAATTTGCTGTCGCTGTAATCGTATCGCCCCGCAGAATAAAGTTAACATGTTGTTTATACTGCACGGTGAACACTGAAAAAATAAATTTAAAAAAACCGTGATAGAATGGCTGTTTTTTGGTTTCCTCATCTCCCAAAAAATGGAATAAATAGTGATAAAAAAAATCGCATGTACCCCAAAATGGAACCAATAAAAATTACAGCTCGTTCCACAAAAAACGCGCCCTCACACAGCTCCGTCACCAGAAAAATAACACGTTATAACTCTCAAAACGCAATGATGCAAAATGATGCTAAATGACGGCCCAGACTAATTTTTTAGGTCCAGTAGAATTTAACTAAATACCCCACATCGTCATTTGCTGGACCCCGCAGGTGGACCCCGTAGATGCAGCGGAGATGAGGATACTTTAGGGCCTTGTGCTGCTTATAGGGCTAGTGAAGAAGTCAAAGATTAGGCAATACTGGAGCGCAGATATTTTGTATAATACCCAATAAACCCGGCCTGTGTATAAAGGATTGGTTCAATGCGCACCACACCAATCCATGGATTATTCATTCACCCCATTATTACATCATCCTATTATTACATCATCCTATTATGACCTGATGCACTCCACCCAGCTTACATATACCCTGATGTACTCCGCCCAGCTTACATATACCCTGATGTACTCCACACATATTACATATACCCTGATGTATTCCACACATATTACATATACCCTGATGTACTCCACATATATTACATATACCCTGATGTACTCCACACATATTACATATACCCTGATATACTCCTCACAGTTTACATATAGCCTGATGTACCTGCACATATTACATATACCCTGATGTACTCCACAGTTTACATATATCCTGATGTACTCCACCCACATTACATATACTCTGATGTATTCCGCACAGCTTACATATGCCCTGATGTACTCTGCACAGTTTACATATATCCTGATGTACTCCGCACAGCTTACATATATCCTGATGTACTCTGCCCAGTTTACATATATTCTGATGTACTCCGCCCAGCTTACATATACTCTGATGTACTCTGCCCAGTTTACATATGCCCCCACATTATAAGATAATATACCACTAAAACACCAAGCAAAAACTGCGCTACAAAAGCCAAATGGTGGTCCAACTATGCTTGGCAGTGTGCCCAAACGGCAATTTATGACCACATATGGGGTATTACTGTATTCTGGAGAACCCGCTTAACAATTTATGGGATGTGTGTCTACGGTGGTACAAGCTGGGCACAACACGTTGGGCACTGAAATGGCATATCTGTGGAAAACAGCAATTTTCAATCTGCAACATCTATTGTTTACTCATTTTTGCAAAACACTTGTGCGGTCAAAATGCTCACTACACCCCTAGATAAATTCTTTGAGGGATCTAGTTTACAAAACGGGGTAATTTATCGGGGGTTCCACTGTACTGGTACTATAGCTCAATGCAACATGGTGTCAAAAAACGAATCTTATAAAATCTCCACTCCAAATACTAAATGGCCCTCCTTCCCTTTAGAGCCTTGCTGTGTGTCCAAATAGCAGTTTATGACCAGGTGTGGGGTATTTCCCTACTCTGAAGAAGTTGCTTTACAAATGTTATGGTGCTTTTTCTCCTTTATTTGTTGAGAAAATGAAAAATTTTGAACTAATGCTGCGTCTTATTGGAAAATAATGTAATTTTTAATTTTCACTGCCCATTTCTAATAAAATATATGAGGCACCTGTGGGGTTAAAATGCTCACTACACCCCTAGATGAATTCCTCAATGGGTGTAGTTTGCCAAATGGAGTCACTTTTTTTGCACTGTACTGGTACCTTAGGAGCTTTACAAATGCGACATGGTGCCGAGAAATCAAACCAGCAAAATCTGTACTCCAAAAGCTAAATGCCGTGCCTTCCCTTCTGAGTCCTGCTGCTTGCCCAAACAGCAGTTTATGACCACATGTTGGATATTTCCGTACTCTGGAGAAGTTGCTTTACAAATGTTGGGGTGCTTTTCATCATTTATTTGTTGAAAAAATAAAAATTTTGAGGTAAAGCTACATCTTATTGGAAAATAATGTGATTTTTCATTTTCACTGCCCAATTCTAATGAAATCTATGAAACACCTGTGGGGTCAAAATGCTCACTGCACCCCTAGATTAATTCCTCAATGGGTGTAGTTTGCCAAATGGAGTCACTTTTGGGTAGTTTCCACTGTACTGCTACCTAAGGGGCTTTGCAAAACCGACATGGCGCAGAAAAACCAAAAATCTGCTCTCCAAAAGCCAAATGGCGCTCCTTCACTTCTGAGCCCTGATGTGTATTCATACAGTACTTTATTACCACATATGGGGTATTTCCGTACTCAGGAGAAGTTGCTTTACAAATGTTATGGTGATTTTTCTCCTTTATTTTATGAGAAAATGAAACATTTTTACCTAAAGCTACGTCTTAGTGGAAAAAAATGACATTTTTCATGTTTACTGCCCAATTCTATTGAAATCTATGAAACACCTGGGGGGTCAAAATTCTCACTACACCCGTAGTTGAATTCCTTTAGGAGTGTAGTTTCCCAAATGGAGTCACTTTTGGGGGGTTTCCACTGTACTGGTACCTTAGGAGCTTTACAAATGCGACATGGTGCCGAGAAATCAAACCAGCAAAATCTGTACTCCAAAAGCTAAATGCCGTGCCTTCCCTTCTGAGTCCTGCTGCTTGCCCAAACAGCAGTTTATGACCACATGTTGGATATTTCCGTACTCTGGAGAAGTTGCTTTACAAATTTTGGGGTGCTTTTCATCATTTATTTGTTGAAAAAATAAAAATTTTGAGGTAAAGCTACATCTTATTGGAAAATAATGTGATTTTTCATTTTCACTGCCCAATTCTAATGAAATCTATGAAACACCTGTGGGGTCAAAATGCTCACTGCACCCCTAGATTAACTCCTCAATGGGTGTAGTTTGCCAAATGGAGTCACTTTTGGGTAGTTTCCACTGTACTGCTACCTAAGGGGCTTTGCAAAACCGACATGGCGCAGAAAAACCAAAAATCTGCTCTCCAAAAGCCAAATGGCGCTCCTTCACTTCTGAGCCCTGATGTGTATTCATACAGTACTTTATTACCACATATGGGGTATTTCCGTACTCAGGAGAAGTTGCTTTACAAATGTTATGGTGATTTTTCTCCTTTATTTTATGAGAAAATGAAACATTTTTACCTAAAGCTACGTCTTAGTGGAAAAAAATGACATTTTTCATGTTTACTGCCCAATTCTATTGAAATCTATGAAACACCTGGGGGGTCAAAATTCTCACTACACCCGTAGTTGAATTCCTTTAGGAGTGTAGTTTCCCAAATGGAGTCACTTTTGGGGGGTTTCCACTGTACTGGTACCTTAGGAGCTTTACAAATGCGACATGGTGCCGAGAAATCAAACCAGCAAAATCTGTACTTCAAAAGCTAAATGGCGTGCCTTCCATTCTGAGTCCTGCCGCTTCCCCAAACAGCAGTTTATGACCACATGTTGGGTATTTCCGTACTCTGGAGAAGTTGCTTTACAAATGTTGGTGTGCTTTTCATCATTTATTTGTTGAAAAAAATAAAAATTTTGAGGTAAAGCTACATCTTATTGGAAATGTAATTTTTCATTTTCAGTGCCCAATTCTAATGAAATCTATGAAACACCTGTGGGGTCAAAATGCTCACTACACCCCTAGATGAATTCCTCAAGCGGTGTAGTTTCCAAAATGGGGTATTTTTTGGGGTGTTTCCTTTATTTTTGCACCACAAGACCTCTTCTAACCTGACATGGTGCCTGAAATATAATTTAAGAAAAGGAAGGCCCAAAAATCCTCTAGGTGCTCCTTTGCTTCTGGGGCTTTTGTTTCAGGCCCGTAGCACACTAGGGCCACATGTGGGATATTTCTAAAAACTTCAGAATCAGGGCAATACATATTCAGTTGTGTTTCTCTGGTAAAAACCTTCAGTATTACAGGAAAAATTGATTAAAATGGAATTTCTGCAAAAACAAATGAAATTTGCAAATTTCCCTTCCACATTGCTTTAATTCCTGTGAAACGCATAAAGGGTTAAGAAACTTTCTAAATGCAGTTTTGAATACTTTAAGGGGTGCAGTTTTTAAAATGGGGTGATTTGTGGGGGTTCCTAATATAAAGCCACTTCAGAACTGAACTGCTCCCTAAAAAAATAGGCTTTTGAAATTTTCATGAAAATTTGAGAAATTGCTGCTAAACTTATAAGCCTTGTAACGTCCTAGAAAAATAAAAGGATGTTCAAAAGATTATGCCAATCTAAAGTAGACATATGAGAAATGTTACCTAGTAACTATTTTGTGTGGTATAACTATCTGTCTTACAAGCAGATACATTTGAATTTAGAAAATGCAAATGTTTTGCAAATTTTCTCTAAATTTTGGTGTTTTTCACACAAAAATATTGAATATATCGACCAAATTTTTTCACTAACTTAAAGTACAATATGTCACGAGAAAACAATCTCAGAATCGCTTGGATAGGTAAAAGCATTACCAAGTTATTACCACATATAGTAACACACGTCAGATTTTAAAAAAAAGAGGCTATGTCACTTGGTCCAAAAGTGGCTGGGTCCTGAAGGGGTTAATCATGGTGATCACATGCTCTGTAGCCAAACCAATCGGTTAGGCTGTCAGAGAACGGGTTACTGGGAAGCCTGGGGCACTGACAACGCCGGCATCAGAGCGATCTCCCCAGCGCTATGCCGGCAGATGCAGAGGTCTGTAAATTCACACCCTGGCTGCATGGGGTATATGCGGATAGGACGTGAATCTAGAGATTGTCGGCATGAAAGGGTTAAAGAAACTGTTGTATTTATAACTTAAAAAGCTGATTTTACACAGCTAACTTTAATTACTTAAAATGTCAGTCTATTTACACAATCTTGTACTTTAATTCAATGTTCTAGGACTTTTTACACACTAATTTTACTTATTGTAACAATAATTTGAAGTTCAATTAATTCAGTTCTTAATCTGGATTGAGAAAAACATCTCACATCAAACAGTACACAATTTAATTTCCTCCTCAGACAATTCTGCTACACTCACCCTGTATACACGGGGACACACACTGTATACACAGACACACACACACTGTATACATGTCTACATCATACTTCTCGTCATCATCCACCTTACTCATTGCAATGTACCTATCTGTATTATTCTTTATCATTAGTACAGTCACTGTTATTGAAAGCTATTATTTTATGCACATACTATACATATCAACATTTATTGACACACTCTTCTATAGTTCCTCTTTTCCGATCATTTTAACATTCTGTCAGGACCTTCTACCTTGTTCCCTTTTCTGAAATTCTTCCAACCATCGTCTTACACAATCAAAACCACACATCTCTTTTCTGATTCTCATCACACTTTTCAATTTCCTTCACTAAATTATAAGATTCAATTACACTCAAATTCCCTTTAACCCCTTAATGACCACCGATAAGCCTTTAGGTCATTAATGGGCTTTATTCTACAGCGCCGCCACTCCATGGCGCTGCATCAGAATAAAGTAAACAGAGCAGAGAGCTGTCAAATCTCCCTGCTCTCAGCTGCCAGATGTAGCTGAGGGCTGGAGGCGTCCCTGCTCGACCGGGTGAGATTGATATTAGTATCGATCTCACCCGTTTAATCCTTCAGATGTGGTGCTCAATAGCGTGCACCACATCTGAGTGGTTTTGGAGAGAGGGAGGGAGCTCCCTCTCTCGCCCACCGACACCCAGCGATAAGATCGCTGAGTGTCTGTGTCTCCGATGGCAGCCGGGGGGCCTAATAAAGCCCCCACGTCTGCCTGTAGTGAATGCCTGCTAGGCTATGCCGGAGGCATGTCCTAGCAGATGCCTGTCCGTTTTAAATGGACAGGCAGTAATACACTGCAATACAAAAGTATTGCAATGTATAATAATAGCGATCGGATGATCGCATATTAAAGTCTCCTAGTGGGACTAGTATAAAAGTAAAAAAAAGTTTAATAAAGTTAATTGAAAAAAAAGTTAAAAAATAAATAAATGAAAAACCCACTTTTTCTCCTTACAAAATGCTTTACTATTAAAAAAACACAATTTAGCAAAAAAGTTACACATATTTGGTATTGCCACGTCCGTAACGACCCCGACTATAAAGCTGTTACATTATTTAACCCGCACGGTGAACGCCGTAAAAAATTAAATAAAAAACAATCCTGACTTTAAAAAAATGTGATAAAAAGTGATCAAAAAGTCGCATCTACACTCAAATGGTACCAATAAAAACTACAAGTCGTCCCGCAAAAAAAAAGCCCTCATACAACTGCATCGGCGGAACAATAAAATAGTTATGGCTCTTCAAATATGGAGACGCAAGAACAAATAATTTTGAAAAAAAAGTGTATTTACTGTGTAAGTAGTAAAACATACAAAATCTATACAAATGTGGTATCTTTGCAATCGTAACAACCCATTGAATAAAGTTATTGTGTTATTTATACCACACGGTAAACGACGTCGATTTAGGGCTCAAAAAAAGAGTGGTGAAATTTCAGGTTTTCTTCTATCCCCCCCCAAAAAAGTTAATAAAAGTTAATGATTAAATTAAATGTACCCCAAAATGGTGCTATTAAAAAGTACAACTTGTCCCGCAAAAAAACAAGACCTTATACAGCTATGTTGACACAAAATTAAAAAAGTTAGAGCTCTTCGAATGTGACAATGGAAAGACGTAAAAAATGGCTTGGTCATTAGGGCCCAGAATGCAAGCAGGGGGAAGGGGTTAAATCCAAATTTGCCACACTCTTATCATCATCATCATCATTTTACATTCACCACATCTAATTTGTGCATATACTTAACATCCCCTTCTAAAGGAATATTTGAATACTTTTTAACACAAACAACCGCATCCTGAATCTTTTCCTGATACGTTACCCATGTTACAAGCAGTGTCCTTTTGAAAGGACATCTAATTTAGCAATTTCAGTATATGTTCCTCTCTATTTAATGGACACCTAAATGAGGTGTCTTCTATGGATATATATGGTTTGCCTCCTTCTAGGTCCGTTAATAATGTGACAATAGTTTTTTTTCTAGAATAGGAGCCTTATGTATATTTAATCGAAACACTTTTAATATAGTTACATAGTTACATATTTAGTACGGCTGAAAAAAGACACATGTCCATCAAGTTCAACCAAGGGATGTGAAAAGGGAAGGGAAAAATTTCTACACATTGATCTGATATTTTTTTGTTCAAGGAAATTATCTAAGCCTTTCTTAAAGCCATCTACTGTCCCTGCTGTGACCAGCTCCTGCGGTAGACTATTTAATAGATTCACAATTCTCACAGTAAAGACGGCTTGTCGCCTCTGCAGATTGAATCTTTTTTTCTCCAGACGGAGGGAGTGCCCCCTTGTTTATTGAGGGTGTTTTACATGGAACAGGATTTCACCATATTTTTTGTATGTGCCATAAATATATTTATATATATATTAATCATGTCCCCCCTTAGTCGTCTTTTTTCTAGGCTAAATAGGTTTAATTCTTTTAATCTTTCCTCATAACTTAGATTCTCCATGCCCCTTATTTGCTTCGTTGCTCTTCATAGTATGTTTTCCAACTCCAGGGAATCCTTTCTATGAACTGGAGCCCAGAACTGAACTGCATATTCTAGATGAGGCCTCACTAATGCTTTGTAAAGTGGCAATATTACATTCCTGTCCCGCGAGTCCATACCTCTTTTAATACACGACAATATCCTACTGGCCTCTGAAGCAGCTGATTGACACTGCATGCTGTTATTTAGTTTATGATTTACAAGTACACCCAGATCCTTCTCAACAAGTGAATCCCCCAGTGTAGCTCCCCCTAGGACATATGATGCATGCAGGTTGTTGGTACCCAGATGCATAACATTACATTTATCTACATTAAACTTCATTTGCCAACTGGATGCCCAAACACTTAGTTTGTTTAAATCCGCTTGCAATTCACGAACACCTTCCATAGACTGAACTATATTACAAAGCTTTGTGTCATCTGAAGAAATAGAAATAGTACTATTAATCCCATCCTCTATATCATTAATAAATAAGTTGAATAATAGTGGTCCCAGCACTGAACCCTGGGGTACAACACTTATAACTGGGGACCATTCATAGTAGGAATCATTGACCACAACTCTTTGGATACAGTCCTTGAGTCAATTCTCAATCCAATTACAAACTATATTATCTAAACCTATAGTCCATACCTCTTTTAATATACGACAGTATCCTGCTGGCCTTTGAAGCAGCTGATTGACACTGCATGCTGTTATATAGTTTATGATTTACAAGTACACCCAGATCCTTCTCAACAAGTGAATCCCCCAGTGTAGCTCCCCCTAGGACATATGATACATGCAGGTTGTTGGTACCCAGATGCATAACATTACATTTATCTACATTAAACTTAATTTGCCAACTGGATGCCCAAACACTTAGTTTGTTTAAATCCGCTTGCAATTCACAAACACCTTCCATAGACTGAACTATATTACATAGCTTGGTGTCATCTGAAAAATTAGAAATAGTGCTATTAATCCCATCCTCTATATCATTAATAAATAAGTTGAATAATAGTGGTCCCAGCACTGAACTCTGGGGTACACCACTTATAACCGGGGACCATTCAGAGTGGGAATCATTGACCACAACTCTCTGGATATAGTCCTTGAGCCAATTCTCAATCCAATTACAAACTATATTATCTAAACCTATAGTCCTTAATTTACCCATTAGACGTCTATGAGGGATAGTGTCAAATGCCTTTGCAAAGTCCAAAAACACTATATCCACAGCGGCCCCTCTGTCTAGGCTTCTGCTCACCTCTTCATAAAAACAGATCAGGTTGGTGTAATGTTGGGGGTGGGGAGACAGACAAGTGAGCCCTAATCTACCCGCCACTCAGTCCCTGCCTACTTGCAATGACCCGCCCTAGGCGACGGGGTACAACTGGGCGACGGTCCCTACGCTCAATAAGTGCACGACAGACAAACAGACAAGGGTACACAGAGCTAGGGGGAGAAAGGGGCAGTTGCCCACGGCAACACAGTGATCAACAAGAGAAGTGAACAAGCCGAGTCAAACCAGGAGTGTACGAGGTACCAAACGCAGAGCAGGAGAGTAGTCAGCAAGCCGGGGTCAATATGAAGCAAGGACAATAGTACAAGAAGCTGCAGCAGGGCCAGGAAACCAAACGAGAAGAATCACAAGCAAAGGAGGAACAGGAAAGGCAGGTATAAATAGACAGAGGGCAGGAGCTAGCTCCGTCTGGCCAGGCTGTGATCTCGCACTCCTAAGCTTACCACCCTGAGTGGTGGAAGATGGAGTCAGTCTCACAGACATAGAAGCAAGTGCAGACTGATTATCTATGGGCATTAACCCCGAAGCTGTGCCTGGCAGATCCTTTACAGTTGGTTTGACAACTTCTGTCCTAAGTAAAACCGTGCTGGCTGTCACATATAATACTATTTTTTTGTCACATAAACCTGTATATAGTCTCTCAATAGCCCCTCAAACATTTTCCCCACGATGGATGTTAAGCTTACTGGTCTATAATTACCTGGGGAAGACCTAGAGCCCTTTTTGAAAATAGGCACCACATTTTCCCTGTGCCAGTGACTTGGGACTATACCAGTGACTAGAGAATCTCTAAATATTATGAAAAGGGGGACAGAAATAACTGAACTCAGCTTTTTAAGAACTCTAGGGTGTAACCCATCTGGTCCCAGGGCCTTGTGCACTTTTATTTTATTTAATTTAGCTTGGACCATATCTACATTCAGCCAATTCAGTATATCAACTGATATATTAACAGCACTGGCACCGGCTACATCAGCTGCTCTTTCTTCTGTTGTATATACAGAGCTAAAGAACCCATTTAGTAACTCTGCTTTCTCCTGATCCCCTGTGACCAACTCCCCATTACCACTATCTAGGAGTCCTACATGTTCAGACCTTGGCTTTTTTACATTTATATACTTGAAGAATTTTTTGGGATTTGTTTTACTATCCTTGGCAACCTGCCTTTCATTTTGTATTTTTGCTAATTTTATTTCATTTTTACAGATTTTATTACGCTTTTTATAATTTAAAAAGGCTACAGCTGTACCCTCAGATTTGTATTTTTTAAATGCCCTTTTTCTGTTATGTATTGCCCTTTTTTCAGAAGGTGTAAGCCATGTGGGATTTAATTTTAGTCATTTATACTTAGGAATATATAGGAATAAATTTTGCACTATAATTACCCAAAGTAGATTTGAAAATCTCCCATTTATCATTTGTCCCATTATTTGACATTAGTTCTTCCCAGTCTATATCCTGAATTGCAGCCCTCATCCTGGGGAAATTGGCTCTCTTAAAATTAAAGCGTAGCTAAACGTTCGCAAAAAAAATAATTTAAACTGCTATTATGTCCCTCTATGTGACTTCATTACTCCTAGCAATTTTTTTAACTTCAAAGTACCTTTTTTGCAGCTTTTTTTCTTGTGAAACCGTCTACATCTATTTTCTCACACTTCCTGATTCTGGCCGGTTGCTAGGGGCGTGTCTAGGGGCGTGTTTTACTGTGGGTGATGTTACGATTTGTCTATAGTGAACTCTGAGGTGATCATTACAATACTGTGAGAGTGCACTGAGCTATACACAGCACAACACAACACATTATATATAGAGATGTGAATATCTCTGCACACTCCAGAGGAAAGCAATCAGAGGTTTTCTTTTCACTTTCCCTGGCAAGTGCAGAGAAGATAAGACAGGACGGCAGGGTGATTGGGGGTGGGGGAGGGGTGGACAGACGGAGCAGTCCTAGTCTTATCTGATGCTAATTAGCAGCTCAGATTAGTGTCCTGAGACAGGGATAGAATCACAGAGACCAGTGCACACAGTCTCTTCCATGAACTGTGTAGTGTATAGAGGCAGACAGACCTCCTGACGTCACGATGGGGGCGTGCACATCTGACGTCAGGATGGGGCCACCACCCACCTGTACTCACAGGCAGCAGAATTCGTACACTGATACATTCACACAGTGTACGGATTTCTGCTAGCAACAGGAGACATACAAGAAATAAAATGTGGTAGAAAAGTGTCAGAGTGGCCATTTAAAACACATATAACACAAAAAGGAGCCCAAATTCATTAATAACGTATATTACAAAACATATTTATATTACACATGCTGCTAGAAAATAAAAAGTTGATCGAACGTTTAGTTACGCTTTAAAGAGGCTCTGTCACCAGATTATAAGTGCCCTATCTCCTACATAATCTGATCGGCGCTGGAATGTAGATAACAACAGTGGTTTTTATTTTGAAAAACGATAATTTTTTAGCAAGTTATGAGCAATTTTAGATTTAGTTTCTTAATGCCCAACTGGGCGTGTTTTTACTTTTGACCAAGTGGGTGTTGTAAAGAAGTGTATGAGGCTGACCAATCAGTGACCAATCAGTGACATGCACTTCTCATTGTTCCAGCCCAGCTTCTTTCACTGCACAATCTCACTGTGCTGTGGATCATGCTGGGCTGGAACAATGAGAAGTGTATGACACTGATTGGTCACTGATTGGTCGGCCTCATACACTTCTTTACAACACCCACTTGGTCAAAAGTAAAAACACGCCCAGTTGGGCATTAAGAAACTAAATCTAAAATTGCTCATAACTTGCTCAAAAATGATAGTTTTTCAAAATAAAAACTACTGCTGTTATCTACATTCCAGCGCCGATCAGATTATGTAGGAGATAGGGCATTTATAATCTGGTGACAGAGCCTCTTTAAGTGTTTTTGCCCTCCCAGCCTGTGTTTGTTTTTTACAGTATAGGTAAAATGTAACTATATTGTGATCACTGTTACCGAGGTTTTCACGAACATTGACATTCCCAACAAGCTCTGCATTATTAGAAATGACCAGATCCAACAGATCTTCACCTCTAGTCGGGTCTTCCACAAACCTGCCCATAAAATTTTCCTGCAACAGGTTGAGGAAATGTCTTCCCTTTGCAGTTGAAGCCGAACCATGACACCAATTAATATCCCGGTAATTAAAATCTCCCATTATTACTACAGTACCCGCCTGTGCAGCCCGCTCCATCTGTTTATATAGCTGACCTTCCATCTCCTCAGTTATATTGGGGGTTTATAGATTACACCAAATGTAATTTTTTCAGTGATTACCTCCCTTTCCAGTTCCAACCACAAGGTTTCAACCTCCTCACAATCTTCAACCACTGTTGTCTCTTTCACACTCGCCTTCATATCACTTCTCACATACAGACATATGCCACCACATTTCCTATTTGTCCTGTCTTTCCAAAAAAGTGTAAAACCCTGTCGATTTACAGCCCAGTCGTGCGTAGAGCCCAGCCATGTTTCAGCAACACCAACTATATCTATATTTTCTTCCCGTATCAAGGCCTCCAGCTCCCCCATTTTGCTTGCTAGACTTCTGGCATTTGTGAACATACACTGTTGTCTAGTCCTCTCCCCACAGTCTGTTTCTCCCCCCACCAGTAAAGTCTGACCCCTCTCTAACCTGACTACCCCTTTATTTTCTACATTGACCTCCCTCCTCAGCCCTAGTTTAAATACTCCGCCACCCCAGCTATGGAAAGATTTGATTAACTTCGTATCCTTTATCAATTATTTTGACTATTCTCCAACCTTCAGTAGAAATAGCCAACATTAATCCAAACAGACACTCAGGACAAGACATATAAAACAATCTGGTGGGCCTTTGTCCTTTTCTAAAAATTTTAAATATCTTAGTTATCACAGATATAGTAAATAATAAAAGACCAACCAAACTTAATGAGAAGCCTTCGGGACAATAGACGTTAATCCACTTTTTTGCTACGTGACAATTTGGCTTACTAATTTTTATTTATCCCTTTATTCTATTATTTGATCTTGGTTCTATGATCTGACTCTAATTTGATCTCATTCAAAGAGTCTTGTAGAATTTTGATGGTCAGTTGGGAATATTGAATAATGTTCGCTGCACCTTATAAATAAGGCCGCTTACCAAAACGTTATTCTCCCTAGACTGTAGGACTCGCTGCACTCTAGATGCCTAGAGCCTCTTACCAAAACACAGTCCCAAGACAGTAATGTCGCTCACCCAAGGTGACCATGACGCGGAAATGTGAAAGGCTGTCTCAACTCTCACTTTTACCACATTTAAGACACGTGATTAACAAACAAACAAATTCTATATGAATAACAAAACCTACTATCATATTCTACATTTCTGTATACCTCATATATCTTGACCACAAGGTATTTTCACCAAAGTCACAGTACACACACAACACTCACACCAATATTTACAAGTATAATGCTGATCAATAATATACTTAATGTTCCTGGGTGTTTTAACAGTATTTTTCCTACTGATTTGTCCTTGTAATAATTTTACAAAGGACCATTCCTAATTGGACTCCCTTATACACACAGGGTTTTATTTATTTAATCCTCATACATTCAATCTTCACAGTCAAGGAGTCTCATATATGTTTAATCTATAACAACCATTTCTTTCAACTTCACCAAAGAAATACTTGATTACCTTAAAACTTCTGGTGTCAGGGGCGTCCAGAGACAATAAGAGGCTGGTCAAACCAGCAGCAGATGTCCTGGATGTATCTTTACACCACAGTTTGAAAGTCTTTATCTTTCTTTAACTTTGGATTTAGTTTATCTCAATCATTCAATACTTTTAGTCACAATCTTAAACTTTATAAAACAAATAAACCTAATACCCTATAACAAATAATCCTAATACTCTATAAGAGATCCTCCAAATCTCCAAGTACTTTATCTTTTATGTGCTGCACGGAGTTATTTATTACCTGCAGCCTTCCCACAGAGGCTATTGACTACTAACCTCGAGAATCGTTATTCCCAGGTTTTTATATTAAGACCTGTGCTTAATATAACTAAGGCCCAGTCTTAGTACCTAAGATCCAACTTAGGTTTTTATCACATAACCTTATAACATCTAAATATGAAAAATAATAAAAACATATATAATCAAAATTATATTACCGTTATTCAGATCAAAACTCGAATCCTCAATTCTCCATACTATGTTCTTTTAAAAACCATCACTCCACTTCGTCCCTCCATCTGACTGGCCTCTGTTTAATGGTAATTGAACCGGAGGTCTTTGAATTAAGTGAGTATTTTGATGACTCACCCCATGCACGTGTATATAACTATATCGATATAACTATATCGCTAGTGCAGTGTAAATGAATGGAGAGAAGTGCATGACGCTGATTGGTCAGCGTCATACACTCCTCTGTGCAACGCCCACTTGGTCTAAAGTAAACCACACCCACTTGGGCATTAAGAAACTCATTAGCATAAAGCTAAAAATCGCTCATAAAGTAGTTTAAAATAGATCATTTTTCGAAATAAAAAGCTTTACTGTCACCTACATTATAGCGCCGATCTCCTTATATAGGAGATAGGTCACTTATAATGTGGTGACAGAGCCTCTTTAAGAGTACAACATATTTAACTCTTTGTCAACTAAAGCATTTTCTGAGAAACTTGCATGCACAGTTAATATCTATTACATGAAGTAAGAATAAATTTATAATCAAACATTCCTAACAACAATACACTGCAATACATGGATGAGTAACATGAAAAATGTAGGTATAGGGAGAGAGGAGGAAAGGTAGAGCATGGTGGACAATGTCGCCTTCAATTTTTTATTGATACCGACTAGTGTAGTAGGAGAAGAAGCTGACTCAGTTCAGTGAAACGTACGTCGGGACATACCGACCCTGACAGTAGGGAAAGATTACAGATTACACAGGGCAAGATTGGAGCCATGAATAATAATTAACTAATCCTGCCGAATTCAAGTCCGCTCCAGACAGCTGGAGGGAACGGACGTAGTGGTGACACTTGAGACCAGTGTGTTGCTGAGTGCCCATGACGTCGCGGCACTCACAGCCAATACTCTGAAACAGACAGCAATCCTTACAACTGCACGAACCAGTAGTTTTCACTGCTAACAGGCAGGCTGTCTGTTTGCCTAAACACAGCGTACGCTGCTGTCTCTGTATTGCCGCCGAATTGTGTATCGCAGCGGCAACGCTGAGAACACTAAATAAAACACAACAGGCAGTTTGTCTCTCTGCATTGCCGCATAATTAAGAACCGCAGCGGCAACGCTGAGAACACAAAACGCACTCGGTGACCAGCTAGCTGCTCACTGAGATAGATTGCTTTCTGTCCGCATTGCTGGCCGAGCTGCTGCTTGAGCCAGGAATGGAACAGCAACGCTGGTAACAGAACAAATACAACACAATCTGAAGACTAATTAATTGTTCATTGACACAAAAATTTTAATCCTTTTGCGCTGCTACTCACCAAAAGTTTGGAGCGGCAACGCTTAAAAGGTAGTCAATGATCAGGCAGTTGCTCATAGAGTTTGAACACAACCTCCTGTAGTGTGCATATGCAAGGTATCTTACAGATACAAAAATAACCCTTGCAGCACCACCTCGTTTATTTCCACCTGAGTAGTAGGGCCAACAAGCTCCCTACCCAGTGGAATTTGTTTAAAGCTGTAATCACACTGTGCAATAATTTAATCAAAATACCACACAATGTGGCAATAAAAGGGGACATTGCACAGTATAATCCTTCTCCTACTAGACTAGTCGGTATCAATAAAAAATTGAAGGCGACATTGTCCACCATGCTCTACCTTTCCTCCTCTCTCCCTATACCTGCATTTTTCATGATTCAATAGGTGGTGTACACCAGAGCATGGAGGGATAAATTTAACAACTCATACTATGGGAGTTACGGAAAGAGCGACTTACGCTGTTTCTGTTACTCATCCATGAAATTGGTAGAGTAGACCTCCAATATAAATTGGAGGTCTACTCTACCAATTTCATGGATGAGTAACAGAAACAGCGTAACTCGCTCTTTCCGTAACTCCCATAGTAGTGAATGGCAGTTACAGAAGCAGTGTAGCATGTGAGCTACGCAGTTTCCGTAATTACTATTCAGTTCTATGGGCGTTATGGAAACAGCGTAGCTAAGCGAGTTACGCTGTTTCCGTAATTCGATCATGTACACTGTTTACGTAGCTACCGAGTTACGAAAACAGCGAAGCTCGCGGTGCTACGCTCTTTCCGTAAATTCCATTCACTTCTATGGGAGTTACGGAAACAGCGTAGCTCAGCGAACACTCGACAGTTTATGTAACTCCCGACCACCTAACCAGCAGGGGACTGGGAGACAGCAGAGCCGAGTAAGATAGAACGGGTATTATGGGGCCCCGTTCTAGAGATACCGTGAAGGAAATAAGTATTTGATCCCTTGCTGATTTTGTAAGTTTGCCCACTGTCAAAGACATGAACAGTCTAGAATTTTTAGGCTAGGTTAATTTTACCAGTGAGCGATAGATTATATTAAAAAAAAAACTGAAAATCACATTGTCAAAATTATATATATTTATTTGCATTGTGCACAGAGAAATAAGTATTTGATCCCCTGCCAACCATTAAGAGTTCAGCCTCCTCCAGACCAGTTACACGCTCCAAATCAACTTGGTACCTGCATTAAAGACAGCTGTCTTAAATGGTCACCTGTATAAAAGACTCCTGTCCACAGACTCAATTAATCAGTCTGAGTCTAACCTCTACAACATGGGCAAGACCAAAGAGCTTTCTAAGGATGTCAGGGACAAGATCATAGACCTGCACAAGGCTGGAATGGGCTACAAAACCATAAGTAAGACGCTGGGTGAGAAGGAGACAACTGTTGGTGCAATAGTAAGAAAATGGAAGACATACAAAATGACTGTCAATCGACATTGATCTGGGGCTCCATGCAAAATCTCACCTCGTGGGGTATCCTTGATCCTGAGGAAGGTGAGAGCTCAGCCGAAAACTACACGGGGGGAACTTGTTAATGACCTCAAGGCAGCTGGGACCACAGTCACCAAGAAAACCATTGGTAACACATTACGCCGTAATGGATTAAAATCCTGCAGTGCCCGCAAGGTCCCCCTGCTCAAGAAGGCACATGTACAGGCCCGTCTGAAGTTTGCAAATGAACATCTGGATGATTCTGAGAGTGATTGGGAGAAGGTGCTGTGGTCAGATGAGACTAAAATTGAGCTCTTTGGCATTAACTCAACTCGCAGTGTTTGGAGGAAGAGAAATGCTGAATATGACCCAAAGAACACCGTCCCCACTGTCAAGCATGGAGGTGGAAACATTATGTTTTGGGGGTGTTTCTCTGCTAAGGGCACAGGACTACTTCACCGCATCAATGGGAGAATGGATGGAGCCATGTACCGTCAAATCCTGAGTGACAACCTCCTTCCCTCCACCAGGACATTAAAAATGGCTCGTGGCTGAGTCTCCCAGCACGACAATGACCCGAAACATACAGCCAAGGCAACAAAGGAGTGGCTCAAAAAGAAGCACATTAAGGTCATGGAGTGGCCTAGCCAGTCTCCAGACCTTAACCCCTTAGTGACCAGCCCATTTTAGGCCCTAATGACCAAGCTATTTTATTAGTTTTTCTATAGTCGCATTCAAAGAGCTATAACTTTTTTATTTTTTCGTCTACATAGCTGTATGAGGACTTGTTTTTTGCGGGATTAGTTGTACTTTTTAATAGCACCATTTTAGGGTACATATCATTTTTTTATTAACTTTTTTGGGGGGATTATAAAAAAAAACTGAAATTCCACCATTGTTCTATGCGTTTTTAAATTGACGCCGTTCACTGTGCGGCGTAAATAACATGTTACCTTTATTCTATGGGTCGGTACGATTACGGTGATACCACATATGTAGAGGTTTTTTATGTTTTACGACTTTTGCACAATAAAAACACTTTTGAACTAAAATTATTTGTTTTTGCAGCGTTGCTTTCCAAGAGCCGTAACTTTTTTATTTTTCCATCAATGTAGTGATTTTTTGGGCTTGTTTTCTGCGGAACGAGACGTAGTTTTGATTGGTACTGTTTTGGGGTGCATGGGACTTATTGATTCATTTTTATTATTACTTTTTTGGGGGGCAATGGAAAAAAATTGCAATTTCGCCATTGTTTTTTGCGTTTTTTTTTTACGGTGTTCACCTTGCGGTTTAAATTACATATTAACTTTATTAATGGAGTCATTACGGTCGCGGCGATACCTTATATGTGTACTTTTATTTATTTTTTACACTTATACTAAATAAAACCACTTTTTATTGAAAAAAATGGTTTGATTTATTTTTTACTGTACTTTTTATTAATAATCTTTATTTCACATTGATTACTTCTTTTATTATTCCCACTAGGGGACTTTACTGTGCAATCTTCAGATCGCTGCTATAATGCTCTGGTATACTTCGTATACCAGAGCATTATTGCCTGTCAGTGTAAACCTGACAGGCAATCTATTAGGACGTGCCTCCGGCGCGTCCTAATAGGCATATGTCCAGGGCAGACCTGGGGGCTTTTATCAAGCCCCCAGCTGCCATGACAACCCATCGGAGACCTGCGATTGCATTTGCGGGCCGCCGATGGGTGACAGGGGGAGCTCACTCCTTCTGTAAACAAAGTTAAATGCCGCGGTCGCTATTGACGGTGGCATTTAACGGGTTAAACGGCCGCGATCGAAGTAAACTTCGATCGCGGGCGTTGGAGCTGGAGCTCAGCTGTCATCAGACAGCTGAGCCCCAGCTCCAGCCTGCACGGGAGACCCGTGCAGGACTTAGACTAGACGAATGTGAAAAGGCATCAGCCTAGCCTAAGGCCCTTAGTGACGAATGTTAAAAGGCGTATTGTTGGTCACTAAGGGGATAATCCCATCTAAAACTTATGGAGGGAGCTGAAGATCCGAGTTGCCAAGCGACAGCCTCGAAATCATAATGATTTACAGATGATCTGCAAAGAGGAGTGGGCCACAATTCCATCTAACGTGTGCAAACCTCATCATCAACTACAAAAAACGTCTGACTGCTGTGCTTGCCAACAAGGGTTTTGCCACCAAGTATTAAGCCTTGTTTGCCAAAGGGATCAAATACTTATTTCTCTGTGCACAATGCAAATAAATATATATAATTTTGACAATGTGATTTTCTGTTGTTTTTTTTATATAATCTATCTCTCACTGGTAAAATTAACCTAGCCTAAAGATTCTAGACTGTTCATGTCTTTGACAGTGGGCAAACTTACAAAATCAGCAAGGGATAAAATACTTATTTCCTTCACTGTAGGTGCGGGTCCCAGATATGGGACCGGCATCTATCTGACATTTATTATTTACACCTTTGAACCGTATCGGTGACCGAGAAACGGACGGGAATACACCACTCCCATTATGAAGTCTTACCCGTACCTTTGACCCAGAAGTGATTCCTGGTCAAAGAGGGTATTTAAGGAGTGCATTTTTTCCAGTATTTCACAAGCCTGATGAAGACCTTAGTCCGAGGTCGAAGCGCGTAGCTTCTTGCACCACTATTGAGACATATGCTGTTTATTACACATGTCTTTTTTAAGAAATAAAGTTCATATTTCCTACCCACTGAGATATTCTGATCGACTGGGGATTCGGCACAATCTTCCACATAAGCGCAGGAGCGCCTTCCACTAAGAGTGATCGTTTTTTCAAATCATTTGGAACCTCTTCTCCACATCGACTCCTGCTGATTCTTCAGCCGCCGGTGTTCACTCTGAGGGCCAGAAGTCTGCCTATATATGGAGCATCAAGGCTCCATATGCTTGATGATCGAGCTGTGCCAACCACCTAGCACAACTTCAAAAGGTGAGTGTATTTAGCACATACATATCAGTACTATCATTGATCACCCTGTTTCCGCAGCAATACCCCAGAGGAGTGCTCTGTGTCTCTTTTTTTTACCCATATCACTGTAATCTGACATTTATGACATATCCTGTGGATATGTCATAAATGTCCTTCATGGGAAAACCCTATAAATGCTGCAGTCGCTATTGACCGCAGAATTTTAACTAGTTAAACGCCCAGGAACAGCGCGATCGCTTTTCCTGGCCGTTAGGGCAGCGTGTCAGCTGTAAAACACAACTGACACCTGCAGTGTATGGAGCGGGCTGAGCGCGTGAGCCTGCTCCACTCCAAACATCATCCCCTCCTTGCCCCATCATGGGTCAGGAAGAGGTTCAGTAAAGAGGCTCTGTCACCAGATTTTGCAACCCCTATCTCGCATTGCAGCAGAACGGCGCAGCAATGTAGATAAGAGTAACGTTTTTTTTTTGTTTTTTTTTTAAACAAGCATTTTTGGCCAAGTTATGACCATTTTTATATTTATGCAAATGAGGCTTTCTAAAGTACAACTGGGTGTGTTTAAAGTTAAAGTACAACTGGGAGGGCGTGGCCTAGCAGCAGATGTAAGAGGACGTGTGTGGCTGGAGCTCCTGCTGTATTCATCCTGAAAGTACAGATTATCCCTGAATTACCCGGTAATATTCACCGATCTGGAGGCTGGGAGGCTGGAGGAGTCGGTACCGCTTAATACAGCTACAATGACCCGTTCTAAGAAGCAAAAAACGCCGCCGGCGAGTCCGGGGCCGAGGAGGCAAGATGGCGCCGAGGAGACTGAATGCAGGAGCAGGCACATGCGGTCTGAGGCGGCAGACAGGCTGGAGAGATTTGCAAGAACCCCTCGTGCGAGCGGATCTGCAGCAGGCAAGACGCCGATGGCTGGCAGTGGGAAGGCAGACAACTTGGCCTCCGGTTCCAGATACTCCGTGCTGGGAGAGGACACGGTGAGTGAGGAGGAGGAAGAGCTGGGGAGTCAGCGGCGGGACAGGCATGTGGAGGAAGATGGCGGCAGAACGCATAGCAGGAGAGACCAGGTGAAGGAGCCTTCCCTTGCGGATATATTCGCTGCGGTAAAGCAGAACTCCTCAATTTTATCTGTGCTGACCGGGCAGGTGGGAAGCCTGAAGGAAGATATACTGCTGTTACGTAATGACTTACAGAAAGTGGCAGAAAGAACCACAGTTATAGAGGGGAGAGTGTCTGAAGTGGAAGATGTTCTGCCGGAGCTCAGGCGGGATGTGTAGTCTCAGTCCTTGGCGGTGGTGGCCCTGCAGGCTAAGGCGGATGATTTAGAGAATCGCCTACGCAGAAACAACGTGCGTTTGGTCGGAGTGCCGGAAAAAACGGAGGGCAATAACTCGGATGAGTTCTTTGAAAAATGGCTGCTGGAGCAGTTTGGCCGGGATGAATTGTCTCCTTTATATGCTGTTGAAAGAGCGCACAGAGTGCCTACCAGACCGGGACCACCGGGGAGGCCCCCGAGACCGGTCTTAGTGAAGCTGTTGCATTACAAGGACAGAGATAAGATCCTGAGGAAGGCAAGGGAACGGCAGGATATCTCCATCAATGGCGCCAAAATATCCTTTTATCCGGATTTCTCCGCGGAGGTACAGAAGAAGCGGCTGCAATATTGGGATGTAAAGAAACGTCTGAGGAACTTGTCCATACCATATTCCATGATGTATCCGGCCAAATTGCGGGTGGTTGCTTTTGGGACTGCTTCATTCTTTGAGAACCCCAGAGAGGCTGCAAGATGGCTGGATAGCAATGAGGCACGGTTGCGGAGACCGGCTGGAGAAGAAGATGCGTGAAAGCCCGCCTGGGCAGTGAAGTCTGGAGCCATGTTGGCGTTTATGGGACTGTAGCATATTATATGTTATTATGCAGTTCTCCGAAGTGTGTGAACACCCTTGTCTGAAACACCGCAGGGTGGTATCCTTTTAACAAGAATGGCCGCACCTGACGGCAATGTTATTGAGGGAATGTTACTGGGTACCTAATGTATCTGTAAACTCTGCTGATTGTGTGGGATTGTTTAATACATGCGAATAGCAGTGGGAGCCAGCGCTCACTGGAAGTGGTGAGAAAGTTAAACGGTTCAAAGAGAAGATGCCAGTAGGGCATGTTAAAAGTTCGCACTATGGTGCATTTCTGCTGGATAGGAGAGACAGTACATGTCGCTCTGACCCTTTTCGGAGGGGAGGTTTTGTTGGGGGGGGAGGGGAGGAGGGAGGGAACGCACGGCCTAATATCTTGACTGGAGCAGGCTGGAGGAGTAATAGATTTCTTAAATTATATGACGCCTGATGGGATCGGTTAAATGTCTATCCTGGAACGTCCGGGGAATACGGGAAGCTAGGAAACGGCAGGCAATCTTTAACTGGGTTAAACAACAAAATGCCCTGATAGTGGGGCTGCAAGAAACGCATCTGACTAGAGAGTCTGTATCATTATTGCAGAGAGTGTGGATCGCACATGGGTTTCACTCATTTCATACGACGTATTCCAGGGGGGTGAGTTTGCTGATACACAGGAGTCTTCCCTTTGTCTGTCATTCATCCTTTTCTGATGAGGAGGGGAGGTATGTGGGAGTGCATTGTACTATATATCACTGGGAGTGTATTCTGGTAGTGCTGTATATCCCTCCGCCTTATTCTAGCACGGTACTGAAACGAGTTACAGAGAAACTCTCCAGGTGGCCTGAGGTACCGCTAATTGTGATGGGGGATTTTAATGCAGTGATGTCTGAAGGGTTGGATAGGTTTCATAGAGGAGGAGGAGGGCAAAGAAGAGATCTGACCGCCTTTGGAAGATTAATGGAGGAATTGGGTCTGCGGGATATTTGGAGAGATAAACATCCAGGGGTGAGGCAATACTCGTGTGCATCATCCACATTTCAGTCACTTTCCCGAATAGACATGGTAGCATGCTCAGCTTCAGCGGTGCCGTACATAGCGCAAATAGAGTACCTACAGAGGGCATTGTCAGACCACTCTCCGATGGCGGTGACGCTGGAAGTGGGTGTAAGGCATACCAGGAACCCCGGGAATTGGAAGCTGAATGCGTTTTGCTTAAGATTAATGGATGGTGAGGAAATACGGAACCTGATAAAAGAATATTTTAATTTTAATACTGAGTCGGTGCCGCGGGGAGTGTTGTGGGATGCCATGAAAGCCTGGCTGAGAGGAGTATTCATTCAAAATATTAAACGAATTAAAACTAAATCCAGGCAGTTGGGAGAAAGTTTAGAGAAGCGGGTGACAGAAACAGAAGGGAGACATGTAGAAGAGGGATCCGAGGAGACACTTCGACATTGGGTGGAGGCACAGACGCTGTTAAAAAATCACCAACTAACAATGGCGGATAATAAACGACTATTCCTTAAACAGCAATATTATGAGGAAGGGGAAATGGCGGGGAGATTACTCGCTAGGATGGCAAAACCGCATGGGGGCAATAATTTCATTCATGGCATTAGGGGGGAGGGTGGAGACAGACACGGGGCAAATCCTGCAAATATTCCAGCGGTTTTATACTGACCTATATACATCCAAAGTGCATTACGACACACAGCAATTGGACGAGTACCTGGGAAACATTAATTTGCCTACCTTGGGCCGGGAGGACCGTGAAAGTTTGGAGACCCCTATTTCACTAGAGGAGTTGGAACAGGCGATAAGAGATATGGCAAATGAGAAAGCTCCGGGTCCAGATGGGTTACCGTGGGAAATCTATAAGGAATATGGGACGGAACTAGCGCCAGAATATTTGAGTACTTTGCAGGATAGTTTTGACAGATGTAAACTACCAGACTCCCTATATGAGGCTACGATAGTGGTTCTCCCAAAAGAGGGGAAAGACAGTCAATTACCGGAGTCCTACAGACCAATATCCTTGTTGACATCGGATGTCAAGATCTTGGCAAAGATATTGGCACTGAGGCTGAACAGGGTGGTACAGCATGTTGTGCATGAAGACCAATCGGGGTTCATGCCCTCCAAATCGACAGCGGTCAACCTCAGGCGGCTGTTTTTAAATCTTCAGGCGGCACCGGATGAGCAAGGAGGAAGGGCGGTGCTAACGTTAGATGCTGCAAAAGCGTTTGACTGCGTAGAATGGGGGTATTTATGGCGGGTAATAGAAAAGATGGGATTCGGCCCTAACTTCGTAAAGTGGGTACAGTTGCTGTATGTGGCCCCTACAGCCCGCATACGGGTGAATGGTACAATGTCTGAGAAATTTTCACTGGCCCGGGGTACACGACAGGGGTGCCCACTGTCACCATTACTATTCGCCTTGGCGGTGGAGCCACTGGCGTGCCTCATAAGACAGGAGGAACGTATAAGAGGCTTGTAATATGGGGAAATGGAGGAAAAAATGTCATTATATGCAGACGACATTTTAATATATATGACGGACACGGAGAATACACTGCAGGTAGTAATGGATACGATCACAAGGTTTGGGGAGTTCTCGGGATTAAATATTAACTGGACCAAGTCTGCTTTGATGCCACTTGATACAGTGAATATTGTAGATACTGGAGGGGGGATCCGGATTCCGATTTCTGAATTTACGTATCTAGGGGTTAAGGTGACAGCTAGGGTCCAAGACTATATGTCTTTGAATGTCTCACCACTGCTGCTTAAGGTGAAACAAAAGGTGGATGCCTGGAACAGGCTCCCGCTCTCTGCTCTGGAGAGGACTAACCTAATCAAGATGATCCTTATGCCTCAAGTTTTATACATTCTTCATAACTCCCCAGTATGGATACCTAAGCAATGGTTCAGACGATTGCACAATCTCTTTCGGGATCTGGTATGGAAAAAAGGGGTTCCAAGGATTAAATTGGAGAAATTGCAATTGCCCAAAGATGAAGGGGGGGTCGCGCTGCCAAATGCCTGGATATATTACCTGGCTGCCCAGAGCCAACAATTTAAGGGATGGGAGGACACAGAGACTTGGGGTGCCAGTGCACGTTTATTGTCATACATGGGGGGAGGACATAATCCACTAGAGAGTCTGGAAGCGCATACCTTTAAGAGATTGGCGAGTGCTAAACCAACGTTACTCCTGATACATAAAGTATGGTGGCAATGTAAACAGATCCTGGGAGTGGGAATGTGCACCAATTATACTCCCCTATGGCATAATCCGGTCCTGTGGGAATTATACCAATTAGAGGGCATGCAAAAATGGGAGTTGGCAGGGGTTAGACGAATACAACACTTATATGATGATAACGGGCTGAGATCATTTCAGCAGTTGAAGGACCTATTTCCACTAGAGCACAATATGTTTTATCAATATTTGCAGATCCGTCATGCCCTACAGGCGCAGGCGCAGGTAGTGGACCTGACGGTCTGTGCTCTTGGGGTCCTGGAGTATGTGGGAAGGGCTGACACGACCAAAGGCCTGATCTCAACGGCGTACAGGAGCTTGCTGTCCAAACACCTGGGAAACCCAATGATGCTGGTAAAAGCGAAATGGTCCATTGACTGAGGAGGAGTGGGAGGAGATATTAGCATCCACATGTCACTTATCGCTCAGTCTGGCGCAGAGGAGATCACAACTCTTCCTGATACATAGAGTGTATCGAACCCCGTGGGTATTAAAGCAGATGGGTATTAGAGCGGATGCTAAATGTCCTAGGTGCACGGAAGAGAAAGCGGATATACTGCATATGTTTTGGTCATGTGAGGCTCTGAGGACCCTATGGGGGGAAATATTGGATCTGATAAAACAGGTATATGGTCGGGAATTGGCGGCAGACCCTAAAGTTATGTTGTTGGGAGTAGTGGGAGAATTGGAGAGTGACAGAATGGCAAACCTGGCAATTGCCAAGATATTATATCAAACAAGGAAATGCATTGCTAAACACTGGCTGGATGCGGAGCCACCAGGGATGAGGGAAATTGTAGGAATGGTGAACTATAATATCCTGATGGAGCATAAGATATTTTCTAAAAGGGGCACGGAAAAAAAATTTGAGAAACAATGGAGCAGACGGATGGCCTGTCCTGAGGTGCTGTCACCTGAACTAAACAGAATAAGGGCGAGAGTTGTCTGAGGAACTGGAGATGGTAGAGTCTGGAGCAAAAAGGGGTGGTGGGGAAACTTGATAAGAGAAATGTGCTCTGGCCAGGATTGGTGCTAGAAACAAAGGGCAGAGATATAGTGGGGGGCCGTGCGGGGAGGGGGGAAAGGGGGGAAGTTGGGGATTTCCTGATATGCTGTCATTATTGTATACGATGCTGGAAAATTGTAATGTGAATGTTACTATGTTATCTCTTTTATGTGTTCGTATCAATAAAATTGGTTTGATTTAAAAAAAAAAAGTTAAAGTACAACTGGGCGTGTATTGTGTATGTACATCTGGGCATTTTTACTTCTTTTACTAGCTGGGCGTTGTGAATGGAAGTGTATGATGCTGACGAATCAGCATCATCCACTTCTCTTCGTTAACACCCAGCTTCTGGCAGTGCACAGACACAGCGTGTTCTCGAGAGATCACGCTGTGACGTCACTCACTTCCTGCCCCACGTCCTGCATCGTGTCGGACGAGAGAGGAGACATCGGCACCAGAGGCTACATTTGATTCTGCAGCAGCATCGGCATTTGCAGGTAAGTCGATGTAGCTTTAGAAAGCCTCATTTGCATAAATATAAAAAAAAAAACGTTACTCTAAGGGTATGTTCACACGTAGTCAACCAAAACGTCTGAAAATCCAGAGCTGTTTTCAAGGGAAAACAGACCCTGCTTTTCAGACGTTTTTTTACCAACTCGCATTTTTACCAACTCATTTTTTTACCAACTCGTTTTTGGAGCTGTTTTCATTGGAGTCTATGAGAAAACAGCTCCAAAAACGTCTGAAAGAAGTGTCCTGCACTTCTTTTGACGAGGCTGTATTTTTACGAGTCGTCGTTTGACAGCTGTCAAACGACGACGCGTAAATAACAGGTCGTCTGCACAGTACGTCGGCAAACCCATTCAAATGAATGGGCAGATGTTTGCCGACGTATTGGAGCCGTATTTTCAGACGTAAAACGAGGCATAATACGCCTCGTATACGTCTGAAATTTGGCCGTGTGAACATACCCTTAGGGTATGTTCACACGTAGTCAACCAAAACGTCTGAAAATCCAGAGCTGTTTTCAAGGGAAAACAGACCCTGCTTTTCAGACGTTTTTTACCAACTCGCATTTTTACCAACTCATTTTTTTACCAACTCGTTTTTGGAGCTGTTTTCATTGGAGTCTATGAGAAAACAGCTCCAAAAACGTCTGAAAGAAGTGTCCTGCACTTCTTTTGACGAGGCTGTATTTTTACGAGTCGTCGTTTGACAGCTGTCAAACGACGACGCGTAAATAACAGGTCGTCTGCACAGTACGTCGGCAAACCCATTCAAATGAATGGCCAGATGTTTGCCGACGTATTGCAGCCCTATTTTCAGACGTAAAACGAGGCATAATACGCCTCGTATACGTCTGAAATTTGGCCGTGCGAACATACCCTTATCTACATTGCAGTGCCGATCTGCTGCAATAGGAGATAGGGGTTGCAAAGTCTGGTGACAGAGCCTCTTAAGGATGTGGTCAGGGGGCCCAGCGCAGCCGGGTCCATTGACTGTAGACCGTAAGATGCAGGGACTTTTTAGCAGTCTGAAAAATACGGTAATTGGTTGCAAACTTTTGCTATATTGGCAAATGTTATTGGGGGAAAAAGCGCCGGATAATTGCTCAGCTCTCTTTTGTTATTTGGATGCGATGGAGGTGCATAGGGCTTATGGGGGTTAGTTTTGGCTCCGGTATGACCAGCAATTTAGTCAGCGAAAAGCGGTTCGGCCTAACATCTGGTGGGACCATAAGGATATAGCATTGTGGTTGAAGGTGACGTTTAAACCGGGTGTAACGTCCGTGGTCGCTGACCACGAACTCCTTCCATCCGGTCGACACCCTTCTCTCCAGCGATGTCTGGACATGCGGCCGTCCTGTTCCACAGTTACCACCAGGGTGCGCTTCTCGAGCTCAGTCCAGCCTTAAGGAGACAGGTGTGAGATTGAGCTGACTGCTCCCAGAGCACCCTGGAGTATAAGAGGAGCCCTGCCCCTCCCTGTATTGCCTTAGCTTTGTTGTCGTTACAATAGTTTGCCTCTGAAAATGGTCTCCTAGTGTCTTCCAGTTCCCAGTGTTTCCTGTTCCTGCTACCTGTAACCTGTATCCCGTGCTATCCTGTTCAAGTACCATATTGAGTTGGAGTCGTGCTGTGCTGTGTTCCATGCCTGTCCTGTTACACCAGACATGGGCAAACTACGGCCTGCGGGCCACATACGGCCCGTTAGGCTTTTTAATCCGGCCCGCCGAACTTGTCCAAATCATAGTAAAAACCTCCTTTTTTTTCCCCTTTCCCTGCAATGCCCACGTTTTCCCAATAGATGGCGCACTCAAAACAGATTGACCGTTGTCCTTAACGCCGAAGGACGGATATATCCGTCCTCAGCAGCTGCTAGTTCGCGCAGGAGGACGGATATATCCGTCCTGTGATGGCGCGGGTACTGCCAGTGTACCCACGCGATCAGCGGCAGGAGCACGGCTGTTATACACAGCCTGGCTCCTGCTGCAACTGCCGATATCGAAGCGCGCTCCGATTCCGGCAGTTTAACCCATTAAATGCCGCTGTCAATAGTGACAGCGGCATCTAATGTGTTTGACAGAGGGAGGGAGCTCCCTCTGTCACCCGATCGGCGCCCCCGCAAACAAATCGCGGGTCGTCGTCGGGTTTCCATGACAGCCGGGGGTCTAACAAAGACCCCCAGGTCTGTCTTCCGCAACTGCCTGTTTGGCGATGCCGGAGGCATGACCTAACAGGTTGCCTGTCAGTTTTACACTGACAGGCAATAATGCTTTGGTATACTAAGTATACCAAAGCATTATATATGCGATCGGCACATCGCATAGTGAAGTCCCCTGGTGGGACTTAAAAAAAAAATGTCAATCAGTTAAATAAAGTTTGTTGAAAAAAAATAAAATAATTACAGTCAAAATCAAATAAAACTACTTTTTTTGCCCAAAAAGTGGTTTTATTCAGTAAAAGTGTCAAAACAAATAACACATACACATATATGGTATCCCCGCGATCGTAACAACTTGACCAATAAAATGAACACATTAATGAAACCGCCGGATGTACGGCGTCCAAAAAACCCGCAAAAAACAACGGCAAAATTCTCTCTTTTCTCCCATTCCCCCCATAAAAAATAAAATAAAAGTTAATCTATAAGTCCTATGTACCCCAAAATAGTACTAATGAAAACTACGCATTGGCCCGCAAAAATCAAGCCCACATACGGTCACATCGACGGAAAAATAAAAAAATGACGGCTCTTGGAACGTGGCGATGCAAAAACAAGTAATTTTTTTCTAAAAGGGTTTTTATTGTGCAAACATAGGAAAACATATAAAACCTTTACATATTTGGTATCCTCGTAATCGTGCCGACCCGTAGAATAAAGGTAACATGTTATTTATGCTGCATAGTAAAGGGCATAAATTTATAACGTGAAAATTAATGCTGGAATAGCTGCTTATTTTCAATTCTCTCCTAAAATAAAGTTAATAAAAGTTAATCAATATATTGTAAGCATCTAAAAATGGTGCAATTACAAAATACAACTCGTCCCGCAAAAAACAAGCCCTTATACGGCTATGTCGACGTAATAAAAAAAAAGTTACGACTCTTGGAATGCGACCATGAAAAAACAAAAAATAATCCTTGGTCATTAACGTGCAAAATGGCCCGGTCATTAAGGGGTTAATGTGGCGCGTATTTCTCTTTATTTCACTTTAATTTTCACTTCGTTTCACGTCACCATTAAGCCCTTCGGTTTTCAAAGAGTACAATATCAGCCGTCACTTTGCCACGAAGCATGCAAACTATGCTAGCAAGCAGTCAACACAAGAACGGGCGGCTACTGCTCAGAGGTTGGCAGCTAATTTACAGAGTCAACAGAACTTTTTTCTTGATAAATCACAGTGCGTATGTTATTTTAATCTATTTACATTTCCTCCTCCCAGTATCTGCGAAATAGTATGTAAATGCCATATCTTGCATATTCCTTGAGACAAATTTATTAACTGATAAGGGCTATTTTTCACATTTGAAAGACAGTTAATAAATTGGGTTGTAGTGTTCTTACTGTGCTATGAGGTTTGCACACACTACATTTAATGCTTTAGTATATCCGGCCCAAACACTCCCTCCAAATGCTCCTGGCCCGGCCCCTCTGTCAAATTTTAGAACCCATTGTGGCCCGCGAGTCAAAAAGTTTGCCCACCCCTGTGTTACACCATGCCTGGTGTCTGCCTGCTGCCAAAGTCCCTTCCGAGCCTGCCTCGCTACTGTCTGAAGCAACCACAGGTACACCTATATGAACTATAGACTTTTACCTGTGTCCTGTTGGCCAGCTGCCATAGCGTTAAGACGGTACAGCCCAGTGGATCCACGTACCCAACGGGACACCGGGCCAGTCCTTTCCCGGGAGCAGGAACGTCTGGACATTCCAGTAATTCAGGTCAGGCCTCGGGCTCCAAGCTTGGAACGTCTTCTCAGTTTAACGATGGGCAATGTAAATTTGGAGCAAATTTAAGCACGTCTGTTCCCACTGCAACGGTCAGTCTCTCGGGGCATCAAATTGTCTCAAGAAGGGTGGGCGGCCTGGCGGATCCATCGGTTCCTCTGGTCATGGGGATGACTCCAATGATGCTAACAAAGATGGCCCCCTTTCTAAGTAGATTGCTTGATAGGGCCGGGGCCCAGTTGATTGGCTCTGGTTTTGGCTTGGGTTTTATCAGTCCACCCCCTCCTCATGGGGTCCCTTTTATCCAGCGCAACCTTCGGTCTGCGTATTATCATGCGGAGGTGGAGTTGGATAAATCTAGAGGGAGGTTGCCTTGGGTAGAATGACGGGCCCTTTCCCGACAGTACCTGTGCCGGGTTTACTTGTTTCATCCCTGGGGGTGGTCCCAAAATGTGAACTTAACAAGTTCCGCCTCATACACCATTTGTCGTTTCCGAAAGGGGCGTTGGTTAATGACGAAATAGATTTGTGCTCCGTCGTCTATACGTTGTTTGATTCTGCAGTGGCGTTGGTGTGTGTTTACGGAAAGTGGTCCTTGATGGCGAAGACTGACATCGAGGTGGCATTCCGATTACTGCCGGTGCACATGGACAGCCATCGGCTGTTGGGATGTTACTGGGATGAGGGTTATTATGTTGATTGTTGCCTACCGATGGGTTGTTCTATTTCTTGTTCTTGCTTCGAGGTTTTTAGTTCGTTTTTGGAATGGGTCATTAAGGTTGTTGCCGGGGTGAATTTGGTCATCCACTATCTTGATGACTTTTTGTGCAACGATCCAGGGGGTTCCAGAGTTTGCGCGAACCTGCTAGAAATGGTTCCCCGGGTCTTGTGGGACTTTTCCATCCCACTGGCCCCGCAAAAAAAGGAGGGTCCATCAACGTCTATTTGCTTTTTGGGTATTACGATCAACTCAGAGACCATGGAATGCAGATTACCTGACGACAAGCTCTCTGCTTTGTGTTTGGAAGTTGAACGTGCTTGTCATCTTAAAAAAATCACACTGTGGGAGTTACAGTCCCTGTAAGGTAAACTTAATTTTGCTTGCCGAATCACGCCGATGGGCAGGGTATTTTGCTGTCGTTTGGCCGCGGCAACAGGGGGTTTCATGAACCGCATCACTTGATTTATTTAGTCCCCAATCATCGGGACGATTTGCGGGTTTGGCTGTTTTCTGGGTATAATGGCCGTTCACTTTGGGTGGGTTTTGTAGCTCAGGGACAAGAAAGTTTGCTTCCATTGCGATAATCTGGGGGGTGGTGATGGCAATCAATAATGTTTCTGCATCTTCCCATCCTGTGTTCGTTTGTTGCGTCAGTTAGCGCTCGCCTGTCTAAAGTTGAACGCGTGGGTGGGGTTGGTATGTTCTAGGGGTGGAGAATTGTATTGCTGATGCACTTTATTGCTCGCAGTGGGATTGTTTGTCGGGAGTTGGCCTCTCGAATTCTCCCTTGCTTAGAAAATGAAGATGGTACGTTTTTGGCGTGTTTTCAGTTTGTCTCCATCTTTAAGAAATGTCCGTTGGCCAGTAACGTATGTGCGGAGCAGTACTCGTCCCACACGTTTCTGGTTGGGGCTGCGACGGAAGCAGTTAGGTGTGTGGAATAAACGAAGCGGGGGTTCAGCGTATAGGGCGATGGGAATCGGCGCATTTCAGTTCTTATATTCATCCTCATATGCTGTGATCTGTGTCTTTGTATAACAGTGTTCTGGGTGTGAGCGTTCCGCCCGTGATGTGGTTTAATTCATGCTTGTGTGTGTGTTGGTGTGTGTATATGTATTTGACTTTTTTCTTGCAGGCAGAAACCCCTGTATGGTGTGGATTATGAGGCATTTGTATGTGTACTGGGATGCTCTTCGGGCGGACATACGGCCGGATGGTCTAGAGTTCCGGATCCCTCGGGACACAGCGGTCCTTCATTGGATGGCCTTCCATGGAATGACCTGGAGTCGGGTGCTGCCCGAGTTTCATGCTTATGTGCTGTTGGACAGGGCACCGGACATACTGGTACTGCACATCGGGGGTAATGATTTGGGCTTGCACCTACTTCTGGAACTGGTGCAGGATGTCAAATGACCTACTTTGCTTGTGAGAAAAAAAGGAGGATAAAATTCTCCAGCGCTGTCCAAATATTGTGTAATTGAAGGATTCCATTCAAGGCAAGAAGTTTAAATGAAATATATGTTTAATGGATAAGAATGCTACGCGTTACAAGATCGGACCGATCTCTTCATCAGGCAAAGAAACATACATGTTGCTGGAGGACCCAGCAGGGTTTAAATAGTTTAAAAAGACCGCCAAAAAGAATGTTTCTGGGGTCAAAGGATAAAAAAAAAAAAAACTTTAATAACAAATGCAATTGAACAAATACACAAAATTGATGATAAACATAGAGACTGTACACATGAACTTTATTACTGTTCTGCAGTGTATGTGGCTCAGTGTAGGAGAAACATGAGAGGGCTTTTGCCGTTGTGCTCGTGGAACTAAAAAAATAGAAAATTGAAACGGAAAAAATTAAAAATTTCCGCCAGTATTACGGTCATTGACATTTCTAACCGTGTGATCAAAGATTAAAACTTCAAGGGCTTGGGATACTGTATATCATACTCACAGTTAAGGAATGTTTCAGAATATGTGTCTGCCGTTTACCGCGGGATCGCAGGATGTGCGTCTCAGGTCGCTATGGAGATCGAGCGCTAACGCTCGGAAGCCAGGAGACGGGTTGGCGTCTCTGGTTGCTAAGGAGAAGGGTTACCGCCTCTAACACAGTTTCAGGTGTCAAATGATGGTTTCAGTGACCTCATTGAGGCCCATAGGTTTGAGGGTGTCTAGTTTGTAGATCCAGAAGATCTCCCTTTTACATAAATTCTCAAAACTGTTACTGAGGGAGGGGTCTATTTGTTCAATTGGAGTGATCAAAAAACAATTAAAACCTCCCTTATGTTCGGTAGAGCAATGACGTGATATGCTGTGCTGCATAAATTGTTTCATACAGTTTGACCTACGTTTGTTGAGGCGACAGTGTAGGGGTTGTATTGTTCTAACTACATACTGTTTTTTACAGGTGCAACTGATTAGGTAAATAACATTAGATCATTTACAGTTGAGGCGATGTTTGATGGGGAAGGAAGTTCCTGTGGAATTTGATTTGAAACTGGTAAGTTGGTAGGTAATGGTGTTGCAACAAAGGTATTTTGTTACCCCACACTTGTAGCTCCCCAATGCTCCAATTTTATTCTCAGATGGTTTATGTTCATTCCAGTGTCGTACTCTGCTGGGTGCCAGTATGTTTTTTCGTGTGGGGGCACGTTTGAAGGTCATTGTGTGTTTGTGAGGTATAATCCAAACCTTCTACCTCCATTACCATGGATCCCATTCCCACGGATCCATTCACTCATACCAATTTAAAACCTCCTTCAAAATTTTATCCCACAGAAAACCAAGGTACTTTTATCACTACATTTCACCATGTAGTAGCCAAAGACCTCAATGAACTGGAAACAGCGCTCATCTCCTCCAAAGATAATTTAACCAGACAAGAACGTAAAGCCATCCACAGTTTAAAAAATAATGACAAAATTGTCATACGGTCGGCCGACAAAGGGGGCGGCACCGTCATTCATGATATAACTGATTACGAAAAAGAGACTCTCCGCATTCTATCGGATGCCACCTATTATACCCCATTTAGCAATAATCCTAGTTCAACAATAATCGAGGAACTTAAGACCCTTATAAATACAGCCTATACTCAGTCTATTTTATACAAACAGGAGAGAAATTACCTCCTTCCACGTAACACTCAAACCCCTTTTTTCTACCATCTTCCAAAAATCCATAAAGCCCTCATCGACCCTCCTGGCAGATCAATTATCTCAGGTATCCACTCACCAACTTGTAATCTGTCGCACTATTTGGATCTTCTTTTTCAGAAATATGTCATCAACCTCCCCAGTTACCTTAAAGACTCCACACAGCTCATCAGTGAACTTAAAATTATTAAAGATACAACTGATATTATTTTTATTACTTTAGACGCTAGTGCCCTGTACAGTAACATCGACCATCATTTAGGCCTAACCAGTCTAAGAAAATTTCTAACAAAAGATCCATACATGAACCCCCTACAAACCAATTTCCTTTTAAAAAGCATGGAGTTTATTCTCAAGAATAACTTATTCACTTTCAAACAATTATTATTTCATCAGGTAAAAGGTACAGCTATGGGGACCCGTGTGGCCCCCAGCTATGCCAATCATTTCATGGGGGATTTCGAAGATTTATACATCTTGAACCATCCCTGGGCTAAACCAAATATACTGATGTACAAGAGGTACATTGATGATCTCTTCTTTCTATGGAAAGGAGAGAAGGAGAAAGCTATACTCTTTTGTGAATCCCTAAACAATAACTCGTGGGGCCTCACTTTCACCAGCAATTTGAGTGATACAGCCATTGAATATCTAGATCTTGTTATTTCATTCACTAATCACCAATTTACAACAAAAACCTTCTTCAAAAAAGTAGATACGAATAGCTATTTGGATTACAAAAGTGGACATTTTTCAAAATGGATAAAGAACATACCATTTAGCCAATATAAACGAATCCGAAAAAATTGCACACTAGACAAAGATTTTGTCACTCAGTTAAGAATTCTATAATCCCGATTCTGTGAACTACTAGTAGAAGCTTTCAAAAAAACTTCCCAACTATCCCAAGAAGCTTGTTTAACTCCTAAAAAAATTCCCTTTCCCGACTCAGACCGCAACGCCACTGCCAATAATCTAAATTTTATTACCACCTACTACCTAGCACATAAAAAAATCTGTGAGAGTTTGAAGAGACACTGGCATATTCTTGAATTGGATCCATATCTTAAATCAATTATACCTAACAAACCCACAATAACCTTCAAATGTGCCTCGACACTAAAAAACATACTCGCATACTTCGGGCATACTTCTTTTTTTTTTTTTGCCTTTGACCTTTGACCCCAGAAACGTTCTTTTTGGCTGTATATTTAAACTATTTAAACCCTGCTGGGTCCTCCAGCAACATGTATGTTTCTTTGCCTGATGAATAGATCGATCTGTTCTCGTAACGCGTAGCATTTTTATCCATTAAACATATATCAGCTCTGGACAGCGCTGGAGAATTTTATCCTCCTTTTTTTCTCCATTTATCTCGATCTACTGAGGGAGCCCTAACAGCCCCTGCACGGATTTACCAGCTGCAGTCCTTTGAGACCATACAGGCATTTCTGGGTGTTGTGCTCCTAGCACAACACCACAAGGTAAGCACAACCGCTTACCCCCGACCCTTTGTCACTTTAAACAAGAGATGATGCACGATGTGTGCCGGGTGTTTTTTGTTTTTCTCTCCTTGACTACTTTGCTTGTGGTCATTACATCCCAATTTGGTGACGGTTTGGTTGAAGATTGTCCCGAGGAAGAGTTAGTGTATGGCTCGCCCTGTAGAAAGGGTCAATAGGGCCCTTATTAAGGCCAACCTGGCCATCTCTAGCTTTGTGGTACGCAACGGCGGTCTTGCTTTTCGACATTGGGACATTTTTGGATAGAGGATGGAGTCCACCTGAACTATGTGGGGATTGATATGTGGAGTTTGGCTGTGATGAACGGAATTGAACGAGAGGTGGGTGTGTGGAGGAGCTCACAGGCTTGAGGCAGTCAAGGCCTATTTTGGTATGGCAGGGGGAGTCCTTGAAGTAGGTTGTAAAATGTGGTGGGGGGGATGCATCACGGGATACACCCCCCAATTAGCTGGAAGACGGATTCTTAGGGTGTTTCCCCATTTGAAGGCTTGGATATATTGTGGAGGTCATCTGCAAATCGGTGCCCCCGAGCCTGGTTACGGCTGGGATTAAGGGGAGGCCTCCATGACTAAAATAGCTGGGAGGGGTAGCAAGTTGGTTGGCCTATGGGATTACAAAGTAGGGACAGAGTAGGAGGGCTTGTAGTAAAAGTGGTGGGCAGTTTAGGGGCTGTACCTTCTTCCACGCTGTCTCTCTTCCTCTCTTCGCCAGAACGCGGAAGCAAGCACACGTCCCCACCCGACCATCCTGGATTTGATTGGCATATTCCTGCATTGTTTGATGGTAGGTGGTTGTCTACTGCCTGGTGGACAGAAGTGAGTTGTGGGTGTCTGATATGTCTGATATGGCTGGCACATTCAATAGTATCTACATCCTTAGGACACAGATACTATTGAACACTATAGTAGAGCAGGGGTGTATCTCCCTGCTTTGCTATCTACTAGCGCCACTGTAGCTCCCTGAAAGCGCGGAATCCCCGTGTGGCCGGGGATTCCGCTCCAGGACAGAGCGCTTAATGTCTCTGTCCATATATGGACAGTGATATCAGGGGCAACTCCTGAAGCGGAATCCCCATCCACAGCGTTGCCGACTATGTGAACGGGGATTCCAATCCAGTAAAAGCCCCTGACGTCACTGTCCATAAATGGATTTTGTGGCTTGCTATCGCAACATGTAAAATTTTGACCTACCCTAGTAGCGCCCATATGTATGTATATAAGAACATCAAGAAGAGGACAATACCTCCACTTTCCTACACACCCAGGACTTATACAACTGGACTTCCTTTTAACCGACATTATTAAACTTGGAACAGAAAATCCATTTTAAACTTGACTCAGCGCTGGATCCTATCCTTCCTCTTCTTGCTAATCCACCGTGTGCCGACACGAGGATCCGAGTGCTATCCACAAACACACAGGAGTGTGCCAGGTGAGCTGGAGGTTCCCTCCCCAGTTTCTATATAAGAACATACTTCCATAGTGCCATATAGTCCCTAGATAAATATTACTGTACAGCATCCAGATAATTAGGGCACATATTACCCACACATTTGTTGCATCCAGTGAACAGCTAGTGCTCAATAAATTCCATACAGTGCCCAGATACATAGTGCATACTACATTGCCTAGAGTGTAATACTTTTCTCAGATAGTGTCATACAGTGCCCACATAGTACCAAGAGAGTTCCATACTTTGTCCACATTGAGCCATACGGTTCTCACATAGAATCATGTAAAATACTGTGGAGCAATGCAGTGCAGACAAAGAGATAAACCATACTTTGTCCACATAGGCACCAGTGCATACATTGTGCTTTGCCATACCCAGAAAGTACCATTTTGTGCCCATAACACCCTATGAATCCGTTTTTTTTTTATCTTTATGATTGATGTCTGTTCAGCCTTATTTACTGGGGACCATTTTATAAGGGAAATACAATTGATTTTCATCAGTTAAGACATCATTGTCCTTTTTATTTGCGGTGGCAGTGCATAAAGGTCTGCATAGTGTATGCTAAGCGTAGAAGTGCCAAATGTATAATTAGGTTGCACCAGCAATGATAATCAAGCCCGTGTAACTATTACAGATTCTGTGTTTTTGTATTTCTAGAAAAATAAAGTGCACTTTAATATGATTTAGAACAGGCAGATTTTATTTTACCATTTCTGTATCCGTAACACATAGCCTGTAGGCATCTAGACATTTCCATGGCAACAACAGACACTGCCAGTTCCTCTCGTCATGACAATACACTAACTCCCACACGTTGTTGAGCACAGGCACACAAAAACAGCATATGTAGTAGTCAATATCTGAAGATATGGGTGACAATGACTTTCAATGTTAATATGTAGTTGTCAATGTAATGACTGAAGAAGCATTGCTAATTGGCAGCATCAGTACAATAATAAATAAAGGCATCAATTCATACATAAATCAATCAATAAAAAAAAAAATATATGCTCTGGCAGGTAAAATGTTATAGTCATTTTGAGAAATCATATTTACTAAAGGCTAAACTGAGCCAATAAACACAGTCGGCCAAGCAAAATGTAATCTTTCCAACACATCACGTTTCATTTGGTAAGGAGTGAATACTCCAAGGTGCTTCGTTCTATATTCCCTTCACATCTACCTTCTAGCAGTTTCCATGGCAGCCGACATGTAGTTGGGTCATTACCATGGGAACCTATCAAAATTTTGGGCTCAAAAGCTCTATAACTTTCAATTGAGACTTGTTTTACATTTTTTAAGGTTGTCTCTTTTTTATGATTAGACAGCATATTTGCATACAGTGGCTTTAAATCGTTCAGGTTAATTTAGAGATTTTTTTTGTTTGATAATTTGTTTTAAACAGATCTATGTAGAGAACTGGTCTCCTTAAGAAAAAAAAATTCCACCAGCTTTTGTGGCAGTTTTTTTGAGACTAAAGGTAGTATTACACTGTCCGACGTGGGCCGTGTAAACGAGCGCCAATCAACAAGACAGCTGGCGATACCAATTTTGTATATTTTTTTTATTTTTTACATTACTTTAGAGGAAGAATGGGAAAAGTTTTTTTTTTTACTTTTCTTAATATATATATATATATATATATATATATTAACCTTTTTTTACACATTTTATTAGTCCTCCTAGGGGACATGAACCAACGATCATTGGATCGCCGGTACAATACACTGCAATACTAATGTATTGCATTATATTGTCATATTTACAGGCTACTGTTAAGCCCTGCCAGAGGCAGGGCTTAACAGGAGATGAAGAAATGCAGTCCTGGGGGCCCTCATTAGGCTCCTGGACTGCCTTGACAAACATTGGCACCCCCCAATCACGTCGCGGGGGGCCAATGAGCTGTCAGAGGGGGGTGCTCCCTCTTTCTAACGTCTTAGATGCTGCAATCGTAATTGATCGCAGCATCTAAGAGATTAAAAGGCCAGTAACAGCACGATCATTGTTCCTGGCCGCTAGGCCCGGCTGTCAGCTGTAATACACAGCTGATACCTGCTGCATACGGAGCGGGCTCAGTGGGTGAGCCCGCTCAAAACATCACCCACCCACCACGAGGTGCTATTACATCGTGGTGTGGTTAGGGGTTAATAAACTGCCACAAAAACATCATGTGTGAATCCAGCCTAAAGTGTGCATAAAGTACATAATATGTCCTTCTATTTGAAGCAAGGCCCTAAGATCAGATAATATGATCAAAACTTGTAGTCTGGGGCAATGTGGTTGCATATGAGTTACAGAATTAACACGACCGCGACGTCAATGTTTCCCTATTAGAAAAAAAACCTAGGACAGATAGATTTTTTTTTGTAACAGTTGGAAGGCCGTATACGAACATTTTTTAGAATAAAAAAAAAAACATTAAGTAATCCCTTAATTTAACTACGACTTACGCACAACCACATGTTACAGTGAAATTCCACACAAAGGGTTTACATTACATGGCCTGGTTCCGTTTCACATTATGTTTCAAGCAGAAATCTGATTGGCTTGGTACTTGCATGTCACAAAAATTCTCCAGATCACAAGATGGTTATACTAATATACTGCCATCTTGTGGCCATGATATTAAACATGTTTTAAGGTTTGCAGTGTTAATGAGGATTATTACCTTATTATCAAGTGGGCAAATTACCTTTTGAACTGATATTTTTCCGAGGCGACTACGTTAAAACCTGGAAAATAAACAGATTATAATTATTTTTTTTGGTGGAGTTTAGAAAATGAAAGCTAAATTCTATTTGGTTGCTATGGGTAACCACTTTTTCCTTGCAACAGTTTCAATATATGTGGTCCATTACGACAGAGTATTGAGGGACAGCATTTTGTGGTGTGTTATGGCAAAATTGTACATTTTGACCTGCCCTAGTAACGCCCATATGTATGTATATAAGAACATACTTCCAGAGTCGCTAGATAAATATTACTGTACAGCATCCAGATAATTAGGGCACACATTACCCACAACACTGATTTGTTGCATCCATTGCACAGATAGCGCTCAATAAATTCCATACAGTGCCCAGATACATAGTGCATACTACACTGCCTAGATTGTAATACTTTGCTCAGATAGTGTTATACAGTACCCACATAGTACCAAGAGAGTGCCATACTTTGTCCACATAGAGCCATACTGTTCTCACATAGACTCATGTAAAATACTGTGGAGCAATGCAGTGCAGACAGAGATAAACCATACTTTGTCCACATAAGCACTAGTGCACACATTGTGCTTTGCTATACCCAGAAAATAATACCATTTTGTGCCCATATAGAGCCAAATAGTGTAAAAGAGTGCAATACTTTGCCCACATAATGCCATACTGTGCCTACTTAGAGCTGTCCATATACCAAACAGTGCTCACAGAAAGCCACAAGGTGCACATATAATGGCATACTGTGCCCACATAGATCTATGCAGCGTACACAAAAAGAGTCATACCATACCCACATGGTGCCAAACTTTGCTTATATAGAACAACACAGTACCGATACTGTGCCCATACAGTATCTGGAGAATCAGTGCTCGGAAAATGCCACAATTTTACTACATCCAGTGCCCAATTAATCACTCAGACACCCCATTACAAAGCAGCAGCTATTTACCTCTTCTGCATCCAAAGTAAACTTTTCTGCACTCTGCAGAAGAGTTATACTGTCATCTGCTGGCAGCATCCATTAAAGTTAGTAATGTCTCATTGATTATATTTTGAAAGCCTGTGTACTCATGTGGGTTAAACTGCATATAACTTCTATTTAACCACTTCCTTTCCAGAAGTTTTACCCTGTTTTATTCCTGACCAGGCCCATTATCAAGTTTTAGCCATGTGCCAATTTAAAAGCAAATGGTTGTTCTATAACTCCTTCAACCTACATGTATTTGGTCTTGTTTTTCTCAGAACATATTGGGCTTCCATAATCTGTTAAAAAAAAATCGATGTATTTGACTTTTTTTAAAAATATGGTAGGAAAAATGAGAAAAAATGTAATAAAAATGGGGAAAAAAATGTGAATATGTGATTTTAGGTGATGTTTTTTGACATACGATGCATGCCACTGCGTAAACACACCTGAATACATATTTGCCAACTTCTGCCGACTTCAGCGATACCAAATATGTGTGCATTTCTTACACGCTGGGAGCAAGGCGAGCTTACAATGAATGGTGCACAAACTGGCTTTTGGAGGGAATTTTCCAAAGCTCGTTTGCTGACATCATACGACCATTACTGATGCTGTGAAGTGCCATAACACTGTTAAACTCTGGACTTGATATAACACAGTGGACCAACACTGTTGCTCAGTGGTCCAAAGTCCTGTTTTCAGATGAAAGTAAATTTTGCATTTCATTTGGAAATCAAGGTCCCAGAGTCTGGAGGAAGAGTGGAGAGGCATCAATCCAAGTTGCTTGCGGTCCAGTGTGGAGTTTCCACAGTCGGTGATGGTTCGGGGAGCCATGTCATCTGCTGGTGTTGGTCCACTGTGTTATTTAAAGTCCAGAATCAGCGCAGCCATCTACCAGGAAATTTTAGAGCACTTCATGCTTCCCTCTGCTGATAAGCTTTATGGAGATGCTGATTTAATTTTCCAGCAGGACTTGGCACCTGCCCACACTGCCAAAAGTACCAATACCTGGTTTAATAACCGGAGTATCACTGTGCTTGATTGGCCAGCAAACTCGCCTGACCTAAACCCCATAGAGAAGCTATCGGGTGATGTGAAGAGGAAGATGAGACACCAGACCCAACAATGCAGACGGGCTGAAGGCCGCTATCAAAGCAACCTGGGCTTCCATAACACCTCAGCAGTGCCACAGGCTGATCGCCTCCATGCCACGCCGCATTGATGCAGTAATTCATGCAAAAGGAGCTCCGACCAAGTATTGAGGGCATATACTGGACATACTTTTCAGTAGGCCAACATTTCGGTATGAAAAATCATTTTTGAAATTTGGCTTATATAATATTAACATTTTCTGAGACACTATTTTCTGAGACACAAAATTTTGGGTTTTAATTAACTGTTAGCCATAATTATCAACACTAAAATAAAAAAAATGCTGGAAATAGATCACTCTGTGTGTAATGAATCTTTATAACATGGGCGTTTAACTCTTTGAATTGAATTACTGAAATAAATTAACAATTTGATGATATTCTAATTCATTGAGAAGGACTAGTATATATATATATATATATATATATATATATATATATATATATATATATATATATATATATATATATATATATATATTTATTCACACATTGTATATGAGAAGGGGTAGGTGAGAGGTGGTTGATGTTGTTCTTTATGATTAAAGGGAATCTGTCACCAGATTTATGCTGCCCTAGTTTTCACAAAATTACTGTTTACCAGTTGCAGAACAAGCAGAGCGCACCGGGCTCCCCCTGCTTCTGATTGACGGCTTTCTCCCTATTACTGTGCATAGAGAAGAAAGCTGTCAATCAGCGGCGGTGGGTGGGATTAGCCCGCATATAATGAATATGGAGGACTCCAAAATTAGTGTGTGCACATCATTAGGAGGACTCCTGGCTCAGCTACTTCTGAACCTGATAAACTGTGATTTTATGAAAACTACACCAAATTGACAAGTGACAAATGAGATCCTTTGATGTACTCTTACTTAGTATGGCGGTGATTGGCTGCCCAATCACGTGACATGAACAAATCACGACATTGTGTAAGCAAAGTAAACAGAGATGACTGGGGACAGGCGGGTACCTGCGGTGCGGGAATGGCACAGAATTACTAAGATAAGGAACAAACAAGGTATAGGAGCTGCACTGTAGCATGAACCAAAAGATGGTGGGTGCTATCCTCAGAGGAATCTTGACAAAAAACCTCATATAAACGTTGACATTGGTGATCCTAGGGTGAATTGTGCTCCTGTATACAGGGGTCTGATCTTCCTTTTTTTGCGCCGTTCTGAGAACCAGAAATATAGTGCTTTTTTGCTGATGCCATTTGACATATATTTCTCTTTTGAAAATGATTGTTCTGTATTTAGGACGATTTCCCAATCAGCAAGTTTGTGGGTACTATAGCGTTTATGTCATTAGTAAAAATCGGGCAATTTTGGACGTAACAGTACAGCAGATATATATATATAAATTTACCTTTTCCAAGATAGTGACCATGGTCTCTTTTGAGTTAATACGCATGCGCGCATGATGCGCTCTGTCAGGTGATCTCCTTCTCACGACTCTCACCTATCCATCATATAATTGGCTGTTAGTGAGATCCGGAGTAGTCGATGTGAGCATGCGCAGTGGGTTTCTTACAATGCCGAGACCTCGGCGTGACATGACGGTAATAATACATTACCTTAAATTTCATAGATACAACAGGTGTGATGCTCGTGACGACTCGGGGGTGAGTGCCAGATGTAACTCATGTAATAATGATTGACACTTTAATGAACATTTATTTATTTAATGTGATTATTAACCCCTTCCCGACATTTGACGTACATGTACGTCATGGAAAGTACTGACTTCCCGCATCTTGCCGTACATGTACGTCAAACGTTTGGCACCGGCTCAGAAGCTGAGCCGGTCCCATCATCACCGGATCTCAGCTGTATCTTACAGCTGACATCCGACTGTAACGGCGGGGACCGAAATTAGCTTCGATCCCCGCCATTAACCCCTTAAGTGCAGCGCTCAAACGCGATCGCTGCACTTAAGGTGTTTGCAGCTCATCGGAACCCCAGTAATGAAATTGCCGGGGTTCCGGTGGCTGCAATGGCAACCGGAGGCCTAATACTGGCCTCCCGGTCTGCCTAGCACCGAAGCCGGTCAAGATCCGCCCGGCGGCGGAGCCTGATCGGCTTCCGTAGCTGCCGGCAAGATGGCGCCGGGTCAGGAGCTGATCCGGCGTCATCAGCGGTGGAAGTCAGCTGTACTGTACAGCTGACATCCACCTGTAACGGCAGGAACCGGAGCTAGCTCCGATCCCTGCCATTAACCCCTTCGATGCAGCAATCGAAAGCGATTGCTGCATCGTAGCGGTTACAAGCAGATCGCCAGCCCTGACAGGCAATCGGGACTGGCGACTGCTGTTATGGCAACAGGAGACACAATGGTCTCCTGCTCTGCCATTACGGAAGCCGATTTAGGCCCCGCCGGGAGGCGAAGCCTAAACGGCTTGCTGTCAGTGAATGACTGACAGATCTAATACATTGCACTACATAGGTAGTGCAATGTATTAGAAAAAAAAAAATCTGACCGTTGGACCTTCAAGTCCCCTAGTGGGACTTGAGAAAAAGTGTAAAAAAAGTATAAAAAAGTGTAAAAAAAAGTGCAAAAAATAAAAGTTTGAAAACAATAAAAGTTTCAAGTAATCAAATAACACACAATCCCCCTTTTACTCTTATCAAGTCCTTTATTATTGAAAAATAATAATAAACCATATGTATTTGGTATCGCCACGACCGTAACGACCGGATGTATCAAAATATTATATTATTTATTGCACGCGGTGAACAGCGTAAAAAAAACCCGTAAAAAACGTTACCAGAGTTTCTGTTTTTTAGTCACTTTGCCCTACAAATATTACAATAAAAAGTGATCAAAAAGTCGCACGTATCCAAAAATGGTACCTATAAAAACTATAGCTCGTCCCGCAAAAAACAAGCCCTCATACAACTCCGTCGACAAAAAAATTAAAACGTTATGGTTCTCACAACTTGGCGACAGAAAAAATACATTCTTTTTACAAAAGTAATTTTATTGTGCAAAAAGTTGTAAAACATAAAAAAGTTCTATAAATGAGGTATCGCCGGAATCGTACTGACCCGCAGAATAAAGGTAACATGTAGTTTATAATGCGTGGTGAACTCTGTATAAAAAAAAACCAAAAAAAGCTGTGCCAGAATTGCGTTTTTTGGTTTACCTGGCATCCCAAAAAATAGGATAAAAGGTGATCAAAAAGTCACATGTACCCCAAAATGGTACCAATAATAACTACAGCTCGTCCCGCAACAAACCAGCCCTCATACCGCTACGTCTATGAAAAATAAAATTAGTTATGGCTCCAATAAGTCAGGAAATAAAAAAATATGCAGTTGTGCCCGAGGAGAACATTTCTTCTGTTTCAAGAGGCGATTTATCAAGGACCTAAAATTAGGGAACCAGGAAGGGAGGGCCCAATCATATCCGATGGAAGCGACGGTGCCCGTATTATACCAGGATAATACTTTCCCAGCAAAATTCCCCAAACTACAAAGGCGCGGAGTGTGGACCAAAAGGGGGATAAGAAATGACACCATTTATCAGTGCGACACCGGCCTGTGCAGAAAGGATTGCTTCACAGCGTAACACACATCTATGGATTATTTTTATTTTTTTATACCACCTGACTATGCCCCTTATATACTCCGCCCCGCTTACATGTACCGCCACATTATAAAACACCAGCAATACTCAAACAAATATAGTACCAAGCAAAATCCGCTCTCCAAAAGCCAAATGGTGCTCCCTCGGCCCTGAACCCTACAGCGTGCCCAAACAGCAGTTTCCTTCAACATATATGGCACCGTCATACCCGTGAGAACCCTTTTAACAATTTTTGTGGTGTGTGTCTCCAGCGTCATAAGCTGGGCATGACATATTTGCCACTGAATGGCATATCTAGGGAAAAATATAAATTTTTAATTTGCACCATCCGCAGCGCATTCATTTATGGAAAAGACCTGTGGGGTGAAAATGCTCACTACACCCCTTAATAAATGCCTTGAGGGGTGCAGTTCCATAATGGGGTCACTTATCAGGGGTTTCTTTTTATTATTTCACATCTGAGCCTCTGCAGTTGTGAACCAATACTTTGTAAATCGCCAAATTAGGCCTCCACTCCGCATGGTACTCTTCACTTCTGAGCCCTGTCATATGTCCAGACAAAAGATTAGGGCCACATGTAGGGTGTTTCTAAAACCGGGAAACACCGCATAATAATTAGAGAGCTGTCTTGTTATGGTGGCACAAGCCGGGCACCACATATTGGCATATCTATGGAAAAAAATCCCATTTTCACTCTGCAACATTGAGCGCACACTAATTTCTACAAAACATCTGCAGGGTTAAAATGCTTACTACACCCCTTGGTAAATGCATTGAGGGGTGTAGTTTACAAAATGGGGTCACTTCTGGGGGGTTTCCACTGTTTTGGGCCCACAGGTGCCCAGAAACCAATCCAGCAACATCTGCACTCCAAATGGCGGTCCTTCCCTTCTGAGCCCTGCCGTTTGCCCAAACAGCAGTTTATGACCACATATGGGGTATTGCCGTACTCGGGAGAAATAGCTTTACAAATGTTGGGTTCTTTTTTTCCTTTATTTGTTGAGAAAATGAAAAAATTTGCGCTAAAGCTACGTCTTATTGAAGAAAAAGGACTGTTTTTATTTTCACTGCCTAATTCTAATAAATTCTATGAAACATCTGTGGGGTCAAAATGCTCACTACACCCCTAGATGCATTCTTCAAGAGGTGTAGTTTCCTAAATGGAGTCCCTTTTTGGGCGTTTTCATTGTTTTGTCCCCTCAGGGGCTTTGCAAATGTGACCTGGCCTCCGCAAATCATTCCTGCTAAATGTGATCTCAAAAAGTCAAATAGTGCTCTTTCCCTTCTAAGCCCTGCCGTGTGTCCAAACAGCCGTTTATTACCACATGTGGGGTATTGTTTTACTCGGGAGAAATTGCTTTACAAATTTTGTCGTGCTTTTTCTCCTTTAGTCCTTCTGGAAATTAGAAAAAATTAGCTAAACCTACATTTTCTTTGAAAAAATGTAGATTATTATTTTCAGGGCCTACTTCCAATAATTTCTGCAAAAAAACTGTGGTGTCAAATCGCTCACTATACCCCTAGATAATTTCCTCAATGGGTGTTGTTTCCAAAATGGGGTCACTTGTGGGGGGTTTCCACTGTTTTGTCCCCTCAGGGGCTTTGTAAATGTAACATGGCCTCCGCAAACCATTCCTGCTAAATTTGAGTTCCAAAAGCCAAATGGCGCTCTTTCCCTTCTCAGCCTCGCCGTGTGTCCAAACAGCCGTTTATTACCACATGTGGGGTATTGTTTTACTCGGGAGAAATTTCTTTACAAATTTTATGGTGATTTTTCTCCTTTAGTCCTTGTGGAAATGAAAAAAAATTAGCTAAACCTACATTTTATTTGAAAAAATGTAGATTTTCATTTTCACAGCCTACTTGCAAAAATTTCTGCAAAAAACCTGTGGGGTCAAAATGCTCACTATACCCCTAGATAATTTCCTCAAGGGGTATAGTTTCCAAAATGGGGTCACTTGTTTGGGGTTTTCACTGTTTTGTCCCCTCAGGGGCTTTGTAAATGTGACATGGCCTCCGCAAACCATTCCTGCTAAATGTGAACTCCAAAAGCCAAATGGCGCTCTTTCCCTTCTCAGCCACGCCGTGTCTCCAAACAACCGTTTATTACCACATGTGAGGTATTGTTTTACTCGGGAGAAATTGCTTTACAAATTTTGCGGTGCTTTTTCTCCTTTAGTCCTTGTGGAAATGAGAAAAAAAATCGCTAAACCTACATTTTCTTTGAAGAAATGTTGATTTTAATTTTCACGGCCTACTTCCAATAATTTCTGTAAAAAACCTGTGCGGTGAAAATGCTCACTACACCCCTAGATAATTTCCTTGAGGTGTCTAGTTTCCCAGATGGGGTCACTTTTGGGGGATTTTGACTGTTTTGGCACCGCAAGAGCCCTTCAAACCTGACATGGTGCCTAAAATATATTCTAACAAAAATAAGGCCCCAAAATCCACTAGGTGCTCCTTTGCTTCTGAGGCCGGTGTTTCAGTCCAGTAGCACGCTACGGCCACATGTGGGATATTTCCTAAAACTGCAAAAACTGGGCAACAAATATTGAGTTGCATTTCTCTGGTAAAACCTTCTGTGTTATAAAAAAAATTGTATTAAAAATGTATTTCTGCAGAAAAATATGAAATTTGTAAATTTCACCTCTACTTTGCTTTAATTCCTGTGAAATGTTTAAAGGGTTAAGACATTTTCTAAATGCTGTTTTGAATACTTTGAGGGGTGAAGTTTTTAAAATGGGGTGACTTTTTTGGGGTTTCTAATATATAAGGCCCTCAAAACCACTTCACAACTGAACTGGCCCCTGTAAAAATAGCCTTTTGAAATTTTCTTGAAAATGTGAGAAATTGCTGCTAAAGTTCTAAGCCTTGTGAGGTCATAGAAAAATAAAAGGATGTTCAAAAAACGATGCCAATCTAAAGTAGACATATGGGGGATGTTAATTAGCAACAATTTTGTGTATTATAACTGCCTGTCTTACAAGCAGATACATTTAAATTGAGAAAAATGCTAATTTTTGCAATTTTTCGCTAAATTTTGGTGTTTTTCACAATTAAATACTGAACATATCGAGCAAATTTTGCCAGTAACATAAAGTCCAATGTGTCACGAGAAAACAATCTCAGAATCGCTTGGATAGGTGAAAGCATTCCGGAGTTATTACCACATAAAGTGACACATGTCAGATTTGAAAAATGAGGCTCTGTCAGGAAGGTCAAAAGTGGCTAAAGAGGGAAGGGGTTAAAGAGGCTCTGTCACCACATTATAAGTGCCCTATCTCCTATATAAGGAGATCGGCGCTATAATGTAGTTGACAGCAGTGCTTTTTATTTAAAAAAAACGATCTATTTTTACCACTTTATTAGCGATTTTTTATTTATGCTAATGAGTTGCTTAATTCCCAAGTGGGCGTATTTTTACTTTAGACCAAGTGGGCGTTGTACAGGGGAGTGTATGACGCTGACCAATCAGCATCATGAACTCCTCTCCATTCATTTACTCAGCGCATAGAGATCCTGCTAGATCCTTATGTGCTGTCTTATACTAACACATTAACAATACTGAAGTGTTTAGACAGTGAATAGACATTCCACGGGATGTCTATTCACAATCTCTGTACTTCGTTACTCTGTCTGTGGTAGTTACAGCAGGGGAAGCGTGATCTCACGAGATCTCGCAGTAAATGACAGGTTTCAACGAGATCACGCTTCCTCTGCTGTAACTACCATAGAAACAGTAACGAAGTGCAGAGATTGTGAATAGACATCCCGTGGAATGTCTATTCACTGTCTAAACACTTCAGTATTGTTAATGTGTTAGTATAAGATAGGAAATAAGGATCTAGCAGGATCCCTATGCGCTGAGTAAATGAATGGAGAGGAGTGCATGATGCTGATTGGTCAGCATCATACACTCCCCTGTACAACGCCCACTTGGTCTAAAGTAAAAATACGCCCACTTGGGCATTAAGCAACTCATTAGCATAAATATCAAATCGCTAATAAAGTGGTAAAAATAGATCATTTTTTTAAATAAAAAGCACTACTGTCACCTACATTATAGGGCCGATCTCCTTATGTAGGAGATAGGGCACTTATAATGTGGTGACAGAGCCTCTTTAATGTATATGTTTATATATGAAATTATTTATTCACATGCTTTTTCACATGTTTTGTACTAATTATGATACTTTTGTCTTTGTAACATCATATAGTATATTCCACTTTAATCATGTTTGATTATCTTATATTACCTCTTTGTATTTTTGCACACTATATAAATGCTTTGAGCACATACATTCATTGCTTGACAATGCCTTCAATGGGAAGGTGAAACGTTGCCTGTATGTTGGGTGATTAAATTTTTGGATTTTTCTACTACATTGGAGTGCTGCCTCTTCTTTTGGATTGTGGTCTGAATTACTAAGATAAGTACGTTACAATTTGATCTATTTTCAACTTAAAATCCTATTAAACTAATTTTAATATCTCAGAAACCTCTTTTTTACCTTCCCCAGTGGTCGCTGCTTACTATGCTTCCCGCTGACCATTCAGATAGATCCTGGAAAAAGCTGAAAGTATAGTCGAGGGGACACATGACAAAGGGAGTAGTGAGTTTAAAGTGTTAAAGAAAGTTAAGAAAGGGTTAATAAGTGCAGTAAGATGTTTAGTAAATAGATAGGGAGGAGGAGTTAAGAAGGTATAAAAATTAAGGAATAGATAGCGAGGGTCCCTTTCCAGTAGAAGAAAACCCTGAGGAAAAAGTTTCTCGCTACCTGGCGATGGCTGATACTGTGGAGGCCTTGTTGTAGCAGGTGAGGGCGGCTGGCTTGCTTCATGGACCCAGCTGGCTTGAGGAGCAGGTGAGGCAGGCCGGAAGGTGAGACGGGGTAAGCAGGCAAGCTTTCCAAGAGGACTCCTGAGAGACTGAGCCCAGGATTTTCGCCGCAGGCCAGGCGGCAGCAGCAGAGCCACAGTCGGGACCCTCCAGCCCATGCTGCTAAGCGGCAGTGCCGCCCTGCTAGCAGCCAGGCTGGGAGGAATCCCTTATTGCGGCCTGGTCGGGGGGTAGTTGGTAGTCTCTGGGAGGAGACGTCATCCCCGTCGTGACGAGCAAGGGCAGCGGGACCTACGGCCGCCTCGCCCATTGAGTAGCCGCAAGGGAATGGGGCTAGGTGAGCCGGAGCTGCAGGAGCAGTGAGCGAGAGGCCTAGGAGGACCCCTTCTGTTGAAGCAGAAGGGCAGTTGGCGCGCACCGGAAGTGCCCGGTCAGTAGATGGACATACAGTGGCGGTCTCACCGGAAGTAAAAGGCCAGCAGCCATTTGTAAGTATTCAGGTTGGAGAGGATGGCTCTGCCCCTAGCGACGTCAGTTATGCGAGGGTGCTACCCAGCATGCTGGCGGCCGGAGGGATCATGTATTAGTGGCAATGGCAGTGTCTGCGCATGGAGCATGCGACACCCCATCTATAGGTGGAGGCCGTTTCTCTAAGTCGGCGACCAGTGTGAGAAGCTCATCAATATCGGGATCTTTGGGAGTGTCCACGTCTACGGCTGCTGGGGACAGGTGAGTCTACCACCTTTTCTCTGGGTCTATTAGTAGGGGAGTAGTCTTACAATGGATAGTTTACAATGTTTTTTTAAGGGGATGCAGGATTTGTTTGCACGACAGGGTTTGGGGAGATCAGGATCCTCAGTCGGAGTTTGAGGGTGTCCCCAAAGCCCATTAGGCCTCCTACGCTAGTGACAGGGCCATTGGACAATTCTGGGTCAGAGGGGCTCCCAGTGGCACGGGGTGAGGGTGAGCAGACAGCGTCTACTTCAGGATCTGTGGTGGCTGCTAAGGCAAAAATGGCTGATGAGGTGCGCTTGGTGGACACGGCACGGAGAGAGGTATATGTGTGTTTTGAAGGGCCTTGGGGGAGCACTTAAGGGCTGAGGTGTGTGAAAAAAATTTGGAAAGATGAATACGTCAACATGTTTTCCTTGTTGCCCTTGGAAAAATTCAATCCAGATTGGGTTAAGCCAGACGAGTGTGAAAAGGAGGAAGAGCAAGAGCGATATCGGCTGATTCCCCGTACATTTCTAACTGTCTCCAAGTATTTGCCACTGTAGCAAGCGTGATAGGGAAAAAAACTTCGGACAACTGTTCTGTGCTTTTTTGTTACTTAGACTCGGTGGGCGAGGTGTATAGGGTTTATGGGAGTACAGAGTGGCTTAGGTATGATGAGCACTTTTGGCAGTGGAAGGACTTCACTTCATTGGGATCGTTGGGAAATTGGTCTTTGGTTGAGACTTGGTTGAGACTTATGGCGGCGCCCAGAGGTGCGAATCAGCCCTGTCATGGGACAGCCGGTGGATCGGGTTCAGCAAAAAGTTGATCGGCTGCGTCCGGAAAAGGTTGCTGCTGAGAGTATAATTGTAACGTCCGTGGTCGCTGACCACGAACTCCTTCCATCCAGTTGACGCCCTTCTCTCCAGAGATGTCTGCACATACGGCCGTCCTGTTCCACAATGACCACCAGGGTGCGCTCGCGAATTCAGTCCAGACTCAAGAAGCCAGAGCGCACGCATGTGGGAGGTTTAGCGGATTGCTCCCAGAGCACCCTGGGCTATAAGAAGGTCTCAGCCCCTTCCTCCCACGCATGAGCACTGTTGTCGTATCCTAATTTTGTCTTGCAAATGGTCCTCTAGTGTTTCCTGCTCCCAGTGTTCCCTGTTACTGTATCCTGTAACCTGTATCCCGATCTAGTGCCGTGTTGAGCTGTTGCCGTGCTGTGCTTTATACCATGCCTGTCCTGCTACTCCACGCCTGACGTCTACCTGCTGCCTAGTCCCTGCCAAGCCTGCATTGCTACTGTCCGACCTGCCACAGGTACCCTATATTAACTATAGACTCTAACCTGCGCCCTGTTGGCCAGCTGCCATACTGCCAAGGCAGTGCGGCCCTGTGGGTCCACGAACCCTATGTGACAGTACGCTCAGGCCATGGACCCCGCTGGTCGATCCAAGACTATGACGATGTCACAAGAGATGCGGACGGATATGCTAGACCTCCAGTCTCGACAGGACCAACTCCTCCAGGCCTTGAACATTCTCGCACGTTGGCAGGAGGCACAAGCTGCCATTCCTCCTACTACACCTCCTGGCAGTACTGTTCCTCAGACTACACCACCTGGCAGTGTTGATCCTTGTTTTTCTTTGCCACTTCACTTCCCTACCGCTATGATGGAGACGCAAGTACCTGTCGTGGATTTTTGAACCAGTGCCAGATCCAATTCAGCCTGTATTCAAGGTCATTTTTGTCTGATGGCGCAAGGGTCGCTTTCATCATCTCTCTTCTTACTGGCATGGGTGAACCCTATCTGGGAGAGACAAGGACCAGAGACCAGTGACTTCCAGGGGTTCCTCCGGATATTTCGCACGGTATTTGAGGAGCCTAGACAGGTCTCCTCTGCTGCAGCTTCTTTGCTGAACCTACACCAAGGAGACATCTCTCTGGGCGAGTACGCCATTCACTTCTGCACCCTGGCGGGAGAACTGTTGTGGAACAATTAGGCCCTGGTGGCTAAATTCTGGCATGGACTGTCTCCTAAGATTAAAGACGAACTTGCCGCTAGAGAATTGCCGTCTACCCTGGATGACCTCATCCTTCTGGCTGCCCGGATTGATAAAAGGCTCCCAGTACGGCTCCAAGAGGTTCGTCTGGAGGGAGGCATTTCTAGTCTGGCCCCTACCTTGCAGCAACCCCTGCCGTCCTCAGATGCCGATCCTTCTCAGGAGTCTGTGAGGATGGACCAATGTAAGCTAGCTACCCAGGAGAGACAACGCAGACTCACTTCGGGACTCTGTCTATATTGCGGCCTCAGTGGCCATCTTGTGCGTCTGTGTCCCCAAAAGCCCCAAAGCCTAGGGTTGTTAGGATAGACAACTTTGGGTAAAGAAGGACTCCCGTCTAAGTTGTCCATACACAAAGACCATAGTTTCCGGAGAGAAAACGGTCTCTCCGAATTTGGACTCTGGATCCGCTGCTAATTTCATTTGTAGAGACCTGGTGGACCTTCTCCAATTACCTAGTACCCCTCTGGAGAGACCGTTGATGATTGCATCAATGAATAGACTACCTCTGCCAGATCCAATTCTATGTCCTGTCCAAGGCCGTTAAACCTGTGCTGCTGGGTCTGCCTTGGCTCAGACTACATGCCCCAGTCCTGGACTGGAACTCTGGAGAGGTTCTCCAGTGGAACCCCGAGTGTCCCAGCCGATGCCTGGTGCAGATTCACCAGGATTGCTTGGTCATTATACTGCGTTTTCGGACGTCTTCAGCAAAAGGGAGGCAAAGACACTGCCCCCACACCGGGCGTATGACTGTCCTATCGAGCTGATCCCTGGTGCATCCCTTCCCCGTGGTAGGATATATCCTCTCTCCTTGCCAGAGACTCTGTCAATGTCCACCTATGTGAAGGAGAACTTGGAGAGTGGCTTCATACGGAAATCTGCCTCCCCGGCAGAAGCCGGGTTCTTCTTTGTCAAGAAAAAGGATGGCTCCCTGCGTCCTTGTATTGACAACCGGGGTCTCAACCAAATCACGGTGAAGAATAAATATCCATTGCCGCTGATCTCTGAATTATTTGATCGTATACGTGATGCCAAAAAATTTTCTAAACTAGACCTGCGTGGGGCTTACAACCTTATCCGGATTCGCCACGGTGACGAATGGAAGACTGCATTTAACACCCGTGATGGACACTATGAGTATCTAGTAATGCCCTTCGGCTCCCGCGGTTTTCCAGGAGTTAGTTAATTACATTTTCCGTGACCTCCTCTATGTTTGTTTTGTGGTCTATCTTGATGACATCTTGATTTTTCTCCAGATCCTGTGACTCATCAGAGACAAGTTTTGCTGCGGTTAAGAAAGAATCATCTGTACTCTAGGTTGGAAAAGTGCGTATTTGAAAAGGATGCTCTGCCCTTCCTTGGCTACATTGTCTCGAATAGAGGTCTTAAAATGGATCCTGAAAAGGTAAAGTCCGTTCTGGAATGGCCACACCCTCAAGGCTTGAGAGCCATACAGCGCTTTCTGGGATTCGCCAATTTTTACAGACAGTTTATTCCAAACTTCTCCTCACTGACTTCTATCTCTGACCTCACTAAGAAGGGCATGAATGCCAAAGTTTGGACTCGTGAGGCACAGTCTGCATTCCTCAGCCTGAAGAGTTCTTTCACGTCAGCTTCTATTTTCCATCATCTCAACATTTCTCTACAGTTCTCCCTGGAGGAGGACGCATCCTCTGTCGGTGATGGGTGAACTCCTGTTCCAGAGAGGTTCCAAGGACAAGTCTATGGTACGTGGATATTTTTCTAAGCTCTTCTCTTCCGCAGAATGCTACTACTCGATTGGGGATCAGGAGTTACTGGCCATCACGTTGGCCCTGGAGGAGTGGAGACATCTACTAAACGGTGCAGCTCATCCCATCCTGATTTTTACAGACCACAAGAACCTCAACTATGTCCAGACGGCCCAACGGCTGAATCCTCGTCAGGACAGGTGGTCGCTGTTCTTTACCAGGTTCCAGTTTGAGCTCCATTATCGCTTGGCCGACAAGAATGTGAGGACCAATGCCTCTTCCAGGTCATTCGAGACAGAGGACACCATGGAGATGCCACAGAACATTATTGATCCGTCTTGCATTGTCTCTGTCAATCCCCAGCAAGTTGTGGACATTCCTCCAGGGAGGACTTTTGTGCGCCTGGCTGACCGAGGGAGAATCCTTGCCTGGGGACACTCCTCTAGACTGGCAGGTCATGCGGGGACCCGTAAGACCCGAGATCTGATTGCCCATCATTTCTGGTGGCCCACGCTGCCCAAGGACATTTTGGACTTTGTTTCCTCCTGCTCAGTGTGTGCAGCTAACAAGGTCGCTCACTCCAGACCTGCTGGCCTGCTCCAGCCATTGGCTGTGCCCGATGCTCCATGGCAGCATATATGTAAAGGATCTGCCAGACACAGCTTCTGTGTCGACGCCCATGGTTAATCAGTCTGCATCTGCTCCTAGGTCTGATAGAGTGACTCGATCTGCTACCACTCAGGCTGGTAGTGTAAAGGATCTGCCAGACACAGCTTCTGTGTCGATGCCCGTGGGTAATCAGTCTGCACCTGCTCCTATGTCTATGAGACTGACTCCATCTTCCACCACTCAGGATGGCAGGCTTAGGAGTGGGAGAGCCTATCACAGCCTGGCCTGATGGAGCTAGCTCCCGCCCACTGCCTATTTATACATGCCTTTCCTGTTCCTCCTTTGACTGTGATTCTGCTCTGCTTGTGTTAAGGATCTGCCAGGCACAGCTTCTGTATCTACGCCCATAGGTAATCAGTCTGCACCTGCTTCTATGTCTGTGAGACTGACTCCATCTTCCACCACTCAGGATGGCAGGCTTAGGAATTGGAGAGCCTATCACAGCCTGGCCAGACGGAGCTAGCTCCCGCCCTCTGTCTATTTATACCTGCCTTTCCTGTTCCTCCTTGCTTGTGATTCTTCTCATTTGGTTTCCTGGCCCTGCTGCAGCTTCTTGAACTATTTGACCCTGCTTCATATTGACCCTGGCTTACTGACTACTCTCCTGCTCTGCGTTTGGTACCTCGTACACTCCTGGTTTGACTCGGCTCGTTCACCACTCTTGTTGCGCACGGTGTTGCCGTGGGCAACTGCCCCTTTTCCCTTGCTTTTGTGTACCCTTGTCTGTTTGTCTGTCGTGCACTTATTGAGCGTAGGGACCGTCGCCCAGTTCTACCCCGTCGCCTAGGGCGGGTCGTTGCAAGTAGGCAGGGACTGAGTGGCGGGTAGATCAGGGCTCACTTGTCTGTTTCCTCACCCCCATCATTACATAATCACAAGCCCATACCTAGTCTACCCTGGTCCCGCACACTACTATGGACCCCCTTGAGACCCTGGCTCAGCAAATGCAGGGTCTCTCCTTACAGGTCCAGGCCCTGGCTCAGAGGGTCAACCAGCCTGACGCTACCATGGTAGTGCCCCTCACCTCACCTCTTGAACCCCACCTCAAGTTGCCTGACCGGTTCTCAGGGGACCGGAAGATTTTTCTCTCCTTTCGGGAGAGTTGTAGGCTTTATTTTCGCTTAAAGCCCCACTCCTCAGGTTCTGAGAGCCAGCGTGTGGGTATAATTATGTCCCGGCTCCAGGAAGGGCCCCAAGAATGGGCCTTCTGCTTGGCTCCTGATGCCCCTGAACTTTCCTCCGTTGATCTTTTCTTTTCTGCTCTCGGACTCATTTATGACGAGACTGACAGGACTGCCTTTGCCGAGAGTCAGCTGGTGACCTTACGTCAGGGTAAGAGACCTGTTGAGGAGTATTGCTCTGACTTTAGGAAGTGGTGTGTAGCTTCTCGGTGGAATGACCCTGCCCTAAGGTGCCAGTTTAGATTGGGTCTGTCGAGTGCCCTGAAAGACCTATAAGTCAGCTATCCCTCTTCTGACTCTCTAGATCAGGTTATGGCTTTAGCGGTACGACTTAACCGACGTCTCAGGGAACGATGACTTGAACGTCTCAGGGAATGACGACTTGAACATTTTTGTGCCTTCTCCTCTGGCTCCCCTATGATGGCTCCCGAGGTTCCGTTGCTTTGTTCTTCCACGGAAAACTCGGATGAACCAATGCAACTCAGGGCCTCCGTGTCTCCCCAACAACGTAGAGAGCTCCGCAGGAAGAATGGTCTCTGCTTCTACTGTGGGGATGACAAGCATCAAGTGAACAACTGTCCTGGGTAGAGATGAGCGAACCAGGACAACCGAACCCGGTTTCGGTCCGAACATCGTGAAAAGTTCGGTTCGCAGCGAATCCGAACTTCACCGGGTTCGGCCGAACCCGTTTTGACCGAACCCTGCCACATGTTAGATGTAAAATGGAGGATTTCAAAATATCACCTGACATCAGGCTACCCCATAATGCCTTGCAAACGGCTCTCGGGCCAATCGGGAGGCAGCAAAGGGGCGGGCTCAAGCCTGCAATAAAAGTCTATGCACGGAGCTCAGTGGCCATTTTAGAGACAGGAGCTGTAGGGATAGCATCTCTGTGCAGTAAGGGAATCTAAAAGCTAGGAATCCAGCAATCGAAGGGGCTCATCCACTACAGCGGGAGACTACTCTACTCTCAACAATCAACATCTACTCTCAACAATCAACATCCAAATTGCAATACAAATTCTCCATTTGCCAAGCCAGTGTGTGAATAAGCTTTTATAAGGGGCTCATCCCCGTTGCATGGGTTAACATCCAACTTGCAATCCAGGCAGGCAGCTGTAGTACTACAACGCCCAGCATTCCCTGAGTGCACAGTGGCTGATAGAAATTCTCATTCATTGCCATTTGCCAAGCCAGTATGTGAATAAGCTTTTAGAAGGGGCTCATCCCCATTGCATGGGTTAACATAACAATCCAACTTGCAATACAGGCAGCCTTTGTAGTACTAAAACGCCCAGCATTCCCTGAGTGCACCGTGGCTGATAGAAATTCTCATTCATTGCCATTTGCCAAGCCAGTGTGTGAATAAGCTTTTAGAAGGGGCTCATCCCCGTTGCATGGGTTAACATAACAATCCAACTTGCAATACAGACAGCCTTTGTAGTACTATAACGCCCAGCATTCCCTGAGTGCACAGTGGCTGATAGAAATTCTCATTCATTGCCATTTGCCAAGCCAGTGTGTGAATAAGCTTTTAGAAGGGGCTCATCCCCGTTGCATGGGTTAACATAACAATCCAACTTGAAATACAGGCAGCCTTTGTAGTACTACAATGCCCAGCATTCCCTGAGTGCACCGTGGCTTATAGAAATTCTCATTCATTGCCATTTGCCAAGCCACTGTGTGAATAAGCTTTTAGAAGGGGCTCATCCCCATTGCATGGGTTAACATAACAATCCAACTTGCAATACAGGCAGCCTTTGTAGTACTACAATGCCCAGCATTCCCTGAGTGCACAGTGGCTGATAGAAATTCTCATTCATTGCCATTTTCCAAGCCAGTGTGTGAATAAGCTTTTAGAAGGGGCTCATCCCCGTTGCATGGGTTAACAATCCAACTTGCAATACAGGCAGCCTTTGTAGTACTACAATGCCCAGCATTCCCTGAGTGCACAGTGGCTGATAGAAATTCTCATTCATTGCCATTTGCCAAGCCTGTGTGTGAATAAGCTTTTAGAAGGGGCTCATCCCAGTTGCATGGGTTAACATAACAATCCAACTTGCAATACAGGCAGCCTTTGTAGTACTACAACACCCAGCATTCCCTGAGTGCACAGTGGCTGATAGAAATTCTCATTCATTGCCATTTGCCAAGCCAGTGTGTGAATAAGCTTTTAGAAGGGGCTCATCCCCGTTGCATGGGTTAACAATCCAACTTACAATACAGGCAGCCTTTGTAGTACTACAATGCCCAGCATTCCCTCAGTGCACCGCGGCGTGGCTGATAGAAATTCTCATTCATTGCCATTTGCCAAGCCAGTGTGTGAATAAGCTTTTAGAAGGGGCTCATCCCCGTTGCATGGGTTAACATAACAATCCAACTTGCAATACAGGCAGCCTTTGTAGTACTACAACGCCAAGCATTCCCTGAGTGCACCGTGGCTGATAGAAATTCTCATTCATTGCCATTTGCCAAGCCAGTGTGTGAATAAGCTTTTAGAAGGGGCTCATCCCTGTTGCATGGGTTAACATCCAACTTGCAATCCAGGCAGCCTTTGTAGTACTATAACTCCCAGCATTCCCTGACTGACTGGCACCTTATGAGTCACTGATTTTCCACCAGTCCGAATAACAATTTAAAAGGGCCTCATTTCTGTCTAAGGGTTTAATTCAACGTGCTAATTAAGTACAGCCGGTGCCTTTGGTGCTATTATACAAGTCACAGCATACACTGACTGCCACCTATTCACAGTCACTCATTTTCAGCCAGTCCAATAATATTTTATAAGGGCCTCATTCCTCTAGTAGGGGAAGGGGTTTTGATTCAACTTGCTGCACTCCAGCACAGCAGTGAAATGTCTGGTAAAAGAAAGGTTGTGAAAGGACGGGGTAGAGGAAAAAACACCCATGCCATGTCCTCTTCCAGTCCAAATGTTAGATCTGTTGGTGCCAGACCCAGTACCAGGATTTGTGGCACAAGACATGTGCCCAGTTCTACTAGTAGCAGCAGCCATGTGCCTGCTGGTAGTAGTAGCAGTATCAGCAAGCCAGACTTGTTCATCTCCTCCGGTGGGCGGGTTACTTTAGACAATACGGCCATTGTGGACTGGCTGGCTGGCTCGCGGTCATCTCAGCAGGAAGACTCTGACGATCTGGCTTCAAGCCAGGTTTCGTTGGATTCCAGATCCTCTACAGTTCCTTGGCACAGTGAGAGTAGTAATATGGGTATTTCTAGCGTTTCCATTCCATCATCTATGTCTTCACTCCCCCTTCCTAGCGGGAAGCTATCTTTCCTGAGAGTCCTAAGAGACATCTCCTCGGGTGCGAAGGAAGATACTGAACAACATAGTGATGATGATTTGTTTTCCGCGAGTCAGCCAACGGAGTGTGTTGCGGCGGTGGTGGAGGTGGAAGCGGTGTCCGAGATGCATAGCTGTGGTAGTGGGGGTGTTTGTGGTAGCCGTGGTGGTAGACGCAGTAATGAGGGGGGCATGGAGCCCGCCATGATGTCACATCACATTCACAACACAGTGACAGAAGTGGCGGGGATGATGAGGAGGGCTATGATGATGTTGTTTTAGACAGGACGTGGGAACCAGGTGACGAGGTGATGACGGCGTCAGAGGAGGAGGGTAGTACTGGCGGCACTGGCAGTGATAAACAGCCAAGCCGAGGTAGGGGCAGAAGTCAATCTGCAAAACGTTGCAGTGGTAGGGTCAGCTCAGCAGCCGGTGACGGCGACACTGATGCTACTGGTGTAGGCTCCCGAAAAAAGCCTGCCAGACAAGGGGCAAGCTCGGGTGGTGGTGGACGTGGTACTACCTCTTTACGGTACTCTGCCGTGTGGCAATTTTTCTGTACCTTCCCGGAGGACGAAAACATGGCACAGTGCCGTATCTAAAAGCAGAAAGTAAGGCGTGGGCAGGGCAGCAATGTAGGAACTACCGCTCTACGTAAACACATGGAGCGGCATCACAAGGCCATGTGGGACAATCGACATGCCCCACCATCATGTACATCTAATGAAGACCCCTCTGCCACTGCTGCTCCGAGTCCTTGTCATCTGAGTAGTAGCCAGGCCTTATCCACCATGTCGTTGTCATCATCATCATCACTGTCATCTAGTGCTCCTCCTACGTCCCGTCAGTTATCCATTACGGAATCGTTGTCCAATAAGCAACAATATATACCCAGTCATCCACTTGTCGTGCGGCTTAATTCACACCTGGCTAAGTTGTTGGTGGTGCAGTCGCTGCCGTACCACCTGGTCGACTCCGCCGGCTTCAAGCAATTGATGGCGTGCACTCAGCCTAGGTGGCGAATACCATTACCATTACTTCTCCAAAACAGCTGTCCCTGCCTTGCACAAGCACGTGGAGGAAAAGGTGGGCCAGTCCTTGCAATTATCCGTGTGCAGCAGGGTACATGCCACCGTCGACACGTGGAGCAGCAACTATGGGCAGGGACAGTACATGTCTTTCACGGCCCACTGGGTCAATATTTTGCAGTCCGATGCTCCACCGCAGCAATGCCAGGCATTACCACCTCCACACTTGTATCTTTCTGGTTCAACTCCGGACACCAGGCGCCTACCATCCTCCTCCTCCTACTCCTCCTCCTCCTCCTTGCCCTCCTCAATGGAGGTCTTCCCGTCCCCGACAGGACACAGCGTATCTTCCACTCCTCCTCCCTCCTCTTTCATAGGTGCAAGGTGAAGCGCCACAACGCTGTCTTACACCTGCTGAGCCTGGGCGAGAAAAGCCACACAGGGCAGGAGCTGCTGCTGTGCATCAAGGAGGAAATCGCACGCTGGCTGTCTCCTCTGAAACTCACACTGGACAATGTTGTCTCTGATAACGGGAAGAACGTTGTGGCTGCACTGCGTCTAGGTCACCTGACACACGCTCCTTGCATGGCACATGTGATCAATCTGGTTATAACACGCTTCTTAAAGTCATATGTTGGTTTGAAGGGTGTGTTGGCCATGTCCAGGAGGGTTTGCGTTCGCTTTAGACGTTCGTATGCATTTAAGCACGCCCTCCTGGACTTGCAGCGTCAAAACAATCAGAACACAGAACACAGCCTGACTTGCGACGTTCCAACACGCTGGAATTCCACCCTGCACATGTTGGACCGTCTGTACGAACAGCGGAAAGCCGTGAATGATTTCCTGATGCAGCAGACGGGCAGCGTTTGGAGCCAGTGTAATTTCGAGTTCAGGCACTGGCAGCTGGTTAGAGACGCATGTCGCGTTTTGAGGCCCTTTGAAGAGGCCACACGATTTGTGAGCCGTGACGCTAGCGGAATGAACGATGTTATGCCGCTGATATTCATTATGGAGCAAACGCTCACAGCGATGATTCAGCAAAGGATGGAGGAAGGATCACATCTGGCTATGGATGTTGAAGAGGAGGATGAGGAAACAGGACCTGAAGAGGAGCTGGATTTGGAGATGGAATCACAGGAAGGGATAGGGGACGAGGCAGCCACACAACATGACAGTGATGGTGATGACGAGTCTGACCACGACCTTGATGATGGACAACCATGGCAGTATGGGGCGGAGATGGAACCAACCGGGCCCTCTGAAACGCTGGCCAGGATGGCGAGCTGTATGCTTCGTTACTTGCGAGCTGACTGTCGTATTGTTAGCATGAAGCAAAGAGATGAGTACTGGATAGCCACACTTTTAGACCCTCGGTATAAAGCCAGAATGGGGGAGTTTTTTGCGCCTTCCGAGAGGGAGGCAAAATTGGCTTATTATCGAGAGAAGCTATGCAGCCAGCTTGTCACGGCTTTCAAACGGCAAACACCTGCTACAAGCATGTCTGACCGGGAGGCCACTCTCCGCTCCCCACTGTCTCATCGTTCCACCGCCTCTGGCAGAGCTACCTCTGCAATAGGCGGCAGCAGTGGCAGCAGCAGCAGCAGCAGCAGCCAATTCAGTTTGGAAAATATGATGACAACATTTTTACATTCAATACCGCGACCTAACACACAACGTAGTCACCAAAGGGATGTTCACCATCACCAGGTCCAGCACCTAAACAATCAGGTTCACTCGTACCTGGACTGTGCCCTTTCTCCGTCAGAAATCCTGATCCCAGACCCCATGGACTTCTGGGTCAGCAGATTGGATCATTGGCAAGAACTGGCCCAGTTTGCCATGGGTGTACTGTTTTGTCCACCCTCCAGTGTAGCGTCAGAGAGGGTATTCAGCGCGGCAGGGGGCTTCGTTACCCCTAAGCGAACAAGATTGTCCGCCAACAGCTTGGAAAATCTCACGTTTCTGAAAATGAATCAAGCGTGGATCGGTGAGGATTTTAAAACCCCTGTGTCTGATGCCACTAATTAGATCTGACATTGCTGCTGATGCTGCCGCTGCCGCGTGCTACTGCCGCGTGCTACTACGGGATTATGTCCTGTCCACTCTTTTTTTTATATGCCGCTGTTGGTGCTGCTACTACTTCTACCACCAATCCACCCCCAGTGCCGTCTGCTACAAGCAGGCCTGCCCCACCACAGGGCTTTGTCCTGTGACTGTCCAGTGTCTTTTAATGTGCTGCTACTACTACTACCACCACCCTTGCTGTCCGTTGGCTACCTCTACTACCACCAATACACCTCCACTGCCGTCTGCTACAAGCAGGCCTGAGGCCTGCCCCACCACAGGGCTTTGTCCTGTGACTGTCCAGTCTCTTTTAATGTGCTGCTGCTGCTACAACTACTACTACCACCACCCTTGCTGTCCGTTGGCTACCTCTACTACCACCAATACACCTCCACTGCCATCTGCTACAAGCAGGCCTGAGGCCAGCCCCACCACAGGGCTTTGTCCTGTGACTGTCCAGTCTCTTTTTATGTGCTGCTACTACTACTACTACCACCACCCTTGCTGTCCGTTGGCTACCTCTACTACCACCAATACACCTCCACTGCCGTCTGCTACAAGCAGACCTGAGGCCAGCCCCACCACAGGGCTTTGTCCTGTGACTGTCCAGTCTCTTTTTATGTGCTGCTACTACTACTACTACTACCACCACCCTTGCTGTCCGTTGGCTACCTCTACTACCACCAATACACCTCCACTGCCGTCTGCTACAAGCAGGCCTGCCCCACTACAGGGCTTTGTCCTGTGACTGTCCAGTCTGTTTTAATGTGCTGCTACTACTACTACCACCACCCTTGCTGTCCGTTGGCTACCTCTACTACCACCAATACACCTCCACTGCCATCTGCTACAAGCAGGCTTGCCCCACCACAGGGCTTTGTCCTGTGACTGTCCAGTCTCTTTTTATGTGCTGCTACTACTACTACTACCACCACCCTTGCTGTCCGTTACCTACCTCTACTACCACCAATACACCTCCACTGCCGTCTGCTACAAGCAGGCCTGAGGCCAGCCCCACCACAGGGCTTTGTCCTTTGACTGTCCAGTCTCTTTTTATGTGCTGCTACTACTACTACTACCACCACCCTTGCTGTCCGTTGGCTACCTCTATTACCACCAATACACCTCCACTGCCGTCTGCTACAAGCAGGCCTGCCCCACTACAGGGCTTTGTCCTGTGACTGTCCAGTCTGTTTTAATGTGCTGCTACTACTACTACCACCACCCTTGCTGTCCGTTGGCTACCTCTACTACCACCAATACACCTCCACTGCCATCTGCTACAAGCAGGCTTGCCCCACCACAGGGCTTTGTCCTGTGACTGTCCAGTCTCTTTTTATGTGCTGCTACTACTACTACTACCACCACCCTTGCTGTCCGTTGGCTACCTCTACTACCACCAAAACACCTCCACTGCCGTCTGCTACAAGCAGGCCTGAGGCCAGCCCCACCACAGGGCTTTGTCCTGTGACTGTCCAGTCTGTTTTAATGTGCTGCTACTACTACTACCACCACCCTTGCTGTCCGTTGGCTACCTCTACTACCACCAATACACCTCCACTGCCATCTGCTACAAGCAGGCTTGCCCCACCACAGGGCTTTGTCCTGTGACTGTCCAGTCTCTTTTTATGTGCTGCTACTACTACTACTACCACCACCCTTGCTGTCCGTTGGCTACCTCTACTACCACCAATACACCTCCACTGCCGTCTGCTACAAGCAGGCCTGCCCCACCACAGGGCTTTGTCCTGTGACTGTCCAGTCTCTTTTAATGTGCTGCTACTACTACTACTACTACCACCACCCTTGCTGTCCGTTGGCTACCTCTACTACCACCAATACACCTCCACTGCCGTCTGCTACAAGCAGGCCTGCCCCACCACAGGGCTTTGTCTGTGACTGTCCAGTCTCTTTTAATGTGCTGCTACTACTACTACCACCACCCTCGCTGTCCGTTGGCTACCTCTACTACCACCAATACACCTCCACTGCCGTCTGCTACAAGCAGGCCTGCCCCACCACAGGGCTTTGTCCTGTGACTGTCCAGTGTCTTTTAATGTGCTGCTACTACTACTACCACCCTTGCTGTCCGTTGGCTACCTCTACTACCACCAATGCACCTCCACTGCCGTCTGCTACAAGCAGGCCTGGAGGGCTTGTGAAAAGCCATTGCTTGTTGCTTTTACATCCATGTATGGATGAACCCCGGCAGGCATCTGCCAATAAAAAGGGTAAATTTTTGGAGGGCTTGTCAAAAGCCATTGCTTGTTGCTTTTACATCCATGTATGGATGAACCCCGGCAGGCATCTGCCACCATAAAGGGTACATTTTTTGAGGGCTTGTCAAAAGCCATTGCTTCTTCTTTTACCACCTTATATGTATGAACCCTGGCAGTCATCTGCCGCCAAAAATGGTTAATTTTTGTACCTTTTTTAACAATGCATTAAGCATACAACATGCATAAGTGCAGTGGTTTCTGTTAGTTATCACCGTGTCCCATCCGTTTTCCTATAGCCATACATGTTGGCGTAACTTTGACACTAACTTTGCCTTAAAGACAGCTCAAAAGTACTTGGATACACTTATGGGTGACCTAAGAGTGTTATACAGGGCTTCTAGGGCTTTTAAACAGTGTTATACACGATTTTAGGGGCTTTCTTGTATTACAGGTTCGGTCAGAACTAGTTCGGTCCGAATCGAACTTTTTCATGAAATTCGGCGAACCAGCCGAACCGAACTTTTCATAAGTTCGCTCATCTCTAATTACGAATATTAAAAATCTATCTTTGGATAACGACTTTTTGGTGTGCATTGTACCTTTCTTATACTACACGGGTTGGGCCCTTACGCATGCACCCATATGAAACCTAGTGCGGCCTGAACACCTTCCAAACTGTGTATAGCATTTTACTTCCTGTCAAAATTAAGGAATATGCGAAAAATATAACCAAAGCCTAAATAATACAACTATACTGTACACATAAATAATGTCATTAACTTTACTCGTAAATAGTACTGCTATACTATATATAGTACACACATATACTGATCAGCCATGACATTAAAACTACTGACAGGTAAGGTGAATAACATTGATTATTTTTGTCGTGGAAGTTAATGGCTCAAAATATATTAGACTGAAATTTAGATGAGTATTCCAACAGACACTCACGCCACGAACTTTATCCAGCATCCTAATCAGGATATTTCATACCGATATATATCGAGAGTGGAGAAAAAACACACAGACACTGCTGATATGCTCAAAATACTCCTCTGGAGGTTTATTACCAAACTCAACTATAATAATATCATTCAAATGGGGTGTAGGCTTGAGGTTAACCAATCAGAGGCAATGTGACAATAACTCTTATTCAGCCAATAGCAGACCATAAGAATATTAATTCTAATTCTTCATTAAAATGCTGACATCAGGTAACACCTGGAGACTGGCATATAATGGGCAGTTGTTAGTGATTTGTTCTCATGGGGGAGAAATAGTTGCACTTTATGTCTGGGCGTTCAGCCAACGTGCTTCAATGGACTATGAAGACCACACGATGAGCACATGGAGATAAGATGTTTCTTTGAATTATATAGAGGAAAGGTCATTACAAAACGGAGAATACATATCTTAGTAATTCGGCATCCTGCTTGATAATTCATAATGTAATTTCATACAGAGAATATAAGCAAATAAACCATCCTTCACAAACCCCCCTTTTTCTCATATTAAATTACAGAAATTATTATTATGATTGTAAAACTCAAACAATATATCAATAGGGCCACAACTAATATAATGCCATCACCAATGTCCGGTTTGGGTATAGGGTCCCACCAGTGCATTGACAAGTCCTGTACATCATCATCATCCTCTTCTATCTTCTGCTTTTCACTGACTGTCACCCTCAGGGTAACCCACACAATTATGGTGTCAGACTGTATGGTGGTGTCCAGTGGGCGATTTATTATTACCCCCTCCAGGCCACTTACTTCTTAAAACACTTGGATGCTGCTAACGGGTTCACTGTTTTTTTTCTTTGCTTTACTTTGACCTTTGCTGATGTCATTAGGACTTGGCTTGATAATTCGCATCTGTCAGACATCGTCTCTATTAGTATACATCAACGGGCTGTACTGTGAGCCTGAGGTGAGTTCCCACGTAGACGGATTAATGAAGTTTTATTGTGACTGCCACAAACTCTCTGCATCTGTCCTCTTCCTCCAGTAAGTTACTTGTCTGGGCGGCTGCTTAGAATTGTGACACTGCCGTCAGTTCATGACAAACGCGTTGTATTGGCTCCGGTTGCGTTTGCCGCATCTCAGTGATGGAGTTCATCATGTTAAAGTCTTTTAGTTCATGTTTACTGGCACTTGCTGGGGACCCCCAACCCTTGTCAATTGTTAAAATAAATGCTAATCTGGTGACATCATCTACATAATATAAAAATTATTCCAAGTACATACAATAACAATGTCAGGCCCTTAACCCCTTCGCGCTCAGGTCAGTATTATTACGTCGCGCTAAGTACATCGTTCGCGCTCAGGTCAGTAATAGTACTGACCTGAGTAAACACGGCGCCATTTAATCCCAGCGCGTGTTTGAGCTGTGATACCTGCTGTTTCCGACAGCAGGCTATCACAGCTTAGTGTGCAGGGACCGATCGCGGTGGTCCCCGCCGATTAACCCCTTAGAAGCCGCGTTCAATAGCGATCGCGGCTTCTTAGGGGTTAAGCTGCCATCGGCGGCCTGCTACACGATAGCGGGCCGTGATGGCTACTATGGCAACCAGAATCCTAACAATGGACTCTGGCTACGCCATCGACGGAAGCCTAGTGGGTCCCGACAAAATCAGGACCCACTATGCTTGCTGTCAGCGAACAGCTGACAGCTCTAATACACTGCACTACGTATGTAGTGCAGTGTATTAGAATAGCGATCAGAGCCTCCTGCCCTCATGTCCCCTAGTGGGACAAAGTAAAAAAAGTGTAAAAAAGTTAAAAAAAAGTTGTGTAAAAATAAGAAAATAAAAGATTTAAAAGTAATAAAAGTAAAAGTCCCCCTTTTTCCCTTATCAGTTCTTTATTATTAATAAAAATATATAAATAAACAAATAAACTATACATAATTGGTATCGCCGCGTCCGTAACGTCCTGAACTACAAAACGATGTCGTTATTTATCCCGCACGATGAACGCCGTAAGAGAAAATAATAATAAACCGTACCACAATCACAATTGTTTGGTCACTTCACCTCCCAAAAAATGGAATAAAAAGAGATCAAAAAGTCGCATGTACCTAAAAATGGTACTGATGAAAACTACAGTTCGTTACGCAAAAAATAAGTCCTCGCACGACTTTCCTGATGGAAAAATAAAACAGTTATGGCTCTTAGAATAAGGTAACACAAAAAATAAATTATATTTTACAAAATGTATTTTATTGTGCAAACGCCATAAGACATAAAATAAAACTATAAACATCTGGTATCGCCGTAATCGTATCGCCCCGCAGGGAAAAGGGAATATGTCATTTATAGCGCACGGTGAACGCTGTAAAAAAAATTGAATAAAAAACAATAGTAAAATTGCTGTTTTTTTAGTCACCACGCCACCTAAAATTAGAATAAAAACTGATCGAAAAGTCGCATGCACCCCAAGAAAACTACAATGGATTCCTCAAGGTCTCTAGTTTCCAAAAAGGGGTCACATTTGGGGGGTTTCCACTGTTTTAGCACCACAAGACCTCTTCAAACTGGACATGGTGCCTAATAAATTAAATTAAATTAATTAAATCTCACCTCTACTTTGCTCTAAATTCCTGTGAAACACCTAAAGGGTTAATAAACTTTTTAAATGCTGTTGTGAATACTTTGAGGGGTCTAGTTTCTGAAATGGGGTGTTTGATAAGGGTGTCTAATATATGGGCCCCTCAAAGCAACTTCAGAACTGAGCTGGAAACTAAAAAATAAAATAAAAATGAGGCAATACTTCGCTTCTTACATTATACTCATAATGAGCCGTGCCCACCCCGAGATGACCCCAGTTTTGACCGTTTGTATAAACGGAGACCCCTATTAGACCATTTCAGTGCCCGGTTTTCCCAGCATTCACCCCCGAGAAGTGTATTTCTATAGATGAATCCCTGGTACATTTGAAAGGGAGGCTTCAATTCCGCGAGTACCTGCCGGGTAAGAGGGCAAGGTATGGCGTGAAGATGTATAAGCTGTGCGAGAGTGCATCAGGGTATACCTACAAATTTAGGATATATGAAGGGAAGGACACCAGTACTCAGCCCCCAGAATGCCCCCCCCTTACTGGGAGTTAATACAAAAATTGTGTGGGATTTGGTGCATCCACTGCTGGACCAGGGTTACCACCTCTACCTGGATAATTTTTATACCAGCGTCCCACTCTTCAATTGCCTCGCGTCCAGAAGTCCTGCGGCATGCGGCACTGCTAGAAGAAACCTGAGAGGCCTCCCTAAGACTCCCTGCTTGGGCAAACACTCAGAAGGCGTGAGAGCAGGGCACAATCTAGCAGCAACATATTGTGTGTCAAGTACAAGACCAGGGAGATGCCACACCAGTACCCATGTACCTGTACGAGGTACCAGTACAGGGACCCCCAAACTAGACTGCATCCTGGACTACAATAGGTACATGGGAGGGGTGGACTTGTCAGATCAAGTCCTGAAGCCTTACAGTACTTCTGGAAGCGGGGCCACAGGCATCGTACCAGGGCAACACTTTTTAGGAGAAGTTCCCCAAACTGGCAAGAAGGGAAAAAGTCAAAAGAGGTGCAGAGTCTGCTATAAGAGGGGGATAAGGAAGGACACAATATATCAATGTGACGCGTGTCCCGAAAAACCAGAGCTCTGTATGAAAGAGTGTTTTAAAATTTATCATCCATCCCTTTATTTTTAATTTACCCCAGTTTTACTCGCTCTGATCCACTTCGCACAGCTTACCCCTCCTCATCTTTCCCCTCTGAGCCCTGCTGTGTGCCCAGGCAGCTGATAACAGCCACATGTAGGGTATTGCCGTACCCGGGAGAGCCAACATTACAGTTTATGAGGTGTATATCTCCGGTGGCGCATGCTGGGCACAATATATCGGACACTGAATTGGCATATATGTATAGAAAATTGCAAATTTCACTCTGCACCAACAGCTGCGCATTATCTTTTACACAATACCTGTGGGGTCAAAATGCTCACTACACCTCCAGATGAATGCCTTAAGGGGTGTAGATTTTAAAACAGGGTCAGTTCTTGGGGGTTTCAACTGTACTGGTACCTTAGGGGCTTCCGCGTACAAGACTTAGCACCAGAAAAGCTCCAGTAGGCCAAATGGTGGTCCTTTCCTTCTGAGCCCTGCCGTGTGCCCAGGCAGCTAATAACAGCCACATGTAGGGTATTGCCGTACCCGGGAGAGCCCACATTACAGTTTATGGGGTGTATGTCTCCGGTGGCACATGCTGGGCACAATATATCGGACACTGACATGGCATATATATAGAAAATTGCAAATCTCACTCTGCACCATCTGCTGCGCATTATCTTTTACACAATACCTGTGGGGTCAAAATGCTCACTACACCTCTAGATGAATTCCTTAAGGGGTGTCGTTTTTAAAACAGGGTCACTTCTCGGGGGTTTCAACTGTACTGATACCTCAGGGGCTTCTGCACACACGACTTAGCACCAGAAAATTCCCAGTAGGCCACATGGTGGTCCTTTCCTTCTGAGCCCTCCCATGGGCCCAAACGGCAGTTTATCACCACAAATAGGGTATTGCCACACTCAGGACAAATTGGGCAACAAAATGCGGTATTTTATTCCTTGTGAAAATAAGAAATTTTGAGCGAAAACTACCTCTTATTGGAAAAAATAAAAAAACATTTAATTCACAGCCCAATTCAAATAAATTCTGTGAAAAAAATGTGGAGTCTAAATGGTCACATTACCCATAAATGAATTCCTTGAGGGGTGTAGTTTCCAAAATGGGGTCACTTCTGGTGGGTTTCCATTGCTTTGATACCTTTGGGGCTCTGCAAATGCGACATGGCACCCGAAAACCAATCCAGCAAAATCTGAGCTCCAAAGAACACATAGCGCTCCTTTCCTTCTAATACCTCCCATGGGCCCAAACGGCAGTTTATGGCCACAAATAGGGTATTGCCGCACTCAGGACAAATTTGGCAACAAAATGGGGTATTTTATTCGTTGTGAAAATAAGACATTTTGAGCCAAAACGACATCTTATTGGAAAAAAGTTTTTTTTTTTAAATTCACAGCCCAATTCAAATAAGTTCTGTGAAAAAACTGTGGGGTCTAAATTGTCACAACACCCATAAATAAATTCCTTGAGGGGTTTTGTTTCCAAAATGGGGTCACTTTTGGTGGGTTTCCATTGCTTTGATACCTCTGAGGCTCTGCAAATGCGACATGGCACCCGAAAACCAATCCAGCAAAATCTGAGCTCCAAAGAACACATAGCGCTCCTTTCCTTCTGAGGCCTCCCATGGGCCCAAACAGCAGTTTATCACCACAAATGGGGTATTGCCGCACTCAGGACAAATTGGGCAACAAAATGGGGCATTTTGTTCCCTGTGAAAATAAGAAATTCTGATCAAAAATGACATCTTATTGGAAAAATTGTCATTCTTTTAATTTCACAGCCCAATTCAAATACGCGCTGTGAAAAAACTACGGGGTCAAAATGGTAACAATAACCATAAATGAATTCCTTGAGGGGTGCAGTTTCCAAAATGGGGTCAGTTTTGGGGGATTCCTACTGTTTTGGCACCTCAACACCTCTCCAAACCTGGCATGCTGCCTAAAATATATGCTAATAAAAAAGCACCACCAAAATGCACTAGGTGCTTCTTTGCTTCTAGGGCTTGTGTTTTAGTCCACGAGCGCACTAGAGCCACATGTGGGACATTTCTAAAAACTGAAGAATCTGGACAATACATATTTAGTTGTGTTTCTCTGGTAAAACCTTCTTTGTTACAGAAAAAAAATAGAATAAAATTGAAATTCAGAAAGAAAAACGAAATTTGCAAATTTCACCTCCACTTTGGTTTAATTCCTGTGAAATGCCTGAAGGGTTAAAAAACTTTCTAAATGCTGTTTTGAATACTTTGAGGGGTCTAGTTTTTAAAATGGGGTGCTTTATGGGGGTTTCTAATACATAGGCCCCTCAAAGCCACTTCAGAACTGAACAGGTACCTTAAAAAAAAGGCTTTTGAAATTTTCTTAAAAATATGAGAAATTGCTGTTTATGTTCTAAGCCTTGTAACGTCCAAGAAAAATAAAATAATGTTCAAAAAACGATGCCAATCTAAAGTAGACATATGGGAAATGTGAACTAGTAACTATTTTGGGTGGTATAACCATCTGTTTTTCAAGCAGATGCATTTAAATTCTGAAAAATGCTATTTTTTCTAAATTTTCTCTATTTTGCAATTTTTCTCAAATAAAGACTGAATATATCGACCAAATTTGACCACGAACATGAAGCCCAAAGTGTCACGAGAAAACAATCTCGGAATCGCTTGGATAGGTTTAAGCATTCCGACGTTATTACCACATAAAGTGAAATATGTCAGATTTGAAAAATGGGCTCTGAGCCTTAAGGCCCAAACTAGGCTGCGTCCTTAAGGGGTTAAACTAAATCAAACACACACCTTTATATAAGAAAAACTTCTCTGTTACAATGGACAGGGCACCTAGAATATGTGTAGTTACTGGGTACATTGTATTTGCACTTGGTGTTACACTTTTCAGCAGGATTTGTACCTTGATCTGAGCTGATTACTGCTCCAACTCACAAAAATATACACAGATTCCACATGTTTATCTGACAAATGTCGCAAACCAATTTTTCTTACTCTGATTTGTATTGCCTGGGAAGGGCTCTCAAGGTCTGTTCTCTTTGTGGGAGGTGGGTATGATAAGGTTGGCACCGGTCTGCCAGAACTGTTCTGTAGGCAAATCAAACAGCTCTAACAGAATTTAGCAGCAACAGCTGTAAAGCCTGGGACAAACCAATTAGATCTTACCACATCGATCCTTGCAGTCTTGGGGCATATGTGAGGTCCCACCATCAATGCAAGTGCCATCAAGAGTGCCTTGGCTGCTACCGATTTACCTTCCTTTATCCGTCCACATTCTGTTAGAATCTGGTTCTCACACCTTCCGCTCCCAGTTGGACTTTTCCTGTGGAGAACAATCTTTTTCATCGCATAATCATTAATTAATTAATTTGAAGAAAAACATTAACAAATAATATCTTTACATTAAACATTCACATTGAGCAGTAACTAGAAGTGATACATACAAACTCATTTTTCTTCTTCATATATATATATATATATATATATATATATATATATATACACATATACTGCACAGAATTTTCTGCTCTAAAATTTGCCTTTCACAACAACAACAAAAAATAAATAAATAAAGATGTTTTCAAATGGGAATATTCCGCTTCTGTACCTTTAATCCGACGCCTCCAATAGTCCAATGCTAAGGCACGCTAGTCTAGAACTTTACATAAAACTTAACCTCAGTGTTTAATATTCCCACAACACTTCTTGAATACAGTTATTAAACAAACTAACTTTGGGATAACATCTGGAGAACTGCTGACATCTTATTGTACAAACACCAGTTCAATGCTTGGGATGAAAACTATTCCCTTGAAGATACAGGCTGGGCTTCAGACCACCCTGAAAACAGCTCTACACATACGAGCACCTTTCCATACACACCTACCTCAGGTAGTTGTATGTTCGGCAGTCGCTGGGACGGGTAATCTGGCCGGGGTGCACTCTTCATAGGTACATTTGCTGTTTTACCTATGTCATGCCGTGCACACATCATGCAGGCTGCTACAAACCTAGTGGTGGCATTATTGTATCTAGGGACAAGCCAATTTACTGACACCTGGCTGCACATACTCTTGTTTTCAGGTCTGTCATCTCTTTGGCTTACCCGATGATCCAATAAATTTCCTACTACCAATGGGCCTATAATTGTGGGCGATGCCAAAAGCGTACCTAGAGTCAGTGTAAATGTCGGCCGTCTTACCTTTTGCCAGGTTACAAGCCTCAGCGAGCACCTCCAGCTCTGCTCCTTGAGATGAACAAAAAGGTGAGAGTGGATTCTGGATGATTTCCCTTGTGCCTCGTATCCTGTCCTGTACATACTCTATATGATAAAGTATTTCTACATTACAAATTTACTTTGGAAACCCATGTCACATATAGATAGAATATTTCAAAAGGATGGAGTTTTATTTTTCCACATTTATCTGATGAATTTTTGTTACTGAAATCTGGCATAAAATGAACAATGTTCAGACAAATTTTTTTGTTTTGCCTTCTTCTCATCTAAATCTATAAAAATTCATCTGTGAATGACGTCACCTCGGCATCCTGTGTAAATTTGCTGGGGGAGGGGATGGTCTCTTACACAATACCTCATATTAGGTGGAGACTACAGCACAGCATACCCAGTGCCATATTTACGATTCTGGAAGGAACTGAAACCATCTATACAGAAATACCTCAAAATTTAGGTTACTGTCATACACATTTAATCTGGATTACTCATTAATAATAATAATAATCTTTATTTATATAGCGCCAACATATTACGCAGCACTTTACAATTTAGAGGGAACATGAAAAAAACAATATCAAACAATACATAGTGACAAAGTTAATTTACAATTCAAACGTGAGGAGTGAGGATCCTGCTTCCAAGAGCTTACAATCTATGAGGAAAAAAGGGAGACACAAAATGTAACAGTATTTGTTCTGTACAATAGTCCAGCCATTTTTTATACACATGGGTGGTACACATAAAGCTGCATGAGCCGGTCACTAGCCAGTATCCGTGTATGACAGGCATGAAGAAAAGGAGTGTGAGGGAATCTTATTCTGATGACTAATCTAAAAGGAGGGCCATGGAAAGGAGTCAGATTAGGGAATGTTATAGGCCTGTCTAAATAGATGTGTTTTCATGGCACGTTTAAAACTGTGTATATTGGGAATTAATCTGATTGTCTGGGGTAGCGCATTCCAGAGGACTGGTGCAGCACGAGAAAAATCTTGAAGACGGGAGTAGGAGGTTCGGATTATGGAGGATTTTAATCTAAGGTCGTTGGCAGAACGTAGAGTCCTAGTATGCTGGTAGACAGAGATGAGGGTGCAGATGTAAGGAGGTGCAGCACTGTGGAGAGCTTTGTGGGTGAGAGTAATAAGTTTGAATTTTATCCTGAAGGGGATGGGTACCAGTGCAGTAACTGGCACAGATTAGAGGCGTTTGTGTAGTGGTTGGTCATAAATATGAGCCTGGCTACTGCATTGAGGATAGTTTTGAGAGGGGAGAGTTTGGTGAGGGGAAGACCGACTAGTAATGAGTTACAGTAGTCAAGACGAGAGTGAATCAGAGCAACAATGAGAGTTTTGGCGGTTTCTTCCATAAGAAAAGGGCGGATTCTGGAGATGCTTTTGAGGGGAAAATGACAGGAGAGTGGGGTCTCATACACATTTTGTAGACCTCCTATAACCAAATTCATTAATTCAAAACAAAATAAAATACAAAACAAAACTACCTGATCAGTCCCCTCACCATTCCCTCCTATTTGGACTCGGCGAAAATAATGTAGCAGGGTTCAAAACTACATATCTCAACATAATAAGGTCTGGCACTCTATCTGGGGGGCACTAGTTTGGCCCCCTGTAATACCCAATAGCCTGGAACAAAAATGACTTTCTCCTGACAAAAATACATTTTATCTTTAAAATAACTTGCAATCATTTACCTGTAAAACATCTCACATTTTCAAAAATAACATTTAGGCAGCACTATACCACTTGCGTCATGTGTGAAAACAAAAACAAAACAATCGTAATTAGTTATTCAATAAAACAGAAAATAATATATCTGGTAATATTAATTACTGCAAACCAATAAACTATATATACAGTGAAGGAAATAAGTATTTGATCCCTTGCTGATTTTGTAAGTTTGCCCACTGTCAAAGACATGAACAGTCTAGAATTTTTAGGCTAGGTTAATTTTACCAGTGAGAGATAGATTATATTTTTTAAAAAAACAGAAAATCACATTGTCAAAATTATATATATTTATTTGCATTGTGCACAGAGAAATAAGTATTTGATCCCTTTGGCAAACAAGACTTAATACTTGGTGGCAAAACCCTTGTTGGCAAGCACAGCAGTCAGACGTTTTTTGTAGATGATGATGAGGTTTGCACACATGTTAGATGGAATTTTGGCCCACTCCTCTTTGCAGATCATCTGTAAATCATTAAGATTTCGAGGCTGTCGCTTGGCAACTCGGATCTTCAGCTCCCTCCATAAGTTTTCGATGGGATTAAGGTCTGGAGACTGGCTAGGCCACTCCATGACCTTAATGTGCTTCTTTTTGAGCCACTCCTTTGTTGCCTTGGCTGTATGATTCGGGTCATTGTCGTGCTGGAAGACCCAGCCACGAGCCATTTTTAATGTCCTGGTGGAGGGAAGGAGGTTGTCACTCAGGATTTTATGGCACATGGCTCCATCCATTCTCCCATTGATGCGGTGAAGTAGTCCTGTGCCCTTTGCAGAGAAACACCCCCAAAACATAATGTTTCCACCTCCATGCTTGACAGTGGGGACAGTGTTCTTTGGGTCATAGGCAGCATTTCTCTTCCTCCAAACACGGCGAGTTGAGTTAATGCCAAAGAGCTCAATTTTAGTCTCATCTGACCACAGCACCTTCTCCCAATCACTCTCAGAATCATCCAGATGTTCATTTGCAAACTTCAGACGGGCCTGTACATGTGCCTTTTTGAGCAGGGGGACCTTGCGGGCACTGCAGGATTTTAATCCATTACGGCGTAATGTGTTACCAATGGTTTTCTTGGTGACTGTGGTCCCAGCTGCCTTGAGATCTTTAACAAGTTCCCCCCGTGTAGTTTTCGGCTGAGCTCTCACCTTCCTCAGGCTCAAGGATACCCCACGAGGTGAGATTTTGCATGGAGCCCCAGATCGATGTCGATTGACAATCATTTTGTATGTCTTCCATTTTCTTACTATTGCACCAACAGTTGTCTCCTTCTCACCCAGCGTCTTACTTATGGTTTTGTATCCCATTCCAGCCTTGTGCAGGTCTATGATCTTGTCCCTGACATCCTTAGAAAGCTCTTTGGTCTTGCCCATGTTGTAGAGGTTAGAGTCAGACTGATTAATTGAGTCTGTGGACAGGAGTCTTTTATACAGGTGACCATTTAAGACAGCTGGTTTTAATGCAGGCACCAAGTTGATTTGGAGCGTGTAACTGGTCTGGAGGAGGCTGAACTCTTAAAGGGGTTTTCCAGAAGTAAAAAATTACTTTTAATTAAACTAAACAATAAAAAACATTTAACTTTGTAATGTACTTACGTTTGATTTGCTGGATGTATCGTCGTATCCCCTCTTCCGTCACGTGACCGCTTGTCCATGTAAAATTTGCACTTCCTGTGCATACCCGTCCATTCGTGCCTAACTTCCGGTTTGCGGTTTCCGGTTTTCACAGTGTACGGTTACGTCATAACTGTACCACGTGTTTTCCCCATCTGCTTAGAGCATGCGTGGTTGTGTCTACCACGCATGCTCTGTTAAATGGTATGGCTGCGTCTTCAGCAGCAGTTTCATTGCGCATGCGCAAGTTTTAGTATGTGGTATCGGTGTGCACTGTGACGGCCGTGTCTACTGTAGCTCGCTCTCTCCTTCTCCTCCTCACAGTCCGAAGCGCATGTGAGGAGGAGGAGGAGGAGGGTGTTTATTTGGTCACTGTAGGAGCGTAATCCCCAAGCCCGGGTTTGGGGATTCCGCTCCACTAGAAGTCACAGACTTCACTGTGTCCATATATGGACACAGTGACTTCTGAAGCGGAATCACCGGCGAATTGGCCGGGGATTCCGCTCCAAGAGAAGTCACAGACTTCACTGTGTCCATATATGGACAGTGACGTCAGAGACGAATGAAGCGGAATCCCCGCCGATGTGGCCGGGGATTCCGCTCCAAGAGAAGTCACAGACTTCACTGTGTCCATATATGGACAGTGACGTCAGGGACTAATGAAGCGGAATCCCTGCCGACGTGGCCGGGGATTCCGCTCGAGGAGAAGTCACGGACTTCACTGTGTCCATATATGGACACAGTGACTTCTGAAGCGGAATCACCGGCGAATTGGCCGGGGATTCCGCTCCAGGAAAAGTCACTGACTTCACTGTGTCCATATATGGATAGTGACGTCAGGGACTTCTGAAGCGGAATTCCCGCCGATGTGGCCGGGGATTCCGCTCCAGGAGAAGTCACTGACTTCACTGTGTCCATATATGGACACAGTGACTTCTGAAGCGGAATCACCGGCGAATTGGCCGGGGATTCCGCTCCAAGAGAAGTCACAGACTTCACTGTGTCCATATATGGACAGTGACGTCAGAGACTAATGAAGCGGAATCCCCGCCGATGTGGCCGGGGATTCCGCTCCAAGAGAAGTCACAGACTTCACTGTGTCCATATATGGACAGTGACGTCAGGGACTAATGAAGCGGAATCCCTGCCGACGTGGCCGGGGATTCCGCTCGAGGAGAAGTCACGGACTTCACTGTGTCCATATATGGACACAGTGACTTCTGAAGCGGAATCACCGGCGAATTGGCCGGGGATTCCGCTCCAGGAAAAGTCACTGACTTCACTGTGTCCATATATGGATAGTGACGTCAGGGACTTCTGAAGCGGAATTCCCGCCGATGTGGCCGGGGATTCCGCTCCAGGAGAAGTCACTGACTTCACTGTGTCCATATATGGACAGTGACGTCAGTGACTTCTGAAGCGGAATCCCCGCCGATGTTGCCGGGGATTCCGCTCCAGGAGAAGTCACTGACTTCACTGTGTCCATATATGGACAGTGACGTCAGTGACTTCTGAAGCGGAATCCCCGCCGATGTGGCCGGGGATTCCGCTCCAGGAGAAGTCACTGACTTCACTGTGTCCATATATGGACAGTGACGTCAGTGACTTCTGAAGCGGAATCCCCGCCTATGTGGCCGGGGATTCCGTTCCAGGAGAAGTACCTCACTTCACTGTTCATATATGGACAGTGAAGTGAGGGATTTCTCCAGAGCCGTCCCCTACAGGAAAGTAGGGGGGGTGGCATTGCCTACAGGGGGGGCTATGTGGCATTACCTACAGGGGGGGGCTATGTGGCATTACCTACAGGGGGGGCTATGTGGCATTACCTACAGGGGGGCTATGTGGCATTACCTACAGGGGGGGCTATGTGGCATTACCTACAGGGGGGGCTATGTGGCATTACTTACAGGGGGCTGTGTGGCATTACTTACAGGGGGCTGTGTGGCATTACTTACAGGGGGCTGTGTGGCACTGCCTACAAGGGGGATGTGTGGCATTGCCTACAGGGGGGCTGTGTGGCATTACCTACAGGGGGGCTGTGTCGCATTACCTACAGCGGGGCTGTGTGGCATTACCTACAGGGGGTCTGTGTGGCATTACCTACAGGGGGCTGTGGCAGTATCTATAGAAGGTAGTGTGTGGCATTATCTACAGGGGGCAGTGTGTGGCAGGAAATTGACAAATGAAATTCATCCGTTTTTAAAACGGACAAGGAAAAAAATGGGTACAAAACGGGTTAAAAGCGAAAGCATGGCCCGGAACGGAACAGATGCAAAACGGCCGAGAAAACTGACCAAAACCGCCGTTTTTTATAGGCCGACACTCAGACCCTCTCGTGTGAATAGAGCCTAAAGGTAGTTGATGACGCGCCGTGTCTTTACACAGTCGAAAGTGCTGTCTTAGCAAAGACACGGAGCGTCATCAATCACAGAACACGCCCCCTCCTCTGACAATCTCGTCGTCCACACCTTCTCATCCTTCTTCACACTTGTAGTTCCCGCACTGTGTGTGAATATATGTGTGTATATATATATCCATATAAATATATAATTTGTATGTGTGTGTATATATATATATATATATATATATATATATAATTTGTATGCGTGTGTATGTGTGTATATATATATATATATATATATATATACATATATATACACATATACATATACAAATTATATATATATATATATATATATATACACACACACACATTTTATATGTATATATATATATATATATATACACACACATACACAAAATTTTATATGTAAAAATATATATAAATAGTGATACACACTAAGGCCTCATGCACACGACCGTAGCCATGTGCACGGCCGTGATCTTTGGGTCGACCTGCCCCGGAGTGTCACCCGCAAATCGCGGGCCGTGCACATGGCCATTATTTTCTATGAGCCTGGACCGTAGAACACGGCCGTAATAAGACATGTCCGTTCTTTCCGCAGTCCAGGGTCCTGGGCCATGCACAGACCTTGGAAACCACGGTCTTTTGCATGGGTCCATAGAAGTGAATGGGGCCGCAATTCTCTCGTGGATTTTCAGGGGAATTGCGCCTACAAAAGCACGTTAGTGTATGGGGCCTTACATACATTTATAGTAAATGATGTAAAAAAAAAAGAAACGTTTTACCATTGTTTGGAGTAGTGTTTGGTGTTGGCTTCACTGTAAGGCCCTGTTCACACAGTTATTTGCAGGCAGAAAATTCTGCCTCAAAATTTCGCTTGAATTTTCAGGCAGATTTTGATCTGCCTCCACGCCGTTTGCCACGATTTTCGCCCGCGGGCATTGAGCGCAACGGGCAAAAACGCTGCGAAAAACGCTTTCTCTGTCTCCCATAGATGTCAGAGGGAGGTCAGAGGGAGGTCAGAGGAGTAAACGCCCGAAGATAGGGCATGTCGCTTCTTTTTCCCTCAATGGCCGCGGGCAAAAAATTTGGCAAACGGCGTGCAGGCAGGTCAAAATCTGTCTCCAAATTCAAGACAGAATCTTGATGCAGAATTTTCTGCCAGCAAAAAAAACTCAGTGTGAACAGGGCCTAATACAGGATCTATTGGAACAGATCCAGCAGCAGGTGAGGTAAATGTGCTGACTGGATTGTGTGTATCAAGATGTCTGACTTAGGTGGAGTGGGCAAACTTAGGGCATGTTCACACGGCCTATTTTCGTCCATTTTTCGGGCCGTAAACTCCCGAAAAACGACCGAAAAATCCAAAGCAGAACGCCTCCAAACATCTGCCCATTGATTTCAATGGGAAAACGGCGTTCTGTTCCGAGGGAGCGTTTTTTGATGTGTTTTTTACACATAAAAAAACGACCGCGAAAAGGAAGTGCAGGAAACCTCTTGAGACGTTTTCCATAGACTGTAGTGAAAAAAGCTCCAAAAACGGGCGTAAAAAACGCAGCGAAAATCGCGATTTGCACAAAAAACTTCTGAAAATCAGGAGCTGTTTTCTCTTGAAAACGGCTCCGTATTTTGAGACGTCTTTGCCTGTGAACATCCCCTGACATTTATCAGGCTGTGGAAAGGGCGGGGGAGGGAGACGGGTCCCTGTACTTAGATCAGGGATAGATGGAGGCACAAAGGATAATGATGATTATTACTGTGTTAGGGCTTATTCAGACGAACGTGTAATACGTCCGTGCAACGCGTGTGATTTTCACGCGCCTCGCACGGACCTATATTAGTCCATGGGGCCGTGCAGACTGCCTGTGAGTTTCATGCAGCATGTGTCCGCTGCGTAAAACTCACGACATGTCCGATATTTGTGTGTTCGCGCATCACGCACCCATTGAAGTCAATGGGTGCGTGAAAATCAATCGCAGCACACGGAAGCACTTCCGTGGTACGCGCGTGATTCGCGCAACAGCAGTAAAAAGTATGAATGAAAACAGAAAAGCACCACGTGCTTTTCTGTTTACAAACATATAAACAGTGTCATAATGATGGCGGCTGCGCGAAAATCACACAGCCACGCATCATACGGGGCTGACACACGGAGCTGTTATGTACCTTTTGCGCGCACAAAACGATGTGTTTTTTGCGCAAGCAAAAGGCACACGCTGGTGTAATCCGGCCTCAGACAGTGTGCAGGGAGGGAGCCGTCTGCCTGTAATCTGTAATTAGAGCAGGGAAGGACCATGTGACCATAGAGGGGCGTGGCAGTATGCAAATAGCTGAGGTGCTTTGGAGGAAGGGGGAGGATGCAACTGTCTCCTCAGATGCAGCCGGGGATCATGGGTATAGTGGGTCACAAGACAGGAAACAGCCAGTAAGGGATGTAAACAAACAGCAAGGGATGTAAACAAACAGCAAGGGATGTAAACAAACAGAAAAAGCAGCAGTGACGATGGAAATCAAACAGAAACTGGTTAGAAGTTTAACCCCTTAATGACCGGGCCATTTTGCACGTTAATGACCAAGGATTATTTTTTGTTTTTTCATGGTCGCATTCCAAGAGTCGTAACTTTTTTTTTATTACGTCGACATAGCCGTATAAGGGCTTGTTTTTTGCGGGACGAGTTGTATTTTGTAATTGCACCATTTTTAGATGCTTACAATATATTGATTAACTTTTATTAACTTTATTTTAGGAGAGAATTGAAAATAAGCAGCTATTCCAGCATTAATTTTCACGTTATAAATTTATGCCCTTTACTATGCAGCATAAATAACATGTTACCTTTATTCTACGGGTCGGCACGATTACGAGGATACCAAATATGTAAAGGTTTTATATGTTTTCCTATGTTTGCACAATAAAAACCCTTTTAGAAAAAAATTACTTGTTTTTGCATCGCCGCGTTCCAAGAGCCGTCATTTTTTTATTTTTCCGTCGATGTGACCGTATGTGGGCTTGATTTTTGCGGGCCAATGCGTAGTTTTCATTAGTACTATTTTGGGGTACATAGGACTTATAGATTAACTTTTATTTTATTTTTTATGGGGGGAATGGGAGAAAAGAGAGAATTTTGCCGTTGTTTTTTGCGGGTTTTTTGGACGCCGTACATCCGGCGGTTTCATTAATGTGTTCATTTTATTGGTCAAGTTGTTATGATCGCGGGGATACCATATATGTGTATGTGTTATTTGTTTTGACACTTTTACTGAATAAAACCACTTTTTGGGCAAAAAAAGTAGTTTTATTTGATTTTGACTGTAATTATTTTATTTTTTTTCAACAAACTTTATTTAACTGATTGACATTTTTTTTTTTAAGTCCCACCAGGGGACTTCACTATGCGATGTGCCGATCGCATATATAATGCTTTGGTATACTTAGTATACCAAAGCATTATTGCCTGTCAGTGTAAAACTGACAGGCAACCTGTTAGGTCATGCCTCCGGCATCGCCAAACAGGCAGTTGCGGAAGACAGACCTGGGGGTCTTTGTTAGACCCCCGGCTGTCATGGAAACCCGACGGCGACCCGCGATTTGTTTGCGGGGGCGCCGATCGGGTGACAGAGGGAGCTCCCTCCCTCTGTCAAACACATTAGATGCCGCTGTCACTATTGACAGCGGCATTTAATGGGTTAAACTGCCGGAATCGGAGCGCGCTTCGATTCCGGCAGTTGCAGCAGGAGCCAGGCTGTGTATAACAGCCGTGCTCCTGCCGCTGATCGCGTGGGTACACTGGCAGTACCCGCGCCATCACAGGACGGATATATCCGTCCTCCTGCGCGAACTAGCAGCTGCTGAGGACGGATATATCCGTCCTTCGGCGTTAACCCCTTAAGGACGCAGCCTAGTTTGGGCCTTAAGGCTCAGAGCCCATTTTTCAAATCTGACATATTTCACTTTATGTGGTAATAACGTCGGAATGCTTAAACCTATCCAAGCGATTCCGAGATTGTTTTCTCGTGACACTTTGGGCTTCATGTTCGTGGTAAAATTTGGTCGATATATTCAGTCTTTATTTGAGAAAAATTGCAAAATTTAGAGAAAATTTAGAAAAAATAGCATTTTTCAGAATTTAAATGCATCTGCTTGAAAAACAGACGGTTATACCACCCAAAATAGTTACTAGTTCACATTTCCCATATGTCTACTTTAGATTGGCATCGTTTTTTGAACATTATTTTATTTTTCTTGGACGTTACAAGGCTTAGAACATAAACAGCAATTTCTCATATTTTTAAGAAAATTTCAAAAGCCATTTTTTTAAGGTACCTGTTCAGTTCTGAAGTGGCTTTGAGAGGCCTATGTATTAGAAACCCCCATAAAGCACCCCATTTTAAAAACTAGACCCCTCAAAGTATTCAAACCAGCATTTAGAAAGTTTTTTAACCCTTCAGGCATTTCACAGGAATTAAAGCACAGTGGAGGTGAAATTTGCAAATTTCGTTTTTCTTTCTGAATTTCAATTTTATTCTATTTTTTTTCTGTAACAAAGAAGGTTTTACCAGAGAAACACAACTAAATATGTATTGTCCAGATTCTTCAGTTTTTAGAAATGTCCCACATGTGGCTCTAGTGCGCTCGTGGACTAAAACACAAGCCCCAGAAGCAAAGAAGCACCTAGTGCATTTTGGTGGTGCTTTTTTATTAGCATATATTTTAGGCAGCATGCCAGGTTTGGAGAGGTGTTGAGGTGCCAAAACAGTAGGAATCCCCCAAAACTGACCCCATTTTGGAAACTGCACCCCTCAAGGAATTAATTTATGGTTATTGTTACAATTTTGACCCCGTAGTTTTTTCACAGCGCGTATTTGAATTGGGCTGTGAAATTAAAAGAATGACAATTTTTCGAATAAGATGTCATTTTTGATCAGAATTTCTTATTTTCACAGGGAACAAAATGCCCCATTTTGTTGCCCAATTTGTCCTGAGTGCGGCAATACCCCATTTGTGGTGATAAACTGCTGTTTGGTCCCATGGGAGGCCTCAGAAGGAAAGGAGCGCTATGTGTTCTTAGGAGTCCAGATTTTGCTGGATTGGTTTTCGGGTGCCATGTCGCATTTGCAGAGCCTCAGAGGTATCAAAGCAATGGAAACCCACCAAAAGTGACCCCATTTTGGAAACAAAACCCCTCAAGGAATTTATTTATGGGTGTTGTGACCATTTAGACCCCACAGTTTTTTCACAGAACTTATTTGAATTGGGCTGTGAATTTAAAAAAAAAAACTTTTTTCCAATAAGATGTAGTTTTGGCTCAAAATGTCTTATTTTCACAACGAATAAAATACCCCATTTTGTTGCCAAATTTGTCCTGAGTGCGGCAATACCCTATTTGTGGCCATAAACTGCCGTTTGGGCCCACTGGAGGTATTAGAAGGAAAGGAGCGCTATGTGTTCTTTGGAGCCCAGATTTTGCTGGATTGGTTTTCGGGTGCCATGTCGCATTTGCAGAGCCTCAAAGGTATCAAAGCAATGGAAACCCACCAGAAGTGACCCCATTTTGGAAACTACACCCCTCAAGGAATTCATTTATGGGTGTTGTGACCATTTAGACTCCACAGTTTTTTCACAGAATTTATTTGAATTGGGCTGTGAATTCAAAAAAATGTAATTTTTTCCAATAAGAGGTAGTTTTGGCTCAAAATTTCTTATTTTCACAAGGAATAAAATACCCCAATTTGTTGCCCAATTTGTCCTGAGTGCGGCAATAGCCCATTTGTGGTGATAAACTGCCGTTTGGGCCCATGGGAGGCCTCAGAAGGAAAGGAGCGCTATGTGTTCTTTGGAGCCCAGATTTTGCTGGATTGGTTTTCGGGTGCCATGTCGCATTTGCAGAGCCCCAAAGGTATCAAAGCAATGGAAACCCACCAGAAGTCACCCCATTTTGGCAACTACACCCCTCAAAGAATTTATTTATGGGTGTTGTGACCATTTAGACCCCACAGTTTTTTCACAGAATTTATTTGAATTGGGCTGTGAATTAAAAAAAAATATATTTTTTCCAATAAGAGGTAGTTTTGGCTCAAAATTTCTTATTTTCACAAGGAATAAAATACCGCATTTTGTTGCCCAATTTGTCCTGAGTGTGGCAATACCCTATTTGTGGTGATAAACTGCCGTTTGGGCCCATGGGAGGGCTCAGAAGGAAAGGACCACCATGTGGCCTACTGGAAATTTTCTGGTGCTAAGTCGAGTGTGCAGAAGCCCCTGAGGTATCAGTACAGTTGAAACCCCCGAGAAGTGACCCCATTTTAAAAACGACACCCCTTAAGGAATTCATCTAGAGGTGTAGTGAGCATTTTGACCCCACAGGTATTGTGTAAAAGATAATGCGCAGCAGATGGTGCAGAGTGAGATTTGCAATTTTCTATATATATGCCATGTCAGTGTCCGATATATTGTGCCCAGCATGTGCCACCGGAGACATACACCCCATAAACTGTAATGTGGGCTCTCCCGGGTACGGCAATACCCTACATGTGGCTGTTATTAGATGCCTGGGCACACGGCAGGGCTCAGAAGGAAAGGACCACCATTTGGCCTACTGGAACTTTTCTGGTGCTAAGTCTTGTACGCAGAAGCCCCTAAGGTACCAGTACAGTTGAAACCCCCAAGAAGTGACCCTGTTTTAAAATCTACACCCCTTAAGGCATTCATCTAGAGGTGTAGTGAGCATTTTGACCCCACAGGTATTGTGTAAAAGATAATGTGCAGCAGTTGGTGCAGAGTGAAATTTGCAATTTTCTATACATATATGCCAATTCAGTGTCCGATATATTGTGCCCAGCATGCGCCACCGGAGATATACACCTCATAAACTGTAATGTTGGCTCTCCCGGGTACGGCAATACCCTACATGTGGCTGTTATCAGCTGCCTGGGCACACAGCAGGGCTCAGAGGGGAAAGATGAGGAGGGGTAAGCTGTGCGAAGTGGATCAGAGCGAGTAAAACTGGGGTAAATTAAAAATAAAGGGATGTATGATAAATTTTAAAACACTCTTTCATACAGAGCTCTGGTTTTTCGGGACACGTGTCACATTGATATATTGTGTCATCCCTTATCGCCCTCTTATAGCAGACTCTGCACCTCTTTTGACTTTTTCCCTTCTTGCCAGTTTGGGGAACTTCTCCTAAAAAGTGTTGCCCTGGTACGATGCCTGTGGCCCCGCTTCCAGAAGTACTGTAAGGCTTCAGGACTTGATCTGACAAGTCCACCCCTCCCATGTACCTATTGTAGTCCAGGATGCAGTCTGGTTTGGGGGGTCTCTGTACTGGTACCTCGTACAGGTACATGGGTACTGGTGTGGCATCTCTCTTGTCCTTGTACTTGACACACAATATGTTGCTACTAGAATGTGCCCTGCTCTCACCCCTTCTGAGTGTTTGCCCAAGCAGAGTCTTAGGGAGGCCTCTCAGGTTTCTTCTAGCAGTGCCGCATGCCGCAGGACTTCTGGAAGCGAGGCAGTTGAAGAGTGGGACGCTGGTATAAAAATTATCCAGGTAGGGGTGGTAACCCTGGTCCAGCAGTGGGTGCACCAAATCCCACACAATTTTTGTATTAACTCCCAGTAAGGGGGGGCATTCTGGGGGCTGAGTACTGGTGTCCTTCCCTTTATATATCCTAAATTTGTAGGTATACCCTGATGCACTCTCGCACAGCTTATACATCTTCACGCCATACCTTGCCCTCTTACCCGGCAGGTACTCGCGGAATTGAAGCCTCCCTTTCAAATGTACCAGGGATTCATCTATAGAAATACACTTCTCGGGGGTGAATGCTGGGAAAACCGGGCACTGAAATGGTCTAATAGGGGTCTCCGTTTATACAAACGGTCAAAACTGGGGTCATCTCGGGGTGGGCACGGCTCATTATCAATATAATGTAAGAAGCGAAGTATTGCCTCATTTTTATTTTATTTTTTAGTTTCCAGCTCAGTTCTGAAGTTGCTTTGAGGGGCCCATATATTAGACACCCTTATCAAACACCCCATTTCAGAAACTAGACCCCTCAAAGTATTCACAACAGCATTTAAAAAGTTTATTAACCCTTTAGGTGTTTCACAGGAATTTAGAGCAAAGTAGAGGTGACATTTAATTAATTTAATTTAATTTATTAGGCACCATGTCCGGTTTGAAGAGGTCTTGTGGTGCTAAAACAGTGGAAACCCCCCAAAAGTGACCCCTTTTTGAAAACTAGACCCCTTGAGGAATCCATTGCAGTTTTCTTGGGGTGCATGCGACTTTTTGATCAGTTTTTATTCTAATTTTAGGTGGCGTGGGGACTAAAAAAACAGCAATTTTACTATTGTTTTTTATTCAATTTTTTTTACAGCGTTCACCGTGCGCTATAAATGACATATTCACTTTAATCTGCGGGGCGATACGATTACGGCGATACCAGATGTTTATAGTTTTTTTTTATGTCTTATGGCGTTTGCACAATAAAATACATTTTGTAAAATATCATTTACTTTGTGTGTTACCTTATTCTAAGAGCCATAACGTTTTTATTTTTCCATCAGGAAAGTCGTGCGAGGACTTATTTTTTGCGTAACGAACTGTAGTTTCGATCAGTACCATTTTTAGGGACATGCGACTTTTTGATCTCTTTTTATTCCATTTTTTGGGAGGTGAAGTGACCAAACAATTGTGATTGTGGTACGGTTTATTATTATTTTCTCTTACGGCGTTCACTGCGCGGGATAAATAACGACATCGTTTTGTAGTTCAGGTCGTTACGGACGCGGCGATACCAATTATGTATAGTTTATTTGTTTATTTATATATTTTTATTAATAATAAAGAACTGATAAGGGAAAAAGGGGGACTTTTACTTTTATTACTTTTAAATCTTTTATTTTCTTATTTTTACACAACTTTTTTTTACTTTTTTACACTTTTTTTACTTTGTCCAACTAGGGGACATGAGGGCAGGAGGCTCTGATCGCTATTCTAATACACTGCACTACATACGTAGTGCAGTGTATTAGAGCTGTCAGCTGTTTGCTGACAGCAAGCATAGTGGGTCCTGACTTTGTCGGGACCCACTAGGCTTCCGTCGATGGCGTAGCCAGAGTCCATTGTTAGGATTCTGGTTGCCATAGTAGCCATCACGGCCCGCTATCGTGTAGCAGGCCGGCGATGGCAGCTTAACCCCTAAGAAGCCGCGATCGCTATTGAACGCGGCTTCTAAGGGGTTAATCGGCGGGGACCACCGCGATCGGTCCCTGCACACTAAGCTGTGATAGCCTGCTGTCGGAAACAGCAGGTATCACCGCTCAAGCACGCGCCGGGATTAAATGGCGCCGTGTTTACTCAGGTCAGTAATAGTACTGACCTGAGCGCGAACGTTCTACTTAGCAGGACGTACTATTACTGACCTGAGCGCGAAGGGGTTAAGGAGTTAATAGGGGGTATTAGGGAAGGCAAATCAAGGCTGGGGGACATTTTTTAGAAAATGTTTTTTCCCTGGACAACCCCTTTAACCCTTTCACGACCAAGGACGAAAATGCACGTCCTGGTCGGCTGCTAGTTCCCGCACCAGGACGTGCATTTTCGTCCGCATTTCAAACTGTCACTCTGTGTAAACACAGAGTGACAGACCCGCGCTGACAGCTGTCCTAGACAGCTGAGACATCAGTCTCGCCGGACAGCGGACCATCGCCGCTGCTTTCGGCAGTTAACCCCTTAAGTGCGGCGACGGATTGCCGTCGCCGCATTTAAGTGGTTTGAAGCACATCGGCAGCCCCCACGAAGTGATCGTGGGGGCTACCGATGCTTGTCACGGCAATCGGAGGTCAGATAATGACCTCCGGGTTGCCATGCACGGAAGCCTCGGAGGAGCAGCCTCCGGCCGTTCCTCCTCTGCTTCCTGTCAGTGTGACAGTCACGTCACAATGACAGTTACAGTACATTACACTACGTGTGTAGTGTAATGTACTCTAGCAGCGATCAAAGCTGCAAGACTAAGTGTCCTCTAGTGGGACAAGTGAAAAAAGTAAAAAAAAGTAATAAAAATGTTTTAACAAAAGTGTAAAAATAAAAGTTAGAAGTTCTATAAACACTAAATGCTTTTTTTCCTATAATAAGACTTTTATTATAGAAAAAAAATGAACACGTTAAAAAAGTACACATATCTGGTATCACCACGTTCGTAACGACCCCAACTATAAAACTGTAATGTTATTTTCCCCGCACGATGAACACCCCAAAAAAAATCACTAAAAAACGACGACAGAATCACAATTTTTTTGGTCACCACCGCTCCCTAAATAGAGAATAAAAAGTGATCAAAAAGTCGCATGTTCCCGAAAATAGTACCAATAAAAACTTATATCCGTCCCGCAAAAAACAAGCCCTTACACAGCTTTTTTGACTAAAAAATAAAAAAATTACGGCTCTCAGAATATGGGCACACAGAAATTTTTTTTGTTTATAAATAAGTCATTTTATTGTGCAAACGCTAAAAAAAAGGACCAAACCTATATACATATGGTATCGCCGTAATCGTACCAACCCGCAGAATAAAGTAAAAATGTCATTTATAGGGTACGGTGAGCGCCGCAAAAAGAAAACCTAAAAACGGTGTCAGAATTCCTGTTTTTTACTCAGGATTGCAAAATAATTGAACAAAAAGTGATAAAAAAAAAAAAATCGCATGTACCCCAAAATGGTAAAAATGAAAACGACAGATTGTCCCGCAACAAATAAGCCCTCACACAGCTCCGGTCGTGAAAAAATAAAAAAGTTCTGGCTTTCAGAATATGGCGATGCAAAATATGCAGAGTGTCCAAAAGCGGATAAGATCGGGCGCCATTTATCAGTGCGACACCGGCCACATATCTATGAAATATTATTTATTTACCCCATTATTATACCCTCTTATTATACCCTGATGTACCCCGCACAGATTACATATGCCCCCCACATTATAAACTGAAATACCAGCGAAATCCAAAACAGAAAAACTACCAAGCAAAATCTGCGCTCCAAAAGCAAAATGGCGTCCCTCCCTTCTGAGCCCTGCAGCGTGCCCAAGCAGCAGTTTGCGCCCACACATACGGCGTCGCCATACCCGAGAGAACCCGCTTAACGTTTTATGAGGTATTTGTCTTCTGTGGCACAAACTGGGCACAACATATTATGCACTAAAATGGCGTATCAGTGGAAAATTGCAATTTTCACTTTGAACCATCCGCTGCGCATTAACCCCTTTGCGCACTATGACTTAATTGCCCGTCATGGTGCGGCGGTTGATGTATGGAGCCAGCTCACGTGCTGAGCCCGCTCCATACGCTGCGGGTGTCAGCTGTGTATTACAGCAGGCCCCCTCGGTACTAACGGACAGGTACAGCGATCGCTCTGTTACAGAAGCCTGTAAGAATAACAATATACTGCAATACATTAGTATTGCAGTGTATTGTACCAGTGATCCAATGATCGCTGGATCAAGTCCCCTAAGGGGATTGATTAATAAAATGTGTAGAAGAATTATAGTTATTAGTAGTGAGAAATTTTTTTTTTAAGTTAAAAAAACAAAACACCTTTTCGCATTTTTCTTCTAAAGTAATGTAAAAAAATGAACAAAATTGGTATCGCTACGTCCGTAAAAGTCAGAACTATTACAATATACCATTATTTAATTTGCACAGTGCACACCTTAAAAAAAATTAATAATTGAAACCGCCAAAATCGCAGTTTGTTTTTTTTTGTCACCTGCGCTCTAAAAAAAAATGTAATACAACTTTTGAATCAATTTTTATGTACCAAAAAATGGTACCAATAAAAACTGCAGCTCCTCCCGCAAGAAATAAGCCCTCACACCAGTCTATTGATGGAAAAAGTTATGGCTCTTGGAAAGCGGGGAGGGAAAATCTAAAATAAGAAAGCAAAAACTGGATCAGTCCTGAAAGGGTTAATTCATTTCTAATGAAAAAACTTTTGACCACATGTGCGGTATTTCCATACTCGGGAGAAATTGCTTTATAAAAAAATGTTTGTTTTTTTCCTCTTTATCCCTTGTGAAAATGAGAAAATGCAACATTTTAGTGGAAAAAATGTTGGTATGAATTTTCGCGCCCTAATTCTAATAAACTCTGCAAAAGACCCGTGGGGTGTAAATGCTCACTATACCCCTAGAAAAATTCCTTGAAGGTTTTTCCAAAATGGAGTCACTTTTGGGGGGTTTCCACTGTTTTGGTCCCTCCAGTGCATTGCAAATGCGACATGGCACCGAAAACCATTCCAGCAAAATCATAAATCCAAATGGCGCTCCTTCCCTTCTGAGCCCTGCTGTGGGTCCAAACAGCAGTTTATTACCACATATGGGGTATTGTCGTAATCGGGAGACATTGCTTTACAAATGTTGGGGTGCATTTTCTTCGTTATTCCTTGTAAATAATAAAAATGTCTATGATGTTTCAGAAAAAAAGTACATTTTAATTTTTACAGACTAATTCCAATATATTTAGCGAAAAACCTGTGTGGTCAAAATGCTAACTATACCCCTAGATAAATACCTTAAGGGGTCTAGTTTTCGAAATGGGGTCGTTTATGGGCAGTTTCTATCGTTCTGGCAGCTCAAAGCTTCTCCAAATGTACAGTGGGGCCTAAAACATTTTCAAGCAAAATATGAGTCCTGAAAGCCTCCGGGTGCTCCCTTCCTTTGGGGCCCTGCTGTGTGTCCAAACAACGCATTAGGGCCACAATGTGGGTATTTTTGAAAACAGGAGAAAGAGGGTGATAGATTGTGGGGTGTGTTTCTTCATTTTCATGTTCGCTTTACAAAGAAATTGGTCTTCAAACTGATACTTTTATGAAAAAAGTGAAATTATTTTTTTTTTCACCTGATATGCATTAAATTTAGCAATGAACTGTGGGGTCAAAATAATTACTATACACCTAAATAATTACGTTATGGGGTCTAGTTTTCGAAATGGGGTAGTTTATGGGGAGTTTCTATCGTTCTGGCAGCTCAAAGCCTCTCCAAATGTACAGTGGGGCCTAAAATATTTTCAAGCAAAATATGAGTCCTGAAAGCCTCCGGGTGCTCCCTCCTTTCGGGCCCTGTCGTGTGTCCAAGCAATGCATTAGGGTCACAATGGGGGCATTTTTGAAAACAGGAGAAACAGGGTGATATATTTTGGGGTGTGTTTCTTCATTCTCATGGTTGCTTTACACAGAAATCGGTCTTCAAAGTGATACTTTTATGAAAAAAGTGTTTTGTTTTTTTTTTTCACCTGCTATGCATTAAATGTAGCAAAAAACTGTGGGGTCAAAGTACGCACTACACCCCTAGATAAATACCTTAAGGGGTCTAGTTTTCTAAATGGGGTCGTTTATGGGGAGTTTCTATCGCTCTGGTAGCTCAAAACCTCTCCAAATGTACAGTGGGGCCTAAAACATTTTCAAGCAAAATATGAGTCCTGAAAGCCTCCGGGTGCTCCCTCCCTTTCGGGCCCTGTCGTGTGTCCAAGCAATGCATTAGGGTCACAATGGGGGCATTTTTGAAAACAGGAGAAACAGGGTGATATATTTTGGGGTGTGTTTCTTCATTCTCATGGTCACTTTACACAGAAATCGGTCTTGAAAGTGATACTTTTATGAAAAAAGTGAAATTATATTTTTTTACGCCTGCTTTGCATGAATTCTTACAAAAAAACTGTGGGGTCAAAATACTTACAACACCCCTTAATAAATACCTTAAGGGGTGTAGTTTTCAAAATGGGGTCACTTGTGGGGGTTTCCACCATTCTGACACCTATGAGCCTCTGAAAACCTGGCTTCGTGCAGGAAAACAAAATGTACTTCAAAATGTATAAAATGATTACTAAATTTGTAAGTCTTCCAAATTCCTCAAAAAAAAAAATTTTTTTTCAAAAGTGCTGCCAAAATAGAGTAAAGAGATGGAAATATATATTTAATAAAAAAAATTGTGCAGTATGTGTGTACATATGTGACATATTGCAGTTAAAAATAGGGAAAAATGATCATTTTTACAAAATTTCTTCAATTTCTCTATTTTTTGATTAATTTCCGCAAATCGTATCAGTCTACTTTTACCACTAAAATAAAGTACAACATCTGACGAAAAAACAATGTCAGAATTACTTGGATATTCAAAACTTTCACAGAGTTATTCTCTGATAAAGTCAGACATACCAGATTTGACAAATCTGGCTTGGTCATTAAGGTACAAACATGCCCGGTCATTAAGGAGTTAATGGTTGGTAGGGGATCAAATACTTATTTATCTGTGCACAATGCAAATAAATATATAGAATTTTGACAATGTGATTTTCTGTTTTTTTTTAAATATAATCTATCTCTCACTGGTAAAATTAACCTAGCCTAAAAATTCTAGACTGTTCATGACTTTGACAGTGGGCAAACTTACAAAATCAGCAAGGGATCAAATACTTATTTCCTTCACTGTAAGAATAGGGAACAGTGGGGGTGCATACATTTTCAAGACCCCGTGTCTCACAATATCTGTATTTTAATTCATTTGAATGAACATCAAAACATGCCAACATTAACCCCTTAATGACGAGCCTATTTTAACCCCTTCCCCCTGCTGGCATTCTGGGCCCTAATGTCCAAGCCATTCTTTAGATTTTTCCATTGTGTCACATTCGAAGAGCTGTAACTTTTTTATTTTTGCGTCGGCATAGCTGTATAAGGTCTTGTTTTTTGCGGGACGACTTGCAGTTTTTATTGGTACCATTTGAGAGTAGATGCGACTTTTTGATCACTTTCTATCACATTTTTTTTAAGTCAGGATTAACAGAAAACAGCAATTTTTCCATTGTTTTTTATTTTATTTTTTACGGCGTTCACAGTGCGGGTTAAATAATGTAACAGCTTTATAGTCGGGGTCGTTACGGACGCGGCGATACCAAATATGTGTAACTTTTTTGCTTTATTGTAGTTTTTTTTAATAGTAAAGCATTTTGTAAGGGGAAAAGCTGGGTTTTTCATTTTTTTTTTTCACTTTTTTTTTTTATTAACTTTATTAAACTTTTTTTACTTTTTTACTAGTCCCACTAGGGGACTTCACTATCCTCCGATCGCTATTATAATACACTGCAATACTTTTGTATTGCATTGTATTACTGCCTGTCCGTTTAAAACGGACAGGCATCTGCTAGGTCATGCCTGCGGCATGATCTAGCAGGCATTCGCTGCAGGCAGACCTGGGGGTCTTTATTAGACCCCCGGCTGCCATAGAAGACACAGACACTCGGCGATTTTATAGCCGGGTGTCAGTGAGATGAGAGGGAGCTCCCTCCCTCTCTCCAAAACCATTCAGATGCGGTGCTCGCTATTGTGCACCGCATCTGAAGGGTTAAACAGGTGAGATCGATACTAATATCGATCTCACCCGGCAGAGCAGGGACGCCCCCAGCCCTCAGCTGCTTCTGGCAGCTGAGAGCAGGGAGATTTCACGGCTCCCTGCTCTGTTTACTTTATTCTACAGCAGCGACGTAGTTTGGCGGCGCTCTAGAATAAAGCCCACTAATGACCGCCGTAAAAAGACGTATCGGCGGTCATTAAGGGGTTAAACGTTAATGACCAAGCCATTTTTTACGTTTTTCTATCGTCGCATTCCAAGAGCTATAACTTTTTTATTTTTGCGTCGACATAGTATAAGGTCTTGTTTTTTGCGGGACAAGTTGTATTTTTTAATAGCACCATTTTGAGGTACATGTTATTTATTGATTAACTTTTATTAACTTTTTTTGGGGGGGGAATAGAAAAAAACCTGAAATTTCGCCACTCTCTTTCGCATCCTAAATCTACGCCGTTTACCATGTGGTATAAATAACACAATAACTTTATTCAGCGGGTTGTTACGATTACAATGATACCAAATTTGTATAGTTTTTGTATGTTTTACTACTTTTACACAGTAAAAAAGCTTTTTTTTCAAAATGATTTGTTTTTGTGTCTCCATATTTGAAGAGCCATAACTTTTTTATTGTTCTGCCGATGCAGTTGTATGAGGGATTTTTTTTGCAGGAAGACTTGTAGTTTTTATTGGTACCATTTTGGAGTAGATGCGACTTTTTGATCACTTTTTATCACATTTTTTTAAAGTCAGGATTCACAGAAAACAGCAATTTTTCCATAGTTTTTTTATTTAATTTTTTATGGCGTTCACCGTGCGGGTTAAATAATTGAATAGATTTATAGTCTGGGTCGTTACGGACGCGGCGATACCAAATATGCGTAACTTTTTTACTTTATTTTGGTTTTCTAATAGTAAAGCAGTTTGTAAGGGGAAAAGTGGGTTTTTCATTTTTTTTTTTCACTTTTTTTAATTAACTTTATAAAACTTTTTTTTTTACTTTTTACTAGTCCCACTAGGGGACTTTAATATGCGATTCTCCGATCGCTATTATAATACACTGCAATACTTTTGTATTGCAGTGTATTACTGCCTGTCCGTTTAAAACGGACAGGCATCTGCTAGGTCATGCCTTTGGCATGACCTAGCAGGCATTCGCTACAGGCAGACCTGGGGGCCTTTATTAGGCCCCCGGCTGCCATCGGAGACACAGACACTCGGCGATCTTATCGCCGGGTGTCAGTGGGATGAGAGGGAGCTCCCTCCCTCTCTCCAAAACCACTTTGATCCGGTGCACGCTCTTGAGCACCACATCTGAAGGGTTAATGTGGGTGAGATTGATACTAATATCGATCTCACACGTTAGAGCAGGGACGCCCCCAGCTCTCAGCTACATCTGGCAGCTGAGAGCAGGGAGATTTGACAGTTCCCTGCTCTGTTTACTTATTCCGATGCAGCGACGTAAAAAGTCTATTGCATCGGAATTATGCCCATTAGTGACCGACGTAAAAACACTATGGGCCGGTCACTAACGGGTTAAATCTTGTTACATCATAACACATAACTATGCAGCATAACTTTTATCTTTTTGCAGACAAATCCCAGCCGGCTGTAATATTTTTCTCGCTTGGTGTAGTTACGGACAACAGCCATGCGCAAATATAAGAAACATACCTTTACACAGAGGAGAGGAGCTGAATTTAACCCCATACACAAAACACTAAGAATTTTATGTTTTTTAGACAGTACTTCTGTTAAAAATAAGAGCATACAATATAGCTTTATTGTGGCAACTAATTTCAAATTTCACACATGTTACATTACACACATGTCTCACACATCACACGGATGTCACATCACACCCATTCACATTACACTCCCCCCGTTCTGACCCACATTAGTCACTGCAATGTACCTGGCTGCTCCGTTTTCTTCACTCTTCCTATCAAAATTTACACCTGTATTCAAATTGTTCTTTCTCACATCAACTTACTTGTAAGCACCTGTATTCACTTACTTTGTCCTTTTAACTTATGCCTTGTCCTGGCCATCCACCGTCCCTTTCTCAACTTTCCACAAACCATTCTATTTATCAAATGCAAACATCCATCTTACGGCTGAAAGCCTCTTCAACAATTTTTTTACAGTGTGTTATTTTGCCTTCACATACTTTACAATTAAAGCCCCAGCTCCTTTTGCTCATTCTACTATAATGATGGCTGGGACCCGTGCCCCAAGGCTGTCCCGCATTTTTGTCTCACTTTCTCCTGACCCCATGGTCGGAGAGCAGTAGGGTGATTTCCGGTAAATCCCCCACCTCCACGCAAACTGGCCACGTCTGCCCACAGATATCTCAGACCAGTCTATCTCCTAGACTGTCTTACCAATACGATGTCAAAAGTCGTTCCTCCAGACATTCTAGCAGTAGGATCTCCTTTCCTCTGATCCCTCACTGTATTGAACATCAAGAACAGACAAAATGCTGCCAATCAACAATTGCAAGAGCAAATTCTTCAACACAATCGACATTCATGAACCTCCATTGAATCAAACAGGAGTTGGTCACATTAATTTCAAACATCCACAAACCCCTCACTGCCGGGGTATAGCTTTTGGTTCATTCAGAAGGACCCTTACACACAGTATTACAAGATGGCAGTGAGTGCTAAAAGTGTATCAATGATTATTCAAAACTACATTCAAAGTTTTCCCTGTTGCACTGGATTCTCCATTATCAGGACTTAAAGAGGCTGTCACCAGATTTTGCAGCCCCTATCTGCTATTGCAGCAGATAGGCGCTGCAATGTAGATTACAGTAACGTTTTTATTTTTAAAAAACGAGCATTTTTGGCCAAGTTATGACCATTTTTGTAGTTATGCAAATGAGGCTTGCAAAAGTCCAAGTGGGTGTGTTTAAAAGTAAAAGTCCAAGTGGGCGTGTATTATGTGCGTACATCGGGGCGTTTTTAATACTTTTACTAGCTGGGCGCTCTGAAGAGAAGTATCATCCACTTCTCTTCAGAACGCCCAGCTTCTGGCAGTGCAGACACAGCCGTGTTCTCGAGAGATAACGCTGTGTCGTCACTCACAGGTCCTGCATCGTGTCAGACGAGCGAGGACACCGGCACCAGAGGCTACAGTTGATTCTGCAGCAGCATCAGCGTTTGCAGGTAAGTAGCTACATCGACTTACCTGCAAACGCCGATGCTGCTGCAGTATCAACTGAAGCCTCTGGTGCCCTCGCTCGTCTGACACGATGCAGGACCTGTGAGTGACGACACAGCGTGATCTCTCGAGAACACGGCTGTGTGTGCACTGACAGAAGCTGGGCGTTGTGAAGAGAAGTGGATGATGCTTCTCGTCAGAACGCCCAGCTAGTAAAAGTAGTAAAAACGCCCCGATGTACCCACATAATACACGCCCAGTTGTACTTTTACTTTTAAACACACCCACTTGGACTTTTGCAAGCCTCATTTGCATAACTACAAAAATGGTCATAACTTGACCAATAATGCTCGTTTTTAAAAAATAAAAACGTTACTGTAATCTACATTGCAGCGCCTATCTGCTGCAATAGCAGATAGGGGTTGCAAAATCTGGTGACAGAGCCTCTTTAACCATTGAAGCCCCTGTGGTACTACAGGATATTACTCACAAATATCCAACTTTTCTCTCACCTACAAACAGTCAATACCTCCCAACTATAATCTCAGAGCAAACGGGTAACAGAATAACTATTAATCCTCAATAATTTTACACAACTAAATAACAAATGACACACTACAACAAAGCAGCAAGAACACGTTTTTTCCTCTCGATCCAGACTACAATCCTTTCATTTCAAATACTTCACATGTGAGTTACAACTTCTCTCCGCCATGCGCTACGTCACCGCATTACAAAGGGGGAAGTCTTACACTTCTCACAATTTTTTCTGGTTAACAATATAATTGCTGGCAAAAATTCTCTCATGTCTTTCATATCAACAGTTCAAGATCATGTACGCACCTGCAATCTTTCATCACACAAAAAGTTTCAACATACCTTTTTTGCATCCATCTTTCATACCACTGCTGGCACCTGTCAAGGGGTGGCTTAACTGGTTCCTGACCGCTGGTTGTGTTTTTACGGCAGCTGTGCAGCTCCAGTTACAGGGGAAAAGATGGTGTAAAAGAAAGAACAAAAAATATATAAAGTTCCCCAAGGGTCTTTTTTTACCTTTGAGGGACAGACCATAGTAATAAAAAAATAAAAATAAAGTGCAAAAAAAAATTAATAATAAATACACATAAAATACCCACCCCAAGAAAAAGTCCCCCCTCCCCCAACCCCCGCCATTCATTGTAACGCTAGCCCGGACCCAATTACTCTAATATAGACATGTAACATATTAAAATTTACGGTAGACAATGACGATCACAAACAAAAGGTCTATTTTAGGGTATAACTATGTTATTACCCAAAAAAATAGCTGAAACATAAAAAAGCTTATTTTTTTTACTATTATTCTCAAACTTTAAGAATAAAAATTCTAAAATAGCAAAAAGGATGTGTATAAAAACGATAAAAAAAAGAAACCGGCATTGTCTACGGAAAAAACATCGCAAAAATCACGTCAAAATTATAGCCATTTAACTACCACGTGCTAAAAATGGCTCAACGGTGTCTGGTCCTGAACGCGGAAAATAGCCCGGTCCAGAACTGGTTAATGAGTAAGTAACTCCACTTTCATAGAGACCTGGCAAAAGTTTGGATCGGTGGGGAGCAGTGGCGGATTAAGTAGACCATGGGCCCTGGGCTGTTACCCAAACTTGGGCCCCCCTTCCTCACCGCCGCCCTGCCGCGCCGTAACTATTTTTAACACTACCTTTTTGGGCAAGCATTAACAGTGTTACGATTTCCCTTGTCACAGCGCGGTGTCCCTACATACTGACAGTATCACACTGTGCAGGGACACAACCTCCTGACAAGGGGAATTGTCTATCAGTCCTGGACTGCAGAAAGACTTTTTGTGAAATACAAGGATTTCCTATAATAAAAATGTCAGGAGAGGTGACAGATTCTCTATAAATCTAGTGACTCACAGGTGACGACGTCTCAGATTCTAGTAGTTTTTTTCCTCTTTTCTTCTCCATCCGGTCCAGCGCTCATGACGACTTCTCCCGGCCATGACTAATTTCTGCAGAATTTGCCACTCAGACGTCTCCTCACTTTTCCAACATTTCCACACCTATAAACGAAAATAAAGTTATCATGGTGCCACATACTGTACCCCTAAATATAATAGCACCAAACACTGCGCGCCTGAATATAATAATACCACACACTGTAAAACACCACATACACACAGCCCCCTGTACATAGTGCCACACACAGCCCCTGTAGATATTACACAATCCCATAGATAGCGCCACATAGAGAACCCTGTAGATATTACACACCCCCATAGATATCGCCATACACAGCCCCCTCTATATATCACACATCCCCCCCATAGAGAGCGTTACACACAGCCCCCTATAGATAGTGCCATACAGCCCCCCTGTAGAGAGCGCCACACAGCCCTCCCCCTTGTAAATAGCACCAAAAAGCCCCCCCTATAAAGAGCGCCACACACATACCACTGTGGATAGCACTACACAGCCCCCCCCCCTTGTATATAGTGGCACACAGCGCTCCCCCTTGTATATAGTGGCACACAGCGCTCCCCCTTGTATATAGTGGCACACAGCGCTCCCCCTTGTATATAGTGGCACACAGCGCTCCCCCTTGTATATACTGGCACACAGCGCTCCCCCTTGTATATAGTGGCACACAGCGCTCCCCCTTGTATATAGTGGCACACAGCGCTCCCCCTTGTATATAGTGGCACACAGCGCTCCCCCTTGTATATAGTGGCACACAGCGCTCCCCCTTGTATATAGTGGCACACAGCGCTCCCCCTTGTATATAGTGCCACAAGGTTATGTACACATTTAAAAACTTTATATTATATATATATATATATATATATATAAGTATGTGTGTGATTGATTGATTTCATTAAAAAATATTTTCACTTTTTGAGATACAGCTGCTTTGTATCCTGTATCCGTCAGGTCAGCAGGACTGACAGGATCAGTGACACGCAGGATCCACCTCAAATCTATCACATCTAAGATTATAATTTAGCGCAGGGCCCGTTTCACTGATCCCGTCAGTCCTGCTGACCTGACGGATACAGGATACAAAGCAGCTGTATCTCAAAAAGTGAAAATATTTTTTAATAAAACGGAATTACAAGTTGCACCAAACACACATTTTTATAAAAAATAAATAAAAACGACGTGATTTTTGCGACGTTTTTTCCGTAGACAATTGCTATTTTAGAATTTTTATTCATAAAGTTTGAAAATAATAGTAAAAAAATAAGCTTTTTTAAGTTTCAGCTATTTTTTTTGGTAATAACACAGTTTTACCCTAAAATAGACCTTTTATTTGTAATCGTCATTGTTTACCGTAAATTTTAATATATTACATGTCTATATTAGGGTAATTGGGTCAGCGCTAGCGTTACAACAATGTTTGGCGGGGGGGGGGGGAACGTTTTTATTTTGGGTTGGGTATTTTATGTGTATTTATTATTTCTTTTTTTTTTGCACTTTACTTTACTATTTTTTTATTACTATGGTCTGTCCCCCAAAGGTCAAAGAAGACCTTTGGGGAACTTTATATATATTTTTTCTTTATTTTACACCAGGTTTTTCCACTGTAACTGGGGCTGCACAGCAGCCCCAGTTACAGGGGAAATCAGCCCTCTCATAGTGACGATTGTCACTAATAGGGCTGTGCTGGGTCTAGTTAGACCCAGCAACAGTCTGTCACTAACGGCACCCGGTGATCATGTGACCAGTCACATGATCACCGGGAGGAATAGAGACAGCGCCGCTGCTGCTGTCTCTATTCCTATACATAGCGTTCATTGAACGCTGTGTAAGAAGACATCGGAGAAGACAGAAGCAGCGAAAGCTGCTTCTATCCTCTCCTCAGGGTCCCCGGCAGTCACTGACAGCCGGAGACCCGACATTCAGCTGCCCGATCGCGCGGGCAGCAAGTTAAAACCCGAGCTGTAGAAAGTCTATGGCTCGGGTTTTAAGGACCCATCCCTGACCGCTGGCCGTAAAAATACAGCCAGCGGTCGGGAACCAGTTGGGTAGGAGGATAACTAACCTCAGCGCCGGTGACCGCCCGGCTCTTCTCTTGCAGCTTTGGAGTAACAGAACAGCCGTCCGTCGCTGTTCTGTTACTCAATGGCGCACTTGTCAGGGAGGCGTGTCCTACCCCTTTCCCGGCCAATTCCCTGCTACTCCCCTCCTCATCTTCGGAAGTTAGCAGCGCTAGCGCGCTGAATAGGTTTGGAAGATGTGCGGTTCGGGCTGCCATGGGCCCCCTGGGAGCTTCGGGCCCCGGGCGGCCGCCCGAATCGCCCATATGATAATCCGCCACTGGTGGGGAGATCCCGAAAGTGCAGAAGTACTCAGCTGAGCACCCTGCACTTTTGACTGTGATCGGTGCTCCCTATCAGGCTGAAGATGTCTCATAGACTGTCTATGAAAGCCGTTTTCAGCCTGACAATGAGCGCCGATCACAGCGGAAGGTGCTCTTCTGAGCGCGTCTCCACCTTCGTTTCAGCGTCGGTGTGTGTCTCTGCTGCCGGACCCCCACAGAGCCAAACTTTTGAAATGTCTCTACTACATGTGAAACGTTTGACGTGTAGTCATTCTTTACATATTGCATGCACAGATTTCACTATTAGGGAAGGGATTACGAGGCTCCGAAGTAGAATGTCCTTATAGAATCATTACTTTCTCTATCTTTTCACGACAACATATGGGTCGGGCAGACCACGACACCTGAAGGTCTCGCAAAGTAGGCAAGACCTCCACGGGGCAGCCTGTACCCGTTCAAAAATTCTTCTCACATGAGTAGTGAGGAACCAGGCGTTACCCCAGCTCGTTATTTTCCTTACTCATTAGTTTAAGGCATAAGTTTGGACTGCCGTCCCCCTGATGTCACCGTGTGCAGTAAACTTATCTACATCAGGGAGAGGATTATGGATGCCTCACTGATACATTGCTGACTTGCAATCTGCTAGCCAGCCTGCTTCTGTGTAATGATTAGCAGTTCAAATGTATTCTTTTTATTATTTCATTACAAATAAAAGAGGTAAATGCAAATTACCACTACTGCTGAAATGCATGATGGTAGTAAACTAGCGCCACGGCTGGCTAGCGTCATGACGTCATTGCATGGCGTTAGACCGCCTTCTTTCTTACAGTTGCTGCTGGGAAGCTGAAGGGCTGCGTTTGGAATATGGCCGACGTGTCGTTAGATGAGCTGATCAGAAAAAAGGGGATGGCGGCGGCGGCGGCGGGAATGGGAATGGGAATGGGCACGGGCACGGGCACGTATAACAGGTGAGTGGGTTGCGCAGGTTTGTAAACACCGGGTGTGCGGGTCTGGGCTCTGTGGTTAGTTATTGGGCCCGTTTGTTTGGCCTTGTGTTATTGGGGCTTCTCGGCGCTATGTTCTTATGGCTTCCTGACTAGTCACGGCTCCTCGTGCTGAAGCCCAGGCACAATTTATGGAACCTTCGCATTGCGCGTGCGTGTGTTTTCATGTATGTATGTATGTGTGTGTGTGTGTGTGTGTGTGTGTGTGTGTATATATATATATATATATATATATATATATATACATACATACACACACGTCTTTCATGACAAGAGCGGCACTCCAATAGACGTAGTCAAAAATTATAAATATTTATTCACCCATCGTGAGAAGGCGACGTTTCCACTCTATCATAGTCGTTTTCAAGCTTGGTATAGTCGAACCGTCGCCTTCTCAATATGGGTGAATACATATAAATATTTTTTGGCGGAGCCTATTGAAGTGCCGCTCTTCTTGTGATATATTTTGTAAAAAAAATCCTGGTTTGGAGGTCAACCGGTGAATGGAGCACCCTAACCTCGGATCTGGAATCGGAATCCATTGCGCAGTACCGCCGCTTTGAATGAGGGGTGTGTGTGTGTGTGTGTGTGTGTGTGTGTATATATATATATATTTGTGTATACACAGTCGAGTCACATTATTATGACCACCTCCTACATTGGACGTCGGCAGCGCGTAGCCCATGAAGGAAGTGATGTCGTGGGCTGGCTTGGTGGGTATATAAGGTTTGCTATAGGCTGTCTGAACACATAACACTCGTTGTTGTCGTTGTCATGGGTAAAAGGGGCGATTTGCAAAAAGAGATTATTGGCTTTCGTGCCCCCTGTTTATGAATGGCCCATGGGGGAGTTATACAGTGGAAAGTTTCCACTAATCGGATCCATTCCTGCTTTTGGCAATAAATCGACGGTGTTCACACAGGCCATTTATACAGAAGTGTGTACAAAGCTCAGGAAGAAATAGACCCTCGCCGTCCCCTTCCTTCACCCATACTAAAGTGTCATATGTAGTTTATCACCTCTAGCGCTCTGTTCCTGTCTGTGTTGCTGTCGGATGTGTCTTTTGCTTGAGCCCTCTGTGTGCTTGTAAGAAAGTTGGGTGACAATCTGTGGTCATTATTAACCAGTTGAGGGCTGACCACCCATATAGCGTGGGTTTAAAGGGGTTGTCCACTTTCTCAAAACTGATGACCAATCCACCAGATAGGTCATCAGTATATGATCGGTGCGTGTCCGACGTCCGGACCCTGCACTGATCCGCAACTCCGGCTGCTTCCATGCACCGGATGTTTGGAACTGTATGCAGTAGTTGGAGCCGGAAGCAGATGGCTCCAACCACTGCATAGCGACAGAACCCACTGTATTGCGGCAGAACTGCAGCACAGCCCCTATTCTTTGACCGGATCTATCTTCTTCTGGTAACATCGTCCGGCGCACGGAGACAGCGGGTGTGGCGGATCAGTGCGGGGGCTGGGTGTCGGACACGCACCTATCATATACTGATCCTATCCAGTGGATAGGTCATCAGTTGTCGGAAAGTGAAAAACCCCTTTTACGCTTGCTCTCCAAGCGATTAGGAAGCTGATTGTTGGGTGCCCCGCAGTCATACTGCCAGGGACCCTGGAGAAAAAACAGAATGTTACCATCGCTTTTGTCTTCTCTGTACTGATGTACACAGCGTTCAAGGAGCGATATGTATAGAATAGCGGTCGCGGTGGTCAAGTGACCAGCAGGGCTGCTGGTAGTAGGAGGCTGCTGCTGAGGTTAGCTAGACCCAGCACAGCCATATCAGTGACCATATTCACTATTACAGGACTGACTTCCTCAGTAGCTGGCGCTGCTGTACAGCGCCAGTTACAGTGGAGTAGTCTAGTGTAAAAAAAAAATAAAAATTAAATAGGTATTTTCTGACTTTTGAGGGACAGACCATAGTAATAGAAACTGTAAGGCCTCATGCACACGACCGTGGTGTTTTTCTGGTCCGCAAATTCCAGGACCGTGTTCCGTGGAATGTCATCCGCAGTTCATCCGTATGTAATCCGCAGTTCATCCGCAGTTCATCCGTATGTAATCCGCAAAAATGCGGATGAAAAAAAAAAAAAAAAAAAAAGGACTTTTAAACAGGATGCCAAAAGCTTGGTCAAACCCCCTTTAGAAGGTCACATGATCCGCAAATCCGCAAACTGCGGATGACACACGGCGGTGTATCCGCAATTTCCACGGGCCCATTGACTTCTATTGGCATGTCCGCACCGCATTTGCGGCCCATAATAGGACATGTCCGGAATTTCTGCGGCACGGATGTGCGGACATGCGGAGACCCGTGAAAACACGGATAGTGTGTATGGGCCCATAGAAATGAATGGGTCCGCAATTCTCCCGTGGATTTGCGGGGGAATTGCGGACGCAAAAACACGGTCGTGTGCATGAGGCCTAAGCCTAAAAATGCTAGCCCAATAAATTAAAAATGTTATAGCTGTTTAACTAAAATGTGCTTAAAAATGGCTAACCAGTGCCTGATCCTGAACGGGTTAAACCTCCCATAGGGTTTGTCGCTGGTCTTTCTAGAGTCCTAAATGGTAGTATAGTAGCAGGTGACCATACACATACGCAGATTTCCCTTTCCTGAGTATGGCAATGCTGGTTGGGAACCCTTAGCTGAGCTGTTGTAAGAGTAACAGATACTTTAAGACAGTTGAAAACACGATTAACCTTTATGGCATATTAATGTGATCTGCCATAACTGTTTGGTCCCCCCTTTTGAGAGATGTAGAAACAGGCAATTGCAGACTATAAAGTTGAGCTTGGCCAACACAGCACTGGGGACTAAGGATGCACGATGCATCGAAACTTCAATACAGTTTCGATACCGTTCATCCTCAAACGGTTCGATACCGTAGTTTCATGTATTTCGATACTTAGCTATGCAGCCGCACAGCTAAGTATAGTAACACATGAATGTATGAGAGCGGGGCTGTGGCGGTGTAATACAGTCGTTGCCCCGCTCCTGGCAAGTGCGCGCCGTCAGGATGATGTAATGCTGCCAGCGCTGCACCAATGTGCGGCAGCACTGAAGACAGAACATGGCGGGCGCACTACAAAACATCTTCAGTTGTCTTCAGTGCCTGCGCTCATTAGAGCCGCATCACCTCATGCTGACCGCGCACGCACTTAATGTGAGGAGCGGGGCAATGGCTGTATTACACAGCCGCAACCCCGCTCTATAACGGCGGAGATCATAGAGACCTCTCATCTCCGTCGCTATTATCCTGAATGCTGTGATCAAAACTGACCGCAGCATTCAAGAGGAAACTTAGAAGGGAGGATGCCCCTTGGATCGGGTCTGAGGGCCATACCATATATGGGCAGACAGCCCAGGGTCCATTGAAGGACCCCAGAGCTGTCTTACCATATTTCCTGTTAGGGCATACTTGGGTATGTCCTAACAGCCTGTGTGCTATCCATATATAGATATATGCCAGTACATTAAAGTTTAAAAATAAAGTAAAAACAAAGTAATATGAAATAAAAAAAAAATACACATACGCCCTTTTTACAATAAACATTAAAATAAGTCTCAAATCATAAAATACACACATTCAGTATTGGCGTGGCAGTAATAACCTGCACAACAATTTTTTTTGCATCATTTATGATGTGTATGCCGTAAAAAATAAAATAAAAACTGCTTTCTATCACTTATTAATGTGAGGCACGAGGTGTGATTAATTTAACCTCCATGTGCCTCATTAATATAAATTAACCCCATCATGTACCTTACACATTAACCCATTATAACTGAGAAACATGATGGGATTAATTACTATTAATGTGAGGCACATTCCAAATTTATCATCATACCACGCGCCTCACATCAGAAAATGGAAGAACTTTTTTTTTTTTTTATTACTGTTGGCAAAGTATCGTTTTGGTATCGGAATCGCAATACTACACGAGGTATCGGTATTGAAGTCCAAATTCTGGTATCGTGACATCCCTACTGGGGACAAGTCAACCATGTTCTCTGCATTGTTGTATTAAATTGAAGGCATAATAAGGTGTATAGTATTTACCGATCAATTTCTATGGGTACCGTGTTATTGATTTATACAACACGGATCGATAATACTACCGTATGCTTGGGGCACTAAAGGGTTGATGGCCTATCCTTAAGGCCCTTTAAATAGGCCAATGATCGGGCAAACGAATGTTCATATGTACACACATTCCCAATCATTGCCTTGTGTAAACAGGGCAACGATCAGCCGATAAACGAGCAAACACTTGTTCATCACTTGTTCATCGGCTGATCGTATAGTTTATGCAGCACAAAATGTTATTGTCGGCAGCACATCTCCCTGTGTAAACCGGGAGATATGCTGCCGACATGATAGAAATGCATGGAGCTGTCTCGTGAATCGGCACTCGTATTTACGGCCCAAATTGGCTGGTGTAAAAGTACCTTTAGGATAGGCCATCAATAGTAGATCGGTGGGGATCTGACTCTGCACCCCTGTCGATCAACTGTTTTGAAGGGGCCGATCTTGCACAGCCGCTAAGAAGTTAGATTTCATAGCGACTGGAAGGTATTACAGGACAGTGCAGCAGAAAGTAAGACCCCCACCAATTTAATATTGATGGCCTATTCCGGATAACCCATTTAAAGTCATGTATTTTAAGTATATCGTCTTGTAATTCGCTAGAATTAGTATTTATGGTTTCTGTCCATTGTGTGCTAAGCATATTAAAGAGGCTCTGTCACCAGATTATAAGTGCCCTATCTCCTACATAGTCGGATCGGCGCTGTAATGTAGATAACAGTGGTTTTTATTTTGAAAAACAATCATTTTTGAGCAAGTTATGAGCAATTTTAGATTTAGTTTCTTAATGCCCAACTGGGCGTGTTTTTACTTTTGACCAAGTGGGTGTTGTAAAGGAGTGTATGAGGCTGACCAATCAGCGTCCTACACTTCTCATTGTTCCAGCCCAGCATGATCCACAGCACAGTGAGATTGTGCAGTGAAAGAAGCTGGGCTGGAACAATGAGAAGTGCAGGACGCTGATTGGTCACTGATTGGTCGGCCTCATACACTTCTTTACAACACCCACTTGGTCAAAAGTACAAACACGCCCAGTTGGGCATTAAGAAACTAAATCTAAAATTGCTCATAACTTGCTCAAAAATGATCGTTTTTCGAAATAAAAACCACTGCTGTTATCTAATTACAGCGCCGATCCGATTATGTAGGAGATAGAGCATTTATTATATGGTGACAGAGCCTCTTTAAGGATTACATTCAATGCGTCTGGTCTCTTCTTCCTTTCTAGGGTCAATAATAGGGGGACTATGGGAGGTATGCGATCCAGGGTCCAATCTACACCGATTAGTCGTATACCAACCACTAATTTCCAGAGAACGTTTGATGCTCGTCAGAAGATAGGAGTAACGGATGCCCGTTTGAAGCTAGGGATAAAAGATGCCCGTGAAAAATTGGTTGCCAAAGATGCACGTTTCCGAATAATGGGTAAAGTGCAAGATGCTCGTCAAATGCTGAATTCTAGAAAGCAGCAGGTCAATGTTGGAGGAAAATCTACTAAAGTCATGGACGCTCGTGAAAAGCTAAGCTTTAGGAGAAGTGCGCCAGCCGTAACTATTAGCCCACCTGTGGCACAAGGGTCCTCCGCCATAAAAATTACCAAGACCATTCAGGCAAGTGGTGCTACAACAAAGGAGATTACACTGTTATTTCATTACAATGTCTTCAGTTAAAGGGGTAGCCACAGGATATTCCATAAATGTCCGATAGATGTGGGTCCTACTCTCGTACCTGCACCTTTCTTTAAAATGGGGCTTCCTGACAATTGTCTTCGCTTCTGCTGCTTGTCTCCAGCCACTGTGCGATGAGGTGGCCGGTTTTCCGTAAAGAGATCAGCAAGTTTTGCTATTCTGTTTCTGGGACTCCCATAGAAGTGAATGTGACTTGCGGAAACAGTTCAGCATGACGGACTGCGCTGTTTCTTTGGCTCCTGAGTTTCGGAAACAGCGTAACTCCCATTCACTTCTATGATAGTTTCTGGAAAACGTATAGCAAAACGTGCTCAGCTTCTTTCCGGAAAACCCGGTGACCACGTGGGCCCAGCGTCAAAAGCTAGGACGAAGGTCAGGGAGCCCTGTTCTAGAGATAGGTGCGGGTCCCAGATTTGTGGCATATCCTGTGGATATACCATAAATGTCAGAGATGGGACTACCCCTTTAACATTTATTTTGTTTCCCCCATGTACACTGTGAAGACCAGAAAGTGTGTAGCATTTTACTAGTGTTATTCATTGAAAGGTGAAAATGTTCAATAGTCAAAATTAGTTTAACAAAATGTTAGCGCCTTCTTTTCCTGACAACTAAGATTGATAGCTTATCACTATGGTATGTCTGCTGGAGTCTGACCTCTGAAAGCTCTACTGATGCATAGGACCGAGGGGTGCCCTATTCTGTCAATAAGCCACCAATGAGAGTTGTTGGAATACCCTTTTAAATAGGCTCTGTCACCAGTTTATAACTGCTCTATCTTCTACCTAATCTGATAGGCGCTTTAATAAAGATAATAGTTTTTTTTTAAAACGTTTTATTTTTGACCAAGTTATGATCATTTTTCGTTTTATGCAAATTTTTTTTTAATGCCCAACTTGGCGTTTTTTTTAACTTTTCACCAAGTTGGCGTTGTAAAGAAAAGTGTATGACGCTGACCAATCAGGGTCGTATACTTCTCTTCCCAGATTGTTTTACTGCACAGCGTGATCTCGCGAGATCATGCTGTGAAGGGACTTCCTCCCACAGGTCCTTCACCGGAGTCATGGAAGACTGAACAGACACCGCCTCCAGCCGCTGCGGATTCGGATAAACGTCCTGGCACAGCTGGAGGCAATGTCTGTTGACTCTTCCATCACTCCGGTCAAGGAGCTGCGAGAGGAAGTCCCGTCACAGCGTGATCACGCTGTGCTGTGAAATAAGCTGGGCATGAATGAAGAGAAGTGTATGATTCTGATTGGTCAGCATCATACACTTCTCTTTACAACACCCACTTGGTGAAAAGTAGAAACACGCCCAGTTGGGCATTTAGAACAAATTAGCACAAAACAAAAAATTATCATAACTTGGTCAAAAATAAACGTTTTAAAAAAAACAACTGTTATTTACATTAAAGCGCCTATTAGATTAGGTAGAAGATAAAGCACTTATAAACTGGTGACAGAGCCGCTTTAACAGTAAATACATGCAAAAAAATAAAGTTACCTTTTGTTATTTATATTCGCTTCTAATATATATAGAAACTTGTGACCGCTTATAACCAATGCTTTCCTCCTCTTTCAGATCTCACAACCTGAGACATTTTCTTCAGGTCTAACTAACCCTGTTAAAGGAATGCGAATAAATGTTGTCAACCACCAACCTGGGAAACAGGTAATTTTGTCAGTTTAACTTCTGTGAGTAGGCGTGCGCACCCACCGCTTTCCTATGTTTGGGTTTTTGGTGGGTTAATGCTTTAAAATGAATACAGTTTGTGTTTTGTTTTGTTCATAGTCCGCTGTGACTTTTGATCACGCAGTGGTCAACGTAAAATAGTTAGAAAAGTCACTGCCACTGTAATTTTTCGCTATGGTGGGAACTTGTTCAACAATCAAGTCTTTCGTCATGGCAGGAATTGTTGTGATTGTTGCTAGTCGTCCATGACTATTTCCGCGTAAGAGAAACATTGTGTGGGGGTACGCATTAAAATTAGAAGGCTGAAATGTAACACAAGGAAATACTTATTTTCAGAAAGGGTAATAGGCCAATGTAACAGATTCCAGCAGTTGGGGTGGGGACGTGCACGGTTTAGGCATTCAAGAATACTTGGGGCAGACATATTTCTATTGTCAAATGTTAAGAATTAAAATATGGGATGTCCATTTCAAAAAGTGATTCACACTCACACATTCTGGGTGGGCCTGTTTGTTCTTTTCTGTCGTTCTATTTGTTGTTTCTATGTGTGCCAGTCATAGAAACCTGCGATTTCACTTCAAGCAAATATCTAATTCGAAGGGTAGTTCCAGTTTCACTGGAAGCCCCTTCTGCGCTTTGCACAAGCGCTAGGCAACCAAACTGCCTGCTCTCCTGGCTGCATCCTCTGCTGTCACACTTCTCTACATTTAAAGATGGAGCTTGTATGTATCCTGGATACATAGAAGCTGTATCTTGTGGTCACAGCTGAATTCGTCAGGTTAGCGGGACTGATGGCTTCGGCGAGCGCTGATCCTGCTGTTATCGATCTCCTGTAAGTTCATGAACTTAGATGTCATTGATAATAACTGGATCCTGCGTATCAGAGACATGCAGGACCAGCATTCGCTGAAACAGTCAGTCCTGTTGACCTGACTGATTTGGCTGTGACTGCAAGACACAGCTTCTATGTATGCAGGATACGTGGAATCTGTATCTCCAAAAGTGAAAAATAAAACAGTGATTTAGAAAAAAAAAAAAAATATATATATATATATATATATATATATATATATATATGCTTTCAAGGTCTACATAGCCTTTAAAGAGTCTCTGTCACCACATTATAAGTGCCCTATCTCCTACATAAGGACATGGGCGCTATAATCTAGATGACAGCAGTGCTTTTTATTTAAAAAACTATCTGTTTTCACCACTTTATCAGCATCATGCACTTCTCTCCATTCATTTAGGCAGCGCATAGGGATCCTTTTAGATCGCTATGTGCGGTCTTATTCTTACACATTAACAATACTGAAGTGTTTAGAGAGTGAATAGACATTCCACGGGATGTCTATTCACAATCTCTGCACTTCGTTACTTTGTCTGTGGTAGTTACAGCAGAGGAAGCGTATTCTCGCGAGATTACGCTGTAGATGACAGGTTACGAGATTACGCTTCCTCTGCTGTAACTACCACAGACAGAGTAACGAAGTGCAGGGATTGTGAATAGACATCCCTTGGAATGTCTATTCACTGTCTAAACACTTCAGTATTGTTAATGTGTTAGTATAAGACAGCACATGGCGATCTTACAGGATCCCTATGCGCTGAATAAATGAATGGAGAGGAGTGCATGATGCTGATTGGTCCGCGTCATACACTCCTCTGTACAACGCCCACTTGGTCTAAAGTAAAAATACGCCCACTTGGGCATTAAGCAACTCATTAGCAAATCTAAAATCGCTAATAAAGTGGTGAAAACAGATCTTTTTTTTAAATAAAAAGCACTGCTGTCACCTACATTATAGCGCCGATCTCCTTATATAGGAGACAGGGCACTTATAATGTGGTGACCGAGTCTCTTTAAACTTCTTGCTGGTAGTTGTGACCTCAATAATAGCTGAAATTGAGCCATCAATATGCGATTGAGATGTGACTGCTGGCTAGTAATCGCATGATCAAAGGGATTAACTTTATAGTTTTACTAGACACAGTGCCTCGGCTTATCCATACATAAGCTGTATCTGATGTATATGGTGCTGAGCTGCTTCACTCGGTGGAGACCATTGATGAGTGGTAGTTGTAATTGATCCCAGCTATCAGACGCCACCAGTTGCACATTGATGGCATATTTTAGGCAAATACCATCAATATTAAGGCCCACTCAACCCCTTAAGCGTCTGCGTATTCTACAAGTGTCCAACAACTAATGTAAAAAGCCTAATTTCTCCCTCCAGCTTTCCATTAGCAATCTAACAATCTCTAGTGCTGTGCTCACCACCTTTTTTTGTTTTTTAGCATTCCATCACCTAGTTCAAACACACTTCTTCACCTTAGCACAAGATAGGGAGCTATCCTCCATAACTAATTCTGCATGGTGTCTTTGGCTGCTACGTCTAAAAATGTATGAGCCGTATGATATATTTTGCTACCAAATTATTAAAATGAATTACATGTAAAACAAAAAAAGCGATTACACTAGATACTGAACTGACCGAAGTGTGAAGCTCCACCATTGGAGCTATTTTATCTGACAACGAGATTGTATTCTTGAACTTCAACAGTATACAAGCGGGCGTGATTCAGGTACAGCAGCGCCAGGAATTTCAAATTCCTTATAGTGACTTTTCTGGAAACATAACTAATAGGTCCATCATCAAAGTTTTTTTATTGATTCATACTGTATGTCCGCCAATTTATGTATCGTTAGTACGGTTAAAAAAAGAACTACCCTACCGTTCAAAAGTTTAGGGTCACTTAGAAATATCCTTATTTTTGCAAGAAAAGCACAGTTTTTTTCAATGAAGATAACATTAAATTAATCAGAAATACACTCTATACATTGTTAATGTGCTAAATGACTATTCTAGCTGCAAACGTCTGGTTTTTAATGCAATATCTACATAGGTGTATAGAGGCCCATTTCCAGCAACCATCACTCCAGTGTTCTAATGGTACATTGTGTTTGCTAACTGTGTTAGAAGGCTAATGGATGATTAGAAAACATTTGAAAACCCTTGTGCAATTATGTTAGCACCGCTGTAAACAGTTTTGCTGTTTAGAGGAGCTATAAAACTGACTTTCCTTTGAGCTAAGTTGAGAATCTGGAGCATTACAATTGTGGGTTCGATTAAACTCTCAAAATGGCTAGAAAGAGAGAGCTTTCATGTGAAACTCGACAGTCTATTCTTGTTCTTAGAAATGAAGGCTATTCCATGCGAGAAATTGCCAAGAAACTGAAGATTTCTTACAACGGTGTGTACTACTCCCTTCAGAGGACCGCACAAACAGGCTCTAACCAGAGTAGAAAGAGAAGTGGGAGGCCCCGCTGCACAACTGAGCAACAAGACAAGTACATTAGAGTCTTTAGTTTGAGAAATAGACGTCTCACAGGTCCTCAACTGGCAGCTTCGTTAAAGAGGCTCTGTCACCAGATTTTGCAACCCCCTATCTCCTATTGCAGCAGATCGGCGCTGCAATGGAGATAAGAGTAACGTTTTTTTTTTTGTTTTTTTTAAACGAGCATTTTTGGCCAAGTTATGACCATTTTTATATTTATGTAAATTAGGCTTTCTAAAGTACAACTGGGCGTGTATTATGTGCGTACATCGGGGCGTTTTTACTTCTTTTACTAGCTGGGCGTTGTGACGAGAAGTATCATCCACTTCTCTTCACAACGCCCAGCTTCTGGCAGTGCAGACACAGCGTGTTCTCGAGACAAGTGGGACAGGACATGAGTATCAGTCCCTCTCTCACCCACCAGCCTAAGGGGCACCTCGAATACTTCTCCCTCCAGTGTCTCCTTATTAAAGGCAGTAAAACTAAGGGGGTGCTCCTGCTGGTCTGGCTATTTTACCACAATTTTTTTTATTTTGACTGCTCTTATTACTATGTCCTGCCACATACGGCTGTTACATTCATATTTCTGCACCGTGATATGGGCATGATCTTTATTTATTTTTTGAGGATCTCTAATAATCGAGCTGTTCCTTATCAATACACCATGGGCTTTGTTAGTTTTGTTCGGGTTCTTACTGGACGTAGTACACCCGACAATACTTCTGGAAATACTGACCTCATTTTGGGGATTGGTGATCCTTTACTGTTCCTATAGATGGACACTGCCCCTCTATATATTCTGTAGGTGATTGGTTGTTTTGTGCACATATCGGTTCCTACCTTGCCGGGCAGGGGCCTGTTATGGTGTACCGCGTCACTTGGCACATTCGTCCCTCATATAAGGATTGATGGAGCTAAAGAGACGTTGTACAACCAGTCACTGAAAAAAAAAAGCTTGTCTTGACAGCCCTGCAGGTGTTCTTCTATCTAGTGAACAGACTCGCGTTTGCAACATAGTTGGATACATTTTCCTCCATTTGTATATATTGCCCTTCACTCCAGTACAGATTATTTTTTCCGCTATTATTTGTTACACATCAGACCAGAATGATGTCAACGGCTTCAGAATGAAACAAATATGGGACAAACTGCTTTGTTAGCAAGACAGTCATATCGACAGTCAAATGCATTTCTAGGCACATGCCTCCCTTATTAGAAAATAGCATCGCTTTTCTTCTGTACGGCCCCCCCAAGATAAGAATGCAATATATTTCTAACACAGCAGCCGTTTTACACAGATATATTTTTCCATCACTTCATTTGAAAATGTATTTAAAATTTGCCTAAAAAATATATATCCATATTTATCTGAGAATTCCCATTCCTCCTTTTTAAATTTTTGCGTTGTATCTCTACACCCCTAGATAAATACCTTAAGGGGTGTAGTTTTCTAAATGGGGTCGTTAATGGGGAGTTTCTATCATTCTGGTAGTTCAAAACCTCTCCAAATATACAGTGGGGCCTAAAATGTTTTCAAGCAAAATTAGTCCTGAAAGCCTCCGTGTGCTCCTTCTCTTTCGGGCCCTGCCGTGTGTCCAGGCTATGCATTAGGGTCACAATGGGGGCATTTTTAAAAACAGGAGAAACAGGGTGATAGATTTTGGGGTGTGTTTCTTCTTTCTCATGGTCGCTTTACACAGAAATCAATCTTCAAAGTGATACTTTTATGAAAAAAATAATTTTTTACGCCTGCTTTTTCATGAATTCTTACAAAAAAAACTGAGGTCAAAATACTTACAACACCCCTTAATAAATACCTTAAGGGGTGTAGTTTTCAAAATGGGGTCAGTTGTGGGGGTTTCCATCACTGAGACCTATGAGCCTCTGAAAACCTGGCTTGGTGCAGGAAAACAAAATGTACTTCAAAATTTATAAAATTATTACTAAATTTGTAGGTCTTCTAAATTGCTCAAAAATTATTATTTTTTTCTTCAAAAGTGCTGCCAAAATAGAGTAAAGAGATGGAAATATATATTTAATAAAAAAAAATTGTACAGTATGTATGTACATATGTGACATTGCAGTTAAAAATAGGGAAAAATTATAATTTTTACAAAATTTCATTAATTTTTCTATTTTTTTAATTCCGCAGATCGTATCAGTCTACTTTTACCACTAAAATAAAGTACAACATGTGACGAAAAAACAATGTCAGAATTACTTGGATATTCAAAACTTTCGCAGAGTTATTCTCTGATAAAGTCAGACATACCAGATTTGACAAATCTGGCTTGGTCATTAAGGGGTTAACTAAACTAATCTTCCCTAAAAATTATATATTTTTTTTCTCCTGATTCGAAGTAGCAATCTGGATTAACATTCAAACAGGAACTCCACATATTGCCATAGGTGCTGTGTGTTACATTCGAGGCACATACCAACAGAAATATACCCTGCCTACACACACTGAGCTATTCCGTTTTAGCTTAGTGTCCGGAGCAGGCATAGGAGTCTCTACCAAGTATTTTTTATTTTTATTTTTTAATTAACCCTTTCGTGACCAAGGGTCGTTGATGCCCGTGTCCAGGTAAAACTTTCCATTTCTGATGTGAACTTCTTTAAACGATAATATCTTTGCAACCGCTTTGAATATCCTAACTATTTTAACTTTTTTTTTTACAAGATTTATGATGCTTTAATTTTCTAGATTAGTTTAATTCCATGTTTTACATTTTTATTATGAGTAGACAAATCCCTAAAAATGTGAAAAAACACTTATATTAAAGGAAGTGTCACCAAAAATTTTTTTTTTATATCAGTTTGATGTTAGTGTTTTATTAAAAACGTTTAGATTTATTTGTGTTACTTTTTTTAATTTTTTTACTTTTTCTTCCCTATGGGGGCTGCCATTTTTGTTTCCATTTCTGTATGTGTCGATTAACGGCACATACAGACATGGAATACGGCAGCTACAGTCCCATAGTGAAGTCGAACGGGGCCCGTTCCAGCCACTATGGTGTACGCCGTCTGTGTGGGAACGGCGCATGCGCCGCTCCCACACAGTCCAAGTTGAACTGTGTGCCGTCCGGCGCCATTTTTCTGTGGACCGGAAGTTGCGGCCGGACAGTAAGATTACTACTTCCGGCCGCGGCTTCCGGACTTGTGCACTTGGAGCAGCGGCAGCAGACGGAGCGGACGGACCGGAGGGAGCGGCGGCGACTGGAGCAGGTAAGTGATTTCTATGTATGTTCGTGTTTCAGTGTGTGTTTACTACTGTATGTAAACCTACTACACTGTGTGTTAGCTCAAAAAATGGCGACACACAGTGTAGGAGGTTTGACCGTTCAATCCCCTCGTTTCTCCCGGCACCAGCCAGGATAAAAGAGGGGGGGATTCTGAGAGCTTACTAGAGCGAGTGAGTTTTTCCCAATTTTGCAGCATAAAGCAATGTGGTTGCTTTACCACATGCAATGCTGCAATTTTGGGAATTGCTCCATCTAGTGACCAGCACTGGGAAATGTTATAAATTCGAATCTAATTTATAATATTTCCTGACTCGTGAAAAAAATAAAAAAAATTAGAACAATGTTTAATCGCCTACACACTAATTGTTTAAAGAGGCTCTGTCACCAGATTTTGCAGCCCCTATCTGCTATTGCAGCAGATAGGCGCTGCAATGTAGATTACAGTAACGTTTTTATTTTTAAAAAACGAGCATTTTTGGCCAAGTTATGACCATTTTCGTATTTATGCAAATGAGGCTTGCAAAAGTACAACTGGGCGTGTTTACAGTAAAAGTCCAAGTGGGCGTGTATTATGTGCGTACATCGGGGCGTGTTTACTACTTTTACTAGCTGGGTGTTGTGTATAGAAGTGTCATCCACTTCTCTTCACAACGCCCAGCTTCTGGCAGTGCAGATCTGTGACGTCACTCACAGGTCCTGCATCGTGTCGGCACCAGAGGCTACAGATGATTCTGCAGCAGCATCGGTGTTTGCAGGTAAGTCGATGTAGCTACTTACCTGCAAATGCTGATGCTGCTGCAGAATCAAGTGTAGCCTCTGGTGCCGACACGATGCAGGACCTGTGAGTGACGTCACAGTGCTGCACTGCCAGAAGCTGGGCGTTGTGAAGAGAAGTGGATGACACTTCTATACACAACGCCCAGCTAGTAATAGTAGTAAACACGCCCCGATGTACGCACATAATACACGCCCAGTTGTACTTTTACTTTTCAACACGCCCAGTTGTACATTTGCAAGCCTCATTTGCATAAATACGAAAATGGTCATAACTTGGCCAAAAATGCTCGTTTTTAAAAAATAAAAACGTTACTGTAATCTACATTGCAGCGCCGATCTGCTGCAATAGCAGATAGGGGCTGCAAAATCTGGTGACAGAGCCTCTTTAACTAAAAAAAAAATTTTTTGCTAGCAACACATTCCGTTTAACATTTAACAAGCTCCAAGGGCCTTTACCAAGTTGATTGCAGAGATGACTTCGTACATCAGGACGAGGGACATCCTCCTGATTCCTTATCTGGACAATTTTTGTGGCCATAAACTTTAACTTGCCTTCCAATATTTCACATTTTTTCCCAAATGTGATATTTATTTATTTTTGAAATTTTGTGGGCATATTTAGCTACAATGTTTTGTAACCAGAGGATCTCCTTATCCTGTTGTCCAATCCTCTCCCCACAGTCTATTTCTCCCCCACCAATATAGTCTGACCCCTCTCTAACCTGACTACCTCCTTCATTTTCTACATTGACCTCAGCCCTAGTATAAATACTCCGCCACCCCAGCTAGAATTCTCTCCCCCAGCACAGCGGACCCCCTTTCATTTAGGTGCAAATCATCTGCAGAATACAGTTTGTACCCCAACGAAAAGTCAGCCCAGTGCTCAAGGAACCCAAAGCCTTCTCCTCTACACCAAGACTTTTTTTTTTTTTTTTAGTTAGTTAGTTAGTGTATACATGATTAGACATTGTTAGAATTTTTTTACATTTTTTCACAAGTCAGGAAATATTATAAGTTAGACTCTAATTTATAACATTTCCCTGTGCTGGTCACTAGAGGGAGCAATTCCCAAAATTGCAGCAGTGGCATGTGGTAAAGCAACCACATTGCTTTATGCTGCAAATTTGGAATAAACACACACGCTCTACTGAGCTCACAGAATCCCCCCTCCCTTATCCTGGCTAGTGCCGGGAGAAAGGAGGGGATTGAATGTACAAACCTCCTACACTGTGTGCCGCCATTTTTTGAGCGAATACAGTGTAGTAGGTTTACATACAGTGGTAATCACACACTAAAACACGTACATACACAGAAATAACTTACCTGCTCCTGCCGCCGCCGCTCCCTCCGGTCTGTCTGCTCCCTCCGCTCCTAGTGCTTGCTTCAGAACAAATGTCCAGAAGTCGTGACCGGAAGTAGTCATCTTAATGTCCGGCCGCGGCTTCCGGTCCACAAGAAAATGGCGCTAGATGTCGCTCGGCTGAAGACCTTCCATTTGGACTGTGTGGGAGCGGCGCATGCGCCGTTCCCACACAGATATGGCGTACACCATAGTGAATGCGAACGGCTCCCGTTCGCATTCTCTATGGGGATGTATGTGCCGTATTCCATCTCTGTATGTGTCGTTAATCGACACATACAGAGATGAAAAATAAAAATGGCAGCCCCCATAGTGAAGAAAAAGTTAGAAAAAATAAAACAGAACACAAACACAAATACATTTTTTTTAAATAAAACCCTAAAAGCAAATTGATCTAAAAATTTTTTTTTTTTCGTGCCACCCTTCCTTTAAGCCATGCGTTTAAAGCTGCTTGTCACCAGATTATAAGTGGCCTATCTTGTACATGATGTGATTGGCGCTGTAATGTAGATTACAGCAGTGTTTTTTATTTAGTGCACAGCAGAAAAAAAGGGTTTTAACCCCGGGCCTGAAAAGACCTTAAAGGGAATGTGACGCTAGAAAGATTTTTTTTTTTTATTTAGTTAAACAATTAGTGTATAGGTGATTAAACATTGTTTTAATTTTTTTCACGAGTCAGGAAATATTCTAAATTTAGATTCTAATTTATAATATTTCCCAGTGCTGGTCACTAGATGGAGCAATTCCAAAAATTGCAGCATTGCATGTGGTAAAGCAACCACATTGCTTTATGCTGCAAAATTTGAGAAAACTCACTCGCTCTAGTGAGCTCTCAGAATCCCCCCCTCCTTTATCCTGGCTAGTGCCGGGAGAAACGAGGGGATTGAACGGTCAAACCTCCTACACTGTGTGTCGCCATTTTTTGAGCTAACACACAGTGTAGTAGGTTTACATACAGTAGTAATCACACACTAAAACACGTACATACACAGACTTAACTTACCTGCTCCAGTCGCCGCCGCTCCCTCCGGTCCGTCTGCTACCGCCGCTCCAAGTGCACAAGTCCGGAAGCCGCGACCGAAAGTAGTAATCTTACTGTCCGGCCGCGACTTCCGGTCTACAGGAAAATGGCGCCGGACGGCGCACAGTTCAACTTGGACTGTGTGGGAGCGGCGCATGCGCCGTTCCCACACAGACGGCGTACAGCATAGTGGATGGAACGGGCCCCGTTCGCATTCACTATGGGACTGTAGCTGCCGTATTCCATGTCTGTATGTGTCGTTAATCGACACATACAGAAATGGAAAAAAAATGGCAGCCCCCATAGGGAAGAAAAAGTTCGAAAATAAAAAAAAGTAAAACACAAACACACAAATAGAAAAGTTTTTAATAAAACACTAAAATCAAACTGATGTAAAAAAAAATTTTTTTTCGTGGCACTGTTCCTTTTAATGACCAGCTCATTTTTTCTGTTTTTGCCTCTGTCTTTCAGCAGCCATAACGTTTTTATTTTTTTGTTGATCTGGCTGTATGAGGCCTTGTTTTATGCGAGAGAAATAGTATTATTTTTTTTTTCCTGTAGTTTGGGTGTCAATTTTTTTTTATTTTTTTTTTTTAACGGAGTGAATATAGGAAAAAGCGATTCTCGCCATGGTTTTTCTTTATTTTTTTTATACTGTTCGTTTCACGCTAAATAACCCATTAAATAAATTCAGGTTATTACGGTTGTGTAGATACCTAATATGTGTAGGTTTTTTGTTTTTATGTAATGTGGGGGCAATAAAATATATTTTATACAAAATGACTTTTTTGGACTTAATGATTAAGGGATAACTTTTTATTTTACTTTTATTTTTTACTAATGTATTAGCATACTACTGTATGCTAATACATTACACTGTGTCACTATGACACAGGCTATTAGGACAGCACATGGTGTGCCCGAACAGCAAGCAAACGGAACGGACAGCCCTGGGGTCCTTTGTAGGTCCCCAGGGCTGACTGCAGAGGGATTCCCCGGTCTTTGATCGGATCACCTGTAGTCCCTGTGATGCGATCAAAGAGGGGTATTCCCTTTGATCATGCCGTGGTCACGGACCGTGGCAATCAAAGTGTTAAACAGCTGGGGTCTGCATGTTTCCGACCCCAGCTATGTTCAGGAGGCTCCTCTGAAATCAGGAGCTGTTCGTTACAGCTCCTGCTTAGAGGATGAGCGCTCACCAGCCTGATCTACAGCGGCGCCAAAAGACGTCGTCGTAGACTGGGGACCTGCACCGCCTGCCGTAAAGACAGTGGGCGGTTGGGAAGGATTTAAATTGTATCAGTAGTTGAAACACAAGCTGCAAATTGAAAATAGCGAGGTCGTTTTTTGTGTGCAAACACTCAATCTGTTAACAGAATCACACACAACAGCAACTCCACTTTTTTTTTTTTTTAGAGGCTCTGTCAACAGATTTTGCAACCCCTATCTGCTATTGCAGCAGATCGGCGCTGCAATGTAGATAAGAGTAAAGTTTTTATTTTTAAAAAACGAGCATTTTTGGCCAAGTTATGACCATTTTTGTATTTATGCAAATGAGGCTTGCAAAAGTACAACCGGGCGTGTTTACAGTAAAAGTACAACTGGGCGTGTATTATGTGTGTTACATCTGGGTGTGTTTACTACTTTTACTAGCTGGGTGTTCTGACGAGAAGTATCATCCACTTCTCTTCAGAACGCCTAGCTTCTGGCAGTGCAGACACAGCGTGTTCTCGAGAGATCACGCTGTGTCGTCACTCACTTCCTGCCCCAGGTCCTGCATCGTGTCGGCCACATCGGCACCAGAGGCTACATTTGATTCTGCAGCAGCATCAGTGTTTGCAGGTAAGTAGCTACATCGACTTACCTGCAAACGCCGATGCTGCTGCAGAATCAAATGTAGCCTCTGGTGCCGATGTGTCCTCGCTCGTCCGACACGATGCAGGACCTGGGGCAGGAAGTGAGTGACGTCACAGCGTGATCTCTCGAGAACACGCTGTGTGTCTGCGCTACCAGAAGCTGGGCGTTCTGAAGAGAAGTGGATGATACTTCTCGTCAGAACGCCCAGCTAGTAAAAGTATTAAAAACGCCCCGATGTACGCACATAATACACGCCCACTTGGACTTTTACTTTAAACACGCCCACTTGGACTTTTGCAAGCCTCATTTGCATAAATACAAAAATGGTCATAACTTGGCGAAAAATGCTCGTTTTTTAAAAATAAAAACGTTACTGTAATCTACATTGCAGCGCCGATCTGCTGCAATAGCAGATAGGGGTTGCAAAATCTGGTGACAGAGCCTCTAACTCCACTTTCTTTTTTAACTCCACTTATGCACTTGTCCAGTGAATACAATGTATCTACTTCTGTGATAAATACTTATCAGATTACGCACGGACTGGTTTTTGAGTTTCTTCGCTGGTCCTTGTTTATGAGGCTGCAATGTCAGTAAATTACAATCTCTGCTCGAAATACAATTTCTTTTAGAAACCAGCTTATATTGATGGTCAAATTCTCACCCAGGATGATAATGTAAACTGGTTATTCACATTTCTGTCTATCAATAGGTCTCTTCTCGACAAGATATAGCTGATGATGATATGCTGGAATTTTCCCATATCCCAACCAAAAAGATGAAGATCACAGCTGCCAACACTATGCCAAAAAGGGTAATTTCGACACTTAATTTGTTTTTTTCTCTTTTTTAGGAACAAGCCATCTAGAAATTAATTCGAAAAGTAAAGTAAGGCTACATTCACACGACAGTGAAAAACAGCAGTGTGATGGCCGTTTTTATAACTGCCGTCACACGGCCGTTTCAGAACATTGAAGTTCAATGGGTGTATTCACACGGACAGTTTTTTAACTGATCCTGGCAGAGGACTTCCCGCACACAGCGCTACTTTGAACGCTGAGCCCGGGGAAGTCCCTTTCAGCTATGGAGTTCCCGGCCAGAGCATCGCAAGATCTCTGTCCGGGAATTCCTGTCTTGGGAAAGCCCTTGACGTCACTGTCCATATGCACCCCCCCGGAATAGGGCGCCGCTGTAGCTACCTGCAGGATCAGATTCCCCGGCGGCCAGACCCCGCTCTTGACGGAAGCCCCCGACGTCACTATCCATATATGGACAGAGACGTCAAGGGGTTACTCGTGGAGTGGAGTCACAGGCCAGAGGGGACTCTGGGCACTATCTGTGTGGGCTGTAAAGGGATGTGTTTTCTATCTCTAGGGGACTATCTCTTCCCTCCGTGGGGGGGGGGGGGGGGGGGTGAGACAGTGGTCACATCCAATGCATTCTCACTGCTTGCCCCCCCAGTCCATGCCAGGTAATGAGGTTCCATGGGGGGAGCCATGCCCCCCCCCCCCCACTTGCACGTGCATGAGCATGTGATGTCATACAGATGTGCACGGACAAGGTATAAGAGGGTCAACAAGCATGCTGATCACTCTTGCTCCTGTCTCCTGCTCACCAGACACCTACAGCACTCACTTCCTGCTCACCAGACACCAACAGACCTCTTTACCTCATGCACCGCTAAGTATCTTTCCTTTCTCTCTCCTCTTTCCTACCCTTTCTCCCCATAACCCCTTTCCCTGGTAACACTTTTCCTTCCCTGGTTTACAGATTTCCCCTCGTATTTAATATCCTGAGTGTATAGGGAAAGTTGGGGGTGGGCCACAGGAGAAAGCATGAATGCTGAAATATACCTTTATTTACTATGTAGTCGTATACACTTAGTAGCAAAACAATTAACGAAATTACCTTAACCCCTTAATATCAAAGGTCTTTTAAACCTTCATGACCGAGCAATTTTTTAAGTTTTTCCATCGTCTCATTCAAAAATCTATAAAGTTTTTTATTTTTGCGTCTACATAGCTGTAAAGGACCTTTTTTTTTTTTGTGGGACAAGTTTTATAATCGCACCATTTTGGGGTACAAATAACATAATAACTTTATTCAGTGGGTCATTACGATTGCGGCGATACCAAATTTCTATGGATTTTTTTTTACGTTTTACTTCCTTTTTTTTCAAAATTATTTGCTTTTGTGTCACCATATTAAGAGCCTTAACGTTTTTATTTTTTAACCGATGCAGCTGTATGACGGCTTATTTTTTGCGGGACGACTTAGTTTTTATTGGTACCATTTTGGAGTAGATGCGACGGTTTGATTAAATTCTTTTGAAGGCCGGATGAACAGAAAACAGCAATTCTGGCGTTTTTTTTATTCTATATTTTACGTCGTTCAACCGTGTGGGTTAAATAATTTAATAGTTTTATAGTTGGGTTCGTTACAGACGCGGTGATACCAAATATGAGTAACCTTTTACTTTTTTTCATAATGAAGTATTTTGTAAGGGGAAAAAGTGGGGGGTTTTATTTAATTTTTTTACTTGGGACATTTATTTATTTCAAACTTTATTTAACTTTTTTTTTACTTTTGTGTTTAGTCCCTCTGGGGGACTTTACTGTGCAAACTTTTGATCGCTATTATAATACACTGCAATACTTCTGTATTGCAGTGTATTATTGCCGGTCAGTGTAAAACTGACAGGCACCTGTTAGGTCATGCCTCCGGCATGGCCTAACAGGCAATTACTAAAGGCAGACCCAGGTTGCCATAGAACCCATCGGCGCCCCGTTGTTCACACGTGGATGCCAGTGGGGTTAGAGGGAGCCCCCTCCCTCTAAAATCAGTCAGATGCGGCGCTCGCTATTGAGCGCCGCATCTGAGGGGCTGCTAGTGGTCTCCGATCGTTGCCCTGAAGCCCGAGGCTGTTACTAACAGCCCGGGCTTCAGCAGCACCCCACACGATGCGGGGGAAGTTCTTCTGAATTGCTGACGTGAAAAGGCGGCGCTTCAGAAGAACTACCCTGAACGGCCGACGTAAAAACACTATACGCCGGTCGTTAAAGGACCAGTGTCACGGAAAAAACATTTTTTTACACCAATTTGCTTTTATTGTTTCATTAAACATTTTTTTATTTATTTGTGTTTGTGTTTTACTTTTTTTTATTTTTTCACTTTTTCTTGTCCATGGGGGCTGCCATTTTTTTTTCCTTCTCTGTATGTGTCGATTAACGACACATACAGACATGGAATACGGCACATACAGTCCAATAGTGAATGCGAACGGGGCCCATTCCATCCACTATGCTGTACGCCGCCTGTGTGGGAACGGCGCATGCGCCGCTCCCACACAGTCCAAATAGAACTGTGCGACGTCCGGCGCCATCTTCTTGTGGACCGGAAGTCGCGGCCGGACAGTAAGATTACTACTTCCGGTCGCGGCTTCCGGACTTGTGCACTTGGAGCGGAGGTAGCAGACGGACCGGAGGGAGCGGCGGCGACTGGAGCAGGTAAGTTAAGTCTGTGTATTTACGTGTTTTAGTGTGTGATTACTACTGTATGTAAACCTACTACACTGTGTGTTAGCTCAAAAAATGGCGACACACAGTGTAGGAGGTTTGACCGTTCAATCCCCTCGTTTCTCCCGGCACTAGCCAGGATAAAGGAGGGGGGATTCTGTGAGCTCACTAGAGCGAGGGAGTTTTCTCAAATTTTGCAGCATAAAGCAATGTGGTTGCTTTACCACATGCAATGCTGCAATTTTGGGAATTGCTCCATCTAGTGACCAGCGCTGGGAAATATTATAAATTCGAATCTAATTTATAATATTTCCTGACTCGTGAAAAAATTAGAACAATGTTTAATCACCTATACATTAACTGTTTAACTAAAAAAAAAAGCGACACATTCCCTTTAAGGGGTTAACTAAAGTTAATACAAGATAAAGGTAGGGGAAACTAGGCATAACCCTAGTGACCCTGATATAAAGGAGGTAGCCTATATTGTACATGATATGATCGGCGCTGTAATGCAAATTACAGCAGTGTTTTTTTATTTAGAAAAACGATCATTTTTGACGGAGTTATGACCTATATTAGCTCATTAACTAAACTCATTAGCATAAAGCTAATATAGGTCATAACTCTGTCAAAAATGATCGTTTTTCTAAATAAAAAAACACTGCTGTAATCTACATTACAGCGCCGATCACATCATGTACAATATAAGGAATTTATAATCTGGTGACAGCCTCTTTAACATCCGCACAAAATCTGAGCCCTGAGAGCTTCATGCCATGGGTTTCCATGACTGAGCATCTGCATACAGGCCTTTCAATGCCATGCATGGGATACAGTGGTGTAAAGAAGTGATCCCCAACCACCGGGCTGCGGATCATTTGGTACCAGGCTGCGGTATCTGTTATCCACCCCGGTGGCCGCAGGGAATTTCAGGTGAAAAACCGCACCAAACTGTGGTGCAGTTCTTTGCCCGCAATGTCTGCTGTGGAAAACTGCTGAGCAACTGCTGAATCCTTCAACCCAGGAGACCGCTGCAGCCTGTGATTTGGCTGCAGTGGCGGTCACATGGGATGAAAACTCATCCGAGGAGGCTGGCCTGGAGGAAGAACACAAACTTCTGGGTAAGCATAAGTTGTTTCGTTTTTTTGTTTTGTTTTTTTTAACGCATTAACTGCTATTTGTTGTGGGTTTTACCTCCCTATTGAATTCAATGGGGAAAACCCACAGCAACTGATGCGGAATAAAACTGCACCGCATGTCAATTACTGAGCAGTTCCTCCGCTCACTATCTACGCAGCATGTGGATGAGATATGTTCTATCTCATCCACTTTGCTGCTACAGTTTTATGCTGTGGATTTTACGTTATCAATTCTGTTGTGGAGAATCTGCGGTATTTACACTTCGAGTGAACTGGCTCTAACCCTCCCCAACTACACACACACACGCGCACTCTTTTCTGGATGGTTGGGCAAAAATTTCCAGATAAACCCCTAAGTCTCCTAGAAAGCCTTCCCAAAAGATTGTTAGGTGTTTTAGCTGCAAATGGGGGACCACCTCCATATAAATGCCTATGGTTTTAGAATAAAAGATCATAAAAGCTCCTGTAGGTGTCCCAATTCTTTTGTCCATATAGTGTAGTTACATATGTTGAAAAAAAAGACACCGGTCCATCAGGTTTAACCTTTCTCAATCAATCACACATCAAGAGGTTTTCCCATCTTGGACAATTCTGGCAGCCACAGGATCCATAAATGTCCGATAGTTGCAGGTTTTTCATCTGGGACCCGCACCTATTTCTAGAACGGGGCCCCCTAAACCCCATTCTACCCTGCTCGGCTCCCACTGCTTTAAGGCCGCCTCCTGATTAGGTGGTTTTGAGTTACAAAAACAGCCAAGCTCGCTGAGCTTCGCTTTTTCCATAACTCCCATAGAAGTGAAGGGGTACAGCGTCGCACAGCGACCTGTGCTGTTTCCGTATCGCCCGTGTGCCAGAAACGGCCTAGCTCGCTGTGCTACGCTGTTTGTTACTCCCATTCACTGCTATGGGAGTCACGGAAACAGCTCAGCCCAGCTGTTTCCCCAAATTCCGACCACCTAATCAGGAAGTGCCCGGGAAGCAGCGGAAGCCGAGCAAGGTAGAACGGGGTATAGGGGTCCCCGTTCTAAAGAACGGTGCTGGTCCTGTGGATATGCCATAAATGTCTAAGATGGGAAAACCCCTTTAAATAAGCATCTAGCCCTTTTTTAAATGTTGACAAATTGTCTGCCATCACTACCTCTTCAGGAAGGGCATTTCAAAGTTTGACTACTTTAGCTGTAAAGAATACTTTTCTTTATAGAGGTCTAAAACACCTTTCTTCCACACGCAATGAATGTCCCCTGATCCCTTGTAAAGCTCTTGGAAAGAACGAATTGTCTTATTTTTTTTATTTATTTTTATAGACCACACATACTTATACATGTTAATAAAATCACCTCTAAGGCCTAATGCACACAACCGTAAAAATCGGTAATTGCGGGCCTTAATTTTTTTTACCCCCTAAAATCTTATTTGCTTTTGCAGCTGCTGCTTGACATTTAGTAGTGCTGCTTATCTTATACCCAGGTCCTTCTCTTGTGCTGTTATCTACAGTTTTATTGCATCTAATGTAAATGCATTAATACTATTACTTCTGCCTAGGAGCATTACTTTACATTTATTAACATAAAAATTCAACTGCCTTGTTGTTCCAATGCTGGTAACTTATATAGGTCTTTTTGGAATATTTTTCAATCAAGCTGAGTTTTAAGTTTCCTACTAATGGTTTTTAATCTACTACCTCTGTAGCCCCAGTACAAGGCTCTTGTGTGGTACAGTATCAAATGCTTTTGCAAACTACAGCTATACCCCAATGCCGTCCTGCCAGAGGTCTCCTGATGACCTCTACTAGGTTGTGGCTGAGGCCTGCGCTGACCATGGCAATAGAGTAGCACTTGCATGAGCCACCTGGTAGGCAGCATAGGATATACTACAACTGCCAACCACTGCAGGTGTAGTATTTTCTTTCTGCCTACCAGGAGTTTCATGTAATTGATACTCTGTTGCCATGGTCCACACAGGCTTCAGCTGTGACCTAGGAGTCAGTTTATGAAATATCCGCATTCAGGTAAGTACAGTTTTGGGAAGATTTAGAGCTCCATTGGACCAACCAAAAGCTGGAATATAATTATTTAGTAGGAGGTTTCACTTAAAGCAATTTCTAGATTACTGTCAAACTTTTTTATTTCTTAAGACCCAATGCACACAGCTGTATCACATCACCCATAGAGGGGCATAGGGCTTTACTCTTATTCTCTAGTCCTCAGATTTCATATGAAGACATACTGAGGTTTTTTTTTGTCATAATCCTTACAAATCTAACAGAACAAAAGAATAATTGTAGTATGCCCCACCACATACTGTATTATGGCGCTGTTCTCCCCTTAAAATATTGCTTCTAGTGGAAAAGTTTTCCAACATACAGCACCCAGCAGAGCATAGTACAGGGGCTCAATGTCCCGCTAAACAGTTTGCGTATGGTTCTGCCATGTGCATGGGACCTTCAGCTGTGTTAGAGATTTTTTTTACACGTTTGGTTTTGAAAGCGAGCTTTACTTTTCCAGCACTAAGTTTCCCCTTATACCTCTGTACAGTACCATATTCTCTAACCTCCCTAATGTGACGAAATCTATAAAAAAAAAAAACTTCACCTCCGTAAAAACCTCTTTGGAAAATCTTAGGCATGCAGAAGCATGGGCCCTTAGTTTTATGTGGGTGCCCTACTTAGAATCTGGAATATGGCAGCGTGCTTGTGCTATTTGTTCCAGACTCTCCACCAACAGTATACATATGGCTAAAGAAAATAGTAATTTGTAGTCTGGAGATGCAAATAATTTTAGCATTCCAGTGTAAAAATATTATTTTCTATTTTTTTTTTTTTAATCTGTTTGATTTTACTTATTTTGTAGCCTGGATTGTCCGGAAACTCATTCTCACTTGCGCAAACGTTACCTCTCACTAAAGTGGTGCAGAATGATACATACACAGCTCCCGTTTCTACACATTCTGCCTCTTCAGCACCTTTACTACGCACGAAGACTTTAACCAATGTGTCACGGACACTTGTCACAAAGGAGGCTAGTTCTTCAGTACAGCCGACTCCAACAGAGGTGAGAATCGCATGCATCAAATAAACTTGTGTTTAGCAGTAACTTCTATCGTTGACACTATTTATTCAGAGGCAAAATCATTCAGAATTGTGATTTATAATGTCAAACCCCTCCGTCCCAGAATGCACAGCTACATCCGTAGTGGTAAGCGGTTCCTGCGAATTGCCGTACAGTTGCGGCACGTGGGTGTGTCGCGAGCTCAGGTCTTGAGCCCGCATTATCAACAGCAGGAGCCAGCTGTAATATATAGCTGGGCTCCTCCAATAGCAAACGCCGGTCCCAGCCATTTAGCGTATTAGATGCCGTGGTTAATAGTCACCACGGCATCGAAGTTGTTGACAGGAAAAGGGGCTCCCTCCGTACCCCATTGGCCCTCCACAAGTGATAGTGTGGTGCTGATGGGCTGATATGGCAACCAGAGGCCTAAAAATGGCCACCTGGTCTGCCATGTGCAGAATCTAACTAGGTCTTGGCAGGGCTTAATAGACTGCTTGTCCGTGGAAATCTCACAGTTCTAATACCTTGCAATACATAAGTAGTCTAATGTATTTTACCAGTGTTTAGAAAATTAGGCCAAATGTGACTAAAGTGGGACTAAAAAAACCAACAATGTTTTAGAAAACTAAATTAAAGTTTGAAGTAGTAAAACAAATTTTGTTCATTTCATTAGGGGACACAGACCGTGGGTATATGCTGTTGCCACTAGGAAGTTTGACACTAAAAAATAAAGTGGGCCCTCCTACAGGATATACCCTGCCCACAGACATTGAGCTATTCAATCTAATAATAATCTTTATATAGCGCCAACATATTACGCAGCACTTTACAATTTAGAGGGAACATGAAACAAACAATATCAGACATTACATAGTGACAAAGTTAATTTACAATTCAAATCTGAGTGAGGACACTGCTCGCAAGAGCTTACAATCTATGAGGACATAAGGGAGACACAAAGTGTAACAGTGCAGCAGAGTCTCTACCAAATGTTTTATTTTGTATTTTTTCCATTCTCCGCAAGAAAACTTGCACACAAGTTTGACAGTCTCCCTGTTGTCCCCTCCTTGGCGGGCACACGGTCTCATTAGATAGATGTGTTTTTCAAAACAAATCACACTAGTTATCAGCGTCAGAGCGCCTTAGATTAGTTAGGAGATAGGGAATTAATATACTTGTTACAGAGCCTCTTTAAAGAGGCTCTGTCACCAGATTTTGCAACCCCTATCTGCTATTGCAGCAGATCGGCGCTGCAATGTAGATTACAGTAACGTTTTTATTTAAAAAAAACAAGCATTTTTGGCCAAGATATGGCCATTTTTGTATTTATGCAAATGAGGCTTGCAAAAGTACAACTGGGCGTGTTGAAAAGTAAAAGTACAACTGGGCGTGTATTATGTGCGTACGTCGGGGCGTTTTTACTACTTTTACTAGCTGGGCGTTCTGATGAGAAGGATCATCCACTTCTCTTCAGAACGCCCAGCTTCTGGCAGTGCAGATCTGTGACTTCACTCACAGGTCCTGCATCGTGTCGGCACCAGAGGCTACAGTTGATTCTGCAGCAGCATCAGCATTTGCAGGTAAGTAGCTACATCGACTTACCTGCAAACGCCGATGCTGCTGCAGAATCAACTGTAGCCTCTGGTGCCGATGTGTCCTCGCTCGTCTGACACGATGCAGGACCTGGGGAAGTGACGTCACAGCGTGATCTCTCGAGAACACGGCTGTGTCTGCACTGCCAGAAGCTGGGCGTTCTGAAGAGAAGTGGATGATACTTCTCATCAGAACACCCAGCTAGTAAAAGTAGTAAAAACGCCCCGATGTACGCACATAATACACGCCCAGTTGTACTTTTACTTTTCAACACGCCCAGTTGTACTTTTGCAAGCCTCATTTGCATAAAAACAAAAATGGTCATAACTTGGCCAAAAATGCTCGTTTTTTTAAAATAAAAACGTTACTGTAATCTACATTGCAGCGCCTAAATGCTGCAATAGCAGATATGGGTTGCAAAATCTGGTGACAGAGCCTCTTTAAGGGGTCATAATTTCTGTACCCCCGACCCAAATGTTTTGGGGCTCTACACCAACCTTTTTTGTCGTACCGAAAAAGGATGGTTCGGTTGGGCCCATTTTGGATCTCAAGCGTCTTAACGCTCGTGTCGGGGCTGTTCTTTTCGGATGGAATACCTCCGGTCTGTCATAGTATCCATGGAACAGGGGGAGTTTCTTTCCTCAGTGGACATTAAGGATGCGTATCTGCACGTTCCTATTTGCCAGACTCACCAGCACTACCTGCGCTTTGCAGTGCTGTCCCATCATTACCAATTTGTGGTTCAGTCTGGCCACGGCTCCGAGAGTCTTTAGGAAGGTTTTCTCAGTCTTGATAGTGCACCTTCGGACCAGGGGGTTGTTGGTCACCCCGTACCCGGACGACATTTTGATAGTCCTCTTCCAGGGAGGGCGACAAGACTGCACTACTAGACACCCGGAGTTGGTTTGGTTGGATTATCAACCGCTTCAAATCTTGTCTGTCTCCATCCCAGAAGATTGTGTTCCTGGGCATTGCCTTCGATACTCTGTCTGCGAGTGGTTTCCTTCCCCCAGAGCGACTATTGATCCTTCAGAACGGGATTCATTCATTGCAAACATCCACTCCGACTTCACTCTGCCTCTGCTTGAGGGTTTTCAGGAACCTAGCGGCCTCAATTGAGATTATTCCGTTTAGGCAGTTCCACACAAATCCTCTATAGCGGGCATTTTCTCCTTGTGAAAGCGCTCTCTGGACTCCCTGGATGTGAGGTTCAACAACTGGGCCGTCTATTTCCTCAGTTGCAAAAAAGGTGGCTCCCGGGGAGTGGTTTCTTCACCAGGAGGTCTTCAACCAAATATGTCTCCGGTAGGGCCATCCAGAGATGGACCTGATGGCTTCCAGATTTAATAGTCCTGTTCCCTGATTCATCGCCTGAGATCTGGAGGCCTGGGCCGTGGATGCTCTCGTGTTGCCGTGGTCCAACTTCAGTCTCCTGTAGGTCTTTTTCCTCCTCCGGCCCATGGTCAAGGGGATTCCAGCCATACCGATCGTTCCAGATTGGCCACGCTATTGGTGGTACATGGACCGCGTGTTCCTGCTGGCCGATGTCCTGTTGCCCTTGCCTCACCTTCTCTCTGAGACGTCTCTTCCACCAGGATTTTTAAGGTCGCTACGTTTATTCTGAGGGCTCGTGGTCTCTCGGAGAGTGTCCATCTCAAGACTAGGAAGCCGCCTTCAGCCCGCATTTACAATCGTACCTGAAAGGCCTTCCTTCGATGGTGTGAAGATCGCAAACTCCTCCCTTGAGCTTTTCTCTGGTTCCTGAAGGGGTAGGTGTTCTTATTCAGTCGCCCATTGGCGTCTTAAGGCTGACGTCAAAACTTTTTTTTTTTTTCTGCAGTGGGTGGCTCATACGTTTTCCCCTAAGGCCCCTCAATTCCTTCTTGGGATCTCAATTTGGTTTTGGAGTTCTTAGGTAGTGCACTCTAAACCCTTGCGAGACATCTCCCTATGTCTCCTGTCCTGGAAAGTGTTTTTTCTGGTAGTGGCGACCTGCATCCGGAGGGTCTCCAGAATTGGCGGCTCTCTATTTCCGTTCTCCATTTTTTTACTCTCAGGACAAGGCAGTGCTCCGCATGATGCCTGCTTTCCCTCCTAAAGTTTTTTTCGTCTTTTCACATGAATGAGGACATTGTTTTGCCATCCTTTTTATCCATCTGTCATCTGAGGGAGCAGTTCCTCCACAACCTGGATGTCGTCCGCAACTTGTAGACTTATTCGGTCACTGCTTCCTTGCGGAGGTTGGATTCCCTCTCCATCCTACCGGAGGGTCTCAGGAAGAGTTTGGCGTCCCATAAGACCGCTCCTGCTCGCAGGATTTGATTGACTATTCGCAAGCCTTATCAGCTGTTGGAGCCATGTGGTCCACCCACCTTTTTGGGGCATGGCCCACTTTACCAGAGCGGTTAAAGCTTCCTGCGCTGTGCATCATCAGGCCTCTACTCCTCAGCTGTGCAAGGCGGCGACATGGTCTTCTTTGCACACTTTTTGTCAAGTTCTATCAAGTGCATGCCCTTGCATCTGCAGATGCTTCCCTGGGTCTGTGATATAGGTGAACATGAGGACTTCTCTAGGACGTCCTATGGTCTGTGTCCCCCAATGTAATGAATGAGGAAATAGGATTTTTTGAGTACTCACTGTAAAATCCTTTTCTCATTCAGTTCTTGGGGTATACCGCTCCCACCAATTATGTGTTGAGGTTTTCTTTGTGCTTGGTTGTCATTTTGAGGGATTGTCCTCTGTTTGTTTGACATACCTTTTTTCTTACCTTGTATTTGCTTCTTCTCCTGCTTGCGGACAGACTGAATAGCTCTGTGTCTGTGACAGGGGATATCATGTAGGAATGGGCCACTTTTTTATTTCTTAGTATCAAGTTTCCTAGTGGCAACAGCATATACGCATGTTCTGTCCCCCAATGAACTAGATGAGAACACTATTTTACGGTGAGTACTCTACTCATAAAATTTGTTATTTTTTTTTGAGTACTCACTGTAAAATCGTTTTCTCGTCCAGTTCATTGGGGGATATTTTTATAAATGATATATATATATATATATATATATATATATATATATATATTTTTTTTTTAATGTCCCTTCATTAACCCCTTAGTGACCACTAATATGCCTTTTCACGGCGGTCACTAAGGGGCCTTAGGCTAGGCCGCCGCCTTTTCACGGCAGCCCAGTCTAAGCCCTGCACGGGTGTCCCGTTTACTTAGATCGCGGCCATTTAACTTTACAGAGGGAGGGAGCTCCCACTGTCACCAATCGGCGGCCCGCAAATGCAATCGCTGGTCTCCGATGGGGTGTCATGTCAGCCGGGGGCCTAATAAAAGCCCCAGGTCTGCCCTGGGCATATGCCTATAAGTATAGCAAAGCATTATAGCAGCGATCTACAGATCACATGGTAAAGTCCCCTAGTGGGACTAAAAAATAAGTATGTAATGTGAAATAAAAATGATTAATAAAAATAAAAAAAAAATCCCCAGAAAAGGGGGTTTTATTTAGTAAAAGTGAAAAAATAAATGTACACATATATGGTATTGACTCAAAGTTAATGTAATTTAAACCGCAAGGTGAACACCACAAAAAACGACATTGCTATTTTTTTTCCATTGCCCCCCCAAAATAGTAATAAAAGTTAATCAATAGGTCCCATGTACCCCAAAACAGCAGCAATCAAAACTACGTCTCGTCCCGCAAAAAACAAGTCCAAAACATAACTACATTGACAGAAAAATAAAAAAATGACGGCTCTTGGAAAGCAACGATGCAAAAACAAATAATTTTCATTCAAAAGTGTTTTTATTGTGCAAAAGTCGTAAAACATAATAAAAACCTCCACATATGTGGTATTTTCGCAATCGTACCGACCCATAGAATAAAGGTAGCGTGTTATTTACGCCGCACAGTGAACAACGTCAATTTAAAACGCATGGAACAATGGTGGAATTTCAGGGTTTTTTCTATTCTCTTCCCCCCCCCCCACCCCTCAAAAAACAAGTTAATCAAATATGTACCCCAACATGGTGCCATTATAAACTATAACTAATCCCGCAAAAAGCCTCATACAGCTATGTCGACGGAAAAATAAAAGTTATAGCTCTTTGAATGCGACTATAGAAAAACGAAAAAAAATAGCTTGGTCATTATGGCCTAAAATAGGCTGGTCACTAAGGGGTTGATGGGGGACGACAATTGATATTGCCACATTTGTTACAACCTGAACTATATAAAAATGGCACATTTATCACGCTTGTTAAGCGGCGTAAAAAAATAAAACCATGGCAGAATTACACATTATTGCTAACCTGGCCAAAAAAAAAAAAATGGAATAGAAAGTGATTAGTGTCACGTGCCCCAAAGTGGCAAAAAAAAAAAAACGTTTTTCCCGCAAAAAATAGTCCTAACAGCTTTGTTGACAGAAAAATAAAAGGTTATGGCTTTCAGAATAGCAACACCAAAACATGATTTTTTTTTAAAAAGTATTTATTGTGTAAAAGTTGTAAAATATACCGAATTTTGTTATTTTTTTTTGTTTTCTTTTCACAATAATCCTATAGTTACGCAGAATAAAGTGAACAAGTCGTTTATACCGCATGGTGAATGTTTTTAAAGTGTCAGAATTGGTGTTTTTGTCTCCTCCCCTCCCAAAACAGAATTTAAAAAAAATTTATCTAAAAGTTGCATTTACCCCAAAATTCTACCATTAAAAACTACAGCCTCCAAAAAACAAGCCCTCCCACAGCTTTTTTGACGTAAAAATAAAGTTATGGCTCTCAGAATATGGGGACACAAAAAATAAATTATTTGAAACAAAAGTGATTTTTATTGTGCAGACGCTGGAAAGCATAAAAAAATTATATACATATGGCGATGCTAAATGTGCAGAGTGTTCCAAAAGCGGGAAGATTGGGCACCATTTATCAGTGCGACAAAGGTCACATATCTATGTATTTACCCCATTATTATACCCTCTTATTATGCCCTGATCTACCCCGCACAGTTTACATATGCCCCTACATCATAAACTGAAATACTTGAAAACCCCAAACAAAACTACCACTAATCAAAATCTACGCTCCAAAACCCAAATGGTGCTTGCTCCCTCCCTTCTGAGCCCTGCAGCGTGCCCAAACAGCAGTTTACGTCCACATATATATGGCATCGCCATACCCGGGAGAACCGCTTAACAGTTTGAGGTATTTGTCTTCAGTGGCACGTACTGGGCACAACATATTGTGCACTAAAATGGCATATACCTGTGGTCAAAATGCTCCCTACACCCCTTAAAAAATGCTTTGAGGTTTGCAGTTTCCAAAATGGGGGTCACTACTTGGGGGTTTGTTTTACTTTTTGATCCCAGAGCCCTGCCATTGTTGGCCAGTGCCGCGAAAATCACCAAAATAGACCTCGCATGCGCATTTGCGCTTTCACTCCTAAGCACTGTCATATGTCCAGGCAAATGATAAATGCCTTGAGGGGTGTAGTTTACAATATGGGGTGATTTCTCAGGGTTTTACACTCTCTACTCTGGTACCTAAGGCAGCTCTGCAAATGCGACATGGTGCCTCTACACCAGTCCAGCATAATCTGCACTCTAAAAGCCAAATGGCGATCCTTCCATTTTGAGCCCTTCCATGTGCCCAAACAGCAGTTTAGGGCCACAATGGGGTTATTGCCGTAATCGGAAGAAATTGGGAAAAAATATATATATATTTTTCTCCTATTACCCCTTGTGGGGAAAAAAATTGGGTGCAAAACTACATTTTTGGGGAAAAAAATAATTTTTCATTTTAACTGCCTCATTCTAATACAATCTATGAAACACCTGTGGGACCAAAATGCTCACTACACCCCTAGATGATTACCCTGTGGGGCATAGTTTCCAAAATCGAGTCACTTCTACTTTACTTGCACCTCAGGGGCTCTGCAAATGCGACATGGCGCCCAAAAAACAATCAACCAAAATCTACATGCTAAGTAGCACTCCTGCCTTTCTGAGCCCTGCCATGTGTCCAAACAGCAGTTTATTACCACTTCTGAGGTATTGCCGTACTCGGGGAAAAATTGCTTTACAATTGTTGTGGTGCTTTTTCTCCTTTCTCCCTTGTGAAAATGAAAGAAAATTCAACATTTTTGTGGAAAGAATGTAGATTTTCATTTTCACTTCCTAATTCCAACAAATTCAACAGAAAAAGTGGGGTCAAAATGCTCACTATACCGCTAGATAAATTTCATGAGGGGTGTAGTTTCCCAAATAGGGTCACTTTTGCCGGGTTTGCACTATTTTGGCCCCTCAGTGGCTTTCCAAATGTGACATGGCGCCGAAAACAATTCCAGCAATGGCGCTCCATCCGTTCTAAGCCCTGCCGTTTGTCCAAACAGCCGTTTATTACCACATATGGGTTATTGCTGTGCTCAGAGTTTGAGCTAAAACGAAATTTTATTTGAAAAAAAATTGATTTTCAATTTCACGGCATAATTCCCATAAATTCTGAAAAAACAGTGTGGGGTCAAAATGCTAACTATACCCCTAGAAATATTCCTTGAGAGGTGTAGTTGCCAAAATGGGTCACTTTTGGAGGGTTTCTTCTGTTTTGGTCCCTCCAGGGCGTTGCAAACACGACATGGCACTGAAAACTATTCCAGCAAAATCTGCTCTCCAAAGTCAAAATGGTGCTCCTTCCGTTGTGAGCCCTGCCGTGGGTCCAAACCGCAGTTTATTACCACTTATGGGGCACTGCCGTAATCGGGAGAAGATGCTTTACAAATGTTGGGGTGATTTTTCTCATTTGTTCATTGTCAAAATTAAAACTTTCTACGTTTTTTCAGAAAATTTCATTTTTACAGACTAATTTGCAATAAGCTTAGTAATGAAATTGTGGGGTCAAAATGCTAAACTATACCCCTAGATAAATTCCTTGAGGGGTGTAGTTTCCAAGATGTGGGTCACCTTTTGGGGGGTTTCCACTGTTTTGGCACCACAAGACCTCTTCAAACCTGACATGGTGCCTAAAATACATTCTAAAAAAAGGCAGCCCCAAAATCCTCTAGGTGCTCATTTGCTTCTGAGGCCGGTGCTTCAGTCCATAAGCACACTAGGGCCACATGTGGGATATTTCTAAAAACTGCAGAAACTGGGCAATTAAAATTGAGTTGCATTTCTCTGGTAGAACTTTCTGTTAAAGAAAAAAATGTATTACCAATGAATTTTGGCAATAAAAATAAATTGCATTTCCCCTCTATTTTGCTTTAATTCCTGTGAAACGCCTAAAGGGTTAAAGTTTCTGAATGCTGTTTTGAATGCTTTAAGGGGGTCTAGTTTTTAAAATGGAGTGATTTTATGGGGACTTTCTAATATATAAGGCCCTCAAAGCAACTTCACAACCGAACTGGCCCCTGTAATAATAGCCTTTTGACATTTTCTTAAAAATTTGAGAAATTGCTGCTAAAGTTCTAAGCATTGTAACGTCCTAGAAAAATAAAAGGACTTTTAGCCCCTTCCCGCCGCAACCATTTTTCAGATTTTCATTTTCGTTTTTTCCTCCCTACCTTCCAAAAGCTATAACTTTTATTTTTATTTTTCTGTCAATATAGTCCTATGAGAGCTTGATTTTTGCGGGACGAGTTGTAGTTTTTCGTACCACCATTTTATTGTGCCATATAATGTACTAGGAAACGGGAAAAAAAATATTTGTGGGTTATAAAATGAAAACTGCAATTCTTCCATTGGTTTTTGCGCTTCGTTTTTACGGAATTCACTGTGCAATTAAACCAACATGTTAACTTTATTCTGTGGCTCAATATGATTACAGCGATACCAAATATAAATAGTTTTTTTTCTATATTTTACTACTTTTTACAAGTAAAAACCGAAGTGTAAAAAATAAAATGTATTCTGTCACCAAATTCTGAGAGCCATAACTTTTTCCGTCGATTAAGTGGTATGAGGGCTTATTTTTTGCGGGTTAAGCAGTAGTTTTAATGATACAATTTTGGGGTACATGCGACTGTTTGATCACTTTTTATTTCATTTTTTTGTGGGAGATGGTGAAAAAAAAGAGTGTGGCGTTTTAGATATTTTTTTTTAATTTATTTATTTTTTGTAAGACTGGGGAGCTCTTACACTGTCCGTAGCAGTGACACGCCTCCTTGCCAGTTCGGCAGAAGACTGATCTTGATAGCTGAAGAGTGAGCGTGCGCACCCGCACACTCTCTCTCCTCGCTCTTGCTGTAACACTGTCCATATCTGATTGGACAGTGTCACAGCCATAGTAATACGCCCCTTGCCAGTACACGCCCCGTTGACTATTCATGGGGTTATTTAAAGAGAATGTGTTGGTAGAAAAATATATAATTTTTTTTTTTAGTTACTGTTAGTCAATAAATGATTACACATTGTTCTAATTTCAATTTTTTCACAAGTCAGGAAATATTATAAATTAGATTCTAATTTATAACATTTCCATGTGCTGGTCACTAGAGGGAGCAATTTCCAAAACGGCAGCATTGCAATGTGGTAAAGTAACCTCATTGCTTTATGCTGCAAATTTGGTGTAGACACACACGCTCTAGTGTGCTCACACAATGCCCCCTCCTTTATCCTGGCTAGTGCCAGGAGAAAGGAGGGGGTTGAATATTCAAACCTCCTACACTGTGTGCTGCCATTTTTTGAGCGAATGCACAGTGTAGGAGGATTACATACAGTGTAGGAGGATTACATACAGTGTAATCACGCAGTATAACACGCACAAACATAACTTTCCTGCCGCTGCCTCCGCTCCTAGACCTTGCTTCTGAACATATGGACAGAAGCCGCGACCTGAAATAGTAATCTTACTGTCCGGCCGCGGCTTCCGGACCACATGAAAATGGTGCCGGATGTCGCTCGGCCGAAGACCTTCCTTTTGGACTGTGTGGGAGCCGTTCCCACACGGACGGCGTACGCTATATGGTGAATGGAACGGCTCTCGTTCGCATTCACTATTGGGATGTATGTGCCGTATTCCATCTCTGTATGTGTCGTTAATAGACACATACTGAGATGAAAAAAAAATGGCAGCCCCCATAGAGAAGTTAAAGAAGAAATAAAAAAGTAAAACACAAAAACACAAATAAAATTTATTTTAATAACATACTTAAAGCAAAAACATATATAAAAAATATTTTCCGTGACACCTTACCTTTAAATATCGGGCGCCAAATATAACAGCACCGATAGCTAAATAACAGAGGGAGGTAGAAAAAAATGTAAAGTGCCCCCGGGTTTGTGCAGCCCTCCCCATTACATGCTGCACTTGTATGGGGAGGTCAAAGGTTCTCTTTAAGGCCAAAACAAGCTGTGTCGTTAAGGAGTTAAGGGTATAGTTTACAAAATAGGGTTGCAGTGGGGTTTACACTGTATTGGTACCTCATGAGCTCTGCAAATGCGTCATGGAACCCGAAAACGGATCCAGCAAAATCTGTTCTCCAAAAGTTCCTTCCCTTCTGAGCTGTACGGTGTGCCCAAACGACCATTTAAGACTACATATGGAATATTAACATGCACCTGAGAAAATGCCTAATTATTGTTGGGGTGCTTTTTCTCCTATAGCCCTTGTGTAAATGAAAAATGTGAGCTAAAACGACGTCATATTGGGGAACAAAAATATTTTTACGCCCCAATTCACTTGAAACACCAGTTGGGTCAAAAATATTCTTACACCCCTAATATTTTGTCAGTTTTATACTGACAGGCAATAATGCTTTGGTATACAAAGCATTATATAAGCGATCAAAAGATCGCACAGTGATGTCCCTAGTGCGACTGCAAAACAAATGAATGTGAAATAAAAATAATTAAGGTACGCAGAAAAAAATCCATGTTTTTTGTTTCATAAAACTTCGTTTTATTTAGCAAAAGTCTAAAAAATAAACGACACATACAGTGAAGGAAATAAGTATTTGATCCCTTGCTGATTTTGTAAGTTTGCCCACTGTCAAAGACATGAACAGTCTAGAATTTTTAGGCTAGGTTAATTTTACCAGTGAGAGATAGATTATATAAAAAAAAAAACAGAAGATCATAGTCAAAATTATATATATTTATTTGCATTGTGCACAGAGAAATAAGTATTTGATCCCCTACCAACCATTAAGAGTTCAGCCTCCTCCAGACCAGTTACACGCTCCAAATCAACTTAGTGCCTGCATTAAAGACAGCTGTCTTACATGGTCACCTGTATAAAAGACCACTGTCCACAGACTCAATTAATCAGTCTGACTCTAACCTCTACAACATGGGCAAGACCAAAGAGCTTTCTAAGGATGTCAGGGGCAAGATCATAGACCTGCACAAGGCTGGAATGGGCTACAAAACCATAAGTAAGACGCTGGGTGAGAAGGAGACAACTGTTGGTGCAATAGTAAGAAAATGGAAGACATACAAAATGACTGTCAATCGACATCGATCTGGGGCTCCATGCAAAATCTCACCTCGTGGGGTATCCTTGATCCTGAGGAAGGTGAGAGCTCAGCCGAAAACTACACAGGGGGAACTTGTTAATGATCTCAAGGCAGCTGGGACCACAGTCACCAAGAAAACCATTGGTAACACATTACACCGTAATGGATTAAAATCCTGCAGTGCCTGCAAGGTCCCCCTGCTCAAGAAGGCACATGTACAGGCCCGTCTGAAGTTTGCAAATGAACATCTGGATGATTCTGAGAGTGATTGGGAGAAGGTGCTGTGGTCAGATGAGACTCAAATCTCTAAAATCTCTTTGGCATTAACTCAACTCGCCGTGTTTGGAGGAAGAGAAATGCTGCCTATGACCCAAAGAACACCGTCCCCACTGTCAAGCATGGAGGTGGAAACATTATGTTTTGGGCGTGTTTCTCTGCTAAGGGCACAGGACTACTTCACCGCATCAATGGGAGAATGGATGGAGCCATGTACTGTCAAATCCTGAGTGACAACCTCCTTCCCTCCACCACTACATTAAAAATGGTTCGTGGCTGGGTCTTCCAGCACGACAATGACTCGAAACATACAGCCAAGGCAACAAAGGAGTGGCTCAAAAAGAGGCTCTGTCACCACATTATAAGTGGCCTATCTTGTACATAATGTGATCGGCGCTGTAATGTAGATTACAGCAGTGTTTTTTTATTTAGAAAAACGATCATTTTTGACGGAGTTATGACCTATATTAACTTTATGCTAATGAGTTTCTCAATGGACAACTGGGCGTGTTTTACTTTTTGACCAAGTGGGCGTTGTATAGGAGTGTATGACGTTGACTAATCAGCGTCATACACTCCCCTCCATTCATTTACACTGCAGATAGCGATATAGCTATATCGCTATTTGCAGTCACATAAACACACTATAACGCTACTCATGTGTCATGACAATGAATATACATTATCTCCAGCCAGGACGTCATGTGTATTCATTCTCCTGACCACTTCTGTAGCGTCACTGTGATTTACAACACAGCAGGCGTAGTCTCGTGAGATTACGCAGTAAACTGTCATTCACAGCGAGATCTCGCCGTGCTGTAAATCACAGAGACGCTACAGAAGTGGTAAGGAGTCTGAATACACATGACGTCCTGGCCGGAGGTAATGTATATTCATTATCCGGACACTGCAGTAATCTGTGTGTGTGTGTGTGTCTGTCTCGCTGCAGATAGCGATATAGCTATATCGCTATCTGCAGTATAAATGAATGGGGAGAAGTGTATGACGCTGATTGGTCAGCGTCATACACTTCTCTCCACAACGCCCACTTGGTCATATAGTAAAACACGACCAGTTGTCAAAATTGATCGTTTTTCTAAATAAAAAACACTGCTGTAATCTACATTACAGCGCCGATCACATCATGTACAATATAGGACACTTATAATGTGGTGACAGAGCCTCTTTAAATTGTATTTCTATGTTAACACCTGCTGTGTTACTGAAATTGAATATTCGCAAAAACAAATTAAATTGGTAAATTTTACCTCCACTTTGCATTAATTCCTGTAAAGCACCTAAATGGTTAACACACCTCCTATATTCGGTTTTCAAATAAGTGAAGGGGTGCAGTTTTTCAAATGTGGTGATTTATGGGGTTTCTAGTGTATAAGCCCCTCAAAGCCACTTAAACTGAAGTGGTGCCTAAAAAAAATATGGGTCTTTCAAGTTTTTTTTTTTTGGGAAAATGCTAAAAACTAATTTTTACATTTATAAGCCTTATAACGTCCTTAAAATATAGTTTAAAAAAATGTTTGCTTCATAAAGACGACATGTAATATTTATGGGGAAAAAATTGTGTTGTATCCATTTTAGAAGCAAAGGATTTAAAACTTAGGACTGCAAACATTTTTTAATTTTCTGTTTAATTTCGTTGTTTTTTTTAAGAGTAAATATATTGACCATAATTTCTGACTAAAAGTACAATGTGTCTTAAAAAAACCCAATATCAATTACTTCATTCTCAAGTTACTACATAAACTGACACATGTCCAATTTTAAAAATGAGGCTGCGTCCTCAAGTCCAAATCGGGCTGCGTCCCCAAAGTGGACCTGTCCCATCAAGTCTGATCTGTGATCAACGTATCCGAGCAGGAGGCACTGAGCAGATTGATATATAGTTGTGTGAGAAAAAATTAAAAATAGCCTATTTTTTTTTTAATCGAAATGGACCGTAACTTTTCAAACAACTTCTGCTTATCTAATAATATACCCGATATAGATCAACTTTCTAATATACTTACTGTTTAAAATGATTTGAATGGATTAAAACAAAATTTTAAGTTATTGCCACTATAATCTGCTGCACATCCCTTGTGGTTGAGAAAAATCCGTCCCTAGTTACAGAGCAGAATTGACTGACTGCAGAAGGGGGCCTGTTTCTTTAGTCTGCCTATACAAGTCTGGAGAGGGGAGGGAGTGCAGGGAGAGACAAACACCCCTGCATTCTTTATAAGTCTATAGAGGCAGAATCAGATTGAGGAAGACATTGACAGACGTGCTGCAGCTTCCTGGTAAGTTTATATCTCACCTCGGTGCTGGATGGATTCTCCGCTACACTGCCCAATACTGCTATATAACTTTTCCATACTGCGGCAGCTTCTTTATATGTGATAGGATAGCAGAGTTCTGCTCCTCTGTGTGCAATGTATAGAAGACATAATAGCAATTCGGCTCTGTCCATTAGTTCAGAGACCTCTGTGAATTAGGAGAGCCTGCAGAGGGGAAAACTGCTAAAAAAAAAAAATGCAGAATACAAGTCATATAATGGCCAAAAAGTGTTATTCCTCCTGTATACACATATGACCGCTTATTCTGAAAAGTTAGGTACGATTTTAAAGGTCTGCTAACTCTGGACTTAAAGGGGTTTTCCCATCCGAGACATTTGACATATCCATAGGATATGTCATAGATGTAAGATGCGGAACACGCACCTATCTCCAGAACAGGCCCCCCTAAATCCCGTTATGTCGCTCTGTGTTGTGGCTGAAGCGTGTGATTCCCAACCACGAATTAGGTTTCCGTGCGTCCCATAGTAGTGAATGGCCGTTACGGATGCAGCTTAGCATGTGAGCTACACTGTTTTCGTAACTACCATTCAGTCCTATGGGATTTACAGAAAAACAGCGTAGCTCAGTGACATTCCGTATTTCATGGTTGAGAATCACACGCTTCAGCCACAAAAGAGCGGCAGAACGGGTTTAGGGGGCCCCGTTCTAGAGATAGATGCGGGTGCCAGAGGTGAGACCTGCACTTATCTGACATCTATGACATATCCTGTGGATATGTCCTAAATGTCTCTGATGGGAAAACACATTTAAGAGTCCACAATGCAAGTAGAGAGAAAAAATCCGCACTCATCCGGGCTGACATAGAAAATTATTTAATACTTGTAAAAAAGGTGTGTGGGGGGGCAGTTTCAGGTAACACCCGTTTTGCGTACAACGCTTTCTCAAGCCCTCTCGAGTGCGGCATTTTTTCTCTACTTGCATTGTGTTACATATGGTTTCACCTATGACACCCAGCACATCCATAGACTTATACCGCAGCCCCTGTTGCTCCTCCATGGGCAGTGTACTGCCGAATGTCCAGAAGGACTACTGGTCACAGCAGTGCCGACTGATTCTGTTGTACTTAAGCTCTCTTAGAGTCCAATGGGCGGTCCTACTGTGATTGGCAGCTATTTATGCCTTCACACATACACGGAAGGCTGTCAATCAATTGTTAAGATTGCCCACTGGATTCTTTAGCCCACAATGAGCAGAGATTTAAATGAATACAATGCAGGTTATCCTGAATCATTTTACACAAAGCTATATATCTGTTCAGCTACTCCTGCACTATAACACTCTGCCTGCGGATATGACAGCATGATCAATATTACAAGTTTCTTTTTAAGGGGTGAAAGTTCAGTGTTCCAAATGAACAAGCTTCTGTTCTGTGCAGACACTTCTACAATTCAGAAAAAATCATAGAAGAAATCCTACAGCTCACAATTGGCAGATCTTTAGTGCAGGCTGCGCTCGGATCCCCGTGACGGCTCACAGTGGGGTCAACAAGAAACGAAAGAAGCAGTGATCCAGCGCAGAATAGTTTTAAAGGAAGCACGGTTCCAATTTTATTTCAAAACTTCTTTTTTTTTTTTAAATAAATATATATATATATATATATATATACACTACCGTTCAAAAGTTTGGGGTCACTTAGAAATTTCCTTATGTTTGCAAGAAAAGCACAGCTTTTTTCAATGAAGATAACATTAAAGAGTCTCTGTCACCAGATTTTGCAACCCCTATCTCCTATTGCAGCAGATCGGCGCTGCAATGTAGAAAAGAGTAACGTGTTTTTTTTTAAAAAACTAGCATTTTTGGCCAAGTTATGAAAATTTTTATATTTATGTAAATGAGGCTTTCTAAAGTACAACTGGGCGTGTATTGTGTTCGTTACATCTGGGCGTGTTTTTACTTCTTTTACTAGCCGGGCGTTGTTAATAGAATCATCATCCACTTCTCTTCACAACACCCAGCTTTTGGCAGTGCAGACACAGCGTGTTCTCGAGAGATCACGCTGTGACGTCACTTCCTGCCCCAGGTCCTGCATCGTGTCGGACGAGCGAGGACACAGCACCAGAGGCTACTGTTGATTCTGCAGCAGCATCAGCGTTTGCAGGTAAGTAGCTACATCGACTTACCTGCAAACGCCGATGCTGCTGCAGAATCAAATGTAGCCTCTGGTGCCGATGTGTCGTCGCTCGTCCGACACGATGCAGGGCCTGGGGAAGTGACGTCACAGCGTGATCTCTCTAGAACACGCTGTGTCTGCACTGCCAGAAGCTGGGCGTTGTGAAGAGGAGTGGATGATACTTCTATTAACAACGCCCAGCTAGTAAAGGAAGTAAACACGCCCAGATGTAACACACACAATACACGCCCAGTTGTACTTTAGAAAGCCTCATTTACATAAATATAAAAATGGTCATATCTTGGCCAAAAATGCTCGTTTAAAAAAAAACAAAAAAAAACTTTACTCTTATCTACATTGCAGCGCCGATCTGCTGCAATAGGAGATAGGGGTTGCAAAATCTGGTGACAGAGCCTCTTTAAGTTAATCAGAAATACACTCTATACATTGTTAATGTGCTAAATGACTATTCTAGCTGCAAACGTCTGGTTTTTAATGCAATATCCACATAGGTATATAGAGGCCCATTTCCAGCAACCATCACTCCAGTGTTCTAATGGTACATTGTATTTGCTAACTGTTAGAAGGCTAATGGATGATTAGAAAACCCTTGTGCAATTATGTTAGCACCGCTGTAAACAGTTTTGCTGTTTAGAGGGGCTATAAAACTGACCTTCCTTTGAGCTAGTTGAGAATCTGGAGCATTACATTTGTGGGTTCGATTAAACTCTCAAAATGGCTAGAAAAAGAGAGCTTTCATGTGAAACTCGACAGTCTATTTTTGTTCTTAGAAATGAAGGCTATTCCATGCGAGAAATTTCCAAGAAACTGAAGATTTCCTACAACGGTGTGTACTACTCCCTTCAGAGGACAGCACACACAGGCTCTAACCAGAGTAGAAAGAGAAGTGGGAGGCCCCGCTGCACAACTGAGCAACAAGACAAGTACATTAGAGTCTCTAGTTTGAGAAATAGACGCCTCACAGGTCCTCAACTGGCAGCTTCATTAAATAGTACCCGCAAAACGCCAGTGTCAACGTCTACAGTGAAGAGGCGACTCCGGGATGCTGGCCTTCAGGGCAGAGTGGCAAAGAAAAAGCCATATCTGAGACTGGCTAATAAAAGGAAAGGATTAATATGGGCAAAAGCACACAGACATTGGACAGAGGAAGATTGGAAAAAAGTGTTATGGACAGACGAATCGAAGTTTGAGGGGTTTGGATCACACAGAAGAACATTTGTGAGACGCAGAACAACTGAAAAGATGCTGGAAGAGTGCCTAACGGCATCTGTCAAGCATGTTGGCGGTACTGTGATGGTCTGGGGTTGCTTTGGTGCTGGTAAAGTGGGAGATTTGTACAAGGTAAAAGGGATTTTGAATAAGGAAGGCTATCACTCCATTTTGCAACGCCATGCCATACCCTGTGGACAGTGCTTGATTGGAGCCAATTTCATCCTACAACAGGACAATGACCCAAAGCACACCTCCAAATTATGCAAGAACTATTTAGGGAAGAAGCAGGCAGCTGGTATTCTATCTGTAATGGGGCGGCCAGCGCAGTCACCAGATCTCAACCCCATAGAGCTGTTGTGGGAGCAGCTTGACCGTATGGTACGCAAGAAGTTTCCCATCAAGCCAATCCAACTTGTGGGAGGGGCTTCTGGAAGAACGGGGTGAAATTTCTCCCGATTTACCTCAGCAAATTAACAGCTAGAATGCCAAAGGTCTGCAATGCTGTAATTGCTGCAAATGGAGCATTCTTTGACGAAAGCAAAGTCTTTGAAGGAGAAAATATTATTTCAAATAAAAATCATTATTTCTAACCTTGTCAATGTCTTGACTATATTTTCTAGTCATTTTGCAACTCATTTGACAAATATAAGTTTGTTTTCATGGAAAACACAATTGTCTGGGTGACCCCAAACTTTTGAACGGTAGTGTGTTTTGTGTATATATATATATATAACAAAAAGACAAGAGCATGGAAGCCGCACTCACGAAAAAAAGTGACGTTTATTCACCCAACAACTGCAACGTTTCACTTCCTCAAGCTTGAAAATGCTTCCATTGAGGAAGTGAAACGTTGCAGTTGTTGGGTGAATAAACTTCATTTTTTTTCGTGAGTGCTGCTTCCATGCTCTTGTCTTTTTGTTATACATCATATGGGGAGAAGTCACTCCTATCATTTGAAGCTTAGCACCGGCCATTTATTTGGTAATTTGCTCCTACCAGCCTTACTATTTTTTATATATATATATATATATATATTCAGATACGAGGGTAGTTAGCTGTATTCGTTGATGCCATCATTTAGATTTATACAATTCAGTTTACTCTTAACCCCATCAGGGCCGAGACCGTATTGGCCTTGTGGACACAGACAATTTTTTTCAAATCTGACTTGTTACTTTGTGGTAATAACTTGGCAATGCTTTTACCTATCCAAGAGATTCTGAGCTTGTTTTCTCATGACATATTGTACTTTGTTAGTGGAAAAATTTGGTTGATAAATTCAATGTTTATTTGTGAAAATTTGCAAAACTGCATTTTTCTAAATTTAAATGTATCTGTTTGTAAGACCGATAGTAATACCACACAAAATGGTTACTAATTAACATTTCCCGTATGTCTACTTTGTTTGCATCGTTTCTTGAACATCCTTTTATTTGTCTGGGATGTCACAAGGCTTAGAACTTTAGCAGAAATTTCTCACCTTCTCAAGAAAATTTCAAAAGGCTATTTTTTCAGGGACCACTTCAGTTCTGAAGTGGCTTTGAGGGGCCTATATATTAGAAACCCCCATAAATCACAATTTTAAAAACTGCACCCCTGAATGTATTTAAAACCACATTCATAAAGTTTCTTAACCCTTAAAGGGAATGTGTTAGCAAAAAATGTATTATTTTTTTTTAGTTAAACAATTAGTGTGTAGGTGATTTAAACATTGTTCTAATTTTTATTTATTTTTTCACGAGTCAGGAAATATTATAAATTAGATTCTAATTTATAATATTTCCCAGCACTGGTCACTAGATGGAGCAATTCCCAAAATTGCAGCATTGCATGTGGTAAAGCAACCACATTGCTTTATGCTGCAAAATTGGGAAAAAATCCCTCGCTCTAGTGAGCTCTCAGAATCCCCCCCTCCTTTATCCTGGCTAGTGCCGGGAGAAACAAGGGGATTGAACGGTCTAACCTCCTACACTGTGTCGCCATTTTTTGAGCTAACACACAGTGTAGAAGGTTAACATACAGTAGTAAACACACGAACATACATAGAAATCACTTACCTGCTCCAGTCGCCGCCGCTCCCTCCGGTCCGTCCGCTCCGTCTGCTGCCGCTGCTCCAAGTGCACAAGTCCGGAAGTAGTAATCTTACTGTCCGGCCGCGACTTCCGGTCTACAGGAAAATGGCGCCGGACGGCGCTCAGTTCAACTTGGACTGTGTGGGAGCGGCGCATGCGCCGTTCCCACACAGACGGCGTACACCATAGTGGATGGAACGGGCCCCGTTCGCATTCACTATGGGACTGTAGCTGCCGTATTCCATGTCTGTATGTGTCGTTAATCGACACATACAGAAATGGAGTAAAAAATGGCAGCCCCCATAGGGAAGAAAAAGTGAAAAAATAAAAAAAAGTAACACACAAACACAAATACAAAAGTTTTTTATAAAACACGAACATCAAACTGATATAAAAAAATGTTTTTTGGCGACACTATTCCTTTAAGGCGTTTCACAGCTTCTTTCACTGCACAATCACGCTGGGCTGGAAAAATGGGAAATGTATGACGCTGATTGGTCAGCGTCATACACTTTTCTCTTTACAACGCCCACTTGGCCAAAAGTAAAAACACACCCAATTTGTCATTAAGAAACTAATTAGCATAAATCTAAAATTGCTCAAAAATGATCGGTTTTCAAAATAAAAACCACTGCTGTTATCTACATTACAGCGCCCATCAGATTATGTAGGAGATAGGCCACTTATAATCTGGTGACAGAGCCTCTTTAACTTTATTCTGTGGCTAAATATGATTATGTTGATACCAAATTTATATTTTTCTTATTTTTTATTTTACTGCGGTTACAAAGAAAAAACTATTTCTTTGTTACCCCACATTATGTGAGACATAACTTTTTTTTATTTTTTGGTCGATTTGAGTGGTGTGAGGGCTTATTTTTCGCAGGACAAAGCTATTGGTCCACACAAGTTTTTGATCATTTTTTTGAGAGCGAAGGTGACCAAAAAACAGCGATTTTGGCGTTTTAAATGCTTTTATTTTTTACGGCGTTCACTGTGCGCTATAAATGACAATTTTACTTTATTCTGCTGGTTGATACGATTACATCGATACCATATGTATATAGTTTTATTTTTTTGCAACGTTTGCACAATAAAATCACCTTGTTATAAAATTTCCTTTTTTGTGTCGCCATATTCTGAAAGCCGCAACTTTTTTTTTTTTTTTTTCAGTCAAAAAAGCTGTCCAAGGGTTTGTTTTTTGCGGGACGGGTGTTAGTTTTTATTGGCACTAATGTGACTTTTTGATCGCTTTTCATTCTGTATTTTGGGAGGGTTGGAGACCAAAAAAAAGCGATTTCTGTTATTTGTTTTTTATTTTTTTTGCAGTGTTCACCGTGCGGGAAAAATAAGTTTTATAGTTTGTGGCTTTACAAACGCGGTGATACCAAATATGTGTGTTTTTTTTGTACAGTTTCCATTTTTTCCCTATCATAAGACTTCGTATAGGAAAAAAGCCAGTTTTTTTTTACTTTTTTATTTTTACACTTTTTTAAAACATTATTAACTTTTTTTTACTTTTGTCCCACTAGGGGACTTGGACCTGCAGCTCTGATCGCTGCTATAATGCATTGCACTACCTACGTAGTGTAATGTATTATAACTGTCAGTGTGACGCTGACAGTCACTTTAACCGGAAGCCTATCAGGACCAGCAACCGGCTGGTCCTCATAGGCTTCCATGCATGGCAGTCCAGGAGTCCATTTTATGGCCTCTGGCTGCCATTACAAACAGCGGCAACACCCACGATCGATCCTGGGAAAGTCTTGCTTCAACAAACTTTCCCTGTAATGTCACATGATCGGGACCTGAACCAATAATGTCGAGATCATGTCTCCGGGACCAGAGGCAGGTATTAACAGCGTGATCCGGGTGTCAGCACTGCTTTGAACTAACAACAAATTGCCTTTAGGCAAGAAACCCTATTTTCCAACTACCATGAAAGTAAAATAAATTCTTTATTGTGCTATATATAGCAAAAAGACAGACCACACAAAGATTAAAATTGACTATTTCTAATGTAAGGAAAAACGTCTACATAGTTTTTAGTTCTATTTTTATTTTTGGTATTTAAAACAGGTGCAGGGTTAGACTATCCAATAGACTATGTTCACAGATGTAGAAATAAACCCGATATAGACATTAGAAAGGGATTTCAGATCAAAGAAAGGCAGTAAAGGTGAAGCCCTCGTTTAGACCCAAAGGGGTCATGGTGCTCAGGCGGTGAACCCACTGTGCCTCTAATTTGATTTGGGCAACACCCCGAAATTGAAGTAATCGAGTGTTGCCACCATGAAAATTGTGAGTATGTCTTGATAAAGTGGTATCTTCTTTATGATTGATGGTACTGAGGTGTTTGGAAATTCTTCTCCGTTCCTGGATAGTTTTGCCCACATATAACTTGGGACAAGGGCATTTGGCTATGTATATAACTCCACTGCTTTGGCAGTTCATGAACTGTTTGATCTCCTATGATTTGCCATCGACTGGATTGATGAAGTTCTTAACTGTTGGCATGAGGGTAAACTATGTAGATGTTTTTCCTTACATTAGAAATAGTCAATTTTATGACTTTGGACCACACAAGCATGGCGGCTCCCTATCTCTTCCACACGTTCTGTACCCCATGTCTGTCGATTAGCTATCATCTAATCAAATGTATTTGTACATTCTGTAGTTTTGAGGACCTACCCGTGCCTTTATAAGGGAGTCCATGTGCACCTTTCATTAAATGATCATCCTTTTATATTGAATGCTTATAGACGCACACGCGCTGTTCCTTATTTTCTGCGTGGCCCCTACATACATCGATTTATTTAAACAGATTTAATCATCTTGTAGTACTTACCTGTAGCACCTCTCAATAATTGAATGTTGTCACACAAAGTCCCACACCTTACAGATGAGCATGCGCTGACTTCTTGTTTCTTTACCTGATTTAGTTTAAGTCCTGCTACTGCCCGTCTGCGCATGCGTGGCTCTTATCGATTCCAACATACTCACTGAGCATGCACTTACTGCTCATAGACAACTCGTACTATGTCCTTCTCTATTATGTGTGGGCACGCGCATTCTATTCTTGATGATTGGCTCATCTGATGTTCTCCCATTTGTCAATCCACTTTCTCTGGGGGTCGGTCCTCCATCTACCTCTTCTGATTGGCCAGTCGCACTGACACACTTCCGATATACGTCATTGGAAGTGTTTACAAGAGGAAGAGCTGTTTCGGCGCGCTGCCATTAGCCCCGTTTACTCCTGAGGACGCTACAGTAGTAGCGAAACATGTCGGGGGGGGCTTCTTACATTTTAATTCCTGCTGGTTGCCAGACTCGCTGTTGGACAAATTCAATCAATTGACTGCCAGATTAGCGGTCTTCACACTGGTTGTTAGGTGTTTCACACAGCTGCATATGCAGTAACCCTTTACATTTTTGTCTGGCACCATGCAGTGACAATTTTAATCTTTGTGTGGTCTGTCTTTTTGCTATATATAGCACAATAAAGAATTTATTTTACTTTCATGGTAGTTGGGAAATAGGGTTTCTTGCCTAAAGGCAATTTATTGTTAGTTGTATATTGTGCCCGCCAACTACCCAGGGTCTTTATTATGTTTTTGCTGGCACTGCTTTGAGAGACCCGATCGCTCTGTTAACACCCACTGTGAATTCACGTCAGCGCTGCACAGATCCCAGCAAGCCCCGACGTGAATTAACCGTGAGCGGTCGGGAAACTGTTAAATATTGCTTTTAACAATTTATTTTATTTTCAGTCTGTTTTCAGCCCCCTAGAAGGCACAAAAATGACCGTTAATAATCTGCACCTGAGGGTCACAGAGGAAGATATTGTGGTAAGTATCAAAGCATTGTCTGCTCATTTTTCAACTGTCCCAAAGTTGTTGTTTTTTCTTAAATTATGTTTTTTACTTTCACGAAGGCCCCATGCACACGACCGTAATTTTTGTCCACCCGTAAATACGAGTCCTTGGTAACACGTATTCGACCCCGTATTGCACCAGTATTTACGGGCACGTTTTCTCTGCAAAATTACACTGCAGTAATCGGAAGCCCTTCTCTCTATCAGTGCAGGATAGAGAGAAGGGACAGCCCTTTCCGTAATAAAAGTAAAAGAAATTCATACTTACCCGGCCGTTGTCTTGGTGACGCGTCCCTCTCTTGACATCCAGTCCGACCTCCCTGGATGACGCGCAGTCCGTGTGACCGCTGCAGCCAGTGATTGGCCTGTGATTGGCTGCAGCGGTCACATGGGCTGTAACGTCATCCCAGGAGGCCGGACTGGAGGAAGAAGCAGGGAGTTCTGGGTAAGTATGAACGTCTTGTTTTTTGTTGTTTTTTTCAGCTTTATCTATATTGTGATCGGCAGTCACTGTCCCTGGTGCTGAATGAGTTACTGCCGATCGTTTAACTCTTTCAGCACCCTGGACAGTGACTATACACTGACGTCACCTAGCAACGCTCCCGTAATTACGGGTGCACACATGTAGTCACCCGAAATTACGGGAGCCCCATAGACTTCTATGGGCCTGCCCGTGCCGTAATTACAGCCTGAAATAGGATATGTTCTATATTTTTCAACGGCACGGGCACCTTCTCGTAAGCATACGGGGAGGTACCCGTGGCCAATAGAAGTCTATGGGCCCGTAATTACAGGCGTTTTTACGGTCGTGTGCATGGGGCCTGACTATTTTCTGATTTTGTTTGATTTAAAAAAAAACATTTACTTAATGGGGACAACTATATTCTAAGGAGAGGTAAATCACATCTCTAAACCGCTTTATAGAAGTGCCTTACAGCCTTAAACTGCATTTTTTTGCGAGAATGCTCACTATAGGGGAGCCTATCACTTATAGGACTGTATGCAAATCTCCACATGGCAATACTCTAAGTACTGTGTATTGTCAGTATGAAGATGTGTATGACTGTGCTGCTGTGTATTCCCCACATGCTGAGACAGCAGGATTTCCCTAAGAACAATTGCCTTAGCATGTCGCGAATACACATCGTGGCTAAAGCTGGCCATGTACATTAGATAAGTCAAATGAAACTTCTGATTCTGGCAAGATCAGCCAAATTGTGTATGGTGGGGCCTCCCAACATGCCCTCGAAAGTAGATGTTGCAGAAAAGAAGTTTTGGGCATGTTGAAATCCCCTCTATTTAATCATTCATTCTCCACTGAACGTTTATGGAGGAGCCGTGTTAAACAGCTGTTGGCCGAACGAGAGTTTGGAGGATATCTATTGCAGGTGTATGTCCAGCTTAAGCAATACACCTCGAGCGAGCTTGCTGAGCTACGCTGCTTCTGTAACGCCTATTCACTTCTATAGGCGTTCCGGAAATAACATAACGTGCTCGGCTGTTTCCAGAGCCCAGCAGCAGAAAGTAGGACATGTGTCAGGGTGCCCCATTCTAAAGAGCGATGCAAATTCCAGATGTGAGATACACATCTCAGACACTTTTGGGAATACCCCTTTAAGTTTGTATGTCGTATGTAGTTATGTACTCCATTCTGTACACACAGCTGGGGCTGGAGGATCATGGGGAGCGCCTTTGGCTAATTTTCATAGGGACATCTCGAATTGATAGCTGAGTATGTACTCTTTGCGCAGCCTACACCGCAAAATGTGTTTTCCCTAAACTTGGTTAAATATTGTCATATGGATAATATCTAAGCCGATTATAATCTAAACAAAATAACTTTTTTTTTCTTTCAGGAGCTTTTCTGTGTATGTGGAGCATTGAAGCGTGCCCGCTTGCTGAGCCCGGGAGTTGCAGAGGTTGTATTTGTGAGAAAGGAAGATGCAGTTGGTGCCTACAAAAAATACAACAACCGATATCTTGATGGTAGGTTAGGGGGTACTGTTGAGGTCACCAATCATGTTTTTTCTTATACCTGTAGATTCTGTTGTGTGTTGGAAAATAAAGTCAAACAGTAATCTAATTTTATCCCAAGCATGAGCACTAGAATCTGATTACATTTTATGGGTGAACATCACACATTTTTAGAATTATTTCCTAAGGCTGCTTTCACACGTCTATAATATGGGTGTATTATATGGCTATGATGCCAGGACCTCTGGCAAATCTGCTTAACCCAGAGGTCTCAAACATGCAGGCCACATGCGCCCCCTGAAGCTGTCTGCGGCCTGCTGGCAGCGGGAGGGCAGACAGCAGGCCGGAGGAGGAGCGCCACACACGCACCCTTGTAGATAGTGCCACGTCTCAAACTCCACCCTGTGGACAGCGCTGCACCACCCTCTATAGATTAGCTACATTGGGGCTCCCTCTAGGAGTGGAATCCCCAGCCAGAGCGCTCTGATTGTGGATTTTGCTGATAGACGAGGCCTCTGACATGACTGTCCCTATATGGACAGTGACGTCAGTGGTTCCTCCTGGACTGGAATGCCCGGCCGACGCACTTGTCGGGGATTACGCTTATGGACGAGGCCTCTCGCGTAATTGTCCATATATGGACAGTGATGTCAGGGGCTCCTCCAGGAGAGGAATCCCCGGCCAAAGTGCCGGCAACGCTTTGGCTGGCGATTCCACTCCAAGAGCGAGCCCCAATGGAGCCATTTATAGGGGGATATGTGTTGCATTATCTACAAAGGGGTGGGTGTGTGTGGCACTATGTACAAAGGCCACTTTGGCATTATCTACAGAGGGCACGGGTGAACTATCTACAGACCGGGTGGCTCTATCTACAGAGGGCACTGTGGCACTATCTAAAAAGAGGCTGCCCAATCTTGATATTCTTGTCTGCCAAACGCTGCCAACTGGGCCGCCAGACTGCATTTTGCGACATTTAAAACTAGAATATTGGATTGTTAAAATAAGTGGAGTAAGCTCGCAAATTTCCGGTAAGTTTAAATCTAGCGGTATTATAGTAATGTAATATTGTTTCTAGTAATGTAGTATTGTTACAGTAGTTCAAAGAACAAATTGATTAACAATAATTTAGTATTTTATCAAACTTGAAAGTAATGTGGCCCGTCAACGTCACATTTTTTTCTATGTGCGGCCCGTTTACCCGACAGAGTTTGAGACACCTGGCTTAAATCCTAGCCAGACGTGTCAGTAACTTTACATCCTGGTGAGAGGTTAATTCCCGCAACAGGACGTACAGTTACTGAACTGTTCCCGAAGCTCCCTCTCCTAACGGACATTAGTCCCCAACTGCTGACACTCCACTATCATCAGCAAGCAGTCCAACGCTGGCGATCTCTGTGATAAACCTCTTAAATGCGGTGGTCAATAGCAACTGCCACATTTAAGGGGTATGTAGCACACTGTCACATTGACAGCTCTAATATATTACACTTCGTAGTTAGTGTAATGTATTCGCATAGCGATCAGATTTGCAGGCCTTCAAGTCCCCTAGTAGGACAAAAAAAAAGTTAATGTATAAAAATAAAAGTTTCACGTAAAAAAACAAAAACATACATAATTGGTATAGCCATGTCCGTAAAGATTCGACCTATAAAATGGTCACGTAATCTGTCCCGCATGGTGAATGCCGTAAGGAAAAAAATATGAAACTTCCAGAATCTCTGTTTTTAGGTCACATTTCCCCAAGAATTTGAATAAAAAGTGATCAAAAAGTTACATTTACCCCAAAATTACCAATAAACACGACCGCACGTCCCGCAAAAGACAAGCCCTGACATAACTCTTTTATTTTTGGGTTGACAAAGCTATGAGTCTTAGAATATGGCAAAATAGCAAAGGAATGATTTAAAAAATAAATTTAAAAAAAAAGTAATTTCAATGTGCGAACACTTAAACCAAAAAATAAACTATATACATATGGTATCTCTGTAATCGTATCGACCCACAGAATAAATTTAACATCTAAATAATTGCGCACGGTGAATGCAGAACAAAATAACAATAGAAAACCATTCCAGAATTGCTGTTTTTTTCCCCATTTCCTCTTTCAAAAAATGAAATATAAAGTGATCACAAAGTTTTGTGTCCCAAAATGGTACCAATAAAATCTACAGGTTGTCCTCCATCAACTGAAAAATAAAAGTTCTGGCTCTAGCTCTAGTAAGGCGCAGAGGAAATAAAAAGCCTGATGTGCAGACCCGAGGGAAACATTCCTTCCTGTAGTACAACATATAAAACTAGATAAATTTGGAATCGTCGTAAACATACGGAAGTGCCAAATAATCATAACATGTCATTAATACTGCACGGTGAACAATGTAAAGAAAAATAAATAAAAAAAAACAATGTCAGAATCACTGGTTTTTGGTCTCTGGCCTCCCAAAAAATTTAATAAAAAGTCGCATGCCCCCGAAAATAATACCAATAAAAACTACAGCCTGTCCTGCAAAAAAAAGCCTTCATATGGCTATGTGGATGAAAAAAAAAAAAAAGTTATGGCACTAGTAAGGCGGTTATAATTTATTCCTTCAGTTTCAAGAAATGGTTATCAGGGCCCTAGTATTTGGGAACCAGGAAGGGGAAGGCCACAGCACATCCGCTGGAAATGAGGGTGCTCATATCATACCAGGGGAACACTTATCCAGCAAAGTTTCCCAAGCTGCAAAGGAGGAAAAATTCCAAAAAGGTGCAGTGTGTGTTCCAAAAGAGGGGATAAGAATGGACATCGTTTATCAGTGCGATTTAAATGGTGTATGTTCCAGCAAAATCTACGCTCAATGTCAAATGGCACTCCTTTCCTTCTGAGCCCCCCCTCCCCATATATCCAAACAGCAGTTTATGGCCACCTATGCTGTTACCATACTCTGGAGACCTTGCTTTACAAATATTGGGGTGCTTTTCTCCTTTAATCCTCATGGAAATTAAACAGTTTGAGCCAAAACTAGATCTTATTAGGGAAAACAAAAGCCAACTGGTGCTCCTTCCCTTCTGAGCCCTGCCATAAGCAGCAGAAATTGCTTTATGAATGTTGGGGTGCTCTTTTATTCCTTGTAAGAATTCAAAATTTCTATTTTTTCAGAAAAGATTCCAATAATGCCCCCCATAGCTGTCCCATACACTATAATGCCCCCATAGCTGCCCCATACATTATAATGCCCTCTCAGCAGGTACCATATGAGCGCCCTCCCATACCCAGTATAAAAAGTTAATGTATAAAAAAATAAAAGTTTCAAGTTAAAAAAAAAAAAACACAAATGCCTTTTTCCCATAACATGCCTTTTTTATTATTGGAAGAAAAAAAAAATACATAATTGGTATTGTCATGTCCGTAAAGATTCGACCTATAAAACGGTCACGTAATACATCCCGCACGGTGAATAGGTATGTACCAAATAGAAAAATAATAATATAATTACTTACCTATCCCCATTCCCACGACAGGTGGAGGATCCTTTTCCTCCTCTGTGCTGTGAGTGACTCGGTGCAGACAGGCGAGATGACAAGGCTCCAGCATTGAATCCAAGTGAGCGGAAGCGAGACCAGCGCGGTCAGCGCTGTGTGGTAACGGGGCCCTGCGGACCCCCCAGGCTTAGGGGGCCTGGTTGCAATTGCGACCGTTAAGACCCCTATAGCTATGCCACTGCCTGGCCCTGGAGTGAACCAGTCCAGTAACCTGATCGAACGTTACTGACTCAGGTCAGGTGACCAGACGACTCTTGGGCTGGCACAGTCCATTCACATGTAGTCATGTCACTGATTCCGGTCGGGTGACCGGACTGCTCCACACTTGGGCCAGCACGCACCGACCTCACTCAGACCGCCGCTGCCGCCACCATGCTTGGCCCCTAAATTTGAGTTGCTGCCGCCGTGATTCCGCTCTACTCAAAGTGAGGTCGGGCGGGACCAAATAATTCCGTGTGCCTGGACGTTCCCCACCCCTGGCTTAGAACTTTAGCAGCAATTTCCCACATATTCAAGAAAATTTCAAAAGGCTTTTTTTCAGGGACCTGTTCAGTTCTGAAGTGGCTTTGTTGGGTCTCTATATTCGAAACCCCTCATAACTCACCCCATTTTAAAAACTGCACCCCAGAACGTATATTTAAAACTGCATTCAAAAAGTTTCTTAACCCTTAAAGCGTTTCAAAGGAATTAAAGCAATGTAGAGGTGAAATTTACAAATTTCAATTTGTTTGTTTTTTGCAGAAATTCATTTTGTAATTTTTTGTGCAATACAGAAGGTTTTACTGCAGAAACGCAACTCTATATTTATCGCCCAGATTATTCCGTTTTTAGAAATATCCCACATGTGGCACTAGTGTGCTAATGGACGAAGCAAAGGAGCACCTAGTTGATTTTCAGGCCTCCCTTTTTTTTTTTTTTTTTAAATATAATTTAGGCACCATGTCGGGCTTGTGATGCTAAAACAGTGGAGACCCCATTTTGGAAACTACAACCCTCAGGGAATTTTATCTAGGGGTATAGTGAGCATTTTGACCCCACAGGTTTTTGCAGAAATTATTGAAAGTAGGCTGTGAAAATGAAAACCCTAATTTTTTTTCACTAAAACGTTGATAATTTCAGTTTCATAAAGGAGAAAAAGCACCCCAATAGTTTAAAGAGGCTCTGTCACTACATTATAAGTGCCTTATCTCCGACATAAGGAGATGGGCGCTATAATGTAGGTGACAGCAGTGCTTTTTATTTTAAAAAAACGATCTGTTTTCACCACTTTATTAGCGATTTTAGATTTATACTAATGAGTTTCCTAATACCCAAGTGGGCGTGTTTTTACTTTAGACCAAGTGGGCGTTGTACAGAGGAGTGTATGACGCTGACCAATCGGCGTCATGCACTCCTCTCCATTCATTTGCTCAGCGCATAGGGATCCTTTTAGATCGCTATGTGCTGTCTTATACGAACACATTAACAATACTGAAGTGTTTAGACAGTGAATAGACATTCCACGGGATGTCTATTCACAATCTCTGCACGTCGTTACTGTTTCTGTGGTAGTTACAGCAGATCAAGCGTAATCTCGTTGTAACCTGTCATCTACAGCGTAATCTCGCGAGATTACGCTTCTGCTGTAAATACCACAGACAGAGTAACGAAGTGCAGGGATTGTGAATAGACATCCCGTGGAATGTCTATTCACTGTCTAAACACTTCAGTATTGTTAATGTGTTAGTATAAGATAGGAAATAAGGATCTAGCAGGATCCCTATGCGCTGAGTAAATGAATGGAGGGAAGTGCATGATGCTGATTGGTCAGCGTCATAGACTCCCCTGTACAACGCCCACTTGGTCTAAAGTAAAAACACGTCCACTTGGGCATTAAGCAACTCCTTAGCATAAATCTAAAATCGCTCATAAAGTGGTGAAAACAGATGCTTTTTATTTTAAAAAAAAACTATTACTGTCACCTACATTATAGCGCCGATCTCCTTATGTAGGAGACAGGGCACTCATAATGTGGTGACAGACACTCTTTAAAGCTATTTCTCCCGATTACAGAAATACCCCACATGTGGTCATAAATGGTTTTTCATTAGAAATTAATGAACCCTTTCGGGACTGATCCTTTTTTGCTTTTCCATTTCAGTTTCTCACTACCCACCTTCTAAGATCTATAAAAAATATATAGATTTTTCCGTCAATCGAGCGGTGTGAAGGCTTATATTTTGTGGGAGGAGTTGTAGATTCTAATGACACCATGTAAAGTACCATATAATGTACTGGGAAACTGAAAATAAAATTCTTTGTGGGCTGAAACTGGAAAAAAATTTGATTCCTCCATAGTTTCTTAAGTTTTGTTTTTACGGCTTCCACTGTCCGGTAAAAACAACAACTTAACTTTATTCTGCGACTAAATACAATTACGGTGATACCAAATTGATAGATTTTTTTTAAAATATTTTACTACTTTTGCAAAGAAAAAACGATTTATTAAAAAAAAAACACATTCTGAGAGCCATAAGCTTTTATTTTTTGGTTGATTGAGCGGTGTGAGGGCTTATTTTTGGTGGGACAAGCTGTAGTTTTTATTGGTACTGATTTTTGCTTATACAAGCTCGTAATCACTTTTATTGCATTTATTTTTTTTTGAGAGCTAAGGTGACCAAGAAACAGTGATTTTGGCGTTTCAAATGCTTTATTTTTTACGGCATTTACCGTGCGCTGTAAATGACAATTTTACTTTTATTCTGCTGGTTGATAAGATTACGGCGATACCATATGTATATAGTCTTATAAATTTGTGCAGCGTTTCCACAATAAAATCACACTTTTATCAAATTTTATTTTTTGTCACCATAGTCTGAAATCCATAACTTGTATTTGGGTTGTTTTTTTTTGCGGGACGCATTGTCGTTTTTATTGGTACTATTTCAGAGGAAATGTCGTTTTTTTTTTTTTGTTTTTTTTTTAAACACTTTCTATTATATTTTGTGATGGGTGGTTACCAAAAAATAGCGATTCTGGCATTGTATTTTATTTTATTTTTTTATGCAGTCTTCAGCGTGCAGGAAAAAGAACATTCTAGTTTTATATACTTTTTTTTTTTTTAACGTTTTCATTTTTTTCCTATAATTAAGACTTGTAGAAAAGAAGGCAGTATTTGTTTGTTTTTTAAATTATAACTTTTATTTTTACACTTATTAATAAAAATGTTTTTTTTACTTTTTTTTTTTTTTTTGTCCAACTAGGGGACTTGAAGACCAGCAGCTTTGATCACTGCTATAATATATTACACTACCTATGTAGTCCTGGAGGCCATTGTATCGACTCCTGTTGCCGTTACAACCTGCGGCAACACCCACGATCGATCCTGGGAAAGTTTGTTGCTGCAACAAACTTTCCCGTCAATGTCACATGATCAGGACCTGAACCAATCAGGTCCCGATCGTGTCGCCGGGACCAGAGGCAAGTGTTAACAGCGCGATCCGGGTGTCAGCGCCACTCTGAGACACCCGATCGCTCTGTTAACACCCACCGTGAATTCACGTCAGCACCGACATGAATTTACAGTGAGCTGTCAGGAAGCGCTAAATCATGTCTTCATAAGCTTTTTTTGAACACGCTTTATGCATGTTTTTTGGGGCATAATTAGGACTCCCATTGACTATGGGAACATTTGACCCCTTTCACGTGCCAAGGAATTGACCCGACGCCTTTTTTTACACAATGCGTTTTTTAAAAACGCTTGTGCAAAAAAGCGCGTTGCATGTACTAATTGATGAAGGTTTTTTTTATACGTTTCTCGGTGCCAAGAAACGCATAAAATACACGCCGTGTGAACCGGTCAACTGAAAAGTCATTAACCACAGGGTCTTCCCTCTTGACTTTCATCATTCTTTAGCCTTTTGATGTGTCCTAGAACTGCTGCCAGCGTTGTACAATCTCTTCAAAAATGCTTGGCAATTTAAAGACCCCTCTTCCTGGGTTGTAGCCAAAAACAGACATGAGTCTCCCTCCCACATTTTATAGCAGCGGAGAGTGAGGTTGCTTTGCCTGATTCACCTCGCTGTAATCCTGGGAAGTGCTTCTTCTGGTGGCCAATTGTGAAAAACACCAAAATTCTGCGAAAAATTAGCATTTTTCTACATTGAAATGTATCTGCTTGTAAAACAGATTGTAATACCACACCAAATAGTTGCTATTTAACATTTCTCATGTCTACTTGGCGTAGTTTTTTGAACATCCTTTTATTTTTCTAGGACCTTAAAGTGAAGGGGTCATGATTTTTTTTATTTTTTTTATTATAATATGGCTTTTAATATGATATTAACATAAATTTTTATTTAATTGTGTTCTCATGTTCTACTTTTTACTGTGTTTTTACTTTAACTTCTCTATGGGGGCTGGCATTTTTTTTTCCATCTCTGTATGTGTCGATTAACGACACATACAGAGATGGAATATGGCACATACAACCCCATAGAGAATGCGAACGGGAGCCGTTCCATTCTCTGAAGAGTACGCCGTCTGTGTGGGCACGTTCCCACACAGACCAAAACGAAGCTCGTTCGCAGAGCAAAATCCGGCGCCATTTTCATGTGAACCGGAAGCCGCTGCCGGACAGTAAGATGACTACTGGCCGCGGCTTCCGCCCATATGTTCAACGAAGCATAGGCACAAGGAATACGAGCGTAGACCAGCGGAAGCGGCGGCGGCAGGAGCAGGTAATTTATGTTCGTGTATGTGATGTGTGTATTATATTCGTGTGATACTGTCTGCTGAGCCCTGTATATAATCCTCCTACACTGTGCAGTCGCTCAGAAAATGGCGGCACACAGTGTAGAAGGTTTGAAGATTCAAACCCCTCCTGCTCCTGGCACTAGCCAGAAGAAGGGAGGGGGGATTGTGTGAGGACACTAGAGGAGTGTGTCCAAATTTGCAGCATAAATCAATGAGGTTGCTTTACCACAGTGACCATGCTGCAATTTTGGGAACTGCTCCCTCTAGTGCCCAGCACATGGAAATGTTATAAATTAGAATCTAATTTATAATGTTTCCTGACTTGTGAAAAAATTAAAACCATGTGTAATCACTCAAATACTAATTGTTTAACTGAAAAAAAAAAATATTCTAGCGACACATTCCCTTTAAGGATTTTTGAGGCAGATTTTGAAATGACAGCATTCTTTGATAAAAACAATGGCAAAAAAAAAAACGCTTCAAATGTTTTTTCTTCTGTTCCCATTGTTTTCAATGGAGGTTGAGAGGCAGAAGCCGCTCCAAAAATGGGCATTCTTTTGTTTTTCTGCAAGTGGTCCAGAACCGCCCGGGGAAACAAAATCTTGAAATTAATGTTGGGAGATTTGGGGAGTTTTTTGGCACGAATTCCGACGGCGGTCCTGATTATGCCATAATAAGTCTCCCTTTCTTATATCGCTGCCCAATTAAGCAGATTTTCCCTTTTTGGTATATTTAAGGCCAAATTGCGCAGGTTGTTCCCCCGAACTTTCCCAGACTGCTGAATTCCAAATTTTCCTAGTAATAAAGTGATAAATTTCACTTCTGCTTTCGCAGGACCAAGATCGACAACACTGTGGTGCTGCAATAGTGACCATAGAACCTGCTGCCCGGTTAATATAAGATACACACAATGTATAAGAGCAGCATTGTTTGTATTTTATACAGTCGAGTCACATTATTACGACCACCTCCTTTCGATATCACCAGCGCGTAGCCCATGAAGTAAGTGGCGTGTTGTGGGCTGGCTTGGTGGGTATATAATGTTTGCTATAGGCTATCTGAACACACATCACTCGTTGTCATGGGTAAAAGGGGTGATTTTATCAGAGTTGCAAAAAGGGATAATTGACTTTCGGGCCAAGGGTGGCAGTATTTCTCAAACCGAACAGTTTGTCAACTGTTCCCGTGCTGCTGTGGTGAAAGTGTATCGTGAGTTTACAAATGGCACCATTCGGAATAACCGACGTGGAAACTGCGGAGCATCGTGTGCCATTGATGTGAATGTCTGCTACGAAGGTGCGCGTGGGCCGAACGACACACTACAGTGGAGCAGCTCACCAGGAGGCTACCAGATGTGTGTGTCTAAAACAGTTCAGCGAACCCTACTGCGTAAGTTGCTCCGAAGCAGACGGATGGTCACTGCTCCTATGCTAACGAAGGTGCATCGGGTAAAAAGACTTCAATTTGCACAGCAGTATCGGAATTGGACAACCAATGATTGGCAAAGGGTTGCCTTCTCCGATGAGTCATATTTTCTGCTTCATCGAACGGATGGACGTTGGCCTGTCAGACGAGAAACATCACAGAACAAACACCCTGCAACCATTGCTGGAAGAACACAAACTGGTGGTGGCAGCATTCTGGTCTGTGGAATTTTTTTCATGGCATTCTCTGGGCCCACTGATCCAAGTGGTTGTCACTCTGAACCAATTTGGGTATGAATCCATCGTGGCAGATCACGTCCACCCATACATGCTGTGCCTTACCTGGGGCAGATGGAATCTTCCAGCAAGACAATGCGACGTTTCACACGGCTAGAAATGTCTAACCTTGGTTGGAAGAGCACGACCAAGATTTCCAAGTACTTCCCTTGCCCCCCTAATTTGCCAGATTTGAACCTAATTGAGCAGTTGTGGGACCACCTCAATCGTCTTGTTTGCTCTTTGGATCCTCCCCCACGCACCCTCCAGGTAATGTGGGATGCACTGCAGTCAGCATGGCTCCAGATACCTGAGGCAACCTACCAGCACCTTATTGAGTCACACACAGCCCGTCTAGCTGCTGTCCGTACTGCACACGGCGGTTACTCTGGATATTAGCTTGTGGCCATAATAATGTGACTCGACTGTGTATAACCAATGCCAATCGGCACAGCCCCATTGATTCCCTGTTGCTTCAGCGCCTTTAGCCTTGTCCAGCTAACAGACTCCAATGACTAAGCCCCTCCCTTTCCCCCCAATTTTGCCAATTTCGTATTTAGCAGTGATTACATTCTGGTGCACACAGCTGATACCAGCCAAGGAGGCCGGGAGGAAATAGCTCCCTCTTTCCTAAAATATTTAAGAAACTGCTTTTTCTGCAGCTTGCTGAAAGTCCTTCAGGTATATCTATAGGGAATATTTTTATATATGCTTTTTATTAACTTTTTTGTTTTTAAGGTTTAGTGTCCCTTTAACTGGACTTAGATCAACATGTCATGTTGTAGTACCGCAGGTGGTCAGAATAAATATACGCTAAAAGGCTTTGTTCACTCGAGGCAGATTTGTTTCAGAAATTTCTGCGACTTAAAATCGATTGCATACATGTGAATGGGGTCGTTTCTGCAGCATGTGCATGGATTTGTCAAAGCCTCATTCAGATATATGGAACAGTCACAGAAGTTTCTGCAACAGATCGGACTTGTGTGAATATACTTTAATGCTCCCATATTATGGCCGTGTGAATGTGGCCTGTCTGTCCCTAGTTAGACTAATTACAGAAGTTGGGGGTGGGGGCTGTCTCTTCCCTGCCTACCAATAGTCTATGGAGAGGGGAAGGGGGAGCAGACAGACACGCTGCCCATACAAGTCTATGGGGAGGGGTGCAGCTTTCTGGTAAGGGTATGTTCACATTTTTTCACATATTTTCGGCCGTTTTTTGGGAATAATGGCTGCATAATCGGAAGCAGAACGCCTCCAAACATCTGCCCGTTGATTTCAATGGGAAATACGGCGTTCCGTTCCGAGGGGGCGTTTTTTACACAGCCGTTTTGAAAAATTTGAAGAAGTGCAAGTACATAGAAAAACAATCAAATATATAACTCAGTTCACTACTCACTGAAATATTTCAACAAGGAGATAAACAACCGGAGCAGGTAAAAAGAGGTGAAATCCACCACAAAAAACAGAGACAAATTGATAGTTTTTTACCGCTCAGATGGTTGCGGATGTAAAGTCTGAAGTGTCCATCAAGGGTTTGACCTTCCCCCAGCTAGCATGCAGAAAGAACGATCCAAATTTCCATTGGTGTGTGTATCTCGCTGGTACTTGTGGTTCCACACACAAATGAAACTGCATAGAAAAACAGCTCCTGAAACGCAGTGAAAAACACAATTTGCGAGAAAAAAGCGGCTGAAAATCAGGAGCGGTTTGCCCTTGAAAGCCGTTCTGTATTTTCAGACTTTTTTGGTTAAGCATGTGAACATACCCTAAGTGTTTATTTTCCACCCCAGTGCTGGATTCTTAGCTACACTAATATATATATATATATATATATATATATATATATATATATATATATATATATATTCTATTTGTGCTAAATATAGAAGACATGATTCGCCCATTATTAACTGAGAATTAGTGAGAGCCTGCAGAGGGGAAGACTGACATAAAATGTCATATAATGGCCAGAAATAGTGTTATTCCTCATGTACACACCTATGAAAGCTTATTCTAAAAAGTCCCCTGAAAGGTAAGGTACACTTTAATTCCCCTTTTTTATGTAGTTCTTTTCAAATAATTTAGAGATTAAAGTTATCGCCTAAAGACAACCCCCTTCTCAATTCAAAGTAGATCATCTGTTCTCACCAGGGTAAGCTGTAACCAACCATACATTTGTCTTAACATTCTGACCTTTCAAATGAATGTGAAACCAAATACTAAAGCCATAGTCTCAAAAATAAAAATGACCTCTCCCTGAAGAAGGATTGGGAAACGTACGTTGGAGGGTGCGGTGAGAGGACACGGCAGGAGGCTTGTCTGCAGTATGACCAGTTCAGATCTGTAGTATTTGTATTCTATACTGATGTATATTTATAGGTCTATAAATTTTGGACTAATACCATCCTCTCTTTATATCGGATCATAAATATATGGTATATTCAGTAATGCCTTGGCTTGGTTCTACCTTTTTATGTAGTTTAGGATTTATACTAATGGTTAGTATGGTATAGATTAATTCATGATTAATGGATAATTATATATTGATATTTACTGTGCCATTTCCATATGACTGACTGGGCCGGATGAGTGTCAGTATTCACTGCTTCTTTTTATTACACTCCTCTATACTCTACTGTTTATATGCAGGGCCGCCATCAGGGGGGTATTAGGGGTAGTGGTGTGAGGGGCCCGGCCAAAACTAATTGAAAGGGGGGCCCGGCAACTGCCTCGACATTCTTTTGGTAGGAAAAAACGGGCCCCTGCAATGGGTCCCGTTTTTTTCACCATAAGAATGTCGTGAGCTGCTGCTGCGGGCCCCCTCCCCTCGTCATGGGGGGCCGTCAAACCGTCCGCCCGCGCGCGCACCCGATCGCGCGCACAATGAAACTGCCGCGCGTGCGCACTCGCGAGCGCATCCACGAACGCCCGCACTGGAGACCGCCCGCGCGCGCACCCGCGATCGACCGCGCGCGCACCCGCAAACGAAGCGCGCGCAGCCGCGGACACACATGGACAAAACTTACCTGGAGCCTGGCTGGAGGTGAAGGACTGGACGTCTGGACCGAAGACCTCCCCTGGAAGACATCGCCGGAAGAGGACTGGAGTGGGAGCAGCTCTTCTGACAGTGAGTAAATTATCTCAAAGTGCTGTTTCTGTATGGCCCTGTTTACACAGTATTTTGCAGGCAAAAAAAAATCTGCCTCAAAATTCCTTAAAGAATTTTGAGGCAGATTTTGCCCTGCCCACACTATCTTGCTGCGTTTTTTTGCTGCGTTTTTTGCTCGCGGCGATTGAGGACAGCAGACAAAAAACGCAGCGAAAAATGCATTTTCTGCCTCCCATTGATTTAGATGGGAGGTCAGAGGCGGAACCGCGGCAAGAAAGGACGTGCTGCTTTTTCTTTTTTCCGCGACTGGCTCCCATTGATTTCGATGATTTCAGATTAAATCAATGGGGGGCGGTTTTGGAAGTTGTTTGGTGCTGATTCTGACGCAGTGTCCGAGTCAATATCAAGGCCCAAAAACTCTGCGAACTGGGCCTTATTGTTAGGGCTTATTCAGACGAACGTGTAATACGTCCGTGCAACGTGCGTGATTTTCACGCGCCTCGCACGGACCTATGTTACTCTATGGTGCCGTGCGGACTGTCAGTGATTTTCACGCAGCGTGTGTCCGTGTGTCCGCTGCGTAAAACTCACGACATGTCCGATATTTGTGCATTGTTCGCGCATCACGCACCCATTGAAGTCAATGGGTGTGTGAAAATCACGCTCAGCACTTCCGCAGCAGTATAAACTATGAATGAAATTAGAAAAGCACCACGTGCTACAAACATACAGTGTCATAATGATGGCGGCTGCGCGAAAATCACGCAGCCGCGCATCATACGCTGCTGACACACGGAGCTGTTATGGACCTTTTGCATGCGCAAAACGCCACGTTTTTTGCGCGTGCAAAAAGCACACGCTTGTGTAAATCCGGCCTTAGGGTAGGAACACACTAGGCATGAACACTGCGGATTTTATGCAACACATTTTATTGTGGATAATCCGTAGCGTATCAGTCGCAGCAGAGTGGATGAGATTAGAACAAATCTCATCCACACGCTGCAAAAATAATGGACCTGCAGTGTGGCTTTGGCTTTTTAAGTCGCATGTCAATGTATTCTGTGGAATCGCTGCTCCTCTGTTGCGGAAATGCTGCGGTTCTGCCGCAAAAATCACACAAGAGAAGAAAAAAAAGGTACTTTTTTAAATTGATAAAGTTTAGACTTGCCCCGGCCGTAGTCCTGGTGACGCGATCCTCTATTCTTAGCGCAGCCCCGCCTCCTGTCATGACGTTTCATCCCATGTGACTGATGCAGCGGTCACATGGTCTACAGCGTCATCCCAGGAGGCGGGGCTACGTTCAGAAGAGAGAGATGCGGCACCAGGACTACGGCCGGGGCAAGTCTAAACTTTTTTTTCCCTGCAGGATTCCCGCAGCGGACACGCCTCACGAAATCTGCGCCGCTATTTGGTGCGGTTTTGCTGGCAGAATTCCCTGCGGCTCCCGGGATAAGTTGTGTAGTTTTACTCAGCATATCCGCCTAGTGTGTCCCTTATGATGTCGCTCCTGGAGCTGCTGCCGCTCTCTAAATAGGCAGTTGGTCCAGTAGAATTTGGAATTATTTTTTTTTGTGAACCAGCTTAAAAAAAATACAAAACTTTTGTGTTAGGGCCTGTTCACATCACCGTTCGCTTCCGCTCCGGGGTTCCGTCTGAGGTTTCTGTCGGGTGAACCCCGCAACGGAAAGTGAAAGTGATAGCACAGCTTCCGTTTCCATCACCATTAGCGCAGTCGACTGCGCTATTAATTCCGTCCGAAAACCAGCCGGAATGGTGACGAACCACCGCTCCGGGGTTCCTTCTGAGGTTTCTGTCGGGTGAACCCCGCAACGGAAAGTGAAAGTGACAGCACAGCTTCCGTTTCAGTCACCATTGATCTCAATGGTGACGGAAACATCGCTAATGGTTTCCGTTCGTCACCATTCCGGCTGGTTTTCGGACGGAATTAATAGCGCAGTCGACTGCGCTAATGGTGATGGAAACGGAAGCTGTGCTATCACTTTCACTTTCCGTTGCGGGGTTCACCCGACAGAAACCTCAGAAGGAACCCCGGAGCGGAAGCGAACGGTGATGTGAACAGGCCCTAACACAAAAGTTTTGTATTTTTTTAAGCTGGTTCACAAAAAAAAATAATTCCAAATTCTACTGGACCAACTGCTTATTTAGAGACCGGCAGCAGCTCCAGGAGCGACATCATAAGGGACACACTAGGCGGATATGCTGAGTAAAACTACACAGCTTATCCCGGGAGCCGCAGGGAATTCCGCCAGAAAAACCGCACCAAATAGTGGCGCAGGTTTCGTGAGGCTTGTCCGCTGCGGGAATCCTGCAGGGAAAAAAAAGTTTAGACTTACCCCGGCCGTAGTTTAAGTGACGCATCTCTCTCTTCTGAACGTAGCCCCGCCTCCTGGGATGACGCTGTAGACCATCTGACCGCTGCAGCAGTCACATGGGATGAAACGTCATGACAGGAGGCGGGGCTACGCTAAGAATAGAGGATCGCGTCACCAGGACTACGGCCGGGGCAAGTCTAAACTTTTTTATAAATTTAAAAAAGTGGCTTTTTTTTTTTTTCTCATTTGTGATTTTTGCGGCAGAACCGCAGCATTTCTGCAACAGAGGAGCGGCGATTCCACAGAATACATTGACACGCTGCGGCTTAAAAAGCCAAAAAGTCACACTGCAGGTCCATTATTTTTGCAGCGTGTGGATGAGATTTGTTCTAATCTCATCCACTCTGCTGCGACTGTGATACGCTGCGGATTTTCCACAATAAAATGTGTTGCATAAAATCCGCAGCGTTCATGCCTAGTGTGTTCCTACCCTAAGGCCGGATTTACACAAGCGTGTGCTTTTTGCGCGCGCAAAAACGTGGCGTTTTGCGCTTGCAAAAGGTCCATAACAGCTCTGTGTGTCAGCAGCGTATGATGCGCGGCTGCGTGATTTTCGCGCAGCCGCCATCATTATGACACTCTGTTTGGATGTTTGTAGCACGTGGTGCTTTTCTGTTTTCATTCATAGTTTATACGGCTGCGGAAGTGCTGGGCGTGATTTTCACCCACCCATTGACTTCAATGGGTGCGTGATGCGCGAACAATGCACAAATATCGGACATGTCGTGAGTTTTACGCAGCGGACTCGCGCTGCGTGAAAATCACTGACAGTCCGCACGGCCCCATAGAGTAACATAGGTCCGTGCGAGGCGCGTGAAAATCACACACGTTTCACGGACGTATTACACGTTCGTCTGAATAAGCCCTAACAATAAGGCCCAGTTCAACGTTTTTGGGCCTTGATATTGACTCGGACACGGCGTCAGAATCAGCACCAAAAAACTTCCAAAACCGCCTCCCATTGATTTAATCTGAAATCAATGGGAGCCAGTCGCGGAAAAAAGAAAAAGCAGCACGTCCTTTCTTGCCGCGGTTCTGCCTCTGACCTGCCATCTAAATCAATGGGAGGCAGAAAATGCATTTTTCGCTGCGTTTTCTGTCTGCTGTCCTCAATCGCCGCAGGCAAAAAACGCGGCAAGATAGTGTGGGCAGGTCAAAATCTGCCTCAAAATTCGGTGCGCGCTTCCAGGCGGTCGCCGGTGCGCATGCGCGGGAGTTTGCGTGGTGCGCGTGATCGGTCGCACGGGCGGCGGTGTTTGACGGCCCCATGCTACCCAGGGCCGCCATCAGGGGGGGTATTAGGGGTACTGATGTGAGAAGCCCGGCCAAACCTAATTGAAAGGGGGGCCCGCAGCTCATGACATTCTTTTGGTGAAAAAAACGGGCCCCATTGCAGGGGCCTGTTTTTTTTCTACCAAAGGCAAGTCGCGGCAGTTTGCCGGGCCCCCCTTTCAATTAGGTTTGGCCGGGCCTCTCACATCAGTACCCCTAATACCCCCCCTGATGGCGGCCCTGGGTACCATGATATAGTACTGGACGGAGTACCGTTAACAGGCGGTGCCACGGTAGGGGGGCCCAGAAAATGTAGCTGTAGGGGGCCCTGAAATTCCTGATGGCGGCCCTGTTTATATGCATACTTATGCTTCCAATTTTTTTAGCCGCCTTGTACTTTCTGTAGATATTGTCACCTGCTGTGTCCTCCACTGCTCTACCACACTTTGTTTTTACTATTTTATATGTTGGTTGAACTTTTTTTCAACCGTATTATGTAACGGAGTTGTTGTTTTTTTGTTTTTTTTGTGTATATATTGTATGTATGCTTTTGTCCAATATGGATTAATAAAGCCAACTTTGTACTTTCATCTAATGGGTATTTTTATTTTTGAGACTATGGCTGTAGTATTTGGTTTCATATTCGATTAGTGCCTGGTTTTTCAGTTGAACTTACTTAGTATTTTAGGGTGTGTACCTTCACATATTTATAGGTTGCCTACATTCAAATGAATGGATAGCTATGTAATAGGTGGACGAGCCAGGTTCACCAGAATAGGGGGATTACATCGTTATGCCCTAAAAGCGCATATGGAAAGTGGTTGGTTGTTTTCATGAAACAGACAACTACTTTATTAAAATGGGACAATTTTTGTATTTGTTAAACTCTGCTCTTGCCAAATTGTAGCTACCGTATACAAGCAGATAATCTATTGTAAAATTTTGTTTTGATCACCATCCAACTAATTCACTATACTTTCAATTTCAGGACAACCAATGAAATGCAATCTTCATTTGAATGGCAGTGTGATAACATCAGACCAGCCCATCCTTTTGTAAGTGTAGATTTTGTTATGGTTACAAAGGAGTATTTTCAATACATTGTTCTATATGTAGTAGAGAAATTATAGTATGCAAACCACCCAAAGCACTTTATTTCTATCTTATGTATACAATCATTATATCTGAGATTATTGAGGGAGGGGGGTGTCCTGTGTGTGTGTGTGTGTGTGTGTGTGTGTGTGGCTGGCGCCTGATGGGGGGTGTGTGTGTGTGTGTGTGTGTGTGCGTGCGCGCGCGCGCGCGCGCGCGAAGTGTGTATTCATTGACCTCTAGTTTCTATTGTGGCGCAGGGGAGAAAGCAGAAGACTGCTGTAGGTGAGTATAAGCATTTTTTATTTTTCATATTACTAATTTATTTTGAAGTTTCCGCTGGACCTATTAGACTACGTCGCGGATTCGGTGAACTACTGCGATGTAATTATTATTTTTTTTAAATAAAATGGTCAACGAGGGTTTTGTGGGAGTTTTTATTTCAATAAACTTTTTCTTATGTCTGGTCTTGTGTTTTTTAATACTTTATTAGCGCCTTAGTAATGGCAGTTGTCTGTTTCACAGCGTTCATTACTAAGGCAGGACTTAGTGTTAGCAAGTAAAAAGGCTAGCAGTAACCCCCCCATTATCAGTCCGGTAACCGCCACCAGGGTTACCAGGAAGAGCCAGGTACAATCCAGTATACCAACCAGTATGAGCCTCTTCCTCTGCGGTGCTTGGGTACAGCCTACAGGACCTTTATCATGTGACTGTTATGTCACTACAGGTCCTACACCTAGCTGCAATATTTCCATTAACAAGCGGCTGCTGGAGGTATAGACAGTCTGGACAGTGCACAGAAGAGCAGGCTGTCATAGAAAGTGACTCCAGCGCCTGCCCATCACGATCGCTTGTCTGTCTGCTTTCTACAGCTGATGCTTACACAGTGGGAGAGCAATGGCCGGCCCTGCCCCTTCCTATCAGCAGCTGGCAACAGCAGCCCTAAACTTCTGTGGTGGGACTAGCCAGGGGGGCACATGCGCCCCCCCCCCCCATTGTTTTTCCAGTCTACGCCTCATTTTCCACCCAAGGGGGCCACTTTTTTTTAGGCATTAGATTCTCTGCTGCATTAAGGAGTGATCATCCCTGTTCCTCCCAGACCAAAGATATTTAGGGTTCAATTCCAATCTTTTTGTAGTGCCAAAGAACTGATCGGTCTGGTCCATACTGGCCCTCAAGCATCTAAATGCCTATATCACTTTCGCATAGTCTCTGACTTAGGTTATAGCTTTTACGGAGCATGGAGAATTTCTTTGTCCGTGAACATATTGGATATGTACCTCCACATCCCAATTTGCCTATCCCATCAGAGTTTTCTACGTTTTGTAATTCCCTTCAACCAATACTAGTTCATGGCTCCTGTTTGGCCTGGCTAAAATTCTCTCAGTGGTGATGCTGTTGCTACGTGCCAGGGGACTGTCTGTCATTCTGTACCTGGATGACATCCTGATAAAATATTCATTCATGGAGGACAATCAAACAAGCCTCCAGCTCTCTGATTGGAGTGATTGTCCAACTGAAATGGGGAAGTTTATGCAAAGCCTCCTTTTCTTCTTCCCAGAGAATTGTTTTTCTCAGCATGTCTTTCGATACTCTTTCAGCAAGGGTGTTCCTAGGAAACCTCAGGAAAGGTTATCCGCGCTAAGGAAATGAATCGGGACCCTGCGGAGAGGGTTTTCGGTATCTTTTCAATATTGCATGAGAGTTCTAGGCACCATGGTGGCCTCAATCGAGGCCATTCCTTCTGCCTATTTTCATTTGCGCTTTCTGTGGAACCACTTTCCCGATTCCTTGTACCGGAACATCCTCCTTTCCCGGTCGGTTTAACAGTTCCTCTGCTGGTTGTTCTCCTACCCGGCCATTCCCTGGGTTCGCTCTTTCCTTCCTCTAAATTAACTAGTCCTTTTCTTGGACGCGAGCCTCCTGAGCTGGCGAGGAGCCCTCTGGAAGCTCAAGGTCTGTGGTCCCCGCAGGTATCCGCCCTTCCCATCAACCCCCCTGTAGTTACAGGGCAGTTAAATGCGTCTCCAACATTGGGTTTTCTTTCTGTCCGGCAACACAGTCCAAATTCATATGGATGTCACAGCCATAGCTTATGTGAATCACCAGGGCGGCACTTAAAGTGTGGTGACCATGGCGGAAGCCTGCTATTTTGGGAATACACAATTCAGGGGTCGACAATTGGGTTGCAGATTTTCTCATTTGCATTGACCCAGGAGAGTGGTCTCTCCATCAGGAGGTCTCTTACCATATTTGCTCTAGTTGGGGCACTTTGGACGTGTACTAAATGGCATCCAGATTCAACCGCAAGATTCGATGTTTTCGTCTTGCGAGCTCGGGATCCTGAGGCTTACACGATGGACACTGGTAGTTCCGTAAGATCAGCTCTCTGTGCTTTATCTCTTTAGGCCGCTGCCTCTCCTTCCCAGACTTCTGAAGCAGACCAAGGCTGATGGGATTCCGACAATACTCACTCATGTTGCCGTATTGGCCTTGCCACTGTTGGTAAGCGGATATGGTAGCCTTGCTTGTCAGTACCCTCTGGTGCCTGCCTTCTCTGCATAATCTGCTCTGTCAGGGTCCAGTGTTTCACTAGCATTTATAGTCCTTTAAGTTTAACCACGTAGCTGTTAAAGCCACCATTTTGAAAGCTTGCGGGTTGTCTGCCCGTACTGTTCAGATTATGTTGAAGGCAAGGAAGCCTTCCTTGGCTCACATTTACCATTACCAATTTGTATTTGAAATCTTACTTTCCCCAGTCCTCTTCCATGACTGCACCATAGGATTAGAAGCACCTCCCAAGTGTTTTGCCTTTCACTATGTGGCATGGCAGAGAGGTTGTTTTTCTGGGCTCTGCACAGTAACCGAGTCTAGTCCACTTTTTTATTTTGGGTTTTCATACTTTCCAAACAACGGAGGTCAATCCTAGTTCTTTCACCTCCGAGACTGCTTCAGAACCAGCTTTTCACCTGCGCCTCTTCGGAGGTTAAGCTGTATAGCCAAAAACCTACGGCTCCAGTCCTCCAGGATCTCCCCAGCCGTATCTTCAGGGCCTCTTTCGCGTGTGAGATGCCGGCTGTCGAATGATGCCACTTCGGGCGCCGCGATGACTACTTCTGTTTGGTGGGACCTGAATGCGTTCCAAAGCTTGAGTTAGCTGTGGCCTACATCTGGTAGCGGTGAACGCTGGATTTTATGGAAATTTCACGCATTGGAAGCCCCGGAGCGAGATGCCCTCGGCTTGGACGAGTAAGGCGCTGATCCCTGCGGCAAGATTTAAAAAACGCCCTGATCAGAGGTCCGTTCTACTAATGTAGGACTAACCTGTATAAAATGCCTGAGATAAAAGGGTTCCTCCTCCCGCTCTGGTTCTGTGGAGCAAAGCCCCAGCTCAGTAAGAATTACCAGTTACCAATTATCAGGGGATCTGGGACCCTTTAGAAGGGGGGACATTTTTTTTATATTCCTCTTTGCTTCTTGTTAAGTTGACAAAAAGTCCCCAAAAAAAATCTAAATAAAAGACAAATATAACTCGTAAATGGCATTTGTTCTAAAAATAAATTAATACTACCAATTGCCTATAAGAAACCCCTCTGTCAGGCCTGCACTGAGAAAATCCTACGGGAACAACTATCCTCTTTAATGGATGAGATAAAAACCCTTATTCGAGTAGAAATTCAGTGGTCTCTAGCAGCTTTTTCGCAATCAAATATGCCCTCTATTTCCACCCCGGTGGTGAAAAAAAAGAAGCTAATTCAAGACGACTATTCTGTATCTAAAAAGCTGTCCGTTTTCTATTCCTGAAGATGTGGAGGAAGGGGAATTGTCATATCATGGTGGATGACCATGAAGATAGAAAATATTATTTTTCATCCGAAATATATGGATGAGTTCAGGCCATAAGAAGCACTATGGCGATTGAAGAAATAAAAATATTCATTATGAAATGTTTGCAGGATTAGGTAGTAGGAGAAAGTGTTTTTCCCATTCATGAAAATATTCAAAAGTTACTTAAACAAGAGTGGGCAAATCCTGAGATCCTTTGACGAACAAGTACAAATTTGAGAAGAATTTGCAAAAATGTATATTCAGGTAGCCAAAGTGGCTAGGATACTGACCCTTCAGTTCGAAGATTCCTCTTAGCTCAAAGATCCTGTGGATCGGAAAGCTGAGAGTCTACTAAGAAAAAGGCCCGGAAAACATCTTCAGCCCCTTTGGAAAAGTAATGTGGCTTCTATCTGTGTAACCCGATCAATGTTTTGCTGGCTGTACCAACTGAAAGCCCACTTAAAAGGAGGGCACCCCAATTGAATAAATCCTGTAATCCCTACCTTCACATAGCTGAAGCATCAGCTATAATCCCTGTTGCTTGCTGAGTGAGTAAGAGTCGCAGCAACAGCTTTTGTGCTCTCAAACGCTGCTAGAAATTGAAATTTTGTACTATCCCATTCGAGGGAGAATGTTTGGACCCACTCTGGATAAGTTCCTTGAATCAACAATCTCAGAAATTAAAAAAGTTTTACCTGAACCTTAACAGCGAGGAGGGAAAAATATCCTTTTGACTCTCCAAATTTCAGTTCCAAGACTATGAAGGTAAAGGAAAGTCAGGGAGATGAGGTTACCCAAAAGTTGGCAAGGGAAGAAATATTCTTAACACCATTTGACAAAACGCGGATAAACCGTAAAACCAGAGTGGGCAGAAGAATCTCAAAATTTTACATGGGATGGGAAAACATTACCTCAAATGTCTGGATCTTAAATACAGTTCCAAATGGATACAAAATGTAAATTTCTTCATATCCCCAGGGAAGTTAGTCATTACAAACCTACAGACCACTTTCCTTCAAAAGGAACTACAAAGCGGAATCCTGAAATGCCTTCAGATGCAAGTAATTTCGCCACTTCCTCAGGAAGAGAGGTTTAGGCCATTATTGTCACCTACTTTTGTTAAAAAAAAAAAAAACAACCAGTACTCCTTCAGGAAAATAATACATCTAAAACCGTTAAACAAATTTGTATCCTATCATCGCTTCAAGATGGGATCAACAATTCTGCTGATAGGGAAAAATCATGTGATGGCTACGATCGACCTTGAGGTTGCTTACTACCACATACCTGTTTATCCTCGGTATGAAAAATTTGTAAGATTTGCCATCATTCAAAATCAAAAAGTACATTACTTCTAGTTTTCCTCCCTTCTGTTTGGGATTTCTTCCGTCACAAGGATCTTCACAAAGTTAATAGTGGAGATAGTGGCTAATTTAAGAAAACAATAAATAAATATTGCTCCTTATTTAGACTATTTGGCATTTTCATCGCCTCTTTTGCGGCGTCACCTAAAAAAGACCTGCCAGGTTCTTCAAGACTTAGGCTGGATCATAAATCCCCAAAAATTTTGGATTTTCAACCATCAAGACAAAATATATTCTTAGGGGTTCCACTAAATTCCCAAAAACAAACATCATTTTTTTTTATTTTTAAACTCCGGACCAGAGAGACTTTAAATCATCCAAAAGATAACTTCCTTCTGGAAACTAAGAAGTCTCGTTAAACGCCACGTCCGTATTGGTGTCCACGACACCATGCAGTCAGTCAGTGGCATGGTGTCGGGTCCATACCAGATCTCTTCAAGCTCTAATAATGTCCAACTGGGGCAAGAATCCTCTATCTCTGGAAAAGAAGATTCCTCTCTACAATTATGTGAAGTCTTCACTCCTCTGCTGGACAATTCCCAAGAATTAGAAAAAAGAGGCTTTTTTTTTTTTTATTAGGGATCGTCGGCTCTGCAGGGGAACCTGGTCCTGGATGCTCTTCAGTCTACTCTGTTTGTTAGCTTCTACAACATATTTTCCTCAGTCTTCTCTCCTAGAAAATGTTTGTTTGTTTTTTTTTGTTTTTTTCTCCTTCTCCTTGTTGCCTTACCTCTATCTGCAGGTTTTCAAAGCTGGTAGCCCTGCCTTGTAAACCTCCTTTTCTGGCCCTTACTTTAGGACAGGGTAGTTCTTCATACAGTGCCTTCATTTTTGCCCACGGTGGTCTTATCTTTTGAACTCATGAGGTATAGTCGTTCCTTCTGCCCATCTCATCCCAGGGAACGATCTCTCCACAACCTTGGACGTTGTTCGAGCCATGGGGGTTCACCTCTCCCACTTCTTCCTTCCGGAGATTAGATTCCTTGTAGTTTGCGAGGGGTCCGCGGAGGGGCCTTGCAGCCACTAAGCCGGCTGTCGTCCGCTGGATTTGGTTGGTTATCTCTAAAGCCTACCGAGTCAAGGGTAGAGTCCGGGGCTTCCTTGCTGTGCACCATCAAGCTTATGCCATTCAGGTGTACAAGGCGGCTACGTGATCATCTTTTCACATGGTTTCCAAGCTCTACAGGGTGCATTCTTTCCCCTTCCCATCAGTGGATGCTTTGCTTGGTCACAAGGTCTTGTAAGAATCTTTGGAGTAGGCGACTGCGTTTTGTTTTTCTGTTCCCGTACCAGCGGTCTTCTTTAGAACATCCCACGTTCTATGTCCCCCAATAATACGAACCAGAAAAGGGGATTTTTTGAATACTTTGGCGTCAAATTATTTTTTTTCATCCACTTCATTAAGGGATACCGTTGCCACCTAAGGGATATGGTTTCATGTTCCTGTCGGTAGTCTGGTTGCCTCTTTTTTCGGACAGGTTTTTTTCTCTTTGGATTTTGGTTTAAGTTCCTCACATTAATTTGTGTCTACGTACATACTGAATTAGCTCAGTGCGATAGGTGGGGTATATACTATAGGTGAGTCAACGCTTTTTAAAGTGTCAAGCCTCCTAGTGGCAACATCATATACCCATGGCATGTGTCCCCTAATAACCTGGAACAGAGAAGGGTTTTTACGGTAAGTACTTAAAGAATTATATGTTACAATACTGCTAACTCAAAACGGGAACCCCCTTCTTATTTTAGAACTGATGCCGTTTTGCTGAAGGTTTTTTTTTTTTATTGTATTTTTTTTATTTCCCGTTTTACAGAACATGAAGTAAAAATAAGAACACACTTGCTTAAATATCCTGTGTTGCAATTCTACCCCTGTTTGTTGCCATCTATTGTGCATGCAGTCATGTGGCATAATAATGCACTGCGTTCACGCTTGCGCTGAGATAGGATATGGCGGTGACAGGACAGAATGAAGTTAGGGGAGTAACCTCTTTTTATGTCTTTTTATTTTATTAAAAAAAAAGAATAAACCTTGAAAACCCCGTTATTAAAAATGTGACCATTCCAGTTAACTGTTTTTTACAGTTATTTTGTTTGCCTTACTGTATTAATTTCAACTGAATTGTGAAATATTTGAATGTCCCAACCCCCGAAGAAAAAACAAACAAACTGATAACATTTGCCATTTTCTTTTTTTAGAAGATTAAGTGATACACCCTCAACGGCAAAGAAGGAAGGGGAAATAAGAAGAAATACATCATCCTCTAATGCGGCTCCTAATCCACCGGCTGAAGTTGACCCTGATACTATTCTGAAGGCACTCTTTAAATCCTCAGGATCTTCAGCAATTGTCCAGCCCACTGCATTCAAGATCAAGCTCTGATGAGACCAACACAAATTGGAGACTGTAATGCGAGAGATTTGGCAGAATATTCTGACCAACTCACTGATGGGCCCAGGGACTCTAGAAAAAAAACAACAACTTTTATTTTGCTTCCTGAGGTTTTGTTTAGTGCTGTTCACCAGCAGGTTAGTTAATTTTGGAAGGATTCTGGCAGTAGTCATTGGACAATCAATCCTCTTCCCAACATTGCAGTACAGTTCACCCTCTTTTCAGGGCAGTTGTATTATTGCATAACAATTTCAGTTTTCCCGTTGCTCTATATACAGCACGATTTATGTTTCTACTGTTCCCGTCATGGGAAACTAAATGTACAGTGAGTCGCATAACTTGTTTAAAATTCTTCAATAATCTGTTTCTACTAAAAGGAGAATTTGTTGTTGATGTTATTTTGTAGTTATTGTAATATATTTGGATTTCTACAACTATATTTGAAATTGCAGCTTGATAATCCAGGCAGGAGGTGGGTTCCTTAGGGTGGATTCAGACACAACAGATTTTGTTGCAGAAATTTCTGCGACTTACAATCCGTTCTATTCATCAGCATGGAACTTGCAGTAATTCGTGTGCTGCAGAAACAACACCATTCCGATGACTAGAACTGGTTTTCAGTCACAATCTGTTGCATGTGAAACCACCTAACTGTGCAAAAGCAAAATTTTTACAAATTAACATTTCGTAGCTGAATGTTCTTGGTCTTTAAAAGGAGCATTCATCTTAAATTAACTGGTATTTTTTTTGTAATGCACTGTTGGTGTTTGTGGCCTTTTTTTGTCTTCATTTACAAACATTAAAACGAATTTCAAAGCGTAATTAAGTGTAGCTAAACGTTTGACAAACTTCTGACATGCCATTGTGACATGTCATAAGTTTGGATTGGTGGGGGGGGGTCAGAGCACTGGGACCCCCACCAATCGCTAGAACGAAGCAGCTGAAGTGCTCATGTGAGCGCTCAGCCGGTTCGTGTCCGGCTTTTTCCGGAAAGCCAATGTATTGGAGTACGGGCTCATAGACTTTCTATTGAGTCTGTACACTGATACATTTATTTCCGGAAAAAGCTGAACAGAGACAAAGTGGCTGAGCGCTCACATGAGCACTTCAGCTGCTTCGTTCTAACGATTGGTGGGGTCTCAGTGCTCGGACCCCCACCAATCCAAACTTCTAACATGTCACTGTGACATGTCAGAAGTTTGTCAAACGTTTAGCTACACTTTAAATTAGAACTGAATCTGAATTGATTATGTGGGAAATATAACCTGGCACACAAGGTGGCATATCAGAGAGAAAAAACATTAACGGTCTAGTATATAAGAAAAAACCTGCTCTGAAATTGTTGCTCCCCTCCATCCCTAATATGGGATTGCATCTATGACCTGTTACCGCCTCAACCAGGTTTGGTCTTTGGTCTGTCACTTTATGCTGGAATACTTTTACTTGTCCAAGCGATTCTGAGTTTTCTCCTCACACAGTGCTTTATGTTAGTGGTCAATTTCCTTTGCTACAGTCTGTGTTTTTGTGAAAAACACAAATGTATTGAAAATTTGCAACAATTAGCGGTTTTTCTAAAAAAAAGAAGAAAAAAAAACAAGAGGCAGATAGTCATACCGCACAAATAAGTTAACTATTAAGGCCGGATTCAGACGAGCATGTTCGGTCCGTGATATACGTATGTATATTTTGCTATGATTCGTGGCAAAAACCGCGACGAAACTGCATTGTGTATGTCCTGCAAAAGGACCTTAAGGTCATGTGACCTTATGTCTAATCTCTAAGCAGTAGTAAGAACTTCAGAGACCTGCTGGTCACATGACCGCAGCCGCAGCAAATTTCCACAGAGAAGACTGAGGAGAGCTGCTATGTAAGTATAAGGGGATTAATTTGTTTAAGGGCTCTGTATTTAAAGGGGTTTTCCAATCCTTTCTTTTTTTTCTTTTTAAATCAATGCAATGTTCCTCTATTAATATATTAGTGCACTCTGACTATCTTTTTCTTGATAATAAATGGTTTTAGTAACATTACTCCCTATTGTTTACCTTGAGAGGTTTGTTTTGCTCAGTAAGTTCATTCCTCTTCTCTTCCTGTGTTTCTCCTCCCTGCATGCACTGCTCTAGTCCCAGCATGCAATGTGCATGCAGCAGTGCACTTGCTCCGCCTACTACACCCAGCTCTACTAACTTCTGCAATCTCAGTCTTCATTTTGGTGCTCTCATTCTATTACTGATAGCACAAGCTGAAATCACTGGATATCTGCGTTTTTAACCTCTTAACGCCGAAGGACGGATATATCCGTCCTCAACAGCAGCTAGTTCGCCCAGGAGGACGGATATATCTGTCCTGTAATCGTGCGGGTACCGTCACTGTACCCACGCGATCAGCGGCAGGAGCACGGCTGTTATACACAGCCTGGCTCCTGCTGCAACTGCGGGAATCGAAGCGCACTCCGATTCCGGCAGTTTAACCCATTAAATGCCGCTGTCAATAGTGACAGCTGCATCTAATTAGTTTGACAGAGGGAGGGAGCTCCCTCTGTCCCCCCATCGGCGCCCCCGCAAAGAAATCGCGGGTCGCCGTCGGGTTTCCATGGCAGCGGGGGTCTAACAAATACCCCCAGGTCCGTCTTCAGCATCTGCCTTTTAGGCGATGCCGGAGGCATGACCTAACAGATTGCCTGTCAGTTTTACACTGGCAGGCAATAATGCTTCGGTATACTAAGTATACCAAAGCATTATATATGCGATCAGCAGATCGCATAGTGAAGTCCCCTGGTGGGACTAAAAAAAAAAATGTCAATCAGTTAAATAAAGTTGGTGAAAAAAATAAATAAAAATTACAGTGAAAATCAAATAAAACTACTTTCTTTGCCCAAAAAGTGGTTTTATTTAGTAAAAGTGTCAAAACAAATCACACATACACATATATGGTATCCCCGCGATCGTAACATCTTGAGCAATAAAATTAACACATTAATTAAACCGCCGGATGAACGGCGTCCAAAAAAAACTTTTAAAAAAATCGCTCTTTTCTCCCATTCCCCCCATAAAAAATTAAATAAAGTTAATCTATAAGTCCTATGTACCCCAAAATAGTACTAATGAAAACTACACCTTGGCCCGCAAAAATCAAGCCCACGTATGGCCACATTGACGGAAAAAGAAAAACGTTACGGCTCTTGGAATGCGGCGATGCAAAAACAAGTAATTTTTTTCTAAAAGGCTTTTTATTGTGCAAACGTAGGAAAACATATAAAACCCTTACATATTTGGTATCTCCGTAATCGTGCCGACCCATAGAATAAAGTTAACATGTTATTTACGCTGCATAGTAAACGGCGTAATTTTATAACGTGAAAATCAATGCTGGAATAGCTGCTTATTTTCAATACTGTCCGAAAATAAAGTTAATAAAAGTTAATCAATATATTATAAGCATCTAAAAATGGTACAATTACAAAATACAACTCGTCCCGCAAAAAACAAGCCCTTATACAGCTATGTCGACGGAATAAAAAAAAAGTTACGGCTCTTGGAACGCGACCGTGAAAAAACAAAAAAAAATCCAAAGGTCATTAACGCGCAAAATGGCCTGGTTTGAAGAGGTCTTGTTGTACCAAAACAGTGGAAACCCCCAAAAGGTGACCCCCATTTTGGAAACTAGACCACTTGAGGAATCCATTGTAGTTTTCATGTCATGCATGCAGCTTTTTGATCAGTTTTTATTCTATTTTTAGGTGGCGTGGTGACTAAAAAACAGCAATTCTACTATTGTTTTTTTTATTCTATTTTTGTTACTGCGTTCACCGTGCGCTATAAATGACATTCACTTTTATTCTGCGGGGCGATACGATTAGGGCTCATTTACACGAGCGTGTTAAACGTCCGTGCAACGCGCGTCGCAGGGACCTATCTTAGTCTATGTGGCCGTGCAGACAGGTGCGTGATTTTCACGCAGCGTATGTCCGCTCCGTGAAACGGACGACGTCCTATATTTGTGCCCTGTTCGCACATCACGCACCCATTGAAGTCAGTGGGTGTGTGAAAACCACGCATGTCGCACGGAAGCAATTCCGTGGGACAAGCGTGATTCGCGCAACAGCACTGTAAAGGATGAATGAAAACAGAAAAGCACCACGTTCTTTTCTGTTTACAAACATCCAAACGGAGTGTCATAATGATGGCGGCTGCGCGAAAACCACGCAGCCGTGCATCATAAAGGGCTGACACACGGAGCTGTTAAGTGCCTTTTGCGCACGCAAAACGCCGCGTTTTTTGCTTGCGCAAAACGCACACGCTCGTGTAAACCCGGCCTTACGGTGACACCAGATGTTTATAGTTTTTTTTTATGTCTTATGGCGTTTGCACAATAAAATACGTTTTGTAAACAATCATTCACTTTTTGTGTTACCTTATTCTAAGAGCCAGAACTTTTATTATTTTGCAATCAATAAAGCCGTGCGAGGACTTGTTTTTTGCGTAACGAACTGTAGTTTCAATCATTACCATTTTTAGGTACATTTTTTGATCTATTTTTAATAAATTTTTTGCGAGGTGAAGTGACCAAACAATTGTGATTGTGGTACGGTTTATTAATATTTTCTTTTACGGCGTTCACCGCGTGGGATAAATAACTAAACAATTTTGTAGTTCAGGCCGTTACGGACGCGGCAATACCAATTATGTATCGTTTATTTATATATTTTTATTAATAATAAATGACTGGTAAGGGAAAAAAAAGGGGATTTTTTCACTTTTAAAACTTTTATGTTCTTATTTTTACACATCTTTTTTTTTACTTTATTATTTTGTCCCACTAGGGGACTTGAGGGCAGGAGGCCCTGATCGCTATTCTAATACACTGCACTACATGCGTAGTGCAGTGTATTAGAACTGTCAGCTACTCACTGACAGCAAGCATAGTGGGTCCTGACGTTCAGGACCCACTAGGCTTCCGTCTATGGCATAGCCGGACGCCATTGTTTGGTTGCCGTAGTAACCATCGCCGGCCGCTATCGTGTAGCAGGCCGGAGATGGTAACTTAACCCCTAAAAAGCCGCGATCTCTATTGAACGCGGCTTTTAAGGGGTTGAACAGCGGGGACACAGCGATCGGTCCCCGCTGTAGGAGCTGTCACAGCTCCTGCATCTGTCGGGAAGACAGCCGAAATGGGAGTCACTAGGACACTAACGCTACACACAGACTTCAAACCTGCGCATGCGCAGTGTAATATACATGGCCGCTGAAGACGCAGCCACATAATTTCACAGAGCATGCGCGGTGGTGTGTTAACCACGCATGCTCTAAATCAGATAAAGAAGCACGTGTTACGGTTGCATCATTTATGACGTAACCGTACAGTGTGAAAGCCGGAAACCGGAAGTAAGGTAGCCGACCAAATGGACGGGTCTGCACAGGAACTGCAGATTTTGCTTTACTAAGGGGGCGGTGACGGAAGAGGATATACGACGCTACAGCCATCTGATGAAACGTAAGTAGATTGTAAAGTTATATATTCTTCATTGTTTAATTTAAATGAATGTAATTTTTTTACTTCCGGAAAACCCCTTTAAGAGGACTGTATTTAGGGGTTCTGGTGTGGGGGGTCTGTATTTAGGGGTCTTCGTTTGGGGACTGTTTAGGAGGTTTAGTGTCTATTAGTTTAAGGGGTCTGTATTTATTGGGTCTGGTCTGGGGTCTGTATCAGTTTAAGGGGTTTAGGGTCTGTATATTTAGGAGTCTGTTTAAGGGGTCTGGGGTCGGTAATTAGGGGGTCTATTAGTTTGAGGTCTGCGGTCTGTATTTAGGGTGTCTGGTCTGGGGTCTGTATTAGTTTATAGGGTCTATTTAGGGGGCCTGTTCTAGGGTCTGTATTAGTTTAGGGGTCTTTATTTAGTGGTCTTCTCTGGGGTCTGTATTAGAATAGGGGGTCTGGGGTCTCTATTACTTGATGAGTCAGGTCTGGGGTCATTATTAGTTTAGGGGTCAGGTCTGGGGTCTGTATTAAGGGAGTCAGGTCTGGGGTCATTATTAGTGTAGGGGTCAGGTCTGGGATCTGTATTAAGGGAATCAGGTCTGGGTTCATTATTAGTTTAGGGTCTGGGGTCTATATTTAGGGGTCTGGTCTGGGGTCTGCATTTATTTAGGGTGCTTTTTCTGGGGTCTGTATTTGTTTAGGGGGGTCTGGTCTGGGGAATGCAATAGTTTAGAAGGTCTGGGGTCTGTACGTATTCTATGATCCAGTCTGGGGTCCAAATTTATTAGTCTGAGTAAAAGAGGTTGTCCAGGCACATCAATGGGTCATCAGTATAAAAAAAACAGTCCGTTCCCGGACAACTCCTTTTAAAGTATGGGTCTGGGCCTTGGTGTCTAAATTTGTGTGTTTCTATAGAGGCTGGAAATGGCCGCAGAAGTGATGGGCAAAGATGTCTTATCAGGAGAAGTCGCCATAACTGTCTGCGTCAGATGGAGAAGAAAAGAAAACTGCTCCCATCAGAGAAGACGTCACTTGTGAGTCACTGGATCTATAGGGGATCTGTCACCTCTCCTGACATGTCTGTTGCAGGTAATCCTTGTATTCTACATATCTTTGTGTGCCCAGGACTAATACACAAATGCAAGTTACCATTCCAATTGTCAAGAGGAAGTGTCCCTACACAGTGTGATACTGTCAGCGATAGTTGGAGACTGTCAGTATGTAGGGACACAGCCCTTTGACAAGGGGAATCGTAACAACCATTTGTCAATGCACGCACAGAAAGGTGGTGTTCACTATAGACACGGCAGAGCAGCGGAGGGGAAGGGGGGCCCACGTTTGTCGGCAGTATTTCCCGGACCGAACACACTTCAGGGAGCCGGGCTCCTAGCATCATAGTTATCTATGACGCCAGGAGTCCCTGCCTCGCTGCGCTGTACATCACGGACCGAACATGCTCCTGTGAATCTGGCCTAGCATTTACCATATGTCTACTTTATGTTGGCATCATTTTTTAAACATCCTTCCGATGTATACCTCCAAAAGAAAGGTGGTGCCATATCTCATGGTATAGGCATACAGGGGAATGTTGCCCAAAACCCACCCCCAGGCAGAGCACTGCCTAAAGCGCTATGCCCGGAGAAGCTCCTGACGTCACTGTCCATATATAGATTGTGTCGTCGGGCTACTCCAGTCTTGGAGTCCCTATTAGATTGGTTATGGCACTCTGGCCAGAAACTCTGTATTTAAAAGCCCCTGATGTCACTGTTCATACATAGACCGTGGCGTCGGGAGCATTCCCTAGGGCTGGATTCCACGGACCAAGGACTACCTTATGATCTCCCTGGAGAAGCTCCCCGAGGTATACGGTTTCCATATACCCGTGACGGATGATATTCAGTAGCATCTGTAACACACAACTCCCATTTAAAAAAAAATAATGTATACTGCATTTTTCCTGTGTTCTGTTTTTTTGTGGGATCTTTGAGGACGAAAGCTATTTCATCCTTTAAGAACAAAGATGTATACCAGCCTGACGGAGGCCAAAAGGACACTCCGTCAGGCTAATGGAGCTCCATGGACATATTTAGCATATACGTTGGGAGCTTTCCCGACATACAATCTAAACGTAGGGCATAAATGCAATGTGATTGAGGCCTGCTAAGTTTGCAGCAATTTTTTCACATTTTCAAGAAAATTTCCAAAGCCTATTTTTTTTGTTTTTAGGGACCAATTCAGTTATGAATTGGCTTTAAGGGGACTATATATTAGAAACCACCCCATTTTAAACATGGCACCCTCAAAGTACTCAAAACCACATTTAGAGATTCAACTTAGTTTTTATTTGAAAATAAACAAGTACAATAATACAAAGTACATAGTTCAACAAAAACACATGAATAACAAAATAAATATACAAAACAAATTGGTGGTAGTGAGGTAAAATACCAATAAAGAGTATACTGGATATGAGATCAATGTTTCTTGGAGTAATAGTTACATGTGATGTGGCGTAATAATACAAGGTATTCCAAACTGATGTTTGCGGAGAAGTAAACGGACATGAGGCAAATCTGTCCAGGGGGCCCAATTAAGCAAGCATCATTGTCTAAGAACCTTAGAGGTAGAAAAATGTAATTCATTTCGAAAGTGTAGGAAAACTGAGTATTTCTGAGAGGTTTAAGGGCTAGTTCAAAACAGAGACCGTGTCTGTAATTAAAGAGACTCTATCATGAACTTCACTGGGGCATGGTCAGATATCGCTATGGTGTCAATGGAGGTCTCTAAGAGCCCATAAATCAGGCCAGTGAAAAAGAGAGAATGAATCATACTTTAAGATAGCATAACCTCATCATTCAGTGTCCTCCATACGTCGCACAGCAATAGATGTTTCATGAGCTGCAAAACCGCCCCAGAAGACTGAGTGCGCTGTGCTCTGGGGGTAGGGCAATCCAGGGTGTGTTGAGAGTAGTGTTTAAATCCTGACCCACAATCTGATTCTAGGGATGCTGGATAAAGAGAAATTCGGTTATTTTGGTGAAAAAGGGAGTCAGTCGCATTGCGGGCGCAAACTTTCAGTAGAGTATGGGGTAGCATCTATGATCACGTTTAGTTTGGATCCACCACGGTCTCCTGAATTTCATAAGAGAGGCCTGAAATGGTGTGGCCACACCCCTAGATTTGGAAGTATGGGAAGCAGAATTCCAGTTTGCAAACCCGGGAACCTTAAGTGAGGACTGTGAGGGTGTTTTCCAATGGGGTTCCTGCAGAAATAAGATTTCAGGTTTAAAGCATTTAAGATATGTAATTATTTTCTGGGTTATTTAGTCCTACCACATTCCATGTAAGCACTTTGAGATGTGAAGATGTAGTGTATGAGGTTGTGCTGCACGTTCTAGAATTACTCACCTGGCCATGGAGCAGCAAGGTGTCTCCGATTATAAAGATGTTGCATATAGAGCTGCTCCCTCCCTTCCTAGCAAGTGAGGAAGAGCGGACAGGAGGGGTTGTTTCCTGAGAATTCCTGTGCCAAACAAATACATCTGGAACAAAAAGATTGTTATGGGGCAAAATAGTAAAGAAAAAAACAATTTAAAAAAAGCACACATTGGTTGGAAACAAACAGTGCACAGAATAGTGCTAAATAAAGCAGGTTAGACATGGCACAGTCCTGACCGAGAGGATCATTTCGCCAGGCAGAATGTTGTTGTGTCAACAGTCAATGCTTTGGTGGAAATAATCTAGTGGCCTTATCCAGGTCATTGAAGAGGTGGATGCATCCATTGTGGCAAACCCAAAGTCTTGCAGGATAAAAAAATAAAGCTGGAAGCGAATGTTACGACCATCTAGGTATCGGTAAGTATCCACAAAGGTTTCCTGCTTTTGCTAAACTAAGGCTAGATTCACACGAGCGTGGCGGTTTTCCTGCGCAAAAACCACTTAGCTCCGTGTGGCAGCAGCATATGATGCGTGGCTGTGTGCTTTTCGCGCAGCCGCCATCATTGACACTCCATTTGGATGTTTGTAAACCGAAAAGCACGTGGTGCTTTTCTGTTTTCATTCATCCTTTTCACCGCTGTTGTGCGAATCACGCAGTTCGCACGGAAGTGCGGCATGCGTGGTTTTCACGCACCCATTGACTTCAATGGGTGCGTGATTCGCGCAAAACGCCCAAAGAACGGACATGTCGTGACTTTTTTTCATCGGACTCACGCTGAGTAAAAATCACGCACATGTCCGCACGGCCCTATAGACTAATATAGGTCCGTGCGACGCGCGTGAAAATCACGAGCGTTTCACGGACGTAATTCCCGTTCGTGTGTCATCAGTGTATGATGCGCGGCTGCTTGATTTTCGCGCAGCCGCCATCATAGAGATGAGGCTAGTCGACGTCCGTAAATAGTCACTGTCCAGGGTGCTTGAAAGAGTTAACTGATCGGCAGTAAGGCCTCATGCACACGACCGTGTTCGGTCCGTGATATACGGTCCGCATGTCGGCTGCATGTCCCGGACCGAACACAGTGCAGGGAGTCGGGCTCCTAGCATCACACTTATCTATGACGATAGGGGTCACTGCCTGTCCGCGGAACTACTGTCCCGTACTGTAATCATGTTTTAGTGTGTGACAGTAGTTACGTGGATAGGCAGTGACACCTAGCGTCATAGATAAGTATGATGCTAGGAGCCCGGCTCCCTGTACTTTGTACGGTCCGGGACAAGCGGCCGACATGCGGACCGTATATCACGGACCGAACACGGTCGTGTGCATGAGGCCTAACTCTTTCAGCACCCTCGACGGTGAATTCCGATTACAATATCGAGCAACCTGTTAAAAAAAAAAAAAAAGACGTTCGTACTTACCGAGAACTTCCCTCCCGGCCGTTGCCTTGGTGACGCGTCCCTCTCTTGACATCCGGCCCCACCTCCCTGGATGACGCGGCAGTCCATGTGATCGCTGTAGCCTGTGCTTGGCCTGTGATTGGCTGGAGCTGTCACTCGGACTGAATTGTCATCCCGGGAGGTCAGACTGGAGGAAGAAGCCGGGAGTTATCGGTAAGTCAGAACTTCTTTTGTGACTATCTCTTGACGTCGCGTGCCGGGTTCGGTCAAAACGAGTTCGGCCGAACCCGGTGAAGTTCGGTTCGGTTGTCCGGGTTCGCTCATCTCAAAGACACTCCGTTTGGATGTTTGTAAACAGAAAAGCATGTGGTGCTTTTCTGTTTACATTCAGAGTTTGACAGCTCTTGCGCGAATCACGCAGTTCGCACGGAAGTGCTTCCGTGCGGCATGCGTGGCTTTCACGCACCCATTGACTTCAATGGGTGCGTGATGCGCGAAAAACGGCAAAAGAACGGACATGTTGTGACTTTTCAGCGGACTCACGCTGAGTAAAAATCACGCACATGTCCGCATGGCCCCATAGACTAATACAGGTCCGTGCAAATCACGCGCGTTGCACGGACGTGATTCCCATTCGTCTGAATAAAGCTTAAGGCAGAGAAAAATACTGGAAGATGAGAATTTTGTGTCAAGGTTTTTTGTGAAAGATAGTGGATGCTAAAAGGCTATGTACACCTTCTAATCGAAATTTTGTTTTTAATCAATGTTTTATGTGATTTGAAACCACTTTTAAAATTACTTTTGTTAAAAAAATGTGTTTGTGCTTTTTAAGATACAGCTTCTATGTATCCTGTATACATAGAAGCTATATCGTTCTGTCAAAGCCGTGGCCGTCCGTTCAGCTGAGCTGAAAGCTGGTCCGACATGTCTCTGACACGCATTTTCCAGCTAATAACGATCACATCTAACTTCATACTTTAGACATGATTGCTATTAGCTGGAACCTGTATGTTATAGACACGCACACGGACTCGACTTTGACAGAACGATACAGCTTCTAGGTATACAGGACACATATAGAAGCTGTATCTTTTATTAAACAAATTTTTTACTTTGTAAAGTCAATTAAAAAGTTTCTTCAAAGCAATTTAAAAAAATTCATAAATCAAAGTTTTATTTTACCAGAAGCTTTACCCCCACTTTCTGACCAGGCACATTTTAGTTTTAGACATGTTCCAATTTAAAAGCAAAATTTTGTTCTCTTACTCTTCCAACTTGCATGTATTTGGTCTAGTTTTTCTCAGAACATATTGGGTTTCCATATTGTTTAAAAAAAAAAAAAAAGTGATATGTTTTTTTTTAAATGTGATTGTGTATTTAGGTGATTATTATTTTTGTTTACAGCTGGTACTTGCCACTGTGTAAACACATGAACACCTATTTGGCACTTCTGCCACTTCAGCGATATGTCTGGATCACGTGGATGAGATTAGTAAAATCCCATCTACTTGCCTTGTACTGTAATCCGCTGTGGACTTTACCTGCGCACGGGCCTGTATTTGCTACTAGGCACTGTGGAGGTGCAGTGACTAGGGTGTACATTAGAGGTGGGCGGTTACAGGAGATATATTTTTTTTCTCCAAAAAAAAACAAAACAAGAACTGTGACCTGACTGACCGGCAGTCAGGTCACTCGCAGGGGGTGGTCGTAGTCTAGGGCAGAGCATATACTAGCGTTCTGCCCAGGGACTCCATAGCTGTGGAAGCTCCTGATGTCACTGTCCATATATGGGTAGCAAACAAATGATCAGGGTGATTGGACTTGCCTCTAAAGTACGTAATATTTTAAGCAAGTTCTGGCCAGTACTTAAAATGGATCCTTGCAATTGCTGAGTTTGTAAGTGACCACCTTAATATCATCTATAGACGAGGTAGAAATCTAAAATGGTGAGCCTACTTTTTTTTGCTTTTTTTTCTTTATTTCCTAGAAATCTAAAAGACAGTCTTGTCCACAGTCACTTTGTACCACCGAGTACACCAGGAACATAGCTAAAGCGTAGGACAACTGGCACCTTCCGCTGTGGGACTTGTAAAGCCTGTTGCTATGTCACAACATCAAAAACCTTTGAGAATGTTACCACGGGACAGACTTACACATGTTGTGATTTTGCAAACTGCAAAACAGCAGGTGCTGTCTATCTGTTTCTGTCTATGCCCACTTTCATGTGTAGGTAAGACCACAACCCCGTCGTATCCTGAAACATATAGGGGACACAGAACACTCAGGAGATTAAACCACTAGAGAAGCATATGAGGAATGAACATCTGAGGAACCCCTTTGCGGTCTCTTTTAAGGTGATTAAAGTTATTCAGTATACACAGAAGGGGTGATCGGGATAGGCATATCATTTAAAAGGAAATGCAGTGGATAAATTGTATGAAAACCCGGAGTCCCCATGGTCCTAATGACTAATTGTCCTTTACTTCATACATCTATTGATGTATTGGAGCTTACTCCTCTTTCTAAATGTACTTTTTGATAACAATAATGCTATAGACACTCTGTCTTCATTGACTAATCAAACAGTATCCCTTGTCCACCATTGTCCCTTGTCTGCCGTTCGGTCACAATTTGGCCGATCATTTAATTTAATCTACATGCACTATGAAACGGAACCTAGTGCAGATTTAATGCAGACGTGAATCTCACTACTCATTGTTTCATCTTATCGGGTCCTTTTATTTCCCTCCCTGTCCGCACTTCAATACATTGGTTATATACCAATATGAGATTTTTGCCCAACCCTAGATATTTCTCATAGTCCAATCCCGCAAAATAATCAATGACCCCAACCAGAAAGACCCCTGCTTCAAAAGTAAAAAAAGCCCAGTTGTCCATTAAGAAACTCATTCGCATAAAGCTAATATAGGTCATAACTCTGTCAAAAATGATCGGTTTTCTAAATAAAAAACACTGGTGTAATCAACATTACAGCACCGATCACATCATGTACAATATAGGCCACATAATGTGGTGACAGAGCCTCTTTTAGGCTATGTTCACACAGAGTATTTTGCCGAGTTTTTTGACGCGGAAACCGCGTCGCAAAACTCGGCAAAGACGGCCCGAAAACGCCTCCCATTGATTTCAATGGGAGGCGTCGGTGTCTTTTTCCCACGAGCAGTAAAACTGCCTCGCGGGAAAAAGAAGCATCATGCCCTATCTTCGGGCGTTTCCGCCTCTGACCTCCCATTGACTTCAATGGGAGGCAGAGAAAGCGTATTTTGCGGGGTTTTATGCCCGTGGCGCTCAACGGCCGCGGGCGAAAAATGGCGCGGAAATCGGCGTGCAGGGAGAGGAAAATCTGCCTCAAAATTCCAAACGGAATTTTGAGGCAGATAGTCCTCCTGCAAAATACTCTGTGTGAACATAGCCTAAAGGGGTTGTCCGATGCCAGAAAATATACCTACTTGTATAGACCACTTGCCCACCCACGTGCTTCTAAGCTAGGGCTCATAAACGACACCAGGTGGTCTATGAGTCACAGTCACAATTGCAGCATTTTGCTGTGTTATTTAGGGTACTTTTTCTTTAATGGAATACCTGGCTGCTTGAAAAAAAGCACCACAAAAACGCAAAGTCTATAGTAAAATATAAAATGCACTATACACTATGTTTTTGTTTGTGGCTGTTTTTTTTTTGCCCTTTTTGTGGTCCGTTGCATTTTTTCCAAAACGCAGCATGCTTTGGGTGTGGCTTTTTTTTCTATATGCTCCTCTATAAGACTTCAAAGGGGACATAAAAAATGCCATTCTAAAGCTAGAATCACATTCAGGTTTTTGCGCAGTTTTATATGTCGTTTTTTTTTGTGCCCAAACCAGGAGTGGATGCTAAAAGAAGGAAAAGTATAAGGCAGGGGTCAGCAACCTGTGGCACTGCTGGCAGGTGGAGCATGGTTTGCTGGCACACTCCTGAGCACCGGGAGAGAGCAGCGCTTTATTATGTGCTTGGCGCTGATCACCAGGAGATAGAGCAGTGTTTGATTGTGTTGATTGCTGCCGAACACTTGGGAAGCACACAATGCAGCACTGCTCTCCCTCCTGGTGTTCAGCATCCACAAATGCATGATGAAATACTGATCTTTCCTAGTGATCAGGGCCGCAAGGACGGAATTCAGTAACCGCTGTGTAAAAGAAAAAGTTGGCAGCTCTCTCTTATGTGCAGCCCCCAAGCTGGTATTTACTAGTCGCTTCCTCTCCTGTGTGCAGCACCGCCAAGCTGGTATTCCGTATTCACTTTCCCTCCTTTGTGCAGTGCCCCCAAGCTGGTATTTAGTAGTCGCAATCTCTTCTATGTGCACCCCCCCCCCCCCCACCCAGCTGGTGTTCGGTAGCCTCGTTTGCATCATAGATCACATACACCGTGTTCCAAATTATTATGCACATTGGATTTAAGTGTCATAAACATTTAATTATTAGTTTTTTAATTAAACTCATGGATGATATTGTGTCTTAGGGCTCTTTGGATCATTGTAATCAATCTCCGACACCTGTGATAATTAGTTTGCCAGGTGTGCCCAATCAAAGGAAAACTACTTAAGAAGGACTTTCCACATTATTAAGCAGGCCACAGGTTTCAAGCAATATGGGAAAGAAAAAGGATCTCTCTGCTGCCGAAAAGCGTGAAATGGTGCAATACCTTGGACAAGGTATGAAAACAATGGATATTTCAAGAAAACTTAAGCGGGATCATCGTACTGTGAAAAGATTTGTGGCTGATTCAGAGCACAGATGGGTTCGTTCAGATAAAGGCATAATGAGGAAGGCTTCTGACAGACAAATTAATAGGATTAGGAGAGCAGCTGCTAAAATGCCATTGCAAAGCAGCAAACAGGTATTTGAAGCCGCTGGTGCCTTTGGAGTCCCGCGGACCTCAAGGTGTAGGATCCTCCAGAGGTTTGCAAGTGTGCATAAAGCTATTATTCGGCCACCCCTAAACAATGCTCACAAGCAGAAACGGTTGCAGTGGGCTCAGAAATACATGAAGACTAATTTTCAAACCGTGTTGTTTACTGATGAGTGCCGTGCAACCCTGGATGGTCCAGATGGATGGTGTAGTGGATGGTTGGTGAATGGCCACCATGTCCCAACAAGGCTGTGACGTCAGCAAGGAGGTGGCGGAGTCATGTTTTGAGCTGGAATCATGGGGAGAGAGCTGGTAGGCCCCTTTAGGGTCCCCGACAGTGTGAAAGTGACCTCTGCAAAGTACGTAGAGTTTATGACTGACCACTTTCTTCCGTGGTACAAAAAGAAGAACCGTGCCTTCCGTAGCAAAATTATCTTCATGCATGACCATGCATCATCTCATGCTGCAAAGAATACCTGTGTCATTTGCTGCTATGGGCATAAAAGGAGAGAAACTCATGGTGTGGCCCCCATATTCCCCTGACCTCAACCCTATTGAGAACCTTTGGCGCATCCTCAAGCAAAATATATATGAGGGTGGGAGGCAGTTTGCATCAAAACAGAAGCTCTGGGAGGCTATTCTGACATCCTGTAAAGAAAACAGAAGCTCTGGGAGGCTATTCTGACATCCTGCAAATATATTCAAGCAGAAACTGTCCAAATACTCACAAATTCAATGGATGCAAGAATTGTGAAGGTGATATCAGAGAAGGGGTCCTATGTTAACATGTAACTTGGCCTGTTAAGTATTTTTTGATTGAAAGAGCTTTTGATTTCTGTAAATATGACCTCCTGATGCTGCAAATTCAACAAATTCCCGTTTTAGTTTTCTTTACAACCTTTAAAATCTTTTGATCTCTGTTGTGCATAATAATGTGAAACAATGCATTTTGTGTTTTTTACGTCTAAAAAAAAAATCTGTTATCATTAGGAGATTTGTTCAATAAAATTTGCATTATACTCCAACGGTTGATGGCTTGAAGATTATACTGACTGTCATTTGCATCGTCTATTTAGGAAAATCAGCGAAAAATAACATTTGCATAATAATTTGGAACGCGGTGTACATGGTAACAGTTTATCTTATGACTTTCATGTCTGCATAGCACACTGAGTACTTCATTGATTTTTTTTTATTGGCACGATATACAAACAATTTTGCCTACCCCTGGTTATAAGGAAAAGACCGATATGTCTCATCTCTTTTGATCGCTCATTTTCATGGCCCATATTGGGCTGTGTAATAGAACCTTAAAGGCCATGTAAACCTTTGAACACTTATTTTAAAAGAAAAAAACGATCATGGTGTTTTAAGCAACTTTTTAATTGTTATTGAATAAAAAAAATTTTTTTACTTTTTGAGATTCATCTATATACATAGAAGCTGTATCTTGCGCTCAAACCCGAATCCATCAGGGCAGTGAGACTGATGGCTGCGGTGACAGTGGGTCCTCCTTGTCTCTGAGTTCATGAACTTAGATGTGATTGATTAACAGGTGGATCCTGCATGTCAGAGACACGCAGGACCCGCTGTCACCGAAGCCATCATTGCTGCTGACCTGCCTGATTAGGTACGGTGGCTCAGCAGACTTTATCACACATGACAGGCTTAGATATAGGACCTAGCTCACTGACATTGCGGCTCCAGCACTGGACCCAGAAAAGCGAAGTATAATAGTTTTGCTTTTTGATGTGTTACAAATAGTTTTTTTTGTGTGTTTGTGTTTCTTTACAGGTTGGATTGCTTCAGATTCGAGCACTACTTCCATTACGGTCGTTTTTAGGACCGTGGCCCTAAACTTCTACTGGGGGACTGGCCCGGGGGGCACATGCCCCCCCCCCCCGGCCCAGCCCCCCCTGCTCTGCTGCCAGCATCACACAGGGTTAAGATTATACAGTGCCCACCAAAAGTTCCGGAACACCCTCATAACTTTTGAACGGCTTGAGGTAGAGGGTTGAAATTTGGTGGGATTTAATGGGGTCATAAAATCTACCAGTTAACGCCAAAAAAAAAACACCCCCACACCCTTGGGGCAGTGGGAGCAAAATCTTAAATGACATGGGGCGGTCGAGTGGGGGCTCATTTGAAAGCTCTTTTCAATACAAAAACCATGCTGTAAACGATTTTGAGATAGGAATTTTTTTTTCACTGAGATATTTAACATTAAAGTTATCATCTTCATTATCGGCTACCGACGGTGTTAGCATTACACAAAATGTACTGCGCGGGTAAAATCCAAAACGTGTGTGTGTGAGAGCTTGGGAATGTCACATCAAGGTGACTTTAAATTACGTATTATTACAATCGGCCTCGGAGATACAAAATGGACCTTGTCTACGATTGTAACATGATTTCATGTGCACACATTTCGGTAGTCGCTTGTAAATTTCAGAGAGCGCTAATTCGAAGAGTAAATTTCATTTTTGTACATTTCTTTTGTCATTTCACAAAATGCATTTGCCCCACATATAGCCCCCCTGTAGATAGTGCCCCACATATAGCCTCCCCTGTAGATAGTGCCTCATATAGCTTCCTCTGTAGATAGTCTCCACATATAGCCCCCCTGTAGATAGTGCCCCACATATAGTTTCCCCTGTAGATAATACCACACTTTTAAGTGGGGGAAAAAAAACTTTACATACTCACCTTGATCCTGTTCCCGTGCCGTGCTATGTCAATGCAGGCCTGCTCTCTTCTAAACAGGGCTGCTGGGGCTGAACGATGCAAGCAGCGCGATGACGTCATGGCACCCCGTGCATCGTTGAAAGGCGCTGATTGGCTGGGCAGAATGACTTGCCCGACCAATTAGCGCCTTTCAACAACGGAAGTGGCTGCTAGCATCGTTGAAAGGCACTGACTGGCGGGGCAAGTCATTCTGCCCTGCAAATCAGCGTCATTGCCGTGCCAGGACGTTTATCCGAATCTGCAGCGACTGGAGGCGATGCCTTTTCAGACTTCCATCGCTCCGGTGAGGGACTCGAGGGATGAAGTGACGTCACAGCGAGATCTCGCGAGATCACGCTTTGCTGTGGATCAAGCTGGGCTGGAATGAAGAGAAGTGTATGAAGCTGATTGGTCAGCATCAAACACTTTTCTTTACAATGCCCACTTGGTGAAAAGTAAAAAATCGCCCAGTTGGGCATTAAGAACAAATTTGCATAAATCTTAAAATGTTCATAACTTGGTCAAAACTAAGTTTTTTTAAAAAAAAACAAACAATAAAAACAGTAGTTATCTACAGTAAAGCGCCTATTAGATTAGGTAGGAGATAGGGCAGTTATAAACTTTTGACAGAGCCTCTTTAACCACTTCCCGCTGCAGCCACTTTTGACCTTCCTGATAGAGCCTTATTTTTCAAATCTGACGCGTCACTTTATATGGTAATAACTTTGAAATGCCTTTACCTATCCTATTCTGAGATTGTTTTCTCGTGACACATTGTACTTTAAGTCAGTGGTAAAATTTGGTTGATACATTACATAGTTACATAACACCAAAAAAGTGCCTCAATAGAATAATTTGGTCAAACACCAAAGTCATAGTTTAAACACATATGCAGAAGATCAGTGTTAAATGACCCAAACATTTTCAAAATAAAATAGTTTTTATTGAAACATGATAAAAATACATATAATAGCATCAAAAATGGATTTAAAATATAAGTCCTCACAGTAAAGAAAGTACTGAGTGGGCTACTGGCCAAAACATCTATACAGTACAGGAGTACATTGTAAATAAACAGCCATGGTGAGTCACATAACCAGATACAAAACAGTGAAATAGACCATCAGAATCGATAGACAGAAATGCCAAGGTAGCCAAAAAAATGAATAAAAGAGAAGTTTGACAGACCATGCAGTTATACAATGAGGTAGAGAGTAGCGATGTACAAGGAGCCCACTTACACGCAACGCGTTTCGCCACCAGGCCTCGTCAGGAGGAAAAGGATGACCTACACATAGGGGCTAATATTTTTTTTGTTCTAGGAAATTATCTAAGCCTTTTTTAAAGCCATCTACTGTCCCTGCTGTGACCAGCTCCTGCGGTAGTCTATTCCATAGATTCACAGTTCGCACAGTAAAGCAGGCTTGTCGCCTCTGCAGGTTGAACCTTTTTTTTCTCCAGATGGATCGAGTGCCCCCTTGTTTTTTGAGGGAGTTTTACATGGAACAGGATTTTACCATATTTTTTGTATGAGCCATTAATATATTTATATAAGTTAACCAGGTCCCCCCTTAGTCGTCTTTTTTCAAGGCTAAATAGGTTTAATTATTTTAATCATTCCTCATAACTTAGATTCTCCATGCCCCTTATTTGCTTCGTTGCTCTTCTTTGTATTTTTTCCAACTCCAGGGCATGCTTTCTATGAACTGGAGCCCAGAACTGAACTGCATATTCTAGATTTTATCTATTTTGTAATGTGGTAATATTGCATCCCTGTCCCGTGAGTCCATGCCTCTTTTAATACACGACAATATCTTGCTGGCCTTTGAAGCAGCTGATTGACATTGCATGCTGTTATTTAGTTTATGATTTACAAGTACACCCAGATCCTTCTCAACAAGGGAATCCCCCAGTGTAGCTCCCCCTAGGACATATGATGCATGCAGGTTTTTGGCACCCAGATGCATAACTTTACGTTTATCTACATTAAACTTCATTTGCCAACTGGACACCCAAACACTTAATTTGTTTAAATCCGCTTGCGATTCACGAACATCTTCCATAGATTGGTGTCATCTGCAAAAATAGAAATAGTGCTATTAATCCCATCCTCTATATCATTAATAAATAAGTTGAATAATAGTGGTCCCAGCACTGAACCCTGGGGTACACCACTTATAACCGGGGACCATTCAGAGTAGGAATCATTGACCACAACTCTCTGGATACGGTCCTGGAGCAAATTCTCAATCCAATTACAAACGATACTTTATAAACCTATAGTCCTTAATTTACCCATTAGATGTCTATGAGGGACAGTGTCAAATGCCTTTGCAAAGTCCAAAAACACTAAATCCACAGCGGCCCCCTCTGTCTAGGCTTCTGCTCACCTCTTCATAAAAACAAAACAGGTTAGTTTGACAACTTCTGTCCTTAGTAAAACCGTGCTGGTTGTCACTTATGATACTATTTTTTGTCACATAATCCTGTATATAGTCCCTCAATAGCCCCTCACACATTTTCCCCACGATGGATGTTAAGCTTACTGGTCTATAATTTCCCGGGTAAGACCTAGAGCCCTTTTTGAAAATAGGCACCACATTTGTCCTGCGCCAGTCCCTTGGCACTATACTAGTCACTAGAGAATCTCTGAATATTATGAAGAGGGGGACAGAAATAACTGAACTAAGCTCCTTAAGAACTCTAGGGTGTAACCCATCTGGTCCTGGGGCCTTGAGTACATTTATTTTATTTAATTTAGCTTGCACCATATCTACATTCATCCAATTCAGTATATCAACTGATATATTAACAGCACTGGAACCGGATATATCAGCCGCTCTTTCTTCTGTTGTATATACGGAGCTGAAGAACCCATTTAGTAAGTCAGCCTTCTCTTGATCCCCTGTGACCAACTCCCCCATTACCACTATCTAAGGGTCCTACATGATCAGACCTTTACTTTTTCGCATTTATATACTTGAAGAATTTTTGGGGATTTGTTTTACTATCCTTGTGCACCTGCCTTTCATTTTGTATTTTTGATAATTTTATTACATTTTTACAGATTTTATTACACTCTTTATAATTTAAAAAGGCTACAGATGTACCCTCAGATTTGTATTTTTTAAATGTCCTTTTTTTTTTTGTCATGTATTGACCTTTTTTACAGAAGTTGTAAGCCATGTGGGGTTTAATTTTAGTTGTTTATACTTGCCTTACAGGAATAAATTTTGCACTATAATTACTCAGTAGATTTGAAAATCTCCCATTTATCATTTGTACCATTATTTGACATTAGTTCTTCCCAGTCTATATCCTGAATTGCAGCCCTCATCCTGGGGAAATTTAGTGTTTTTGCCCATCCAGCCTGTGTTTGTTTTTTACAGTATAGGTTTTTACCGAGGTTTTCCCGAACATTGACATTCCGAACAAGCTCTACATTATTAGAAATAACCAGATCCAACAGGGCTTCACCTCTAGTCGGGTCTTCCACTAACTGGCCCATAACATTTTCCTGCAACAGGTTGAGGAAATGTCTCCCCTTTGCAGTTGCAGCCGATCCATGACACCAATTAATATCCCGGTAATTAAAATCTCCCATTATCACTACAGTAGTTGTATCCTGCTCCCAGTGTCCCCATGCCCTGCTACCTGTATCCTGTGCTGTTTGTTCCCGAGTCCTTTTAGTGTTGGAGTCGTGTTGTGTCATCTGCTACGCCCACTGTTATACACGTCTGGTGTCATCCTCTATGCCTGCTGTTATACACCACGTGTTGTGTCACCTGCCACGCCTTCTGTCACACGCCACGTCTGGTGCTACCTGCCACGTCAAGCCCCATCTGTGCCAAAGCCTCTGCTACTGTCTAGACTATCTCAATTACCCTTGTGCTATGAACGTTTTATAGACTGTGACTTGGTGAAAAGGAGAGCAGAAAAAATTGACCAAAGGGCGCTGCTAATAACCGCAAGGCTAGGTAAATCAAAGCATTTAAATAATATTTATCAGAAAGTGGACAGGCTACGCGTTTCAACGCCGGCCCGGCGTCTTCATCAGGCCAATACAGACAGTGCGATTTACAAAGGTTTAAATACAAAGAAAATGAATAACAATTAGCTTTCAATCAAAAAGAACCGCGGGTCAAAAGTCGAATGTCAGAAGTCAAGTGTCAATCAATCATTGCATCACAAAATAAACACAATTCCGCAGAGTCAGTTAATTACACCAAAAAGCTGTTCAAAATTACTAAGCATAATAATAGCAAAGAGAGTAAGAACATATATGAGACCATAAGTAGAAATAAGTAAAAACCACAGAAGTCGATAATTCGATAAGGATAACAATGTTGATGTTTGGGAAATGGTTACGTAATACAAAAAAGTGAAAGAATATAATATTAAAAAATATTACAAAAAATGTACTCACCCATAGGATGGCAGGGGAGAACAGGAAATAAACGATACTAATCAGAGAAACATGTCGATGTAAAATCCAAAACAAAAACGGGTAAAACACAGGCGGCACTAGAAAAGCGTCCCTGGCGTCTAGGCAACCAAACGAGTACGGTGGCCGTGGAGGACTAAAACGAAACATGACACGCAAGGTGGTACGCAAAAATGGAATCAAGGGAGGCTGATGGATGATATTAACGAGAAACAGATGAAAAAAAGATATTAAAGTCAATAGGTAAGTAATTACAATTCATTAGACCCAATTACAACTAATGAAATTGAGCAGCCAAAACCCAAAAATATAAACAACATTATACATTGCCAGACGCGCTAGGTCAGAATGACCTGCGCTACAGTGTTACGATCAGCGGCTGCAGAACGCTGTACTATCACTAGCTCGATTTAGGTTTGTAACTGACTGTCAGCTAAACATTGAAATGAAAATAGATAGAAGAGCCCCACGACATGTTTAGCGTCTTCAGGGGTTCAAATGGAGCTACTGACAGCGTGTTCCAGTCCAGCCCCTTTTATAACCTCGGATTGACGTATGAGTAGACGTGAGCACATAGAGAGCCAATAGGAATGGTACTAGAAGGACAAACCCATAGACTAAAAGATGGAAGGATTGTTTAACCAATTAGGGAGGTTAGAAGTATAAGCCTATCAGTAAAGGGAGTCGGGCGCACGCGCATTAATGCAGCCCGACGCATCCAGAGAAGACATGTGCAGTAACTGTTTTTTGGCACTTGTCAGGACACTTAGAGAAATCGGAAGCGATTCAGCATATAGTAAGTCAATAAGGAACCAATGTGTCTGCATACTGATATAGGATAAAGCATCTGAGCAAAGATGTCAGATTGCTGTTAATGTCGGGATAGTTTGATGTATTAGGATGCTATCTCTAACGCATCCCAATAAGTTTAGGAATTAAGAATCTAAAGTGCAATGAGATACATGAGAAAGAAATCAGTTTTCTTGATTTAAGGGTCTCCCTGGACCCTGGTGGCAGTCCACGCCGATATCTTTTGTAAGGCTATAACCACTAATAGTTTTTTTACATTGGGAGAGTTTCCATCCACCGGCTTAGAAGGGTATCCAGATAGGGCAGTACCTCAGAGCGAAAAAAAAACCTGCTATGACGAACATACTTTCTAATCTGAGTGCGATACCATGTATAAAAATTTTTGTGAACTTGGGTATGTGATGGTGCATTATGTGTGGTTTATTGTGAGTCCTCAGCAGAGAGGGATGACTCTCTAATCAAGTACCACAGGTCTTGTCTCCAGCCTATGGACAATCAGACGAGTCAGAGGTGAAGTCCACAAGACATAAAGTGTTGTCATTGTCCAGTCTCCACAGGGGGTCATCAGGAGTCACCACAGTTATATTCAGCTCAGGTGCAGACCAGCAAACAAGGCAGATCCAATTATCTCCCCCATTGTGTTCTCATCCCGGCTGTGGCAATACACATGATAGCACAAAGGACCACAACTCACATACAGACAGTGAAACTGAAAAGATATTCCTCCCCCCTGAGGGGTATATAAGGGCTTGTCCTGGGGAAGATGGAGATCTTCTGGATTTAGACCTTCAGGAGAGCTGAAGCTGAGGCCGGCGCTCTGAAGATGTTCCTGTGATCACCTGATTTTGTGGACTGTGTGTTGTTCCTGCATTGAACGCGACTTGTCCTGTCAACTTTGGATACAATAAACCCTGTTGGAGTTGCCCTGTCGTCACTGGCTCTGTTGATCGTGCATTAACCTAACGAACCCCATAACAACTGGTGTCAGAAGTGGGATCAACAGAGTGCAGGAGAGATGGACAGAGGTCTGCACACCAGGATGTCTATCGTGAGGAGAGCAATTGTGTTTTACCAGGAGGCAATGGACTGTCTCGGACCAAAGTCTACAGAACACATTGAATGCTGGGCTTGGGATAAGTCTCTGACTATGGCAAGGAAGGAACAAGTTCTTGTGCGAGCTCGGGAGTTGTACCAGGAGACCATGGATGTTCTGGGATGTTTGGCCTCCAAGGATGATAAGTTCTGGGACTGGAATTGGTGTCTGGCAACAGCGGAGCGAGAGGTGCCGCAAACATGGTGTGTACGGTCAGCACAGTGTTATAAGGATTGTGCTGGTGCTCCAGGCTCGGATCGCTACAGATCTCCAGAGAAAGCTCCAAAGTGTCCTGAGGTGAGTGATGTGACGTCTGTGGGCAGCTTATACCATAAGACGTGGGAGCACCAGGAAGAGGGAAAAGATTCTGAACTTAATTTTGGACCGGAAGGAATGCATACAGAGGATGTCTATATATCTACAGAAACAAATCCTGTGGATGATGAGGATACAGGAGCAAAAACTAGTGCTGGTGTGGATGATGAAGATACAGGAGATATAACTAGTGCTGGACCTCCTGAAACCTTTAGCATTGAGATCCCCAGTACCAGTTCTGAAAGCCCAACTGAGGTTAAGTCACACGAAACAGACCCACAAGTGAGCAATGAAGTTTGTGCTTCTCCTGGCGATGGGTTTCCTGCATTCCCTTCATCCCACGATTTCCAAGAGGTTGAGGAATCCAGCTGTGTTGTTGCCTTGGGGTCTGATTTGTCTTTGTCCAATGATGTTGTGGATGTTACGGTCAGTATGGACTCTCCAGGCACACAGTCTTCCAACATCGATGAGGAGAACACTGGAGTGTCAGCAAGTTCTAAGGTGGAAGGCGTGTTGGAGGAGCAGGTCTGCAGAGGACAACAACAGACTGGTCCCAACAGCAATGGTGACCTTCATGATGGTGAGACTTCAGACCCTTTTCAAATATGCCCATGGCCCTTGTTTTCTAAAAACGGTTTGACTTCTATCTCCTCATCTACTGCCACCAAATTCTCAGGACTCACTACAATTCTGAACAGTGACTATATTTTTTGGTATGATCTTTGCCTGGGTGATGGGTCAGATAGGAGGCCAGCATTACCCAATATATTGTGGTGGGATGCAGTGGGGAGGAAAGTGTCTAGATGGGCCATGTGGAGTCTGCAGAAACCTGTAAACTGGATAAAAGGTCCCAAGAAACCCCCTGACCCCAGAGACTCCATCTAACGGGCTGGACTGTCCTGGAGGCCACCGGATCAGCTCTTCCAAAGCGAACAGATGATGTGGAACTTTTGTGGAAGTGTCTTGAACTTTGTGGTTGTGTTTCCAGTCATTGCTCTTAGCCCCGGATGTACATGTGCACTGGACTTTCTTTACAGCCTGTGGACTATTCTTATTGAACTGTAATAAGTGGCTTATGAGTGAGGTGGCCAGCGGCCTGTGTAGGCCACATGGCCAGCTCACGTATTATATGAGGGGAGAGGTTGTGATGGTGCATTATGTGTAGTTTATTGTGAGTCCTCAGCAGAGAGGGATGACTCTCTAATCAAGTACCACAGGTCGTGTCTCCAGCCTATGGACAATCAGACGAGTCAGAGGTGAAGCCCACAAGACATAAAGTGTTGTCATTGTCCAGTCTCCACAAGGGGTCATCAGGAGGCACCACAGTTATATTCAGCTCATGTGCAGACCAGCAAACAAGGCAGATCCAATTATCTCCCCCATTGTGTTCTCATCCCAGCTGTGGCAATACACATGATAGCACAAAGGACCACAACTCACATACAGACAGTGAAACTGAAAAGATGTTCCTCCCCCCCTGAGGGGTACATAAGGGCTTGTCCTGGGGAGGATGGAGATCTTCTGGATTTAGACCTTCAGGAGAGCTGAAGCTGAGGCCGGCGCTCTGAAGATGTTCCAGTGATCACCTGATTTTGTGGACTGTGTGTTGTTCCTGCATTGAACGCGACTTGTCTTGTCAACTTTGGATACAATAAACCCTGTTGGAGTTGCCCTGTCGTCACTGGCTCTGTTGATCGTGCATTAACCTAACGAACCCCATGACAGGGTACACTAAAAAATTTTTACATAGAGCTTATGCCAGGGCTAAGGCCACCACTAGAAAATAGCTACTTTATTGTAAAGGCAGAGGAAATAACAAATCCTCAGCCTCTATTAGATGCATTGGGAATTTTGACATCTGCTCCCCTCAAATTTTCAATATTTTACAAAAACATTGGCCTATTCTCTAAGCTGATCCTGATCTCAAGGATGCTATATCCATTACACCGAGTATCACCTACCGAAGGGGCAAAAACCTTAGAGAATTTTTGGTACATAGTCTCTATTCTAAACCATCTATTTCGCGAAACACTTGGCTCCCCTTTCCTGTAAAGTGATCACACCCATATGGGAGATGCTCCTTCTGTCCCTTTATGCCCACTACTAAGAGCTTTTGTAATCCCTTAGATGGGAAATCTTATGTTATTCATTAACTGCTAAAGCAGTGTTGTTTATGCTGCTAAATCCCCTTGTCCGAAACCATGTAGGTAATACTATACAGCAACTTAGAAGGATCTCTAAACATATCATTACAATTATCAACAAAGAAGACACTCCATTATCCAGACATATCAGATTAATAAACGATGGGAATTTAAAATAAATTTTCATTTCTGGGGTATTACCCAACTCAAATTGGGCTGCCAATCTCAACTAGAAATTTTTGCATGAGAAAGCTTGTTGGATCCATAGGTTGAGTTTCTTGAGCCCTAATGGCCTTAATGAGGGTTTTACTTTTGTAGCCTTCCTTTGAGTACAGTTTTGCTCTATTCTAATTTATTTAATGTATCTAATATTACTGCCACCTTGGCCTTCATTGGTTCCTTAATTCATCCACCATTCCTCCTGGCCACTATTTACTGACGATCATAATATACCATACATTATGGATCTTATATATGCATATACAATCTATTTTTAGCCTATGTAATCTTACCCAGGCTTAACCACCTTGTTTTATTCATCCTCCATCCTTCTCTCCCCTTTAACCTCCTTATGTGACCTATTTACATTTTACTTTGACAGCTATATTATGAGTCTTATCTTTGTAACTATTTTGACATGGGTACTAACTACATGTATATGTTATTTATTGCACTTTCGATCCCAACATTTGCATTAACAGCAATCTGACATCTTTGCTCAGATGCTTTATCCTATATCAGTATGCAGACACATTGGTTACCTATTGACTTACTATATGCTGAATCTCCTCCGATTTCTCTAAGCGTCCTGACATGTGCAGTAACTGTTTTTTGGCACTTGTCTTCTCTGGATGAGTCAGGCTGCATCAATGCGCATGAGTCCCTTTACTTATAGGCTTATACTTCTAACCTCCCTGATTGGTTAGACAATCCTTCAGTCTTTTAGTCTATGGGTTTGTCCTTCTAGTACCATTTCTATTGGCTCCATTTTGGCTCACGCCTACTCATACGTCAATCCGAGGTTATAAAAGGGGCTGAACTGGAACACGCCGTCTGTAGCCCCACTTGAACCCCTGAAGACGCTACGTTGGGGGGGGCTCTTCTATCTGTTTTAATTTCAACGTTTATCTGACAGCGTTCTGCAGCCGCTGATCGTAACACTCATACATCAGGTCGTTCTGACCTAGCGCGTACAAACCTTACACTCTCAGCTAGCGTTGGCTATTTTTAAATTCTGTGTTCTGTGCAAATTAGTTATATTTTTTTTACAGTACCATGGGACGTCCTAAAGCAGTCCTTTAGGGTGGGAAAAAAGAAATATAGCCATGCAAGCAGCCTAAAACACGGCTGCTTGCCACACCATCTGACCATCACACCATCTGACTCAAACTGGCATCGGCAGAGGCCAAAGAATGGATCCGGTAAAACCTCGAAAAAGTATGTACCGTGAACCAAGTGGCAGTTTTACAGAGCAGCAGGGCAGAAGACTGATGACGCACTGCCCAGGAGGCCCCAACTGTCCTGGGTAGAATGAGCAGTGGCGCGGAAAGGGGATTCCCTACCCTTAGCAGAGTAGGCCGTTTTAAACGACCAACCGTATCCAGCTAGCAATGGTGGCCTTTGAAGCCAGGCCACCCTTACCAGTGCCCTTAGGGAACAACAAATAGAGAGTCCGACTTCCGGAAGAACTTTGTAGCTGCGATGCAGACTCGAAGGGCTCTAACCACATCCAATCAATGTAGGGCACGTTCTCGTTAATGAGAAGTTTTAGGATAGAACTAAGGAAGGACAATGTCTCCATTAAGATAGCAGGAGGAAACCACCTTAGGGAAGGATGGCATAGTATGTAGCACCGCCTTGTCCCTATGAAAAACCGTAAACGGAGGTTTGCAGTTCAAGGCTCAGAAACACTACGAATACAGGTAATTGCCACAAGGAAAACTACCTTCCAGGATAAGATTCTGAGAGAAACTTCCTGCAAAGATTCGAAGGGTGCAGCCTGCAGAGCGTCAATGACCAGATTGAGATCCCAAAGTTCCAGAGGAGACCGATAAGGAAGAGCACAATGTGCAAAAAAGTCTTGATTGGAGCACGGAAAGCCAAAATGCGTTTTAAAATAGTAGATAGGGCTGAAACCTGATCTTTTAGGAGTAGCCAATCCGAATCCCTGATCCAAACCCACCTGGAGGAAAGCCAGTATTCGCGGGATGGAAAAACGGAGGGGTGGAACTGATGGGATTCACACCACCTAAAATAAGCCAACCAAGTACGATTGTAAATCTTTTGGGATTTAGTTTTCGGGCCAGAATGTCTGGATCAGAGAAACCTTTGAACCTCAAAACCACGATTATATCAGCCAAGCCGTTAAACGCAGCCACGGTAAAACAGAGTGGAACATTGGGCCATGGGAAAGGATGTAGTGCCGCAGGGTAAGCAGCCCCAAACTCTGTGAGGCCAGTCTGGCACCACCAGAATGGCTGAGATTCCCGTGTCCTTGACCGTTTTCAGCATTCGAGGCAGGATTGGAAGGGGCAGAAAAAGATAAAAGGAGGTTGAAAGACGACCAGGGGTGAACCAGAGCGTCATCCCCCAGACGAAGGCTTTGAGCCGAAACGCGTGTCGGAGTGGGATGCCAGGCAGCCATTTACACCACTAATCACTATAATGCAGTTAAACATGTTAATTATGCATTTCTTCAAGGACTAACACTGTTTGAGTGGGATTGGAACATTACTGTGTTTTCCATTGGGTATGGGAGGTTGTATGGAGACTGGGATTATACTATTTCCCCTTTCTTTTGCAATACCAAACAACGTTAAACATGGGGTACATACTACAAACTTGATTCTATGCTGTGATACATCTAGTCTTGTACTTTTGTCCATCTAAGCGTCTTGCTGCCTGGTGTCCACTATCATAATGTGGCCAATCATCATCTGCACAGCCGTGATTTTCGGGTCGGACAGCCGCAGAGCGTCTCCCGCAAATCATGGGCCATGCACATAGCCCATGCATTAATTTCTATGAGCCTGGACTGCAGAACATGGCCGTAATAAGACGTCTTTTTGCGGTCCAGGCTCCTGGGCCATGCACGGACCGTGGAAACCACGGTCGTGTGCATGGGCCCATTGAAATGAATGGGATCGCAATTCACCAGCAGATTTGCATGTGAATTGCGGCCGCAAAAATACGTTCGTGCGCATGGGGCCTTATGCTTTTGGATCTAATAAAGTTTACATTTTTTTATTCTGCATTAGTGTTTCATAGACTCAATTTTCGTTGTAGGTTCTACGTCGGTTCCTATGGCCTTAGGGTCCCTGGTTCTGGTGAGGTGGTCCGGGCACTTGTGATTGAGGTGAAAGGCGAAGAGATCAACGTCCGGGAAGCCCCACCGAATGCAAAAGCGGTAAAAAAATCTCTGGATGAAGAGATCATTCTCTGGAATCTAGGCATTCCCAGCTCAGGTAATCCGCCTCCCAGTTATCTACTCCTGGGATCTGCATTACTGAGATTGCTGGGACATTTTGTTCTGCCCAGTGAAGGATCCTGGCGGATTCCTTCCATACAGACCGGCTTCTTGTACGTACCTGATAATTGAGGTATGACACTGCTGTAGAATGGTCTGTCTGTATCCACACTGGAAGACCCTTGAGACGAGACGTCCAGTGAGACAGGGCCAGGAAGATGGCCCTCAGATCCAAGATGTTGATCTGGAGCGGAGCTTCTGGGTCGGACCAGGTGCCCTGGACTGAGGCAGTTCAAGACTGCACCCCAGCAAGACAAACTTCCATCTGTTGTGATGACTTTTCCTTGAGAGATGTTGGAGAAAGACATCCAACACAGCAGCTCCTTCTTGACTGAAGGGGGCAGACGGATCATCAGATTTGGAGACGTGTCCCACTGAGATAGACTCGCCAGCTGTAGAGATCGGGAGTGAAATTGAGCAAATGGGACTGCCTTGAATGTTGAGACAATCGCCCCCAAGACTTTCATGCAGAAGCGGATGGCGCAAGAAGTATTCCTGCGGAGTACTGTTACTCAGTGTCTGGGAGTGGTGATCTTGTCCTGTGTATCCAGGACCATCTCTAGAAACTCCATTCTCCGAGTAGAAGTGAGAGATGACTCCGTGCTGTTGATCAGCCATCCGAATCTGCAAAACAATCCAGTTTAATGTTGGGACTGTGCAAGTTGTGGTTGATGTTGAAGTTTGGAAGGTGCCTTCACCAAAAGATTGTCCAAGTATGGGATAACCACTATCCCCCTGGATCTGAGGAAAGCAATTAGCGGTGCCATGACCTTGGTGAAACCGCTTGGGAGCCGTGGCCAGCCTAAAGGGGAGGGCCACAAAATGGAAATGCTCTGAAACCTACTGCAAGGCGCAGGGAACGCTGACGTACTTGAGCAATGGGAACATGAAGATAAGCATCCTTGATGTCTATTGAGGACGGGAACTCGTCGACCTCCAAGGAGAGATCACCGATTACAGACTCTATGCGAAACATTCAAATCTTCACCTGTCGATTGAGACGTTTTAGATCCAAAATGGGTCGAAGAGATCCGTACTTCTTTTGTACTGTGAAAAAGGTTTCAATAAACCCTTTGAACAGTTCTGAAGTTGGTACTGGGACAATTGCTTCTTGAAGGAGGAGGCTTTGAATGGCTTGAGAAAAAGCTTGGGCCTTGGAGGGGCACCGAGAGGGCGTTGACAGGAAAAATCGCCTGTGAGGAAGAGAAGAAAACTATAAATTTTGTAGCCCGTCGACAACCTCCCACCCCCAGGTCTTCTTCGATGTTTTCAAGTCATGTCTCCTGGAAGGAGAGCAGCCGTCCCCCCACACAAGGGAGCAGCTCAGATAAGGACACATTTTCAGGCTATGGAAGGCCGCTGTGCCAGAGCAGGTCTAGTGGTCTGTTGCGGGGCTGCCAGGAGTTTCTAGACCAGAAGGAAGGTCTCTGTGCTCGGAAGAGACGGGAGTCAGCTGAGTTCTGCCTTTGACATGGAGCCGAGTACAAAACCATCTTTGTCTTCTGAGAGAACTGGGCGTAGTCTTTAACGACGTTGTGGAAGTGCGTCTTCCGCCTGTAGCCTCAGAAATGAGTTGGACAGGTCAGGCCCATAAAAGAGATCCTGGGCAAATGGAAGGGCGAAAACCTTCCTAGAGGCATGATCAGTATGCCAGTTCCTAGTCCAAATGGCACTGCGGACAGTTACCGCATTAGCCATGACCTTAGCTGTCCTTTGGACAGATTGGACGGAGATGTCACAGATCTATTTAAACATCTGCAATAGGTTTGCAGCTAGCAGGGAAGTATCCATTTGAGTGTCCCCTGAATCAATTGCGTCCTGTAGTTGAGTAGCTAGTTCAATACTAGCCAAGCTAACCCAATATGCTGCAAAACAGGTTCTGACTGAAGCCATGGCTGCACTAAAAGTGGCTTTTGCCATGGACTCCACTTTGGCATCAACTGGATCCTTAAGGCGCAAGCATCTGCAACCGGTAAGGTAGTACTTTCATAAAGCTGTGCCATGTGAGCATCTACCTTGAGGTGAGATGACCATTTGGCAATGGACACATGCATAGACCGGTCAGGGTGTTTCCATGCATCAGAAAACAATTTGTCAAAATCCTTATGATCTGGAAAGACCAGAGGGGTCGGCTGTGGCAATGTAATAATAACACATTCGAAGGGGATTCAGCAGAATCATCCGAAATCTTAAGACTACCTGTCACTACCTGAATAAGATCCTTCACAGCACAAGGAGTGGATTTACTTCTATTACACTCAAACTCTAAATCGGAGAGACGTACAAGCTGGTTCAGATATATCTCTTGAATGAAGGATGCCTGCAGAATTTTTGTCCAAAGAGGAATCTGAGGAAGAATGATATCTCCTTGATTTCCTGGCACGCTTGAGGGATGAACTGGGAGAACTAGAACGAGTGCAATCCAGGGAAGTGTGTCTGGTAGCCTGAATGGACTGTGGTGGTTGAGAGGGATCAGACCATTGGGACGATAACTGCTGAGGAAGGAGTTGTAAGGCATCCGCAGTGGCTTGAGAGGGGTGGGCAAGATTATCTACAGCTTGGGTGAGGGAAGCCACCCATTGGGGGATAATATGCTCACTAACCATGGGAGCGGAGGAGTGGTGGTTTAGGCCGAGGGAATTGAACACAGACTGGGTCAGCCTTCTCGCATGGAATCTTCGTACAGCACCGCGTACACGCAAAGTGCGTTACAATGGCGGGAAAGGGGAGGGTGTTTGGGTCTTAGGAGCTTTTCACTTTGAAGACATGAGCCTTTTACAAAAAAATAAATAAATACTACTATAGCCAGTGGCTATCCTACCAGACTCCCTAGGTGATGTGTCCGTGAAGCAGGAACATTTCCAGCGCTGTATAACTTCTGTACACTGCTCAATGTACTATGGCGTTCACTACCGGTGATAGAGTGAAACATCTGAGAACAGTAAAAAAATAAAACCTCCCCTCCAGCCAAAACCCACGCCACGTTGGTTAACAAGGGCGGGCATGTGACTCAGGTCCGGCCTAGCGACCAATCAGAAGGCAAATGCCTCAAGCCCGCTGACATAGTCTGAATTGCTCCACCACCACAGTAGTTTCCAATGGCGGGGGGGGGGGGACGGACGGGGGGACTTACCTGTCGGTTGTCTTCAGGCGCAGCATGTCAGCCCTTCAGAAAACGTACACATGTAGTGTGGCTGTCCGGCATTCTCAACCGTCGATGCAGTAATAATAGGTGACTGAGTGACCAAGGCAGGGAACATCCACTATAGAGTTGGGCATTCACGAAGGTGGGAAAAGCATGTGCCAACATGGCAGGCATCCACTAAAACAATGGGAATTCCTTCTGCCCAGCACCTGCAGGGGAGTCTCCAAGTGGAACACACGAGGGACTCTCACGCTGCACCTGTAAAGTAAAAAATTAGCAGAATTGCCTGAAGTGCAGGACATGCCTGCCTCCTACAGACACTAGGCTAAAACTGAGGAGCTGAGTGCTCATCAGAGGGTATAGCCCACTGGGCAGACACACATTTTTTTTTTTATATTTTCCTAGTGTCAGCGGCCTATACCCATGGTAGTGTCCCTCAGTGAATACTTTAACTAGAAAGATATCTTTTGGTTCTATTCAGAGCAGGGCAACTCAGTAAAACAAGCTCACCATGTTCCCTTTTTCACAGTACGGCTATGCCAAGATCAAATCATGCTTACACGTTTCCACAAGCACTTCTAGGCCCCAAGATTCTCTTATATGATCACTATAACGAAGGGGTACAGCAGGCGTTACTTAGGCCCACAGTTTCAATCAGGTACTGGTGTTACGGTGCGGTGACCCACACCGGCAAGAGGAGGGGTGACTCACTACGAGGCCAATGTGATCTACAAGTGAACGGTAGTAGCTCTAAAACAGAAGACTCACCTTGTATTTAAAAGATACACTTAACAAGACTACCTTCAGTGAGAGACTTTCCGCCAGTTTTGAGTTAACTGAATTAAATCGCCGTTCATCTCCTTTGCCTTAAAAGGATCTTCTTCACAAATACATAATTTTTGCACCTCTCTCTCCTCTTACCTGGCTTTTCCATTTATTTTTTTCATGTTTTGTAAGAATGTAGAATTGAGTTTCAGCAGAATCCCCTCCCTATGCTTCTTTGATGAGAATTTTTTTGATCTAACGTCAGATTTACCAGTTTAGGCATATATTGTTTACACTGGATAGTGATTCAATTACATAGATTAAACAATACACAGGTCCATCAAGTCTAACCTTTCTCAATAAATTACATGTCATTCATTGATGATTAATTATAACCCACAATGCCATTTGTCAGTAAATAAACATCAGCTTTTTTTAAATGCTGATATAATATCTGCCATTACTAACTCTTGGCGTATGGCATTCAATAGTTAATTTATATTTATTATGAATAATGCCATAGTCGACCTAGCTGTATGAGAACTTGTGTTTTGCAGGATGAATTGTAGTTTTTATTGCTATCATTTTGGGGTACATATAATTTTTTTATCAACTTATTCACTTTTTTTTTTAGGGGGGAATGGAATAAAACAAACAGCAATACCACCATTGTTCTTTGCATTTTCAATTTACACTGTTCACTGTGTAGTGTAAATAACATGTCCCTTTTATTCTATAGGTCGGTACGATTACAGGGGTACCAAGTATGTACTTTTTTTGTGTTAAAATTTTTTCATAAGAAAAACCCTTTAGAACTAAAATATTTTGTTTTTGCATAGCCACATTACAAGAACCATTGCTTTTGTACATTTCTTTCGATTAAGGCCTCCTGCACACTTCTATCACCGTTTTCACAGCCGTTTTTGACGGGTCCGTGAACCTGTTTTAGCGGCCGTGTGATTTCCATGTGCACTCTGTTTCCGAGCATGGTACTGTCCAGGGTGCTGAAAGAGCAGTGTTCAGCGCTGGTCACTGTACAGGGTGCTGAAAGAGTTAATGGGTTGCACTGATCGGCGGTAACTCATTCAGCAGCCTGGACTGTGACTAGCGCTGAAGAATGACCATGCTCGGCGCTCGCAAAATACAATTTATGAAATTTAAAAAAATCAGTTCATACTTACCCAGAACTCCCTGCGTTTTCCTCCTGTCTGGCCTCCTGGGATGACGTTTCATCCCATGTCACCGCTGCAGCCAATCACAGGCTGTAGTGGCGGTCACGCAAGTCTGTATGACGTCAGAAGGCCGGCCTCCAGGGATGACGCTTCATCCCACGTGACCGCCTCTGCAGCCAATCACAGGCTGCAACGGCCACATGGACTGCTGCGTCATACAGGAAGGTCGGACTGGAGGAAGAAGAGGGATTCGTCACCAAGACAACGACCGGAGTACGTATGAACTGCTTTTTATTTTATTTTTTATCAGCAGCCTCTTCTCTCTATCAGTGATTGATAGAGACAAGTGGCTGCCGATTAGTGTAATATATCTGTAATGTACTTCTGCCCGCCCGTTGCTAGGCAACGGCTCCGTCACACACGGACGCCTTCCGTGTGCCTTCAGTTTGACGGCCCCATTGACTTGCATGGGCCTCAAGGTCACGGAATCTCGGACCAAAGTAGGACATGCTCTACTTTGGTCGGAAAGGGGCAACGGGACCGTCAAAAAAAACTGAAGTGTGCATGGCCCCATTGAAATGAATGGGTCAGGGTGCTAGCCGTCAGAAAAACGGCTAGAACCCTGAAGAAAAAAGACTGAAGTGTGCACTAGGCCTTAGTGTGTGTTCACAGGCCCTTAGCCATATGAAAGCTTGTTTTTTTTTTTTGCAATGGAGATTATTTGTACCATTTTGGGGTACATGGGATCTATCAACTTTTTTTTTTTTTGGGGCAGGAATGGAAAAAAACTGCAATTCTGGCTTTTTTTTAAATGCCGTTCACTTTGCGGTTTAAATAACATGTTAAACTTTATTGATCAGCTCACTAACACTTTTACAAAATAAAACCATTTGTGAACAGTAAAAAAAAATAAAAAAAAAATAAGATTTTATCATTAAATTTTAATAACCTTTATTTTTATTAATGATTTTTTAGACCCACTAGGGAACTTCACTATACGATCTTCTGATCACTTATATGATACTTTGGTGTACTCCGTTTTACATGGACAGGCAATAATGCTTTAGTATACTAACAGGCAATCTAATAGGCCATGCCTCTGGTACGGCTTTTTAGGCATATATCCATGGCAGGTCTGGGGGCCATTGGTAGGCCCCGGCTGCCCATGATCACATTTTAAGGATGACAGGTGACAGAGAAAGCACCCCTCCTTCTGAAACGTATATACCGCAGCCTCTAATGGGTTAAATAGTCAGGATCAGACAACCGAGCACCCGCTCCATACACCTGTGCAGTACTTCGACTAGGTGGCAGCCTAGCCTAAGGCCCATTGGTGACTGCTGTGAAAAGGTGTATTAGTGGTCTCTAATAGGTTAATTGGTAATTTGGGTGAATACACAATAGAAGATAAAAAATAAAAAAAACATCTACAGTAATATCTTTAAATCCAGTTGTAGCATAGACCTGGTAGGTGCAAGATTAGGATTACATAACCTATATAAATGTTCTGGGTAAACACGGATAACCTCCAGAAAATCAACCTAGAAGGAAATGGCAATATTAAATGTGCTATTACTTAATCAGGCTCAACTCCTTATTAGTTATTTTTTGCTCTATCTACTGCTTCTGATCTTGTGATCTACTATATAATTTTGTAGTTCTGTGCCCTCGAAAAAAGTGTCGGAGTACCAGACTTAAGATAATCAAACACCGGATTAAAAGATTTTTACTGTACATAAAAACATGTATGCAACACATCGGCAACACACAGAAAACGGAGAAAGATAAAGTCATATGATAAAATGAACTTTATTTTTTTTCCTTTTTTAATTTTTTCATTAAATTTATTTTTTTCTAGAAAAAAAAAGTTGACTTGTGAAACACCTAGCTTCAAATATTAAAGGTTTCATAAAGTGAAACCCACTGGAAAGGCACCTCCCACCCCTCCCTCATTTGATCATGTGGGCCAACATATGTAAAAAAAAAAAAAAAAAAAGATATATATTCCATAGGTGGATTATTTTACTTTAAAAATGAAAATGATCATTCACCAACATGTTTTGTATTCTTACAATGAACGGTTCAAGAAGTGGTCTAAAATGTATTTTTGACGTAAAAAAAAAAAAAAAAAAAAAAGGAAGTATATATACACTGGTAAAGCAGAGAGGTGGGGAACAAATACAATACTCTGACGTCACTACATTTGCATATTAAATTCCGGCCAGATTGTTTTATTTTATACAAGATTTACATAAAAGGGCTGCTAACACAGCAGCTTGCGCAAATTACGTTTGCTGCCTAGAATACACAGGCTGTGTACAAACTGTCAATCCATATATGCATTTGATAGCCGAAAATCCTGGTTTGAAAGAATAGAGTTTATGTGGGTAAAGAAAACAACTCTGTAGCATGTAGAATAACGGTCAAAGAGTGGACAAAATATTTTTAAAACGGTTTTCAAAAGTCTGTTTTTCCGTACATAGTTTTTAAAATGAAATTTAATCTGAACCATAAAAAGATTTTGCGCCTTTCCTTTTCAGATTAAAAATATATTTATATATTTATATATATTTGTTTAATACTTCCCCCATTAAATTACACAGCCTTTTTCCCTTGTTAAGTATGAAGATTGTTTTGTGGACTGCGAGATCAAATTCCTTGATGCCACTTGTGTATCACGGAGTCCATGACGGAAATGCTTTAGCTAAGTGGGATGAATCCCAAGAGAAGGCAATGTCCACCCATAGAACTGGAAACGAGTTTTAGTGGACTACGGTGTGATGATCCCCTTTATTTAAAAGCTTTACCTGAAAGAGAGAAAACTTCAATTACTAGAAGTCAAATAATCAAAAAAGTTAAAACGTAACTCAATAATTTTCTGGAAGGCAAAAAAATAAATAAATACAAATATAGCAACTAATTCGGATTTCCCCGAGGGATTTAACCCCTTCCCTCTTTGGCCACTTTTGACCTTCCTGACAGAGCCTCATTTTTCAAATCTGACATGTTTCACTTTATGTGGTAATAACTCCGGAATGCTTTTACTTATCCAAGCGATTCTGAGATTGTTTTCTCGTGACACATTGGACTTTGTTACTGGCAAAATTTGCCCGATACATTCAGTATTTAATTGTGAAAAATGTAGCGAAAAATTGCAAAAATTAGCATTTTTCTCAATTTAAATGTATCTGCTTGTAAGACAGGCAGTTATACCACACAAAAATGTTGCTAACTAACATCCCCCATATGTCTACTTTAGATTGGTATCGTTTTTTGAACATCATTTTATTTTTCTAGGACGCTACAAGGCTTAGAACTTTAGCAGCAATTTCTCACATTTTCAAGAAAATGTGAAAATGCTATTTTTACAGGGGCCAGTTCAGTTGTGAAGTGGCTTTGAGGTCCTTAGATATTAGAAACCCCCAATAAGTCACCCCATTTTAAAACTGCACCCCTCAAAGTATTCAAAACAGCATTTAGAAAGTTTCTAAACCCTTTAGACATTGCGCAGGAATTAAGGCAAAGTAGAGGTGAAATTTACAAAGTTCATAATTTTTTTCCAGAAATTCATTTTGAATCAATTTTTTTTGTACCACAGAAGGTTTTACCCAAGAAATGCAACTCAATATTTATTGCCCAGGTTCTGCGGTTTTTGGAAATATCCCACGTGGCTTTAGTGTGCTACTGGACTGAAGCACCGGCCTCAGAAGCAAAGGAGCACCTTGTGGATTTTGGGCCTCCTTTTTATTAGAATATATTTTAGGCACCATGTCAGCTTTGAACAGGTCTTGTGGAACTAAAACAGTGGAAACCCCCCAAAAGTGACCCCATTTGGGAAACTACACCCCCTCGAGGAATTTATTTAGGGGTGTAGCAAGCATTTTGACCCGCCAGTTTTTTTGCAAAATTTTTTGGAACTAGGCCATGAAAATCTACATTTTTTCAAATAAAATGTAGGTTTAGCTAATTTTTTTTCATTTCCAAAAGAACTAAAGTAGAAAAAGCACCATAACATTTGTAGAGCAATTTCTCCCGAGTAAAACAATACCCAACATGTGGTCATAAACGGTTGTTTGGACACACGGCAAGGTTTAGAAAGGAAAGAGCGCCATTTGGCTCTTGGAGCTCAAATTTAGCAGGAATGGTTTGCGGAGGCCATGTCACATTTGCAAAGCCCCTGAGGTGACAAAACAGTAGAAACCCCCAACAACTGACCCCATTATGGAAACTATACCCCTTGAGGAAATTATCTATGGGTATAGTGAGAATTTTGACCCCACAGGTTTCTTGCAGACATTTTTGGAAGTAGGCCGTAAAAATGAAAATCTACATTTTTTCAAAGAAAATGTAGGTTTAGGTATTTTTTTTTTCATTTCCACAAGGACAGAAAGAGAAAAAGCACCATAAAATTTGTAAAGCAACTTCTCCCGAGTAAAACAATAACCCACATGTGGTCACAAACATCTGTTTGGACACACGGTAGGGCTCAGAATGGAACTAGCACCATTTGGATTTTGGAATGGTTTCTGGGCGCCATGTCACATTTGCTGAGCCCCTGTAGTACTAGTACAGTGGAAACACCCCAAAAGTGACTCCATTTGGGAAACTGCACCCCCTGAAGAATCATCTAGGGGTATAGTGAAAATTTTGATCCCAAAGGTTTTTTGCTGAATTAATTAGAATTAAGCCATGAAAATGAAAAATATTTTTTTTTCCCAACAAGATGTAGTTTTAGATCAACATTTTTCATTTTTACAAGGAATAGAGAAGAAAAAGCCCCCCAACATTTGTAAAGTAATTTCTCCCTTGTACGGTAACACCCCATATGTGGTTATAATCAGCTGTTTATGTATATGGGAGCATTCAGAAGAAAAGGAGCGCGGTATTTATCTTTTGGAGCGTAGATTTTGCTGGAATGGTTTGCGGACGCCATGTTGCATTTGCAAAACCACTGATGTACCAAACAAAAGTGACCCTGTTTTAGAAACTACACCCCTAAAGGCATTTATCAAGGGGTGTAGTGAGAATTTAGACTTCACAGGTGTTTTCCGGAAATGAATACGCAGTGGATGGTGCAAAGTGAAAATTGCAATTTTTCCACTGATCTGCCCATTCACCGCACAATATGTTGTGCCCCTAGAGAATCTTACCCCATAAATTGTTATGCGGGTTCTCCCGGGTATGGTAATGCCTTACTTGTGGACATAAATTGCTGTTTGGACACGCTGTAGGGCTAAGAAGGGAAAGGCCGCCATTTTGAGCATGGATTTTGCTTGGTAATCGTTCTGTTTGGGGTTTTGCTGGTATTTCCGTTTATAATGTGGGGGCACATGTAATCTGTGCGGAGTACATCAGGGCATAATAAGAGGGTATAATAATGGGGTAAATAATACAATTATCCATAGGTGTGTGTTACGATGTGAAGCGATCCGTTATGCGCAGGCCGGTGTCACACTGATAAACAGTTTTCTTTCTTGTCCCCCTTCTGTAACGCTCTGCACCTTTTGGGGACTTTTTCTCCTTCGTAGTTTGGGAAATATTGCTGGGAAAGTGTTGCCCTGGTATAATACGGGCGCCCTCGCTTCCAGCGGATGTGCTATGTCCATTCCCTTTCCTAGTTCCTACTAGGGCCCTGAAACTGAAGGAATGTTCCCCTCCGGCCTGCGCATTGAGATGTTTTTTTTATCACCGCATTGCTAGTGCCATAACTTTTTTGTTTTTCACTTGATTGAGCGGTGTGCGGGCTTGTTTTTTGCGAGACGGGCTGTAGCTTTTATTGGTACCATTTTAGAACACATACGACTTTTTGATCACTTTTTATTTCATTTTTTGGTAAAGGAATTAAAAACAAGCAATTCTGGAATAGTTTTTTATTGTTTTTTTTTTTCGGCATCCACAGTGCGCCCTAAATTACATGTTATCTTTATTCTGCGGGTCGATACCAAATTTATATAGTTTTTTTTGTATTGCAGCTTTTGCACAATAAAATCACTTTTTTTTATAAAATCATTTGTTTTCTGTGTCAACATATTCTAAGACCCATAACTTTTTTATTTTTGAGTGCACAAAGCGGTGTCAGGGATTATTTTTTGCGGGACGGATTGTCGTTTTTATTAGTACTATTTTGGAGTAAATGTGACTTTTTGATCCCTTTTTTAGCATTTTTTGGAAGGAGATGTGACCTAAAAACAAAGATTCTGCCGTTGTTTTTCATGTTTTTTTTTTACGGCGTTCACCGTGCGGGATAAATTACATAATAGTTTTGTAGTTTGGGTCGTTACGGACGCGGCGATACCAATTATGTATAGTTTTTTTTAATTTTTACGGTTTTTCCCATAATAAAAGACTTACTATGGGAAAAAGTCAGTTTAGCTTTATTTTTATTTGAAAAGTGTGTTTTTATTGTTTTACCACATTTTTTATTAACTTTTTTTTTTACTTTTTTTACTTGTCCCACTAGGGGACATGAGGGCCTGATACCGCGATCGCTACTCTAATACACTGCACTACATACGTAGTGCAGTGTATTAGCGCTGTCAGTTATTCACTGACAGCAAGCCTATGAGGACACGCCGCAGGCAGGTCCTCATCGGCTCCCGTACAAGGCAGACTCGGACGCCATTTTCTTGCAATCGCTGGGTTGCTGTGGCAATCGGACGCATCACTGGGTTGCCGGTCGGGTGAAATTGAGCGCAGCATCTGAGGGGTTAATCTGCCGGATCGGAGAATAGCTCCGGTCCTGGCAGTTACAGGAGGGTGCCAGCTGTATAATACAGCTGTCACCCCGCGGTGATGGTGCCGGCTCTGCTCCTGAGCCCGCACCATCACCGGAACGTAACTGTACTGCGCTTTGTGGGAACACCTTCCCGGCAGCGCCGTGTATATATACGGCGGATGTCGGGAAGGGGTTAAAGAGGCTCTGTCACCACATTAAAAGTGGCCTATCTTGCACATGATGTGATCGGCACTGTAATGTAGATCACAGCAGTGTTTTTTATTTAGAAAAACGATCATTTTTAACAGTTATGGCCTATATTAGCTTCATGCTAATGAGTTTCTCAATGGACAACTGGGCGTGTTTTACTATATGACCAAGTGGGCGTTGTACAGAGGTGTGTATGACGCTGACCAATCAGCGTAATACACTTCCCTCCATTCATTTACTCTGCAGATAGCGATATAGCTATATCGCTATGTGCAGTCACATAAACACACTATAATGCTACTAATGTGCCATGACAATGAATATACATTACCTCCAGCCAGGACATGATGTGTATTCAATCACCTGACCACTTCTGTAGCGTCTCTGAGTTACAGCACAGCAAGATCTCGCTGTGAATGACAGTTTACAGCGTAATCTCGCGAGACTACGTCTGCTATGCTGTAACTCATAGAGACGCTACAGAAGTGGTCAGGAGAATGAATACACATCACGTCCTGGCTGGTGGTAATGTATATTCATTGTCATGACACATAAGTATCGTTATAGTATGTTTATGTGACTGCACATAGCGATATCTCTATTTGCAGTGTAAATGAATGGAGAGAAGTGTATGACGCTGATTGGTCAGCGTCATACACACCTCTGTACAACGCCCACTTGGTCATATAGTAAAACACGCCCAGTTGTCCATTGAGAAACTCATTAGCATAGAGCTAATATAGGTCATAACTCCGTCAAAAATTATCGTTTTTCAAAATAAAAAACACTGCTGTAATCTACATTACAGCGCCGATCACATCATGTACACGATAGGGCACCTATAATGTGGTGACAGAGCCTCCTTAACTTGCTGATGGAAAGGGGCTGTGGCTACACTAACTTTTAATGCTTGACAGCTTGAAATTTAGGGGCATGTTCACACAGCGCTAAAGAAACCAAAACAAAAAAACGACATGTAAATGTGTCAAACATGCTAGCGTTTTGGTAAAGAGCTTTTTAAAATGCATGCAATTTTTATGCGTTTTCTGAGTATTTTTTGCATGTTTTTATTACTATGAGAATATTTGGCGCGCTTTACACTCCAAAGACTTAGCATGACTTTTTTTCACGCGACACGTAATTTAGACCCGCTTGTGTAACAAAGGACGCTGTATGTACCAACGCCGCGCTTTCCCATTGACTTCAAAGGTAAGCTCAATTAAGCGTTTACGGACGTGTATTTTGGCATGTAAAACGCGCCAAATACATGCCGTGTGAACAGGGCCTCACTGTCCTCAATGCAATTTATGTGAGACCTTTATCCTCTCCTTGGAACAGCTGTGCAGGCTGTGTGAGAATTGCCCATTTGGAAGAAGGGGAATGGGAGTATAGTAAAGGCTAAACAGGTCCTGGTATTGGGAAACTATCATTAGGATAAACATAAAGTACATGTATAAGAATGGCAGAAGCCTCAATAACAGGATTGAGGAATTAGAGTTTATAATGCTGGAGGAGAATTGTGACATAGCGGGGATAAGTGAGACATGGCTGGATGATCGCTATGACTGGGCTATTAATATGTAGGGTTACAGTCGGTTTAGAAATGATCGTACTAATAAGAATGGGGGAGGGGTTTGCTTATATGTAAAATCCTGCCCAAAACCCTTCCTGCGTGATGATATCTATGAGGGAACTATTATATATTTGTACATTGTAATTCGCCCCTAAGCAGTTTTTTTTCTAAACTGAATAGCCCCAAGTTTTGATATTCTTTCTTGGTACTGCTATCCGCCCATTCCCTAAATTGCCTTGGTCACCCTTCTTTGCGCCCATTTTAGTTCAGCCATGTCCTTCTTATACACCGGTGTCTAAAATTGTACACACTATTCCATGTGTGGTCTGGCTAGTGATTTGTATACATTTGTACTACACTTGAATGGCCACTCTATTAGAGACCCCTGCCCTCGGACTATTGAAGCTTCCCTGTATGGAAATAAGACACGTGACCCTGGAGTGAAGCATAAAATCATGTAAGCAACTTTTCCTTGCATCCGTTTCAGTGCGAATCTACAGTCAAATGGGGAAATCAAGCGATCCGATTGACTTTGAAGGAGGGATGGTCATCGGTGCTAGACTATCCGGGAACAGTATTTCAAAAACTGCCAACCTCATGGGGTTTTCTCATGCAATGGTGTCAAGAGAATACCCAGAATGGTGTGATCGAGGAAACTGTAATAACAATAACATATGAAATCAGACAGTGTAACCACCGAACTGCTGATCCATAGCACAAGACAAGACTAAATGTTCAAATGTTAATTAGGAAATATGGAAGAATAAAGGCAACGGGACAAGCTGTAGTTTTTCATGGCACCATTTATTGTACCACATAATGTACCGGGAATCTGAAAAAACATTTGTGGGGTGAAATGGGCAAAAAACAGTGCTTTTTTTTTTTTTTTTTTCTAGTTTTTACGGTTCAATCGGGTGGTAAAAACTACATATTTCACCTTATTCTACAGGTTGATACGATTACGGCAATACCATTTTGGGGTGCATGCGACTTTTTGATCACTTTTTATTCCTTTTTTTTGGAGAGTTAAAGTGACAAAAAAACAGCAATTTGAAATATATGTTTTTTTTACGTCGTTCACCGAGTGGGTTACATAACGCTATATTGTGATAGTTCGGACTTTTATGAACGAGGCAATACCAATTATGTTAAGTTTTATTTATTTTTTAACATTGCTTTAGGGGAAAAAAATAAAATGTGCAAATTTTTTTTTTTAACTTGTCATTTTTTTTATGGAACATTATAAAAATCTATTGTTTTTTTTACTTTTTTATATTTTTATTAGTCCCCCTAGGGGGACTTGAAGCGGCGATCGCTCGCATGATATACTGCAATATGGAAGTATCTTTCACTATTAATTCCTATGAGACTCACATTGAGTGTCTCATAGGAATACATAGTGAGAGAGACTTCCTGCCCACACAGAAGACGCTGTAGGAATCGGCCGGTCACGTGACATAATTGCGGCTGGGATATTTGCGCCCTACCTTTTACCGGGTGAACTTTAAAAACAGGGGCCGCAGGAAAAAATAATAAAAAAAAGTTTCTGGAGTGTCCAGGCTTCTAGACCAGGGGTAGGCAAACCTTTTTTGTATGGTGTGCTGATTAAAAATACAGTTTAAAAAAAATCTATTAAGTACTGTGCCATGTAAACATGAAAACCTATGAACCCATGAATGTCTACTGAATCCCAGCTGGGGTAGGGGGTGCAAAAGGAGAGACCACGGCTACTGAGCACCAGCTAGGGGGGAACTGCACACAGAAGAGACTGTGGCTACTGAATACCAGCTTGGGGGTACTGCACACAGAACAGAGAGTGTGTCTACTGATTTGCACCCCCTCTTTAATGCACACACAGTGTCAATGGCAGGATCAAATTGTCCTGTACTTGACAGGGACATGAAATATCTTGTTCCCGGTCTCTACAAACCTTTAACCCCTTCCCGACATTTGCCGTACATGTACGTCATGGAAAGCATTGACTTCCCGCATCTTGCCGTACATGTACGCCGAATGTTTGGGACCGGCTCAGAAGCTGAGCCGGTGCCATCATTACCGGATCTCAGCTGTATCTTACAGCTGACATCCGGCTGTAACGGCGGGGACCGAAATTAGCTTCGATCCCCGCCATTAACCCCTTAAGTGCAGCGCTCAAACGCGATCGCTGCACTTAAGGTGTTTGCAGCTCATCGGAACCCCAGTAATGAAATTGCCGGGGTTCCGGTGGCTGCAATGGCAACCGGAGGCCTAATACTGGCCTCCCGGTCTGCCTAGCACCGAAGTCGGTCAAGATCCGCCCGGCGGCGGAGCCTGATCGGCTTCCGTAGCTGCCGGCAAGATGGCGCCGGGTCAGGAGCTGATCCGGCGTCATCAGCGGTGGAAGTCAGCTGTACTGTACAGCTGACATCCACCTGTAACGGCAGGAACCGGAGCTAGCTCCGATCCCTGCCATTAACCCCTTCGATGCAGCAATCGAAAGCGATTGCTGCATCGTAGCGGTTACTAGCAGATCGCCAGCCCTGACAGGCAATCGGGACTGGCGACTGCTGTTATGGCAACAGGAGACACAATGGTCTCCTGCTCTGCCATTACGGAAGCCGATTTAGGCCCCGCCGGGAGGCGAAGCCTAATCGGCTTGCTGTCAGTGAATGACTGACAGATCTATTACATTGCACTACATAGGTAGTGCAATGTATTAGAAAAAAAAAAATCTGACCGTTGGACCTTCAAGTCCCCTAGTGGGACTTGCAGAAAAGTGTAAAAAAAGTATAAAAAAGTGTAAAAAAAAGTGCAAAAAATAAAAGTTTGAAAACAGTAAAAGTTTCAAGTAATCAAATAAAACACAATCCCCCTTTTACTCTTATCAAGTCCTTTATTATTGAAAAATAATAAACCATATGTATTTGGTATCGCCACGACCGGAGGTATCAAAATATTATATTATTTATTACACGCGGTGAACAGCGTAAAAAAAACCCGTAAAAAATGTTACCAGAGTTTCTGTTTTTTGGTCACTTTGCCCTACAAATATTAGAATAAAAAGTGATCAAAAAGTCGCACGTATCCAAAAATGGTACCTATAAAAACTATAGCTCGTCCCGCAAAAAACAAGCCCTCATACAACTCCGTCGAAAAAAAAATTAAAAAGTTATGGTTCTCACAACTTGGCGACAGAAAAAATACATTCTTTTTACAAAAGTAATTTTATTGTGCAAAAAGTTGTAAAACATGAAAAAGTGCTATAAATTAGGTATCGCCGGAATCGTACTGACCCGCAGAATAAAGTTAACATGTAATTTATAATGCATGGTGAACGCGGTATAAAAAAAACGAAAAAAGCTGTGCCAGAATTGCGTTTTTTTGTTTACCTGGCATCCCAAAAAATAGGATAAAAGGTGATCAAAAAGTCACATGTACCCCAAAATGGTACCAATAATAACTACAGCTCGTCCCGCAACAAACCAGCCCTCATACCGCTACGTCTATGAAAAATAAAATTAGTTATGGCTCCAATAAGTCAGGAAATAAAAAAATATGCAGTTGTGCCCGAGGGGAACATTTCTTCTGCTTTAAGTGGCGATTTATCAAGGACCTAAAATTAGGGAACCAGGAAAGGGAGGGCCCAAACATATCCGCTGGAAGCGACGGTGCCCGTATTATACCAGGACAACACTTCCTAGCAAAATTCCCCAAACTACAAAGGCGCGGAGTGTGGATCAAAAGGGGGATAATAAAGGACGCCATATATCAGTGCGACACCGGCCTGTGCAGAAATGATTGTGTCACAGCGTAACACACATCTATGGATTATTTTATTGTTTTTTTTTTACCCCATTATTATACCACCTGACTATGCCCCTTATATACTCCGCCCGGCTTACATATGCCCTACATTATAAACGGAAACACCAGTAAGACTCCAAACAAAAGTACTACCAAGCAAAATCCACGCTCCAAAAGCCAAATGGCATTTCCTCCCATCTGAACCCTACAGTGTGCCCAAACAGCAGTTTCCTTCCACATATATGGCACCGTCATACCCGGGAGAACCCTTTTAGCAATTTTTGGGGTGTGTGTCTCCAGTGGCATAAGCTGGGCACGACATATTTGCCACTGAATGGCATATCTAGGGAAAAATATAAATTTTTAATTTGCACCATCCACAGCGCATTCATTTATGGAAAAGACCTGTGGGGTGAAAATGCTCACTACACCCCTTAATAAATGCCTTGAGGGGTGCAGTTTCCATAATGGGGTCACTTCCCAGGGGTTTATTTTTATTATTTCACATCTGAGCCTCTGCAGTTGTGAACCAATACTTTGTAAATCGCCAAATTAGGCCTCAATTTTACATGGTACGCTTTCACTCCTGAGCCTGGTCGACTGTCCAGGCAAGAGATTAGGGCCACATGTAGGGTGTTTCTAAAACCAGGAAACCCAGCATAATAATTAGAGAGCTGTCTTGTTATGGTGGCACAAGCTGGGCACCACATATTGGCATATCTATGGAAAAAAATCCCATTTTCACTCTGCAACATCGAGTTCACACTAATTTCTACAAAACACCTGCAGGGTTAACATGCTCACTACACCCCTAGGTAAATGCATTGAGGGGTGTAGTTTCCAAAATTGGTTCACTTCTGGGGGGTTTCCACTGTTTTGGGCCCACAGGCGCCCAGAAATCAATCCAGCAACATCTGCACTCCAAATGGCGGTCCTTCCCTTCTGAGCCCTGCCGTGTGCCCAAACAGCAGTTTATGACCACATATGGGGTATTGCCGTACTCGGTAGAAATTGCTTTACAAATGTTGGGTTCTTTTTTTTCCTTTATTTGTTGCGAAAATGAAAAAATGTGCGCTAAAGCTACGTCTTATTGAAGAAAAAGGATTGTTTTTATTTTCACTGCCCAATTCTAATAAATTCTATGAAACATCTGTGGGGTCAAAATGCTCACTACGCCCCTAGATGAATTCCTCAAGAGGTGTCGTTTCCTAAATGGTGTCACTTTTTGGGCGTTTTCATTGTTTTTTCCCCTCAGGGGCTTTGCAAATGTGACATGGCCGCCGCAAACCATTCCTGCTCAATGTGATCTCCAAAAGCCAAATAGCGCTCTTTCCCTTCTAAACGAAGCCGTGTCTCCAAACAGCCGTTTATTACCACATGTGGGGTACTGTTTTACTCGGGAGAAATTGCTTTATAAATTTTGTGGTGCTTTTTCTCCTTCAGTCCTTGTGGAAATGAGTAAAAATAAGCTAAACCTACATTTTCTTAGAAAAAATGTTGATTTTTATTTTCAGGGCCTACTTCCAATAATTTCTGCAAAAAACCTGTGGGGTCAAATCGCTCACTATACCCCTAGATAATTTCCTCAATGGGTGTAGTCTCCAAAATGGGGTCACTTGTGGGGGGTTTCCACTGTTTTGTCTCCTCAGGGACTTCGTAAATGTGACATGGCCTCCGCAAACCATTCCTGCTAAACTTGAGCTCCAAAAGCCAAATAGCGCTCTTTCCCTTCTCAGCCCTGCCGTGTCTCCAAACAACCGTTGATTACCACATGTGGGGTATTGTTTTACTCGGGAGAGATTGGTTTACAAATTTTACGGTGCTTTTTCTCCTTCAGTCCTTGTGGAAATGAGAAAAAAAATCGCTAAACCTACATTTTCTTTGAAGAAATGTTGATTTCAATTTTCACGGTCTACTTCCAATAATTTCTGTAAAAAACCTGTGCGGTCAAAATGCTCACTATACCCCTAGATAATTTCCTTGAAGTGTGTCGTTTCCCAAATGGGGTCACTTTTGGGGGATTTTGACTGTTTTGGCACCGCAAGAGCCCTTCAAACCTGACATGGTGCCTAAAATATATTCTAACAAAAATAAGGCCCCAAAATCTTCTAGGTGCTCCTTTGCTTCTGAGGCCGGTGCTTCAGTCCAGTAGCATGCTACGGCCACATGTGGGATATTTCCTAAAACTGCAGAAACTGGGCAACAAATATTGAGTTGCATTTCTCTGGTAAAACCTTCTGTGTTATAAAAAAAATTGTACTAAAAATTTATTTCTGCAAAAAAATATGACATTTGTAAATTTCACCTCTACTTTGCTTTAATTCCTGTGACATGTGTAAAGGGTTCAGACATTTTCTAAATGTTTTTTTGAATACTTTGAGGGGTGAAGTTTTTAAAATGGGGTGACTTTTTGGGGGTTTCTAATATATAAGGCCCTCAAAGCCACTTCACAACTGAACTGGCCCCTGTAAAAAAAGCCTTTTGAAATTTTCTTGAAAATGTGAGAAATTGCTGCTAAAGTTCTAAGCCTTGTAACGTCATAGAAAAATAAAAGGATGTTCAAAAAACGATGCCAATCTAAAGTAGACATATGGGGGATGTTAATTAGCAACAATTTTGTGTGGTATATCTGCCTGTCTTACAAGCAGATACATTAAAATTGAGAAAAATGATAATTTTTGCAATTTTTCGCTAAATTTTGGTGTTTTTCACAATTAAATACTGAACATATCGAGCAAATTTTGCCAGTAACAAAGTCCAATGTGTCACGAGAAAACAATCTCAGAATCGCTTGGATAGGTGAAAGCATTCCGGAGTTATTACCACATAAAGTGACATGTCAGATTTGAAAAATGAGGCTCGGTCAGGAAGGTCAAAAGTGGCTAAAGAGGGAAGGGGTTAAAACACAGCACTCATATGAAAGCCGCTGCTTTGCAGATGGTTACAAGGAATCCCCATTAACCCCTTACCACCAGAGCCAGGTTTAACCTTACTGACTTGTGACACTTTATGCTGTCATAACTGTGGAATGTTTTTTCTTATTTAACCCCTTTAGGACGCAGCCTATTTTGGCCTTGTGGCACAGCCCATTTTTTCAAATCTGACATGTGTCATTTTATGTGGTAATAACTCCAGAATGCTTTTACCTATCCAAGCGATCCTGAGACTGTTTTCTCGTGACATATTGAACTTTATGATAGTGAAAAAATTTGGTTGACAAATTTAATATTTATTTGTGAAAAACACCAAAATTCAGAGAAAATTTGCAAAAAATAGCATTTTTTTAATTTAAGTGTATCTGCTTGTAAAACAGACAGTAATACCACACAAAATAGTTACTAGTTAACATTTCCCATATGTCTACTTTATGTTTGCATCATTTTTTGAACATACTTTTAATTTTTTAGGACGTTAATACGATTAGGACTTTAGCAGCAATTTCTCACATTTTCAAGAAAATTACAAAAGGCTATTTTTTCAGGGACTAGTTCAGTTCTGAAGTGACTTTGAGGGCCTTATATATTACAAAGTCACCATAAATCACCCCATTTTAAAAACTGCACCCCTCAAAGTATTCAAAACAGCATTCTCATAGTCTCTTAACCCTTTAGGCATTTCACAGGAATTAAATCAATGTAGAGGTGAAATTTTAGAATTTCATTTTTTTTGGCTGAAATTATTTTGTAATACATTTTTTTTCTGTAAAACAGAAGGTTTTACCAGAGAAATGCATCTCAATATTTATTGCCCAGATTCTGCAGTTTTTAGAAATATCCCACATGTGGCCCTAGTGTGCTAACAGACTGAAGCACAGGCCTCCGAAGCAAATGAGCACCTAGTGGATTTTGGGGCCTCTTTTTTTTTTAAATTATATTTTAGGCACCATGTCAGGTTTGAAGAGGACTTGTAGTGCCAAAGCAGTGGAAACCCCCCAAAAGTGACCCCATTTTGGAAACTACACCCCTCAAGGAATTTTTCTAGTGGTATAGTTAGCATTTTGTCCCCACAGTTTTTTTGCAGAATTTAGTGGAAATAGACTGTGAAGATGAAAATCTACTTTTTTTCTGAAAAAACATAGAATTTTTTAATTTTTACAAGGAATGACAGAGAAAAAACACCACAACATTTGTACAGCAATTTCTCCCGATTACGGCAATACCCCATATGTGGTAATAAACCGCTGTTTAGACCCACAGCACGGCTCAGAAACGAAGGAGCAATATTTGGGTGCAGATTTTGCTGGAATGTTTGTCGGTGCCATGTCGTGTTTGCAATGCCCTTGAGGGATGAAAACAGTGGAAACCCCCAAAAACAGACCCCATTTTGGAAACTACACCCCTCAAGGAATTTTTCTAGTGGTATAGTTAGCATTTTGACCCCACAGTTTTTTTGCGGAATTTAGTGGAAATAGACTGTGAAGATGAAAATCTACTTTTTTCGGAAAAAACATAGAATTTTTTAAATTTTTACAAGGCATGACGGAGAAAAAACACCACAGTATTTGTAAAGCAATTTCTTCCGATTACGGTAATGCCCCATATGTGATTATAAACTACTGTTTGGACCCACGGCAGGGCTCAGAAACGAAGGAGCGCAAATTGTAGCACAGATTTTGCTGGAATGGTCTTCAGGTGCCATGTTGCGTTTGCAGAGCTCCAGTACAGTGAAGTGACCCCATTTTGGAAACTGCACCCCTCAAAGAATTTATGTAGGGGTGTGATCACTTTTATGACTCCCATAGTTTTTCTGGCTTGCAAAATAAAATGTTACATTTTTTACAAATGCACCATTTTTTTGGGCAGATATTTCAGACAACATATAAGTGAAGTAAAGTGCCTCAATATTTATTGGGGTATTTCTTCTGACTTTAGAAATACCCCCAAAGTGGTCTAAATATGTTGTCTGCACACATAGCAGTGCCTGGAAGTGAAGAAGCACCACAAGGATTTTGAGGCCTTATTTTACTTGGCTGATTTTTTGCAACAAGCATAGGCCTAAAAAATTGTGCAGATCATACACATATGTTATAGTATTAGGTAGTCATCTTAGGGGTATAATGAGGGTTTTTCGTTTTGTTACACATTTTTTTTTAGTGTGTCCAATTTTATAAATGGGTAAAAGACCAGAATGATAAAGGGAGGTGTGGGGGTTTCAAAAGTATAATTTTTTTTAATCCAGAGAGGTGTGGAAGCAGTTCTTCATGCAGAGTCCGGGTTTTGATTGACAGGTGTCGCACTGATATATGGTGTCCTTACGGATACCCTTTTTTGCACAGACACGGCACCTTTTTTGTGCCCGCCGTTTTTTTGGAGTTGCAGGCACATCACTTGGAAAGTGCTGCCCAGGAACGATACGGCAAGAACTACTTGAAGCAGCAGATGTTTCCCCCACCTCGTCTCCAAGCAATAGAAATGTAATAATTTTTTATGGGTACTCCAAGTAGGTACCCGGGTGGCCAGCTTTACGGAAAGTTAAAAATGAATTGTACAGTGCCATCTGTACAAGGTACACGGACAATTTTTTGTACCAAATTTTGCTTTTCCGCATGGCACTATACGGTTTTAACACCTGGTCATTCAGGTCAACCCCCCCAATGAATTTATTATATGCCTGAATGCACACAGGCTTCATTGTGGAGGTTGTGAATCCACGTGTGGGGACAGGGGTGCACTTGGCGTCATGCATAGATGTCAGCATGCATACATCTTTTTTTATCCCGGTATTTCAAACACAGGATCCCATCCTGCAGCAATGCCCTGCTTTCGCCAATATGCAGGGATTGGCCGATGAGGGTCTTGGGAAGGTACCGCTGGTTTTTTCGGACCGTCCCACATGCCACTGTTTTTTTGTCTTTTAGACATTTGAACAGGGGTACACTTGTGTACCAGTTGTCCAAGTACAAGTTGTACACCTGATCTAACAGTGGGTTTAGGAGGTCCCACACTACCTTCCCTGTTGTGGACAGTACGGGGGGACAATTTGGGGGCTGTAGTGTCCTGTTCTTCACCTCATAGATCCGGAAAGCATGTGTGTATCCGGTCTCAGACTCACCCAGCTTGTAGACCTTGATCCCGTACCTGGTGCGCTTATTGGGCAAATATTGGCGAAACTTTAGCCTACCCTTAAAGTGCACCAGGGTTCATCAACTGAAATCTCTTTGTCGGGGGTGTAGATTTCAGGAAACTTTTGGGAAAAAAAGTTTGAGGGGCCTAATTTTAAAAAGTCTGTCGGAATTGGGGTCATCCTGGGGGGGCATAGGGAGTTGTCACTGAAGTGCAGAAATTTTTGGAGGGCATCAAAGCGGGATCTGGTCATTGTATTGCGGTACAACGGACAATGATATAAAATGTCCGTAGACCAGTAGGATCTCACTTTGGGATTTTTTAGCGAGACGAACTAACCCCCAATATTTTAGCATTTCTGCAGAATTTGTTGATTGCCAACGATTGGGCTGGGCATAAAATGAGTTTGGGTGTTCGGCTATAAATTGGTGGGCGTAGATGTTGGTTTGGTCCACCATAAGCTCTATCAAATTGTCGGTAAAGAACAATTTGAAATATTCAATTACAGGCAGTCCTTCCGTCTGCACATTAATTCCTGCTGCAGCAGTAAATTCTGGGATTTGGGGGGTGTAATTGGTTAGGGGTGATCAATCACTGCTGGCAGTACCAGGGTAAGGCAGAACGGCAGTTTCAGGGTCAGCAGAACATGGGCACTAACCCTCCTGCGACTACGAGGAGGTTCTTCGCTGTCACTAGAGGAGGACGAGAGAAAGAACTCTGATTCCTCACCACTCGCTGAGTCCGTATCGGATGCGATCATGGCATACGCCTCTTCAGCGGTGTAACGCTACGCAGCCATTTAATTAATTTGTGTGTGTATATATCTAGCTTACGCTGTATAACGTTACGCTGTATAACAAAGATTTTGTTTTTTCACACTAAAACACTAACTAACGCTGAAACACTACGGTTATTTTTCTATTTTTTTTTGTTTTGTTTTTTTTCACAGAAAACACTAAACACAAATATTTTTTTTTTGGTTTTGTTTTTTTTTATAACACTTAGTACCACTTACTAACTGACACGAATGCTGACTAACTGACAAGTTACGCGACTAACAGTGACGGATTGACACTAACTGACAAGTGACGCGACTAACAGTGACGGATTGACGCTGACAAGTGACGCGACTAACAGTGACGGATTGACGCTGACAAATGACACCGACTAACAGTGACGGATTGACACTAATTGCCAAACTGACGCTACGGATTGATGCTAACTGACACCAACTGACAACTAACGCTATAGCGCTACAGATTGACGCTAACAAATTGGATAAAAAAAAAAAGAAAATCTCCCTTATACACTGGGAGGTGCGTGGGGTCACACACTAGGAACAGGGAAGAGGGAAATTAGGGGTTTAGTATTTTTTTCACTTTGTGTGGGGCACACAACACGACACAGGCTCTGATCTCTTCAACTTCTCTTCACCTACTAAGAGATCAGAACTTGTGTCCGGTATTTTTCACCCGACCTGGGTGAAAAATGCACTGTGATTGGTGGGTCTGAACAGACTCACCAATCACCTCTTCTATTGGTTCCCTGCTGGTCACATGGGGGCATGGGACAAGGGGGGGGGGGGGGTTGTTCAATAGTAACTGTTTCCGGACTAATTTCAAGTCCAGAAACAGTTTTGAAAACTTTATTTGCAGAAGCGATGTAAATCGGTGGATCTGTCAGATCCGCCGATTACATTGATCGCCGGCATTGGACCGCTTTTACAGGTCCAATGCCGGTAACTGGGGAGTGTTAGTTGTCAGGGGACAGCTGTCCTCCCCGTTCCCGGTGCACACTGCTACCGACAGTGTGCACCAGGAACCACTCAGTAACTGTAAGTCCCGGAACAGTTTTTTATACTTTATGTGCAGAAATGATGTAATCAGTGGATCTGTACAGATCCACTGATTACATTGATCGCCGACATTGGACCGCTTTTACGGGTCCAATGCCGGTGACTGGGGAGTGTCAGCTGTTGGGGACAGCTGTCCTCCCCGTTCCCGGTGCACACTGCTACCGACAGTGTGCACAAGGAACCACTCAGTAACTGTACGTCCCTGTGCGCTAAGACACATTTACCATGAACAAGCACAAATTTGGTCAATACATTCAGTATTTGCGAAACAAACACTTTTACAAATTAGAATTTTTCTAAATTTGAATTCATCTGCTTTTAAGAGATAGTAATACCACACAAATAGGTTACTAATTAACATTTACCATATGTCTACTTTATGTTGGCATCGTTTTTAAACATCCTTTTTCATTTTTTAGGAGTTAGAATGCTTATAAACTTAGCAGAAATTGTTCACATTTTAACTCCTTTACACACCTGGACGTAACTGCACATCCTGGTGCGCGGGTTGAAGTATAAAACGGGCTCACGCACTGAACCTGCTACATATGCTGCAGGTGTCAGCTGACACCTTGCACTAACAGCCAGGAACAGAGATTGCTCTGTTCCTGGCCGTTTAACCACTTCGTACGAGCGCTGCTTCCCTTTCATTTCTACTTGCTCATTGTAAATCGTCGACACTGATGTAGTGGTGATTCACAGGTATTGCAGCCTTCTTCTCCCATTGAAGTGAATGGGAGGAGAAGGCTGCAATACCTGTGAATCGCTGCTAAATTTGTGTCGACGATTCACAGAAAGCAAGTAGAAATGAAGGGGAAAGCAGCTCTCGTATGAGCGCTGCACCCCCTTCTAAATACCTGATCGGCAGGGTGGTCATGGGAGTCGGAACCCGACCCATCAGCTATTGATGGTCTATCCTGAGGATAGGCCATCAATATTTTTGGCCAGAAAACCCCATTAAATGTTTTCAGTAGTGGAAAAAAAATAATAAAATGTAAAAATATAAAAACCATTAAAAAAAGTAAAAAAAAACACAACCCACCTTTTCCCGTTTTCCCTCTAAAGCAATGTAAAAAAATAAAAAATAATTGGTAATCGCCAAGTCCGTAAAAGTCTAAATCTATTACAATATATCATTTAATTTTCACAGTGAAAGCCGTAAAAAAAAAATATATATAATTAAAAACACCAGAATCACTGTTTATTTTGTCACCTTGTCTATTAAAAAAATATGTAATAAAAAGTGATAAAGTTGTACGTACCAAAAAATGGTACCAATAAAAACTACAGCCCCCCGCAAAAAAATAAGCCCACACACCAGTCAAATCGATGAAAAAATAAAAGTTATGGCTTTCAAAATGTGGTCAAACAAAACAAATTTTGTTTTACAAATAGTTTTCTTTGTAAGAGTAGTGAAACAAAAAAAACAAAAAACAACTATATAAATTTGATAGAACAGTAATCGTATTGAGCAGTAGAATAAAGTTAAAGAGACTCTGTCACCACATTATAAGTGGCCTATCTCCTACATAAGGAGATCGGCGCTATAATGTAGGTGACAGCAGTGCTTTTTATTTAAAAAAAAAAATATCTATTTTAAACCACTTTATGAGCGATTTTTAGCTTTATGCTAATGAGTTTCTTAATGCCCAAGTGGGCGTGTTTTACTATTGACCAAGTGGGCCTTGTACAGAGGAGTGTATGACGCTGACCAATCAGCATCATACACGTCTCTCCATTCATTTACACTGCACTAGCGATATAGTTATATCGTTATGTGCAACCACATACACAAACACTAACATTACTGCAGTGTCCTGATAATGAATATACATCACTACCAGCCTGGGCGTGATGTTTATTCAGAATCCTGACACTTCTGAATCTTTTCTGTGAGATTCCAGCAAGGCAAGCGTAATCTCGTTTGAAATGACAGGTTACATCGTAATCTTGCGAGATTACGCTTCCCTTGCTGGAATCTCGTAGAAAAGATTCAGAAGTGTCATTTTGAAAACTGCACCCCTCAAGGTATTCGAATCAGCATTCACTAAGTGTTTTAACCCTTTAGGCGTTTCACAGGAGTTAAAGCAAAGTAGAGGTGAAATTTAAAAATGTTATTTTTTTTGCCGAAATTCATTTCTAATACATTTTCTTTTGTAACGCAGAAGGTTTTACCAGAGAAATGCAACTCAATATTTTATTGCCCAGATTCTGCAGTTTTTAGAAATATCCCACGTGGCCCTTGTGTGATAAAGGACTGAAGCACCGGCCTCCGAAGCAAAAGGAGGACCTAGTGGATTTTGGGCCTCCTTTTTTATAGAATATATTTTAGGCACCGTGTCAGTTTTGAAGAGGTCTTGTGGTGCCAAAACAGTGGAAACACCCCAAAAGTTACCCCATTTTGGAAACCACACCCCTCAAGGAATTTATCTAGGTCTATAGTTAGCATTTTGACCACACAGGTTTTTCGCTAAATTTATTAGAATTAGTCTGTAAAAATGAAAATCTTTTTTTCTTAAAAAACAGAAATTTGTAATATTTACAAAAAATAATAAAGAAAATGCACCGCAGCATTTGTAAAGCAATGTCTCCCGATTACGGCAATATCCCATATGTGGCAATAAACTGCTGATTGGACCCACAGCATGGCTCAGAAGGGAAGGAGCGCCATTTGGATTTTGGAGCACGGATTTTGCTGGATTGGTTTTCGGTTCCATGTCGCGTTTGCAACACCCTGGAGGGACCAAAACAGGGGGAACCCTCCAAAAGTGACCCCATTTTGGAAACTACACCTATCAAGGAACTTATCTAGGGGTATAGTTAGCATTTTGACCACACAGGTTTTTCGCTAAATATATTGAAATTAGGCAGTGAAAATGAAAATCGACTTTTTCTGAAAAAGCATAGAAATTTAAAATTTTTACAAGGAATAAAAGAACCACAACATTTGTAAAGCATTTTCTCCTGATTACGGCAATACCCCATATGTGGTAGTAACCTGCGGATTGGACCCATGGCAGCGCTCAGAAGGGAAGTAGCACCATTTGGATTTTGGAGCATGGATTTTGCTGGATTGTTTTTCGGTGCCATGCCGCCTTTGCAACGCCCTGGAGGGACCAAAACAGTGGAAACCCCCCAAGTTACCCCACTTTGGAAACACAACTCAAGGAATGTTTCTAGGGGTATAGTGAGCATTTAGACTCCACAGGTCTTTTGCAGAATTTATTAGAATTAGGCGGAGAAAATTAATATCACAATTTTTTTCCACTAAAATGTAGCATTTTCTCATTTTCACAAGGGATAAAGTAGAAATAAACAACAAATTTTTGTAAAGCAAATTCTCCCGAGTACGGAAATACCCCACATGTGGTCATACGGTTTTTCATTAGAAATGAATTAACCCTTTCAGGACTGATTCATTAGTTTTTTACTCCCCACCTTCCAATAGCCATAAAGTTTTTCTTTTTCCGTCAGTAGAGTGAAGTGAGGGCTTATTTCTTGCGGGAGAAATTGTAGTTTCTATTGACACCATTTAAAGTGCTATAAATAGTACTGGGAAATGGGAAAAAACTAGTAATTTAGGGAAAAAATCTGATTCCATTTTTTGGTGTTTTCGTTTTTACAGCTTTCGCCGTGCGGTAAAAACGAAAACTACAGCGATTTTGGCGGTTTAAATTATTTACGTTTTTTACGGTGTTCACCGTGCAAGTTAAATAATGGTATATTGTAATATTTCGGTCTTTTACTGACACAGCGATACCAATCTTGTTAATTTTTTTTACATTACTTTACAATAAAAATGGGAAACTTTTTTTTTTTAACTTTAAACTTTTTTCTTTCTCACTACTAATAACTAATTCTTCTAAATATTTTATTAGTCCCCTTAGGGGACTTGTACTAGCGATCATTGGATCGCGGGTACAATATACTGCAATACTAATGTATTGTAGTATATTGTTATTTTTACAGGCTTCTGTAACCGCACGATCGCTGTTCCTGTCCGTTAGTACCGGGTGTCAGCTGTAATACACTGCCGACACCCGCAGCGTATGGAGCGGGCTCAGCACGTGAGCCCGCTCCATACATCAACCCCCGCACCATGACGTGCTATTAAGTCATAGTGCGCAAAGGGGTTAATGCACAGTGGATGGCTTTTCCGATGGACGTCCTTGTGAACTTTCGGCTGCACGGTTTAATTTTTTTTTTTATGAATCACGCATTCACAGTAAAAATAAAATGTATTGCGCCTGCACATTAAAAGTTGATTTATTGCGCCTGCGAAGTCAAATCAATAAATCAACTTTGCAGGCGAAATAAGTTCGATTCTACTGCGCAGGCGCAATAAATCAACTTTTAATGCGCAGGTGCAATACATTTCATTTTTACTGCGCATGCGATTCCTAAAAAAAAATTGAAACGCACAGGCGCAAATTCACGAAGACGTCTATCGGAAGAGCCCACGACAGGGGCATCACACGGATGATGCACCGTTCGAGCAAAGGACCGCAAGAGGAGCTCGTCCAGAAGTACAGAACGAAGAAACGACAGCGGAAGAGAAGATTTACAAAGCTGGCAGAGTCACATGACAACTCTGTAGTAGACCTATACACCTTTGAAACGGTAAGTCTACTACAAAGATACTTAATTACATATGTAGAACGTATTGCACAATTGTTTTTTAAAAGGTGGCCAACTCCTTTAAGCTATGCCTCTGGCAAGCCTTAGGAGCAGAAAGATGGCAGACCTTGGGGCATTCATTAGGTCCCCAGGCTGCCATGACAACCTTTGTCACTCCACGATCGCACCACAGGGGAGGGCCTTTGGAGTGACAGATGGGGTTCCACCCCTCCTTTTAATGGCTTAGTTATCATGGTTGCTGGTGACCATGGCATCTAAGTAGTTAAACATCCGTTTGCGCGAGGGGTCAGCTGTAATCTACAGCTGATGCACGCAGAGTATGCAGCCCGTGAGCCCACTTCTTCCCCCTGTGCCATGACAGTTATGTCATTGTACAGCAAGGGGTTAAGGACCTGCTTATTTTGGGCTTTCAGGACCATGCAATTTTTTTAAAGATTTTATAGACTCCAAGAACTCTAACTTTATTTTTCCGTTAACCCTGTAATTTTTTATTATTTTTAAATACACAATGCTGTGGTATAAAACAACATGTTAACTATATTCTAGGAGTAGGTACGGTGATATTAAATTTATATAGTTTTTTATTTTTTACAATTGCTGAATAAAAACATGCTTTATGGGAAAAATTTATTTTTGGGGCACCACTTTCAAAGACCTATAACTTTATAATTTTTTTCCATAGACGTAGCGGTCTGGGGGCTTGTTTTTGTGAGACAAGTTGTATTTTTGGCACCATTTTGGGATGTGCATAACATTTATTGATGGATTTTTATATTTGTCCTAAATCATAATTTATAAAGTGCAACTTCACTAGAGTTTTTTTTTTTTTTTGGCAATGCATGGTTTAATTATTTGGTTAACTTTTTTTTTTTTTTTTTTTTACAGTTTGTTATGATTGTGGCAAATATATATATATATATATATATATATATACACACACGCATGCACACATATATATATATACACATACACACACACAGACACACACGCACACATATACTTATTAGAAATGTATATATGTATTGCCGTGGCTGTGGGCAGTCACCTCCAATCTCCCCTGACAGCCACGAGTCGGCAAGCGCAGGCCCCAGCCTCCTCCTCAGGAGACGCCAGCGCTTGCTTCCACTCCCCTCAGCCGGATCCCGTAGGGTGCGCGTGCACGCTCTTGCCCGCTCTTAAAGGGGCAGCGCGCGCACAGGACTTTGATGATCATCAGGCCGTGAGTATCCTGGACTATAAAAGGGGTCCAGCCCCCTGCTTTGATGCCTGAGTGTTGTTGTGGTTTCCCTAGTTTGTCTATGCAATGGTCTCCTAGTGTGTTCCTGTTCCCTGCATTCCATACTATCCTGGTCTAGTACTGTGCTGAGCCAAAGTCGTGCCGTGATGTATACCATGCCTGACCTGCTTCACCACGCCGGACGTCTACCTGCTGCCTAGTCCCAGCCGAGCCTGCCTTGCTACTGTCCCAGCTGCCACAGGTACCTATACGAACTATAGACATTGACCTGCGCCCTGTTGGCCAGCTGTCATACCGCCAAAGCGCTACGCCCCAGTGAGTCCACAGACCATTCGTGACACACACATATATATATATATATATATATATATATATTTGTTGCATGATGCATCGAAATAGCGATACTATTTAGATGCCAGGATCCCTCAAGCGTGGTCAGCATGAGGTGATGCAACCAGCGCTGCACTAATGAGCGCCAGCACTGAAGACAGAACATGGTGGGGGCACTGCAGAACACCCCCATGATCTGTCTTCAGTGACTGCACCATTGAATCACTTCATGCTGACCGCGCACACACTTGAGTGGTGCAATGTTGTATTACACAGCCGCAGCCACGCTCTAATGGCGGAGATCAGAGAAACCTCTCATCTCCGCCGCTATTGCGATCAAAGCGGACCACAGCATTCAAGGGGAAAATGAGAAGGGGATGCCCTTTGGAAGATGCAGTTATTCCGAACTATACAATGTTATAAGCTAAAGCTGCCCTTACACATTAGATAGGTGTCTGTACCCGCCAATATCAGCAGGATTAGCTAATGAACCAATGTTTATGGGGTTCCTATGCAAGTTTACATTGAAGTTGGGAGAAATCGGGGTCATGCAAACGAATATTCAGCCAACAGCTTTTTTTTATGTGCATGGTCAACTTGAGATGCATATAGGGGGTCAAGAGTTTTTATGCTCTCCCCCACGTTAAGCCAATTTTCTTGAAGACTCCTGGTATCTTATCATATTCCAGAAAGGTATTTAGGTTAACAAACTTCCCATTAAGTTGATTCTGCCATGCTGGGCTAACCTTTCATAAAGGCCATTAACACCGGCAGATAAAATCGGCCAGTGCAGCGAGCGCGATCAACGAAACATCGTTGATTGGCGCTTGTTTGCGCCTGTCACACGGAGATATGGATTGGGACGAGTGGTCGTTACTCCGATCACACGTCCCCATACATTACCATCATGTCGGCGGCACGTCTCCCTGTTTACACGATACGACCACAGATGATCGAGCGTTTGCTCGTTCATCTGCTGATCGCTGCCGTGTGTAAAACAGGGAAATTATCAGAAACAAGCGTTATATGAACGCTGGTCAACACGATAATCGCAGTGTAAAACCCAATTTACAAAACTAGACCCACCAGAGATCGGAACGGATTGATTACGGTCTGTGCAATATGTTGGCACTATGAAAATAGCAGATAATACACAATTTGAAGTCTTTGCTATATACGAATGTCAGCGTGCCTGAAATTCTGATTATATGCCCAAAACATTGGTCAAAGTGGGGGTGCACTGGCTACTGTATGGAGATAACCAACATACATTTTAACAAAACTAATTACCTTTCAATTTGTTGATTACCAATTACTTATTTCCACAAAGAAGCCGGTGCACCTTTTTGGAGTTTGATTATATCTATAAAGTAAAAAATATTTTTTTTTCAGAACTTGTGATCACGATAACAACAAATCGACGGATATATCCGTCACAACCAGGTGCTAGTTCCCACATTGAGACGAATATAAACTACCGTTCAAAAGTTTGGGGTCACCCAGACAATTTTGTGTTTTCCATGAAGACTCACACTTGTATTTATCAAATTAGTTGCAAAATGACTAGAAAATATAGTCAAGACATTGACAAGGTTAGAAATAATGATTTTTATTTGAAATAATAATTTTCTCCTTCAAACTTTGCTTTCGTCAAAGAATGCTCCATTTGCAGCAATTACAACATTGCAGACCTTTGGCATTCTAGCTGTTAATTTGCTGAGGTAATCGGGAGAAATTTCACCCCATGCTTCCAGAAGCCCCTCCCACAAGTTGGATTGGCTTGATGGGCACTTCTTGCGTACCATACGGTCAAGCTGCTCCCACAACAGCTCTATGGGGTTGAGATCTGGTGACTGCGCTGGCCACTCCATTACAGATAGAATACCAGCTGCCTGTTTCTTCCCTAAATAGTTCTTGCATAATTTGGAGGTGTGCTTTGGGTCATTGTCCTGTTGTAGGATGAAATTGGCTCCAATCAAGCGCTGTCCACAGGGTATGGCATTGCAAAATGGAGTGATAGCCTTCCTTATTCAAAATCCCTTTTACTTTGTACAAATCTCCAAATTCACCAGCACCAAAGCAAACCCAGACCATCACATTACCTCCACCATGCTTGACAGATGGCGTCAGGTACTCTTCCAGCATCTTTTCAGTTGTTCTGCGTCTCACAAATGTTCTTCTGTGTGATCCAAACACCTCAAACGTCGATTCGTCTGTCCATAACACTTTTTTCCAATCTTCCTCCGTCCAATGTCTGTGTGCTTTTGCCTATATTAATCTTTTCCTTTTATTAGCCAGTCTCAGATATGGCTTTTTCTTTGCCACTCTGCCCTGAAGGTCAGCATCCCGGAGTCGCCTCTTCACTGTAGACGTTGACACTGGCGTTTTGCGGGTACTATTTAATGAAGCTGCCAGTTGAGGACCTGTGAGGCGTCCATTTCTCAAACTAGAGACTCTAATGTACTTGTCTTGTTGCTCAGTTGTGCAGCGGGGCCTCCCACTTCTCTTTCTACTCTGGTTAGAGCCTGTTTGTGCTGTCCTCTGAAGGGAGTAGTACACACCGTTGTAGGAAATAGTCAGTTTCTTGGCAATTTCTCGCATGGAATAGCCTTCATTTCTAAGAAGAATAGACTGTCGAGTTTCACATGAAAGCTCTCTTTTTCTAGCCATTTTGAGAGTTTAATCGAACCCACAAATGTAATGGTCCAGATTCTCAACTAGCTCAAAGGAAGGTCAGTTTTATAACTCCTCTAAACAGCAAAACGGTTTACAGCGGTGCTAACATAATTGCACAAGGGTTTTCAAGTGTTTTCTAATCATCCATTAGCCTTCTAACACAGTTAGCAAACACAATGTACCATTAGAACACTGGAGTGATGGTTGCTGGAAATGGGCCTCTATACACCTATGTAGATATTGCATTAAAAACCAGACGTTTGCAGCTAGAATAGTCATTTAGCACAACAATGTATAGAGTGTATTTTTAATATAATGTTATCTTCATTGAAAAAAACTGTGCTTTTCTTTCAAAAATAAGGAAATTTCTAAGTGACCCTAAACTTTTGAATGGTAGTGTATCGGTCACTCATATCTCGTGGGTACTGCCACTGTACGCACGAGATCAGAAGCAGGAGCACGGCTGTTCTACACAGCCAAGCTTATGCTGCAATTGGAGAGTACTCGGATTGCAGCAGTTTAACCCCTTAGATGCCACGGTCAATAGCGAACGTGGCATCTAAGGTTTATGACAGAGGGAGGGAGCTCCATCTGCTACCACATCGGCACCCCCGCGACGCGATCGCGTGGCGTCTATGGGTTTCCATGTCAGCCGGGGGCCAAACAGAGGCCCCCAGGTCTGTCTTCAGTAAAGGACAGGCTATAATGCTTTGGTATACGAAGTATACCAAAGCATTATTTCTGCGATCAGAAGATTGCATAGTGAAGCTCCATGTGGGACTATAAAAATTTAAATTTATAAACTGCCAGGTGAATGGCATAAAAAAACAAACCAAAAACTGCAACATTCCCCCCCCCCCCACCCAAAAAAAGTTAATCAATAAGTCTTATGTACCCTAAAATAGTACCAAAGAAATTTTTCTATTTTTCAGAACTACACATTGTCCTGCAAAAAACAAGCCCACATATGGCTGCATGGACAGAAAACGAAAAAGAGTTACGGCTCTCGGTGCGGGACGATGCAAAAACAATTATTTAAAAGGGTTTTTCTTGTGCAAATGTAGGAAAACATATAAAACCTTAACATATTTTGTATCCTTGTAATCGTGCCGACCCATAGAATAAAGGTAACATGTTATTTACAGCCCATAGTGAACGGAGTAATTTTAAAACGTGAAAAACAATGCTGGAATAGCTGATTATTTTTAATTCCCTCCTAAAATAAAGTTAATCGATATATTATATGCACCCAAAATGGTGCAATTGAAAAATACAACTCGTCCCGCAAAAAACAAGCCCTTATACAGATATGTCGATGGAAAAATAAAAAAAAAGTTGTGACTCTTGGAATGAGACCGTGAAAAAACGAAAAATAATCCTTCGTGATCAAGGCCAAAAATGGCCTGTTCGTTATGGGGTTAACAGGTAGCTGTCCTGCTCACTTAAAGGGATTATACTATCAGGGACATTCATGACCTATCCACAGGATATACATAAATGTAAGACAGCTGCGGGACCCGCATTTATCTCTAGATCGGGGCCCCTAAACCCCATTCTACCACTCTGTGTTTAAGCTGAAGCGTGTGATTCCCGACCATGAAGAAGAAAATAGCGTAGCTCGCTGAGCTACGCGGTTTCCGTAACTACCATTCAGTTCTATTGGACTTACGGAAACAAGGTAGCTCAGCGAGGTGGGACCCATACCTATCTGACATTTATGATATATCCTGTGGATATGTCATAAATGTCCCTGATGGGTAAACCCCTTTAAAGGAAACCTGTCACCAGCATTTCACCTATTAAATCAGCAATACCTTGTGGAAGTGGGTAAAAAAAACACAACATTTTTATGTAACCTATAATTAGCTTCTAAGTAGGCTCTGTACCATTAGTAAATCCGTTTTTTAGTATTCCCGTGCCGTATCTTCGTTTGAAAAAGGGTAATATTTTCATTCCTTTCCGAGTTAACCCCACCTCCTTACTTTTGCTTGACCGCTCCACACCTCCTCCCAGCACACATAAAATCCCGTGCTTGTGCACATCGTGACACCATAGCAGCACAAGATTACTAGATTTGAGGCTCGGAAGGGTGTTGGACCCTACATGATGGGCGCATGTGCGCTATCTCAGACGAGATTTCAGCATTCAGGATAAGCTACTTTTCGGCGGTGGGCAGGTATAAGAAGAGGAATGAACAAGACTGCCATATTATTAGCATAAAAGGCACAGACCATTATTTACGCTCGGAGGAGTTTAGGAGAGGGGATAACGGAAATGAACTTTTGAAAGCAGTGGCAGCGAGGGGTAAGTAAAGTCTAATAGGTGAAATGATGGTGACAGGTTCCCTTTTACACCTTCCCGACATTTGTTGTAAGTATAATTCATGGACAGCCAGTATACTTCCGACAAATGGATGGCACCATCCAGAAGCTGAGTCGGTGCCATCATCCCCAGATGTCAGCTGTATCTTACAGCTGACACCCTGCTGTAATGGCGGGGACCGAATTTGGCGGGGATCAAAGCTATTAACCCCTTAAATGTAGCGGTCAAAAGCGATCGTTACATTTAATGTGTTTGCAGCTCATCTGCACCCCAGCAAAGAAATTGCCGGGGTGCCGGTGGCTGCAATGGCAACCGGAGGCCTAATAGTGGCCTGCCTAATACAGAAGCCTTTTAGGCGGGGACTAAAAGGCTTCCGTAGCCGTCACCAAGATGGCTTTGGCTCAGGAGATGAGGCGGCAACATCAGCGGAGTATGTTACAGCAGACATCCACATGTAACGGCAGGAACCAGAGCTAGCTCTGAATCCTGCCATTAACCCCTTAGATGCAGCGATCGAAAGCGATCGCTGCATCTTAGTGGTTGGCAGCAGACTGCTGCTATGGCAACAGGGGGACTAACAATGGCCTCCTGTTCCGCCATTACGCCCCACCCAGAGGAGAAGCCTAATCGGCTCGCTGTCAGTGAATGACTGACAGATCGAATACATTGTACTACACAGGTAGTGCAATGTATCGGAAAAAAAAAATCTGACAGTTGGACCTTCAACTCCCCTAGTGGGACTAAAAAAAAAATAAAAATAAAAAATACAAATTATTTGTACAAAATATAATAAAAAGTTTCATGTAATAAAATAAAACACTAATGCCCTTTATTCCTTATCAAGTCCTTTATTATTGAAAAAAAGAAATAAACCATACATATTTGGTATCGCCGTGACCGTAACGGCCTGAACTATAAAAATATTATATTATTTATTCCACATGGTGACCGGCGTAAAATAAACATAAAAAACAAAAATACCAGAATTTCTGTTTTCTGGTCACTTTTCCCTACAAAATTTGAGAAAAGAAAAAAAAAAGTGATCTAAAAGTCGCATGTTTTCAAAAATGGTACCTATATACACTATAGCTCGTCTCGCAAAAAACAAGCCCTCATACAGCTCAGTCGACGAAAAAAATGTAAAAGTTATGACTCGTACAACATGGCAACAGAAAAAAATTATTTGTAAAAGTTATTTTATTGTGCAAAAAGTTGTAAAACATAAATAAGTGAAATAAATTTGGTATCACCAGTACCGTACTGACCCGCAGAATACAGTTAACATGTAATTCATAACACAAGGTGAATGCTGTAGAAAAAAAAATAAGCTAAAAAACAAAATGCCAGAATTGCTGTTTTTTGGTCACCTTTCCTCCCAAAAAAATAGGATAAAAAGTGATCAAAAAGTCGCATGTACCCCAAAATGGTGCCAATAAAAACTACAGCTCGTCCCGCAATAAAACAGCCCTCATGCCACTATGTCTATAAAAAAATAACATTAGTTAAGGCTCTAATAAGTCAAGAAATTAAAAATATGCAGTAGTGCAGGCCCGAGGGGAACATTTCTCCTGTTTCAAGCGGCGATTTATCAAGGCCCTAAAATTAGCAAACCAGGAAGGGTAGGACGCTAACATATCTGTTGGAAGCAAGAGTACTCGTATTATACCAGGACAACACATTCCCAGCAATATTCCCCAAACTGCAAAAGGTGTGGAGTGTGTACCAAAAGGGGGATAAGAAAGAACACCATTTATCAGTGCGACACTGGCCTGTGCATAAAGGATTGCTTCACAGCGCAACAAATGTCTACGAATTATTCTGTTTTACGCCATTATTATACCACCTGACTATGCCCCTGATGTATTCTGCCCAGCTTACATATGCCCCCACATTATAAACTGAAATACTAGTAAAACGCCAAACAAAAACTACCACGCAAAATCCACGGTCCAAAAGCCAAATGGTGCTCCCTCCCCTCTGAGCCCTACAGTGTGCACAAACAGCAGTTTACTAAACACATATATGGCATTGCCCTAACCAGTAGAACACTTAATTTTTGGGGTGTGTGTCTCCAGTGGCACAACATATTTGCCATGGAAATGGCATATCTAGGTAAAAACTTAAATTTTTGCTTTGCACCATCCGCAGCGCGTTCACTTATGGAAAACACCTGTGGGGTGAAAATGCTCACTAAACCCATTCATAAATGCCTTGAGGGGTGTTTCCCATATGGTATCACTTCTCAGGGGTTTCTTTTATTATTTCACATAGGAGCCTCTGCAATTGTGAACCAATATTATGTAAATCGCCAAATTAGGACTCTTTCGCACGGCACTCTTTCACTCCTGAGCCCTGTCAAATGTCCAGGCAAAAGATTAGGGCCACATGTAGGGTGTTTCTAAAACTGGGAAACACTGCATAATAATTGGGGAGCTGTCTTGTTATGGTGGCACAAGCTGGGCACTACATACTGGCATATCTATGGAAAAATTCCCATTTTCACTCTGCAACATCGAGTGCACACTAATTTCTGGAAAACACCTGCGGGGTTAACATGCTCACTACACCCCTCGGTGAATACCTTGAGGGGTGTAGTTTACAAAATGGGGGTCACTTCTGGGGGATTTCCACGGTTTTGGTCCCACAGGGGCTTTGCAAATGCAACATAGTGCCCAGAAACCAATTCTGTTAAATCTGCATTCCAAAAGCCAAATGGCACCCCTTCCCTTCTGAGCCCCACTGTGTCCCCAAACAGCAGTTTATGACCACATATGGTATTGCCGTACTCTGGAAAAATTGCTTTACAAATGTTGGGTTGGTTTTTCCCCTTTATTTGTTGAGAAAATGAAAAATTTTGAGCTAAAGCTACATCTTATTGAAGAAAAATTTATTTTTTCATTTTCACTGCCCAATTCTAATAAAATCTATGAAACACCTGTGGGGTCAAAATGCTAACTACACCCATACATTCATTCCTCAAGGGTGTAGTATCCCAAATGGAGACACTTTTGGATAGTTTCCACTGTTTGGTCCCACTGGGGCTTTTCAAAAGAGACATGGTGCCAAGAAACCAATCCAGCAAAACCTGTGCTCCAAAAGCCAAATGGCGCTCCCTCCCTTCTGAGCCCTGCCGTGTGCCCAAACAGCAGTTTATGACCACATATGGGGTATTTCCGTACTACAGAGAAGTTACTTTTGTCTTCTTTATCTTGTGAACATTGTTGTTTGTTTTTTTTTAGCTAAAACAACATCTTATTGAATTTTTTTTTTAATTTTTAATTTTCACATCCAAATTCTAATAAAATCTATGCGGTCAAAATGCTCACTACACCCCTAGATAAATTCCTTGCGGGGTTTGGTTTCCAAAATGAGGCCTTTCGAAGTGTTCTTGAAAATTTGAGAAATCTCTGCTAAAGTTTTAAGCCTTGTATTGTCCTAGAAAAAGAAATATACAAATACATTGTTGGCAAGGACTAGAAGCCTATGGGAGCTTCCGTAAATACGGACGGCTACAGATGTGCATCCGTATACTGTCCGTATTTACGAAACCGTTGCTATGCAACATGCTGACGACATCATTTGCAGCCTCCTTTTTTACGGATCCATATATACGGATGGAATACAGATGAAATACGGACAACCTTCCATATATACGGATGAAACACGGATGCCTACGGATCCGTATTTACGGACAGTATTTCGGGATAGATAAAAACACAGTCGTGTGCATGGGGCCTTGACACTTTCCGTTTGTGTCAGTCAGGGCTCCGTTCCGACAGAAAGCTCAGATGAAACGTAGGAACGTAGCCCTGACGAATATGTGAACGAAGCCTTAACCCCTCAATGACCAGGCCATTTTGCGCGTTAATGCCCAAGGATTATTTTTTGTTTTTTCACGGTCGCATTCCAAGAGTCGTAACTTTTTTTTATTCCATCGACCTAGCCGTATAAGGGCTTGTTTATTGCGGGACGAGTTGTATTTGGTAATTGTACCATTTTTAGATGCTTATAATATATAGATTAACTTTTATTAACTTTATTTTAAGAGAGAATTGAAAATAAGCAGCTATTCCAGCATTGAGTTTCACGTTATAAAATTTATGCCGTTTACTATGCAGTGTAAATAACATGTTAACTTTATTCTATGGGTCGGCACGATTGAGGGGATACCAAATATGTAAAAGGTTTTATATGTTTTCCTACGTTTGCACAATAAAAACCCTTTTAGAAAAAATTACTTGTTTTTGCATCGCCGCATTCCAAGAGACGTCATTTTTCTATTTTTCCGTCAATGTGGCCGTATGTGGGTTTGATTTTTGCGGGCCAATGTGTAGTTTTCATGAGTACTATTTTGGGGTACATAGGACTTATAGACTAACTTTTAATTTAATTTTTTTATGGGGGGGGGAATGGGAGAAGAGAGAATTTTGCCGTTGTTTTTTGCGTTTTTTTTGGACGCCGTTCATCCGGCGGTTTAATTAATGTGTTCATTTTATTGTTCGAGTTGTTACGATAGCGGGGATACTATATATGTGTTATTTGATTTGGCTCTTTAACTAAATAAAACCACTTTTTGGGAAAAAAAAAAAAAAGTAGGTTTTATTTGATTTTGACTAAAAAAAATATATATTTTTTTTCCACAAACTTTATTTAACTGGCTTTACATTTATTATTTTAGTCCCACCAGGGGACTTCACTATGCGATCTGCTGATCGCATATATGATGCTTTGGTCTACTTTGTATTCCAAAGCATTACACCGCGTTCCAAATTATTATGCAAATGTTATTTTTCGCTGATTTTCCTAAATAGTCGATGCAAATGACATTCGGTATAGTCTTCAAGCCATCAACCGTTGGAGTATAATGCTAATTTTATTAAACAAATCTCCTGATAACAGATTTTTTTTTTAGAAGTAAAAAACTAAAAATGCACGGTTTCAAATTATTATGCACAACAAAGATCAAAACATTTTAAAGGTTGTAAAGAGAACTAAAATGGTAATTTGTTGAATTTGCAGCATCAGGAGGTCATATTTACAGAAATCAAAAGCTCTTTCAATCCAAAAAAACGTAGCAGGCCAAGTTAAATGTTAACATAGGACCCCTTCTTTGATATCACCTTCACAATTCTTGCATCCATTGAATTTGTGAGTATTTGGACAGTTTCTGCTTGAATATCTTTGCAGGATGTCAGAATAGCCTCCCAGAGCTTCTGTTTTGATGTGAACTGCCTCCCACCCTCATATATATTTTGCTTGAGGATGCTCCAAAGGTTCTCAATAGGGTTGAGGTCAGGGGAACATGGGGGCCACACCATGAGTTTCTCTCCTTTTATGCCCATAGCAGCCAATGACAGAGGTATTCTTTGCAGCATGAGATGGTGCATTGTCATGCATGAAGATAATTTTGCTACGGAAGGCACGGTTCTTCTTTTTGTACCAGGGAAGAAAGTGGTCAGTCAAACTCTACGTACTTTGCAGAGGTCATTTTCACACCGTCAGGGACCCTAAAGGGGCCTACCAGCTCTATCCCCATGATTCCAGCCCAAAACATGACTCCGCCACCTCCTTGCTGACATCGCAGCCTTGTTGGGACATGGTGGCCATTCACCAACCATCCACTACACCATCCATCTGGACCATCCAGGGTTGCACGGCACTCATCAGTAAACAACACGGTTTGAAAATTAGTCTTCATGTATTTCTGAGCCCACTGCAACCGTTTCTGCTTGTGAGCATTGTTTAGGGGTGGCCGAATAATAGCTTTATGCACACTTGCAAACCTCTGGAGGATCCTACACCTTGAGGTTCGCGGGACTCCAGAGGCACCAGCGGCTTCAAATACCTGTTTGCTGCTTTGCAATGGCATTTTAGCAGCTGTTCTCCTAATCCTATTAATTTGTCTGGCAGAAACCTTCCTCATTATGCCTTTATCTGAACGAACCCGTCTGTGCTCTGAATCAGCCACAAATCTTTTCACCGTATGATGATCACGCTTAAGTTTTCTTGAAATATCCAATGTTTTCATACCTTGTCCAAGGTATTGCACTATTTCACGCTTTTCGGCAGCAGAGAGATCCTTTTTCTTTCCCATATTGCTTGAAACCTGTGGCCTGCTTAATAATGTGGAACGTCCTTCTTAAGTAGTTTTCCTTTGATTGGGCACAACTGGCAAACTAATTATCACAGATGTCGGAGATTGATTACAATGATCCAAAGAGCCCTAAGACACAATACCATCCATGAGTTTCATTGAAAAACTAATAATTAAATGTTTATGACACTTAAATCCAATGTGCATAATAATTTGGAACACAGTGTATTGCCGGTCAGTGTAAAACCGACATGCAATCTATTAGGCCATGCCTGAGGCATGGCCTAACAGGCATTTGCTGAAGACAGACCTGGGGGTCTTTGTTAGGCCCCCAGCTGCCATGGAAACCCGACGGCGACCCACTATTTCTTTGCGGGGGCGCCGATGGGGTGACAGAGGGAGCTCCCTCCCTCTGTCAAACACGAGATGTCGCTGTTGATAACGGCATTTAATGGGTTAAGCTGCCGGAATCGGAGCGCGCTTCGGCAGTTCAAGCAGGAGACAGACTGTGTATAACAGCCGTGCTTCTGCAGCTGATCGTGTGTGTACACTGTCAGTACCCACGCGATCACATTATGGATATATCCGTCCTCCTGCACGAACTAGCAGCTGCAGAGGACGGATATATCCGTCCTTCGGCGTTAACAGGTTCAAAAGAGGCTCCGTCACTAGTTTATTAAATTCCCTATCTCCTAACTAATCTCATAGGTGCTATGAAGCTGATAACTAGTGTGATTTGTTTTCAAAAACGTTTATTATTTGCAAAGTTACGAGCATTTTTCTAAATATGCTAATGTGGCTCTTAGGCTCCATGTACACGACCGTGCCCACAATCACGGCCCGCCGACTGCCACCCGCATTTTCGGGCCATGCTCCCATACAAACTATGGGAGTACGGCCTGCAAAATAGAAAAGAATGGACATGATCCATAATTTTCGGAACATTTCTACGGCACTGACACCCATCCGTAGCGCTACAGAAAGGTGTCCGTGTTCAATGAAAGTGAATGGGTCCATTTTTGCGTAATAGGAGCTGTTTTTTAATGAAGTCAATGAAAAACTGCTCCAAAAACGTCCAAAGAAGTGACATGCACTTCGACGCAGGCGTATTTTTACGCGCCGTCTTGACAGCGACGTGTAAAATTACACCTCGTCTGAACAGAACATCGTAAAACCCATCGCAAGCAATGGGCAGATGTTTGCAGACGTAATGGAGCCGTCATTTCAGGCATAATTCGGGCGTAAAACGCCTGAATTACGTCTGAAAATAGGTCATGTGAACATACCCTAATAGCCAAATATGAGGTGACTTTGTCTTCACTCTGGGCTCGTGTAATGTTTCCTGTATGACGCTGTCACATAGTCATACAGCTTCTCCCCCTTCCCTGCCCAGCGACACAGCGTGATCATATACGTTTTCAACTGGTGATAACGCCAGTTGTTTCAGAGCCTGAGATATGGCTGTTTGAAGTGATACCCCTGCCCTCCAGTGATACCCCTGTCTCTCACATTGTGTGAAGCAGCTTCATGCTGATAGGACAGCGTCAGAGGCTGTGAGGTAGCTCCACCTCAGGCGAATCGCTGCCGTTGACACCCATTTGTGTAGTATAGCCTCATTTGGATATTTAGAAAAAAGCTCATAACTTTTAAAATAAACGTTTTGGGACACAATTTTCACCAGTATTATCAGTGTGACAGCGCCTATTAGATTAGCTAGGAGATTGGGCATTGACAAATCCTCTTTAATTTAACCACACTAAAATAAATTAAAATTGCCACTGCGGTCTGGTAGTGTGGATAATATTAAAATTGAAATGTAGCAACGCTATTCGGATATTAGTAGAACATATTAGTTGTATATTTGCTAACTTGCGTCTGCTGCCTGTTAATAACATACAACTACCAGTCAGCACACTGTATTAAAATTCAAAGAGCCCCCCTGACATGTTTTACCATCATCGTCTTCAGGGGTATTGGGGCTAATGGCGACGGAGACAAAAACTTCTACCATTTATAACCACGGTTATGATGTCATGGGCTAATGAGTACTAAGGTCCAATTAGATCCGCTGATCCGATTGTGTCCATCCTCTTTTGACAGGCATCTGAATAAGCCAGTCAAACCTCTAAGCAAACGGCCAATGCAAGTCGGTCCTGGCCGCATGTCCCGTATTGTCAGAAGAATAGAAGACAAATTTCAGTCCATTGCGCAAGACTGTGGACCTAGGCTACATTCAAACGAGCGTAGTTAACCTCAGACATGAAAAACTGCAGTTTTTCAAATCCGAGGTACACCCGTGCGGGACGTGTTGTCACAGATCCCCCATTGTCATAGATACTATGGAGGGATGCGTGACACGTTCTATTTTTTCACAGACCCATAACACGCTCCGTTGAAGCGACAGTCGTGTTAACGGCCCCATTGAAATACAGGAGTCCGCGGGACGGCCATCACATGGACGAGATACACGCTCGCCTGAGCCATTAGTCTCAAAAGAGACATAACACGTCCAAATCAAGACTGCCTAACACACAGCCAATAGTGGAATGTCCTGGGCGCACACGTCCTGTTGCTGAGAAGATGAAGGGGAATTAACAAGTCAAATGCATTTAATTGCGCATGTCTAAGGACAGTCTCAAACTGGACATTTTACATTCCACTGCGCATGTCTCTGGGCTTTCTCAGAAGAGACATTCTACGTCCAGAGCAGAAAAGAAGTTCACCGCTCTTACGGAGTATTTATTTAACACAATATGTAGACCGAAAATAGTATATTGTTCGGTTAAAAGAATTATTTAAAAAAAACACCTTATTAGCAGTCTTTTTAATATAAAACAGCACCCCGCAAATCCCAGAATGTACTGCTATGGCAGGAATGCACGTGCAGACGACTGCCTGTTAATCAGCTGTTTCAGATTCTTCTTTACAAAAAATTTGATCCAGCTTATGGTTGACCAAACACATTATTCCCAACCAATTTATTTTGGAACACCCCAACTCCTTTCATGCCCAGCCCAATTGTGCATAAATATTTGGTGTTCGTACTCAACATGGGTCCTACTAGAAAGGCTGAAGTGAGATCCTACTGGTCCATGGACCTTTTATATCATTGTCCGTTGTACCAAAATACAAAATGACCAGAACCCGCTTTGAGGCCCTTCTCAAATTTCTGCACTTTAGTGACAACTCCCAATGCCCCCCCCCCAGTAGGACCCCCATTTCAACAGACTTTTTAAAATTAGGCTCCTTGTTAATATCTATTCCTCAAAATTTTTCAGAATGCAACACCCCCCGCAAAAGAAATTTCAGTTAATGAATCCCTGGTGCACTTCAAGGGCAGGCTGAAGTTTCACCAATATTTGCCCAATAAGCGCGCCAGATAAAGGATCAAGGTCTACAAGCTGTATGAATCGGAGACCGGATACACACACGCTTTCTGAATTTGTCAGATTTGAAAAAAATCGGCTGTGTCCACAAGGCCAAAACAGGCTGCGCCCTAAAGGGATTTAGGCAATTTCTTATTGAATTGAAAAAGACAGAACAATACAGCCCCCAAACTGTCCCCCATACTGACCACAACTGGGAAGAAAGTGTGGGACCTCCTACAGTTTGATCAGGGACACAATTTGTACTTTGATAACTGGTACACAAGTGTACCCCTGTTCAAATGTCTTCTAGAGAAAATAGTGGCATGTGGGACGGTGCAAAGAAACCAGAGGCACCTTCCCAAGACCCTCATCAGCCATTCCCTACAAATTGGCGAAAGCAGGGCATTGCTGCAGGATGTTAGTATGCCAACGTTGATATATGACACCAGCTGCACCCGTCCCCACACGTGGATTCACATTGTCAACAATGGAGCCTGTGTGTATTCAGGCATATAATAAATTCATGGGGCAGATATGACCTGAATGATCAGGTGTTAAAACGGTATAGTGCCACGCGGAAAAGCTAACTTTGGTACAAAAAAATGGTAGTGTACCTCGTCCAGATGGCATCATATAACTCCTTTTTAATTTTTCGTAAAGCTGGCCACCGAGGTACATACTTGGAGTACCAAGAAAAAACATATTAAAACTCTTTTACTTGGAGACGAGGTGGGGGAAACTTCTGCTGATTCAAGTAGTGATTGTCGAATGGTTCCTGGGCAGCACTTTCCAAGTGAAGTGCCTACCACAGCAAAAAAAAGGCGGGGCACAAAAATGGTGCCGTGTCTGCACAAAAAGGGGTATTCGAAAGGATACCATATACCAGTGTGACACTTATCCATCCAAACAAGGACTCTGCATGGAGGACTGCTTCCGCATCTTTCACACCTCCGTGGATTAAAAATTGTATACTTTTAAAACCCTCACCCCATCCCTTTATCACTCTGGTCTTTTACCCATCTTTAAAATTGGAAACTCTAAAAAAAAAAAAAAAAAAAAAAAAAAAAAACAAAAAAAAAAACTTAGAACAAAACTAAAAACCCTCATTATACCCCTAGATGAATACATAATCCTATAACAAATGTGTATGATCTGCACAACTTTTTTAGGCCCCATGCTTGTGGCCAAAAATCATAAAAGTAAAAATAAGGCCTCAAAATCCTTGTGGTGCTTCTTCACTTCCAGGCACTGCTGTGTGCAGACAACATATTTAGACCACTTTGGGTATTTCTGAACTTAGAAGAAACAGCCCAATAGATGTTGAGATTCTTTCCTTCACTTACCTGCTCTGGGTCTGAAAAATCTGTCCTATAAAAGACACATTTGTAAAAAATGTAACATTTTATTTTTCATTCCAGATTTCCACTAAATTCAGCAAAAAAAACAACCATGAGGTCATTTAAGTGATCACACACCTAGATAAATTCTTTGAAGGGTGCAATAGGGTCACTTCTTGGGGGTTCCATGGTACTGGTACCTCAGTAGCACTGCGAACGCGACATGGCACCGAAAACCATTCCAGTGAAATCTTCTCTTCTGAGCCCTACCGTAGGTCCAGACAGCAGTTTATTACCACATATGCACATATGGGATATTGATGTAATCGGGGGAAATTGCTTTACAAATGTTGGGGTGCTTTTTCTCCTTGATTCCTTGTAAAAACAAAAAACTTCTACTTTTTTTTTTCCGAAACAAAGATTTTCACCTGACCAATTCCAATAAATTCAGCAAAAAACTTGTGGGTGAAAATGCTAACTATACCCCTAGAAAAATTCCTTGTGGGGTGTAGTCTCCAAAACAGGCTCACTTTTGAGGGGTTTCCACTGTTTTGGCACCACAAGACCCTTTTTAAAACCGGATGTGGTGCCTAAAATATCTTCCAAAAAAAAGAAAGCGCCAAAATCCTCTAGGTGCTCCTTTGCTTCTGAGGCCTGTGTTTCAGTCCATTAGCACACTAGAGCCACATGTGGGATATTTCTAAAAACTGCAAAATATGGGCAATAAACACTGAGTTGTGTCTCTCTAGTAAAACCTTCTGTGTTACAGAAAAAAAAATGTATTACAAATGAACGTTGCAAAAAAATATAATTTGTAAATTTCGCCTCTACGTTACATTAATTCCTGTGAAACGCCTAAAGCGTTGAGACGTTCTGAATGCTGTTTTGAATACTTTGAGGGGTGTAGTCTTTAAAATGGGGTGATTTATGTGGACTTTCTAATATATAAGGCCCGCAAAGCCACTTCAGAACTGAACTGGTCCCTGAAAAAATAGCCTTTTGAAATTTTCTTGAAAATGTGAGAAATTGCTGCTAAAGTTCTAAGCCTTGTTACGTCCTAGAAAAATAAAAGGACGTTCAAAAAAAGATGCAAACAAAGTAGACATATGGGGGATGTTAACTAGTAACTATTTTGTGTGGTATTACCATCTGTTTTATAAGCAGATACATTTAAATTTTGAAAAATGCAAATTCACATTTTCTCAAAATTGGTGTTTTTTAGAAATAAATATTGAATGTATCGACTAAATTTTTTCACTAACAAAGTACAATATGTCACGAAACAACAATTCTCAGAATTACTTGGATAGGTAAAAGCATTCAAAAGTTATTACCACAAAGTAACACGTCAGATTTGAAAAAAATTGGCTGTGTCCACAAGGCCAAAACAGGCTGCGCCCTAAAGGGATTTAGGCAATTTCTTATTTTTCCATCCCTTATTTCCTAAAGCATGTTTATACGCAAAAAATTCTCTTGGGGGCCACACAAAACACGCAAGAAAATTATTTCACTTTAGGAACACATCAGGAAATCCAATATAATGTTCATGAAACTTGAACCACTTAATTAGGCACAATTTATTTTTGTTGTACAAACATAACAGTAGTTTATTGCCTTTTAGTAGGCCCATATGTATATATTTAAGATCCAATCTCTCGGTCTGAAATAATTTAAATAAATATCTTCCTATGTGGCAGATATTTAGTTGGGGAAATCCCATGGAAAAGACAATGACATTGAGAATGTGACAGACATTTCAACCACAGCACCTAGAGGTTAGCAAAAATGTGGTTAAAATGTAATAAAATTTGCAAGAATGTCGAATATTGAAAAAGAAGAATTAAATTGATGTTGCTCCAACAGCAGAAGAAAACAGCTGAGAAAAAAGGCAAACATGGTGCATTAGAAATGACCAAAAGGTCTAGGACGGAACGAAACACTAACCCACTACCCACCTGTGCTTGAATTTTATCTCCAAATTTAGGCCATATTTCCCCCCTCAGCCCTGCTCAGGCTGTTCTGCTGAAACACCCTTTATTGTCTTGGTCTGAAAGAAGGAAAGACAGTAGGTAAAAGAGGAATCAAGAATATAGTACAAACATAAAATAAAACGGGGAGCCTGCTAAAAGACAGATATTCCTCAAAATAATAAAAAAGGTCTCAAACTATACATGCTGGGTTCACATTGTAGGTTTTTTATGGGGAGTTTTTCTTTTGCGTTTTTGAAATGTTAAAAGAAAAAGGCATCTTAAAACTGCATGCATTTTGGTAAAAATGAATGCGTTTATAAATACTGATGCGTTTTTACAAAGCGTTTCAGCGTTTTTCATATGCGTTTTTTTCCCTGCATTACAAAAATGCAACCTGTAAACCTGTCCGCACATTAAAACCACTTACAGATGAAGTGAATAACATTCATTATCTCATTACAATGGCACCTGTCAAGTGCTTCAAGTCAAGTATATGGGTTCTTGAAGTTGATGTGCTGGAAGCAGGAAAAATGGGCAAGTGTAAGGATCTGAGCAACTTTGACAAAGGCCAAATTGTGATGGCTAGACGACTAGGTCAGAGCATCTCCAGCAGGTCTTGTGGGGTGTTTCTGGTATGCAGTAGTTAGTACCTACCAAGGAAGGAAAACTGGTGAACCGGCTACAAGCTTAAAGAGGCTCTGTCACCAGATTTTGCAACCCCTATCTGCTATTGCAGCAGATCGGCGCTGCAATGTAGATTACAGTAACGTTTTTATTTTTAAAAAACGAGCATTTTTGGCCAAGTTATGGCCATTTTTGTATTTATGCAAATGAGGCTTGCAAAAGTACAACTGGGCGTGTTGAAAAGTAAAAGTACAACTGGGCGTGTATTATGTGCGTACATCGGGGCGTGTTTACTACTTTTACTAGCTGGGCGTTCTGTTGAGAAGTATAATCTACATTGCAGCGCCTATCTGCTGCAATAGCAGATAGGGGTTGCAAAATCTGGTGACAGAGCCTCTTTAAGGGCACCCAAGGCTCATTGATGCACGTGGGCAGGGAAGGCTAGCCTGTCTGGTTTAATCCCACAGAAAAATGAATGTAGAATTCATTGTTAAAAAAAAACTTAATGATGGCTTTGATAGAAAAGTGTCAGAACTATCGCAACTTCCTGCATTTAAGGCTGCATAGCCGCAGACCGGTTAGAGTGCCTATGCTGACCCCTGTCCACTGCCAAAAGGGCCTGCAATTAGCATGTGAGAATCAGAACTGAACCGTTGAGCAATGGAAGAAGGTAGCCTGGTCTGATGAATCTTTTACATCATGTGGAGGACAGGGTGTGTCGCTAATCTGGGGAAGAGATGGCACCAGGATGCACTATGTAATACTATGAACTGCCGCTACAAGTGCGTTGGCAATTAACAGAACGGAGAAAGTAAGGAACGAAGGAGAAACATCGCTCACACAAGTGCCGCCGCCCCTTTAAAACAGCTGATTGGGGGGGGGGGGGGTGCCGACATTTGTCAACACACTCTGGTGTCCCATACTCATGTCACTCACAAGTCTCTTTCAAATAATACATCTTATAACTGCAGGCCTTCATATGTGCATGCCTCGGTCTGCTAAGCAACCCTACTGACACTACCAGTCCCAAATATATTCAATGTAGGAAGCACTGAGAACCTAGAGTGAACCCTGCTGAAGGAACATCAAATTGCCTCCCCTGATGCTTAGGAATGTTTATACAGCTCCCAGTGGCTGCAGCTAAAAGGAGAGTTTGAGATATATAGATATCCATCTATCCATCTATCTATAAATCTGGACTGGAGTATGACTGGAGGATCTATGCCAGAAGTATCTAAGAGATGAGCACCTATACATAAAAAGTGCCGTTATCCGCTCTATGGTTTGTGTTTAACGTGGTAGTGCTCACCGGCACCATTTTTATTACATATATTAACAGCATTCTTCTGCCAAAGATCCTCCAGTCCAGATTTCTTTTACTTGTACGTTTTGAGTATCCTGCCACAAATAAAACGGATAATCCAGTGTGGTCAATGAATGAATGCAGAAATTAATTTACAGCGTTGGAAAAAGAGGTGATCAAAAATGCACAACAGTATATTTCATGGTGTTATATTGTAATTATATTACAGAAGAGTCTTAAATTGGAGCTAGAATTTGATATGGAGTTGAACGTCCCCTTAAAGGGGCTGTATGAAATGGGAAAACCATGGCTGCTCTCTTCACAGAAACACCACCACTGCTGCCCATAGGCTGTGTCTGGCATTGCAGCTCAGCCCCATTCACTTGAAAGCAGCTGAGCTGTAACACTAGAGATGCAGGACATGGACCAGAGCGGCATCGAAGAAAAAAAAGCCATCATTTTCTAATCTCACATAACTCCTTCAATTGTCCATACAATTTGGAACATTGTTGTTAGTTCTGCAACAAAAAAACCAAGTGATTTTTACATGCTGTGCTCTTAAGAACGTAGCGGTCCCACTCTCCCTGCTTGTGTAGCCACCTGCAGCGACCTTGGCGTGTGGGCGAAAACAAACTAAAAAAACGCAGAAGAAACCAAAAGACATGCTTTCTACAAAACTGCTCCTGGCAGTGTATGTGTGTGTGATATGTAAATCTCTAAAATAGAAAATGTTAACTGCGAGTACCACTGGGGACAGATCCAGTAGCGGTGAATGCCTTCTGAGCACAATTTATTGTATACATATTGAACAACACTAAGAAATAAAAAGTTTGTGTCAGTCAGGGCTCTGTTCCGACGGAAAGCTCAGAGGGAACGGAGCCCTGACGCAGATGTGAACGAAGCCTAAAACAACCACCGAGTTGTTTTTAATATAATCCCCAAGATGATGTAATGCACAACATGCGGTTCTCCTTACCTTGTGCTTGGGGCACCGTACTGAAAAGTTTTCTTCAGTTAGTAAACATTCTGCAAGAAAACAAAAAAACAAAATAAAAATGGCAGTCCTTAATAATATGCTGTAATAGGAAAAGAACATAACAAAAACCTGTATCAAGATTGCATCATTTTTTATGTTTTGATGCACTGGATATATAAGGAAGGGTTTCAGGGACTGCGCTGTATGGATGTCTGAGGGCTGTATTACTTTTGGTACATTAAATGTAAATGTGCTAGACTGATTCAAATGAAAGAATTCTGATCGGCACTCCCAATGCGTGGCAAGGGTGTCCTGTGGTTGGGATTATGTCCATAAATTGTTATATATAGAAATCCCACAGCACTCCTCTTCAATGCAAAGGGTGCTTTTTTATTATGAGCGAATACACTTGTTTCAGGATATTTTTCAATTTGAAAGACAATTTTTAATTCCACCGTAATTAAAAAAGTTGCCCTGTGCTGGATCGGTGTCATTGTTTGAAAAGGTTAGCTTTAATCTTTCTTCCATCAGCTGGATGGTATTATGTACAGTAACCATTTATTTATTTTTAAATGGTTCTCGAACGGATTCCAAATAAAACGGCATTGTGTCCTCATTTACGGAGGGGGAACCGTTCACATTGAAAATCCAGTCCAATCTGTGGGCGGCAGCATGTTATAGAGGAGGAGAAGGTAAGACGGTTGAGGTATATTTTTATAGCAAAGAATGGAGTATAACTTAGAACTTATTCATTCAAACCTCTGCTCATACTGGGTTTAGGAGTACAGCGGACGGTCTTACTCGGTGACCCTCTCTTTGTAGGTCTGTGAAAACAACAAATACACTATATGGACTAAAGTATTGGGACACAGCTCTTAATCATTGCATTCATGTGTCTCATTTAGTCCCATTGCCACAGGTGTATAAAGTCCAGCACCTGGTCATGCAGTCGCCTTTACAAACATTTGTGAAAGAATGGGTCGTTCTAAATAGCTCCGTGAATTCCAGCGTGGTACTGTAATAGGATGCCACTGTTGTAACAAGTCAGTTCATGAAATGTCTTCCCTCCTAGATATTCCACGATCACTTGTGAGTGGTATTATATTAAAGTGGAAGCGTTTAGGAACCACAGCAACTTAGCCACGAAGTGGCAGACTACGTGAAGTTACTGAGCAGGGTCGCCATGCTGAGGCACATAGTGTATAAAAGTCTCCAACGCTCTGCTTACATAGCCATAGAGGTACATAGCCTTAACCCCTTAATGACCAAGCCATTTTTAAAGTTTTTCCATCGTCGCATTCCAAGAGCTACAACCTTTTTATTTTTGCGTCGACATAGCTGTATAAGGTCTTGTTTTTTGTGGGACAAGTTGTATTTTTTAATAGCACCATTTTGGGGGACATATTATTTATTGATTAACTTTTATTAACATTTTGGGGGGGGGGGGTGGGGATAGAAAAAAACCTGAAATTTCGCCACTCTTTTTCGCGTCTTAAAGAGGCTCTGTCACCAGATTTTGCAACCCCTATCTCCTATTGCAGCAGATCGGCGCTGCAATGTAGATAAGAGTAACGTTTTGTTTTTTTTCAAAAACGAGCATTTTTGGCCAAGTTATGACCATTTTTATATTTATGCAAATGAGGCTCTTAAGTACAACTGGGCGTGTTTAAAGTTAAAGTACAACTGGGCGTGTATTGTGTATGTACATCTGGGCGTTTTTACTTCTTTTACTAGCTGGGCGTTGTGAAGAAGTGAATAATGCTGACGAATCAGCATCATCCACTTCTCTTCAGAACGCCCAGCTTCTGGCAGTGCAGACACACAGCGTGTTCTCGAGAGATCACGCTGTGACGTCACTTCCTGCCCCAGGTCCTGCATGGTGTCGGACGAGCGAGGACACATCGGCACCAGAGGCTACATTTGATTCTGCAGCAGCATCGGCGTTTGCAGGTAAGTAGCTACATGTTATAGATTTATAGTCGGGGTCGTTACGGACGCGGCGATACCAAATGTGTAACTTTTTTACTTTATTTTGTTTTTTAAATAGTAAAGTATTTTGTAAGGGGAAAAGCTGGGTTTTTCATTTTTTTCCACATTTTTTTTAAAATTAACTTTATTAAACTTTTTTTTAACTTTTTTTACTAGTCCCATTAGGGGACTTTAATATGCGATTCTCCGATCGCTATTGTAATACACTGCAATACTTTTGTATTGCAGTGTATTACTGCCTGTCCGTTTAAAACGGACAGGCATCTGCTAGGTCATGCCTCCGGCATGATCTAGCATGCATTCGCTCCAGGCAGACCTGGGGGCCTTTATTAGGCCCCCGGCTGCCATTAGCGACACAGACACTCGACGATCGTATCGCTGGGTGTCGGTGGGAGAGAGGGAGCTCCCTCCAAAACCACTCAGATGCGGTGCGCGCTATTGTGCACCGCATCTGAAGGGTTAAACGGGTGAGATCAATACTAATATCGATCTCACCCGGCAGAGCAGGGACGCCCCCAGCCCTCAGCTGCCTCTGGCAGCTGAGAGCAGGGAGATTTGATGCTCCCTGCTCTGTTTACTTTATCCTGATGCAGTAAAAAGGCATATGCATCAGAATAACTTTGTGGTAATAACTCCGGAATGCTTTTACCTATCCAAGCGATTCTGAGATGGTTTTCTCGTGACATATTGTACTTTATGTTAGTGAAAAAATTTGGTCGATAAATTCAATATTTATTTGTGAAAAACTTTAAATTTTAGCAAAAATTTGCAAAAATTAGCTTTTTTCTAAATGTAAATGTATTTCCTTGCAAAACAGATAGTAAAACCACACAAAATAGTTACTAGTTAACATCCCCCATATGTCTACTTTATGTTTGCATCATTTTTTTTCACGTACTTTTATTTTTCTAGGACGTTACGAGGCTTAGAACTTTAGCAGCAATTTCTCATATTTTCAATAAAATTTCAATAGGCCATTTTTTCACGGACCAGTTCAGTTCTGAAGTGGCTTTGAAGGCCTTATATATTAGAAAGTCCCCATAAATCACCCCATTTTTAAAACTGCACACCTCAAGGTATTCAAAACCACATTCAGAAAGTATTTTAACCCTTTAGGCGTTTCACAGGAATTAAGGCAAAGTAGAGGTGAAATTTACAAATTTCAAATACACAGAAGGTTTTACCAGGGAAACGCAACTCAATATTTATTGCCCAGATTCTGCAGATTTTAGAAATATCCAACATGTGGTCCTAGTGTCCTAATGGACTGAAACAAAGGCCGTAGAATCAAAGGAGCACCTAGTGGATTTTGGGGCCTCCTTTTTTTTTAGGAATATATTTTAGGCACCATGTCGTTTGTAGTGGTCTTGTGGTACCTAAACAGTCGAAACCGCCAATTTGGACCCCATTTTGGAAACTACACCCCTCAATGCATTTTTCTAGGGGTATAGTTAGCATTTTGACCCCACAGTTTTTTTTTGCAGAATTTAGTGGAATTAGTCTGTGAAGATGAAAATCACCTATTTTTCTGTGGAAACATAGAATTTTTTCATTTTTACAAGGAATAAAGGAGAAAAAGCCGCCCAACATTTCTAAAGCAATTTCTCCCGATTACGGCAATACCCCATATGTGGTCGTAAACTGGATGTTTGGACCCACAGCAGGGCTCAGGAGGGAAGGAGCGCCTTTTGGATTTTGGAGCGCAGATTTTGCTGGATTGGTTTTCAGTGCCATGTCGGGTTTGCAACGCAAACGTAACTTTTTTGTCAAAAAAGCTGTGGGAGGTTTTGTTTTTTGCGGGACGGGTTGTAGTTTTTATTGGTACCATTTTGGGGTAAATGCGACTTTTTATTCTATATCTTGGGAGGGGTGGTGACCAAAAAATAGCGATGCTGACAGTTTTCCGTTTATTTTGTTTGCGGCGTTCACCGTGCGGAAAAATGAACATTATAGTTTCATACTTTGGGTCGTTACAAACACGGTGATACCAAATATGTGTACTTTTTTTTTTTTTTTTTTTTTTTTTTTAACGGTTTCATTTTTTCCCTATAATAAATGACTTATTATAGGAAAACAAAACCTTTTATTTTTACACTTTTCTAAAACATTATTAACTTTTTTCACTTTATATTTTTGACCTGCAGCTTTGATCGCTGCTAGAATACATTACACTACCTAGGTAGTGTAACGTATTCCAACTGTCAGTGTGACGTCACAGTCACTCTGACAGTTGATCTACGAGGATCAGCAAAGGCTGATCCTCATAGGCTTCCATACATGGCAGACCCGGAGGCCGTTGCCTGGCCTCCAGATGCCATTACAAGCATCAGCAGCCCCCACAATTGCACGGGGGCTGCTGATGTGGTACAAACCCTGTACATGCGGAGATCGCAATCGAGCCCCGCATGTAACGGGTTAATTGCCGAAATCAGCGGCGATGAGCCGCTGATCGGCAACACTGGAGTGTTAGCTGTCAGGGACAGCTGATCTCCAAGTTCCCGATGCACACCTTGTCGCCGACAGTGCGCATCGGGAACGACACAGTGACTTCCTGTCACTCTGACAGGAAGCCTATCAGGACCAGCCAAAGGTTGGTCCTGATGGGCTTCCGTCCATGGCAGACCCGGAAGCCATTGTTTGGCTTCCCTTTGCCATACTAACTATCGGCAGACCCCGCGATTTAAGACCGGGGTCTGACGATATGATCGAAACCCCTAAAATTTGGCGATTGCAACCAATCGCCGAATTTAAGGGGTTAATTTGCCGAAATCAGCGGCAAAGGACCGCTGGCCGGCAAGAGGGGAGGGTCAGCTGTCAGCTACAGCTGACCTCCCGGTTCCCGGTGCACAATGTCGCCGACCGTGTGCACCGGGAAAAACTCAGTAACTGTACGTCCTCGTGCGGGAAGTAACCTCCCGCAACGACGGACAGTTACGTCCTGGTGCGGATAGGGGTTAACAAGTAGGGATTGTCCAAAGCGGACAACCCATTTAAGTCGCTACACTAGCCCTCCTGGCGAACATTTCAAATAAAACAAATAAAGTAACGTTTATTCAATGTGGCCCCATCTCACCAGAGCCAGTTTTCATTTTTTGAGTTTCGTCTTTTTCTCCATACCTTCCAAGAGCCATGCCTTTATTTTTCTATTAACATGACCGTATGAGGGCTTTGTTTTTTGCAGGATAAGTTGATTTTTTTAATGGAACTCAATGTACCATATAATGTATCGAGAAACGTCAAAAATATTTTGTAGGGAGGAATTGGGAAAAAAAATACCCTTTTGTCAGTTTTTTGGGTTTCGTTTTTACGGCCTTTACTGCAGTAAAAATTCCATGTTCTGCGGGTCAATATGACAACGACTATACCATATTTATAGTTATTACTTTAACAAAATGAAAACAATTTGTTAAAAAAAAAATCCAAATGTCTCCATATTCTGAGATTCATATTTTTTTTTTGGTCGATGGAGCGGTGGTGTATAATTTTTAGGTCGACAGATTTTAGCACTTTTTATGCAATTTTGTTAAATACAAAGTAATGTACAAAAAATAAAAAAATAATAATTGGAATGACTACGTCGGTAAAAGTCAGAACTCTTCTACTATAACGTTATTTAACCCGCAGAGTGAGCGCCGTAAAATACAAATATCCATCAGAATTGCTGTTTTTTGGGTACCTCACCTTCCCAAAAAAATGGAATAAGAAGTGACCATAAAGTCGCATGTAGCCCAAAACGGTACCAATTAAAGCTACAGCTCGCGCCGCAAAAAATAATCCCTCACACCGCTCAATCAACGGAAATATAAAAAAAGGTATTGGTCTCCGAACATGGTGGCACAAAACAATTTTTTGTTCTTAAATTGCGCGTTCCCACTCATCAGCTCTCGGCAGACGAGGAAAATACATTGTGATCTCTCGCGAGAAATCACAGTCTTGTCGTGCTGGTCTTCCAAGAGCTGAAGAGTGGGCGCGTGCGTATGCGCGCGCTGGCATGCATTCGCGCACAGCTCAGATGCCGCTGCCAAAGATACTCCAGCCGCCATGGAACAGAAGAAGAATTCTCATTCTTTTTCTCCTTTTCTGTTCCGTGGTGGCGGCGGGGCTGCACGTGCACACGCTCTCCTCTCTCTAGCTCGTGCTGTGACACTGTCCGTAGGGGATTGGACAGTGTCACAGCGATGGAACACGCCCCCTTGCCAATTACACGCCCCATTGACAGTTCAGGTGGTTATTTAAACATCGGGCGCCAAATATAACAGCACTGATATCTAAATAATGGAGAAAGATCGGAGAAAAATTTATAGTGAGACAGGGTTTTTACAGCCCTGCCTAGTACTTGCTGCACATGTATGGGCAGGTTAAAGAGGCTCTGTCACCAGATTTTGCAACCCCTATCTCCTATTGCAGCAGATCGGCGCTGCAATGTAGATAAGAGTAACGTTTTTTGTTTTTTTTTTAAAACGAGCATTTTTGGCTTTCTAAAGTACAACTGGGCGTGTTTAAAGTAAAAGTACAACTGGGCGTGTATTGTGTTCGTTACATCTGGGCGTTTTTACTTCTTTTACTAGCTGGGCGTTGTGTATAGAAGTGTATGATGCTGACGAATCAGCATCATCCACTTCTCTTCAAAACGCCCAGCTTCTGGCAGTGCACAGACACAGCGTGTTCTCGAGAGATCACGCTGTGACGTCACTCACTTCCTGCCCCAGGTCCTGCATCGTGTCGGACCAGCGAGGACACATCGGCACCAGAGGCTACATTTGATTCTGCAGCAGCATCGGCGTTTGCAGGTAAGTAGCTACATCGACTTACCTGCAAACGCTGATGATGCTGCTGCAGGTAACTGTGCTCTTGGGAACTTTCAGTGCAGAAGACATTTTTTTGTACCTTTCGCCAGATCTGTGACTCCACACAATCCTGTCTCTGAGCTCTACAGGCAGCTCCTTCCTCCTCAAGGCTTGGTTTTTGATCTGATATGCATTGTCAGCTGTGAGAACTTATATAGACAGGGGTGTGTCTTTGCAAATCATGCCCAACCAAATGAATTTACCATAGGTTGACTCCAATCAAGTTGTAGAAACATTCCATAGATCTAGAGAAATGGGAGGCCCCCAGAGCTAAATTTCATGCGTCATAGCAAAGGGTCTGAATACTTATGTCCATGCGAATTTTAACATTTCTAAAATTCTGTTTTCACTTAGTCATTATAGGCTATTGAGTGCAGAATGATAGGAAAAACTTGATTATTTTTTTTAGAAGGCCTCCACATAAAATGTGAAAAAAGTTAAAGGGTCTGAAGACCTTCCGAATCAACTGTAAAAATGACTGACTAAACTAATGAGACTGTGTGAGCTGCTGCTAAAATGTGCTGATTACGAATATGATTGGCATCTAGTTTAGACAACCGCTAAGGAAAGGAGAGGGATGCTTATTTTCTATGTTAAATTAACAGCAACACAACTTATCTAGTAGTCAGCATTATACCCTTACCTGAGTCCATGGCACATGGGAAGTGATAGCAGCATGCACAACCCTTATTGAAGCAGCCCAGGGTGGCTCCAGGCTCCTGGCAGTGAGCACAGATCTAGGCAAGAAAGTACACAAGGGTGACCATTTAGCACTAAATAAATTCTACCAAATACAAACAAAAAAAGAGCGGAGTATGTACATCTGTTGGCTGTGCTACTACTCATTTTAGCAGATCCTAGCGAAATCAACATTACATCAGCATTCTATGTCACGTCTAATATGTATTTAGTTAAAAAGTACAAAAAAGTAGATTCCTGATACATTGTCAAAATACCACTCAGCACTTTATACTCACAGGCGGCTTTATACAGTTTTGTATCAAAGTTTAATATTTCATAAAAAATGTATAACTTAAAGAGGCTCTGTCACCAGATTTTCAAACCCCTATCTTCTATTGCAGCAGATCGGCGCTGCAATGTAGATAACAGTAAAGTTTTTTGTTTGTTTTCAAAAACGAGCATTTTTGGCCAAGTTATGACCATTTTTATATTTATGCAAATGAGCCTTTCTTAAGTACAACTGGGCGTGTTTAAAGTTATGTCCAACTGGGTGTGTATTGTGTGTGTACATCTGGGCGTTGTGAATAGAAGTGTATGATGCTGACGAATCAGCATCATCCACTTCTCTTCGTTACCACCCAGCTTCTGGCAGTGCAGAGACACAGCGTGTCCTCGCTCATCCAACGCGATGAAGTTCCTGTGGGAGGAAGTGAGTGACGTCACAGCGTGATCTCGCGAGGACACGCTGTGTGTCTGCACTGCCAGAAGCTGGGTGGTAACGAAGAGAAGTGGATGATGCTGATTCGTCAGCATCATACACTTCTATTCACAACGCCCAGCTAGTAAAACAAGTAAAAAACGCCCAGATGTACAAAACACAATACACTCCCAGTTGTACATAAGAAAGGCTCATTTGCATAAATATAAAAATGGTCATAACTTGGCCAAAAATGCTCGTTTTAAAAAAAAAACAAAAAAAAAAAAACGTTACTGTTATCTACATTGCAGAGCCGATCTGCTGCAATAGGAGATAGGGGTTTGAAAATCTGGTGACAGAGCCTCTTTAAGTCTGACCCAAGCATAAACCTAACAGTTCAAGCTAAGTACTGCTCATACATGCCACTTGTGCCTTAGTGTACATACCCATAAGTGTTAAAAAAAAAAAATCACCAAAAGACCATATATTTTATTTTAGGCAGGATAGTAAAAAAAATGTAACACACGCATGTTTCCACAAATACATTAAAACTGCAGGAACTCAAAACACAATTATTTTTTTTACCTTGCAAATATGACAAAAACATGGCTGATACGACCAGAAGCTATTGAACAACCAAATCCAATATATTAAAAATAAACGAGAAAAAAAACCCCACACACTTGAAACGGTCGACCACCTTCACGCAACTTTGCACCAAAAATAGCATTAAAATTAGATTATAACAGTTACTAAAAACACAGGGCTCCAGGCTGTAGAAAAGTCAATTAGATTGTTGAAATAATTTAGCTCTATGTAGCAGGACTCCAGGCTAAAATAAACTAAAAATGACTTTGGTGCCTTAAACGGGTTGTCCTGTCACAGGGTGGTTTTTCATACGGATTACCTATCTACAGGATAGGTCATCAGTATATGATCATTAGTGCAGGGTCCGGGGACCTCCAATCAGTTGTTCTGGTGCCCGAAGGCAGCCGGATGTTATGCAGTGGCCAGTGTCGAAAGCAGATGACTCTGGTCATAGTATAGTGGCCGTGCTGCCGCTCTGCTCCTATTCAAGTGAATAGGAGCAGAGCTGCAGTACGGCCGCTATACAGTGTACGGAGCCATCTGCTTCCAACACTGGCCACTGCATAACATCCGGTGCCCTGAGGCAGCCAGAACAACAGATTGAGGCAGGGTATGGGTGTATCACCCCTACCAATCATAGACTGACCTATCCTGTATATGGGAAAAAATATATAATAAGAATCACCCCGAGTCTGGACAACAACCTTAAGGCACCAAAGTGATTTTTTTTAGTCTAGAGTCCTGTTGCATAGAGATAGATTATTTCAACAATCTAATTGACTTTTCTACAGCCTGGAGCTTTTTGGAATAAAAAAAATGATCAAAAAGTCACATGTACCCCAAAATTATATCGTGAAAACTACAAGCTGTAGAAAAGTCAATAAGATTGTTGAAATAATCTCTCTCTATGCAACAGGACTCTAGACTAAAAAAAATATAAGCCCTCACAACCGCTAAATTGACAGAAGAATAAAAAAACAGTTCTGGCTCTCAGAAAATGGCGACAAATTTTATTTTATTTTTTTTAGCAGATAGTTCTAAATTTTTTTTTTTAAAAGTGGTAAGACATAAAAACAAATCAATTTGGTATCGCCTGTAGAATAAAGGTGAATATGTAGATTTTAACCACCTGATGGACGCCGTAAAAACAAAATCCCCCAAAAAATGGCTCAATCACTGTTTTTTGCCAATATCACCCCACAAATAAAAAAAATTCAGCATCCCATACATTATGCAGTAAAATAAATGGTGCCATGAAAAACTACAACTTGTTCCGCAAAAAACAAACCCTCATATGGCTATGCCGACGAAGAAATAAAACCGTTATGGCTTTTGGAAGGTGGGGAGGAAAAAACAAAAAACTCAAATTGGCCGTGTCGTTAAAGGGGTTAATTTAACCCGTTAGTGACCAGCCCATAGTCTTTTTACGTCAGTCACTACGTCGGTCACTATTCCGATGCCATAGACTTTTTACGTCGCGGCATCGGAATAAGTAAACAGAGCAGGGAGCTGTCAAATCTCCCTGCTCTCAGCTGCCAGAGGCAGCTGAGGGCGTCCCTGCTCTGCCGGGTGAGATCGATATTAGCATCGATCTCACCCGTTTAACCCCTCAGATGCGGTGCTCAATAGCGAGCACCGCATCAGAGTGGTTTTGGAGAGAGGGAGGGAGCAATAAGATCGCCGAGTGTCTGTGTCTCCCATGGCAGCCGGGGACCTAATAAAGACCCCCAGGTCTGCCTGTAATTAATGCCTGCTAGATCATGCCGCAGGCATGACCTAGCAGATGCCTGTCCGTTTTAAACGGACAGGAAGTAATACACTGCAATACAGAAGTATTGCAGTGTATTATAATAACGATCGGAGGATAGTGAAGTCCCCTAGTGGGACTAGTAAAAAAGTTTAAAAAAAAGTTTAATAGTTAATTTAAAAAAAAAAGTGAAAAAAAAATAAAAAATGTAAAACCCACTTTTTCCCCTTACAAACTGCTTTACTATTAAAAAAAACAAAATAAAGTTAAAAAGTTACACATATTTGGTATCGCCGCGTCCGTAACGACCCAGACTATAAATCTATTACATTACTTAACCCGCACGGTGAACGCCGTAAAAAATAAAATGACGGAAAAGTTGCTGTTTTCTGTGAATCCTGACTTTAAATAAATGTGATTAAAAAGTGATCAAAAAGTCGCATCTACTCCAAAATGGTACCAATAAAAACTACAAGTCTTCCCGCAAAAAAAAAAGCCCTCCTACAACTGCATCGGCGAAAAAATAAAAACGTTACGGCTCTTCAAATATGGAGACACAAAAACAAATAATTTTGAAAAAAAAACAAAACGTTTTTACTGTGTAAAAGTAGTAAAACATACAAAAACTATACAAATTTGGTATCGTTGCAATCGTAAGAACCCGCTGAATAAACTTGTGTTATTTATACCACACGGTAAACGGCGTAGATTTAAGACGCAAAAAAAGTGACACGAAATTTCAGATTTTTTTCTACCCCCCCCCACAAAAAAGTTAATAAAAGTTAATCAATAAATATGTACCTCAAAATGGTGCTATTAAAAAATACAACTTGTCCCGCAAAAAAAAAGACCTTATACAGCTATGTCGACGCAAAAATAAAGAAGTTATAGCTCTTGGAATGCGACGATGGAAAAACGTAAAAAATAGCCTGGTCATTAAGGTCTAAAATAGGTTGGTCATTAAGGGGTTAAATCAGGTTATGGTCATAAACTCTTTTTTTCTTTATTACTACCCACATTCAAAAATATCTTGAAATATTACAGTTTTCAGTGGCCACTAGAGCAGTCACCATAGGCTGATGCTTCTAGTTTTCTGTAGCTCACTTGCCAGCTTTGACATATAGATTGGGACAGCACAATCAGGTGCATCTCATTATAATTAGAGGGTAGATCATTATCATTAGAGGGTAGATGAGTTCATTACAGCTCTATGGTACTGTTGAAGGCCTAGATAAGGCAGGATGGTAAAATGTCCAGGAGGGTTAAGGCGGTCTTACACAGTCCGACGCGTTACTACGATCGCTCCTCCCCATACATTTCTAACATGTCGGCACCACATCTCCCGTTTACACAAGGAGATGTGCTGTCGAAAACTTTAATAGGTTCGGCATTTAACCCCTTAATTACCAGGGCCTTAAAATGCCTTCACCCCTTTCCGACATCTGCCGTATATATACGGCGCGGTCAAGAAGGAGTTCCCGCAAACCGCAGTACCATTACATTGTGGCGATAGTGCGGGCTCAGAAGCAGAGCCTGCACCATCACCGCCGGGTGTCAGCTGTATATTACAGCTGACACCCTGCTGTAATGGCCAGGACCAGAGCTAGTCTCCGTTCTGGCCGATTAAACCCTCAGATGATTAACTCAGACATCGCAGCATCTGAGGGGTTTTTAGCTGACCGGGATCGCTGGGGTGCCGATTATTGGTATGGAAACCTGAGGCCCAACGATGGCCTCCGCGTCTGCCTAGTACGGTAGGCTGTAAGGACTCGCCTCCGGCAGGTTCTCATGGGCTTGCGATCAGTGTATTAGAACAGTGATCTAGTGGGACAAAAAAATAAAATTTTTAAAAGTTAATAAAAATCTTGTGTAAATATAAAAAAAAGTTTCAGGTTAAAAACCCCCAAATTGCCTTTTTTTTCCCCATAAGTCTTTTATTATTGGAAAAAAACAACCCAAAAACTATACATAATTGGTATTGGTGCGTCCGCAACAACCCAATCTATAAAACTTTTACATAAATTTATCCTGCACGGTGAACGCTGTAAAAAAAAATAAAAAACTATGTGACAAAACGCCAGAATCACTGTTTTTAGGTCATATTTCTTCCCAAAAGATGAAACTATAAAAAAAAAAAAAAAAAAAAAAGTGATAAAAAATTAAAGTTTACCCCAAAATAGTACCAATAAAAAAAGACAGCCCATCCTGCAAAAAATAAAATAAAACTCACACAGCTAAAATAAAAAAAAAAAGTTATGGGACTTAGAATATAGCAACACTACTTTTTTTTAAAAAGTGATTTTATTGTGCAATAGCTGTAATACATGAAAAAAAAACCTATATAAATTTGGTATTGCCGTAATCGTATCAACCCGCAGAATAAAGTTAACATAATTTATGGCGCACGGAGAATGCCGAAAAAAACCCCAATAAGAAACAATTCCAGAATTGCTTGTTTTTGGTAATTCCCTCTTCCAAAAAATGAAAAAAAAAAAAAGTGATCAAAAAGTCACGTGTGTTCCAAAATGGTACCAATAAAATCTACAGCTTGTCTCGCAAAAAACAAGCCCGCACACAACTCCAACAACCAAAAAATAAAGAAGTTGTAGCACTAGTAATGCGGTGATGAAAAAACATCCCGATGTGCAGGCTGGAGGGGAACATTCCTTCAGTTTCAGGGCCCTAGTATTTAGAACTAGAAAGGGAAGGAACATAGCTGGAAACATGGGCACCAGTCTTATATCAGGAAACCTTTTCCTAGCAAAATTTCTGAAACTAAAAGTCCCCAAAAGGTGCAGTTACAACAGGGGATAAGAAAGGACACCGTTTATCAGTGCGACACCAGCCTGCCCATAACGGATTGATTCACAGCGTACCACACATCTATGGATAGTTTTATCATTTACCCAATTATGATACACTCATATTATGCCCTGATGTACTCCGCACAGATTACATATGCCCCCACATTATAAACTGAAACACCAATAATACTCAAAGAAAACTACTAGCAAGCATAATCCGCGTTCCAAATGGGGCTCCTTCCCTTATAAGCCCTACAGTGTGCCAAAACAGCAGTTTACGTCCACATGTATGGCATTGCCATACCCGGGAGAACCCGCTTAACAATTTATAGGGTAAGATTCTCCAGTGGCACAACATAATGTGCGGTGAAATGGCATATCAGTGGAGAAATTGCAATTTTAACTTTGCATCATCCACTGCATATAAAAGGATTATCCGACGGCGAGAAAAAAAAATTAAAAAAAAATGCACCAAACACCTAACACATTGATCTACACTATATTTATATTTTCATCCCAAACAATTTTACTCCAAAAGCTCCTACCATTAGATCGTTATGTCAGCTTACACGCTGTATTACTGCCAGGTTCTAGGCAGGACATCAAGTTATTCCTTAGTTCTTATCCTACATGTCCCATGATGCTTTTCATTACGCTCAAAGTTATCTCCGGCCCAAGAAATCCCTCTGCCCTTTCTATCCTGAGCGTGCCACATTTATTTTAGCCCTTTACCTCCACAGCAGAAATAGAAGATGTCAGAGGTAAAACTTCTTGTTAGCATCCATTGAATCCTTGTTAGTGCCGATGCGCACTGCCCTTGTGGTGGACGACTCGACCACCGTGTACTTTACGCTGCGGTCATGTCTCCTCAAGAAGCGTTGACCAGGCTTTCTTCATGTATTTCGAAGCTGGATAAGCCACTGACGTCACTATAAAGTGACATTAGTGGCTTCTATGGTACCGCACCGGAATCCTCGGCCATTGCGCAGAATGAATATGGGAGATTCCTGACGTCACTTAGACCCTGCACAGGTACAATGAGGTATTGATGCAGGGGGCTGGGTTTTCTAATCAGCCCCAGTCCATTTCAGTCACGTGGTGAATGATGCACCGACACCAAGTGAATGAAGAGGTGCTTCAATGTCACGTGTAGCAGTATCGGGGCGTCATCACGAACAGGAAAACTACAGAAATAATGAATTGCGTGACCACAGTGCCTACAGACTATATTTAGTGTCTTAAACATACAAAGTATATTACAAAGTAACTTATATATTGAATAAGTGTATAAGAGAACATTTTTGTTCTCTGGATAACCCCTTTAATTTCTGAAAAACACCTGTGGGGTCTAAATGCTTACTACACCCCCTTGATATATGCCTTTAGGAGTGTAGTTCCTAAAATGGGGTCACTTATTTTGTTACATAAGGGGTTTTGCAAATGCGACATGGCGTCCACAAACCATTATAGCAAAATCTACGCTCCAAAAGTCAACCACCACTCCTTTTCTTCTGAACCCTCCCATATGTACAAACAGCAGTTTATAACCACATATGGAGTATAGCCGTACTCAGGAGACATTGCTTTACAAACATTGGGGTGCTTTTTCTCCTTTACTTCTTGTGAAAATGAAAAATGTTGACCTAAAACGACATCTTATTGGGAAAAAAAAATTCTTCATTTTCACGGCTTAATTTTAATTAATTCAGGTCCCTTCTTTTTGCCGAGGATACGGTCACTGGCCACTCCTACCTGGACATGTTAAAGAGGCTCTGTCACCACATTACAAGTGCCCTATCTCCTACATAATGAGATAGGCGCTGTAATGTAGGTAACAGCAGTGTTGCTATTAATCCCATCCTCTATATCATTAATAAATAAGCTGAATAATAGTGGTCCCAGCACTGAACCCTGGGGTACACCACATATAACCGGGGACCATTCAGAGTAGGAATCATTGACCACAACTCTCTGGATACGGTCCTTGAGCCAATTCTCAATCCAATTACAAAACGAGGCTATCTAAACCTATAGTCCTTAATTTGCCCATTGGACGTCTATGAGGGACAGTGTCAAATGCCTTTGCAAAGTCCAAAAACTCTATATCCACAGCGGCCCCTCTGTCCAGGCTTCTGCTCACCTCTTCATAAAAACAAAATCAGGTTGGTTTGACAGCTTCTGTCCTTAGTAAAACCGTGCTGGCTGTCAATTCGAATACTATTTTTTGACACAATCATGTATATAGTCCCTCAAACATTTTTCCCGCGATGGATGTTAAGCTTACTGGTCTATAATTACCCGGGGAAGACCTAGAGCCCTTTTTGAAAATAGGCACCACATTTGTCCTGCGCCAGTCCCTTGGCACTATACCAGTCACTAGAGATTCTCTGAATATTATGAAAAGGGGGACAGAAATAACTGAACTAAGCTCTTAAAGAACTCTTGGGTGACCCATCTGGTCCCAGGGCCTTGTGCACATTTATGTTATTTAACTTAGCTCGGACCATATCAACATTCAGCAAATTCAGTATTATAATTGATGTATTAACAGCACTGGCACCGGCTACATCAGCTGCTCTTTCTTCAGTTGTATATACAGAGCTAAAGAACCCATTTAGTAACTCTGCCTTCTCTTGATCCCCTGTGACCAACTCCCCATTACCACTATCTAGGGGTCCTACATATTCAGACCATGGCTTTTTTGCATTTATATATTTGAAGATTTTTTGGAGATTTATTGTGCCATCTTTTGCCACCTGCCTTTCGTTTTGTATTTTTGCAGATTTTATGAAGCTCTTTATCATTTACAAAGGCTACAGCTGTACCCTCAGATTTGTATTTTTCAAATGCCCTTTTTTTGTCATATATTGCCCTTTTTACAGAAGGTGTAAGTCACGTGGGGTTTAATTTTAGTCGTTTATACTTGTTACCTATAGGAATACATTTTGCACTATAATTACCCAAAGTAGATTTGAAAATGTCCCATTTATCATTTGTACCGTTATTTAACATTAGTTCTTCCCAGTCTATATCCTGAATTGCAGCCCTTATCCTGGGGAAATTGGCCTTCTTAAAATGAAGTGTTTTTGCCCTCCCAGCCTGTGTTTGTTTTTTACAGTATACACTACTGTTCAAAAGTTTGGGGTCACCCAGACAATTGTGTTTTCCATGAAAACTCACACTTATATTTATCAAATGAGTTGCAAAATGACTAGAAAATATAGTCAAGACATTGACAAGGTTAGAAATAATGATTTTTATTTGTCAATTTTCTCCTTCAAACTTTTATTTAGTCAAAGAATGCTCCATTTGCAGCAATTACAGCATTGCAGACCTTTAACATTCTAGCTGTTAATTTGCAGAGGTAATCGGGAGAAATTTCACCCCACGCTTCCAGAAGCCCCTCCCACAAGTTGGATTGGCTTGATGGGCACTTCTTGCATACCATACGGTCAAGCTGCTCTCACAACAGCTCTATGGGGTTGAGATCTGGTGACTGCGCTGGCCACTCCATTACAGATAGAATACCAGCTGCCTGCTTCTTCCCTAAATAGTTCTTGCATAATTTGGAGGTGTGCTTTGGGTCATTGTCCTGTTGTAGGATGAAATTGGCTCCAATCAAGCGCTGTCCACAGGGTATGGCATGGCGTTGCAAAATGGAGTGATAGCCTTCCTTATTCAAAATCCCTTTTACCTTGTACAAATCTCCCACTTTACCAGCACCAAAGCAACCCCAGACCATCACATTACCTCCACCATGCTTGACAGGTGGCGTCAGGCACTCTTCCAGCATCTTTTCAGTTGTTCTGCGTCTCACAAATGTTCTGTGTGATCCAAACACCTCAAACTTCGATTCGTCTGTCCATAACACTTTTTTCCAATCTTCCTCTGTCCAATGTCTGTGTGTTTTGCCCATATTAATCCTTTCCTTTTATTAGCCAGTCTCAGATATGGCTTTTTCTTTGCCACTCTGCCACGAAGGCCAGCATCCCGGAGTCGCCTCTTCACTGTAGACGTTGACACTGGCGTTTTGCGGGTACTATTTAATGAAGCTGCCAGTTGAGGACCTGTGAGGCGTCTATTTCTCAAACTAGAGACTCTAATGTACTTGTCTTGTTGCTCAGTTGTGCAGCGGGGCCTCCCACTTCTCTTTCTACTCTGGTTAGAGCCTGTGTGTGCTGTCCTCTGAAGGGAGTAGTACACACCGTTGTAGGAAATCATCAGTTTCTTGGCAATTTCTCGCATGGAATAGCCTTCATTTCTAAGAACAAGAATAGACTGTAGAGTTTCACATGAAAGCTCTCTTTTTCTAGCCATTTTGAGAGTTTAATCGAACCCACAAATGTAATGCTCCAGATTCTCAACTAGCTCAAAGGAAGGTCTGTTTTATAGCTCCTCTAAATAGCAAAACTGTTTACAGCGGTGCTAACATAATTGCACAAGGGTTTTCAAGTGTTTTATAATCATCCATTAGCCTTCTAATACAGTTCGCAAACACAATGTACCATTAGAACACTGGAGTGATGGTTGCTGGAAATGGGCCTCTATACACCTATGTAGATATTGCATTAAAAACCAGACGTTTGCAGCTTGAATAGCCATTTAGCACATTAGCAATGTATTTTTGATTAATTTAATGTTATCTTCATTGAAAAAAACTGTGCTTTTCTTTCAAAAATAAGGATATTTCTAAGTGACCCTAAACTTTTGAACGGTAGTGTAGGTAAAATATAACTATATAACTATATTGTGATCACTGTTATCAAGGTTTTCACGAACATTGACATTCCCAACAAGATCTGCATTATTAGAAATGACCAGATCCAACAGAGCTTCACCTCTAGTCGGGTCTTCCACAAACTGGCTCATAAAAATTTTCTGTAACAGGTTGAGGAAATTTCTCCCCTATGCAGTTGAAGCCGAACCATGGCACCAATTAATATCCCTGTAATTAAAATCTCCCATTATCGCTACAGTACCCACCTGTGCAGCCCGCTCCATCTGTTTATAACATCTCCTCAGTTATATTGGGGGGGGGGTCTATAGATTACACCAAAAGTAATTTTTCCAGTGTTCACCTCCCTTTGTGAGGAGAACATTTGTGGGTGGAATTAAAGTCTTTACTCACTATTGTCTCTTTCACACTCGCCTTCATATCACTTCTCACATACATACACTACCACATTTCCTATTTGTCCTCGCTTTCCGAAAGTGTAAAACCCTGTAGATTTACAGCCCAGTCATGTGAAGAGTCCGGCCATGTTTCAGCAACACCAACTATATCTATATTTTCTTCCAGTATCAAGGCCACCAGCTTCCCCATTTTGCTTGCTAGACTTATGCCATTTGTGAATATACACTTTAAACATTCAGCGTCAGAAATGTGATTTGGGCATTTTTATCTTCAATGTGGTTTTGTAACCAGAGGATCTCTTTATCCTGTTGTCTAGTCCTCTCCCCACAGTCTATTTCTAGAATTCTCTCCCCCAGCACAGCGGACCCCCTTCCATTCAGGTGCAAATCATCTGCAGAATACAGTTTGTACCCCAATGAAAAGTCAGCCCAGTGCTCTAGGAAACCAAAGCCTTCTCCTCGACACCAAGACTTCAGCCATGCATTTAACTCCCTGATACCAAATATCTATATTTTTATGTTTTACCACTTTTACAAAGAAACAACGAATTGTTAAAAAAAAAACTACTAAAAAAAACCAATGTGTCTTCATATTTTGAGCGCCATAACTTTATATTTCCATCACTTGAGCAGTGTGAGGGCTAGTTATTAGCGGGTGAGCTGTAGTTTTTGAAAGCTAAAGTGACTAAATAAAACAGCAATTCTGGCGTGCTTTTTATTTTTCCAAAGCATTCCATATAAGGGTCAAATAATGTTATATTAAAAAATTTTTGGACTTTTACGGACATTGAGATACAAAATTGTTAATTTTTTACATTACTTTAGGGGAAAACTGGGAAAGAGGGGGTATTTGGTTTTGAACTTTTAATATTTTTTTGTACATTAAAAAAAAAAAATTAAAGAGGCTCTGTCACTACATTATAAGTGGCCTATATTGTACATGATGTGATCGGTGCTGTAATGTAGATTACAGCAGTGATTTTTATATATTGAAAAACGATAATTTTTTACAGAGTTATGACCTATATTAGCTTTATGCTAATGAGTTTCTCAATGGACAACTGGGCGTGTTTTACTTTTTGGCCAAGTGGGTGTTGTGGAGAGAATTGTATGACGCAGACTAATCAGCGTCATACACTAATCTCCATTCATTTACACAGCACATAGCGATTATAGCTATATCGCTATGTGCAGCCATATAAACACACTATAATCTTACTGCAGTGTCCTGACTAGATACCAGAATTTGGACTTCGATACCGATACTTCGTTTAGTATTGCGAATTCGATACCAATTCGATACTTTGCCAATAGTAATAAAAAAAAAAAAGTTCTTCCGTTTTCTGATGTGAGGCGTGAGGTGTGATGAATTTTGAATGTGCCTCACATTAATAGTAATTAACCCCATCATGTTTCTCAGTCATAATGGGTTAATGTGTAAGGTACATGATGGGGTTAATTACTATTAATGTGAGGCACATGGAGGTTAAATTCATCACACCTCGTGCCTCACATTAATAAGTGAAAGAAAGCAGTATTTTATTTTTTTACAGCATACACATCATAAATGATGCAAAAAAATTGTGCAGGTTATTATGGCCGCGCCAATACTGAATATTTGTGTATATTTTTTGTATTGAGACTTATTTTAATGTTTATTGTAAAAAAGGTGTATGCAGTGGCGTAACTACCACAGTAGCAGCAGTAGCAGCTGCTACGGGGCCCGGGGCATGGGGGGGCCCGTGTCGCCTTGACAGTCAGGCACATTACATTATGTGCCAGGCATGGAGGCACGGGCCCCCTAATGCCTACTAGTAGAATCCCGTCCCTAACGTTACACTAGGCATCCGGGGGGGGGGGCCCGGTGACAGCCGTGGGGGGGGGGGGTCCGGGGGCCCGGTGATATTCACTGTGCACTCCACTGATAGTCCGACTCCTCCACCACACACAGTGGAATAGGACGGCGATACGTGGTAGGAGGAGCGCTAAGGCAGGGGAGAGGACAGGGGGCGGAGCTAAACGAATGGCGCGAGACATCGGGCGGAGGACAGTACAGTCAGGAGCCAGGACTGCCGGAGTACTTGCATCCCGTATGATGGGCGGAGGACTCAGGTCTGCCGGAGAACTAGCATCCCATAGGACGGGCGGAGGACAATCAGAGGACGGCCGGAGGACGTGCAGACTGCAGAGGACAGGTACATAAAATAAAAAAGTTCATGGGAGAAGGGATTAGTTTTTAGGTAGAAAAATCTGCCTCATAATTCCTTCCGGAATTTTGAGGCATATTTTGAACACTTCCCACGTTTTTCGTTGCGTTTTTTTGTGACGTTTTTCGGCCATCGGGCCGTGGACAGAAAAACGCAGCAAAAAATGCATGGGAGGCGTCGGCGTCTTTTTCCCGCGAGCAGTAAAACTGGCTCGCGGGAAAAAGAAGCGACATGCCCTATCTTCGGGCGTTAACACCTCTGACCTCCCATTGACTTCAATGGGAGGCAGAGAAAGCGTATTTCGCGGTGTTTTATGTCCGGCGGCGCTCAATGGCCGCAGGCAAAAATCGGCGTGCAGGCAGAGGAAAATCTGCCTCAAACTTCCAAACGGAATTTTGAGGCAGATATTCTTCCTGCAAAAAACTCAGTGTGAACATAGCCTAACGCTTCTTTTACCCGCAGGCGTTTTTTACTGCTCGCAGGAAAAATTTCATGGTTTTCAATGGGTGGCACTTTCCCCCTAACACCTATACTGAAGCCTTAAGGTCCTGTTCACACAGATTTTTTTGCAGACAGAAAAATCAGCCTAAAAATTCCTTCTGTAATTTTGAGTCAGATTTTCACATGCCTGCACGCCGTTTGCCGTATTTTTTGCTGCGTTTTTTGGAGGCGGACATTGAGCGCCGCAGGCAAATTTCTCTGCCTCTTATTGTCAATGGGAGGTCAGAGACGTAAACGCACGGAGATAGGGGCAAGTCGCTTGTTCCCGTGAGCGGTTTTAGCTCGCTCGCTGGAAAAGACACATCCGTTTCCGTCTGTTTTTTTCCGCGTCAAAAAGCATGCTAAAAAACTCAGTGAATTCCCCCTCAGGGTATGTGCACACACACTAATTACGGACGTAATACGGCCTTTTTTGCCCCGAATTACGTCCGAAAAAAGCGCCTCAATAGCGTTGAAAAACATCTGCCCATTGAAAGCAAAGGGCTGACGTTTGTCTGTTCACACGAGGCGTATATTTACGCGCCGCTGTCAAATGACGGCGCGTAAATAGACGCCCGCGTAGAAGAAGTGACCTGTCACTTCTTGGGGCGTAATTGGAGCCGTTATTCATTCACTCCAATGAATAGCAGCGCCAATTACGTCCGTAATGGACGCGGCGTTCAAGCGCCCGCACATGCCGTTACGGCTGAAATTACAGGGATGTTTCTTCCTGAAAACATCCCCGTAATTTCAGCCGTTACGGACGCCCTCGTGTGAACATACCCTAACACATATACTGATGCCTGCCTGGCACTGCCCTCTGCCAAGTTATATAACTTCAAACTTCACACACATTACATTAAAGAAAGGGGTCCTCTGAGCATTTTATATTGATGGCCCATCCTTAGGATAGACCATCAATATCAGATCAGTGGGGGTCCGTGATTGATGGGACCATAGCGTTCGTCTGACGTTTCCCAGTTAACAAGCACAACACCATACACACACACGGGGCGACTGTGCCTGGGATCGCATTCAAGTGAACGGGACTGAGCTGCAATCCCAGGCGCAGCTGCTACTGATGTGTACGGCGTTGTGCCTGGTAAACACTGAAGAGGCCAAGGCGACGAGTTCTACGGCCCCTCCAAAAAAGCTGATCGGCGGGTGTTCTGGGAGTTGGACCCCCGCCGATCTAATATTGATAACCTATCATAAAGATAGACCATCAATAAGAAATGTCCAGAGGACCCCTTTAACACCCTAATGACATGCCACGTAAATGTACGTAGCAGCCATCATGGGGAAGTATGGAACGAGCTGAGCGCACCCATACTCAGCAGGTCTCAGCTGTATATTGCAGCCCAGTGTCGCAGTGTAGCTATAGAGGTCGCAGTAGTCACAATTGCGACCTGGCCCCGAAGGCAGTGGACCCGTAGAACTGATAAGTGTTCATTGTCGGGAAGGCGGGAGTTGTGGCGCCGTTGGTTACCGGGAGGGGGGGGCCCCAGTCAAAAGTTTGCTATGGGGCCCAGTCTTCCCTAGTTACGCCCCTGGGTGTATGTGTATATTTTTTAATTTAACATTACTTTGTTTTTACTTTATTTTTAAACTTTAATGTACTGGCATATATCTATATTACAGTACATTGGCCTGTGTACTGATAGGTATGTCTTAACAACTGCCTGTGTACTAGGTATACCCTAACAACAAGAAATATGGTGGGACAGCCCTGGGGTCCTTTAATGGACCTTGGGCTGTCTGCCCATATATGGTATGTCCCTCAATCGCATCACATGGATTCCTGTGATGCGATCCAAGGGGCATCCCCCCTTCTCATTTTCCTCTTGAATGCTGCAGTCTGCTTTGATGGCAGCATTCAGGGGAATAGCGGCGGAGATGAGAGATTTCTCTGATCTCCGCCGTTATAGAGCGGGGCTGCGGCTGTGTAATACAGCCATTGCCCCACTCCGGACAGGAAGTGCGCGCCCGGTCAGCCTGAGGTGATGCAGCCAGCGCTGCACTAAAAAGCGGCGGTTCAGGTGCTGAGGACAGAACACGGTGGGGGTATTTTGTAGTGCGCCCGCCATGTTCTGTCTTTAGTGCCGCTGCTCATTAGTGTAGCGCTGGCCACATCACCTCATCCTGACGGCGCGCACTTGTCAGGAGCGGGGCAATGACTGTATTACACAGCCGCAGCCCCGCTCTCATACATTCATGTGTTACAATACTGAGCTGTGCGGCTGCGCAGATAAGTATCGAAATACATGAAATAACGGTATCGAACCGTTTGGGGATGCACAGTATCGAAGTTTCGATGCATCGTGCATCCCTAGTCCTGACAATGAATAAACCTTACCTCCAGCCAGCACGTCATGTCTATTCAGAATCCTGACACTTCGCTAACACAATCCCGACACTACAGCACAGCAAGCGTAATCTCGTTTGAAATGACAGTTTACAGCGTAATCTCGCGAGATTAGGCTTGCTGTGCTGTAGTGTCGGGATTGTGTTAGCGAAGTGTCAGGATTCTGAATAAACATCACGTCCTGCCTGGAGGTAATGTATATTCATTGTCAGGACACTGCAGTAACGTTATAGTGTGTTTACGTGGCTGCACGTAGCGATATAGCTATGTGCTGTATAAATGAATTGAGAGAAGTGTATGACGCCGATTGGTCAGCGTCATACACTCCTCTGTACAACGCCCACTTGGCGAAAAAGTAAAACACGCCCAGTTGCTCATTAAGAAACTTATTAGCATAAAGCATAGGTCATAACTCCGTCCAAAATGACAATTTTTCTAAATAAAAAAACTCTGCTGTAATCTACATTACAGCGCCGATCACATCATGTACAAGATAGGCCACTTATAATGTGGTGACAGAGCCTCTTTAAAACCCTTTTTTGGGTACTGGAACAAGAGATGATTTTGTTGCTGGTACCTTACAACTGCATTACTTATGTTTTGCCGTGTATGGTACTTTTGACTGGCTCCTATTAAACCATACCTGGTTATCGTTCATCCTCATGCATTTGCATCATGTTGACAGCACGTGTGTGTCTGTGTGTAACGTCTATGGCCGCGGACCGTCTTTCTGACTTGCCCTCTGACGACCGCGGCCATTGACGTGAGTTCTTGGCAGCATCTCCCTTCTGAGGGACGCCAGCACTCACTTCCTGGTTCAGAGGCTGTCTCCCGCAGGGCGCGCGCACCCGGCCTTAAAGGGCCAGTGCGCGTCCAGTTGCAGAGAATCTGCAATTAGCCCAGAATGCTGCTGTACTATAAAAGGGCTCTGCCCTCTTGATCATTGCCTGAGCGTTGTGGTGTTACCTAAAGTTTGTCTTGTAAATGGTCTCCTAGAGTTCTCCAGTTCCCAGTGTTACCCATTCCTGCTGCCTGTACCCTGTATCCCGTGCTACCTTGCCTCTCTGCCGTCTAGAGTTGAAGTCGAGTTGTGTCTTCCGCTGCATCTGTGTCACACCCGCCGGTTGTCTGTCTGCTGCCGGAGCCTCATCTTAAGCCTGAATCACCGCTACGGTCCGCTTTTGCCTCAGGTACCCTTTCTGGACTATAGACATTGTATCTGTTTGGCCAGCTGACTTCCCGCTACGCGGTACGGCCTAGAGGGTCCACACCCCGCACCGTGACAATGTGTACCTAGCTTTTCAGAATAAGCGGTCATGTGTGTGTGCGTATAACACAATTTCTGGCCATTGTAGAACATATATTGTGCAATATTTAGCAGTTTTCCCCTCTGCAGGCTGTATCTCTAATTCTCAGCTGTTAGTTAGCCGTCTACCCCCTCCGCTCTCCATAAACTTGTATTGGCAGCGTCTTTGTCTCAGACGCAATCTATCTCTGCTCCTGCCCTCCACACTCCGTAGACTGTTTTAGCCAGTCAGTGAAGTGAGACAAACCCACCTTTTGCAGTTAGTCTCCTCTGCTCTGTAACTAGGGACAGATTTTGCTTGACAATAGGAGATGGACAGCAGATTACAGGTAGGAAGACACCTAATGGCAGTAACTTCACAGATTTTGATGGATAAAATAACAATTTTAGCAATAAGTACGGATAATAGAATACAGGGTGGCTCACCCATGATGTAAAGATTCTAAATAATACTAGATAAAATAGTCTCTCAAGACTAAAATCAATGTTAGTTCAAGTTTTGTATCAATATTATATTTATTTACTTTCAACATACCCAAATGTTTGACAACACTAATGTTTGCATATTTCAAAAGGACAAGAGGACAATGTGGAATAATATACAACAAAAAGAAGTTAAAAAAATTACAGTGGATTGAAGTTATGGGCAAATCTTGAGATCCAAGGAAAAAAAATAAAAATAAAATTTAATTGATTTATGTTATAACCAGTTTAAAATACAAAAAATGGTAGATTGCCTCAATATAGCAGGTCCTGCTAATATGATTATTTATATTAAAACTGAGGACTCATATTCAGACACTTGCGTTTTTTTGTACAATATCACCGATCTTAATTTATTGTTCTTTTCTTGCTCCAAGGAATGTTTGAATATAGTGCTCCGCTGTTATGCAGATATTTGCAATATTGCCAGATGGTAAGCGTCCGTATTTATCAGATGGTGAATGTCTGTTCTCATACCAGATGTATAGTGGCCACAGATTATGATATTCAATACTGTGTATCCACTTGAATGTTATTACACTTCCAATGCCATTATACACAATGTCAGTGTCATTTGAATGGCTATTTTCTATTTTTATGTGCCAGATAAGTTCCGTATTTTTCAAACTATAAAAGACGCAGTTTTTAGCACAAATAAATCTTGCTAAAAAGTCTCTGCGTCTTATAGTCGGCAGTCAAGGGACCTGGCAACACCAGGCCCCCTGACCGCTCCATACTTAACCCCTTCCCGACCCATGATGTGCTGGCACATCATGGATCGGGGAGGGGATGATGTATGTAGCGGGCTCACACGCTGAGCCCGCTCCATAAACTGCGTCAGCTTCTGAAACGCTGCTTTAACGGCCAACAGCGCTGTTCCTGGCCTTTTAGTTAAATGACGCGATCAATAGCGACCGCAGCATTTATAGTGATTTACCCATGAAGGACATTTATGACATATACACAGGATATGTCATAAATGTCAGATAGATGCGGGTCCCACCTCTTACCCGGCTCTGCTGCCTTCCGGCCACTACCTGGTTACATGGTCGAGTTCCGGAAACAGCGTAGATCAGTGAGTCACGCTGTTTCCGTAACTTATCCATGTATTGTACCAGCGATCTAATGATTGCTGATTCAAGTCCCCTAGGGGAACTAATAAAATGTGTAAAAATAAAAAAGTTAGATACATTTTCAGGAGTGTAAAAAACATTTTTTTTTAAAAAAACAAAAAACTCTTTTCCCATTTTTCCCCAAGTACAATGTAAAAATAAAAAATAATTGGTATCGCTGCGTCCGTAAAAGTCTAAAGCCATTACAATATAGTGTCTCATTAACCCCTTAATGACCCAGCTTGTTTGGACCTTAACCCCTTGACGTGATATGTGTCATAGGGAAGTATGGAGGGCGCTCAGGGGCTGAGCGCACTCAATTCGCTGCTGGCGTCTGCTGTGTTTTACAGCCGACACCTGGGACTAGCGGCCAGGAACAGAGATCGCGCTGCTCCTGGCTGTTTAACCCCTCAAATGCTGTGGTCAGCCTCGACCACAGCATCTGAAGCAATAAAAAGAGGGGGCGGCCCCTACGACAGCTCAACGGCCCCCCCACATTGCAATCGGGGGTGTGTCGGTGGTGGCCATGGCAGCCAAGGGGCCTAAATCAAGGCCCCAAGGTCTGCGTTTTGTCTGCCACATTTCAGCCGTGTATCTGGCACGGCTTAATAGAAGCCTGTGAAGAGGACGATATACTGCAATACATTAGTATTGCAGTATATTGTAACAGTGATCCAACGATCGCTGGTTCAAGTCCCCTAGGGGAACTAATAAAAGGTGTAAACAAAAAGAAAAAAAGCTTAATAAAAGTTATGAGCAGTGGGAAAAAAAAAAATAAAAAAAAAAAAAAAGAATACTATCCAATATATATATATATATATATATATATATATATATATATATATAAAAATAAATAAAACAGCATAGGACGTAGTAACGGCACCAGGACTCCAAGATAGATGAAAAACAGGGTGGATTTACGCACCTCAAAGCACATGGCCTGATTTCTTGGATCTGTGGAGTGCTGTGTTTATTTGCTTTTGTTCCGCGTGTATGTGTGTGTGTGTATGTATATATATATATATATATATATATATATATATATATATATATATATATATATAAAAAATGCAGCCCTTTTTCAAATTTTCACTTTTGTTTCTTTCTCCCCACCTTTCAAAAGCTATAATTATTTTTTTTTTCCGTCTATATAGCCATATGAGGGCTTGTTTTTTGCAGGACAAGTTGTAGTCTTTCATGGCACCATTTATTGCACTGCATACTGTACTGGGAGGCTGCAAAAAAAAAATATTTGTGGGGTCAAATGGGCAAAAAAACAGCGATTATGTCATATTGGAGGGGGGTGTTTGTTTTTACGGCGTCCACCAGGAGGTAAAAACTACATATTCACGTTATTCTACAGGTTGATACGATTACGGTGATACCAAATTTATATGTTTTGTTTTATGTTTTACCATTTTTGAAAAAATAAAACCATTTGCAAAATTAAAAAAAAAAATGTTTGTGTCGCCGTATTCTGAGAGCCATAACTTTTTTTTATTTTTCCATCAATTTAGCGATGAGAGGGCTTAAAGAGGCTCTGTCACCAGATTATAAGTGCCCTATCTCCTACATAGTCGGATCGGCGCTGTAATGTAGAGAACAGCAGTGGTTATTTTGAAAACCAATCATTTTTGAGCAAGTTATGAGCAATTTTAGATTTATGCTAATTAGTTTCTTAAAGGAACAGTGTTACCACAAAAAATTTTTTAAGATGTTAGTGCTTTATTAAAAACATTTGGATTAATTTGTGTGTTACTTTTTCTTATTTTTACACTTTTTCTTCCCTATGGGGGCTGCCATTTTTTTTTCCATTTCTGTATGTGTCGATTAACAACACATACAGACATGGAATATGGCAGCTCCAGTCCCATAGGGACTGCGAACGGGGCCCGTTCCAACCACTAACATGTACGCCGCTGTGTGGGAACGGCGCATGCGCCGCTCCCACACAGTTCAATTTGAAATGCGCGCCGTCCGGCGCCATTTTCCTGTGGACCGTAAGTCGCGGCCGGACAGTAAGATTACTACTTCCGGTCGCGGCTTCCGGACTTGTGCACATGGAGCAGCGGCAGCAGACGGAGCGGATGGACCGGAGGGAGCGGCGGCGACTGGAGCAGGTAAGGGATTTCTATGTATGTTTGTGTTCAGTGTGTGTTTACTACTGTATGTAAACCTTCTACACTGTGTGTTAGCTCAAAAAATGGCGACACAGTGTAGGAGGTTAGACCGTTCAAACCCCTCGTTTCTCCCGGCACTAGCCAGGATAAAGGAGGAGGGGATGCTGAGAGCTCACTAGAGCGAGGGCTTTTTACCCAATTTTGCAGCATAAAGCAATGTGGTTGCTTTACCACATGCAATGCTGCAATTTTGGGAATGGCTCCATCTAGTGACCAGCAATGGGAAATATTATAAATTAGAATCCAATTGAACCCAATTTATAATATTTCCTGACTCGTGAAAAAAAAAAAAAAATTAGAACAATGTTTAATCACCTATACACTAATTGTTTAACTAAAAAAAAGAAATCATGTTTTGCTGGCAACACATTCCCTTTAAAGGCATGGTGTTGCCCTAAAAACATGTTTTTTTTTTAAAAATTAAACATTTAGTGTGTGGGTGATTAAACATTGTTCAAATTTTTTTTTTTTTTGCACGAGTCCAGGAAATATTATAAATTATTTCTAATTTATAATACTACCCATTTTTGGTCACTAGATGGAGCTGTTCCCAATGTTGCAGCATTGCAACATTGGGTTGAAAGCCCTCGCTCTAGTGAGCTCTCAGCATCCCCCCCTCCTTTATCCTGGCTAGTGCCGGGATAAACGAGGGGTTTGAAAGGTTTAACCTCCTACACTGTGTGTCGCCATTTTTTGAGGTAACCCACAGTGTAGTAGGTTTACATACAGTAGTAAACACACACAAACACTAACATACATTGAAATGTCTTACCTGCTCCTGCCGCCGCGGCTCCCTCCGGCCCGTCCGCTCCCTTTGCTGCCGCTGTTCCATGTGCACAAGTCCGGAAGCCGCGACCGGAAGTAGTAATATTACAGTCCGGCCGCGACTTCCGGTCCACAGGAAAATGGCGCCGGACGGCGCCAATTTCGAATAGGACTGTGTGGGAGCGGCGCATGCGCAGTTCCCACACAGACGCCGTACACGGACGTGAATGGGACGGGAGCCGTTCACAGTCCCTATGGGACTGTGGCTGCCGTACTCCATGTCTGTGTGTGTCGTTAATCGACACACACAGAAATGGAACAAAAAATGGCAGCCCCCATAGGGAAGAAAAAGTGTAAAAATAAGAAACAGTAAAACACAAACACACAAATGAATATAAACGTTTTTATTACAGCACTAACATCTTTAACATATAAAAAAATTATTTGCCATGACACTGTTCCTTTAAAGACCAACTGGGCGTTGTAAAGAAGTGTATGAGGCGGACCAATCAGTGACCAAATCAGCCTCATACACTTTTCATTGTTCCAGCCCGGCTTCTTTCACTGCACAATCACACTGTGCTGTGGATCATGCTGGGCTGGAACAATGAGAAGTGCATGATGCTGATTGGTCACTGATTGGTCAGCCTCATACACTTCTTTACAACACCCACTTGGTCAAAAGTAAAAACACGCCCAGTTGGTCTTTAACCCCTTCCCTCTTTAGCCACTTTTGACCTTCCTGACAAGCTTCATTTTTCAAATCAGACATGTTTCACTTTATGTGGTAATAACTCCGGAATGCTTTTACCTATCCAAACGATTCTGAGATTGTTTTCTCGTGACACATTGGAATTTATGTTACTGGCAAAATTTGCTCGATATGTTCAGTATTTAATTGTGAAAAACACCAAAATTTAGCGAAAAATTGCAAAAATTAGCATTTTTCACAACTTAAATGTATCTGCTTGTAAGACAGGCAGTTATAACACACAAAATTGTTGCTAATTAACATCCCCCATATGTCTACATTAGATTAGCATTGTTTTTTGAACATCCTTTTATTTTTACAAGGCTTTGAACTTTAGCAGCAATTTCTGACATCTTCAAGAAAATTTCAAAAGGCTATTTTTACAGGGGCCAGTTCAGTTGTGAAGTGGCTTTGAGGTCCTTATATATTAGAAACCCCCAAAAAGTCACACCATTTTAAAAACTTCACCCCTCAAAGTATTCAAAACAGCATTTAGAATATTTCTTAACCCTTTAGACTTTTCACAGGAATTAAAGCAAAGTAGAGGTGAAATTTACAAATTTCATATTTTTTTGCAGAAATTAATTTTTAATCCAATTTTCTTTGTAACACAGAAAGTTTTACCAGAGAAATGCAACTCAATATTTATTGCCCAGGTTCTGCAGTTTTAGGAAATATCCCACATGTGGCCCTAGCGTGTTACTGGACTGAAGCACCGACCTCAGAAGCAAAGGAGCACCTAGTGGATTTTGGGGCCTTATTTTTATTACAATATATTTTAGGCACCATGTCAGGTTTGAAGGGCTCTTGCGGTGCCAAAACAGTGGAAATCCCCCAAAAGTGACCCCATTTGGGAAACTACACACCTCAACGAAATTATCTAGGGGTGTAGTGAGCATTTTGACCGCACAGGTTTTTTACAGAAATTATTGGAATTAGGCCGCGAAAAATTAATATCTACATTTTTTCAAAGAAAATGTAGGTTTAGCAGTTTTTTTTCTCATTTCCACAAGGACTAAAGGAGAAAAAGCACCACCAAATTTGTAAAGGAATTTCTCCCGAGTAAAACAATACCCCACATGTGGTAATAAACGGCTGTTTGGACACACGGCAGGGCTTAGAAGGCATGGAGCACCATTTGGTTTTAGGAGATCACATTTAGCAGGAATGGTTTGAGAGGCCATGTCACATTTACAAAGCCCCTGAGGGGACAAAACCGTGGAAACCCCCCACAAGTGACCACATTTTGGAAACTACACCCATTGAGGAAATTATCTAGGGGTATAGTGAGCGATTTGACCCCACAGGTTTTTTGCATAAATTATTGGAAGTAGGCCCTGAAAATAAAAATCGGAGATCACATTTAGCAGTAATGGTTTGCGGAGGCCATGTCACATTTGCAAAGCCCCTGAGGGGACAAAACAATGAAAATTCCCAAAAAGTGATTCCATTTAGGAAACTACAACCCTTGAGGAATTAATCTAGGGGTGTAGTAAGCATTTAGACCCCATAGATGTTTCATAGAATTTATTAGAATTGGGCAGTGAAAATAAAAACAATCCTTTTTCTTCAATAAAACGTAGCTGTAGCGCAAAATTTTTCATTTTCTCAACAAATAAAGTAAAAAAAAAGAACCCAACATTTGTAAAGCAATTTCTCCCGAGTACGGCAATACCCCATATGTGGTCAGAAACTGCTATTAGTGAGCATTTCACCCCACAGGTCTTTTCCATAAATGAATGCGCTGCGGATGGTGCAAATTAAAAATTTATATTTTTCCCTAGATATGCCAATTCAGTGGCAAATATGTAATGCCCAGCTTATGACACTGGAGACACACCCCAAAAATTGTTAAAAGGGTTCTCCCGGGTATGGCGATGCCATATATGTGGAAGGAAACTGCTGTTTGGGCACGCTGTAGGGTTCAGAGTGGAGAGGGCGCCATTTGGCTTTTGGAGAGCGGATTTTGCTTGGTAGTAGTTTTGTTTGAGTATTGCTGGTGTTTCCGTTTATAATGTGGGGGCACATGTAAGCTGGGCAGAGTATATCAGGGGCATAGTCAGGTGGTATAATAATGGGGTAAAAAAAACAATAAAATGATCCTTAGATGTGTGTTACGCTGTCATCGATCCTTTCTTCACAGGCCGGTGTCGCACTGATATATGGCGTCCTTTCTTATGCCCCTTTTGGTCCACACTCTGCACCTTTGCAGTTTGGGGAATTTTGCTGGGAAAGTGTTTTCCTGGTATAATACGGGCACCCTCGCTTCCAGCGGACATGTTTGGGCCCTCCATTTCCTGGTTCCCTAATTTTTGGTCCTTGATAAATCGCCTCTTCAAACAACTGCATATTTTTTATTTCCTGACTTATTGGAGCCATAATTAATTTTATTTTTTCATAGACGTAGTTGTATGAGGGCTTTTTTTTTTTTGCAGGACGAGCTGTAGTTATTATTGGTACCATTTTGGAGTACATGCGACTTTTTGATCACCTATTACCTTATTTTTTGGGAGGCCAGGTAAACAAAAAAAACGAAATTCTGGCACAGTTTTATTTAGTTTTTTTATACAGCGTTCACCATGCGTTATAAATTACATGTTAACTTTATTCTGCGGGTCAGTACGATTCTGGCGATACCTATTTTATAGGACTTTATGTTTTGCAACTTTTTGCACAATAAAATTACTTTTGTAAAAATAATGTATTTTTTCTGTCGCCAAGTTGTGAGAATCATAACTTTATTTTTTTGTCGACGCAGCTGTATGAGGGCTTGTTTTTTGCGAGACGAGCTATAGTTTTTATAGGTACCATTTTTGGAATACGTGCGACTTTTTGATCATTTTTCATTCCAATATTTATGGGTCAAAGTGACCAAAAAACAGAAACTCTGGTATGGTTTTTTCGTTTTTTTTTTTTTTTTTATGCGGTTCACCGCGTGCAATAAATATAATATTTTGGTACCTCAGGTCGTTACGGTCATGCCGATACCAAATACGTATGGTTTATTATTTTTTTTTCAATAATAAAAGGACTTGATAAAACGCAATCCCCCTTTTACTCTTATTTTATTACTTGCAACTTTTATTGTTTTCAAACTTATTTTTTTCACTTTTTTTTTTACACTTTTTCTCAAGTCCCACTAGGGGACTTGAAGGTCCAGCTGTCAGTTAATTTTTTTCTAATACATTGCACTACCTACGTAGTGCAATGTATTAGATCTGTCAGTTATTCACGGACAGCAAGCCGATTCGGCTTCCGTAATGGCAGAGCAGGAGACCATTGTGTCTCCTGTTGCTATAGCAGCAGTCGCCAGTCCCGATTGCCTATTAGGGGGGGGCGCGCGATCGATTGTTTGAGGGGATGCCCCCTGATTCTAACACTTTAAATGCCGCGGTCGCGATTGATCACGGCACTTAAGGTGTTAAACGGGCGGAATCAAAGTGAACTTTGATTCCGCTCATTGCAGGGAGGTGTCGGCTGCGTGTAACAGCCGTCAACCGCTGTGTATGGAGTGAGCTCAGCCCGTGAGCTCGCTCCATACTTCCCCTTAAGGCCGGATTGACACGAGCGTGTGCGTTTTGCACACAAAAAACGTGGCGTCTTGCGCGCTCAAAAGGCCCATAAAAGCTCCGTGTGTCAGCAGCATATGATGCGTGGATGCGTGATTTTCACGCAGCCATCATTATGACATTCTGTTTGTAGGTTTGTACACAGAAAAGCACGTGGTGCTTTTGTTTTAATTCAGTTTTGACTACTGTAGCGTGCCTCACACGGAAGTGCGTCCGTGTGGTGTGCGCGGTTTTCACGCACCCATTGACTTCAATGTGTGCGTGATGCGCAAAAAACGGGCAAATATAGGACATGTCGTGAGTTTTACGCAGCGGACATATGCTGCGTGAAAATCACTGACAGTCTGAACGGCCCCATTGACTAACATAGGTCCGTGCGACGCTCGTGAAAATCACGCGCGTTGCACGGACGTATTATACGTTCATCTGAATAAGCCCTAACCCTCATCAAAAAAATTAAACCACCAAAATCGCTATTTCTTGGTTACCTAGGGCTCGCAAAAGAAACTCAATGGTGATGGAAATCTAGCTAATGGTTTGTCACCGTTGTGACAGGTTTCCACCGTTTTTGACAATAAATAGGGCAGTCGACAGCGCTATTGATTCCGTCAAAACACTGGAACCTGTTTGCCTTTCCCTTGAGGGGTAAAGCAGATTGAAATCTCCGACGCAACCCCTCACCTGGAAGGGCAACGGTGATGTGAACAGGCCCTTAGAAGACTTACAAATGTAATAATAATTTTATAAATTTTGTTTTCCTGCACAAAGCCAAATTTCCAAGGCTCTAAGGCTGGGTTCACACGAAGTTTTTTGCAGGTGGAAAATCTGCCTCAATATTCAGTTTGGAATTTTGAGGCAAATTTTGCTCTGTCTGCACGCCGATTTTAGCAGTGTTTTTCACCCGCGGGCAATTAGTGGCGCAGGCAAAAAACGCAGTGGAATACGCTTTCTCTGCCTCCCATGGATGTCAATCGGAGGTCAGAGGCGTAAACGCCTGAAGATAGGGCATGTCCCTTCTTTTTCCTGCGAGACTTTTTCAGCTCGCGGGGAAAAAAACGCCTCCACTGCCCCATTGAAATCAATGGGAGGCATTTTCAGACTTTTTTGGCGCGTTTTCCGCGTCAAAAAAATCCATGTGAACCGACCCATAGGTGTCAGAATGGTGGAAACCCCATAAATTACCCTAGCTTAAAAACTACACCCTTAAGTTATTTATTAAAGGGGTGTTGTAATTATTTTGACCCCATAGTTTTTTTGTAAGAATTCATGCAAAACAGGTGTAAAAAAATATAATTTACATTTTTATCACAAATGTGTGATTTTAAAGACCGATTCCTTTGTAAAGCGAACATGAGAATTAAGAAAAACACCTCAAAATCTATCACCCTCTTTCTCCTGCGTTCAAAAACACCCCCATTGTGGCCCTAATGCGCTGCCTGAACACACGTTTGGGCCTAAAATGGAGCGAGCACTCTGATTTTAGGTCACAATTGATGGGGTTCCAGGCCCTATTCTATGCATGTAAAAGCATTGAACTGAAGGAACGATAGAAACCCCCAAGAAATGACCCATTCCTTAACCCCTTAAGGACGCAGCCTTGTTTTTGCCTTAAAGAGGCTCTGTCACCAGATTTTCAAACCCCTATCTCCTATTGCAGCAGATCGGCGCTGCAATGTAGATAACAGGAACGTGTTTTGTTTTTTTTCATAAACGAGCATTTTTGGTCAAGTTATGACCATTTTTATATTTATGCAAATGAGCCTTTCTTAAGTACAACTGGGCGTGTATTGTGTGTGTACATCTGGGCGTTTTTACTTGTTTTACTAGCTGGGTGTTGTGAATAGTAGTGTATGATGCTGACGAATCAGCATCATCACTTCTCTTCGTGGTAACACCCAGCTTCTGGCAGTTCACAGACACACAGCGTGTCCTCGCTCATCCGACGCGATGAAGTTCCTGTGGGAGGAAGTGAGTGACGTCACAGCGTGATCTCGCGAGGACACGCTGTGTGTCTGTGAACTGCCAGAAGCTGGGTGGTAACGAAGAGAAGTGGATGATGCTTATTGGTCACTGATTCGTCAGCATCATACACTTCCATTCACAACGCCCAGCTAGTAAAACAAGTAAAAACGCCCAGATGTTACAAACACAATACACACCCAGTTGTACTTTAAAAAGCCTCATTTGCATAAATATAAAAATGGTCATAACTTGGCCAAAAATGCTCGTTTTTGAAAAAAACAAAAACGTTACTGTTATCTACATTGCAGCGCCGATCTGCTGCAATAGGAGATAGAGGTTTGAAAATCTGGTGACAGAGCCTCTTTAAAGACGCTCTGTCACCAGATTTTGCAACCCCTATCTGCTATTGCAGCAGATCGGCGTTGCAATGTAGATTACAGTAACGTTTTTATTTTTAAAAAACGAGCATTTTTGGCCAAGTTATGACCATTTTTGTAGTTATGCAAATGAGGCTTGCAAAAGTCCAAGTGGGTGTGTTTAAAAGTAAAAGTCCAAGTAGGCGTGTATTATGTGCGTACGTCGGGGCGTTTTTACTACTTTTACTAGCTGGGCGTTCTGACGAGAAGTATCATCCACTTCTCTTCAGAACGCCCAGCTTCTGGCAGTGCAGACAGCGTGTTCTCGAGAGATCACGCTGTGTCGTCACTCACAGGTCCTGCATCGTGTCAGACGAGCGAGGACACATCGGCACCAGAGGCTATAGTTGATTCGGCAGCAGCATCAGCGTTTGCAGGTAAGTAGCTACATCGCCTTACCTGCAAATGCCGATGCTGCTGCAGAATCAACTGTAGCCTCTGGTGCCGATGTGTCCTCGCTCGTCTGACACGATGCAGGACCTGTGAGTGACGTCACAGCGTGATCTCTCGAGAACACGCTGTCTGCACTGCCAGAAGCTGGGCGTTCTGAAGAGAAGTGGATGATACTTCTCGTCAGAACGCCCAGCTAGTAAAAGTAGTAAAAACGCCCCGACGTACGCACATAATACACGCCTACTTGGACTTTTACTTTAAAACACACCCACTTGGACTTTTGCAAGCCTCCTTTGCATAACTACAAAAATGGTCATAACTTGGCCAAAAATGCTCGTTTTTTAAAAATAAAAACATTACTGTAATCTACATTGCAGCGCCGATCTGCTGCAATAGCAGATAGGGGTTGCAAAATCTGGTGACAGAGCCTCTTTAAGGCTCAGAGCCCATTTTTCAAATCTGACATATTTCACTTTATGTGGTAATAACGTCGGAATGCTTAAACCTATCCAAGCGATTCTGAGATTGTTTTCTCGTGACACATTGGGCTTTATGTTAGTGGTAAAATTTGGACGATATATTCAGTGTTTATTGGTGAAAAATTGCAACATTTAGAGAAAATGTATAAAAAAAATTTGCATTTTTCAGAATTTAAATGCATCTGCTTCTAAAACAGACGGTTATACCACCCAAAATAGTTACTAGTTCACATTTCCCATATGTCTACTTTAGATTGGCATCGTTTTTTGAACATTCTTAGAACATAAGAACATAAACAGCAATTTCAAAATACTTTTTTTTTAAGGTACCTGTTCAGTTCCGAAGTGGCTTATGCGCGGCCTATGTATTAGAAACCCCCATAAATCACCCCATTTTGAAAACTAGACCCCTCAAAGTATTCAAAACAGCATTTAGAAAGTTTATTTAACCCTTCAGGCATTTAACAGAAATGAAAGCAAAGTAGAGGTGAAATTTGCAAATTAAAATTTTCTTGCTGAATTTCAATTGTATTCAATTTTTTTCTGTAACACAGAAGGTTTTACCAGAGAAACACTACTAAATATGTATTGTCCAGATTCTGCAGTATTTAGAAATGTCCCACATGTGGCTCTAGTGTGCTCGTGGACTAAAACACAAGCCCCAGAAGCAAAGAAGGACCTAGTACATTTTGAGGCCTCTTTTTTTATTAGAATATATTTTAGGCAGCATGCCAGGTTTGAAGAGGTGTTGAGGTGCCAAAACAGTAGGAATCCCACAAAAGTGAGCCCATTTCGGAAACTACACCCCTCAAGGAATTAATTTATGGTTGTTGTTACCATTTTTACCCCACAGTTTCTACACAGCACGCTGTGAAATTAAAAAAATGTAATTTTTTTCCAATAAGATGTCATTTTTGATAAAAATTTCTTGTTTTTACAGGGAACAAAATACCCCATTTTGTTGCCCAATTTCTTCTGAGTGCAGCAATACCCCATTTGTGGCGATAAACTGAAGTTTGAGCCCATGGGAGGCCTCAGAAGGGAAGGAGCGCTGTGTGTTCTTTGGAGTGCAGATTTTGCTGGATTGGTTTTCGGGTGCCATGTCGCATTTGCAAAGCCCCAGAGGTATCAATGCAATGAAAACCCACCAGAAGTGACCCCATTTAGGAAACTACACAACTCAAGGAATTAATTTATTGGTCTTGACCCTTTTGACCCCATAGTTTTTTCACATAACTTATTTGAAATGGGCTGGGAATTCAAACCAAATTTTTTTTTTCCAATAATATGTAGTTTTGGCAGAAAATTTCTTATTTTCACAAGAAAAAAAATACCCCATTTTGTTGCCCAATTTGTCCTGAGTACGGCAATGCCCAATTTATGGTGATAAACTGACGTTTGGGCCCATGGGAGGGCTCAGAAGGAAAGGACCACCATTTGGCCTACTGGGGATTTTCTGGTGCGAAGTCATGTATGCAGAAGACCCTGAGGTACCAGTACAGTTGAAACCCCCAAGAAGTGACCCCGTTTTAAAAACTATACCCCTTAAGGCATTCATCTAGAGGTGTAGTGAGCATTTTTACCGGAGACATACACCCCATAAACTGCAATGTGGGTTCTCACGAGTATGGCAATACCCTCAATGTGGCTGTTATCAGCTGCCTGGGCACACGGCAGGGATCAGAAGGGAAAGATGAGGGGGATAAGCTGTGCGGAGTGCATCAGGGTAAGTAAAACTGGGGTAGATTAAAAATCAAGGGATGTATGATACATTTTGAAGCACTCTTTCATACGGAGTCTTAGTTTTTCGGGACACGTGTCACATGGATATATTTTGTCCTCCCTTATCCCCCTCTTATAGCAGACTTTGTACCTCTTTTGACCTTTTACCTTCTTGCCAGTGTGGGGAACTTCTCCCCGAAAAGGTTTCCTGGTACAATGCGTGTGGCCCCGCTTCCAGAAGTACTGGGTGCCCCCCCTTCTTGGTCCGTAAAAATTAGTTTCTTGATAACCACCTCTTGAAATTCCAGGAAAGTTCCCCTCTGGCCTGTACATCGACGTAGCACGTACGCATTGTACAATGCCATCTGTGTGATGTGCACGGCCAGCTTCTTATAACACACCGCATGGCGCTGTAGTGCTTCAGGAATTGATCCGACAAGTCCACCCCTCCCGTGTACTTATTGTAGTCCAGGATGCAGTCTGGTCTGGGGGTGTCTGTACTGGTACCTCGTACAGGTACATTGGTACTGGTGTGGCATCTCTCTGGTCTTGTACGTGACACACAATATGTTTCTGCTGGATTGTGCCCTGCTCTCACCCCTTCTGAGTGTTTGCCCAAGCAGAGTCTTAGGGAGGCCTCTCAGATTTCTTCTAGCAGTGCCGCATGCCTTCTGGAAGCGAGGCAGTTGAAGAGTGGGACGCTGGTATAAAAAGGTAGAGGTGGTAACCCTGGTCCAGCAGTGGGTGCACCAAATCCCACACAATTTTTGCATTAACTCCCAGTAAGGTGGGCATTCTGGGGGCTGAGCACTGGTGTCCTTCCCTTCATATATCCTAAATTTGTAGGTATACCCTGATGCACTCTCGTACAGCTTATACATCTTCACGCCATACCTTGCCCTCCTACCCGGCAGGTACTGGCAGAATTGAAGCCTCCCTTTAAAATGTACCAAGGACTCATCAATAGAAATACAATTCTCGGGGGTGAATGCTTGGGAAAACCGGGCACTGAAACGGTCTAATAGGGGTCTCCGTTTATACAAACTGTCAAAACTGGGGTCATCTTGGAGTAGGCAATGCTCATTAGGAGAAGCGAAGTATTGCCTCATTTGTATTTTTTTGGGGGTTCCATTACAGTTCTGAAGTTGCTTTGAGGGGCCTATATATTAGACACCAATATCAAACACCCCATTCTAGAAACTAGATCCCTCAAAGTATTCACAACAGCATTTAAAAAGTTTATGAACTCTTTAGGTGTTTCACAGGAATTTAGAGCAAAGTAGAGGTGAAATTTACATATTTATTTGTGTCAGAAAATCATTTTTATACAATTTTTTTCTATAACACAAAAGGTTTTATCAGTGAAACGCAACTCTATACTTATTGCCCAGATTCTGCAGTTTTGAGAAATATCCCACATGTGGCCCTAGTGCGGTAATGGACTGAAGCACAGGCCTCAGAAGCAAAGGAGCACCTAGAGGATTTTGAGGCCTCTTTTTTATTAGGCACCATGTCCGGTTTGAAGAGGTCTTGTGGTGCCAAAACAGTGGAAACCCCCCAAAAGTGACCCTAATTCGGAAACTAGACCCCTTGAGGAATCCATTGTAGTTTTCTTGGGGTGCATGCGGCTTTTTGATCAGTTTTTATTCTATTTTTAGGTGGCGTGGTGACTAAAAAAACAGCAATTCTACTATTGTTTTTGTATACTTTTTTTTTTACAGCGTTCACCGTGCGCTATAAATGACATATTCACTTTATTCTGCGGGTCGATACGATTACGGCGATACAAGATGTTTATAGTTCTTTTATGTCTTATGGCGTTTGCACAATAAAATACGTTTTGTAAAAAAATCATTCACTTTTTGTGTTACCTTATTCTAAGAGACAGAACTTTTTTATTTTTCCATCAATAAAGCCATACGAGGGGTTATTTTTTGCGTAACGAACTGTAGTTTCAATCATTACCATTTTTCGGTACAGGCGACTTTTTAATCTCTTTTTATTCCATCTTTTGGGAGGTGAAGTGACCAAACAATTGCGATTGTGGTACGGTTCATTATTTTTTTCTTTTACGGCGTTCACCGTGCGGGATAAATAACAAAATTAATTTTGTAGTTCAGGCCGTTACGGACGCGGCGATACCAATTATGTATAGTTTATTTGTTTATATTAATAATAAAGGACTGATAAGGGAAAAAGGGGGATTTTTACTTTTAAAATATATTTTCTTATATTTACACCTTTATTTAACTTTATTACTTTGTCCCACTAGGGGACTTGAGGGCAGGAGGCCCTGATCGCTATTCTAATACACTGCACTACATGCGTAGTACAGTGTATTAGAGCTGTCAGCTACTCACTGACAGCAAGCATAGTTGGTCCTGACTTTGTCAGGATCCACTAGGCTTCCATCGATGGCATAGCCGGACGCCGTTGTTTGGTGTCCGGTTGCCATAGTCGCCAATGCCGGCCGCTATCGTGTAGCAGGCTGGTGATTGTAGCTTAACCCCTAAAAAGTAGCGATCCCTAGCGGTTTTAAGGGGTTAATCAGCGGGGACACAGCGATCGGTCCCCGCTGTAGGAGCTGCGGCAGTTGCTGTACGAGACAGCAGCTGTCACAGCTCCTGTAGGTGTCGGCCGTTACTCCCGAGACGTACTATTAGGTCATGGAGCGCGAACGATACAGCTACCATGACCTAATAGTACGTCCAGGAGCGGGAAGGGGTTAAGCTATTCAGGGGCTGACCACTGATGGGAATTTTTTAATTTATTGGGATGTCATTGCTCCGGACCAAAGTAGTGCCAGGAGGTTATGGCCCACTTCTTTTTTTATATTCTACATTTTTTTTAACTTTTACTTTCAAAAGTTATTTATTTAGGGGTATAATGAGAATTTTTTGTTTCATTTGGTTATTTTTTTAAATGTCAATTGGGACAAAATGTGAAGTTACAAAACTGTTGGAAATAAAATAAAATTTATAAAGCTAAAACAGAAAGAAAAGGGATTTAGTTAAAATCAACAGAGGTGTGGTGAGTTTGAAAGCCCTCTCCAATGCAGAGGCCCGGTTTAGAGGGGCAGGTTTCACGGAGGTGAGTGGTGTATTTTCAAATGCCCCTCTTCGAGCACACTCGACACCTTTTTTTGGGGGCTTCCTTTTTTTTCTGTGGCCGGGAAGTATGCCAGGGAAATGCTGCCCATGGACAATTCTTGTGCCCCCTATTCCAGAAGCTCTGCTGCTTCCACTGCCACCCTCTCCTTCCTAGTCTCCAAATATCAGGGTCTTAAATTTATCTTGAGATTTAAGAAAAGTCCCCCCATGGAACGTACTTTTATAGAGAACAAAAGAATTGTATAGAGCCAATTTAGTCAGGTACACTGCCAATTTTTTTTTTATACCAGATCCTCGATTTTCTGAGGGCATTATAGGGCTGAAGAACCTGGTCTGGAAGATCCACCCCTCCCATGAACGGACTATAGTCCTGGATACACACAGGTTGGGGGTCTGCTCTGTGGTTCCTCAAACTGGGACTGGGCTGGATCGGTCTGCGTGAAGAATGGTCAATACAAGGAAAACACGCTTGTCCTTGTATATGACCAGCAGCAAATTGTCGCTGCAAACAGCCTTGCTTTACCCTCTAAGCACTGTCTCATCAACAAAGGCATTCGGGAGACCCATTTGGTTTCTCCTAATTGTGCCGCATGACGCAGTTCCTCTAGCAGCAAGGCACCTCAAAAGGGGGGTACTATTATAAAAATAGTCTATATAAAGATTGTATCCCTGGTCCATTAAGGGGTACAGCAAATCCCATACTATTCTCCCACTTATTCCTAGGACAGAGGAACAGTCTGGGGCTCTATTGTAGAATCTTTTTCCTCGTAGATTCTGAATTTGAACGTGTATACCGATACAGATTCACACACTTTGTACAGCTTCACGCCATACCTAGCCCTTTCGTTTGGCAGGTACTGGCGGAAGTATAGCCTGCCTTTGAGATGTACCAGGGATTCGTCCACTGCTATACATTTTTGTGGGTTGTAAAGGTCACTGAATTTATTGTTATAGTCGTACACCACTGGCCTAATTTTAAATATTCTGTCCGAATTTGTGTCATTGGTGGGTGGGTATTGCTCATTAATTAGTGTAATGCAGGAACCTTAGCAGGATCTCAAAACAAGCACTAGGCATGGTACGGCGGTAAAATGGGCAATGATGTAGCATATCAATAGGAGCGAATAGTGGTCTTTTTTGTAATGCCCATGTTGAGTAGGAGGCTCTAAAATTTTGGCATTTCATCTGCACTAGTAGGGGACCATTTTTGGGGCCTCGTATAATAACTGCTAGGATTGTGGGCAATCAATTGCGCCACATAAATATTTGTCTCCACTACCATTTAAAAAGAAACAAAAAAAAAAAAAATCTATTTCTTTAAATCCGGTTGTGTCCACATTGGTGCCTGGGGTGGCAGTAAATTCAGGCACCTGGGGCATATAATTGTCAGGGCAATCCACACAGGGGCATCTGAACTGGGTTGTGCTTGCACACTAGACCTAGAACGCCTAAGGGGGGGGGTTTCATCATTAGAAGGGTCACTTGAGGAGGACTACATCAAAAATGTCACCTCATCTCCACTGTCAGTCTGACTCTGCACAGAATAAGGCGTACGCCTTTTCAGCAGTCATCCGCTTTGTCATTTTATAAAACGTAGATTTTAATTTTATAGAGCGCTAACTCCCTAAACCTCTAACCCGAACTCTATTTTCAGCTGGCACCGACCCCACCTAACGTTAGGGTGTACATGGTTTAACAAGCTAATCAAATAGTATCCCTAACTAATTTACTATCCCTGTAGCTAACTAAGACTTTAATATCTTTTTTACAAGAACAGAAAAAGAACACAGAGAATCCCACCAAAGGGGTTTCACACACAGGTCTGGCTGACTGGATGGTTCCAGTGAGGTCTGTCACTAGGCAGTGACAGAGGACACTGATGGGGCTCTGACTTAGCCCAGTGGGGTGCTGATGGGGCACATTGGGGTCTTGATGGGGCTAAGGGGGCTGCTGGTCAGTCACAGGGAGGGACTGAATTTTATAAAAATTCTTCTCTCTAATAACAATCCGGGACTCTGATCTCCTCTCAACAACAACAGAGAAGATCATCAGAGCCGGAGACTTAGGCAAAACCGTGACTGCCTGTGTCACTGAACTGTGATTGGTCTGTCAGGACAGACAGACCAATCACAGCGATCGCCGACACGGGACCACTGTGATTGGTCCCGTCGGCTTGCTATGTTGTCCCGGACAGCAGTTTGCATTGAACAGTGTTGCGGCACGGTGATAGTTTAAATGCATCACGTACATGTATGTGGGAATGCGAGAACAGGCCGCATTCCCCCAAGTACTTGTACGTGAAAATGCAGGAAGGGGTTAAAAACAGTCCTCATGCACACTATATTAGTACTAGACGCGCTTCAAAGCATGACATCCGCTTCTTCCTCAGTAATAGCAGCAGAAGAGAGCCATAACTTTATTTTTCCATCGATTAAGCGATGAGGGCTTACTTTTATGCGGGGCCAGCTATAGTTTCTATCGGTACCATTTTTGAGTACATGACACTCGAAGTGACAAACAAACAGCGATTCTGGTCGGTTTTAACATTTTACGGCGTTCACTGTGCGGACGAAAAAATTATATATTGTAATAGTTTAGACGCAGTGATACCAGATATTTTTTTGTTTTTTACATTGTGCCAGGGAGGAAATGGAAACAGTTTTAAATAAAACTATTATACTGTCATTTATTTTACTTATCACCCTAGGGGACTTGAACTGGTGGTCGTTGGATCGCTGGCACTATGTACTGCAACACTAATGTATTGCAGCATATCGTTATACTGACACTCTCCTATGCGCTTCATAGGAGTACAAAGATTGCAGACCTGGGGGCACTTATGCCTCCAGGTGGCCATGCCAACCATCGGCACCACGCGATCGCGTCGGGGGGGAAGCAATTTAACAGGGGGTTGCCCCGTTTCTGACCACTTAAACGCCACGGTCGCTATTGACCGTAACATTTAACGGGTTAAAATGACACTGAAGTGTCGACTGTAAGATACAGCCGACACGCTCCATTCTCCCCACCCAATGTGCACCGTAAGTACACGGCAGATGTCCGGAAGGGGTTGAGTAAATGACAAAGTTGACAAATATACTAATATAAAAGTATACCTGATAAGTTGTTTAAAAAGTTACTGTCCATTTAAAGTTGAATGAAGTATGAAACTCTAGAGCAGTCATTTATGCAGAGACCTGACTTTGAGGGGCAGGTCTCACAATGGCAAGTGGCGCCTTTCCTAATTACGCCTCCTTGTCGCTTTGGGGGGCGGGGGAATAAATCCAGAGGCTTCCTCTTCCAGCTCCCCAAAGGGAGTTTAGGATTTTTTTTTTCTTAGTGGTCAATACAACGACCTCACGCTTGTCTGTACATTGGACGAGCAGCATTTTTTTTGACATCTTTTTCCTCAACTCTGCTACGTTGTACTTTAAGGCCCCCTGAATATTTAGTGTATTTGCTGCAGATTTTACGTCCGGATTAGCGGACAGAAAGTCTGCACCGTATTAGAGTAGAAGCAAAGTGGATGATATGTTAAAAGACTCATCCACACGTTGGTGAAAATTTCAGCGCAGAAATTGAATTGTGGTGCAGATTTTTGAAACCGAGGCATGTCAATATATGCTGTGGAATGGTTGCACATTTGTTTCCCCATTGGCGTGTTCTCACCAGAACCACCATATCTTGCAAGATCACTCTGTACCCCGCCGCTCTGAAGCTGCCTAGCGCTGATTGGTGAGTGTCAGGGAAGATGGCTCCACCTCAGGAGAATGAGGGTAGTTCCCGCCTCACTGGCTAACTACAGCAAATTAGCATATAGGGAGCCAACACAACAGTGGCCATATGGAATGGGGAAGGGGTTCCAGGAGAGAAAAAAAACTGCACTGCAATCAGGGGGACAGTGCTATATAGGTCAGTTACCCAGTTCAAGCTGCTGACATCTCTTTAACATGGATTGATTTAACCCCTTCCCGCCGCAGCAATTTTTCAGATTTTCACTTGTTTTTTCCTCCCCACCTTCCAAAACCTATGACTTTTTTTTTTCCTGTCGCTATAGCCGTATGAGGGCTTATTTTTTTGCTGGACGAGCTGTAGATTTTCACTGCACCATTTATTGTACCATATAATGTACTGGGAAACTAGAAAAAAATGTAGGGTTGGAATGGGAAAAAAAACAACGATTCCTCCAGTTTGTTTTTTTTCGTATTTATGACTGTGTTCACCGTGCTGTAAAAACGATATGTTTAACTTTATTCTGCTTGTCAATACAATTAGGGTATACAAAATTTCTATATTTTTTTTTTTTTATGTTTTACTAGATTTACAAGGAAAAAAACTGATTGACAAAACTAAAATTTGTTTTGGGTTACCATATTTTTAGAGAAATTACTTTTTTATTTGTCCGTTGTTTCAGCGGTGAGGACTTATTTTATGCGGGGCGAGCCGTAGTTTCTATTGGTAAAATTTTGGAGTACATGTGACCTTTTGATCACTTTGTTCAATTTTTTTGTAGGAGATGAAATTACCAAAAAACAGCCATTTTGGCATTTCATAATTTTTTTTTTTACGGCGTAAACGGTGCGGGTTAAATAATGTTATATTGTAATAGTTCGGATGTAAAGAAAATCTTGCAGCACTCCGATAGCAAATATGAAAAAATGTGGTTTATTTAGCCAACATCAAACAGTGCGTAAATATAAAAAAAATATTTTTTTTTAACTGTATTTAACTTCCCCCTAGGCCACTTGAACCAGCGATCGTTGGATCGCTAGCATGATATACTGCAATACTAATGTATTGCAGTAGGTCTTTATACTGACAGCCTCCTATGAAGCTCTGCGGCGGCAGGGCTTCGTAGTGCAAAGGTGATAGACATGGGGGGCCCCCAGGCTGCAATGCCAACCGTTGGCAACCCACAATTGCATCGTGGGGAAAGGGACGTCTCAGGGAACCGCCTCCACGTTACTAATGGCTTAGGCTCCATGCACACGACTGTGCACGTAATTACGGACAGCCGGCTGTTTTTACAGGCCATGCTCCCATTATAAAGTACAGGAGCACAATCCGTAAAATAAGAAAATAGGACATGTCCTATTTTTTTTAGGCCGGTTTCTACGGCACGGACACCCTCCCGTAGACATACAGTGTTCGTCGGCCATAGAAATTAATGGGCCCATAATTCCAGGCGATTTTACGGTTGTGTGCATGGGCCTTAGATACCGTTGTTTCTTTTGAAGGTGGCATCTAAGGGGGTTAGACTAGCAGGATCCCGCTCGTTAAAATGAAGCGTCGCCTGGTACAAAGAACTGACACACTTGTTCTATGGCTATATAAACATTTTTGGGGTTTCTTGTTTTTTAAAGTTGAACATGCTGTCCGATCTTATGTTATAGAGCAATTACTATCTATATCTCGCTCGCTCTCATTATATATATATATATATATATATATATATATGGGTGTTGAATAGAAGTGTTTGTCAGCATCATACACTTCTATTCACAACGCCCAGCTAGTAAAACAAGTAAACACGCCCAGATGTTACAAACACAATACACGCCCAGTTGGAAATAAGAGAAAACAAGCCCAGTTGTCCATTAGAAAGGCTCATTTGCATAAATATAAAATTGCTTATAACTTGGCCAAAAATGATAGTTTTAAAAAAAAGAAAAAACGTTACTGTTATCTACATTGCAGCGCCGATCACATGCAATAGGAGATAGGGATTTGATAATCTGGTGACAGAGCCTCTTTAAGTTGATGTGTCATTTATCTTGGTCCTTCTTCCCCTGATATGGTTCCCCTATGGCAGGCTACATTTCCCATGCTGCTTCTGGCTTTGCAGAGGCAAAGGGGCGGAGTCTCATTATACGGCACTTGCTCTGTATTTACTCCTAAGTGCAGCAAGTGATAGAACTTCTGTCCCAGAACTCACACTGCAGAGACTGTGTATTCCTATTCAGCTCCAGTCTGTATCCTCTGCCTCCTGTTAGTAATAGATTTCTCAATGTCCATCCTTACAAGCAGGAGACAGTGAGGAGATGCATCTCAAATACACTGGACTCTGCACACACTGATAGTATAGACAGTTAAGACGGTTTTACACTGGGCGATTATCGGGCAGACGAGCGCTGTGTAAACAGGGGAGCGACCAGCAGATGAACGAGCAATCGCTCGATCTGCTGGTCATATCGTTTTAAAAACGTAAAATATTATCGTTGTTGGCAGAACACCTCCGTGTAAACAGGGAGACGCGCTGCCGACATGATAATAATGTATGTGGACGAGCGATAGGAGTAAAGACTGCTCGCCCCCATCCATAGCACCGTGACAGGAGCAAACGAGCCCCGATCAACGATGTCTCGTTGATTGGAACTCGCTGCAACGGCCGAGTGTCAGCCGGTGCAAAAGGCCCTTTAGTGTAAGTGCAGGGAGGTTTATAACTCTGCAGCTAATCATTGCGTGGACTCACCTATTAGGTCACTGCACTCCTGCTCCCTTAGATATGTGAGAAATTCGCTCTTCAGCAGAACTATTTGGGTGGGGAAATACATGGAAAGGAGGGAGGAACTGGGTGCCCCCACCCAGTTCCTCCCTCCTTTCCATGTATTTCCTCCCGGTGGGAGGTGTCTCAGTACTGGAGGGATTTGATTGGTGATTATGTGATCCTATAGCACCCACAGACACTCATGAGAAATGACGTACTGTCTACACATGAGAGCATGGACTATTTTGGTGGTTAGTCACAGTTCACATGACAGGTGCCCATAACGAAACGGTTCAAAATACATGGATGCAACGGAGCTGGGAAGAAACAATGGACACTGCTAGAATAATGCTGGCGAGTTAGCATTATATGTTAAAAAAAAAATATATATATACAAAATTTGCTGGATTGCGTCTTTAAGAAAATAATCTGTAAAATGCAATCCCCAATGCTGTTCTTTTAGACACGATAATCTTTTCATATATAAAAACACATATTAGCGGTAAGCAACAAAGACTTCTACAGTTCACTTACCATTTCTCTGGCAACGTCAAAAGCCTCCTGCAATCCATACAATCGTCCACAAACAAAGTAGACACCGTTGGCCCAAAGGACACATGCCTCGTGCATCCAGAATTCATTGCTGTCAAGAGGTAGCTGGGGGATCTGAAATCCTTGGTCAGGGACTCCATCTGCATTGACTGACCCACTAGAGTCTAAAGAGACCAGTTCACAAGGATCAGTGGTCTTCCTACGGGAAGGTACAGCATGTCTTGAAGAAGCACAGTCTCCTGAACGACTTCGGCGTTTGTAACGAGGGTGTGCAGACAAACTGCGTTGTTCCCTGGCTTGCTGCGGTTCCTCCTCCTCTTCATCAGAGTCACTCTTAGAACCATCCAATGTGTCTTTATGTCGAACCTTAACTTTTTGGGGGGTTTCTGATGACTTTTTGGGTGGGGGGTTTTTGGACAGAGTAGATGCATATTCCGGTGTATAAAAAGGACCAAATAGGTCACCAAGATTCTTGTAGTTTGCCCATTTTCCACAGAAACAGCAGACAAGGTGTCCGACTGACGCAGATTCGGTCACAGCTGGCCCCTGTACCATAAAGCTTGATACTGGAAGAGCTTTACTCTCAGAAGGTTGCGGAGATGTGGATCTTTGATCTTTTCGTACAGAAGTTACCTTTTTCCATCTCTGTTCTTCCTCTTCAGCATTGATAATGACACAAGACAAGCCTAACTCTTCCTTGTTTTCCACATGGATATAAGGGAAAAAGGATTTGGTTTTTGTCTCAGTTTTATCAAGTGTTTGACTTGCATACTTTAATTTGATCTCTGGTTCTATGGGAGCCACTATAGGAGCCGCTGGCTTACCCCTCCTCCTAGTAGTTCCAGGTTGCTTCCTTCTTTCCCTTCGCCTTCTTTTTGGTTTAGGCTCCGATACCTGCTCAGATATAGAGAGTGTTTGTTGGGTAGGAGGAAGAGGTGCCAGGACTGGTGCAATAAGAGACTGCAGCTCCCGCTGGTCTTGCACTAGCTGCTTAGCATTCTGCTGCTCTTGAAGCTGCTGTTGCTTTTTCTGCTTGTTGACGCTACCAATTGGACGACCTTTCTTTTTTCCAGAGGGAAAGTATCCTTTTGGAGGTGAAATAGTTTGCTCAGGGGTAACTGTACACTGTGCATTAACTACCTTCTCCTGATCAGGCACCTCACAAGGTTGAAGCTGTGGCAAAGAGCATTTCTCTTCCAAAGCTGGAGAGTTTTCCTTCGTTTCCAAATAATGATTTGATTCTTGCTGTATTAAAGGTCCAGTTTGTTGGAGGTCTTTGGTTTCCATAAATTGATCATCAATTTCCTTTTTAATCTGTTTGTCATCATTAACAGGCCAAGCTTCAAAAGACTTTAGTGAAAGGCTTTGAATTTTTATATCCTCATTGCTAGAAATATCTAACACGGCATTCACTGGTCTGTCAGCTGTCTCTGGCATGGAACAACTACCCACCTCAGAACCCCTGCCCTTGAGAGATAATATATCATCAAGTGTCACAGGCTCAGCAACACTCACTGAGCTACTTGGAGCTGTAGTCCGCCGAACATTAGGAGATGTAATTTTCTGCACTATGGCTTCCAACTTAAGACCCCTTCCTTTGCGGGGCGGGAGAATTTTTGTCTTTGTTGGACTTGAAAGAGTCACAGCTGTGGGACTCTTCTGCTCAGGACCAGATTTGGGTTGCTCTTCGGTCATAGATAAAAATTCATTTTCATTACCCCTTGGTGACCGAATATGTGATGTGAGTGTTCGGTCAGCACCTTCTTTTGAATTGGCAATAACAGGACGTGCTTTGTCATCAGACAATTGCCTCTTGCTTGGAATAGGTGAAATGAAAGAACGTACTTTCCTTCTCATAATTAAGGGGTTATGGTGCGATACATCCTCAGGTCCTGAAGGACGATGAGCATTAAACACTGGTTTAGAAAATTCAGGTGCTTCACCTGGCCTTGAACTATGCGTTTCTGAATCCCTAATTGGACTAAATGGCTTTTGATTCGCACTAGCTGGAGATCCAGCTTTCTTTATAGGAGAAGATTGTCGTCCCAGGTGCCAACTTGTCGAGTCTCCTGGAGGAGTTTTTTGACTATTTCGTTTGAATTCCCCAACTGTTAAATTAGAAGTATTTTCACTCATACGTATCTGGCGGCTAAAGTCTATGCTGCTTGGTTCATGAAATGAACCTGGCTGGCTATATGCTAACCCTTCATTTTCACTCCTACCAGGACTCCGAACATGAAAAGACTCCTGTCTTGGGCTTTTTCTTTGCAAGTCCTGATGATGCTGTGATGCTGAAAGTATAGCTTGAGCAGAACTCCCCAACCATTCTTTGTATTCCTCCTGCTGGTACATCGGTCTCTTGTAATGTAAAGGAGATGTAAAGGATGGATGAGGCTCACCATAAGAACTTGATCTGGAGTTAGTATGGTAACCAAGGGCAGAGTTATCAGCATTCTGAAAGAAAGCAGAGTACAAAGCCTCTCTACTTGCTCGCTCTGAAAGACTCATTGTTGGAGTCATGTGATGAATCTCTGATGTGCCACGACTTCTCCCTGGAGACAATTTTAACTTATCACTAAGATCCTGAGGGGATCTCCCACGAGATCCTACTCTCCCAGCTCCTCTCTTAGGATTAGATGAACGGCCATGTGAGCTATAGTCTTGGTTGGAATCAAATGTCATGGATCGTGGACTTGCATTTCCTCTGGGGAACTCTTTGGAGCTGTAAGGGATACATTGCTCTCCTGTTCGTTTTCTGAGCATCTTTGAGGACTCCATATCTTCTCCCTTAGTAACGCCACTTTGGCTATTTGACTTCTCCAAAGACAACATTCCACTAGGCAAAATAACAGATTGTCCAGCTCTGCCATCCTGTGATCTGTCTTGACTAGATGCAACATGATGAGAGCTAGCTGGATCACGCACAAGTTGCCTAAGTGGGGAGATGTCACAAATAACAGACCTTCTTTCCGAAGGGCCACCACTGGGTTCATGGCCGGATGCTTGAGGTTCTCCTTCAAACTTTCGGGGAGTAGGATAATCTGCCAAATTGATTTGTTTTATTTCTGATGTGGGTTTCCTTTCCCACTGTCCCCAATGTAAGGATTCTAAATGAGGTGCTAAAGTCTTTCCAAGCATGCTGCGATTAGGTTGGTCATTGGCCTGGCTCATGAGAACATTGGGCCTCATTGGTACATCGGGACTTTCAATAACTCGAGGTTGCTCTTGTGCATTTCTTACATATCTTCTTTCTTGCTGATGGTGCCCTTGAAGAACTTCCTGCAAAATGCTTGGACACTTATCATTTCTACCCGTTTTCCGGTCACTCTGCCCACCAAAAGTTCCTGTATCTGAGTTTTTAGGCTGTTGGGGTAGACTGGAAGTATTTCGAGAATTAGATGGTGCTTCCTTAATTCCAAATCCAGCTCCAACAGGAGATTTATCAGTTTCAATTAAGGGTACATTACTTATTGTTGTAGACACCGCATCAACCATATTGGGTTCTCCATTCTGAGCATTTTGACAAGTCTTGGTATCTTCCTCTTTTGTGGTTTCAGGCAACTCAGGCTCTGGTGTTGGATCATCATCATCATCATCATTTGTAATCACTGTTAGAGCTTCATCAACTAATTTCTCTGATCGATTTGCAACAGTTTCTGTTGAAACAATAACCCCAACTGGCTTTTCACTTGGCTTGGAAATTTCCTGAAAGGTCTCTGCTGGCTCTGGCACTGTATCATGATCTTGAACTGCAGACTTTCCTGAAGGTTCATTCTGCCAAGAATGGACAGGTGACGCCGTTTTTTCTGAAGGAGCTCCCTTATAACCTACTTCTGAGCTGGTGCTCTGGCCACTTAACTGTCTTACCCTTTCACCTGGATCACCTATACTACTTGAACAGCTGCCATCTAATGACTCTGCCACTGGCGATTTTAGTTGCTCTTCAGCTTGGGATGAAGTTTCAGAATTGGCACAGCTGTCAGTTTTCCGAGAAGTCCGTTTACCACTCTTTTTGTGAGGCGCTAATGCATCAGAAAGCAACATATGCTGAACTGTATTAGGTAAATTAGCTACCTGGCTGCTGAGTGCACTAAGACTACTCAGACCTGGATCTGTTAAACGCTTTTCATGTGGACCTTCTACACCATAACCTTTAAAACTTGTGATTTGTGTGTTTGGACTTAATTGCGGCATCATTGGCAATATACGGGTTCTGGATTGAAGTGTTACATTTCCTTGACCACACTGAATGTTTTCACCACTGGTCATCAGAGGCGATGGTGTGGAGCTACAACTTGGAGACTGTACTACAGAAGCAGCTGGAGAAGGATTGGAGATGGGGCTAAAGTTCTGCTGGAACTGCATAGGTGATCGTACAGGAACTTCAGATTGATTGTATTGTCCAGTCTGATTTTGAGATGGTAATTTAGAAGAGTTTGTGTACTGCATTAAATGAGAAGGGCTCTGCAGCTGTCCCTGACTCCCTCCTTGTGGCATCTTAGCCGCCTCAAAGTTTTTTAAGTGCTGACTGGCATAACTACTAAAGCCTTGTTGAGTCCCATAGGAGGATCCGGACATATGACTCTCATATGGAGAGCCAGTACCTCCAGGGCTGTAGCTTTCATAGTTTGTTCCTGATTGTCCAAATCTCTGAGGATAGGAACTAGATGACGACCCCGGTGGGGACTGATAATGTTGACTGAACTGCCCCATTCGAAGAGGATATGCAGAAGGAGAGTTAAGATTTGCAGAACGTTGAATCTGCTGTAGATGTGAAGTTCCCGAGGATACAGGTGAACTACCAGATTGAGAAATGGGCTGATGTGACTGATAGAGTTGATTTCTAAGCTGCTGGCTAGGAACAAGAGATGAATACTGGCTGCCACCGGGAGAGAAAGACCCAGGAAAATCCTGTGAGTATTGAGAAAGACTAGCTGATGAAGAAAGCTGCCCCGCAAATTGGCTGTGGTGACTCTCTCTCCCATAGGAACTGCTGAAGCCTGTGCTGCTAGTACTGCTAGTCCCTTGGGGTGGACCATAAATTTGCACTGGTCCAGATAGTCGACGCTGTGGTGTCTGCCCCCCTGGGGTGCCTGCTTCTTTGTTGCCTAGGTAATAGAAATCACCTGATTCTTTGCGGTAAGTTTGGTAATTTTGCACATTAGAATTTTCTCCTGGAGATATAGCAGTCGGAGTAGCTGCCCCGCCTCTACGTCCTCCATAGCTGCCTTGGAATATTTGAGTCTGTTGTCGGGGGCTGTACTCTTCTAGCCTCGAGGATCCATGAGTTTCTGGTGGATATGTTGGTGGGTTTCCGTGGTAGTTACTCTGTTCTCGGAAGGACTGCATGGTGCCAAGCTCTTCCTTCCTACAATACAAATAAGAGATAAAAATACATTTTATAACCATCATTGCCAAAAAAGTACATGAGATTCGGTTAATTATTTCAGATTAAGGTTACCAAACACAAAAAATATATATATTTTCAAACATCAATTGTTCAATATCCCACACCTGCACTTCAGTTCTTAATACTTTGCATCTGGGATTCCACATGACTTTTATATGTTAGTCTTCTAGTCCTAAAGGGCAAATCTGCTTAGTTACAGCTAATGTGTCATGGTAAAGGTCTTCTTTAAAGGAACACACAGGATATACATATGCTCCCACGGTTAGTCAGTCTTGAGGATTTTGCTACATGTTCTTGAAACAAACGAACAGTCTGGTAGAAATCCTGCAGAGAACACAGGGCCTCCGGCACACGGAATCCACCTGTTATCGAACACTTCTAAAGGAAGCCATCAGGACCTGCCGTCACTGAAGCAGTCAGTCCTGATGACCTGAGGGATTTGGGTTTCAGTGCAAAACAAGATACAGCTTCTATGGATCCAGGAAAAGTTGACATTTTTTTTTAATATAAACGAATTCAAAAGTTGCATTAAACGCCATATACATTTTTTTTAATTATTAAATCAATGTGTTACGTGTTTTTAAGCAACTTTCAAACTGACTTGTTAAAAATTTACTTTCTATGATACAGCTTCTATGTATCCAGTATACATAAAAGCCGTATTGTTCTCTCTCAGCCGATTCTGTCAGTTTGGCTGAACTGACGGCTTGGTTAAGAGCGCATTCTGCATGTCTCCGACACATAGGATCCACCTAATATGGATCACATCTAAGTTATAAACTTGCGATCATTAGCTGGATCCTGTAGTCATAAAGGACCCGCTCTCAGCCTAGCAGTTAGTTCAGCTGAACTGACAGACCGCCAATACGTGTGTTCACGGTGGTCATCAAGAGTATTTATGCCACAGGGCTGCCTTTTTACACGGCTGACATAACCCGGCACAGGTGTCCTGTGCCAGCTAGAGCGGGTTTCGGGCTGTCTATAGTAAAGAAAAAAAAATTAAATTTGGTATAGCCGTAAACATTTTAGTGGGAAAAAAAAAATGCTGAGATTTAATTTTTACGGCCTAATTCTAATAAATTCTGCAAAAGACCTGTGGGGTCAAAATGCTAACTATACCACTAGATAGATTCCTTAATGGGTATAGTATCCCAAATGGGGTCACTTTTGAGGGGTTTCCTTTGTTTTGGTACCACAAAACATCTTAAAACCTGATAGGTCGCCTAAAATATAATTTAATAAAATGGCGGCCCCAAAATCCACTAGGTGCTACTTTGCTTCGGAGGCCGGAGCTTCAGTCAATTACCACACTAGGGCCACATGTGGGATATTTCTGAAAATGGCAGAATCTGGGGAATAAATATTGAGTTGCCTTTCACTGCTAAAACCTTTTGTGTTACAGAAAAAAAAAATATTACAATTGAATTCCGGCAACAAATAAAATTACATTTGTAAATGTCACCTCTACTTTGCTTTAATTCCTGTGAAACGTCTAAAGGGTTAAGAAACTTTCTGAATGCTGTTTTGAATACTTTTATGGGTGCAGTTTTTAAAATGGGATGATTTATGGGGGCTTTCTAATATACAACACTCTCAAAACCCCTTCAGAAGTGGTCCCTGAAAAAAATAAATATGCTTTTGAAATTTTCTTGAAAATGTGAGAAATTGCTGCTAAAGTTCTAAGCCTTGTAACGTCCTAGAAAAAGAACAGGACGTTCAAAAAACGATGCCAATCTAAAGTAGACATCTGGGGGATGTAAACTAGTAACTATTATGTGTGGTATTACTGTTTTACACGCAGATACATTTACAAAAATGCTAATTTTTGCAAATTCTCGAAATAAATAAATACTGAATTTAATCTACATTTTTTCACTAACAAAAGACAATGCGTCACAAGAAAACAATCTCAGAATTGCTTGGATAGGTAAAAGCATTCCAAAGTTATTACCACATAAAGCAACACGTCAGATTTGAAAAAAAACAAACAGTCAGCTGTGTCCTGAAGGGGTTAAACTATTCTGCAAAATTGTTATTTACATAGAGTAATGCACTGAAAATTATGGAAGAAGTTCACGATCACTCTTCTTTACAAACAAAACAGTGGGATTGAATGACAACAGGTGCCAGGAAAGTTGGAGAACTAGGGAGGGAGGCATTAGGTACCCACTCAGCAGTTACTAGTGTGTGATAAAGGGGACCTGCATGCAATAGGAAAGCAGCTTGTTGCTTTGCTCTTGCCACACATGAGAAGACTTAAAGGGGCTGACCATGAATACATTTCATTGATATTTTAACTTAGTGTGGCAATCACAATTAATTTTCTAATATAAACTATGGTTTTTTTCTGGCACCGTTCCTTATTTCTTCATTGCGGTCACGTGACTAAACCTACAGTTATTTTTTCATTTCCTCTGACGTTCCGTCTCTTTGCTCAGCCAGCACTTCCGGCTGAGAAGCGGTTCTGGCGTGTCTTCAAGTACGTTTACAGGCAGGGGCCGGGAGAATGTTTCATGAGCACTTCAGAGCTCCGCCTCTAGTCCCACTGCCTGTAAGTAAACGTAGTTGAAGATGCGCCGTGCATATTCTCAGCCGAAAGTACTGTGCTAGCAGAGCAAAGATGCGGAAAGTCGTCTCTCCTTGTACACGCCTCTTCTCTCGTCATCCACGCCCCCTCCTCCCCTCCCGAGGTTCCAGCACTGCCTGTCCACCTAGTCTCTCCTCGAACACGCCCCCTCCTCCTCTCCCGAGGTTCCAGCACTGCCTGGCCGCCTCGTCCCTCCTCGAACACGCCCCCTCCTCCTCTCCCGAGGTTCCAGCACTGCCTGGCCGCCTCGTCTCTCCTCAAACACGCCCCCTCCTCCTCTCCCGAGGTTCCAGCACTGCCTGGCCGCCTCGTCTCTCCTCAAACACGCCCCCTCCTCCTCTCCCGAGGTTCCAGCACTGCCTGGCCGCCTCGTCTCTCCTCGAACACGCCCCCTCCTCCTCTCATGAGGTTCCAGCACTGCCTGGCCGCCTCGTCTCTCCTCGAACACGCCCCCTCCCTTCTCTCTTATCACGCCCCCTCCTACTTTCAGATTACACTTGACTTTTGCCATATTCCCGCCCCTTTCACTTTATGTTATGGACTACTGCCCGCTCTCCCCGATGATATATACAGGGGTTATACACACACACACACCAAATGGGGATTACATAAATACAGGGATGATGGGTGTCGTCATCATCCCTGTATGTAATCCCCACCATCCCTGTATAAATGTAATCCCCACCATCGCTGTATATATGTAATCCCCACCATCCCTGTATATATGTAATCCCCACCATCCCTGTATAAATGTAATCCCCACCATCCCTGTATATATGTAATCCCCACCATCCCTGTATATATGTAATCCCCACCATCCCTGTATATATGTAATCCCCACCATCCCTGTATAAATGTAATCCCCACCATCCCTGTATATATGTAATCCCCACCATCCCTGTTTATATGTAATCCCCACCATCCCTGTATATATGTAATCCCCACCATCCCTGTATATATGTAATCCCCACCATCTCTGTTTATATGTAATCCCCACCATCCCTGTATATATGTAATCCCCACCATCCCTGTATATATGTAATCCCCACCATCTCTGTTTATATGTAATCCCCACCATCCCTGTATAAATGTAATCCCCACCATCCCTGTTTATATGTAATCCCCACCATCCCTGTATATATGTAATCCCCACCATCTCTGTTTATATGTAATCCCCACCATCTCTGTTTATATGTAATCCCCACCATCCCTGTATATATGTAATCCCCACCATCCCTGTATATATGTAATCCCCACCATCGCTGTATATATGTAATCCCCACCATCCCTGTATATATGTAATCCCCACCATCCCTGTATATATGTAATCCCCACCATCGCTGTATATATGTAATCCCCACCATCCCTGTATAGGATTTTGGGGATAATACAAAGGGATGATGGGGTTATATACAGGGATGTTGGGGGTAATATACAGAGTATGGAGTTATATCATTCCTGTGTATTACCCCTGTACATACCAGCCACCCCCCCCCCCCCCTGTGTGATTATTACTGTGTGTGACAGTGCAGGGAGCTGGGTGCCTGGAATTAGAACAGGGAATGACCCTGTGAACATAGAGGGGTGTGGCAGTATGCCAATAGCTGCTGCAGAGGGCTGAAGGGAATATAAGTGGTCTCCTCAGATGCAGCAAGGGATAATGGGTATGGTGGGCTACAAGACAGGAAACACAGGAACAGAAGCAAGGGATGTAAACAAACAGAAAGAGCAGCAGTGACTACGGAGATCAAACAAAGTGGTTAGAAGGTTAGTAGGGGGTTAAAGAGAAGGCAAACCAAGGCTGGGGGACACTTTTTGGAATACATTTTTTCCTGGCCAACCCTTTTAAAGAGGACCTGTCACTAGGTCATGTAAATTGAACTGGTTATCTGACCAAAACGGTTTGTTTTTTTCTGGACCCCCTGGTGTGTTGGTGCACTATATGCTAATATTCTTTTAGGGCGTGATCTACTCATTCTGCCGAGGTGGAGCTAGCGAGGCACCTTCAGAGCGGTTAGGCACAGCCCTAATTCGCCAGAACCACCATATCTCGTGAGATCTTTGTGCTGACTGGTCAGACAGGGAAGCTAGCTCCACCTCGGCAGAACGAGAGTAGATCACGCCCTGTTGGCCAACTACAGAATATTAGCATATAGGGAGCCAACACAATAGAGTGCCACATCTCTGGAACAGGGGAAAAAAAGGCGCAGTAATCAGGGAGACAGCGCTATATAGGTCGGTTAACCAGTTCAACTTCTATGACCTAGTGACAGGTTCTCCGGCAGGCTGTATTCAAATCCAAACAGGACGCCTTTCCAGATGACACACGCCTCTACTCATGAGGCTCCTGCATGAAGCTTCATTATGGGCTCTGAGAAGGCTGGTGAATTCATTGTAGAAGGCTTGAACTCATGGTTTTAACCTGGAACATAAACTAATATACACACACACAGCTGTCAAATGGGCACGATGAGAAGACAGGCCGCTTACTGCTTTGTGGCAGTCTCTCCGGTTAGCGCTATACATGCACCAGATGCAGCCATAGCTCAGCACTAAAAACCAAGTATTCGTCTACTGCGAGTGTAATGGACGTGCCCGGCTCTAACAGATCACACAGGAGCGGCCCTCCACCTGCAAGTACAACGCCTCGGACTAGTCTCCCGCTCTTACGTCTCAAATAGAAAGTACTAGCTGCGCGCTCCTAGCGTCACGATGTCAGATATATAGATGCGTAGAGCACGGCAGAGCTCAGATACCGCAGTGTCAAGCCGCAATGACTGGACGACTAGAGAAGCCGCGCCAGAGCACGCACTATCCCGACATCTCCGTGTACAGTCAGAGCAGCCGTCCGTACCCACGGTGCCCCCTCTCCAGCAATACCTGCGAGTCCTCTGCTCTTTAGCTCTCTCTCATCAGTTGCATACACATCACGGCCATCCTCTGACATCACTTCCTGTATCTTCTGTGGAGTGACAACTTCCTCCCCCCTTTTCACCTAGCTTTATTGATAACATGTAGACCGCTGTTCTATGTAGACTGTACACATAGGTATTTGTACCTAGGCCGGCGGCGCCGCCTATGTATACCAGCCAGATATAGCTACATGGTAAGTATAGGTGTATAGAAGTCTCTACTCCGTTTCACTACAAGTTTCTATTATCCTGTAATTCTAAAAAGGTGCCGTCCGGCCTATAGAAACAATCGATATGAACGTCAGCGGGGGTGGCAGGCTGCACCATAAGGGCTTATACACACACAAACCCGTTTTTGTTCTGCGTGTTTGTTTTTTTTTTTTAGACATTTACCGAGCAATTCATTTCTATGGGGCCATGTATAAATCAGTGTTTTTTTGCAGATCCGTTGTTGTTAGGCCTCATGCACACGACTGTAGGGTGTGCACGAGCCGTGATTTGCGTCTCGGACGACTTCGGAGTGTCACCCGCGGCCACCCGCAAATCATGGGCCCTGCACATTGCCGTGTAAATTCATTTCAATGAGCCTGGACCGCAAAATGCTGCCGCAATAAGACACGTCCGTTCTTTTTGCGGTCCAGGCTCCCGGGCAATGCACGGATTGTGGACAACAGTGTCGTGTGCATGGGGCTCGTTGAAACGAATGGGGCCAGAATTCACCCGCAAAAATACGTTTGTGTGCATGGGGCATTACTCAAATAGAAACATGTCCTATCCCGGACAGTTTTTGTAGACCGTGTCACCATTTAAGTCTATGGCTCTGCAAAAATAATGGACAGCACACAGAAGCCATCCGTGTGCGGTCGGCAAAATACGGACGACACACGGAAAGGACATGGCTGTAATATACAGAACAGTTTCGGAAGCAACTCTGAGGCACTACAAACCCAAATACCGACACTAGGATCCATAGTTTGCGGCTCGATCAACGGCAAGAGTCATGTGTATGAAGTCCAAGGCCCCATGCACACTACCTCATTGGTTTTGCAGTCCGCAAGTTCACGGGTCCGTAGCGGTCCATCGGATCGCAAAACACACTTCTTGTGCCTCCGTGTATCATCCGGACTCAACGGATCCACAATATTTCACCAGTATTGGTGAATCCACAAGTGCAGACCGTAAAATGACGTCCTGTGTTTTTGCAGTCCGCCATTGCGGCCCCCACACCGCTCTGTGTAAATCACGGTCATGTGCATGGGGCCATAGAAAAGGAGGATAAGCTGCTGTCGCAAAAATATGGCCATGTGCGTGGGGCCTAAGAAGGGAGTGTCCTAATTTAGCAGCCCCTCTTAGGCCTTATTCATACAGTGCAATTTTGAAGCATTTTTTTTTTAATGCAGTTTTGGAAACTAAAACTAGGAGTAGATTGTGGAGGGAAAATAAATAGGTAAAATTCTACTTCTCTTTTTTTTTTTTTTTAAATCTATTGCAGTTTGAATACACCTTCAGGCTACATTCGGAGGTCCGAGGTGTACCCGTGCAAGACGCGTTATTACACATGCCCTATAGACTACTCTACGGAGGGATGCGTGAAGCGCATAAAAATAGGACATGTCCTGTTTTTTCACGGACCCATTGAAACAAGTCATGTGAACAGCCCCATTGACGTACATGAGTCCGTGTGACAGCAGTTGTTTTAACGTCCTTCACACAGACTAAATATACGCTCGTCTGAATGAGCCCTCAGGCTCTATACACACACACAACAGGGTGTCAGCTAATAAAGACGTCAGGTTTTTTTTATCCGTTCCGGGCTGTGTTTCCGTTTTGCATCAGTTTTTCACTGTCCGTTTTAAAAACATGGATTTCATGTCAATTTTTTTGGTCCCTACCCACTAAAAACACCCACAGGAAGGTCACATGATTACCCAGTCACTATTTACTCTTGCTTTCAGAGTATAGAGGTTTCTGGCTTTTTTTCTGCTATTTTTCTTTACTTGGGTCAACCATGTCCTCATAACCATTGAACCATGTACTGCAGCTTTAGCTGATTTCCCGGCAATTCGGACAATCGCAGATGTTGATGCCCCCTGTAGGTAATGGCACACAGCACCCTTGTAGATGGAACACCCTCCCCCTGTAGATAACGCCACTGTACCTCCCTGTAGGAGCGGAATCCCTCCGGCCAGGGATTCCGCTCCTAGATGGAGCCCCTGACGTCTCTGTCCATCGTGGGGGAGGGCAGGAGGAGTGCGACGTCACAACTGGCTGCCCCCGTTTCCAACGGTCTGGATGCTGCGCTCGCATTTGACCACAGCATCTAAGGGATTAAACTAGCAAGATCCCGCTAGTTACACTTTTGTGTCGGCTGTTACACACAGGTGACACGCTCGTTCTATGTCCATACTCTCCCACCCATCCTCAACCATATCCATCTATCTAGCGCGGATGTTGGGAAGGGTAGAATCCACCCCAAGATGGAGTAGGCCTCTGTTTTTATATTTGTGTTTTGTTTAGCGAGCAAAAAAAAAAAAAAAAGTCATGGAAAAAAAAAGCCACATTTGTCAAAACGGCGCGGTTTTGCCATGGAGACTAAACAAACGCATTTTGGCAGCAACATGTGAACCCACCCTAAAGAACATTTAAAGATTACAATACAAATCTGCCCATTAAAGTAGCCTTAAATATAGGGAAAAAATAAATAAAACACAAAGTAAAAATGAACAACAAATGACTCCTCACATAACATCCTACTTTTTCTCGCTCCTGTTCGATCCTACATATCACAATTCGGACTTGTTCAGACAGTGAAATTTTCACGCTAATGCCGACGCTTTTTTCACATGTGAATCGGTGAAAAAAGCTTGTTCCAAGACTCCATTACAACCATAGGCAGTTTAGCCATTGAATTGGGAGAGACATGGCATGCAGACATGGGATACAGAAACATGGCAGTATTTAATGCAAAACCACGTCAGAAATCCAAGGGTCAGGCTGGGTTCACACAACCTATTTTCAGGCGTAAACGAGGCGTATTATGCCTTGTTTTACGTCTGAAAAAAGGGCTGCAATACGTCGGCAAACATCTGCCCATTCATTTGAATGGGTTTGCCGACGTACTGTGCAGACGACCTGTAATTTACGCGTCGTCGTTTGACAGCTGTCAAACGACGACGCGTAAATTGACTGCCTCGGCAAAGAAGTGCAGGGCACTTCTTTGCCACGTAATTTGAGCTGTTCTTCATTGAACTCAATGAAGCACAGCTCAAGATTTACGAGCGTCTCAGACGCCTCGTAAAATACGAGGAGGAGCTTTTACGGCTGAAACGAGGCAGCTGTTTTCTTCTGAAAACAGGCTGTCATTTCAGCCGTAAAAGCCAGCTAGCGTGTGAACATACCCTCAGACTCAAATTTCTGCTGCGGTTTCTCTGCCAATTCCACGTGAAAAATACGCCGTGTGGACATAGCCTCTATAAACTTGAAAAAAGTAAATTCTTCTCTTGGGAGGCAGCCATGTTTTCTCCCCGTCTAGTGCAAGCGCATGTGATTAACGCTTTCAGGACCAATTTTAGTTTATCCCTCCCCACCTTCCAAGAGCCATAACATTTTTATTTTTCCATCGACATAGCCGTATGAGGGCTTGTTTTTGTTTAAAGTTTTTTTTGTACAGATTCCCTTTAAGTAGCGGTAAATCCTCCCATATACAGTAGCTAGACAGACCTGTCAACCAGTTTTCCCAGGACCCTAAGGCTGGGTTCACACGAGCATGTTCGGTCCGTAAAGGACGGAACGTATTTCGGCCACATGTCCCGGACCGAACACACTGCAGGGAGCCGGGCTCCTAGCATCATAGTTATGTACGACGCTAGGAGTCCCTGCCTCGCTGCGGGACAACTGTCCCGTACTGTAATCATGTTTTCAGTAAGGGACAGTAGTTCCCCGGAGAGGCAGGGACTCCTAGCGTCGTACATAACTATGATGCTAGGGGCCCGGCTCCCTGCAGTGTGTTCGGTCCGGGACTTGCGGCCGAAATACCTTCCGTCCTTTACAGACCGAACATGCTCGTGTGAACGCAGCCTAAACAGGAACCTGGATTGGTGACCACAGACTATACTGCCCTGATACTATATGATAGACACACACTGGGTGAGATTTATTATTACGGTCCTTGCTTTAGACAGTTTAAAAACAGGCTTAAAGAGGCTCTGTCACCAGATTTTGCAACCCCTATCTGCTATTGCAGCAGATAGGCGCTGCAATGTAGATTACAGTAACGTTTTTATTTTTTAAAAACGAGCATTTTTGGCCAAGTTATGACTATTTTTGTATTTATGCAAATGAGGCTTGCAAAAGTACAACTGGGCGTGTATTATGTGTGTACATCGGGGCGTTTTTACTTCTTTTACTAGCTGGGCGTTAGGAATGGGAGTGTATGATGCTGACGAATCAGCATCATCCACTTCTGTTCGTTACCACCCAGCTTCTGGCAGTGCAGAGACACAGCGTGTTCTCGAGAGATCACGCTGTGACGTAACTCACTTCCTGCCCCAGGTCCTGCATCGTGTCGGCCACATCGGCACCAGAGGCTACAGTTGATTCTGCAGCAGCATCAGCGTTTGCAGGTAAGTAGCTACATCGACTTACCTTCAAACGCCGATGCTGCTGCAGAATCAACTGTAGCCTCTGGTGTCGATGTGTCCTCGCTCGTCTGACACGATGCAAGACCTGGGGCAGGAAGTGAGTGACGACACAGCGTGATCTCTCGAGAACACGCTGTGTCTGCACTGCCAGAAGCTGGGCGTTGTGAAGAGAAGTGGATGATACTTCTCGTCAGAACGCCCAGCTAGTAAAAGTAGTAAAAACGCCCCGATGTAACGAACACAATACACGCCCAGTTTTACTTTTGCAAGCCTCATTTGCATAAATACAAAAACTGTCATAACTTGGCCAAAAATGCTCGTTTTTTAAAAATAAAAACGTTACTGTAATCTACATTGCAGCGCCGATCTGCTGTAATAGCAGATAGGGGTTGCAAAATCTGGTGACAGAGCGTCTTTAAGCTGCACCAAATTTATCACAGTGGCACACGTTGCGACACACTTTTCTCTTTTTTACACCATCCCTTGGTTGGCTTACTGTAGACCACTATTTTGCACCACTCGGCGCATTTTAAAACCCCTCTAAGACACGACCCCTTTTCTAGTGCCCGAGATCCAAAACACACTGAGGCAGATTTACTACTACTGTTAATTTTTAGACGGTGTAAACTTAGACAGGGCGGTTAGAAAATGTGCCAAATTTATCACAGTGGTGCATGCTGTATGATAAATTTGGCGTATTATGCTGGACACTTTTCTTTCCTTATACCACCTATTTTTATTTGGCATAGTTTATGCCATCTTTTTGGGGAAAAATGTTTTTCACATTCCTTTAGGCTTTTAAGCCACACCCTCTTTCCATGCCCTCTTATTGAGCATGTCGAAAAAAGTGTCGAACACCGATAATAAACGTGGCACACCGCATGTATGCCAGAATTCTCTCAATGAGAATAGTAAATCTGACCCAATGTTTTTAAATAAACACAAATACGGCTAAATTCACACTAGCGTTAGTATACGTTTACTTCTCTTCCGTCAGAGGAAGAGCGGATCGAAAGATTAAAACGGAAAGCAACGGTTCCGTTAGAATTACCATTGATTTCAATGGTAATTCTTTTGTTTCAGTTGCTTTTCATTTGTCTCCGTTCGCTAGGTTTCCGTTTTTTTGAACAGAAACAAAAATGCAGTCTAAAAAAACCGCACATTAATACAAGTGTGGTTCAAGTGCATAACATTAATAAAAGTTTAACTGGTTGCCAACACAGGACGAGTATGCTCGTCCTGAGCGGCGAGCACTTCGCGCATTAGGACGAGCATACTCGTCCTGTGTGACAGCCGTCCCTGCGAGTCTGTGCGCGCGATCGAGAGCGGGGCAACAGCAGTAATACACAGCCACGGCCCCGCACTGACAGCGGACGGGAGAGAAACATCTCTCCGCTGTTAACCCTTTGAACGCCGCGATAACAGGTGATCGCGGTGTTCAAAGAGGGGGGACTGCACATTGATCGCGTCACAGAAAATAACTGACGCGATCAAAGCCCATAACTCATATGGCCAGACAGCCCAGGGTCCATTGAAGGAACCCAGGGCTGTCTGAACATATTTCCTGTTAGGGCATACTGAGGTATGCCCTAACAACTGCCTGTGTACAATCAGTAACAGGCTAATGTACTGGCATATAGATCTATGCCAGTACATTGCAGTTACAAAATAAAAATGATAAATCCCTTTATGGGATTAAAAAAAGATTAAATGAATGTAAAAAATTTTTTAATGATAAATAAATAAAATGTAAAAAAAATACACAGAAACACACATTTTTTATAAATAAACTTTTAAAAATATAAGTCCCAAAACATGAAATAATATAAATATTTGGTATCGCCACGACCGTAACAACCTGTACAACAAATGTATAACATTATTTATGATGATCGGTGTATGGTGTAAAAAAATAAATATTAAAACTGCAGCAGAACTGCTTTTTTTTCTGCATTTTCGCTAAAATAAAAATTTATAGAAATTAAACGATAACGTATTTGTACCAAAAAATGGTACCTACATAAAGTACAACAAAGTACAACTCGTCCCGCAAAAAACAAAGTCTCATATAACTACGTTGTACAAAAAATAAAAGAGTTATGACCGTCGGGGTGCAAAGAGGGAAATGTAAAAAAATTGCTCTGTCCTCAAGGCCAAAATTGGCCGTGTCCTTAAGGGGTTAAATGCAAGAACCCGGCACTCAGGTCTGTGATGCAAAAACGATATAATTTTTATTACGCAATCCATTTATGAATGTCTTTGGCCACAATAGGCCTTCATTAGATAATTCTATACAAAACAGAAAAAACAAAATCGTATATGATCTATGTCGCATTATAATAATCGTATATTATTTGTAAATCTCAGAAATCCGCATTATTCAAAAAACTATGCAAACCTATAGCATAAGCAAAGTAAGGTATAACCTCACCATTGTATATTAATACTTTATTCAACTGTTATACATCACATATAGTACCTTTTGAAATAATGTCAATTGTGACGTACATGTCCACTATATCAAATATAACAGCCCAAAAGATACAAATGGTATAGTTAATTCTATAACAAACTAGTCTACCTGTTTCAGACGTTTTTAACACCTAAATGTCAGGAAAAACCATCTGGGAGGGTGCCCCAAGTTATATTAAGAAAATGTCATCTTACCGAATTGCTCAGGAACAAACTGCATATAATATAAAGAATCTACTAGACTGTGTACTGCTCTCATACGCAACGTCCGTTGCTGTATTGAATAGCGCCAAGTTAAGATATTATACAGAGTGTATATGAAGGAAAACTTCACCTCATGTGATCATTGATGCTGCTGATACGCAGCGTCATGATGTGAACAGATCATGTGATCCTCCAGTGTGAGGCGTGAATACATAGATACGACACCCGTGTCTGGTAAGTCACGTGATGTAAACATAGAATAAAGGAAGTGAAACATTTTAACCCCTTCCCGACATTTGTCGTAAGTACACGACATGGAAAGCCAGTGCTTCCCGCAAAATGTCGTATACTTACGCCAAATGTTTGGCACCGGCTCAGAAGGTTTACAATGTTACAGCTGACATCCCCCTGTAATGGCAGGAACCTGAGCTAGCGCCGATCCCTGCCATTAACCCCTTGCTGCATCTTAGCGGTTGCTAGCAGATCGCCAACCCTGACAGGCAATCAGGACTTGCGACTGCTGCTATGGCAACAGGAGACACAATGGCCTCCTGTTCTGCCATTACGGAAGCCGATGTAGGCGAAGACTAATCGGCTTGCTGTCAGTGAATAACTAACAGATCTAATACATTGCACTACGTAGGTAGTGCAATGTATTAGAAAAAAATAAATCTGACAGTTGGACCGTCAAGTCCCCTAGTGGGACTTGAGATAAAAAGTGTAAAAAAAAAAAAAAGTGAAAAAAATTAAAAAAAGTTTGAAAACAATAAAATAAAAACTGCCAGAATTGCGTTTTTTTGTTTACCTGGCTTCCCAAAAAATAGGATAAAAGGTTATCAGAAAGTCGCATGTACCCCAAAATGGTACCAATAATAACTACAGCTCGTCCCGCAAAAAAACAGCCCTCATACCACTAAGTCTATGAAAAAAAAAAATTACTTAAGGCCCCAATAAGTCAGGAAATACAAAAATATGCAGTTGTGCCCGAGGGGAACATTTCTTCTGTTTCAAGAGGCGATTTATCAAGGACCTAAAATTAGGGAACCAGGAAGGGGAGAGCCCAAACATATCTGCTGGAAGCGACGGTGCCCGTATTATACCAGGACAACACTTTCCCAGCAAAATTCCCCAAACTGCAAAGTGTGTGGACCAAAAGGGGGATAAGAAAGGACGCCATTTATCAGTGTGACACCGGCCTGTGCCGAAAGGATTGCTTCACAGCGTAACACACATCTATGCATCATTTTATTGTTTACCCCATTATTATACCACCTGACTATGCCCCTGATATACTCACCCCAGCTTACATTTGCCCCCACATTATAAACGGAAACACCAGCAATACTCAAACAAGCCTACTACCAAGCAAAATCCACGCTCCAAAAGCCAAATGGCGCTCCCTCTGCTCTGAACCCTACAGCGTGCCCAAACAGCAGTTTCCTTCCAAATATATGGCATCGCCATACCCAGGAGAACCCTTTTAACAATTTTTGGGGTGTGTCTCCAGTGGCATAAGCTGGGCATGACATATTTGCCACTGAATGTTTTATCTAGGGAAAAATATAAATTTTTAAATTGCCACATTCGTAGCGCATTCATTTATGGAAAAGACCTGTGGGGTGAAAATGCTCACTACACCCCTTAATAAATGCCTTGAGGTGTGTAGTTTCCAAATGGGGTCACTTCTCAGGGGTTTCTTTTTATTATTTCACATCTGAGCCTCTGCAGTTGTGAACCAATACTTTGTAAATCGCCAAATTAGGCCTCAATTTTACATGGTACGCTTTCACTTCTGAGCCTGGTCGAATGTCCAGGCAAAAGATTAGGGTCACATGTAGGGCGTTTCTAAAACCGGGAAACACCGCATAATAATTAGAGAGCTGTGTTGTTATGGTGGCACAAGCTGGGCACCACATATTGGCGTATCTATGGAAAAAAATCCCATTTTCACTCTGCAACATCGAGTGCACACTAATTTCTACAAAACACCTGCAGGGTTAAAATGCTTACTACACCCCTAGGTAAATGCATTGAGGGGTGTAGTTTCCAAATTGGGTCACTTCTGTGGGGTTTCCACTGTTTTGGGCCCACAGGCGCCCAGAAACCAATCTAGCAACATCTGCACTCCAAATGGTGCTCCTTCCCTTCTGAGCCCTGCCGTGTGCCCAAACAGCAGTTTATGACCACATATGGGGTATTGCCGTACTCGGGAGAAATTGCTTTACAAATGTTGGGTTCTTTTTTTCCTTTATTTGTGGAGAACATGAAAAATTTTGCGCTAAAGCTACGTCTTATTGAAGAAAAAGGATTGTTTTTATTTTCACTGCCCAATTCTAATAAATTCCATGAAACATATGTGGGGTCAAAATGCCCCCCTTGTAGGTAGTGCCACACAGCCCCCCTTGTAGGTAGTGCCACACAGCCCCCCCCCCTTGTAGGTAGTGCCCCACAGCCCCCCCCCTTGTAGGTAGTGCCACATAGCCGCCCCCTTGTAGGTAGTTCTACACAGCACTCCCCCATACCTTTCTGTAGATCGCGCCACCGTTCCTGAAGTCCGACTTCACTGTCCGTATATGGACAGTGAAGTCACGGACTTCTCCTGGAGCGGAAACACCGGCCACAGCACCGGGGATTCCGCTTCAGAAGTCCCTAACGTCACTGTCCATATATGGACACTGAAGTCAGGGACTTCTCTTGGAGCGGTCCCCAATCCCCGGCCACAGCATTGCCGAAGCTGTGGCCGGGGATTGGGGATTTTGCTCCTACAGGGAGCAAAAAAATACTCTCCTCACATGCACTTCGCACTGTGGGGAGGAGGAGAGAGCGACGGAAGAGACGGCCGTCACTCGGAACACATTCCAGTGATGGCCGTGTATTACCCGGCCCCATAAACTTCCAAACGGCCAAAAATAGGGTATGTCCCATTTTTTGACGGCTGGGTTACTCGGGCCGTCCCAAAAAAAATTCGGTCGTGTGAACAGCCCCATTTGGGGTCTTTTGTTCCTACTGCGGCCGTCCGACGGCCGTTTTTTGAACGTCTGTGAAACCCTGTTGTGTGAATAGGGCCTCAGTCTTATGGCTGTGGGCGGAGCTAACGGTTGGGCTGTGGGCGGAGCTCTGAGCGTCGGACACCACAGCCTTCTCGGTTATATAATAGATTTTGTTTTTCTGTTTTGTGTAGAACTATCTGATGGCCTACTGTGGCCGAAAACGTTCATAAGGGGATCGCATAATAAAAATATAATTTTTGCATCACAATCCTTAGTGTCAAGTTGTTACATTTATACTGATCAGGAGTGGAATTCTACTCAAGCACCGCCATTCATTAGAGTGCCATATATTCTCTAGATATTAATAGAAGTTTATACAGGACTCCAAACGGCGACTAAGTAGGTCGGCAATGCGATCAAAAATATATCAGTTGTCTCCTATATTTAGGAGACAATGACACTCAAGTGACTTATTTATTTATCTTTTTACTATGACCTAGAGCACTTCTGCATAGACATACATGAACGGGGGAATAGCGTAAAAAAGCTGCAAACAGCTCAAAAGGGGCAAATATTGCGACTTTTGAACCATATCCGCCACTCTACACTTTGCTTTATAAATTAAATAATGGGGGGCGGTTCTTAGCCCGCCTTATTTAGTATAATTTACGCCAATTAGTGTAAATTAAAGTGGAAATCCTCTCTGGCTGGCATAGATTTCATTCAGTCGGAACTTTATCCACTACAAGTAAACAATGAATGTTACGTTAACCCCTTAGTGACCACTAATATGCCTTTTCACGTGAGTCACTAATGGGCTTTAGGCTAGGCTGACGCCTTTTCACGTCAGCCTAGTCTAAGTCCTGCACGGGTCTCCCGTGCAGGCAGGAGCCGGGGCTCTGCTGTCTGATGACAGCTGAGCTCCTGCTCCAACGCCCGCCAACGCCCGCGATCGAAGTTTACTTCGATCGCGGCCGTTTAACCCGTTAAATGCCGCCGTCAATAGCGACCGCGGCATTTAACTTTGTTTACAGAGGGAGTGCGCTCCCTCTGTCACCCATCGGCGGCCCGCGAATGAAATCGCGGGTCTCCGATGGGGTGTCATGGCAGCCGGGGGCTTGATAAAAGCCCCCAGGTCTGCCCTGGACATATTCCTGTTAGGACGCGCCGGAGGCACGTCCTAACAGATTGCCTGTCAGATTTACACTGACAGGCAATAATGCGAAGTATACCAAAGCATTATAGCAGCGATCGGAATATCGCACAGTAAAGTCCCCTAGTGGGACTAATAAAATAAGTCATCAAAGTGAAATAAAGATTATTAATAAAAAGTACAGTAAAAAAATAAATAAAACCATTTTTTTCCATAAAAAGTGGTTTTATTTAGTAAAAAAAAAAAAAAGTACACATATGTGGTATCGCCGCGACCGTAATGACTCCATTAATAAAGTTAATATGTAATTTAAACCGCAAAGTGAACACCGTAAAAAAAAAACGCAAAAAACCATGGCGAAATTGCAATTTTTTTCCATTGCCCCCCAAAAAAGTCATAATAAAAATGAATCAATAAGTCCCATGCACCCCAAAACAGTACCATTCAAAACTACGTCTTGTCCCGCAGAAAACAAGCCCAAAAAATCACTACATTGATGGAAAAATAAAAAAATTACGGCTCTTGGAAAGAGACGATGCAAAAACAAATAATTTTAGTTCAAAAGAGTTTTTATTGTGCAAAAGTCGTAAAACATAAAAAAAACCTCTACATATGTGGTATCGCCGTAATCGTACCGACCCATAGAATAAAGGTAACATGTTATTTACGTCGCATAGTGAACGGCGTCAATTTAAAAACGCATAGAACAATGGCGGAATTTCAGTTTTTTTTTATAATCCCCCCCAAAAGGGTTAATAAAAGTTCATATAAAAATTATATGTACCCAAAAATGGTGCTATTAAAAAGCACAACTAATCCCACAAAAAACAAGTCCTCATACAGCTATGTAGACGAAAAAATAAAAACGTTATAGCTCTTTGAATGCGACTATAGAAAAACGAATAAAATAGCTTGGTCATTAGGGCCTAAAATGGGCTGCTCACTAAGGGGTTAATACTTAACAAGAAGAGAACTTGAGAAACAGTGAGGAATACAGAAAAGCATATGGGAAAATTGAAAAAAACATTGAAAAGTTAGTGTCCATTTAAACAACTTCTAATCTAATGCAAATTCTGTGTAAAGTTACTGACACTAGGTGTCTCCCTTCCTGTAATCTGCTGTTCACCCCGTGGTCAAGCAAAATTCGCTGGTTACAGACAAACTGCAGAATGGCTCTACAAGTCTATGGAGAGAAGGGAGCAGAGGGAGTGAGTCAAACAGACACACTGCCCATACAAGTCTATGGAGGGGGAGAGGAATCAGGAGCAGAGTGAGAAACACACAGAAATCTTACCAGCGTGTCTATGTCACCCTCGTGCTGGATTCCCAGCTACACTGCTTATTACTGCTGCAGCTTCTGTCCTTACTTCTTGTATAAGCAATAGATATAAAAAGAGCTAAAGGGTCAATGCCCTAATACCAGTCTGGTGTCAGATATCATTATCTTTTCATCAATAGGGGGAACAGGGAACCTCTCATAGTTTTAAAATTCTCCCGATGCGTTTCCTCACGGCCAAACGATTCTTCTAAGGAGATAGCGGATTTTGGCCTAACTCCTTTAGGTGCTGAGAGAAAGTGATTTGAGCGGTCTCTTTAAATAAATTTGCTTGCAGTGGCAAGGGATCAATTAGCCCATAGGTACAGGCTAAGTTAGTGGCGCCTGTTTCTAGGCGTCTGACGTCAGTAAACAGATTCCTCTTCCTGATAAACCCAGTGCCCCCCCCCCCCCTTCCTACTACTACACACCTCAGTGACGTACGGGGGACTGTAAAGCATGCAAGGCTGTGATAGCACTTACCGGTGGGGGAGCCTAACACCAGCAAACAACCATAATTTGCTGGTGCCATGCCCGTCACTGGAGCAACCCACAACCCTGAGCCACCAAAAGATCCCCCATGCAGTGTAAAATCTCTTCTCCCAAAGGGAGACTCAAATGGGAGAAGCATTCCCACACAGCGCCGCTCACTCATGTGCGTTCGCTGTGTGGAGACATATTCCGATGGCAACAGGACACTCAGTGTGCTCCGCCCCATCAATGACGCAGCCTCCAGCGATTGGGGGAAGCATGTCCACACAGCGCCGCCCACTAAGTGTGCGTTCGCTATGTGGAGGTGCGTTCGCTATGTGGAGATGCACTCCCCTGGTAGCGGGACGATCTGCCCGTTAATGACCCGGCAGCCCTTGATTGGATCGCTGCATCGGACGCTTCCTGTTGAGTCTAAGACACCCCAGCGCTCTGACAGGCACTGCGATGTCCTACCCACAGCAGGATTATATGAAGGCAGCATAGAAGTCATAGTCGAAGAGTAGAGTAGGGAAATATTAGTGGGTATGGGGATAGGGAACAAAAGAAGAGTTGATAGCTGCACCCATCACCCTTCATTAACCCCTAAGGCCTCATGCACACTTACATCACCGTTTTCATGGCCGCTTTTGACGGGTCCGTGAACCCGTTTTAGCGGCCGTGTGATTTCCGTGTGCACTCCGTGTTTCCGTTTCCGTGCGCCAAGCATGGTACTGTCCAGGGTGCTGAAAGAGTTAATGGGCTGCACTGATCGTCGGTAACTCTTTCAGCACCCTGGAGAGTACATGCTCGGCGCGCGGAAAATACAATTTTAATGTAATAAAAAAATAAATAAATAAGTTCATACTTACATTCCTCCTGTCCGGCCTCCAGCGATGACGTTCAATCCATGTCGCCGCTGCAGCCAATCACAGGCTGAAGTGGCGGTCACGCAAGTCAGAAGGTCGGCCTCCAGGGAGGACGCTTCATCCCACGTGACCGCCTCTGCAGCCAATCACAGGCAGCAGCAGCCTCTGCAGCCAATCACAGGCTGCCGCATCACAAAAGAAAGTCGGACTGGAGGAAGAAGAGGGACTCGTCTCCAAGACAACGACCGGGTACGTATGAAATGCTTTTTATTTTATTTTTAATCAGCAGCCTCTTTTCTCTATCAGTTATTGATAGAGACAAGTGGCTGGCGATTAGTGTAATATTTTTCTAATGTTTTTCTGCCCGCCCGGCGGTTGCTAGGCGACGGCTCAGTCACACACGGACGGCACACGGATGCCTTCCGCGTGCCTTCAGTTTTTTTGACGGCCCCATTGACTTGCATGGGCCTCACGGTCACGGAATCCCGGACCAAAGTAGGACATGCTCTACTTTGGATCGGAACGGAGCAACGGACCGTCAAAAAAAACTGAAGTGTGCATGGCCCCATTGAAATGAATGGGTTCAGGGTGCTATCAGTGACAAAAACGGATAGCACCCTGAAGGAAAAAAAAACTGCAGTGTGCATGAGGCCTTAGGCCTCATACACACGGCAGGGTTTCCCGGCCGGGTGCCGGCCGTTCATAAATCGGCCGGCACCCGGCTGCATTAGGAATAATAGACTCCTAATGGGGCTATTCACACGGCCGATTTTTTGACGGCCGGGAAAACCGCCCGTCAAAAAATAGGACATGCTCTATTTTCGCCCGGGTACCCGGCCGCCCGGCTCCCATAGAAGTCTATGGGGCCGGATAAGGGTATACGTAAGCTGGGCGGAGTGCATCAGGGTATACGTAAGCTGGGCGGAGTGCATCAGGGTATACGTAAGCTGGGCGGAGTGCATCATGGCATATGTAAACTGGGCAGAGTACATCAGGGCATATGTAAACTGGGCAGAGTACATCAGGGCATATGTAAACTGGGCAGAGTACATCAGGGCATATGTAAACTGGGCAGAGTACATCAGGGCATATGTAAACTGGGCAGAGTACATCAGACTAGGTTTGATGGGCGGAGTGCATCAGACTAGGTTTGATGGGCGGAGTGCATCAGGGTATACGTAAGCTGGGCGGAGTGCATCAGGGTATACGTAAGCTGGGCGGAGTGCATCAGGGTATACGTAAGCTGGGCGGAGTGCATCAGGGTATACGTAAGCTGGGCGGAGTGCATCAGGGTATACGTAAGCTGGGCGGAGTGCATCAGGGTATACGTAAGCTGGGCGGAGTGCATCAGGGTATACGTAAGCTGGGCAGAGTGCATCAGGGTATACGTAAGCTGGGCAGAGTGCATCAGGGTATACGTAAACTGGGCAGAGTGCATCAGGGTATACGTAAGCTGGGCGGAGTGCATCAGGGTATACGTAAGCTGGGCGGAGTGCATCAGGGTATACGTAAGCTGGGCGGAGTGCATCAGGGTATACGTAAGCTGGGCGGAGTGCATCAGGGTATACGTAAGCTGGGCGGAGTGCATCAGGGTATACGTAAGCTGGGCGGAGTGCATCAGGGTATACGTAAGCTGGGCGGAGTGCATCAGGGTATACGTAAGCTGGGCGGAGTGCATCAGGGTATACGTAAGCTGGGCGGAGTGCATCAGGGTATACGTAAGCTGGGCGGAGTGCATCAGGGTATACGTAAGCTGGGCGGAGTGCATCAGGGTATACGTAAGCTGGGCGGAGTGCATCAGGGTATACGTAAGCTGGGCGGAGTGCATCAGGGTATACGTAAGCTGGGCGGAGTGCATCAGGGTATACGTAAGCTGGGCGGAGTGCATCAGGGTATACGTAAGCTGGGCGGAGTGCATCAGGGTATACGTAAGCTGGGCGGAGTGCATCAGGGTATACGTAAGCTGGGCGGAGTGCATCAGGGTATACGTAAGCTGGGCGGAGTGCATCAGGGTATACGTAAGCTGGGCGGAGTGCATCAGGGTATACGTAAGCTGGGCGGAGTGCATCAGGGTATACGTAAGCTGGGCGGAGTGCATCAGGGTATACGTAAGCTGGGCGGAGTGCATCAGGGTATACGTAAGCTGGGCGGAGTGCATCAGGGTATACGTAAGCTGGGCGGAGTGCATCAGGGTTTACGTAAGCTGGGCGGAGTGCATCAGGGTATACGTAAGCTGGGCGGAGTGCATCAGGGTATACGTAAGCTGGGCGGAGTGCATCAGGGTATACGTAAGCTGGGCGGAGTGCATCAGGGTATACGTAAGCTGGGCGGAGTGCATCAGGGTATACGTAAGCTGGGCGGAGTGCATCAGGGTATACGTAAACTGGGCGGAGCACATCAGGGCATAATAGGATGATGTAATAATGGGGTGAATGAATAATAAAATTAATAATCCATGGATTGGTGTGGTACGCTCTGAACCAATAATTTATGCACCAGACATTTTTTTGGGGTATTGTACAAAATATCTGCGTTCCAGTATTGCCTAATCTTTGACTTCTTCACTAGCCCTATAAGCAGCACAAGGCCCTAAAGTTTCCTCATCTCCGCTGCATCAACGGGGTCCACCTGTGGGGTCCAGCAAATGATGATGTGGGGTTTTTAGTGAAAAACGACTTGACCTAAAAAAAAAAAAAATAGTCTGGGCCGTCATTTAGCATCACTGCGTTTTTAGAGTCATAACGTCATAATTATTTTTCAGTTGATGGAAATGTGAGGGCTTGGTTTTTGTGGACCGAGCGGAAATATTTATTGGTTCCATTTTGGGGTACATGCGTTTTATTTTATCACTAGTTATTCAGTTTTTTCGGAGACAAGGAAAAAAAAAAAACAGCAATTCTAGCACGGTTTTGTTTCTTCTTTTTTAAGTGTTCACCGTGCAGCTTAATCAACATGTTAAACTCATTATGTGGGTCGATACGATTACAGCGACACCAAATTGATATTGTTTAAGTTTTACTACTTTCCTACAATAAAAACAAGTTTTTCCCAAAAACAACTATGCTTTAGTGTCGCCATTTTCTGACAGCCATAAAGTTTGTTTTTTTTCAGTTGATATAGTTGTCGGAAGGATTGTTTTTTGCGTGACGAACTGTAGTTATTGTGGTACCATTTTGGAGTGCGACTTTTTGATCACTTTTTATAAAAAAAAATTCTGAGACAAGGTAACCAAAAAAAAAAAAAAAGTAATTCAGTCATGGTTTTTTATTAAAAAAAATTACGGTGTTCACCATGCAATAAAAATAACGTGCTATTTTTATAGTTCAGGGCGTTCCGAACGTGGCGATACCTATTACGTATAGGTTGTTGTTTTTTTTCATTTATAAAAAGACTTGATCAGACTTTTATTACCTAAAACGTTTTATTTATTTTTCTTCAACATTTTTTTCACTTTATCTTTTTTACACTTGGGGACTTGATCCCCAGTACAATACACTGCAGTGTATGAAGTGCAGTGTATTGTAACTGTCATTTTTCATCAGCTAAGCCTATTAGGTCCTGCCTTGAGCAGGACCTAATAGGCTTCCATACCTGACCAACCAGGAAGCAGTGTCTATACTTCCTGGTTGCCATAGCAACAATCGGCACCCGCGATCTCTCGCGGGGGGGGGGGGCACAGAGGGAGCCCCCTCCTTCCGTCAACCACTTCAAGGCAGCGGACACCATTGACCGCCATATTGAAGGAGTTAAACGGCAGCAACTGCCGTAGTCGCCGTTGCAGCATGGGGATGTCAGCTGTATATTACAGCTGACACCCGCTGAAGATAAAATCAAGCACAACTCCTGTGCCCGCTTCATCTTTGTGACGGGTCCGGTACGTCGGATTGCAGCAAGCTACTAGTTATGCAGACATACCAGACCCGTCATTTGGCTGGAAGGGGTTAAATAAAGCACGTATAACCTAAGACCTCTCAGAATTATTTTATCAGCTCATAATATAAACATATAAACCATTTTTCATTGGTTCTGGCCTCTACTAATTAGCTTGGAAATAATAGATATGAGAAATATATACCATGTTGCCATTAAATTAATATATGTTCACAGGACCCTAAATATTAAATAGGACATTCCCGCTAGTAAACGGATCTTTGTTAGCATAGGATCAGTGAACATCCGTCTGCTTCGGAGTCCCATACACAGTACTGTTGTTTTAGACACACATCTGGTTGCCGCCGAGTTGCTTTTCAGGGTGAGCTGCTCTACCGTAGCGTGTTGTTCGGTCCTCGCACACCTTCTTAGCAGACGTTCACCTCTCACATGAATGGCACGTCAGTTATTCCCAATGGTGCCTTTTGTACACGCACGATACACTTTCACCACAGCAGCATGCAAACAGTTCACAAACTGCTCGGTTTGAGAAATACTGCCACCCTTCGCCCAAAAGCCAATAATCATCTCTTTTTGCAACTCTGAAAAAATCGCCCCTTTTACACATGACAACAAACGAGTGTTATGTGTTCAGACAGCCTATCGCACACCTTATATACCCACCAAGCCAGCCCACGACATCACTTCCTTCATGGGCTACGCGCTGCCAAAATCTAAATTAGGAGGAGTTGGTCAGTGCATGTTACTAGAAAGAGGGATGAATCAACTCCTTGACTTGAAATTAATAGCAAAGATGTAGGGAAAGTAACACCACCGTAACAGTACAGCTTTGAGGGATATACATATACACACACACACACACACGATTTTCATCATTTCAGAAAGTTTCTTAACCCTTTAGGCATTTCACAGGAATGAAAGCAAAGTGAAGGTGAAATTTCTAATGAAGAAAGAAAGGCAATACCCCATATGTGCTCAAAAGGGAAGGAGCGCCATTTGACTTTTGGTGCGTAGCAGTTTCTGGAATGGTTTATCCCATTAACTGCTACCGGGTTCTTTCGGGTATGGCAATACCATACACGTGGACATAAACTGCAGTTTGGGCACGCCGTAGGGAGCGCCATTTGCAGTGAGGAATTTGCTTCGTAGTGGTTTTATTTGGCGTTTTACTGGTATTCCAGTTTATAATGTGGGGGCATATGTAAGTTGTACATATGTGGGCGGAGTACATCAGGGCATAATAAGAGGGTATAATAAATTATTCATAGATGTGTGGTACGTTTTGAAGCAATCCGTTGTGCACAGGCCTGTGTCACACTGATAAGTGGTGTCCTTTCTTATCCCTTTTTGGAACACACACACCAAATTTTTGGGACTTCACCTCCTTTGTAGTTTGGGAGACTTTGCTAGGAAAGTATTGCCCTCGTATAATAAGGGAGCCCTTACTTCCAACAGATGTGTTATGGCCCTCGACTTCCTGGTTACCAAATATCAGGGCCTTGATAACCACTTCTTGAAATGAAGGAATGTTCCCCTCTGGATGTTTTTACATCCCCGCCTTACTAGTACGATTGCCACGATCTGTGGGTATGTGGACACACTGGGTGGTACCGCCGCAGCGGGATAGCAGCTGGCCAACAGAGTACCAAGTCAATATATAAATAGTCCAAGCACAAGGGTACCTGTAGTGGTTCAGCCAGCAGCAATGGCTAACCACAGATGGGACCTTGACAGGGGACACCAGACGTGGTGTAACAGCAGGCGGAACCGGTGGCACAACACGACTCCAACAGGTTTAAGGCACGGGATACAGGTAGCAGGGCACGGGAACAGGATAACACTAAGGGACCATTAGCAAGACTAACATAGGAAAATACAACAGCGCTCAGGCAATGAGCAAAGGGGCAGGGCCCTTCTTATAGTCCAGGGTGATCATGGGCTAATTAATGATAATTCCTATGTGTGCATGCTGGCCTTTTAAGGCCGGGCACGAGCATGCGCGCGCACCCTACGGAACAGCGAACCGGAGCTGAAGTGAGCAGATCCATGGCTGTGGCCTGTCGGGGGGGTGAGTAATCCCGACGGTCCGCGGCAATGAATGCTACAGCCATTACATTTTATTTTCCCATCCGCGTAGCCGTATGAGGGTTTTTTTTTGCGGGACGAGCTGTAGCTTTTATTGGTACCATTTTCTGGGGCATGTGACACTGGTCACTTTTTATTTAATTTTTTGGGAGGCTAAGTGACCAAAAAAATAGAGGATTCTGGCATTTTTTATTTCTTTTTCCGTACGGTGTTCATCGTGCAGTATAAATTACATCTTAACTTTATTTGGTGGGTACGTACATTTACGGCAATACCAAAATTTATATAGCTTTATGTTTTACTACGAGAAGGAATGTTTCCTGCGGCCTGCACATCAGGATGTTTTTTTTCTCCGCGCATCACCAGAGCCATACTCTTTTTTTTTTTTTTTTTTTCTGTCCATGGGGCTGTGGAGTGGCTTGTTTTTGAGGGACAAGCTGTAGATTTTGTTGGTACCATTTGTGGGAAACATGCGACTCTGACAAAGCACAAATTATATTTTTTGGTAGTTACCTCTTCCAAAACATTTAAATAAAAAGTTACCGGTAATTCGGTTTCTAGGGAACCCTCCATGACCGCGCACAGGAGATTGTCCCTGATAGAGGGTGGAGATTCAAACAAAAGGTTAAGGTGCCCCTCTCCATCAGTAGATTTCAAATAAACGAATGGCATAGTATCTAACTATTACTTCATAAACATATTGGTAAGGCAAATATACACATTGGGAGGTTAACCCCTTTAGGACGCAGCCTGTTTTGGCCTTGTGGCACAGCCGATTTTTTCAAATCTGACGTGTTACTTTATGTGGTAATAACTCTGGAATGCTTTTACCTATCCTAGCGATTCTGAGATTGTTTTCTCGTGACATATTGTACTTTATAATAGTGGAAAAATTTGGTTGATAAATTCAATAGTTATTCGTGAAAAACACCAAAATTGAGAAAATTTGCAAAAATTAGCATTTTTCTAAATTTAAATGTATCTGCTTGTAAAACCGATAGTAATACCACACAAAAGTCACTAGTTACCATTTCCCATATGTCTACTTTATATTTGCATCGTTTTTTGAACGTCCTTTTATTTTTCTAGGGCGTTACAAGGCTTAGAACTTTAGCAGCAATTTCTCACATTTTCAAGAAAATTTCAAAAGGCTATTTTTACAGGGGCCAGTTCAGTTCTGAAGTTGTTTTGAGGGCCTTATATATTAGAAACCCCCAATAAGTCACCCCATTTTAAAAACTGCACCCCTCAAAGTATTCAAAACAGCATTCAGAAAATTTCTTAACCCTTTAGACTTTTCACCCTTTTTTTGCCGAAATTCATTTGTAATAAAAAAAATTGTGTAACACAGAAGGTTTTACCAGAGAAATACAGCTCAATATTTATTGCCCAGGTCCTGCAGTTTTTAGGAATATCCCACATGTGGCCCTAGTGCCCTAATGGACCGAAACACCCGCCTCAGAAGCAAAGGAGTACCCAGTGGATTTTGGGGCCTGCTTATTTTTAGATTATATTTTAGGCACCATGTCGAGTTTGAAGAGGTCTTGTGGTGCCAAAACAGTGGAAACTCCCCAAAAGTGACCCCATTTTGGAAACTAGACCCCTCAAGGAATTTGTCTAGGGGTATAGTTAGCACTTTGACCCCACAGATATTTTGCTATATTTATTGGAGTTAGTCTGTGAAAATAAAAATCTACTTTTTTTCTGAAATAACAGACATTTTTAATATTTACAAGGAATAAAGAAAAAAATTCACCGCAACATTTGTAAAGAATCTTCTCCCGATTACTGAAATACCCCATATGTGGTAATAAACTGCTGTTTGGACCCACGGCAGCGCTCAGAAGGGAGGGAGCGCCATTTGGATTTTGGAGCGCAGATTTTGCTGGATTGGTTTTTAGTGCCATGTCGCGATTGCAACGCCCTGGAGGGAACAAAATAATGGAAACACCCCAAAAGTGACCCCATTTTGGAAAATAGACCCCTCAAGGAATTTTTCTAGGGGTTTAGTAAGCATTTATACCACACAGGTCTTTTGCAGAATTAGGCCGTGAAAATGAATATAAACATTTTTGTCCACTAAAATGTTGAATTTTTCATTTTCACAAGGGATAAAGGAGAAAAAGTCGCCCTAAATTTGTAACGCAATCTCTCCCGAGTACGACAATACCCCACATGTAGTAATAATTAATTTTTTTAATAGAAATTAATTAACCTTTGCAGGACTGATCCTTTTTTGCTATTCCATTTTAGTTTTTCACTCCCCATAACTTTTTTATTTTTCCATGAATTGAGCGGTGTGAGGGCTTATTTTTGGCAGGACGAGCTGTAGTTTTTATTGGTACCATTTTTTGGTAGATGCAAATTTTTGATCACTTTTTATTTAGAGCTTTGGTGGCCAAAAAGTGATTTTGGCGGTTTAAATTCTTTATTTCTTACGGCGTTCATAATGCGCTATAAATGACAATTTTACTTTATTCTGCGGGTCGGTACGATTATGGCGATACCATATGTATATAGTTTTTTTAATGTTTTGCAGCGTTTGCACAATAAAAACCACTTCTTTATAAAATAATTTATTTTCTGTGTCACCATATTCTGAGAGCCGGAACTTTTTTATTTTTCAGTCAAAAAAGCTGTGTAAGGGCTTGTTTTTTTGCGGGACGGGTTGTAGTTTTTATTGGTACTATTTTCGGGTACATGCGACTTTTTGATCACTTTTTATTCTATATTTTGCGAGGGGTGGTGACCAAAAAATAGTGATTCTGGAATTGTTTTTAGTTTGTGCGGTAAAAATAACAGTTTTATAGATTGGGTCGTTACGAACGCGGAGATACCAAATGTGTACTGTTTAACAGTTTCATTTTTTTCCTATAATAAGAGACTTACAGGGAAAAAAAAAATTTTTATTTTTACACTTTTGTAAAACATTTTTATTAACTTGTTTTTTTACACTTTCTTTTTTTACTTGCAGCTCTGATCGCTGCTAGAATACATTACACTACCTAGGTAGTGTAACGTATGCCAACTGTCAGTGTGACGTCACAGTCACTCTGACAGTTAGTCTACGAGGACCAGCCAGAGGCTGATCCTCATGGGCTTCCATACATGGCAGTCACGGTGGCCGTTGTCTGGCCCCCGGGTGCCATCACAAGCATCAGCAGCCCCCACAATTGCATGGGGGCTGCTGATGTGCTACAAACCCTGTACATGCGGAGATCGCAAGCGAGCCCCGCATGTAACGGGTTAATTGCCGAAATCCGCGTCAATGAGCCGCTGATCGGCAACTAGTGGAGTGACAGCTGACCTCCCGGTTCCCGAATCACACTGTCGCCGACACTGTCACAGACACTGTCATCGACAGTGTGCATCGCGAACGGCAGTGATGTCCTGTCACTCTGATAGGAAGTCTATCAGGAGGCTGATCCCGATAGGCTTCCGTACATGGCAGACACGGAGGCCATTACTTGGCCTCCGATCGCCATGCTAGCCATCTGCAAACCTCACGATTTCATCGTGAGGTCTGCCAATGAGCTACAAACCCCCGAATGTGGTGATTGCAATCGATCACCGCAATCAAGGGGTTAATTGCCAGAATCAGCGGAAATAAGCCACTGAGCGACATACAGTGGAGTGTCAGCTGGCCTCCCGGTTCCCGGTGCACACTGTCGCCGACAGTGTGCACCGGGAACCACGCACTAGCTGTACGTCCCTGTGTCTTAAGACACTGGCCACATGGACGTACAGTTGCGTCTTGGGGTTAATAAATGTGCTGTCATGGGGGGGGGGATCCCTAGAAACTGAATTACCGGTAAGTACTAATTTTTTTTTCCTCGATTACAGCCTCCATGACCGCACACAGGCAGGATCAGGGCGCAGGATAATTCTATTATCCAAAATGTCAAGGTATGGCTGGTGTGTTGAGAGCGCCTGAATTTTCTATGCTTTTAGCAGTCGCGATAGCAATAAGGAAGGCGGCTTTCCAGGGAAAAAAAATTAATTCCAATATTTGATATTTGTTCAAAAGCAGTGAATGTTAGACCTTTAAAAAGGACAATATTTAGATGGGAGGGGGGGGGGGGTGACAAACCTGCTTCTTGAGGGATAACCTATTTGTCCCTGAGAAAAATCTCTTGATCAAACGCAAATTGGCTAGATCTTGTTCAAGATAAGAACGGCAGAAATCTGGGCTTTGAATGTATTACGAGTCTCCATAGGAGATTGAGAGCCTGAGTTCCGGTCTTCCTTAACCCTTTTTCTAGACCTGCCTCCAGAAAGTCCAAGATCTTAGCTATATTTGGATGACATACCTGGGACATCATTTTTACACCAGGACAGGAACTTTTTCCATACATTATTGTACAGAGCTTTGGTAACATCTGCCCTTCAGAAGAGTTCTAGCACTGTGCTCTCAGAAGCCGGGCCGCTAGCTGGAATTTCTGAGGGTCCTCGTGATAGACAGGTCCCTGGTACAGAAGATCCAGAGATGGTGGTACGGTCAATGGTTCTGCCATCTTTAGGCTGTGGAGCAGACCATACCAAGCCCTTTTGGGCCATAGAGGAGCTACAAGGATCACTGACTTTCTCCTTACAAATGTTCTGTAGGACTCTTGGAAGAAAAAACTATGGGGGAAAGGCATAAGCTAGGGAGAAATGCTAGTTGTGGGCTAAGGAGTCTACTCCCAGACAAGCATCTCTTGGATTTAGAGAGAAAAAAAACAAAAAAAAACAAAAAACCTGTTGAGTTTTGGAGTTTTCTTGATTTGCAAAGAGGTCCACTTCTGGGATGCACCACAACTATGTGATCTGATAGAATACTTTGTTGTTCAGACACCATACTTCTGGAGTAAGAAAATCCACTTGTATATTTAGGTACCCTTTTAGGTGTAGGGCAGAGATGGATTAGACATTTTGTTCTGCCCAGTCGAAGATCTGAACTGACAAAAGTTGGATGTTTTTTCTTCTTGATGAGTCAAGTGGGCTACAGTGGTCCTGTTGTCTGAATCAATTTTTATGTTTGACCTTGTGAGGTGTTCTGATACTCAACATTTCCAGAACCACTTTCAGTTCCAGGAAGTTGGATGAACGGTTTCTTAGGTATTGAGGCCAAACTCCCTGAAACGACACTTGGGAGACAACTGTTCCCCAAGCTCTCCTGCTGGCATCTGTGGTGATAGCGGTCACCAGAAAGTGATGCCAAACTACTCCCCAATTTAAATTTTTGTGGAGTCTCGAGCAATTTAGGGAGTGTTTCACTTATTTGGACAAAATTATTATATTGTCTAAATATAAGGGGGAGTTGTCCCATCTTGAAGGGACTAATGCCAGTAGAGTCCTTGAGTGTGCCTATGTCCATGTAATTGTCTGGATGCAAAAGGTCATGAATCCCATGGACATCGCTTGTCTTCTAGATAGATACCTGTGATTTCTCCTGTAATGCAGATATTTTTGCAATCCGTATGGATTTTGTGTCTGGTGGAAGGAATGAGACCTGTTTATGTGAGTCCAGAAGAATTCCCAGGAAGATCTTCTGGCAGTAAGGAGTGGAGTAGGATTTTTCGTGGTTAATGAGCCATCCTAAATCATGAACTGTCTGAGAAATTTGCTAACGGTATATAGAAAGAAGAAGAGGTGACGTACTATTAGATCGTACAGGTAAGGTATTATGTTCATACCCTGCTGCCTGAGGAATGCTACTATTTCCACCCTTTGTGAATATACGGGGAGCAGAAGATATTTCGAATAGAAGAGCATTGAACTGAAAACGTAGTATGACGTGATCTTGTAGCATGGCAAATCTGAAGAATTTGCTAAATTGTGGATGCAACGAGATATGGTAAGAGGCATCCTGTAGGTCGATGGTTGCCAAGAAATTGTCCTGACCGATTAGTGGAATGGATGATCTGATTGACTCCATCTTGAACCAATGATATATCACAAATTGATTCAAGGGTTTCAGGTTTACTATAATCCAGAAAACTCCAGTTTTTTGTTTTTTTTACAAGAAATAGACAAGAGTAGCGCCCTTCCCCTAGTTCTTCCACTGGCACTGAAGATAATACCAAATCAGCTGCTCCGGCTGCCTTCGGGAACCGGATGTCATTGCACAGTATGCAATGTATAGAGCCGGAAGCAGTTGGCTCCGTACATTGCTTTGAGGCCGTGCTGCTGAACTGCTGCTCTGCTCCTATTCACTTGAATAGGTGCAGAGCTGCAGTACTGCAGCTCGGCCACTATTCCGTGACCGGAGCCAAATGCTTCCGGCATGGACGTCCGGTACCCGGAGACCACCGAAGCAGCTGATTGGTGCGGGGTCCGGGTGTTGGACCCCCACAGATCGTATACTGATGACCTATCCGGTGGATAGGGCATCCGTTGTCCGGTACTGGACAACCTATTTAAGCACTTCCTAATAGCAGAATTGTGGAATTTTTGCGGTATTAAAAATTGGAGCACATATTGTGTCTGGGAAGACCTTTACTAGATGCATGGCAGAATAGGAGGTCAAATGATTTCTTCAGAACAAGAATATTCATATTATATTCTGACAAAGCATACGTATCTTATCTAGCACGTCTGGGTAGTATGCATAAATAGTATAAACTATGGCTGGGCGAATTAATTCGCCTTTAAGGCCTCTGATGATTCTGTGTTCAAACAGAATCGAGTCTGTTTAATAATGGTGTCGTCGGGCTGAGCTACAGGACGAACCCCGCCGCCACCTCGTCGCTCTCTTCAGACGTTTACTTTTAAGTGAGGAGACCGCGTACAGGATGTAACAATGCTGTTTCCTCCCACCTCCTGTGGCTGCCCAATGTAATGCTCCACAGCATGGCACGTCAGTACTGCATCTATTAGTCTTCTATTGTATGTCAGCTTATGAAGTCATAGTCTGCCAGCTGAGGGCATGGGGGGGGAGAATATAAACTGAGTGGGCAAGGTTAGAGAGGGCAGGCTGCCCATTTGTATAGAAGGGAATGAGAGGAAGGCAAGTTCTTTAAGCCTTTTTACAGGCTTTGAGTTGCTATATGAGTTGTCTTTTAGAGCCCCAGGTTAGCTAAAATGGCGGACTTTAGCATTTGTTTTAGCACCGACACACAAAGTACCCTCACTGTATCCTGGTTGCACCTCACTACCTAAGGCCCCATGCACACGAACGTACTTTTGCAGCCGCAATTCCCTCGAAAATCCACAGGAGAATTGCGGCCCTATTCCTATGGGCCCATGCACACGACCGTGGTTTTCACGGTCCATGCATGGCCCAGGAGCCTGGACCGCAGAAAGAACAGACATGTCTTATTACGGCCGTGTTCTGCAGTCCAGGCTCAGGAAATAATGCACGCGCCATGTGCACGGCCAGCGATTTGCGGGCGGCTCACGGGTGTTACTTCATGGCCGGCTGACCCGAAAATCACGGCCGTGCACATGGCTACGGTCGTGTGCATGAGGCCTAATACTTTGTTGTTCCTGCTACTGGCATACATTAGCCTCAGTTTAGCTTAACCCCTTAATGACCAGCCTATTTTAAACCTTAATGGCCAAGGTATTTTTTACGTTTTTCAATCGTTGAATTGCAAGCGCTATAACTTTATTTTTGCGTCGACATAGCTGTAGAAGGTCTTCTCTTTTGCGGGACAAGTTGTATTTTTTAAATGGCACCATTTTGGGGTACATGTTTATTGATTAACTTTTTTGGGGGGGGGGGGGGGGATAGAAAAAAACCCTGAAATTTTGCCACTTTTTTGCATCCTAAAGCTACGCCGTTTAGGCCTGATTCACACAAGCGCTGCGCATCTCGGATGTTAAAAACGGCAGTTTTTCACGTCCAAGGTGCATCCGTGCTCAGCGCTGCGGGATGCGATTGTCACGCATTCCCCATAGATAAGTCTATGGAGGGACACGTGATCAGATAGTTCATGTCCTATTTTCCCACGGACCCTTCACACGGTCCGTTGAAACAACGGCTGTGTGAACGGCCACATTGAATTACATAGGTCCGCGAGACGGCCGCTGTTTCAACGGCTGTCCTACGGACGTTTAATACGTTCGTGTGAATCAGGCCTTACCGTGTGGTATAAATAACACAATAACTTTAGTCAGCTGGTTGTTACGATTGCAAGGATACCAAATTTGTATAGTTTTTGTAGGTTTTAGTACTTTTACACAGTAAAAACACTTTTTTTTAAAAAAATATGTGCTTTTGTGTCTACATATTTGAAGAGCCATAAGTTTTTTTTATTTTTTCGCCGATGCAGTTGTATGAGGGCTTCTTTTTTGCGGGACGACTTGTAATATTTATTGGTAACATTTTTGAGTAGATGCGACTTTTTGATCACTTTTTATCACATTTTTTTAAGTCAAGATTCACAGAAAACAGCAATTTTTCCATAGTTTATTTTATTTTTTCACTGTGCGGATAAAATAATGTAATAGCTTTATAGTCGGGGTCGTTACAGACACTGCAATACCAAATGTGTGTACATTTTTTGCTTAATTTTGGTTTTTTTAATAGTAAAGCAGTTTGTAATGGGAAAAAGTGGGTTTTTCATTTTTTTTCACATTTTTTTTAAAATTAACTTTAATCAATTTTTTAACTTGTTTTACTAGTCCCACTCAGGGACTTTAATATGCGATTATCTGATCGCATTTATAATACACTGCAATATTTTTGTATTGCAGTGTATCACTGCCTGTTTGTTTAAAACGGACAGGCATCTGCTAGGCTATGCCTCCGGCATGACCCAGCAGGCATTCACCACAGGCAGACCTCAATGCCGGGCATCAGTGGGATGAGAGGGAGCTCCCTCCCGCTCTCCAAAACCACTCAGATGCGGCGCTCGCTATTGAGCGCCACATCTGAGGGGTTAAATGGGTGAGATCAATACACACGTCTGGCAGCGGAGAGCCGGGACATTTAACGGCTCCCTGTTCTATTTATTCAGCGCCGTAAAAAGGCTTCTTCATCAGAATAAAGCCCATTAGTGGCCACCGTGAAAAGGCGTATTGGCAGTCACTAACGGGTTAAAGGCTATGTGCATTTTTGAAAAGGAATATATATATATATATATATATATGTAAATTATATGTTTCAGCCAGTGTGATTAGTGCAACTTTATAATTAGTTTTTATTAAAAACTAGTTTTACTTTGAGATACAGCTGCTCTGTATTCTCTATACAGATCGGCTGTATCGGTCGCTAAGACCTGAATCAGTCAGTCCCGCGGACCTGACGGGTTCAGTGAAAGAGTGTCTAACACGAAGGATCCACCTGTAATCTATCACATGTAAGTTCATAATAGATTACAGGTGGATACTGCGTGTCAACCCGCTTTCACTGAACCAGTCAGTAACGCGGACCTGACGGGAACAGGATTTAGCGCTAGATACTGCTGCTCTGTATAATTATAAATCACACGGACTAACCTTTTTATAAAAAAAAAAAAAAAATGCCCTTCAAAGTTTTACATAGCCTTTAAATGGCAGTCTTACTCTATATTTTTTTTGTTTTTTCATCCTTCACCTCCAGGTGCCCATGCTGCTGATCATCTCTATAGTCACCTCGCTGCCCCTGATGTAGCTCACCCACCCGCCAAGTGCCTTTCCACCCGCCATGTGCCTTGCAGCCCTGGTAATGTCTCCCTACCTGCCAGACATCTCCCTGCCAATATAGTGCCTTGAGGCCCCTGATGGCACATCTCCACGCCTCACTGTACCTGAAGGTACCCTTCTAGCCAACAGGATCTTACCCGCCCGCCATGCGACTCGATGTCACTAGCAGCACCTCCCCACCACCAAGACTTGTCTTGTTTTTTTTTTTTTAGTTTAACAAAAACAAAATTGATATTCAAATCGAAAATCCGCCATAGGGTTGAAAAAAAAAAATAAATCTAGATTTAACTTTTTGGCAAAATCGCCCAGCCCTAGTATAAACTGTTTATATATATATTTTTAAATCCACTAAAGATGCATATTTCTTTATTTATGCAAAATTCATTTTCTAATCACTAGATATTTACTTGTAGGTAACAAATGGTTAATGATGGTTCTTTACAACAAAACCTTTATATGAAGAAAAAACAAACCACAAAAACATTATGAAGACTACAGATTTAACAGACATGTGATTCAAACCACGTCACGTGTGGCATTTCCTCCCGCAGGCTCTAAAGCTCCTTATTATATTTAAACTATTTCAATCCAGGTTACCATAGAAACAACAAGGCCGCAGCCTCAGCTCGCAGTGAAGCTGTTTGGGAACAGTTAAGCATTTACACCTTTATAGAAATAGCAATGTTTAAAAATAAAGAAAAACCCACAAATTAAAAAGAATGAAATTATTAAATTACACACATTCCTTTAGAATCAGTATTTTAACCCCTTTCCCCTGCAGCCATTTTTTAGCTTTTCATTTTTGCCTTTTCCTCCCCACCTTCCAAAAGCCATAACTTTTTTTTATTTTTCAATCGATATAGCCGAATGAGGGCTTTGTTTTTTTCAGGACTAGTTGTAGTATTTTACAGCTCGGTTTATTTTACTATATAACGAACAGGGAAGCTGGAAAAACATTCTTCGTGAGGTAGAATGGGGAAAAATTGATTCCTCCATAGTTTTTGGGTTCCGTTTTTACGGCAGAATAAAGTTAACATGTAATTTTTACAGAACGGTGAACGCAACATTTAAAAAAAAAAAATATATGTATATATTTTAGCACTTTGACTTCCAAAAAAATGGAACAAGTCATCATAAAGTTCCACGTACCAAAAACTGTAGCAATAATAACTACAGCTCGTCCTGCAAAAAAACAGGCCACATTTTTCTATCGTTTGAGTGGTGTGAGGGCTTCGTTTTTGCGGGACGAGCTGTAGTTTTTATTAGCACCATTTTTTCGTACGTACAATTTTTTTTATCACTTTATAGTGCATTCTTTTTAGCGCTATGGTGACCAAAAGACAAAGATTCTGGGGTTTTCAATTATTTTTTTTTACGCCGTTCACTGTGTGAGTCATGATTCTATATTGTAATAGTTTGACTTATTTTTACATTGTGCCAGGGGAAAAATGGGAAAAGGTTTTTGGTTTTTTAAACTTTTAGATAAATTTTCAGGAGTCTAAAAATGTAACTTATTCTTTTACACATTTTATTACTTCCCCTAGGGGACTTGAACCAGCGATCATTAGATCGGTGGTACAATACACTGTGATATATGGATGAGTTACGGAAACAGCCTAACTCGCTGAGCTACGCGGTTTCCGTAAGTCCCACAGTAGTGAATGGCAGTTACAGTAGCAGCGTAGCATGCTACGCTGTTTCCGTAACTACTATTCCGTTCTATGGGAGTTACGGAAACTGCGTAGCTCAGCGAGTTACGCGGTTTCCGTAACTCAACCATGTAACCAGGAAGTGGCCGGAAGACAGCGGAGCCGGGTAAGATAGAACAGGGTTTAGGGGGCCCCATTCTAGAGATATATGCAGGTCCCAGAGGTGGGACCTGCATCTGACATTTATGACATATCCTATAGTGGCCTATATTGTACATGATGTGATCGGCACTGTTATGTAGATTACAGCAGTTTTTTTATTTAGAAAAATGATTATTTTTGACGGAGTTATGACCTATATTAGCTTTATGCTATTGAGTTTCTCAATGGACACCTGGGCGTGTTTTACTATATGACCAAGTGGGCGTTGTACAGAGTGTATGACGCTCACCAATCAGCATCATACACTTCTCTCCATTCATTTACACTGCAGATAGCGATATAGCTATATCGCTATGTGCAGTCACAAACTCACTATAACGCTACTCATGTGTCCTGACAATGAATATACATTACCTCCAGCCAGGACGTGATGTGTATTCATTCTCCTGACCACTTCTGTAGCGTCTGTGTGATTCACAGCACAGCGAGATCTCGCTGTGAATGACAGTTCACAGCGTAATCTCGCGAGACTACGCCTGCTGTGCTGTAAATCAGAGACGCTACAGAAGTGGTCAGGAGAATGAATGCACATCACGTCCTGGCTGGAGGTAATGTATATTCATTGTCATGACACATGAGTAGCGTTATAGTGTGTTTATGTGACTGCACATATCTATATCGCGATCTGCAGTGTAAATGAATGGGGAGAAGTGTATGACACGGATTGGTCAGCGTCATACATTCCTCTGTACAACGCCCACTTGGTCATATAGTAAAACACGCCCAGGTGTCCATTGAGAAACATTAGCATATAACGAATATAGGTCATAACTCCGTCAAAATTGATAGTTTTTCTAAATAAAAAACACTGCTGTAATCTACATTACAGCGCCGATCACATCATCTACAAGAAAGGGCACTTCTAATGTGGTGACGGAGCCTCTTTAAGCCACTATAAATGCCGCGGTCAAAATAGACCGCGGCATTTAACTAAACAGCCAGGAACAGCGACATAGCTGTTCCTGGCCGTTAGAGCAGCGTGTCAGAAGTGGACACCTGCAGTGTATGGAGTGGGCTCAGTGCGTGAGCCCACCCTATACATCATCCCCTCCCCACTCTATGATGCGCTGGCACATCACGGGTCGGGAAGGGGTTAAGTAAGGAGCGGTCAGGGGGGCCCGGCCATGCCGGGTCCCTTGACTGCCGACTAAGACGCAGGGTTCTTTTAGCAAGATTTATTCTTGCTAAAAATTGCATCTTCTAGTCCGAAAAATACGATAGAGATATATATATATATATATATATATATATATATATATATATATAAATAAATAAATAAAAAGTTATGGCTCCCATAAGTCGTGAAAGAAAAAATATGCAGATGTGCAGGACCCGAGGGGAACATTTCTTATTTTTCAAGAGGCAATCATCAAGGCCCTAATATTTGGGAACCAGGAAGAAGAGGGCTCAAACATACAGTATCTGCTGGAAGAGAGGGTGCCCGTATTATACCAGGACAGCACTTTCCCAGCAAAATTCCCCAAACTACAAAAGGTGCAGAGTGTGTACCAAAAGCAAGATAAGAAAGGACACCATTTATCAGTGCAACACTGGCCTTGTGCATAAAGGATTGCTTCACAGCGTAACAAACATCCATGGAGAAAGTTGTTTTTTTTTTTCAACTGAAATACCAGTAAAACTCCAAGCAAAATCTGCACTCCAAAAGCCAAATGGCGCTCCCTCCCTTCTGAGCCCTACACGGTGCTCAAACAGCAGTTTACTTCCACGGGCATCGCCATACCCGGGAGAACCCACTTAATTTTTGTGGTGCGAGTCTCCAGTGGCACAACATATTTGCCACGGAAATGGCATATCTGGGAAAAAAAATAAAAAATACTGCAATTTTTACTCTGCACAATCTGCAGTGCATTTATTTCTGAAAAACACTTTGGAAACAAAATGCTCAATGCACCCCTTAAATGGCTTGGAGGGTTGTAGTGCCTCCTGGCACAGTCCTACTGCATATTGGGACTCCCGCACATAGCGACGGAAAACCCATTGATCCTCGTACTTCTAGGCCTATGGTTTGGAGGGTCGGGGAATGGTTATGCGGAGCCTCTCTCTTTTAAGAGAAGGGCTGCGATCGACTGCATCCTTGTGCACTTTTTATGCACTTGGGTGAGAGAAAGCACAGCTCGGGCTTTCATAAAAAAAAATATTATTTTTTGAAGACCCCTGCTCAGGATTGTGCATTTAAAGAGGCTCTGTCACCAGATTTTCAAACCCCTATCTTCTATTGCAGCAGATCGGCACTGCAATGTAGATAACAATAACGGTTTTGTTTTTTTCAAAAACGAGCATTTTTGGCCAAGTTATGACCATTTTTATATTTATGCAAATGAGCCTTTCTTATGTCCAACTGGGCGTGTATTGTGTGTGTACATCTGGGCGTTTTTACTTGTTTTACTAGCTGGGCGTTGTGAATAGAAGTGTATGATGCTGACGAATCAGCATCATCCACTTCTCTTCGTTACCACCCAGCTTCTGGCAGTGCACAGACACACAGCGTGTCCTCGCGAGATCACGCTGTGACGTCACTCACTTCCTCCCACAGGAACTTCATCGCGTCGGATGAGCGAGGACACGCTGTGTGTCTGTGAACGGCCAGAAGCTGGGTGGTAACGAAGAGAAGTGGATGATGCTGATTTGTCAACATCATACACTTCTATTCACAACGCCCAGCTAGTAAAACAAGTAAAACAAGTAAAAACGCCCAGATGTACATACACAATACACGCCCAGTTGGACATAAGAAAGGCTCATTTGCATAAATATAAAAATGGTCATAACCTGGCCAAAAATGCTAGTTTTTGAAAAAAAACAAAAAAAAACGTTACTGTTATCTACATTGCAGCGCCGATCTGCTGCAATAGGAGATAGGGGTTTGAAAATCTGGTGACAGAGCCTCTTTAAGGTCTTGTATAGCTTAAGTGTTACAGTACACAGGTACTGGATTTGCTTTAATTTAACCCCTTAGTGACCAGCCTATTTTAGGCCCTAATGACCAAGCTATTTTTCTGTTTTTTCTATAGTTGCATTCAAAGAGCTACAACTTTTTTATTTTTCTGTATAAAGACTTGTTTTTTGCTGGATTAGTTTTACTTTTTAATGGCACCATTTTGGGGTACATACTTTTTGATTAACTTTTATTAACTTTTTTTTGGGGGGGGGCCGGAATAGAAAAAAAAAACTCAGAAATTGACAGATATTCGTTTTAAATTCACACCGTTCACTGTGCGGTGTAGATAACACGTTACCTTTATTCTATGGGTCGGTCCGATTACAACAATCCCACATATGTATAGGTGTTTTGTTTTGCACAATAAACACTTTTGAACTAAAATAATTTGTTTCTGCATCGTCGCTTTAACCCCTTCCCGACATTTGCCGTATGGGTACGCCATGGAAAGCATTGACTTCCCGCATTTTGCCGTACCCATACACCAAATGTTTGGCACCGGCTCAGAAGCTGAGCCAGTGCCATCATCGTCGGATCTCAGCTGTATCTTACAGCTGACATCCGACTAACGGCGGGGACCGAAATTAGCTTCGATCCCCGCCATTAACCCCTTAAGTGCAGCGCTCAAATGCGATCACTGCACTTAAGGTGTTTGCAGCTCATCGGAACCCCGGCAATGAAATTGCCGGGGTACAGGTGGCTGCAATGGCAACCGGAGGCCTAATACTGGCCTCCCGGTCTGCCTAGCACGGAAAACGGTCAAGATCCGCCCGGCGGCGGAGCCTGGTCGGCTCCCGTAGCCGCCGGCAAGATGGCGCCGGCTCAGGAGCTGATCCGGCGTCATCAGCGGCGGAAGTCAGCTGTATGTTACAGCTGACATCCACCTGTAACGGCAGGAACCGGAGCTAGCTCCGATCCCTGCCATTAACCCCTTCGATGCAGCAATCGAAAGCGATTGCTGCATCGTAGCGGTTACTAGCAGATCGCCAGCCCTGACATGCAATCGGGACTGGCGACTGCTGCTATGGCAACAGGAGACACAATGGTCTCCTGCTCTGCCATTACGGAAGCCGATAGGCCCCGCCGGGAGGCGAAGCCTATTCGGCTTGCTGTCAGTGAATAACTGACAGATCTAATACATTGCACTACGTAGGTAGTGCAATGTATTAGAAAAAAAAAAAATCTGACAGTTGGACCTTCAAGTCCCCTAGTGGGACTTGAGAAAAAGTGTAAAAAAAAAAAGTTAAAAAAATAAAAGTTTGAAAACAATAAAAGTTGCAAGTAATAAAATAAGAGTAAAAGGGGGATTGCGTTTTATCAAGTCCTTTTATTATTGAAAAAAAATAATAAACCATACGTATTTGGTAGCGCCGCGACCGTAACGACCTGAGGTATCAAAATATTAAATTATTTATTGCACTCTGTGAACCGCATAAAAAAAAACAAAACGTTAAAAACTATACCAGAGTTTGTTTTTTGGTCACTTTGACCTATAAATATTGGAATAAAAAATGATCAAAAATTTGCACGTATCCCAACAATGGTACCTATAAAAACTATAGCTCGTCTCGCAAAAAACAAGCCCTCATACAGCTGCGTCGACAAAAAAATTTAAAAGTTATGGTTCTCACAACTTGGCGACAGAAAAAATACATTCTTTTTACAAAAGTAGTTTTATTATGCAAAAAGCTGCAAAACATAAAAAAGTCCTATAAATTAGGTATCGCCGGAATCGTACTGACCCGCAGAATAAAGTCAACATGTAATTTATAACGCTTGGTGAACGATGTAGAAAAAAACGAAATAAAAACGATGCCAGAATTGCGTTTTTTTTTTGTTTACCTGGCCTCCCAAAAAATAGGGTAAAAGGTGATCAAAGTCGCATGTACCCCAAAATGGTACCAATAATAACTACAGCTTGTCCCACAACAAAAAGCCCTCATACAACTACGTCTATGAAAAAATAAAATTAGTTATGGTTCCAATAAGTCAGGAAATAAAAAATATGTAGTTTTTTGTAGAGGCGATTTATCAAGGACCTAAAATTAGGGAACCAGGAAAGGGAGGGCCCAAACATGTCCGCCGGAAGCTAGGGTGCCTGTATTATACCAGGACAACACTTTCCCAGCAAAATTCCCGAAACTGCAAAGGTGCGGAGTGTGGACCAAAAGGGGCATAAGAAAGGACACCATATATCAGGGCGACACCGGCCTGTGCAGAAAGGATTGCTTCACAGCGTGTAACACATCTATGGATCATTTTATTGTTTTTTTACCCCATTATTATACCACCTGACCATGCCCCTGATATGCTCTGCCCAGCTTACATGTACCCCCACATTATAAACGGAAACACCAGCAATACTCAAACAAAACTACTACCAAGCAATATCCGCTCTCCAAAAGCCAAATGGCGCTCCCTCCGCTCTGAACCCTACAGCGTGCCCAAACAGCAGTTTCCTTCCACATATATGGCATCGCCACATCCGGGAGAACCCTTTTAACAATTTTTGGGGTGTGTGTCTCCAGTGTCATAAGCTGGGCATGACATATTTGCCACTGAAATGGCATATCTACCGTGTTTCCCCGATTGTAAGACGTATCGGGGGTTTCAGGGGGGTCGGCTAATATAAGCCGTACCCCGAAAGTTAGACATATGTCTTACTTTCGGGGAAACACGGAGGTATTGCCTGCCCACTTCCGCGCCGTCCTGTGATGGCGCGGGTACTGAGACTGTACCCACGCGATCAGCGGCAGGAGCACGGCTGTTATACACAGCCTGGCTCCTGCTGCAACTGCCGGAATCGAAGCGCGCGCCGATTCCGGCAGTTTAACCCATTAAATGCCGCTGTCAATAGTGACAGCGGCATTTAATGTGTTTGACAGAGGGGGGAGCTCCCTCTGTCACCCGATCGGCGCCCCCGCAAACAAATCGCGGGTCGCCGTCGGGTTTCCATGACAGCCGGGGGTCTAACAAAGACCCCCAGGTCTGCCTTCAGCATCTGCCTGTTAGGCGATGCCGGAGGCATGACCTAATAGGTTGCCTGTCAGTTTTACACTGACAGGCAATAATGCTTCGGTATACTAAGTATACCAAAGCATTATATATGCGATCGGCACATCGCATAGTGAAGTCCCCTGGTGGGACTAAAAAAAAAAATGTAAAACAGTTAAATAAAGTTTGTGAAAAAAAAAATAATAATATTTTTTTCCAATATAAGACATACCCCGAAAATAAGACATAGTGGGGCTTTTGGGGATAAAAAGAAAGTAAGACACTGTCTTACTTTCGGGGAAACACGGTAGGGAAAAATATAAATTTTTAATTTGCACCATCCGCTGCGCATTCATTTATGGAAAAGACTTGTGGGGTGAAATGCTCACTACACCCCTTAATAAATGCATTGAGGTGTGCAGTTTCCAAATGGGGTCACTTCTCAGGGGTTTCTTTTTATTATTTCACATCAGAGCCTCTGCAATTGTGAACCAATACTTTGTAAATCGCCAAATTAGGCCTCAATTTCGCATGGTACGCTTTCACTCCTGAGCCTGGTCAAATGTCCAGGCAAAAGATTAGGGTCACATGTAGGGTGTTTCTAAAACCGGGAAACACCGCATAATAATTAGAGGGCTGTCTTGTTATGGTGGCACAAGCCGGGCACCACATATTGGCATATCTATGGAAAAAAAATCCCATTTTACCTCTGCAACATCGAGTGCACACTAATTTCTACAAAACACCTGCGGGGTTAACATGCTCACTACACCACTAGGTAAATGCATTGAGGGGTGTAGTTTCCAAAATGGGGGGTTTCCACTGTTTTGGTCCCACAGGCGCCCAGAAACCAAGCTAGCAAAATCTGCACTCCAAATGGCTCCTTCCCTTCTGAGCCCTGCCGTGTGCCCAAATAGCAGTTTCTGACCACATATGGGGCTTTTGCCGTACTCTGGAAAAATTGCTTTACAAATGTTAGGGTTCTTTTTTTCCTTGATTTGTTGAGAAAATGAAAAATTTTGCGGTAAAGCTAGGTTTTATTGAAGAAAAAAGGATTGTTTTTATTTTCACTGCCCAATTCTAATAAATTCTATGAAACATCTATGGGGTCTAAATGCTTACTACACCCCTAGATGAATTCCTCAAGGGTTGTAGTTTCCTAAATGGAATCACTTTGTTGGGAATTTTCATTGTTTTGTCCCCTCAGGGGCTCTGCAAATGTGACATGGCCTCCGCAAACCATTCCTGCTAAATGTGAACTCCAAACACCAAATGGTGCTCCATGCCTTCTAAGCCCTGCTGTGTGTCCAAACAGCCGGTTATTACCACATGTGGGGTATTGTTTTACTCGGGAGAAATAGCTTTACAAATTTGGTGGTGCTTTTTCTCCTTTAGTCCTTGTGGAAATGAGAAAAAAAAAATGCTAACCCTACATTTTCTTTGAAAAAAATGTAGATATTAATTTTCACGCCCTACTTTCAATAATTTCTGTAAAAAACCTGTGCGGTCAAAATGCTCACTACACCTCTAGATAATTTCGTTGAGGTGTGTGGTTTCCCAAATGGGGTCACTTTTGGGGGATTTCCACAGTTTTGGCACCGCAAGAGCCCTTCAAACCTGACATGGTGCCTAAAATATATTGTAATAAAAATAAGGCCCCAAAATCCACTAGGTGCTCCTTTGCTTCTGAGGCCGGTGCTTCAGTCCAGTAACACGCTAGGGCCACATATGGGATATTTCCTAAAACTGCAGAACCTGGGCAATACATATGGAGTTGCATTTCTCTGGTAGAACTTTGTGTTATAAAGAAAATTGGATTAAAAATTAATTTCTGCAAAAAAATATGAAATTTGTAAATTTCACCTCTACTTTGCTTTAATTCCTGTGAAAAGTCTAAAGGGTTAAGACATTTTCTAAATGCTGTTTTGAATACTTTGAGGGGTGAAGATTTTAAAATGGGGTGACTTTTTGGGGGTTTCTAATATATAAGGACCTCAAAGCCACTTCACAACTGAACTGGCCCCTGTAAAAATAGCCTTTTGAAATTTTCTTGAAAATGTGAGAAATTGCTGCTAAAGTTCAAAGCCTTGTAACGTCCTAGAAAAATAAAAGGATGTTCAAAAAACGATGCCAATCTAATGTAGACATATGGGGGATGTTAATTAGCAACAATTTTGTGTGGTATAACTGCCTGTCTTACAAGCAGATACATTTAAGTTGAGAAAAATGCAAATTTTTGCAATTTTTCGCTAAATTTTGGTGTTTTTCACAATGAAATACTGAACATATCGAGCAAATTTTGCCAGTAACATAAAGTCCAATGTGTCACGAGAAAACAATCTCAGAATCGCTTGGATAGGTAAAAGCATTCCGGAGTTATTACCACATAAAGTGAAACATGTCAGATTTGAAAAATGCTCCCTTTGCAGCAATTACAGCATTGCAGACCTTTGGCATTCTAGCTGTTAATTTGCTGAGGTAAATCGGGAGAAATTTCACCCCATACTTCCAGAAGCCCCTCCTACAAGTTGGATTGGCTTGATGGGCACTTCTTGCGTACCATACGGTCAAGCTGCTCCCACAACAGCTCTATGGGGTTGAGATCTGGTGACTGCGCTAGCCACTCCATTACAGATAGAATACCAGCTGCCTGCTTCTTCCCTAAATAGTTCTTGCATAATTTGGAGGTGTGCTTTGGGTCATTGTCCTGTTGTAGGATGAAATTGGCTCCAATCAAGCGCTGTCCACAGGGTATGGCATGGCGTTGCAAAATGGAGCGATAGCCTTCCTTATTCAAAATCCCTTTTACCTTGTACAAATCTCCCACTTTACCAGCACCAAAGCAACCCCAGACCATCACATTACCTCTACCATGCTTGACAGATGGCGTCAGGCACTCTTCCAGCATCTTTTCAGTTGTTCTGCGTCTCACAAATGTTCTTCTGTGTGATCGAAACACCTCAAACTTCGATTCGTCTGTCCATAACACTTTTTTCCAATCTTCCTCTGTCCAATGTCTGTGTGCTTTTGCCCATATTAATCTTTTCCTTTTATTAGCCAGTCTCAGATATGGCTTTTTCTTTGCCACTCTGCCCTTAAGGCCAGCATCCCGGAGTCGCCTCTTCACTGTAGACGTTGACACTGGCATTTTGCGGGTACTATTTAATGAAGCTGCCAGTTGAGGACCTGTGAGGCGTCTATTTCTCAAACTAGAGACTCCAATGTACTTGTCTTGTTGCTCAGTTGTGCAGCGGGGCCTCCCACTTCTCTTTCTACTCTGGTTAGAGCCTGTGTGTGCTGTCCTCTGAAGGGAGTAGTACACACCGTTGTAGGAAATCTTCAGTTTCTTGGCAATTTCTCGCATGGAATAGCCTTCATTTCTAAGAACAAGAATAGACTGTCGAGTTTCACATGAAAGCTCTCTTTTTCTAGCCATTTTGAGAGTTTAATCGAACCCACAAATGTAATGCTCCATATTCTCAACTAGCTCAAAGGAAGGTCAGTTTTATAGCTCCTCTAAACAGCGTCATTTGTGAGGTTTACGTGGTTATAAAATAAAAACTGATTTTTTCACTTATTAATGTGACCTCCATGTGCCTCACATTATTAGTAATTAACCCAATCATGTACCTCACACATTAACCCAATGTTGTCCATTATGAGGAACATGGGGTTAATTACTATTAACGTGAGGCACAAATTTGTCACACCACGTGCCTCCCATCTGAAAATTAAAGAACTTTTTTATTATTATTGGCAAAGTATCGTTTTTGTATAGAGTATCGCAATACTACACGAAGTATTGGTATCGAAGTCCAAATTCTGGTAACGTGACAACCCTACATGTGGCCCTAGTGTGCTAATGGACTGAAACACATGACAAGGAGCAACTAGGGGATTTTGGGGCCTTCTTATTATTAGAATATATTTTGGGCACTATGTCAGGTTTGAAAAGGTCTTGTGATGACAAAAAGGAAACACCCCAAAAAAGACCCCATTTTGGAAACTACACCCAAAAGGAATTCATCTAGGGGTGTAGTGAGCATTTTGACCCCACAGGTGTTTCAAAGATTTTATTAGAATTTGGATGTGAAAATGAAAAATGTACATATTTTCTAATAAGATATAGTTTTAGCTAAAAAACAAACAAAGTCCACAAGGAAAAAAAAAAAAAAAAAACCCCAACATTTGCAAAGCAACTTCTCTGGAGTACAGGAATCCCCCATATGTGGTAATAAACTGCTGTTTGGGCACATGGCAAGGATCAGAAGAGAAGGAGCACCATTTGGCTTTTGGAGTGCAGATTTTGCTGGATTGGTTTCTAGACACCATGTATCTTTTGCAAAGCCCCTAAAGGTACCAGTACAGTGGAAACCCCCAGAAGTGACCACATTTTGGAAACTACACCCCTCAAGGTATTCACCTAGGGGTATAGTGAGCATGTTAACCCGCAGGTGTTTTGCAGAAATTACTGTGGACTCGATGTTGCACAGTGAAAATGGGAATTTTTCCATAGATATGCCAATATGTGGTGCCCAGCTTGTGCCACATAACAAGACCGCTCTCTAATTATTATGTTGTTTCCCTTTTTTAGAAACACCCTACAAGTGGCCCTAATCGAGTGAAAGAGTACCATGCGAAATGGAGCCCTAGTTTGGCAATTTACAAAGTATTGATTCACAATTGCAGGGTTCTGATGTGAAACAAAAGAAACCCCTGAGAAGTGACCCCATTTTGGAACCTACACCCCTCAAGGCATTTATTAAAGGGGTGTAGTGAGCATTTTCATCCCACAGGTCTTTTCCATAAATGATTGCGCCGCATGCGGATGGTGCAAAGTAAAAATTGAATTTTCCCCCTAGATATGCCATTTCAGTGGCAAATGTGTCGTGCCCAGCTTGTACCACACCCCAAAATTGTTAAAAGGGTTCTCCCGGATATGGTGGTGCCATGTATGTGGAAGTAAACAGCTGTTTGGGCACATTCTAGAAGTCCTTAGGGAGCGTGGATTTTGCTTGGTAGTAGTTTTGTTTGGAGTATTACAGGTATTTCAGTTTATAATGTGGGGGTACATATAAGCTGGGCAGAGTACAGTCAGATGGTACAATAATGGGGTTAAAAAAAACCAAAAACAATAAAATAATCCAAAGATGTGTTACGCTGTGAAGCAATCCTTTCTGCACAGGCGAGTGTCGCAATAATAAACGGTGTCCTTTATCCCCCTTTTGGTCCACACTCCGCACCTTTGCAGTTTGGGGAATTTTGCTGGGAAAGTGTTGTCCTGGTATAATACGGGCGCCCTCGCTTCCAGCAGATATGTTTGATATGTCGACTCTAAATGAAAGGTGCGGGGAACAATCCCTTTGTCTGTGCCCGGTCGCATAATCCTAGTTAAGATTATTTTGCTTCCAAAAGGGCTTGTACCTATTGGAACTTGCTGCTGGACCTATCCCTAAATATCTCTTTACTAAACTACAACCGGCTCTTACCTCTTTCATATAGGAAAATTCTAGACACAAACTTAGCATAGCCACTTTGCAAAGGCCTAAACTCCAGGGGGGAATGGCCATTCCAGACTTTTACCTATATTTTCTGGCAGGGCAATTTAGTTACCTACGCTCCTGGACACAAACCCTTACACCATCCTCTGTGGAATACTACCTAACCTTCCACCTAGACACCACTACGCTATGGCCGGCATTGGAGAAGCCAACCCTCTTTCCACGCCGCATGTTCCCTCTACATAAGTTGGAAACTCAGGCGTGGCACGCCACCAAAACGGTTACTCTATATAATGCAATGCCATCCATGGTACCGTTGTGGCATAACTTACGGTTTCCACACCTCCTTGAATTGGAGGATTTCACCTTTTGGATATCACATAATGTTACAGTGTTGGGAGATGTACATGTGAATTACACTCTTAGATCGTTTACTTAGTTGCAAGAAGCCTTTAACTTGCCCCACACATCTGCAGTTGCGCCACGCACTCCAGAGTAAATTTCCAAATAATACATGCCCTATGTCAGAATAGCCTTTAATTGGCATTTTTAATTCTCAGGATCTGCGTGGTCTTATTTAAGCCTTATATAGCCACCTCCTAGGAACTAAGCTCGAATCAACAACTAGCAGTAGAAGACAAATGGAAGTCAAATTCCTGATCTATCTACAGATAACTGGAAGGAAGCCTTAGAATCCACGATACAGGTCTCACCAACAGTAAATAACCGTATGACACAGTAATACTTCATCCACCAATGCCATCTATCCCCAGTCAGTATACAAAAATGGGACGACTGTCACCATAGGCATCACCGATGTGAGAAATCTCATGCTGACTTCTGGCACATGGCGCGGGAGTGCTCCTACATTTGCTCCTTCTGGTCTGATGTAATCTCTTTGTCAAATGTCCTTATGATTGCAGTACCACATACTCCTCAGGTATGCCTATTGGGTATCCTAGATGAATCATCATGGCCACATTATATGCATATTTTCCTACGAGAATCGCTATTTTTGGCTAGGAAAGCAATAGCGCTTAGATGGATGGGAGATCAATCCCCCTCTGTCCATCAGTGGGGAAAAAAAAAAACTAGTCAATACTGCAATACCATTCGAGAAAGTGGAGTATAAAAACAGAGGCTGTCCCCAGAAATTCATGAAAACCTGGGGTGCATTGTGCAAATTGCCATTAACTTTTTTTCCCCTGACTACTTGAGAGCTGGACTCTCTTCTACTTAAGTACATAGGTTAAAGCCACAATTTGCTATGTACATATGTTGGATCATAATTGTACTACTTGGCTACTTCTGAAATGCTAGATACATGCCCACGCTTCAGGTTTAACCTGTGTCGTCTTTACGGTGATTACTTACACTGTATGCTCCGATTGTCAAGTGTGCAGAAATGTTTGTAATATTACTCTATATATTGTACCACACTTTATTCAATAAAACGAGTTTACATTTTTTTTTAAAATAAATAAATAAATAAAAAGCTGGCTTTTCGTGGTGGCACAAGCTGGGCACCGCATATTGAACACAAAAATGACAGGTCTACGGAAAAATTACAGTTTTCACTCTGCAACATCGAGTGCACACTAATTTCTGGAAAACACCTGTGGAGTTAACATGCTCAATGCCTTGAGGAGTGTAGTTTCCAAAATGACGTTGCTTCTGTGTGTGTGTGTGGGGGGGGGGGGAGGGGGGCGGGTGTTTCTACTGTTTTGGTCCCACAGGGGCTTTGCAAATGACATGACGCCCAGAAACCAACCGAGCAAATCTGCATTCATAGCCAAATGGGGCGCCTTCCCTTCTGAGCCCTACTGTGTGCCGAAACAGCAGCTTATGACCACATATGGGGTATTGTCGTACTCTGTAGAAGTTGCTTTACAAACTTTGGGGTGCTTTTTCTTCTTTGTTGAGAAAATGAAAATCTAACCAATAGGGATGCACGATGCATTGAAACTTCGATACGGTTTTGAAACCGTGCACCCTCAAACGGTTCGATACTTATTCCTTGTATTTCGATATTAAACTGTGCGGCCGCACAGCTTAGCATTGTAACACATGAATGTATGAGTCCTGACATGTGCGCGCGGTCAGAATTATGTGATGCGGCAGGCACTGCACGAATCATTGTCAGCACTGAAAACAGAACTTGGCGGGCGCACTGCAAAACACCCCCATATTCTGTCTTCAGTGCCTGAAGAGGTGCTCATTAGTGCAGCGCCTGCAGCATCACCTCATGTTGACCACGTGTGCGCACTTTTTGTCACGAGCGGGGGCAATGGTTGTATTACACAGCCTCAGCCCCGCTCTAACGGCGGAGATAAGAGAAACCTCATCTCCGCCGTTATTCCCCTGAATGCTGCGATCAGAGCGGACCACAGCGTTCAAGGGGAAATTGAGAAGGGGGGATGCCCATTGGACATAACTTATATGGGCGTAGACACCATACAGTATATGGGCACAGTCTGAATACATAAAATACACACATTGGGTATTGGCGCGGCCGTAATAACCTGGACAATAATTTTTTTGTGTCATTTATGATGTGGACGCTGTAAAAATAATAATTTAATAACGGCTTTCTTTCACCAAGGCTTCATGCCCACTTCAGTCTTTTTCTTCAGGGTGCTAGCCGTTTTTCTGACGGCTAGCACCCTGACCCATTAATTTCAATGCGGCCATGCACACTTTAGTTTTTTTGACGGTCCCGTTGCTCCGTTCCGACAAAAGTAGAGCATGTCCTACTTTGGTCCGAGATTCCGTGACCGTGAGTCCCATGCAAGTCAATGGGGCTGTCAAAAAAACTGAAGGCACACGGAAGGCATCCGTGTGGCGTCTGTGTGTGATGGAGACGTTGCCTAGCAATGGCCGGGCAGGCAGAGGTACACATGCAGACAGATACTGCACTGCACTAATTGGCAGCCCCTTCTCTCTGTCAGCACTGATAGAGAGAAGAGGCTGCTGATCAGTGCTGGAACGCAGGGATATTAAGAAAAATGAGTTCATACATACTCTGGCCGTTGTCTTGGTGACGCGTCCCTCCTCCGACAGCCAGTCCGACCTCCCTGGATGACACGGCAGTCCATGTGACCGCTGCAGCCTGTGATTGGCTGCAGCGGTCACATGGTCTGAAACGTCATCTCAGGAGGCCAGACTTGTGGAAGAAGCAGGCAAGCTGGGAGTTCTTGGTAAGTAGTAACTTTTTTTTTTTTTGCACGTTTAACGAACCATTAATCTATATTGTGAGCGCCGCGCATGGTATTCCCTGTCCAGCGGTAGTCTCTGTCCAGGGTGCTGAAAGAGTTAAAGGGCTGCAATGATCGGCAGTAGCTCTTTCAGCACCCTGGACAGGGAATAGCATGTGCGGCACTCACAATATCGTGTACATAGTGTGAACAGGTTTCAGTTTCCTCTCAGAAACTGAAACACGGAAGTTTACACGGAGTACACACGGGAAGCACACTGTTCCAATCACGGACACACGGATCCGTGAAAACGGTGATGGAAGTGTGCATGAGGCCTTACTTTGAGGCACGAGGTGTGATGAATTTAACCTCCATGTGCCTCACATAATAATTAACCCCATCATGTACCTTGCACATTAACCCAATATTGTCAATTATGAGTGAGAAACCGGATGGGATTAATTACTATTAATGTGAGGCACATTCAAAATTCATCACGCTTCACATCAGAAAATGGAAGAAGTTTTTTTTTTGTTTTTTTATTACGGTTGGCAAAGAATCGTTTCCTTTGTTTTGGCCCAACAAGACTTCTTGAAGCCCAACATGGTGCCTAAAATATAGTCTAATAAAAAGAAGGCCCCAAAATCCATTAGGTGCTTCTTTACTTCTAAGGCCTGTGTTTCAGTCCAGTAGCACACTCGGGCCACATGTGGGATATTTCTAAAAACGACAGAATCTATGCAAGAAACATGGAGTTGTGTTTTTCTGGTAAAACCTCCGGTCTTAAAAAAAAAAAATTCTGTATTAAAATGGAATTTCTGCAAAATTTTTGGAAATTTCACCTCCAATTTGCTTTAATTCCTCTGAAACGCCTAAACGGTTAAGAAACTTTCTAAATGTGGTTTTAAATACTTTGAGAGGTGCCGTTTTCAAAAAGGTGATTTATGGAGGTTTCTAATATATAGGCCCCTCAAAACCACTTCAGAACTGAACTGGTCCCTAAAAAAAATAAAAAATAGGCTTTTGAAAATGTGAGAAATGTTTGCTAAACTTATAAGCCTTGTAACATTCTAGAAAAATAAAAGGATATTCAAAAAACAAATACCAACAAAGTAGACATATGGGAAATGTTAATTATTAAGTATTTTGTGCGGTGTAACGGTCTTACATGCAGATATTTAAATTTAGGAAAATTAGGAAGTGACGTCATCATGCCTGTCTATACCGAACCAAGAGCGGCCGACGTTACACAGTAAAATAGTAGAGCAGGGAACGGACCGCTCCACCATAGGATTCAACTTTATCTGCATCGCTGAATTTTGGTTTTGTCCCGCGCCCCCCTTCCCTGAATAATTGCCCAGCCCTACATGAGCCGTCACAAAATATTGCTCGATCAGCTCTCCGACCACTTCCTGGCAGCCTTGAGCAGTGCTCTTCCACCAGACTTCGAAGGCGACCATCGTGATTCTACCGAAAGAGGGTAAGGACCCTTCTTCTGGAGTTAATTTCCTCCCAATTTCCCTACTTAATGTAAATTTAACCCCTACCTGCACCACGACGTAATCGCATGTCATGGTGGTGGGGGGGTGTGATCTTTGGAGCAGGAAGCAGGTGTCAACTGCGTATTACTGAATTAAAGCTGACACCCAGGACTAACGGCCAGGACCTGTGATGGCGATGCTTTTATCAGTCTAACCCCTTAGATGCTGCGATCAACGCAGCATCTAAGATGTTAGAAAGAGGGGGGCGACCCCTCCAACAGCTCATCAGCGCCCCCAGAACGCAATCGGGGTTGCCGATGGTTGTCATGGCAGCCCACGGGCCTAAAAAAGGTTCCCAGGACTGCCTTTCTTCATCTCCTGTTAAGGAGGCTTAACAGGAGCCTGTAAAAATGACAATATACTGCAAGACATTAGTAGCGCAGTGTATTGTACCAGCAAACTAACGATCACTGGTTCAAGTCTACCCAAGTTTTTAGTAGTGTAGAAAAAAAAAAAAAAAAACTGCTTAAAAGACCCCCCTTTTCCCTCTGATGTAAAAAAAAAAAACAACAAATTGCTGTGTCCATAAAAGGCTGAACTATTACAATATAGCATTATTTAACGCACACTGTGAACGCCGTAAAAAAAAACAAGAACAGTATTGCTGTTTTTTGTTTACTTCATATCCCACAAAAAAATGAAATACAAAAAAAAAAGGGATCAAAAAGTCTCATGTAGCCCAAAATGGTTCCACTAAAAACTACAGCTCGTCCAGCAAAAAAATTAGGCCCTTCTACTGCTCAATCGACTGAAAAAAATAAAAATAAAGTTATGACTCTCAGAATGTGGCGACAAAACAACATTTTTAAATTGGTTTCTTCCTTGTAAAAGTAGTAAAACATGAAAAAAACAAAAAATGTGCCCTGTGCAAACACTCGTTCATCGGCGGATTGCATAGTTTTAAATGCAAACTTTTTATTGTTGGCAGCACATCTCCCCGAGTAAACAGGGAGACATGCTGCCGACATGATAGAACTGTATGGGGGTGACTGATCAGAGTAACGAGTGCTCATCCCAATACTAGCTCCTTGTGAAAGGAGTAAACAAGCGCCGATCAACGAGCTGTCTCTTTGATTGGCGTTTCATTACACAGCCCACGTCGGGCCATGTAATAAATAAATACTACCTTTAGGGTAGGAACACACACACAAATGTATTCAGTGCAGATACACTGCGTTAAGCTGCGCAGCGTATCCGCCCCGAACACCGCAGGGAATGTGGTCCGGAAAATTGCACCACATTGTGATGTGTTTTTCTGGCGGAATTTCCGGTGCGAAGCAGTGCCGGGGGAAAAAAAAAAAAAAAAGGTTCATACCTACCCCCTCCCTTTTCCCGGCACGAAGTCTAGCCTCCTGGGAGGACGTTGCAGGCCATGTGATGCCGCAGCCTGTGATTGGCTGCAGCGATCACATGGCCTGCAATGTCATTTAGGGAGGCCGGACTTGGGAAGAAGCAGGGAACTCTGGGTACGAACTATTTTTTTCTTATCTGCTTTGATTCGGGTTTAAGCACCCCATTGAATTCAATGGGTAGACCCGCAACGGAAGTGTTGCGTATACGCAGAATTAATGGACATGCTGCAGTTAAAGTAACCGCACCGCAGGTCAATTAATGTGTTTTTTTTGGGCGGATATTTACCGCAGTGTGGGGACGAGATTTGTTGAAATCTCACCCACACCGCTGCTACTGTAATACGCTGCGGATTTTCTGCAATTAATCCGTTGCGGGAAATCAGCAGTGTTTACGCTGTGTGTGTTTGTACCCTTAGGCTGGATTCACACAAGATCATTACGTCCGTAATTGACGGACGTATTTCAGCCGCAAGTCCCGGACCGAACCCAGTGCAGGGAGCCGGGCTCCTAGCATCATAGTTATGTACGATGCTATGAGTCCCTGCCTCGCTGCAGGACAACTGTCCCGTACTGAAAACATGATTACAGTACGGGACAGTTGTCCGGCAGCGAGGCAGGGACCCCTAGCATCGTACATAAGTATGATGCTAGGAGCCCGGCTCCCTGCACTGTGTTCGGTCCGGGACTTGCGGCTGAAATACGTCCGTCAATTACGGATGTAATGACCTCGTGTGAATCCAGCCTTAGTCTGTCGCTTCTGCCTCCTGCTAGTAATAGATTTCTCCATGTCAGTCCCTACAAGCAGGAGACAGCAAGTAGCATCTCATAGAAATACAGTGGACTCTGCACATACAGGTAGTATAGACAGTATGAGTCAGGGGAGGTTTATAATTCTGCCGCTAATCATTATATGGACTCACCTATTATATCTCTGCACTCCATTTCTCCCATATCTAAAGGGGCAGATCTCTTCAGCAGCAATATGCATGGAGGGGACATACAGAAGAACAAAGAGGGGTCTTAAAGGAACAGTGTCATCACAAATAATTTTTTTATATGTTAAAGATGTTAGTGCTTTAATAAAAACGTTTATTTTCATTTGTGTGTTTGTGTTTTACTGTTTCTTATTTTTACACTTTTTCTTCCCTATGGGGGCTGCCATTTTTTGTTCCATTTCCGTGTGTGTCGATTAACGACACACACAGACATGGAATACGGCAGCCACAGTCCCATAGGGACTGCGAACGGCTCCCGTCCCATTGACTGCCGTGTACGGCGTCTGTGTGGGAACTGCGCATGCGCCGCTCCCACACAGTCCTATTCGAAATTGGCACCGTCCGGCGCCATTTTCCGGTGGACCGGAAGTCGCGGCCGGACAGTAATATTACTACTTCCGGTCGCGGCTTCCGGACTTGTGCACATGGAACAGCGGCAGCAAACGGAGCGGACGGGCCGGAGGGACCCGCGGCGGCAGGAGCAGGTAAGAGATTTCAATGTATGTTAGTGTTTGTGTGTGTTTACTACTGTATGTAAACCTACTACACTGTGGGTTACCTCAAAAAATGGCGACACACAGTGTAGGAGGTTAAACCTTTCAAACCCCTCGTTTATCCCGGCACTAGCCAGGATAAAGGAGGGGGGGATGCTGAGAGCTCACTAGAGCGAGGGCTTTTAACCCAATGTTGCAATGCTGCAATTTTGGGAACTAGCTCCATCTAGTGTCCAAAAATGGGTAGTATTATAAATTAGAAAAAATTTATAATATTTCCTGACTCGCGAAAAAAAATAAAAAAATTTGAACAATGTTTAATCACCCACACACTAAATGTTTAATTTTTAAAAAAAAAACATGTTTTTCTGGCAACACATTCCCTTTAAAGCTGCCAGGAGAGATTTGATTGGGGAGGATGTAATCCTGTAGATCACAGGAACTCAGCCACACAGGAGAAACGACCTTCAGTCTACACATGAGAGCATGGTCTATTCTGGAGGTCAGACAGATCACATGACCTAGGTGCCCATAATGAAAGGGTTCAAAATGTATAGATGAAACTGATAGAATAATGCTGGTGAGTTAGCATTGCGTGTGCAAAAAAAAAAAAAAATTGGCAGAGTGCTTCTTTAAAGAGACTGTCACCACATTATAAGTGGCCTATCTCCTACATAAGGAGATGGGCGCTATAATGTAGGTGACAGCAGTGCTTTTTATTTAGAAAAACGATCTGTTTTCACCACATTAGGAGCGATTTTAGCTTTATGCTAATTACTTTCTTAATGCCCAAGTGGGCGTGTTTTTACTTTAGACCAAGTGGGCGTTGTACAGGAGTGTTTGACGCTGACCAGTGACCAATCAGCGTCATGCACTTCTCTCCATTCATTTAGTCAGCGCATAGGGATTCTGCGTTGTTCACTATGTGCTGTCTTATACGGACACATTAACATTACTGAAGTGTTTAGACAGTGACTAGACATTCCTTCCAGACAGGACAGGATGTCTATTCACAATCCCGGCACTTCGGTAACGTTTCTGCGGTACTTACAGCAGAGCAAGCGTAATCTCGCTATAAATGACAGGTTACAGCGAGATTACGATTGCCTCTGCTGTAAGTACTAAACAAACGTTAACGAAGTGCCGAGATTGTGAATAGACATCCCGTCCTGGCTGGAAGGAATGTCTAGTCACTGTCTAAACACTTCAGTAACGTTAATATGTCAGTAGAAGACAGCACATAGTGAATAACGCAGTGTTACTATGCTCTGACTAAATGAATGGAGAGAAGTACATGACGCTGATTGGTCAGCGTCATACACTCCTCTGTACAACGTCCACTTGGTCTAAAGTAAAAACACGCCCACTTGGGCATTAAGAAACTAATTAGCATAAACCAAAATCGCTCCTAATGTGGTGAAAATAGATTGTATTTCTAAATAAAAAGCACTGCTGTCACCTACATTATAGCGCCCATCTCCTTATGTAGGAGATAGGGCACTTATAATGTGGTGACAGAGACACTTTAATGTTCCTCATGCCCAGAGTAGATAATACCACTCCAACTTCCATTTTAGGTGGGCTACCACTAGATCAAATACCAGAGTATCCAACTCCTGAGCTTTGTAGATCAGACCTTCATGCTAAATTTTACAAACTAAGTAAGCAGATCTATGGTTCACAAGAACGTTCTCTTTGTTGAATCGAGCAAGTATTCTTAATATGAATATACCTGTCTCTTATATCCTATGCAGGCCCTCCCGATTAGAATACCTCCCACCTTTTTGTAGCGGCTTTACCAACAGTTCACATCTTTAGCGTGGGCGAATAGACCTTCCAGACTTTGCCTTTTAGCGAGTAATTTTCTGTACTGTGGAATTGGATTGCCCAACGTTTGACGTTATCATGCGAAACATTTGATCAGAATAGTAGACAGGTGTAGACATCCACCATTTAATGCCTGGGTCACAGTAGTACGAGGTTTCACACACAACCCCTAAACGTGCCTACCTTGGGTATCATCCCACTCTTTACCCAAGTCTACTAGTATTCAATATAAATAGGTCGCATGACATAGAAGACGCATACATCTTTGTACCTGGATGCTGGTAACGTCTCCTCTTGTGCACCCACCCTCACGTACTTAGGACCCTGTGCAACTTCTTATGGACACCTGTTCTAGTGTTGCATAAGACGGGGTTTGCGGTCACTAATTAAATGTCAAAGGGCTAGAGATCATGAGCTGAACGTTGCCATTGGCTTCTTGTGTATGAGAGGAAACGTCTTTCCATTCATTGACACAGTGCGGTGCACATAGGAGTGTAATAGAGGAGGGTGGCTAAAACACAGGGAGGTTATCCTGGAAAGAACTGGACTGAAGTATGTTTTTCACAGTTCAGGAAATGCCTGCATGTGGATATTTGGGTTCAGGGGAGCCCTTATCCAGATGACCATGACGCTAGCCCCGATTTTCATAGTATTGTAATATGTTAGACTAAGTTTTTCAAAGGCTTGGCAAACAAGATTAAAACTAGGGAGACTAAGGCCTGATGCACATGACCGTAGCCGTGAGCACGGCCCGTGATCGCGGCACAGAGGGCCGCAGAGTGTCGTATGCTCACACATTGATTTCAATGAGCCCGGACCGCAAACCCAGACCGTATAATGACTTGTCCCATCTTTTTGCGGTCCGGGTTTCCGGCCAGTGCACAGACCGTAGAAACTACGGCCGTGTGCACGAGCCATTAGGAATGAATGGGTCAGCAGTTCACCCGCAGATTTGCGGGTAAATTGCGGCCGCAAAAACACGGTTTGTGTGCATGAGGTCTAATACTGCATCTAAAAATCTAATTTGTAGAAAACTGCTAATTACGGCTGAATTATTCTTTATTAACCCACTGCTTCCATGAAAACTCACGTACAAAGAATGTAGTGCTGATTTTTTTTTATCATCATAGCAATTACTCCCCCCACCCCCCAAGATAAAGCCCTACAAGAGCCAGCTTGTGTAAACTGTGGACTCTTTAGCAATCCTCTCTCCATGGCAACAAGGAGGCAGTTTTTGAAGCGCGCAGCCATACATGCTAAAAGCAGGTGCTTATCCGTGCTAATTATACTGCAGCACACGCAGGGCTGGTCCTTGCGTCACAGAACAGGGCCTGTATTTGAGAGCAAACCAGAACAAGAGCGAAACGTAATCCATTACAACAGATTTTCAGGGTAAAAAAAAAAAATACAATTTTCACAGCTTAATAGCTTTTAATGCACAGAATTGTAACTGTGCAGCTCCTATTAACCATTTACTGAATAATAATATATTCGATAGATATATATATCTATCTTGGTCTACATTGATAGTAGCCTTACACTCAAATTTTCTTTTATAAATTAAAGGGAATCTTTTAGCATTTCTGAGGCTTCAAAACTGCTGACAGACCGATATAGGGGATGGCAGGTCATTGTAAACATACCTTTTAACTTAGTATGCAAGTTGCATGATGAAGAAAACCATGTTTTAGTCCCCCCGGCGCAACCATCGCAAGTGCGACTAAGTTGCGGCCTTGATGTGCAAGAGCTCATGCACGCTGCCTGCCCCGTTCCTCTGAGTGACTGCTCTAGCGGTTTCCTGATTGGCCACTAGAGCCATCACTCAGAGCAGATGAAGAAATTGCATTTCTCCCCTAGATTAATTCAGAGTACGGAAATACCCCATATGTGGTCATAAACCGCTATTTGGTCACACTGAACGGAAGGAGTTCCATTTGGAGCGCAGATTTTGCTGGATTGGTTTCCATGCACCAAGTTGCATTTGTAAAGCCCCTAAGGTACCAGTACAGTGGAAACCCCCCAAAAGTGACTCCATTTAAAGAGGCTCTGTCACCACATTATAAGTGCCCTATCTCCTATATAAGGAGATCGGCGCTATAATGTAGGTGACCGCAGTGCTTTTTATGTAGAAAAACTATCTATTTTAAACCACTTTATTAGCGATTTTTAGCTTTATGCTAATGAGTTTCTTAATGCCCAAGTGGGCGTTGTACAGAGGAGTGTATGACGCTAACCAATCAGCGTCATACACTTCTCTCCATTCATTTACACAGCAGCATCGTGTTCTTACTAGAACACGATGTGCAGCCTCATACACACACACACTATAACGTTACTGCAGTGTCCTGATAATGAATGTACATGACCTCCAGCCTGGACGTCATGTGTATTCAGAATCCTGACACTTCTGAATCTTTTCTGTGAGATTTCCAGCAAAACTTTCAAGTTAATAAAAACACTGCCTTTTTTCCTATAGTAAGACTTTTATTATAGGGAAAAAATGAAAATGTTAAAAAAAACAAAAAAAAACACATATTTGGTATCACCGTGTCCGTAACGACCCAAACTGTAAAACTATAATGTTATTTTTCCCACACGGTGAACGCCATAAAAAAAAAAAAAAAAAAACCTCAATGCCAGAATCGCTATTTCTTTTTTATCACCACCCCTCCCAAAACATGGAATAAAGAGTGATCAAAAAGTTGCAGCTTTTTTGACTGAAAAATAAAAAAAAGTTATGGCTCTCAGAATATGTGGACACAAAAAAAATTAATGTAAAAAAAAATAAAAAAAAAGTGATTTTATTGTGCAGACGCTGCAAAACTTGAGAAAACAAAAAAAACTATACACACATGGTATCGGCGTAATCTGATCGACCAGCAGATTAAAGTCAACTTGTCATTTATAGCACACGGTTCACACTAAAGAAAAAAAAAGAAAATTTTTTAAAAAACTGTCAGAATTGCTAGTTTTTGGTCACCCTGCTTGCCAATTTTTATTTTATAAAAACTGACCAAAAAATTGCATGTACCCCAAAATGCTACCAGTGAAAACTACAGATGGCCCCACTACAAATAAGCCCCCACACAGCTCCGGTGGAGAAAAAAAAAATAAAGAAGTTCTGGCTCTCAGAATATGGCGACGCAAAAAGTGCAGTGTTCCAAAAGCGGATAAGATTAAATACCATTTATCAGTGTGACACCGGACACACATATGAAATATTATTAGTTACCGCATTATTATACCCTCTTATTATGCCCTGATGTGCCCCGCATAGATTACATATGCCCCACATTATAAAATGAAATACCAGTAAAATCCCAAACAGAACTACTACCAAGCAAAATATGCGCTCCTAAAGCCAAACGGCGCTCCCTCCCTTCTGAGCCCTGCAGCGTGCCCAATACGTCCACAGATATAGCATCGCCATACCCGGGAGAACCCGATTAATATTTTAGGTGGTATTTGTCTTCAGTGGCACAAACTGGGCACAACATATAATGCACTAAAATGGCATATCAGTGGAAAATTGCAATTTCCACTTTGCACAATCCGCTGCGCATTAATTTCTAATGAAAAAATACTTGTGGGGTCAAAATGCTCACTACACCCCTTAAAATGCCTTAAGGAGTGTATTTTCCAAAATAGGGGTTACTACTTGGAGGTTTGTTTTACTATTTGACCTCAGAGCCCTGCAATTGTGGGCCAATGATATTAAAATCACCAAAATAGACTTCAAATGCGCATCGTGCGGTTTACTTCTAAGCCCTGTCATATGTCCAGGCAAATGATAAATGCCTTGAGGGGTGTGGTTTCTAAAATGGGGTCACTTCTTGGGGGCTTCCACTGTACTCTGGTACCTCAGGGTTTTGCAAATGCAGCATTGCGCCCAAAAACCAAGCCAGCAAAATCTGCATGCCAAATAGCGCTCCTGCCTTTCTGAGCCCTGCCGTGTGTCCAAACAACAGTTTATGACCACATGTGGGGTATTTACGTAAATCAGGAGAAATTGCTATTCAAATGTTGGGGTGCTTTTTCTCCTTTATTCCTTGTAAAAATTTTAAAAAATGCCACGTTTTGTCAGAAAAAAAATGTCATCTTCAATTTCACAGTATAATTCCACTAAATTCAGCAAAAAGCTCGAAGGGTCAAAATGCTCACTATACCCCTTCATAAATTCCTTCAGGGGTGTAGTTTTCCAAATGGGGTCACTTTTGGGGAATTTCGGTCCAGAAGGGATTTTGCAGATGCGACATGGCACACAAAAACCATTCCAGCAATATCTGCATGCCAAGTAGCACTCCTGCCTTTCTGAGCCCTGACGTGTATCCAAACAGCAGTTTATTCCCACATGTGGTGTATTAACTTACTCGGGAGAGATTGGCTTACAAATGTTGGGGTGCTTTTTCTCCTTTAACCCTTGAAGAAATAAAAACGAAACATTTTAGTGGAAAAAATTGCGCTATTAATTTTCACGGCCTAATTTTACTAAATTCCACAAAAACCCGTGGGGTCTAAATGCTCACTATACCCCTAGATAAATTCCTTGAAGGCTTTAGTTTCCCAAATGAGGTCACTTTTGGTCCCTCAGGGGCTTTGCAAATGCGACATAACACCCAAAAACCATTTCAGCAAAACTTGAGCTCCGAAAGCCAAATGGTGCTCCTTCCATTTGGAGACCTGCCGTGTTTTCATGCAACAGTTTATTACCACATGTGGGGTATTGCTGAAATCGGGAGAAATTGCTTTTCAAATGTTGGGGTGCTTTTTCTCCTTTTGTCCTTCTACAAATTACTTTTTAACTAATTTCTATTTTATTGGAAAAAATTTAGATTTTCATTTTTACATCCTAATTTCACTAAGTTTAGCAAAAAAAACTGTGGGGTTAAAATACTCACTATACCCCTAGATAAATTCCTTAAGGTGTGTAGTTTGCCAAATGGTGTCTTTTTGGGGGGTTTCCACTGTTTTGGCACCACAAAACATCTTCAAATCTGACATGGTGCCTAAAATATATTCTAATAAAATAGAGGGCACAAAATCCTCTAGGTGCTCCTTTGCTTCTGAGGCCGGTGTTTCGGTCCAATAGCACACTAGGGCCACATGTGGGATATTTCTAAAAACTGCAGAATCTGGGCAATTAATATGAAGTTGCGTTTCTCTGTTAAAACCTGCTGTCTTACAGAAAAAAAAATGAATTAAAATAGATTTTCTGCAAAACAAATAAAAAAATAAAAAATGACATTTGTAGATTTCACCTCCATTTTGCTTGAATTCCTATAAAACGCCAAAAGGGTTAAGAAACTTTCTAAATGCTGTTCCGAATACCTTGAGGTGTGCAGATTTTAAAATGGGGTGTTTTATAGGGGGTTTCTAATATATAAGGCCCTCAAAGCCACTTCAGAACTGAACTGATCGCTGAAAAAATGGCCTTTTGACATTTTCTTGAAACCATGAGAAATTGGTGTTAAAGTTCTAAGCCTTGTAACTTCTTGGAAAAATAAAAGAATGCTCAAAAAACGATGCAAACATAAAGTAGACATATAGGAAATTTTAACCAGTAACTATTTTGTGTGGCATTACTACTTGTTTTACAAGTAGATACATTTTAATTTAGAAAAATGCTAATTTATGCAAATTTTCTCTAAACTTTGATATTTTTCACAAATAAATACAATGTATGGACCAAATTTTACCACTAACTCAAAGTACAATGTGTCATGACAAAACAATCTCCGAATCCCTTTAAAAAATAAAAGCATTTCAAAGTTATCACATAAAGTCAGTCAGATTTGAAAAAAATGGCCTGGTCCATTAGGCGAAAACAGGCTGTGTCCTTAAGGGGTTAAATCGTTAGAGCGGTATAATATTTATTTTTCTTTCGTATTTACATTTGAGTGTTGTGGATTTGATACTTTTTTACACCTGCTCCAGTTTAGGATTGCTGTAGTTTGCAACAGGAGCATTTCAGAAATCGTTACGGAAATACCCCATATGTGGTCATAAACTGCTGTTTGGGCACATGGTATTGATCAGAAGGGAAGAAACACTATTTGGTTTTTGGAGTGCAGATTTTGATAGATTGATAAAATGAGAACCCACATTGTTGTTTAAAAAAAAAAAAAAAGTCCAAAGACGACATGGGGGTCCCCCCCATTTTCATAACCAGCCAGATACAATAAAACAGCCACAGCCTAGCATTACCAGGGTGGGAAGGGCCACTGTTGCAGATGGTTGGGTACTGGATCGTACCCGGCTCTTCCCGCCATTCAGTGACAGGACGTTGGATGCTCGGCAGCGTATCGCAGTTAACGTCCTGCCGCTGAATGGCGCCAGGACTTCGTGCTGTGCCCGGTGGAGAAGAGGACCGAAGTCAGGAGCGGAGACTGGGTAAGTATATGGTAGATCCTGTCAGCTTGGGGAATTGTATCTAAGCCTATTTTGTGTTGGAAAGAAAGGAGATGATCCAGCGCTGTGTCGGGGTAAAAGGGATACGTAGTTCCCACTTTTATTGATATTAAAAAAATTTGCTAAAATTGGAAAGGAGACGCAGTCTCAGGGTAGTTTGTCATGCGGGCAAATGCCCAAGCCTACACGTTTCGAGCACATGGCAAGAATTTCAATTTTAGCAAATTTTTTTCATATCAATAAAAGTGGGAACTACGTATCCCTTTTACCCCGACACAGCGCTGGATCATCTCCTTTCTTTCCTATGCTATTTCACTGTGGGCCGGCGCGGGGATCCGTGCGAGGTGTCTGGTTGAGACGCAGGATTTGGTTAGCTGGAGGTCTCCTCCTATTTTTCCTATTTTGTTTTATACGTTCTGCTGGGGCCCTGTGCTAAGCCTATTATGTGTGATAGTCTGCTGGGGCCGTGTACGTAAGCCCATCATGTGGGATACTCTCTGCTGGGCCCTGTATATCTAAGCCCATCATTTGTGATACTGTATTACTTTTCAAATCAGTAAAAAGTGTAGGCACTTTAGGTCAGCCTGGACTCGACTGACTTCGATGCATTACACCTGTGTGTGGCTCAAAGTAATTAACGTACCCTTAGCGTAACTTCAGAGAGCAGTAACTGTCACCCTCGCACAGGTTACACCACCATTGCCCACACACTGAACAGACACATGGTCACTCCATCACCACATATGTTGCCACATTCAGAGCCATAACTTTCGTTTTTTGTCGATTGAGTGGTGTGAGGGCTTGTTTTTTTGCAGGATGAGTTGTAGTTTTCATTGGTACCATTTTGGGGTACTGGAAACTTTTTTTATCATATTTTTTGTGTTGTGGTAGCGAAGGTGACCAAAAAACAGCAATTCTGACAGTTAGTTTTAACATTCCTACAGCATTCACCGTGCGGTTTAAAAAAAACACTAATAAAATAGTTTGGACGTTTATAAACACAGCGATACCAATTATGTTAGTTTTGATTTTTTTTTTACATTACTTTAGAGCAGGGGGTCTCAAACTCGGCCGGGTAAATGGGCTACACATAGAAAAAATGTGTAGTCGACGGGCCGCATTACTTTCATATTTGATACAATACAAAATTATTAATAATCAATTAGTTATTTGAACTACTGTAACAATACTACATTACACTACTATAATATTACATTAATATAACAACAATACTACAATAATAGCACTAGGTTTAAAGTTACCGGAAATTTGAGAGTTTACTCCACGTGTATTTTACCAATCCAGTTTTCGTGTCACTAAATTCAGTTCAGCGGTTCAGTTGGCAGACACAAGAATGTCAAGATTGTGCAGCCCCTTCTTAGATAGTGCCACACACACACACACACACCCCCTATAGATAGCTCCATGGGGCTCCCTCTAGAAGTGGAATCCCCAGCCAGAGCATTGCCGATGCTTTGGCTGGGGATTCCTTTGCAGGAGGAGCCCCTGACGTCACTGTCCAAAGACAGTGACGTCAGGAGATACTGCTGGACCGGAATGTGATGTCAGGGGCAACTCCAGAGCAGGAGTCCAGGGCAGAGTGTGACTACAGCGCTAGTATAGGATCTGCTCCGAAACTCTGGGGAAGCCCCTGACATCACTGTGCATATATGCACAGTGATGTCAGGGGCTTCCTCAGAGCAGGAGTCTCAGAGCAGAGCGCTAGTATAGTCTCTTCTCTGGGGAAGCCCCTGACATCACTGTCAATATATGGACAGTGACTTCAGGGTCTCCTCCAGCCAAAGAGTACCCTGCCAAAGTGCTCTGTCTGGGGATTCCACTCCTAGATCAAGCTATCTAAAGGGAGGGAGGGTGTAGCGTCGTTAAACCCGCTGGGGGGGGGGGTGCACTATCTACAGGGGGCTGTGTGACGGCATGAAGGAGCGCCGGCGCTCTCCTGCTTCAGTTTGCTCTCTCCTCTCTCTCGAGGGAGATGCGGTGCCCCACAGGCTGCAGATGAGTCTCAGGTGCCGCATGTGGCCTGCGTATTTGAGACTCCCTGCTTTAGAGAAAAAAAGTAAAAAAATAACAAAAAAGATGATATTTTTCATCGTATAGGCCTAATTCACATTGAGTTTTTTGGCTCTGACTTTGACGTGGAAAACTAGTTGGAATTAGCGGTTTAATTAATTTCAATGGGAGGTAGGGGTGGGTTTTTTTTTCCCCTGGAAGTTTTTGATCACTCATGGAAAAAAAAAAAGCTTCATGCCCTATCTTAAAGCGGCTGCTCGTTTGGGGCAATTTTTTTTTAACCATAAAAACGCCCACGGTTTTTGCGTTTGCTGAATGAAACGGCTAGGTAAAAAAACAAAAAAAAACAACTTTCATTTCAAATAATCTGCCTGTCAAAAAAAAACTGAACTAGGCCATAACCCCTTCAGGACTAAGCCATTTTAGAGCTTCAGGACGAAGCCAGATTTTTTAAATCTGTATGTGTCACTTTATCTGAGAAGAATTCGCCGATGGTTTTACATATTAAAACATAAGTAATTATGACATTGTTTTTTCGTCACCTTGCACATTCTTTTGATGAAAAATGTAGGTCAATCCGGTTTACATTTCTATGTATATAAAAAAAAAATTCTCTACTTTTAAAACTCCTACATGGAACATACATACATACATAGTATACTGTATGAATGTTATTATATTTGTTTTAGTCTTTGTCTACTAGATTTTTCACAACAATTTTTAACCCTTTTTTCACTTTTTGGGTACATCACAATGCTTTAGACAACGCCATTTTTAAAAAGTTTAGTAGGAACGAACCACTTTGGAAGAGCATTTTAAAAACTACACCCCTCAAAAGAATTTATCTAGGGGGTGTGATCACTTTTTTGATCCCCGGGTTTTTGGTGCAGAACCTTGTGGAAATCTGACATGAAAAATAAATTATTTTTTTTTTTCACAAATCCTCATTTATAGTGAAGAAAAACATCTATTAGGCTATTAGAAAAACCCAAATTGGCCATAATATTCTGCCTGGACAAATATCAGGGCCTGGAAGTAGTAGAACGCCACAAGGATTTTGAGGCCTTATTTTAGTTTGATTTTTGGGCACGTCATATTTGCATAGCCCTAAAAAAAATATTACGCAGATTCTACACCATATTACAAATCCTAGGTATTCATCTAGGGGTATAATGAGAATCTTTAGTTTTGTTATGGGGGATGAGAAGAGTCCAATTTTTAAATGATGAAATAAAATAAAATGAAAAGGGACAGATAAAAATAAATAATAAATGTAGTACTCCAGAGGTGTGGTATATGTGGAAGCACTTCTTTATACACAGTCCGTGGTGGGAGGGACAGATGTAGCATTGGTATGTGGTATCTTTCCTTATACCTGTTGTAGCATAGATACAACACCTATTCTGGAGGTGGCGTTTTTTATCTGCGGGCAGCACTTCACCAGGAAAGTGCTGCCCTAGATCTTTCCTAGGGACATCAATTGCAGAGGTAGAACTTTCTCCTACCTCTGCCACATTACCAAAGAGAAGGGATTTTATAACCTCCTCCTGGTATTCCATGTATGTCCCCTCGTGACCAGAGCTTCTGTAAATGACAAACGTGTTGTACAATGCCATATGGGTGGAGTACACCGCATGTTTCTTGTACCAGATATTGGATTTCCTCATGGCATCGTACGGTATGAGCATCTGGTAGGATAGATCCACTCCCCACGTGAATTTGTTGTACGTCTGGATGCACACAGGCCATGACATTGTTGTGGATGTTGCACCACGCACAGTGACAAGAGAGCAGGTGGCGTCATGGATGGATGTGATCATCAATACATCCTTTTGCCCCTGTAATAAAAAAATAAATAAAGCTGCAGGGTTTGGCTCAGAAGGGTCTTTGGGAGGTGCTTTTGCGAACCATCCGACAAACCACCATTTTTTGCTCCGCCCGGCACTTGAACAGGGGTACACTCGTGTAACAATTCATATCTAGGGGTATATTCAAGTGAATAGGAGTAGAGCTGCAGTTCTGTAGAACGGCCGTTATGCAGTTGTTGGAGCCAGCCGGAGTGGCGGATCGGTACGGGGTCCGGGTGTCGGACCCGCACCGATCATATACTGATTACTTATCCTGGGGATAGGTCAACAGTTGTCCGGTCGTGGACAATCCCTTTAAGGCTAAATTCACACCAGCGTTGAATAATCCGTTACCCTTATCCATTTTTATCCTATTGCTAAGTTCACATTAGCGTTAGTATACGTTTATCTCTCTTCCATCAAAGGAAGAGAGGATCGAAAGATTAAAACGGAAAGCAACAGTTCTGTTAGAATTACCATTGATTTCAATGATAATTATTTTGTTTGTTTGTTTCCGTTCCCTAGGTTTCCGTTTTTTTTTTGTTTTTTTTTTACAATAGCAAAAGTGCAGTCTGCAGAACTTTTGTTTCTGTGAAAAAAAAACGGACACCTAGCGAACGGAGACCAACTGAAACAAGAGAATTACCATTGAAAATCAATGGTAATTCTCGCCAAACCATTTCTTCCGTCAGAGGAAGAGATGATTGAAAGATTAGACGGAAATCAAGGCAAACGTATACCAACACTAGTGCGAACTTAGCCTCATTTTGATCAACAAATGGATCCGTTAAAAACTCCATTGACATTGAGATAACTGATGCAAACGGATTACAATTAGTTTGAATCCATTTTACAGTGATACCACTGATAAAAATAACCCGTCCGTTACACATCCTTTTTTTGAACCGAGTAAGGGCCTGTTCACATCACAAGTTGCCCTTCCATTGAGGGGTTCCATCGAAGGTTCCGTCAAGTTCACCCCTCAAAGGTAAGGCAAACGGAAACCTCAGCCTCCGTTTCCCTCACCATTGAACTCAATGGTAACGGAAACCTAGCTAATGGTTTCCGTCTGTCACCGTTTTGACAGAATAAATAGGAAACCTGTCACAACGTTAACAGACGGAAACCATTAGCTACGTTTCCGACATCAGTGAGTTCAATGGTGAGGGAAACGGAAGCTGAGGTTTCTGTTTGCCTTTCCGCTGAGGGGTTGATACGACGGAAACCTCCGATGGAACCCCACAGCAGAAACTAACGCTGATGTGAACACACCCTAAAAGACTTTTACTCTGCACTTTTCTCTCCGTAGGGAAAAAAAAAAACCACGATTACCGTACTAACAAAAGGGATGCAAAAAGATGCAATTAAAAATCCCATTATTTCAATGGGATTTTTAAACTGGTCCATTTTCATCCTTAATCTGTTCTAAAAATGGATCAGAATAACGGATTATACAACGCAAGTGTGAAGTTAGCCTCAGTTGACTTTTTTTGTGTTTCATGATTTTTAAATAAAACACAAAAAGCTCCTTATACAATGGGTGAGGTAGGGGTGTGATCACAGTAGGGAACTGCGATCAAGGGGTTAATTGGAGATCTTAGGTTAGTCAGGCAGCAGGACAACGATACGGGCTCCGATTTCTCCACTTCACATTCACCAACAGAGGAGATCAGAGTACGTCAACTGTTTTTCTCGCACATCTGAGCTCCGATTCTTCGGTACAGAAAAAAACTCCTGAAGAAGTCACTGTCCATATATGGACTATGACGTCAGGAGTCCCCGAGCAGAGCACTAGATGATGCTCTGATTGAGGACTCCAGACGTCACTGATCATATATGAACAGTGATGTCAGGAGCTTTCCCAAGGGCTGGAGTCCTGGGGCAGAACATCTACTAGTGCCCTGCCCAGGGACTCCTGCGCTGTCGAAGCTCCTGACATCACAGTCCATATATAGACAGTGACTTCATGAGCTTCCCTACCGCTGGACTGCGTCCCCGAGCAGAGCATCAGCTAGCGGTCTGCACTCCAGCATTGCTCCTGACGTCACAGAACAGTATATGGATAGTGAGGTCTGGAGTTTCTTAATCGCAGAGTCCTCGAGCAGAGCTTCAGCTAACGCTCTGCCCAGGGACTCCAGCACTGCTCCTGTCGAACACTGTCCAAATATGGACTGATATCAGGAGCTCCAAGAGGTATACATTTAACGAGCTTTCCCAACCTACACGATAAACGTAGGGCAATAGCGTGATATGAAAGGGGCCTAACCTGGTTACTAGAGCTCATTCACCTACTTTTAATAGTAGGAGAACGACCGCTAATAACTCCTTGCGTAGGAAGGAGTTCCTGAACTAAGTTTTTTTTAGCGGTGCACACATCCGAGTTGCGTCAAAATTCTGGCACATCTTGGGTGATCCTGCGCTTCCGTTCCTGGGTTCCGTCGAAGCTTTCCGTCAGGGGAACCAATGAACGGAATCCAAACTGAAGCAACCGTAGGTTTCCGTTTGCACCACCATTGATTTCAATGGGGACTGATCTGGTGCAAATGGCTTCCGTTTTTCATCGTTGTGTAAGGGTTCCGTCGTTTTGACGAAATGAATAACGCAGTAGACTACGGAAACCATAAGCGGAGTCCCGACGCAGATGTGAACGGAGCCTTAAAGTATTCATCTAGGGGTATAATGTTTTGTTTAGTTTTTTTTTGTGTGTGTTCTGGTTTGTAATGGAAGTAAAATAATTGGCAAAAGGGTAAATTTAATTTAAATAATCAAACTAAAAAAGGCAAAACAGGGCAGAGCAAATTGTATTTGTAAAATTAATATTCTAAAGTGGAATGATAGATTTTGAAACAATCTTGGATACAAAACCCAGGCTTCGAGGGGCACGTGTCACTCTGTTTATAAAAGAGGAAGTCACAAAGTCACAATTCATCAGACACGGCATCTTTTTCTGGGGTCGTCTTTTTTGTTTTCCGTGGGAGGCACCTCAGAAGGGAAACGTTGCCCTCTAACAATTCTGGAGGCATCACTTCCAGAGGCTGGATTTTCTCAATCCTCTTACCGGTCTACAAAAAATTTTTTTTTATTGCTATTTTTTTTTCCTGGTATTCCAGTGACTTTCTGATGGTCAGCATTTCTGTACAACACATAAGAGTTGTATAACACCATTTAAAATCAGGTGTAAAACTTGTTTCTTGTACCACATACGGGACTTTCTCATCACATCATATGGCTTTATCATCTGATCCGGTAGATCGACTCCCTCCCCCCCCCCCCCATCCCATATGTTTATTGTATTCCTGGACACACGCAGGCCTTTGTGTTTCCTCTGTTCTACCACTCACGGGTACAAGGATGTTCGCTTCATTGTGGACAGTTGTAAGCATAATCACGTCTTTTTTGTTTTTATACTTAGAGGCTCTGTCACCAGATTATAAGTCCCCTATCCCCTACATAATCTGATCGGCGCTATAATGTAGATAACAGCAGTGGTTTTTATTTTGAAAAACTATAATTTTTGAGCAATTTTAAGTGTGATTGTGCAGTGAAAGAAGCTGGGCTGGAACAATGAGAAGTGTATGAAGCTGATTGGTCACCGATTGGTCAGCGTCATACACTCCTCTGTACAACACCCAGTTGGTCAAAAGTAAAAACACACCCAGTTGGTCATTAAGAAACTAATTAGCATAAATCTAATATTGCTCATAACTTGCTAAAAAATTATCGGTTTTCAAAATAAAAACCACTGCTGTTATTTGCAAATTAAAAAAAAATTGGAGGTTTGAGGGGTTTTCTTGTCGTCACTGGAGGACGAGCACGCACACACACACACACACACACACACACACACACACACACTCGATACGAAAAGTCCACACACCCGAGTTAAAATGCCAGGTTTTTGTCATGTCAAAAAATCTGTAAAAGATGAATAATTCCAGAACTTTTTCCACCTTTAACCCCTTAAGGATGCAGTCTAGTTTTGGCCTTAAAGAGGCTCTGTCACCAGATTTTGCAACCCCTATCTGCTATTGCAGCAGATCGGCGCTGCAATGTAGATTACAGTAACGTTTTTATTTTAAAAAAAACGAGCATTTTTGGCCAAGTTATGACCGTTTTTGTAGTTATGCAAATGAGGCTTGCAAAAGTCCAAGTGGGTGTGTTTAAAAGTAAAAGTCCAAGTGGGCGTGTATTATGTGCGTACATCGGGGCGTTTTTAATACTTTCACTAGCTGGGCGCTCTGATGAGAAGTAACATCCTCTTCTCTTCAGAACGCCCAGCTTCTGACAGTGCAGATCTGTGACGTCACTCACAGGTCCTGCATCGTGACGGCCACATCGGCACCAGAGTCTACAGTTGATTCTGCAGCAGCATCAGCGTTTGCAGGTAAGTCGATCTTACCTGCAAACGCTGAGGCTGCTGCAGAATCAACTGTAGCCTCTGGTGCCGATGTGGCCGACACGATGCAGGACTTGTGAGTGACGTCACAGATCTGCACTGTCAGAAGCTGGGCGTTCTGAAGAGAAGAGGATGTTACTTCTCTTCAGAGCGCCCAGCTAGTGAAAGTATTAAAAACGCCCCGATGTACGCACATAATACACGCCCACTTGGACTTTTACTTTTAAACACACCCACTTGGACTTTTGCAAGCCTCATTTGCATAACTACAAAAACGGTCATAACTTGGCCAAAAATGCTCGTTTTTTTAAAATAAAAACGTTACTGTAATCTACATTGCAGCGCCAATCTGCTGTAATAGCAGATAGGGGTTGCAAAATCTGGTGACAGAGCCTCTTTAAGGCTCAGACAATTTTTCAAATCTCACATATTTACGTCTATGTGGTAATAACTTCGGAATGCTTATAATTCTCCAAGCTCTTCCGAGAATGTTTTCTCGTGAGACATTGTGCTTTGTTAGTGGTAAAATTTGGTCGATATATTCAGTGTTTATTTGTGAAAACTAGCAAAAAAAAAAATAAAAAATAAAAAAAAAAAAAAAAAAAATCAGAATTTAAATATATCGGCTTGAAAAACAGATGGTTATACCACCCAAAATAGTTACTACTTCACATTTCCACTATATGTTGCCATAATTTTTTGAACATTTTTATTTTCTAGGGCATTACAAGGCTTAGAACATAACCAGCAATTTCTCATATTTTGAATAACTATTTTTTTTAGGTGCCAGTTTAGTTCTGAAGTGGCTTTGAGGGGCCTAAATAATAGAAACCATGATAAAGCACCCCATTTTAGAAACTAGACCCCTCAAAGTATTCAAAACTGCATTTAGAAAGTTTATTAACCCTGTAGGTGTTTTACAGGAATCTCAAGAGGCTCTGTCACCACATTATAAGTGGCCTATTTTCTACATAATGTGATCGGCGCTGTAATGTAGATTACAGCAGTGGGTTTTTTTTTTAGAAAAATAATCGTTTTTGAGTTATGACCTATTTTAGCTTTATGCTACTGACTTTCTTAATAGACAACTGGGAGTATTTTACTTTTTGACTAAGTGAGCGTTGTGGAGAGAAGTGTATGACGCTGACCAATCAGCACTTCTCTCCATAAATTTTCTCAGCACGTAGTGATCTTACTAGATCACTGTGTGCAGCCACATACTCACACATTAACGTTACTGAAGCGTCTTGACAGTGAATAGACATCAGTTCCAACCACGACGGGATGTCTATTCACAATCCCGATACTTCGGTAAGGTTTGTGTGGGATTTACAGCACAGCAAGCGTAATCTCGCGAGATTACACTGTAAATGACAGTTTACAGCGAGTTTACGCTTGCTGTGCTGTAAATCCCACACAAACATTACCCAAGTGTCGGGATTGTGAATAGACATCCCGTCCTGGTTGGACGCGATGTCTATTAACTCAAGACGCTTCAGTAACGTTAATGTGTGAGTATGTGGCTGCACATAGTGATCTAGTAAGATCACTATGTGCAGACTAAATGAATGGAGAGAAGTGTATGACGCTGATTGGTCACCGATTGGTCAGCGTCATACACTCCTCTCCACAACGCCCACTTGGTCAAAAAGTAAAAACACACCCAGTTGTCCATTAAGAAAGTCAGTAGCATAAAGCTAAAATAGGTCATTATCGGTCTTCTAAATAAAAACCACTGCTGTTATCTACATTATAGCGCCGATCACATTATGTAGAAGATAGGCCACCTATAATGTGGTGACAAAGCCTCTTTAAAGCAAAGTACAAGTAAAATTTACAAATTTCTTTTTTTTTGGTCAGAAAACCCTTCTTATTTCATTTTTTTTTTGTAACACAAGGTTTTACCAGAGAAATGCACCGACCTCAGAAGCAAAGGAGCACCTGGAGGATTTTGAGGCCTCCTTTTTATTAGGCACCATGTCCAGTTTGAAGAGGTCTTGTTGTGCCAAAACAGTGGAAACCGCCCAAAAGTGACCCTATTTGGCAAACTACACCCCTCAAGGAACTTAGAGAGGTATAGTGGGCAATTTTGTAGGTACAAATTTTTAATTTTGAAGAATGAATAAAGGAGAAAAAGCACCCCAACTTTTGTAAAGCAATTTATCCAGATTACGGCAATACCCCACATGTGGTCATAAACTGCTGGTTGGATTGACGGCACGGCTCAGAAAGGCGGGAGTGCTATTTGGCATGCAGATTTTGCTGGATTGTTTTCTGGGCGCCATGGCGCATTTGCAGATTAAACCCCTTAAAAGTGACCCCATTATAGAACCTAGATGCCTTGAGGAATTCATTGTTTTCATGGGGTGCATGCGACCTTTTGATCAGTTTTTATTCTATTTTTTACGAGGCGAGGTGACTAAAAAACAGCAATTCTACGATTGTTTGTGATTCCTTTTTTTTTTTTTTACAGTGTTCGCCATGCCTCACTTTATTCTGTGGATACCATATGTTTATAGTTTTATGTCTTATGCACAAAAAAAAAAAACACTATAAAAAAATCATTTACTTTTTGTGTTGCCATATTCTAAGAGCCATAACTTTATTTTGCCATCAAGAAAGCCGTCTGAGGACTTGTTTTTTGCGTCACGAACTGTAGTTTCGATCAGTAGCCTTTTTACGTACATGCGACTTTTTGATCTCTTTCTATTCCATTTTTCGTAAGGTAAAGTGCCCAAAAAAAAAATTGTGATACTGGTATGGTTCATTATTTTCTTTTATGGAGTTCACCGCGCCGGATAAATAACAAAATACCTTTGTAGTTCAGGCCGTTACGATAAGGGAAAAAGTGTCATTTTTACACAATTTTTTTTTTTACTTTTTTATTTTGTCCCACTAGGGGACTTGAGCACAGGAGGCCCTGATCGCAATTCTGACACACTGCACTTCATGCGTAGTGCAGTGTATTAGAGCGGTCAGCTACTCGATGACAGCAAGCATAGTGGGTCCTGACTTTGTCAGGACCCACTAGGCTTCCGTAGACAGCATAGTTAGAGGACATTGTTAGGCCTTCTGTTGCCAAAGCAACCATCGCCGCCTGCTATCATGTAGCGGGCCGTCGATAGTGGTTTAACCCCCAAGTTGTCACAGCTCCTGTAAGTGTCGGGAGGACTGCCGAAATAGCCGTTCTTCCCGCAACGTACTATTCCGTCATGGAGCATGAACGATGTGCTTACCATGACGGAATAGTACATTAAGGAGCGGGAAGGGGATAATGTGACCCATAACCTGTACAATTCCAGGGAAAAACAAACTAAAATCATTCAGAGGGGAAAAATAAAAAATAATTCTACAATAATGTGGTTGCATAAGTGTGAACACCCTCTTATAATTGGGGATGTGGTTGCGTTCAGAATTAGCCACATTTAAACTTATGTTAAATAGTAGTCAGTACACAGCTGCCATTATTGAAAGTGATTCTGAATAACCCCATATAAAGTTCGGCTGTTCCATTAGGATTTTCCTGACATTTTCTTTGTTGCATGTGACAGCAAAAGCCACGGTCCATAAAGAGCTTACAACACATCAAAGGGATCTAATTGTTGAAAGGCATCAGTCAGGAGAAGGGTACCGAAGAATTTCAAATGCATTAGATATACCATGGAACACAGTGAAGACTCATCAAGAAGTGGATTACATTTGGCACAATAGTGACATTACCAAGAACTGGACGTCGCTCAAAACTTGAAAAGACATGACGAAAATTGGTCCGAGAGGCTACTAAGAGGCCTACAGCAACATTAAAGGAGCTGCAGGACTTTCTGGTAGGTACTGGTTGTGTAGTGCATGTGACAACAATCTCCCGTATTCTTCATATGTCTGGGCTGTGGTGTAAGGGGCAAGACGGAAGGAAGCCTTTTCTAACAAAGAAAAACATCCAAGCCTGACTATGTTTTGCAAAGACCTACATCAAGTCTGCCAAAAGTAAGTGGGAAAACGTGTTATGGTCTGATGAGACTAAGGTTGAACTTTTTGGCCATAATCCAAAAGGTATGTTTGGCGCAAAGTCAACACTGCACATCACCAAAAGAACACCATACCCACGGTGAAGCATGGTGGAGGCAGCATTATGCTTTCTGGCTGTTTTTCTGCAGCTGGAACTGGGGCTTTTTTGGTCAAGGTAGAGGGAATTATGAACAGTTCCAAATATCAGTCAATATTGGCACTAAACCTGCAGGCCTCTGCTAAAAAGCTGAAGATGAATTTCACCTTTCAGCACGAAAACGACCCAAAGCATACCTCCAAATCAACAAAAGAATGGCTTCACCAGAAGAAGATCAAAGTTTTAGAATGGCCCAACCAGAGCCCAGACCTGAATCCCATTGAAAAATCTGTGGGGTGATCTGAGTAGGGCTGTGCACAGGAGATGCCCTCACAATCTGACAGATTGGGAGCGCTTTTGGAAGGAAGAGTGCCAAGTCAAGATGTGCCATGCTGATAAACTTCTACCCTAAAAGACTGAATGCTGTCATAAAGTCAATGGGTAATTCAACAAAGTATTATTTTATGGGTATGCATATTTATGCAACCACATTATTTTTCTTTATTTTTATTTTTCCACCCTTTTTTAGTTTGTTTCTCAATACAATTGCACAGATAATAGGTCACATTAAAAGTCAGTTCACACGCAGTTATGAAAAAAAAATTGACGCGGAAAAAGCGTCGGAAAACACGCCAAAGACGGCTGAAAATGCCTCCCATTGATTTCTATGGGAGGCGTTTTTTTCCCTCGAGCGGAAAAACAGTCTAGCGGTAAAAAGAAGCGTCATGCCCTATCTTTGGGTGTTTTACGTCTCTGAAAAACAGCTGAATAAATGACATGCACTTTTTCGCAGCAGTTTTTTTTCGCGGCCATTTTGAAAAACGGCCCTAAAAAAAATGGCCTGTCGGAGCAGAACGCCATTTTTCCATTGCAATCAACAGGCAGGTGTTTGGAGGCGTTCTGTTTACGATTTTTCGGCCCGAAAAACGTCCGAAATTAAGCCGTGTAAACATACCCTAGGTGTATGTTCACACGCTTAACCAAAAACGTCTGAAAATATGGAGCGGTTTTCAAGGGATCCTAATTTTCAGATGTTTTTTAAGCCACTCGCGTTTTTCACGGATGTTTTTGGAGCGGTTTTCAATAGAGTCCTGCACTTTTGTCGTGGCCATTTTTCAAAACGGCCGCGTAAAAAAACGGCCCGTCGGAACAGAACGCCATTTTTCCCATTGAAATCAATGGGCAGATGTTTGGAGGCGTTCTGCTTCCGGGTTTTTCGGCCTAAAGGTAAAAATAGTTCTGAAATAATTAATCTTGGACTGATTTTTTGACATCACAAAAACCTGGCATTCTAACGGGTGTGTAGACTTTTTAAAGGACCACCGGGCTGACTGACCAAATTCCCTGATGGAACTATCTGTACACAGGCTAACGTACTGTCATATGGATATATGCCAGTACGTTAAGTTTAAAAATAAAAAAAAAAGTAAAAAATAAAAAACACGCATTTTTTACAATAAATATTAAAATAAAAGGCTCAATACATAAAATATACACATATTTGGTATCATCGCGACCGTAATAACCTGCACAACAAATGTATTGCGCCATTTATGATGTGCTGAAAAAAAAATCTGCTTTCTTTCACTTATTAATGTGAGGCACGAGGGGTTATGAATTTAGTACCCCAATGTGCCTCACATTAATAGTCATTAACCCCCATCATGTACCTCACACATTAACACAATGTTGTCCATTAGGACTGTGGGGAAACATGATGGGGTTTTCGGGCAGCGGAGTGTCATCCGCGTGCCGTTCGCAATCACGGACCATTCACACACACAAGATGTGCATTGATTTCAATCCGGGAACGCACAGACCATGGAAACCACCGTCGTGTGCATTGGCCCATAGGTTAGCATGTGTTCCATACCGTGCAATTGCGGATAGTACACGGCTGCAAATGCACGATCGTGTGCATGAGGCCTTACGGTCATTTCTTAAAGGGGTTTTCCAATCTTGGACATTTATGGCATATCCACAGGATATGCCATAAACGTCCGATAGATGCGGGTCCCACCTCTGGGACCCGCATCTATCTCTAGAACGGGGCTCCCTAAACCCTGTTCTAGCTTACTGGGCTCCCGCTGCCTCCCGGCCACTTCCTGGTTAAGTGGCCAGGAGTTACTGAAACAGTGTAGCCGGTTGTACTACGCTGTTTACATAACTCCCATGGGAGTTATGGAAACAGCTGAGCTACGCGGTTTCCATACCTCAGGACCACCTAAGGAAGTGGCCGGGAGCCGAGTTAGGGCCTGTTCACATTAGGGATGCACAATGCATCGAAACTTTGATTCTGTTTCGATACTGTACATCCCCAAACGGTTTGATACTGCTATTTCATGTATTTCGATACTTAGCTGTGCGGCCGCACAGCTCAGTATTGTAACACATGAATGTATGAGAGCGGGGCTGCGGCTGTGTAATACAGTCATTGCCTCGCTCCTTAGTTCTGAGAAGTGCGCGCCGTCAAGATGATGTAATGCGGCCAACGCTGCACTAATGAGCGGCGGCACTGAAGACAGAACGTGGCGGGTGCACTGCAAAACACCTCCGTGTGCTGTCTTCAGTGCCTGCGCCGCCGCTCATTAGTGCAGCGCCGGCCGCATCTCCTCATGCTGACCGCGCGCGCACTTATTGTTAGGAGCGGGGCAATGACTGTATTACACAACCGCAGCCCTGCTCTATAACGGCAGAGATTAGGGAAACCTCTCATCTCCGCTGTTATTCAAGTGAATGCTGAGATCAAAGCTGACTGCAGAATTCAGGGGAAAAGGAGAAGGGGGGGGGGAGTGTCCCTTGGATAGCGTCACAGGGAATTCCTGTGACGCGATCGAGGGCCATACCATATATGGGCAGGCAGGCCAGGGTCCATTGAAGGACCCCAGGGCTGTCTTACCATATTTCCTGTTTTTAGGGCATACTTCGGTATGCCCTAAGAACTGCCCGTGTACCATCAGTACACATGCTAATGTACTGGCATATCTGCTATATGCCAGTCTATTAAAGTTTAAAAATAAAGTAAAAACATTTTAAAAAAATACACACACAGTCTCAATACATAAAACATACACATATTCGGTATTGGCGCGGCCGTAATAACCTGCACAACTTTTTTGGCGTCTGTAAAAAAACAAAAAATTTTCAGTTATTAATGTGAGGCACGAGGTGTGATGAATTTAAACAAACATTAATAGTAATTAACCCCATCATGTACCTTACACATTAACCCATTATGACTCAGAAACATGATGGGGTTAATTACTATTAATGTGAGGCAGTTGGAGGTTAAATTCATCATCACACCTCGCGCCTCACATCAGAAAATGGAAGAACATTTTTTGTTTTTTATTACTGTTGGCAAATTATCTTTTTGGTATCTAAATCGCAATACTACACGAAGTATCGGTATCGAAGTCAAAATTCTGGTATCGTGACATCCCTAGTTCACATCAGCGTTCGATTTCCATTCCGGGGTTCCGTCGGAGGTTTGTCGGGTGAACCCTGCAACGGAAAGTGAAACCACAGCTTCCGTTTCAGTCACCATTGATATCAATGGTGACGGTAACATCACTAACGGTTTCTGTTCGTCACCGTTCCAGCAGGTTTCCGTTTATCAATAGCGGAGTCGAATGTGCTATTGATTCCGTCGGAAAACATGCCGGAATGGTGACAAACGGAAACCATTAGCGATGTTTCCGTCACCATTGATATCAATGGTGACAGAAACGGAAGCTGTGGTTTCACTTTCCGTTGCGGGGTTCACCCGACGGAAACGTCTGACGGAACCCCGGAACGGAAAGCGAACGCTGATGTGAACAGGCCCTTAGCTAGAACAGGATTTAGGGGGCTCCGTTCTAGAGACAGGCATCTATCGGACATTTAGGGAATATCAAATTGCCACAAATGTCCAAGATGGGAAAACCCCCTTTAAACTGACAACCCCCTTAGTTCCCATTCAAAAGCCCACATCTCCACTATGCATTGACCACATGAAGCGCGGGCCTCCCAGAAGACAGGAGCCTTTCTGACAGGAGGTAAAGGAGCGTTTCCCACCTGTAAATCCACCGCCAGCACGTCACATGACCTCCCGGCTGCTAAGGACTGAGGGAAGTCGCATTTCTTGATGCGTAGTCACGGAGGATCATCTTTCCGGCCAGCACCCTGCGTTTACCCGAGCTCGCGTTTCTCCTGCACTATGGAGTCGATTGATTTCCCTGTCACTGGATGAATGGTAGCTATCTCCCCAGGGGAATGAATGGGCCTCCATGTTACCCCGTCCTCCTGAACTTTGTACACACTTCACACGCGGTTTCAGGACAAGACGGAATATGAACTGAAACAAACCCTCACTCCACCGTCCTCTAGAAGTGCAATTGTTAGCAGGCGCGACAGCCTCATACATACAAGCCGCATAACCAGGAGCGTAAAAATCAATAGTGCCCATCGATACGCAAAATGAGCGTCTCGTCACAGCTTCCATCTTCTCCGGGTGTGTGGAATAGAGGGAAGCCTGAGGCATTGTTACACCGGACTAGTAGCCGGGCCATACAGTCACAGCGAGCGCGGACAGTCACACCGGCCCTTACCTTGCGCAGGTCACTTCCCCATGCCGTTCATAGCACGGTTACTCCGGATCCCAGCTTGGTAACTAGAACGTAAGGGGTAGGAGCAGATCTGTACAACTCCCTGGTCTGGACCCCGGTCCTCCCCCTGATTTTCTTGTCTCGCTGCTTTCTTGAACAATCAGACGTAAAAGCAGGCTGCCCTGGAAGAGCGTAGATGCTCCAAAGGGTTGGGGGTGTCTGGGTGGAGGGAGGGAGGGAGGGGGTGCGCAATCTGGGATCAGACACTCAGGTCTATCGGGAGGGAAGGGGGTGGTGGCCGCTGCTGGTAATTTCCTCCTACTTTTCTTTCCTCTCCCCCGCCCGCCTTCCTATTTTCCTCCTCCTTCTCCTTTCATTGGGCGCCCTCCCTTTCATACAGAGGCTTAATCGGGTCCATCTTGACGGTGGTCCTTCCTCTCATACAGGAGGAGTAAGTGAAAACCCAATTTCGAACCTGACAGCCATCACGTGAGCGCGCCCCCTGCTGCCCGCTTTACAGAATGCAGGGAGCTGCAAGTCAGACATCTTTGTACGTTGTTTCACAAGTGAAAGAAATTTCAAAATTCATTTTAGCTCTCAATATTTTCATACAGTGGAAAATTAGTTCCTGTGTTACTTAAGATCATGTCCTAATATATAGAACTTAAAAAATAATAATAAATGTATTTTAAAATAGTTCAATTAAAAAAATATTCCCTCAAGTACCCCAAATCCTATAGTTGCGAATAGTTACGTCTTCCAATAGTTCTAATTCTTCCAGGACAAACATGCGCAGATTTTATCTGGGCTTAGTAAGCGGTCAATTCAGCAATAGCCGCGCGGGCATGCGTGCGTGCTCCTTCCTGAATGTGCAGGGCGTGCTTGCGCAGTAGTCTTTATCACGCTGTATGATTATCATTTGAAAGTGGGAAGGTCCCTTCTACCATGGGCACATTTTTTTTAAACAACCCGGTAACCCCTTTAAAACAAGATTTATAAAACAAAAAGATTGCAGATTTACTGCTGGATAATTCACTTTTTTTTTTGTCCCTTTAGATTAATTTTCATAATTATTATTTTTTCTACCTTTAAAACATGTTCACGCAGACGGGTGTGCCATTACTTCCTAATTGCAAACTATTGACCACAATAAGAAGTAACGGTACTCCCAGTGGCTGGCACTGGAGTTGTGCCCATGCCATCCAAAGTGTGTGCCAGCTGTAATGTACAGCCAACATTCCAATACAATCCCTTAAATGGATGCAGCATTTAAGTGGTTGCAGAAAGAGGGGGCTCCTTCTGTCACACCATCAGTGCCCCAGTGGCACTGTCGCAGGGCACCGATGGGTTGCAATAGCAACCTGGACCCTAGCAAAGTTTGACACTGACGGGCAATAATGCTTTGGTAATACGGAGTATATTGAAGGCCTCTAGTGGGACCAAAAAAATTTGCCTGTTTGAACCTTAATAACCAAGTCAGGTTTTGGTATGTATGACTTTATCAGAGAACGAGTATAAAAGAGTATTCGCCACACCAATTTTGCAACAAAGGTATTTTTATTTTGTTTTTAATGCCAGTGGCAGAGTGCGACGTTTCGGTCCAAGTGATCTTCATCAGGCACTGAGCGGTGCTGGAAAACTGCATAGACGAGCGCTAGTGGTGCTGATAGCGGCTGGCCGCTGCGCCATGACGTGTGTCACATATTTCACTTCATGTAGGTGCTAAGTAAACACAAAATTGATAAAAATTATTATTTTTATTTTTATTTTTTTTCAATTCTAGAGGCATCACATTCGGAGGCTGAATTTTCTCCCACTCTTCCCCGTCTGCAAAAATAATTATTTTTTTCTTAGTATTCCAGGTCCTGATGGCCAGCATTTTTGCACAACACATAAGAGTTGAACAACGCCATTTGAATAAGGTGTACACCTAGTTTTTAGTACCACGTACACAATTTTTGCATTGCATCATAGGACTCTATCATCTTATTTGAAAGATCGACTTCCCCCATGTGTTTATTGTATGCCTGGATTAGGGTTGCACGAGGCATAAAAATATCCATACTATTTTGATGCCGTGCACCCTCAAACAGTTCGATACCGTTAATGCATGTATTTCGATACTAAGCTGTGCAGCAATCTGGGGATCTATTTTTGTGTCCTTGCCCTCATATATTCTAAAAGGTGTGTGTACCCAGATTCTGATTTAGAGTTTATTTATTTTTATGCCATATATACCATATATTTGGAAGGTACTGCCTAAATATTTGTCTCCGCTTAAAATGAACAAGGAACTCATCGCTTGAGATATGCAACGAAGGGGTGTAAAATTCTTAAAACTTTTAAGTAAAGTGTGCAATGACTGGTGGAATTATAAAGAGGCAATTAGAGTTTGGGTCATCCCTGGGTATTGTCATTATAAAGTGTAAAAACTTAAGAGTAGCCTCAAACTTTCCTCTGGGCATTGTATGGTAAGGCCCCATGCACATGACCGTAAAAATTGTCAGTAATTGCAGACCGTAATATGGTCCGCAATTACAGACCCATTCAGTTCTATTGGCTGCGGACACCTTTCCGTTTCGCTACGGATGGGTGTCCGTGCCGTAGAAATGTTCAGAGAATTATGGAACATGTCCGTTCTTTTGCATATTACGAGCCGTGCTCTATACTTTGTAAAGGAGCACGGCCCGAAAATGCGGGTGGCCGGCCGTGTCCACAATCGCGGGCCGTGATTACGGGCACGGCTGTGTGCATGGGGCCTAACCGGTGTCACTATGCTGTGATTGGTCAATCACAACTGACCTATCACAGCGATCGCAGACGGTGTGTGTGACAGCCGATATCACTGTTCAAAAGACATGGTGACACATAAGAAGTTGTAACGTAACTGTACTTCATGGTGCCTTAAGGCAGTGCAAACCATGACGTCATGTTGCGTTAAGGGGTTAATAGCAGTTCAATATACTTAGAAAAAAGCGTTCACAATAAAAATGTAATTCTTTGTTTCCATGGTTTTATTTAGCAAAAGCGTTAAAAAATACAAAAAACACATATATGGTATCAGCGCGATCGTAACGACCCATAAAATAAAAGTTAACACATTTAAAACACACAAATTTTTTTTTTATGGTAGAATGACATTCTTTTCCATTCACCCCAAAAATAAAAATTCTGAAAAGTTAACTTATATCATTTATAAAAGTTAAATCATATGTACTTTAAAATGGTTTTATTAAAAAAAATATGATTTGGACCATGCCCCAATGTCCATATTCCTCAACATACACACTCTTTTGCCTAGGCAATATAACTGGAAACTTAATGAAACTCTCCTCTACTCTTCGCGCAGCGCTGAAGTCCTTCTTTGTTGAGAATGATACGCAGGATGTCTCCGCTAGCACTATCTGGGAGGCTCATAAGCCAGTGATCAGAGGAGTTCTCATAAGCATAGGTTCGTTTATGAAGAGAGAGGGGAACCGGGAGATAGATTACCTTCTTTCCCGAATATCTGACCTTGAAAACCAGCATAAACGGTCGCTCGTCCGACACGATGCAGGACCTGGGGCAGGAAGTGACGTCACAGCGTGATCTCTCGAGAACACGCTGTGTGTCTGTGCACTGCCAGAAGCTGGGTGTTAAAGAAGAGAAGTGGATGATGCTGATTCGTCAGCATCATACACTTCTATTCACAACGCCCATCTAGTAAAACAAGTAAAAACGCCCAGATGTACGCACATAATACACGCCCAGTTGGACATAACGTTAAACACGCCCAGTTGTACTTAAGAAAGGCTCATTTGCATAAATATAAAAATGCTTATAACTTGGCCAAAAATGCTCGTTTTTTTAAAAAAAAAAACGTTACTGTAATCTACATTGCAGCGCCGATCTGCTGCAATACGAAATAGGGGTTTGAAAATCTGGTGACAGAGCCTCTTTAACTGCTACGCAAAAAACCCAACTAGAATCCCCTTTTACACTTAAAGAAATCCGTGATGCGCTATCTAGTATGCCCTCTAATAATAATAAATCTTTATATAGCGCCAACATATTACGCAGCCCTTTACAATTTAGAGGGAACATGAAACAAACAATATCAGACATTACATAGTGACAACGTTTCTTTACAATTCAAACCAGAGGTGTGAGGACCCTGCTCGCAAGAGCTTACAATCTATGAGGAAATAAGAGGGACACAAAGTGTAATAGTGTTTGTTCTGTACAATGGTCCAGCCATTTTTTATACACATGGGTGGTACACCTAAAGCTGCATGAGCCGGTTACCAGCCAGTATCCGTGTATGACGGACATGAAGAGAAGGAGTGTGAGGGAATCTTATTCTGATGACTAATCTAAAAGGGGGCCATGGAAAGGAGTCAGACTAGGGAATGTTATAGGCCTGTCTAAATAGATGTGTTTACAGGGCACGTTTCAATCTGTGGCTATTGGGAATTAATCTGATTTTCTGGGGTAGCACATTCCAGAGGACTGGTGTAGTACGAGAAAAATCTTGGAGACGGGAGTGGGAGGTTTGGATTATGGAGGATTTTAATCTAAGGTCGTTAGTAGAACGTAGAGCCCGAGTAGGGTGGTAGACAGAAATGAGGGAGGAGATGTAAGGAGGTGCAGCACTGTGGAGAGCTTTGTGGGTAAGAGTGAGGGTATGTTCACACGCTGAGCCAAAAACGTCTGAAAATACGGAGCTGTTTTCAAGGGAAAACAGCACCTGATTTTCAGACGTTTTCTGAGCAACTGGCGTTTTTCGCACCGTTTTCGCGCCATTTTTTCGGCCGTTTATTGAGCTGTTTTCAATAGAGTCTATGAGAAAACGGCTCCAAAAACGTCCCAAGAAGTGTCCTGCACTTCTTTTGACGAGGCTGTAATTTTACGCGTCGTCGTTTGACAGCTGTCAAACGACGACGCGTAAATTACAGGTCGTCGGCACAGTACGTCGGCAAACCCATTCAAATGAATGGGCAGATGTTTGCCGACGTATTGGAGCCGTATTTTCAGGCGTAAATCGAGGCATAATACGCCTAGTTTACGCCTGAAAATAGGTCGTGTGAACCCAGCCTAATAAGTTTGAATTTTATTCTGAAGGGAATGGGCAACCAGTGAAGTGATTGGCAAAGATTAGAGGCGTTGGTGTAGCGGTTGGTCATAAATATGAGCCTGGCTGCTGCATTAAGGATAGATTGGAGAGGGGAGACTTTAGTGAGAGGAAGACCGACTAGTAATGAGTTACAGTAGTCAAGACGAGAGTGAATCAGAGCAACAATGAGAGTTTCCGTAAGAAAAGGGCGGATTCTGGAGATGTTTTTGAGGTGAAAATGACAGGAGCGTGAAAGTGATTGAATGTGAGGAGTAAAAGGAAAGATCGGAGTCAAAACTAACCCGGAGATTGCGGGCGTGCTGCTTAGGAGTTATGATCGTGCCACACACAGAGATGGAGGCATCATGTTTAAGGAGGTTAGTAGATGGTGGGAACATAAGGAGCTCAGTTTTAGAAAGATTCCGTTTCAGATAGAGGACTTCATGTTAGAGACAGCGGACAGACAATCACTGGTGTTTTGTATTAGAGCAGGGGTGAGGTCATGGGAAGAGACATATAATTGGGTGCCATCAGCATAGAGATCGTACTGGAAGCCAAATCTGCTGATGGTTTGTCCAATAGGGGCTGCGTAGAGAGAAAAGAGGAGCTCACCTAGGACTGATCCCTGAGGAACCCCCGATAGCAAGGGGAAGAAGTGGAACCAGCAAATGACACACTGAACGAGCGGTCAGAGAGATAGGAGGAAAACCAAGAGAGAACAGAGTCCTTGAGGCCAATAGAGTGGAGCATGTTAAGTAGGAGTTTGTGGTCTACAGTGTCAAAGGCTGCAGAGAGATCGAGAAGAATCAGGAGAGAATATTTACCGTCCGATTTAGCCGCAAAGAGATCACGTGAGACTTTAGTAAGGGTACTTCCTGTGTAGTGTAGAGTGCGGAAGCCAGATTGTAAGAGGTCAAGAATGGAGTTAGCAGAGAGATAGCGGATAAGGCGAGAATAGACCAAGCATTACAGCAGTTTGGAGATGAAGGGCAGATTAGAGACTGGTCGGTAGTTCGCAGCGCTGGATGGGTCAAGAGTTGATTTTTTCAGTAATGGGTTTATAATGGCATGTTTAAAAGAGGAGGGAAAGATACCAGACGAAAGAGGAGGTTAAATATTTTAGTCAGGTGACTAGTGACAGCTGGGGAGAGGGACTGGAGGAGGTGTGAGGGGATAGGATCACTAGGGCAGGTAGTAGGACGAGTAGAAGAGAGGAGCCTAGAGACTTCTTCTGTTATTGGGTCAAATGCTAATGTTAAATACTTTTGTGTCAAAAAAGACAAAAAGTATAATAGGTATGATACCTTTATTGGCTAACCATAAAAGTTCTATATGCAAGCTTTCAGAGCGCACCGGCTCCTTCTTCAGACGATTTACAAATGAATGACTTAGAAAAAAGCACAACATTTAGATGTTACACAAAGACAATTAGTACATGAAGTGATATATCATTAAGATAAGCCGGGGCAATAAAACTGAGGTTATAGGGGTGATGACTTAGGAGTTAAAGGCAATGTGTTGCCAGAAAAACATGGTTGTTTTTTTAAATTAAACATTTAGTGTGTGGGTGATTAAACATTGTTCAAATTTTTTTTATTTTTTTCACGAGTCAGGAAATATTATAAATTAATTCAAAATTTATAATACTACCCATTTTTGGTCACTAGATGGAGCTATTCCCAAAATTGCAGCATTGCAACATTGGGTTAAAAGCCCTCGCTCTAGTGAGCTCTCAGCATCCCCCCCTCCTTTATCCTGGCTAGTGCCGGGATAAACGAGGGGTTTGAACGGTGTAACCTCCTACACTGTGTGTCGCCATTTTTTGAGCTAACACACAGTGTAGTAGGTTTACATACAGTAGTAAACACACACAAACACGAACATACATTGAAATCTCTTACCTGCTCCTGCCGCCGCGGCTCCCTCCGGCCCGTCCGCTCCGTTTGCTGCCGCAGGTCCAAGTGCACAAATCCGGAAGCCGCGACCGGAAGTAGTAATATTACTGTCCGGCCGCGACTTCCGGTCCACAGGAAAATGGCGCCGGACGGCGCCAATTTCGAATTGGACTGTGTGGGAGCGGCGCATGCGCAGTTCCCACACAGACGCCGTACACTGAAGTCAATGGGACGGGAGCCGTCCGCAGTCCCTATGGGACTGTGGCTGCCGTATTCCATGTCTGTATGTGTCGTTAATCGACACAGACAGAAATGGAACAAAAAATGGCAGCCCCCATAGGGAAGAAAAAGTGTAAAAATAAGAAAAAGTAAAACACAAACACACAAATGAATATAAACGTTTTTAATAAAGCACTAACATCTTTAACATATAAAAAAATAATTTGTGATGACACTGTTCCTTTAAGGCATCTGGAGTCAGTCTGATGGGGGACGTGACGTGTGTCCATGTAGTGGCTCATAAATCCTGGTGTTAGATTGAGGCCTTGTGTCAATGACTGGAATTTTATCATCATCTTGAATTCCCAAATTTTTCTCTCTCTGTTTTTAAAATGACACTTCAGAATGAGTACCTTTAAATCTGCCAAACTGTGATCAGGTCCAGAGAAGTGTTTTCCCACGGGTGTATCCACCTCCTGTTTTATTGTAGGTCTGTGAAGATTCATCCTGGTTTGTAGTTTTTGTATTGTTTCTCCAATGTAGATTCCTTTATTGCCGCATGCCAACACTTTCTTCAAAAGAACAATCTAGCGACAGAGCCAGCCCTACAACTCATCAGGTTCGTACTCCATCACAATTATTTTTTATTTGACAAAGACATATATCTGCAGTGTATGGGAAGCGCTATGGGTAGCAAAATGTCACCACAATATGCTAACCTGTTCATGGCCAAACTAGAGGAAGAGTTTTTATCAACCTGTGCAACTAAACATCTAGAATATTTCCGGTACATTGATGACCTGCTGATAATCTGGACAGGCTCTGAACATGAACTGCTTTCTTTCCATAAAAACTTAATGGCATGTAGATTTCTGTATGTCTGATATGTAAGCATGACCCGAGAATGCAGAGAATATTTGATAGTAAAGTAGAGAAGGTTGTGGTCAGAAAGCGGGAGAGGAGAGTTAACGTCAGAAACGGAGCAGAGACGGAAGAAGACCAGGTCAAGTGAATGCCTGTCTTCATGTGTAGGAGAGTTAGTAAGTTGTAACAGACCTAGGGACGAGGTTAAAGATAGAAACTGGGAGGCAGATGAGGAGATTGGGTTATCAATGGGGATATTTAAGTCACCCATGATGAGAGTGGGTGTTTCAGAGGATAGAAATTGTGTAAGCCAGGCAGCAAAATGGTCCAGGAATTGGCGGGGTGAGCCAGGGGGGCGGTAGACAACTGCCACTTGGAGGGAAAAAGGGTGAAAGAGTCTTAGGGTGTGGACTTCAAAAGAGGGAAATGTGAGTGAGGGGACCGGGGGAATGACCTGAAAAGTGCAGTGTGGGGAAAGAAGTATACCTACTCCTCCACCCTGCTTGTTCTCAGGTCTGGGGGCATGAGGGAAATGGAGACCACCATAAGATAGAGCAGCAGGGGAAGCAGTGTCAGACAGGTGTAGCCATGTTTCTGTAAGAGCCAGGAGGTTCAGAGAGTTAGAAAGGAATAAGTCATGAATAAAGGTGAGTTTGTTGCACACGGACCGAGAATTCCAGAGAGCACAGTTAAGAGACAGGAGAAGACTTACAAGGAATGGTAAGAAGATTTGCAAGTTTTCTGTGTGTGACAGGTAAGTGGTTGAGCTTGGCAGAAGAGGAGGGAGGACCAGGGTTGGGAGAGATGTCCCCTGCAGCTAGTAGCAGGAGAATGGGGAGAGACAGCAGATGGTTCTGTGATTTATGAGCATGATTTTTATGTTGAGCAGTGGGATGAGATGGGTTAAGTTGACTGAGGAAGGTGAATAATGCATGGGAGCTGTACATGGGCGAGGCAAGGAGAGAGGGACTGATGTGGACTGTTTTTTGCCAAGGCCTAAATGGGCAGTCGGATTGTAAACCAAGAGCAGCTATAATGAGGAGTGCGGTAATGAACATGTTTGTTTATATTTTGTTTGTAAACAGATAGAATATTGAATCTAATAATTAACCCCTTAGTGACCACTAATACGCCTTTTTACGTGATTCACTAATGGGCTTTAGGCTAGGCTGACGCCTTTTCACGTCAGCCTAGTCTAAGTCCTGCACGGGTCTCCCGTGCAGGCAGGAGCCGGGGCTCTGCTGTCTGATGACAGCTGAGCTCCTGCTCCAACGCCCGCGATCAAAGTTTACTTCGATCGCGGCCGTTTAACCCGTTAAATGCCGCCGTCAATAGCGACCGCGGCATTTAACTTTGTTTACAGAGGGAGCGCGCTCCCTCTGTCACCCATCGGCGGCCCGCGGGTCTCCGATGGGGTGTCATGGCAGCCGGGGGACTGATAAAAGCCCCCAGGTCTGCCCTGGACATATGCCTGTTAGGACGCGCCTGAGGCACGTCCTAACAGATTACCTGTCAGATTTACACTGACAGGCAATAATGCTCTGGTATACGAAGTATACCAGAGCATTATAGCAGCGATCGGAACATCGCACAGTAAAGTCCCCTAGTGGGACTAATAAAATAAGTCATCAAAGTGAAATAAAGATTATTAATAAAAAGTACAGTAAAAAAATAAATAAAACCATTTTTTTCCATAAAAAGTGGTTTTATTTAGTAAAAGTGTAAAAAAAAAAAAATAGTACACATATGTGGTATCGCCGCGACCGTAATGACTCCATTAATAAAGTTAATATGTAATTTAAACCACAAAGTGAACACCGTAAAAAAAAAACCTCAAAAAACGATGGCGAAATTGCAATTTTTTTCCATTGCCCCCCAAAAAAGTCAGAATAAAAATGAATCAATAAGTCCCATGTACCCCAAAACAGTACCATTCAAAACTACGTCTTGTCCCGCAGAAAACAAGCCCAAAAAATCACTACATTGATGGAAAAATAAAAAAATGACGGCTCTTGGAAAGCGACGATGCAAAAACAAATAATTTTAGTTCAAAAGTGTTTTTATTGTGCAAAAGTCGTAAAACATAAAAAAACCTCCACATATGTGGTATCGCCGTAATCGTACCGACCCATAGAATAAAGGTAACATGTTATTTACATCGCATAGTGAACGGCGTCAATTTAAAAACGCATAGAACAATGGCGGAATTTCAGTTTTTTTTTATAATCCCCCCCAAAAAGGTTAATAAAAGTTAATATAAAAATTATATGTACCCAAAAATGGTGCTATTAAAAAGCACAACTAATCCCGCAAAAAACAAGTCCTCATACAGCTATGTAGACGAAAAAATAAAACCGTTATAGCTCTTTGAATGCGACTATAGAAAAACAAATAAAATAGCTTGGTCATTAAGGCCTAAAATGGGCTGGTCACTAAGGGGTTAAAATGTGTGCTATTTTGTTTGGGTTTGCAGCTTACCTGTCACTGACCCTGTCCAACTGCCATATATAGCTGCCAGGACACTTTGACAATATGACACTTGGACAGAGATGACTTCTGCCTTCATGCCCCCCTGCACGAGTGCCTTCCTCATATGCTACATCTAAATTTATAGGGGAGTAGATCTCGGCCTAATTAAGCTCGTTCAGCTATCAAATCAACTAGACACATGAGGTGAAAAGCTATGCAGAGATAAACAAATAAACTAGCTGGTCTGAATGATCATAAAACTTAACCCCTTAGTGACCAGCCCATTTTAGGCCCTAATGACCAAGCTATTTTATTCGTTTTTCTATAGTCGCATTCAAAGAGCTATAACTTTTTTATTTCTTCATCTACATAGCTCTATGAGGACTTGTTTTTGCAGGATAAGTTGTACTTTTTAATAGCACCATTTTAGGGTACATATAATTTTTTAATTAACTTTTATTAACTTTGTTTGCGGGGGGGGGGATTATAAAAAAAAAAAAAAAAAAAAATTTTTTACCATTGTTCTATGCGTTTTTAAATTGACGCCGTTCACTGTGCGGCGTAAATAACGTTACCTTTATTCTATGGGTCGGTACGATTACGGCGATACCACATATGTAGAGGGTTTGTATGTTTTACGACTTTTGCACAATAAAAACACTTTAACTAAAATTATTTGTTTTTGTATCGTCGCTTTCCAAGAGCCGTAACTTTTTTCTTTTTCCATCAATATAGTGATTTTTTGGCCTTGTTTTCTGCAGGACGAGACGTAGTTTTGATTGGTACTATTTGGGGTGTATAGAACTTATTGATTCATTTTTATTATGACTTTTTTGGGGGGCAATGGAAAAAAAATTGCAATTTCGCCATAGTTTTTTTCAGTTTTTTTTACGGTGTTCACCTTCCGGTTTAAATTACATATTAACTTTATTAATTGAGTCATTACGGTCGTGGCGATACCATATATGTGTACTTTTATTTATTTTTTACACTTTTACTAAATAAAACCACTTTTTATGGAAAAAATGATTTTTTTACTGTCATTTTTACTATTAATCTTTATTTCACATTTATGACTTCTTTCATTAGTCCCACTACGGGACTTTACTGTGCGATCGTCAGATCGCTGCTATAATGCTTTGGTATACTTCGTATACCAGAGCATTATTGCCTGTTAGTGTAAATCTGACAGGTATCTATTAGGACGTGCCTCCGGCGCGTCCTAATAGGCATATGTCCAAGGCAGACCTGGGGGCTTTTATCAAGCCCCCGGCTGCCATGACACCCCATCGGAGACCCGCGATTGCATTTGCGGGCCGCCGATGGGTGACAGAGGGAGCTCACTCCCTCTGTAAACAAGTTAAATGCAGCGGTCGCTATTGACGGCGGCATTTAACGGGTTAAACGGCCGCGATCGAAGTTAACTTCGATCGCGGGTGTTGGAGCAGGAGCCCAGCTGTCAGACATCAGAGCCCCGGCTCCAGCCTGCACGGGACACCCGTGCAGGACTTAGACTAGGCTCACGTGAAAAGGCGTCAGCCTAGCCTAAGGCCCCTTAGTGACCAACGTGAAAAGGCGTACTGGTGGTCACTAAGGGGTTAACAACGATCAAACACTTTGACAAAAGTTAGAGATAACATTAGACTATTTAGGAAGACAGGAAAGCAGAGTTATATAACTGAGGAGATGGAAGGTCAGCTATATAAACAGATGGAGCGGGCTGCACAGGCGGGTACTGTCGTGATAATGGGAGATTTTAATTTACGGGATATTAATTGGTGTCATGGTTCAGCTTCAACTGCAAAGGGGAGACATTTCCTCAACCTGTTGCAGGAAAATTTTATGGGCCAGTTTGTGGAAGACCCGACTAGAGGTGAAGCTCTGTTGGATCTGGTCATTTCTAATAATGCAGATCTTGTTGGGAATGTCAATGTTCGTGAAAACCTCGGTAACAGTGATCACAATATAGTTACATTTTACCTATACTGTAAAAAACAAACGCAGGCTGGGAGGGCAAAACATTTAATTTTAAGAAAGCCAAATTCCCCAGGATGAAGGCTGCAATTCAGGGTATAGACTGGGAAGAACTAATGTCAAATAATGGGACAAATGATAAATGGGAGATTTTCAAATCTACTTTGGGTTATTATAGTGCAAAATTTATTCCTATAGGTAACAAGTATAAACGACTCAAATAAAACCCCACATGGCTTACACCTTCTGTGAAAGGGGCAATACACGACAAAAAACGGGCATTTAAAAAATACAAATCTGAGGGCACAGCTGTAGCCTTTGTAAAATATAAAGAGCTTAATAAAATCTGTAAAAATGTAATAAAATTAGCAAAAATACAAAATCAAAAGGCAGGTGGCAAAGGATAGTAAAACAAATCCCCAAAAATTCTTCAAGTATATAAATGCTAAAAAGCCAAGGTCTGAACATGTAGGACCCCTAGTTAATGGTAATGGGGAGTTGGTCACAGGGGATCAAGAGAAGGCAGAGTTACTAAATGGGTTCTTTAGCTCTGTATATACAACAGAAGAAAGAGCAGCTGATGTAGCCGGTGCCAGTGCTGTTAATATATCAGTTGATATACTGAATTGGATGAATGTTGATATGGTCCAAGCTAAATTAAATAAATGTGCACAAGGCCCTGGGACCAGATGGGTTACACCCTAGAATTCTTAAAGAGCTTAGTTCAGTTATTTCTGTCCCCCTTTTCATAATATTCAGAGAATCTCTAGTGACTGGTATAGTGCCAAGGGACTGGCGCAGGGCAAATGTGGTGCCTATTTTCAAAAAGGGCTCTAGGTCTTCCCCGGGTAATTATAGACCAGTAAGCTTAACATCCATCGTGGGGAAAATGTTTGAGGGGCTATTGAGGGACTATATACAGGATTATGTGACAATAAATAGCATTATAAGTGACAGCCAGCACGGTTTTACTAAGGACAGAAGTTGTCAAACTAACCTAATCTGTTTTTATGAAGAGGTGAGCAGAAGCCTAGACAGAGGGGCCGCTGTGGATTTAGTGTTTTTGGACTTTGCAAAGGCATTTGACACTGTCCCCCATAGACGCCTAATGGGTAAATTAAGGACTATAGGTTTAGAAAATATAGTTTGTAATTGGATTGAGAATTGGCTCAAGGACCGTATCCAGAGAGTTGTGGTCAATGATTCCTACTCTGAATGGTCCCCGGTAATAAGTGGTGTACCCCAGGGTTCTGTGCTGGGACCACTATTATTCAACTTATTTATTAATGATATAGAGGATGGGATTAATAGCACGATTTCTATTTTTGCAGATGACACCAAGCTATGTAATATAGTTCAGTCTATGGAAGATGTTCATGAATTGCAAGCGGATTTAAACAAACTAAGTGTTTGGGCGTCCACTTGGCAGATGAAGTTTAATGTAGATAAATGTAAAGTTATGCACCTGGGTACCAACAACCTGCATGCATCATATGTCCTAGGGGGAGCTACACTGGCGGATTCACTTGTTGAGAAGGATCTGGGTGTACTTGTAAATCATAAACTCAATAACAGCATGCAGTGTCAATCAGCTGCTTCAAAGGCCAGCAGGATATTGTCGTGTATTAAAAGAGGCATGGACTCGCGGGACAGGGATGTAATATTGCCACTTTACAAAGCATTAGTGAGGCCTCATCTAGAATATGCAGTTCAGTTCTGGGCTCCGGTTCATAGAAAGGATGCCCTGGAGTTGGAAAAAATACAAAGAAGACCAACGAAGCTAATTAGGGGCATGGAGAATTTAAGTTATGAGGAAAGATTAAAAGAATTAAACCTATTTAGTCTTGAAAAAAGACGACTAAGGGAGGACATGATTAACTTTATATAAATATATTAATGGCACATACAAAAAATATGGTGAAATCCTGTTCCATGTAAAACCCCCTCAAAAAACAAGGGGGCACTCCCTCCGTCTGGACAAAAAAAGGTTCAACCTGCAGAGGCGACAAGCCTTCTTTACTGTGAGAACTGTGAATCTATGGAATAGCCTACCGCAGGAGCTGGTCACAGCAAGGACAGTAGATGGCTTTAAAAAAGGGTTAGATAATTTCCTAGAACAAAAAAGTATTAGCTCCTATGTATAGACATTTTTCCTTCCCTTTTCCCGTCCCTTGGTTGAACTTGATGGACGTGTCTTTTTTCAGCCGTACTAACTATGTAACTATGTAACTATACCATAACAAAAATTTCAGCGTTTTGAAATTCAGGTACAGCAGAGATGTAGTTAATGCAGGAATGGAATGGATTATATACCTATATGAAGCCCTCTAATAAGTCCCCAGGTCCTGACGGACTTCCGGCCTCATATATTATAAAAACAGTTTGGAGACGTCCTGCTACCGTTTTTCCTCAGAGTATGTAACTCTAAACGCTTCTCAACATTTCTCTCCTTCAGCGCTCGAAGCACATATTTCGGTATTACCAAAGGAGGGTAAAGACCCGTCGCTATGCGGTAGTTATCGCCCCATATCACTTTTGAATGTGGATGTTAAATTATATGCCAAGATCATAGCTAACAGGATGCAATCCTTACTACCATTCCTGATTGACCCAGAGCAGACTGGTTTTGCTAAGGGGAGAGAAGTTAAAACACAACACTACGCGAGTTCTCCATTTGATCCAGTACACCAGGTCGAGAAATATCCCTTTGGTTCTGTTGTCCATTGATGCAGAGAAGGCTTTTGACCGGGTAGACTGGACCTTTATGGTCAAGGCGCTTTCCCATTTGGGCTTTCCACAACTCTTCATTCGCAAAATCCTGTCTCTGTACACTTCCCCACATGCTAAGGTTAGAGTAAATGGCCAGCTATCGCGGCCTTTCCAGATCAGGAATGGAACAAGACAGGGTTGTCCACTCTCTCCCCTCCTTTTTGTCCTCACAATTGAGACCTCAATCCAGAGTCTGCGTCAGGAGCCACTTCTGTCAGGGGTCTCCATTGGTGACAGAGTGCATTGCCGATTACTTGCTTATTTTTATCACTAACCCCTCCACAGCTCTACCCAGACTTCAAGAGATGTTTACCCATTTTGAGGACTTATCCAATTTCAAAATTAATTCTAGCAAATCCGAGGGACTATGTGTCTCCTGCACTCCAGCTCTGTTAACGTCTCTGAAACTTAGCTCCCCCTTCCTACTGCACTCAGATAGTATAAAATACCTAGGACTTAATTTAACTCCCTCGTCTGACCAATGGTATTACAGCAATTACACACCTTTACACTCAGATATTAAAGCCACTATCTTGTCTTGGCATATCCCATATATTTCATGGATTGGCAGATCAAATTTACTTAAAATGATCATTCTCCCTAAACTCCTTTATCTATTCCAAACTCTCCCGATTCCCCTCCCAAAAGGCCTTTTTTGCTTCCATTAGACAACAGTTTTCTAAATACATTTGGAATAATACTAAACCCAGAATAGCATTTCACACTCTTGTCCATCTTAAACGCTCAGGGGGGATAGGGATTCCGGATATTGAATCCTACTACCACTCCATACAATTAGCCAGGATAACTGAGTGGCTTGATCATACTTCAATTAGACTTGGGGTTCCCGTGGAGAAGGCCACCATAGGCATATCCCTTACCTCTCTTCTGTGGCTTGACAAACCCAATGCAGCCCTTTTTTGTCTTGTAACTCTCTTACCTCTGCTTCCTATCAAACATGGATGAAAGCTGAGGGGGATGAAATGTCTGCACCAAATTCCGTCTCCCCTGATGAGGGTACGAGAACTTGTGCAGTCGCAGACTGAGATTGAGATTATTCTTCCCTTTCTAGAACAGCATCCTGCAGCACGTACGATTCCATACTGACGGGGCTGTTCCTACCCTCGGTGAATTGCGGTCTCAACCTGGATTCTCGTCCATCAATTTTCTTACTTACACTCACCTCAAAAAGGTGTTACCTGGGAGTGCTTAGGCGGGGACCAATGGACCGCCCGCTATCCTGGTTGGAAGCAATCCTCCTCCTTCGCCAACCACCTGAGTAGCTTATTATACTATAATAATCTCATTGAGATGAATTCATCAGTACAGCCCTCCTTTCTTAAAGGTTGGGAGTTGGAACTTAAAACTACTTTTTCTGACGAGGACACCAAGGAGGTTTTTCGAAACTCCCTTGGGTCCTCAAGATGTATTAAATTGCAAGAATCTTCATACAAACTGACCTCTAGGTGGTACAAGACTCCCTGGGTATTGCATAAAATGTGTAACGACATTTCCCCAGACTGTTGGAGGTGTCATAAAGACCTACATATCTACATTTGTGGTGGGATTATGAGAAAATCTCCCCCTTTTGGGCCCAGATACAAAATGTCCTTAATACCATAACTCATTCTTCTATTGTTATTTCCCCTCGTGTAGGGTTCCTAAACCTGTGGCCAACATTCCCTAGGGGGGGCCCCCCAAGGAGCTATGGTTACAGCTCTTCGCGGCTGCCAAATCTGATACCGTTGTATTGGAAGACCGAGGTTGTGCCACCAATAAGCCATTGGCTTAGGAAGGGAGCCCAGCTTGCGAGAATGGAGGAGCTCTCGCATCTTGAGTATCACTCTCATGCAAAGTACCAAACGATCTGGGCACCCTGGCTTGAATTCTGTAAAAATGACTCCTTTCAACACCTTTGGGGTGCAGACCCCCCCCCCCGTGTGTTGGATAATATCGATTGATACTTTCTAAACATTCCCAGAAGGCCTGATGTTCTTGGAGATCTCTCTCCTTGCGCGTTTCTTTTCCCTCCTTCTCTACTCCCTCCCCCTTGATGTTGGGTGCATGTGGTGAGAACATTCACCATGATGTTCATACTTCCTTAATGTTCTGTTTGTATGATTTGATTTGTCTAATATTGAGAACGCATTGTACATACGAGTCTTCTTATTGTGAATTCTAACAGTTACTTGTATATTGTGTGTACTGTGGCTCTTACGCATATTGTAAATCACATATTGCCTCTCTGTAAAACCTCAATAAAATATTTAAAAAAAATAAAAAATGGTGTTCCACAAAAAACAAGCCCACATACTGCTACATCGATGAAAAAAAAAACAAACAAGTTATGGCTCTTGCAATACGGTGACATAAAATGTGCTAGTTGTCACGATCTGTGGGTTTGTGGACTCACTGGGCCATACCAGGATATCAGATGGCCAAACAGGGTACCACGACCAAGTCTAGTCCGAGCACAAGGGTACCTGTGGTAGTTCAGACAGTAGTAGCGGCTAGGCTCAGATGGGACCTTGGCAGCAGACACCAGGCGCGGTGTAACAAAGCAGGTGTGGACGCAAGCAGCACACGACCCCAACACTACGAGGACATGTAACCAGGTATAGCACGGGACACAGGTAGCAGGGCACAGAAACACTGGGAACAGGAAAACACTAAGGGACCATTTGCAAGACTAACACTGGTAAACACAACAACTCTCAGGCAATGACTGAAAGGGCCGAGACCTTTTTATAGTTCATGGGAATTATGGGTTAATTACAGATTTCTAACGTGTGCGTGTACTGGCCTTTTAAGGCCGGGCGCGAGTGTGCACGCGCACCCTATAGGAGCCAGTACAGTGATGCGGGAGTGCCGGCTTCTCTCAGAAGGGAGATGCCACCCAGCACTCTCGTCCGTGGCAAGTTAGAACGGCGGTTCGCAGCTGTGGACATTACAGTATTCCCCCTCTTACGCCCCCTCTTCTTGGGGTCATAGCGATAGAGAAACTTGTTAATGAGGGTAGGAGCATTGAGATTCTCTTCTGGCTGCCAGGACCTCTCTTCTGGACCAAACCCCTTCCAATGCACCAAATAAGAGACTTATCCTCTTGAAGGCCAAGATCACCTTCACATCGAATACCTCAGATAAACCGCTGGGGGCAACTGCAGGACTAGGAGTCTTGGTGTAGCGGTACAGGACCACAGTACGTATATACAGAACCAAGCTCAGTGCATGTATACAAAACAAAGCTCAGTGCATGTATACGGCACCAGAACAAAGCTCAGTACATATATACAGAACCAAGCTCAAGCTCAGTACATATATACACAACACCAGAACAAAGCTCAGTACATAAATACAGCACCAGAACCAAACTTCGATACTGATACTTTGTGTAGTAGTGTGATACTCTATACCAAAACGATACTTTGCCAACTATAAAAAAAAAAGTTCTTCCATTTTCTGATGTGGTGAGGCGTGTGGTGTGATGACTCTTGAACCTCCCATGTGCCTCACAATAATAGTCATTGTCACGATGCGGGGTGTGGATCCACTGGGCGTAGCGGGATGGCAGCTGGCCAAACAGGTATAGCACAGAGTCTATAGTCCAGAAACGGTACCTGTGGCAACTCGGACAGTAGCAAGGCAGGCTCGGCTGGGACCAGGCAGACGTCAGGCGTGGAGTAGCAGAACACGACAACAGCTTCAGCACTGCACTAGACCAGGACAGCACAGGATACACTTGGGAACTGAAAGACACTAGGAGACCATTAGCAAGACAAACTTTGGGTAACGAACAATGCTCAGGCAAACAACAAGAGGGCAGAGCCCTTTTTATAACCCAGTAGCATTCTAGGCTTGATGCAGGCTTCCTGCAATTATGCGCGCACTGGCCCTTTAAGGCCATGCATGCGCAGGCGCGCACGCCCTCCGGAGACAGTCTCTATTCTTGGGACCAGAGCGGAAGAAAATGTTCATCACGAGGACAGGGTCATCGATGTTCTCCTCTGGCTCCCAAGACCTCTCTTCTGGACCGAATCCCTTCCAATCCACCAAATAAAATGTCGTACCTCCTACCTTCTTGGTGGCCAGAATCTCCCTTATTTCGAAAGTCCCTGATGATCTGCCAGATACCACTGCAGAACTAGGAGTCCTGGAGTAGCGGTTCAGGACCATGGGCTTCAGCAAGGAGACATGAAAGGAGTTAGGGATCTTGAGGGTAGGAGGCAGCCGCAGCTTGTAAGATACCAGGTTAATCTGTAGCAGGATCTCGAAGGGTCTGAGGGACCTAGAAGCAAATTTGCAGGACGGCACCCTCAGCCGGATATTCTTTGAAGACAACCAGACCTTAGTACCTGAAAGAAACTGAGGAGGATCCAGTCTTCTAGTATCTGCCTTTCTCTTCATGCGGTCCACTGCCAGCAGGATAGAAGATCGGGTCTGTTGCCATATCAGCAGAAAGTCCCTGAAGGTAGACACAGCAGCAGGTACCTGGGACATAGTAGAGACAGGAAGAGGTATTAGAGGGTGTTGGCCGTAGACGATAAAGAATGGACTGGACGTGGTGGACTCACTAGTATGGTTATCATAGGAGAACTCTGCCCACGAGAGCAGCTGCACCCAGTCATCATGCCGTCTGGAAACAAAGTGACGCAGATCGTTCTCCATAATCTGGTTTTCCCTCTCGACTTGCCTATTGGATTGGGGATGATAGGCCGAAGAGAAGTCCAACTTTACACCGAGGGGACCACAGAGTGCTCTCCAAAACTTCGAGGTGAACTGGACCCCTCGATCCGAGACAATGTGCAGAGGAAAGATGTGTTGAATGAAGAGGTCGGCCAATCGCGCAGCAGAAGGCAGACCAGTCAAGGGAACAAAATGAGCCATTTTAGAAAATCGATCCACCACTACCCAGATCACGCTGTAACCCGCAGAGAGAGGGAGATAGTCCATTGCGACATGCTGCCAGGGAGCAATGGGCACAGGCAGCAGCTGGAGCAGGCAACTTTATTTGCTGCACATACCATACATGAGGAGACAAAGTGGGCCACCAGAACGGACGGACGATCAGATCTTGGGTCTTACGAGAATGTCTCTAACTTGCAGAGGGTTCACAGAGAAGATGCAGGAAGGATCAATAATTTTCTGTGGGGACTCCAGTGTCCTCTGTTTCAAATGACCTAGACAAGGCATCGGCACTCACATTCTGGTCGGCAGGACGGTAGTGGAGTTCGAACCGGAACCGAGCAAAGAACAACGACCACCTGGCTTGACGAGGATTCAACCGCTGAGCCGTCTGTAGATGGGTCAGGTTCTTGTGATCCGTGAAGACCAGGATAGGATGGGCTTTCCAGTAGGTGTCTCCACTCCTGCAGAACCAGCTTGATGGCCAGTAACTCCCGATCCCCAATCGAGTAGTTGCGCTCTGCGGAAGAAAACAGCTTAGATTAGTAGCCACATACCACAGTCTTGCCTTTTGAATCTTTCTGGAACAGTGTACCAGCACCAACAGAGGAGGCGTCCGCCTCTAAAGAAAACTATAGGGACATATCAGGGTGTTGAAGAATAGGGGCTGATGTGAAGGCTGTTTTTTTTCAAATGCGGCTTCTGCCTCCAGAGTCCACACCTTGGCATTCATACCCTTTTTAGTGAGGGTAGAGATGGGAGTGGTCAAAGACGAGAAGTTGGGAATGAACAGCCGGTAGAAGTTGGCGAATACCAGGAAGCGTTGTATGGCCCTTAAGCCTTGGGGGCGTGGCAATTCCAGGACAGCCTTTATCTTCTCAGGGTCCATCTTGAGACCCTGATCGGAGATGATATAGCCCAGGAAGGGAAGAGACTGTTTTTCAAACACGCACTTCTCCAGCTTGGCATAAAGAGGATTCTCCCTTAGACGAAGCAACACCTGGCGGACAGAATTCTGCTGAGTTACCGGATCTGGGGGAAAAAATCAAAACGTCATCGAGATACACCACAACACAGACAGAGGAGATCACGAAAAAGGTCATTGACAAATTCTCAGCGCGGGGGCATTACATAGGCCGAATGGCATAACTAGGTATTCATAGTGCCCATCACGTGTATTAAATGCAGTCTTCCGGATTCATCAAGGTGACGAGTGGATCAGAGTGTAGGCACCCCGCAGGTCCAGCTTAGAACATGTTTTTTGCCCCCCATATGCGATCAAACAGTACCGAAATCAAAGGCAGGGGGTACCTGTTCTTCACCGTGATCTGGTAGAGGCCTCGGTAGTCATTGCAGGGTCGGAGGGATCAGTCATTCTTCTTGACAAAGAAAAACCCAGCTCCGGCCGGGGATGAGGATTTACGAATGAAGCCCCTCTCCAGATTCTCCTTAATATAGGCTGACATAGACTGGGTCTCAGGCAAGGAGAGAGGGTATACTCTACCGCGAGGAGGGGACGAATCATATGCTCGATGTGGCGGCAAGGTCTCTATGTTCTCTGACGTGTTTGATAAGAAGGAAGCAGAGTAACAAGAGGGCAACCCTACCAATGACTGATGCGGAGAAGACTGTGGTGGATGCATATGACCCAGACAGCGGTCGAGACACTTGGGACCCCACTGGGGAACCTCTCCAGAGTTCCAATCCATTACTGGGGCGTGCAAACTTAGCCAGGGCAAACCCAGCAGCACGGGGTTGACTGCCTTGGGCAGGACAAACAGGGAGATGAGCTCAGAGTGAAGAGCTCCCACTTGGAAGTCTCAATGGCTTGGTCAAAGACAAAACTGGATCAGGCAAAGGCAGTCCATCTACCGAGGCAACGATCAACGGCCTTTCCAGCCTTTCCGGCCTTTCCAGCAGGACAGTGGGCAACTGAAGATTCACAAGGTCTTGGCAGATGAAATTGGCGGCAGAGCCAGAGTCCAGGTAGGCAGAGACTGGATTGGGCTTCTCGCCCTCAATGATGGTCACGGGAATGAACAGTTTGGAGAAGAGTTCTCGATTAAATGCAGTAGCGCCCAGGGTTGTCTCTCCAACCAAATCTAGGCGTTGGGTTTTTTGGCTTCTGAGGACACAGACGCACGACATGGCCAGCGGGGCTGCAATATTATCAGAGTCCAGAGGTGCGCCTACGCTGTTTCTCTTGAACAGACAATTTTAGCCGATCCACCTGCATCGGAACCTCGGGCAAAGCAGTAGGAGACGGCAAGAGGGGTTGCTGGAAGTTGGGCGCCAGTCTAGGAAGCAGTCTCTCTTGTCGAACCTCTTGAGATCTTTCTTTGAGCCTTATGTCCATTCGAGTGGCAAGTAGAATCAGGTCGTCCAAGGCAGGTGGTAGATCTCGAGCAGCAAGTTAGTCCTTGATCTCGGGCGTTCGTCCTCGCCAGATGGATGCTACCAAGGCCTCATTGTTCCAGGACAGCTCTTCTGCCAGGGTCCGGAACTGGATGGTCTATTCACCCACGGAGGTATCCCCCTGGCAAAGGTTAAAGATAGCAGTGGCTGCGGACGAGACTCGTCCTGGCTCCTCGAAAACAGTACGGAACAACCGCACGAACCCCTGGAAGTCTTGGGTCTCGGGTCCCTGGCGTTCCCAGATTGGGTTCGCCCATTCCAGGGACTTGCCGGCAAGTAGAGACACGATGAAGGCGATCTTGGCTCCGTCCGACGGAAATGCTTGGGCGTGCAGGGTAAGATGGATATAGCATTGGTTCAGAAACACTCCACTTGCGTCTCCATGGAACCGAGAAGGTAATGGCAGAGAGAGCAGAGGATCCGAACCGGAACTGCCAGGAGGGTCGAACGAATGAGCTTGCATAGGAGCCGGAAGGGAAGCAGCCAGCATCCCTAGCTGCTGTGCAATGGAGTCCACTGCCACAAGAAGTTGATCCTGTCTTGCTCAGAGATCCTGCAGGTCCGCCTGCATGGCTTGGGAGGGTGACATGCCCTTGAATTGACCAGTGGGGTCCATGGCCTAAGCATACTGTCACGATGTGGGGTGTGGACCCACTGGGCCGTACCGCGTAGCGGGATGGCAGCTGGCCAAACAGGTATAGCATAGAGTCTATAAGCCAGAAAGGGTACCTCTGCCAACTCTGACAGTAGTAAGGAAGGCTCGGCTGGGACCAGGCAGCAGGTAGACGTCAGGCGGAGTAGCAGAACACGACAACAGCTTCAGCACGGCACTTGACCAGGACAGCGTGGGATACAGGATAAACTTGGGAACTGGAAGACACTGGGAGACCATTTGCAAGACAAACTTTGGGTAACGAACAACACTCAGGCAAAGAACAAGGGGGCAGAGCCCTTTTTATAGTCCAGTAGCATTCTGGGCTTGATGCAGGCTTCCTGCAATTATGCGCGCACTGGCTCTTTAAGGCCATGCACGCGCGGGTGCGCACGCCCTCCGGAGACAGTCTCGATTCCAGGGAGTGCCAGCGCCTCACAGTAGGACGACACTGCAAGGAACTCACATGTCCATGGCCGTTGAGGGGTAAGTCAGAACGACGGACCGCGGCCATAGACGTTGCAATCATGTTCCTCATTCATAATGGACAACATTGGGTTAATCTGGGAGGTACATGATTGGGTTAATTACTATTAATGTGAGACACATGGTGGTCCACAATTCATAATATCTCGTGCCTCACATTAATAAGTGAAAGAAAGCAGTTTTTATTTTATAACAGCGTAAACATCATAAATGATGCTATAAATTTGTTATTACGGTCGTGACGATACCAAAAGTGTATATTTTGTGTATTGATACTTATTTTAATGTTTATTGTAAAAAATGTGTGTATCTTTTTATTTATTTAATATTCGTTTATTTTGAAACTTTAATGTACTGACATATATCTGATAGTACACAGGCAGTTGTTATGACATACCTCAGTATGCCCTTACAGGAAATATGGTCAGACAGTCCTGGGGTCCTTCAATGTACCCTGGGCTGTCTGCCCATAAAGGGTATGTTCCTCAATCGCGTCACAAGTATTCCCTGTGATGCAATCCAACGGGCATCCCCCCTTCTCATTTACCCCTTGAATGCTGCGGTCAGCTTTGATCGCAGAATTCAAGGGAATAGCGGTGGAGAGGAGAGGTTTCTCTGATCTCCGCCGTTAGAGCGGGACTGCGGCTGTGTAATACAACCATTGCCCCGCTCCTGACAATAAGTGTGTGCGCGCGGTCAGTATGAGGTGATGCGGCCGGAACTGCACTAATGAGCGGCGGCGCAGGCACGGAAGACAGAACATGTGGGTGTTTTGTAGTGCGCCCGTCATGTTCTGTCTTCAGTGCTGGCAATCATTAGTGCAGCGCTGGTCGCATCACATCATGCGGACCGCGCGCGCACACTTGTCAGGACTCATACTGCAGATCATACAGTGACTGCATTACGGATTACAGTCAAAATAAACATTTACATTAAGTGACTCACCGGTGAAGTCTCAGATTCTAGTTCTTTTTCTCTTTTCTTCTCCATCCGGTCCAAACCTCTATGATGACTTCTCCTGGCCACAGCACATTTCTGCAGTTTGCCGCTCAGATGTCTTCAGCTTCTCACTTTTCAAACATTTCTGCACCTATAAACGAACAGAAAATTCTCAACGCCCCTAAATATAATAAAAAGTAGAAACGTGTGCAGCACAGCAGAACTAGACCTCCAGGGTCAAAACGGATGCCAGCTTCCAGGAATCAGACTGATGGATTGACAAAGCTGCTTGACAAAGGCTGCATTGAGCAGCTGAAACATTGCATCATCTCTGTTTCACATATGGGAGAATAAATCTGGATTCTTGAAATCTTTGCAGGAGTGCGGCCTCCTTTTCCACCTAAATATAATAAAGCGCCATACACTGCACTTCTAATTATAATAGCACCATACACTGTGTCCCTGATTATAATAGTACCATACATTGTGTCCCACAAACACCGTGCCCCCTGTATATAGTGCCCCCACAGCCCCCTATAGATAGTGTCCTACATAGAAACCCCTGTAGATAGTGCCCCACATATGGACTCCAGCGCTGCAAGGCAATAGTGCTAACCACTGAGCCACCATGCTGCCCCACATATAGCTCCCCCTGTATATAGTGTCCCACATATAGCCCACCCCTGTAGATAGTGCCCTACATATAGCTCCCCTATAGATAATGCTCCACATATAGCCGACCCCTGTAGATAGTGCCTCACATATAGCTCCCCCTGTATATTTTGTCCCAAATATAGCCCACCCCTGTAGATAGTGCGGTACATATAGCTCCCCCTACAGATGTAGCCGTTTTTACCTGGACTTAACACATTAAATAAACAATGGCTAGATCTCTTATCTTGACTTTTTCAATGACTTTACAATGGCTTTTGTTGTGATATCACGCTGCAGCAAGTTGTCAGAATCACGTTAGAGATGGCTATATCCATATAGATAGTGCTCCACATCCCCACATATAGACCCCCCTGTAGATAAAAACTCAGTTTTATTAGAAAAAAAAAACAAAAAAACTTTACATACTCTTTGTACACTTTACATGATCCCGTTCCCACACTGTCCGGTGGCAATGCAGACCAGCTCTCGTCTGAGCAGGTCTGCTGGGGCTGAACAAAGCTGCAGCAGGGCAGAATGACGTGCCCCGCCAATCAGCGCCTTTCAACAACTGAAGTGTCCTCTCGCCGCAAGCGTCGTTGAAAGGCGCCGATTAGCAGGGCCCCTGAGCAGTGCAGCGGCCAGCCTACCGGGAAAATGTTTGGTGAAGTGCATGGCCAATCCGTACCTGGTCCCAGGACAACACATTTCCCATCCGCAGTGCCCCCTACTGGCAAAAAACAGACCACAAAAGAAATGTTGCATATGTGCTAGGTACTTAATATAGAGGGAAAGCAGTTACCAATGTGACACCTGCCCAGAGAAACGAGGGCTCTGCATTAGGGAATGTTTCTGTGTATACTGTGCATCCCTAAACTAATAATTTGATTTTAAAAGTTTTTAGCCCTTCCATGCATTTTGTTTAATGTTTTATTATCCAATCCATGGATATATTTTTCACTTCACTTTTTATTACACTATAGCCCACATATATATATATTGGAATACAAGAAAAACTCCAAAATAATAAAAAAAAACAAAGACAAAAAAACCCAAAAACAACTCACTACACCCCTAGATGAATACCATTAGAGAAAGTTCTCCCACCAAAAAAAAGAAAAAAAAAAAAAAAAAAGAATTCTCACTACACCCCTAGATGAATACCTTCGGGAATATAGTTTTCAAAATGGAGTCACTTTTGGGGGTGTTACATCGTTCTGCCAGCTCAAATCCTTTGTAAAGAAAGAGTGGGTTCTATAAGTCATTCAAGCTAAAATTATGCCCTGAAAACCATAGAGGGGTTCCTGTCATTTTGGGCCCCACCATGCGGCCAGGCAATGGATGAGATCTTAAGGGGGGTCATTTTTGAAAACAGTAGAAATGTCGGGGTCAATTTGCTCAGTTTTATGTACTGTGTATGAAAAAGAAGTCATTAACCCCTTCAGGACACAGCCTGTTTTGGCCTTGTGGACGCAGGCGATTTTTTCAAATCTGACATGTGTCACTTTATGTGGTAATAGCTTGGGAATGCTTTTACCTATCCAAGCAATTCTGAGATTGTTTTCTCGTGACATATTGTACTTTACGTCTGTGAAAAAATTTGGTCGATAAATTCACTATTTATTTGTGAAAAACACCAAAATTTAGAGAAAATTTGCAACAAGTAGGAATTAGACCTACCGGTAATTGTATTTCCAGGAATCCATCATGACAGCACCACAGGAGGTTGCCCTATTGACCTCTATAGGGACAGGAAGACAGAGAGGTTAAAAGGCCCCTCCCACCACCCACTTGCCAGTGTTTTTCAATTACTTCACCAGGATGGATGCAACCCTATTTTATTTCTAGGGATAATAACTGACATGTTACTTGCACATATCAGAATTTCAATAAGGGAGGGTATATAAGGGTGCGGACTTAAATCCGTATCTGACAGAACATCTAGCCTATAATGTTTGCAAAACGTATGATGGCTTGACCAAGTGGCAGCTCTGCAGATTTGGTCCATAGAGGCTTCTCTTCTTTCTGCCCAGGATGCCGAAATTTCCCTCGTTGAATGGGCTCTGATGCCTTGTGGGGCACATAGTCCTTGGGACTTGTAGGCTTCTTGTATGGTAGTTTTTACCCATCTCGCTAGAGAGCCTTTTGAGGCTTTCTTTCCTCTATTCTTTCCCCCATACAGGACAAATAGATTTTTATCTGGTCTCCAGGAGGAGTTTCTATCCAGATGCTGAAGAATTGTTCACCTGACATCCAGGCAATGGAATTTTTCTTCTTGTTGGTTTTTAGGATCTGGATAAAAGGAAGGTAGAATTATTTCTTGTTCCCTATGGAAAGCAGTAGATACCTTTGGAATAAAGGAAGGATCCAGCTTTAGAATGATCTTATTTTCTTGTACTTTTAGGTAGGGTTCTATGACCAACAGAGATTGGATTTCTCCGATCCTTCTTGCTGAAGTAATAACGACTAAGAATGCAGCTTTTAGAGTTAAAAAATGCATACTAAATCGTGTCGAGCGGCTCAATGGGGGGGGGGGGGGGGGTTCACAAAGAGCCGTTAACACTACATTCAAATCCCAGGTAGGAACGGATTTCTTTAGGGAAGGTTTCAGTTTAGAGACTGCTTAAGTGAATCTTCTGATCCACCGATGTTCAGCTGAGTGTTAAAAAAATTACCTAAGGCTGAAATTTGCACTTTTAAAAAAGGTACTAGGGCTAAGCCCTTTTTTGAATCCCGATAGTAAAAAATCTAGGATTTTCGCGATGTTCGGAGAAAAGGGGTCTGGTCCTGGGTCTCCATACCAGGAACAGAATTTCTTCCACATTTTTTTATAGATTTTTGAGGTAACTTCTTTATGACTTGATAAGATAGTTGAAATTACCTCATCTGACAGACCGTGGTTTCTCAAGATCTGCCTTTCAGGATCCGGGCTGACAACTTCAGAGTTTCTATTCCCTGAAAGAATAAGGGACCCTGGGAGAGAAGATTCTCCTTGACTGGGAGCATGATAGGGTCTTCCAACGCTAGGTATTTTACGATTGGAAACCAGCTTCTTTTTGGCCAATAGGGAAAAATAATGATGAGCTTTGTCAAATCTTCCTGGATTTTTCTTAATACCATTGGTATTAGAGGAAACGGAGGAAAGGCATAGGCCAGATCCATGTCCCAGGGTTGGGACAATGCATCTACTCCCCTTGGGTTGTCTTTGAGATTTAGGGAGAAGAATGTCTCTACTTGGGAGTTTTTCCTTGTGGCAAACAGGTCTATTTGTGGAGAACCCCATCTTCGGGTTAAGGACAGAAAGACTTCCCTGTTTAGGGACCATTCTCCAGGGACTCCCTTGTCTATGTTGTTTGTGCAGAGCCACCACAGGAGGGATGATTTCACAGTCTCTGAAATTAGAATTCTTGAATTCAAGGAGTCCTGTTTTTGATCCCACTCGTACAGGATCAGATTCTGTAAGGGTCTGGAGTGAAATTGACTCCATGGAATAGATTGGATGCAAGACGTCATCATTCCCAACATCCGCCTACATTCCCTTATGGAACAGGCGTCTTTCCCACAAAATTTCCTTCTGTCAGTAGGAGTATTTGTTTCTCTCTTGGGAGGAAGGAATGTTGAAGGGAGGAGTCTAGTAGTACTCCTAAAAAGACCTTCTGTTTTTGGGGAGGAAGACTTGACTTTTGAAAGTATATTATCCATCCCAATTCCTGTAGTAGGGAAAGAACCTGTGACCGATGACTGTCTAAGATAGACGGAGTATCTGCGGTCAACAAGAAGTCGTCTAGATATGGGATAATTACTATGCCCCGACTTCTTACGAATGCCATGATCTCTGCCATAATTTTTGTAAAAATACTTGGGGCGGAGGAAATTCCAAAAGGGAGGCAGACAAACTGGAAGTGGAGAATGGAAGGGCCGTTCTGAATCGCGAATCTGAGGAATCTCTGGTAAGCGGGGTGGATAGTAATGTGATAATACGCATCTTTTAAATCGATCGTACACATTGATGCCTCTTCCCTTATTAGAGGAATAGTCGATCTGATAGACTCCATCTTGAATTTTCGATATTTCACCCACTTGTTCAGGACCTTCAGGTTGGTTATTGTCCTGTAGGAACCATTTGGTTTTTTGACTAAGAAAATCTTTGAATAGTGGCCTTTGAATTTGTCATTGTGGGGAACTGGAGTAATTGCTCTCAATTTGAGCAGTTTCTGGATGTCCCGGATAAGGATCTGATGAAGGTCTTTTGCTTGGTACTGGGTTATTAGAAATTTCTCTGGAGGAATGGAGGAAAATTCTATTTTGTACCCTTCTTCTATAATCTTTAGAACCCACGGGTTCTGGGTTATTCCGGTCCATTTGGGATAAAATTGTAGGAGTCTTCCCCCCACACTCTTGGCGTCATTGCTTTGAGGTCTGAAATGAATTATTGGGGTTAAGGAGATATCCTCGACCCCTTCTTCCTTTGGGGTAACTCCAGCGACCGGAATTCCCTTTCCCACTGTGGTTCTGTAAGGTAGATTCCCTCTGTGTGCGAAACCTCCCAAACTGAGGGGTTTTTTTTTGTTTCCCTTCTGGAAACCCCTTTTTCCCAGCATGCTATCCAGTAGAGGACCGAACATCAGAGACCCTGTAAACGGGATAGAACACAATTTGTTCTTGGACTTCGTATCTCCTGACCACATTTTGAGCCATAATGCTCTTCTAGCAGCATTTGAGAGAGCCCCATTCCTGGCAGCAAATCGAATGGATTCCGCTGAAGCATCTACCAAGAATCCGATTGCCATCTTTAGTAAGGGTAGAGATTCTAATAGATCTTGTCGTGATGTCTTCATCATCAAATGGGTCTCCATCTGGTTTAACCATATAAACATTGTTCTTGCTACTTATGTGGCCGCGATATTCGTAGAGATCAAAGCAGAGGAAGATTCCCAAGCTCTTTTCAGCAGCCCGTCTGCTTTTCGGTCCATGGCGTCCTTCAACTGAGAGGAATCTTCAAATGGGATTGCGTTTTTTTTAGCAACCCTGGCTACTGGGACATCTACTTTTGGGATCTCATCCCAAGGTTTAGTGTCTTCTGGATCAAAGAGAAGTCTGTTTTTAAACTCTCTTGAAATGAAGGGCCTCTTTTCTGAATCTTCCCATTCAGTTGTCACCATTCTTTTGAGATTTTCGTTTACCGGAAAAACCTGTTTTCTTTTCCGTTAGACCCCCAAACATCTCATCCTGGATGGTATGTGGTTGGTCTTCTTCGGGAATATCCATGGTTTCCCGTATTGCCTGGATTAAGGTATCAGACATCTCGGAAGAGAAGAAAAGTTTTTTCTCTTGAGTGGATGAAGTTGAAGGCAAGAGTTCCTCTCCCTCTAAATCACCCTCCAATAGGTAATAACACTCCTGCTCAGAATCAGACCCCTGAGAAGGAGGGCAATATTTTTGATCCACTTCAATCCGTGGTCTTTTTGCCCGGGAGAGTGAGGGAGTTTCTTGAGGAGGGGCGAGGGAGGCTACTGACTGACTCACTTCTTCACGAATCATAGCCCTAAGTTCAGACATAAACGTTGATTGTTCCTCTTTTAGTATTTTTGCAATACAATCCTGACAATTGTTTCTTATGTGACTCTGGCAATTTTTAACGCACATTTTTTAACCTTCTTTTTATCAGTTTGTCTCGGAGAGGAATCTTTATCCTAGAGAAAACAGAAGGTAGGTAAAGTATGGTGTACATACATAAGGAGTCATAACCCTTACCCCAAGGGTGAGACTCACGTGACCCTGGGACATATCTGGAGTTCCGTCAGAACGAGGAAGATCCATTCCGCAACAGGTAACAGGCAAAGCAATATGCAATTCACAAAATCAATCCAAGTTAGAGGTATCAGCTCTAACTACATAACTGTGCGTGTCCCTTTAAATGCGGGCGTTTTGAATTTCCCGCCTTCCAAGATGGCCTCGAACTGGAAGTAGCCCGACGTAATTTCCGGTCGCGGCTATTCGTTGAGGTGCGGCCGCATCATAGCCGGCGACTGAGGCCTGCTATGTGGCGTGGCGACGATCCCTGCCGATGCGTCCAAACCTATGGAGCTGCCGGTCCCCGCCTGGTCACGCGGCCCGGCCGAAGCCTGCTTGGGAATCCTGAACCCCACACCCTACCGGAACCCAGCGTAGGATTCCTCAGGTAGGTGTCTTAGGTTGGGAGCTAAGGGACCTCTCGTCAGAGGGGTGTTAGCCTAGGCTTTAGCGGGAAGAAAAGGGGGAGTGCACGGACCCCCCGATCTTGCCCCCTGCCCGAGTTTTTTTCCTCCTGCAGCAACACAGGAGCTACGTCTCTCTGCTCCTGACCCTGTAGGGACAGGAAAAACACTGGCAAGTGGGTGGTGGGAGAGGCCTTTTAACCTCTCTGTCTTCCTGTCCCTATAGAGGTCAATAGGGCAACCTCCTGTGGTGCTGTCATGAGAGATGTACTGGAAAATTGCATTTTTCTAAATTTGAATGTATCTGCTTGTAAAACAGATATTAATACCACACACAATAGTCACTAGTTACCATTTCCCATATGTCTACTTTATGTTTTCATATTTTTTTGAACGTCCTTTTATTTTTCTAGGACGTTACAAGGCTTATATCTTTAGCAGCAATTTCTCACATTTTCAAGAAATTTCCAAAACCTTTTTTTTCATGGACCAGTTCAGTTCTGAAGTGGCTTTGAGGGCCTTATATATTAGGAACTCCCCATAAATCACCCCATTTGAAAAACTTCACCCCTCAAAGTATTCAAAACAGCATTCAGAAAGTTTCTTAACCCTTTAGGCATATCACAGGAATTAAAGCAAAGTAGAGGTTAAATTTACAAATGTAATTTTTTTTGCAGAAATTAATTTGTAATAAAAATATTTCTGTAACACAAAAGGTTTTACATGAGAAACGCAACTCAATATTTATTGCCCAGATTCTGCAGTATTTAGAAATATCCGACATGTGGCCCTAGTGTCCCAATGGACTGAAACACAGGCCTCAGAAGCAAAGGCGCACCTACTGGATTTTGAAGCCTCCTTTTTATTACAATATATTTAGGCTCCATGTCTGGTTTGAAGAGGTCTTGTGGTACCTAAACAGGGGAAACGCCCAAAAAGTGACCCCATTTTGGAAAGTACACCCTTTAAGGAATTTATCTAGTTGTATAGTGAGCATTTTAACCCCAAAGGTTTTTTGCTGAATTTATTGGCGTTAGTCTGTGAAAGTGAAAATCTACATTTCTTCTGAAGAAACAGACATTTTTAATTTTTGCAAGGAATAAAGGAGAAAAAGCAACCCAACATTTGTAAAGAAATTTATCCTGATTACGGCAATACCCCATATGTGGTCAGAAACTTATGTTTGAACACATTACAACCCTCAGAAGGGAAGGAGCGCCATTTGGGTTTTGGAGCTCAAATTTTGCTATAATGGTTTTCGGTGACATGTCGCATTTGCAACCTCCTGGAGGGACAAAAACAGCGGAAACCCCCCAAAAGTGACCCCATTCACTATCAGAATCCAAGAGAGCAAATGCCTCTTCAGCAGTTTATAACTTGCGTGCCATTTTTTTACGTATTTTTTTTTTAACTTATTTTTTGTAACCGTTTTAATAAAAGAAAGAAAGAAAAAGTCCACTAATCCATTGATCAATAAATTTATGAACAACCCTAAGGCCGCCCTGTTCACACAGAGTTTTTTTACGAGTTTTTCGGAAACCGCTCCGCAAAACTCGTCAAAAACCGCCCGAAAATGTCTCCCATTGATTTCAATGGGAGTTGGACGAGCTTTTTTACTGTGAGCAAAAAAAACGCATCGCGGTAAAAAGAAGCGACATGACCTATCTTGAGGCGGTTTCCGCCTCCAAAACCCCATTTCAATCAGTCAGAAGGGTAAAAAAAAACACCTCGACGAGTGTTTTGACGAGTTTTTGTCAAACCACTGTGCAAAAAACGTCTGGAGCAGTTTTTGCAGGAGGAAGGGTATGTGCACACACACTAATTACGTCCGTAAATGACGGACGTATTTCGGCCGCAAGTACCAGACTGAACTCCGTGCAGGGAGCCGGGCTCCTAGCATCATACTTATGTACGATGCTAGGAGTCCCTGCCTCTCTGCAGGACAACTGTCCCGTACTGTAATCATGTTTTCAGTACGGGACAGTAGTTCCACGGAGAGGCAGGGACTCCTAGCATCGTACATAAGTATGATGCTAGGAGCCCGGCTCCCTGCACTGTGTTCGGTCCACTACTTGCGGCCGAAATACGTCCGTCAATTACGGACGTAATTAGTGTGTGTGCACATACCCGAATTTTCCTCCTGCAAAAAAGTCAGTGTGAACACAGCCTAACTATGAATTAATGTATTTAGAATTTACAGACGTGTAAAATATATGAAGAGATTTATATAAGTATATGTGTGTGTATACGTATATATTACAAGTACGTATATATCTATATGATGTTATAGATATATAACATCCCTAATTATTAATTTTTAGTATGAACAAATTTCAAATATATGTCTATATATATTACGTGTGTGTGTATATATGTAGATATATACACACACACACACACACACACACACACACACACACACATTATAAGCCTTAATTGATTATTAATCAACTAATTAATTGTCCTAGTCTGAGTACTATCTACCTAACAGACTACCTAACCTATAACTAGCTGCCTACACTAAACTATCTATGTGGAGGTGTTTTTGTGTGTTTCACAGTTTGTGTGTCTTTATATGAGAAACACAGCAGCTGCTCGGCACAGTGCTTCCTCTCCCCCACTGCCTAAGAACGATCTGACAGGGAGGGAGGCAGGGGTGTAACTACCGCCGTAGCGGCTGCTACGGGGCCCGCGGCATGAGAGGGCCCGTGTCGCCCCCTGGCACGGGCCCCCACCATGGCCGGAGGCTCCACTAGTAGCCGCTATGGCTACTACAGCGCGACGCCACTGAACACTATGGCAGAGCAGGGAGGTATCTCCCCGCTCTGCCATTAAACAAAAGACATGTATCCCCTATCCACAGAATAGGGGATACATGTGTGATCGCTGGCATTGATAGGGAGAACGGGGGACTGAAAGCCCCATGAAGTTCTCCATCACAAACCTCGGACTTCCGGGGCTGTGTCGGCAGCTCCGTAGAAATGAATGGAGCGCCAGTCGCGCTTGTGCGCATGCGTGACCAGCGCACCTTTCATTTTTATTGGGGGGGGGGGCTGTATGGCGTTCCCTACAGGGGGGGGCTGTGTGGCGTTCCCTACAGGGGGGGGGCTGTGTGGCGTTCCCTACAGGGGGGGCTGTGTGGCGTTCCCTACAGGGGGGGGGCTGTGTGGCGTTCCCTACAGGGGGGGGGCTGTGTGGCGTTCCCTACAGGGGGGGGCTGTGTGGCGTTCCCTACAGGGGGGGGCTGTGTGGCGTTCCCTACAGGGGGGGGCTGTGTGGCGTTCCCTACAGGGGGGGGCTGTGTGGCGTTCCCTACAGGGGGGGGGGGCTGTGTGGCGTTCCCTACAGGGGGGGGGTGCTGTGTGGCGTTCCCTACAGGGGGGGGGTGCTGTGTGGCGTACCCTACAGGGGGGGGTGCTGTGTGGCGTACCCTACAGGGGGGGGGCTGTGTGGCGTACCCTACAGGGGGGGGGCTGTGTGGCGTACCCTACAGGGGGGGGTGCTGTGTGGCGTACCCTACGGGGGGGGTGCTGTGTGGCGTACCCTACGGGGGGGGTGCTGTGTGGCGTACCCTACAGGGGGGGTGCTGTGTGGCGTACCCTACAGGGGGGGGTGCTGTGTGGCGTACCCTACAGGGGGGGGGGGCTGTGTGGCGTACCCTACAGGGGGGGGCTGTGTGGCGTACCCTACAGGGGGGGGGGCTGTGTGGCGTACCCTACAGGGGGGCGGGCTGTGTGGCGTACCCTACAGGGGGGCGGGCTGTGTGGCGTACCCTACAGGGGGGCGGGCTGTGTGGCGTACCCTACAGGGGGGCGGGCTGTGTGGCGTACCCTACAGGGGGGGGGCTGTGTGGCGTACCCTACAGGGGGGGGCTGTGTGGCGTACCCTACAGGGGGGGGGCTGTGTGGCGTACCCTACAGGGGGGGGGCTGTGTGGCGTACCCTACAGGGGGGGGGCTGTGTGGCGTACCCTACAGGGGGGGGGCTGTGTGGCGTACCCTACAGGGGGGGGGCTGTGTGGCGTACCCTACAGGGGGGGGGGCTGTGTGGTGTACCCTACAGGGGGGGGGCTGTGTGGCGTACCCTACAGGGGGGGGGGCTGTGTGGCGTTCCCTACAGGGGGGGGGCTGTATGGCGTTCCCTACAGGGGGGGGCTGTATGGCGTTCCCTACAGGGGGGGCTGTATGGCGTTCCCTACAGGGGGGGGCTGTATGGCGTTCCCTACAGGGGGGGGCTGTATGGCGTTCCCTACAGGGGGGGGGCTGTATGGCGTTCCCTACAGGGGGGGGGCTGTATGGCGTTCCCTACAGGGGGGGGGCTGTATGGCGTTCCCTACAGGGGGGCTGTATGGCGTTCCCTACAGGGGGGCTGTATGGCGTTCCCTACAGGGGGGCTGTATGGCGTTCCCTACAGGGGGGCTGTATGGCGTTCCCTACAGGGGGGCTGTATGGCGTTCCCTACAGGGGGGCTGTATGGCGTTCCCTACAGGGGGGCTGTATGGCGTTCCCTACAGGGGGGCTGTATGGCGTTCCCTACAGGGGGGGGGTATGTCGCTATCTACAGGGGGGGGGAGCTGTAAAAAAGGCACTATCTACAAGGGGGGGGGGTTGTGTGACACCCAGGGGAATGGGGTCCCCAGTCAAAAGTTTGCTATGGGGCCCAGTCTTTCCTAGTTACGCCCCTGGAGGGAGGAGAAACATTGTAACAAACAGGTGAAAGTTTGTTGCGGCAACAACTTTATCATGGTGATCACGTCATCTGGACCGACACCAATCCGGTCCTGATGTCTTCTCTCAGCGCTTAGGCTGCTAGTAGCAGCATGTGCTGAGAGATTCAGAGCACAGGGAGAGCGCTGTGCACTCTGTTCTGACAGCACGTAGATTAACGGGCTGCAGGACAAAAGCCCAGCACTGCAGCCCGTTAATTTACGTGGGCTGGTCGTGAAGGGGTTAAAATAACACATTTGTAAAAAAAAAAATATTAATTTTTTACACTTTCTTTGCATTAATTCCTGCAAAAATTACTGTGGGCTCAAAACGCTTACTACACCCCTGTTGAAAACCTCAAGGGGTCTAGTTTTTTAAATAAGGGAATTTTTGTGTGGTTTCTTATGTACTGGAACCTCTGAGCCTCTGGAAAACAAAATGTACTTTACAATTCTCAAAATCTCAATAAAATTTGTATGCCCTACATTGCTGTAAAAATAAAGTAGATATATGTAAATATAAATTTCTAAACACATTAGTACAGTATATACTGTGACAACCTGGGGGACAACTTAGCTCACAGGATCGCCATCTCCAGGGTGAGATGGTTGGCACACATAGAAAGTTCACTCCAACACGTTGGATAAGACTTTAAACCAGCCGCAGCCAGCTTTATTGTCTTCAACACAGCAAGCAGTTTTACAACAAAACTGACAAAATAAACCCTAGGCCGTCCAGCCTCTAACTAATACATTCAGTACAATGCAGCAGCCAGGCTCATCTTTATGACCAACCGCTACACCAACGCCTCTAATCTGTGCCAGTCACTGCACTGGTTGCCCATCCCCTTCCGAATAAAATTCAAACTTATTACTCTCACCCACAAAGCTCTCCACAGTGCTGCACCTCCTTACATCTCCTCCCTCATCTCTGTCTACCACCCTACTCGGGCTCTACGTTCTGCCAACGACCTTAGATTAAAATCCTCCATAATCCGAACCTCCCACTACCGTCTCCAGGATTTCTCTCGTGCTGCACCCGTCCTCTGGAATGCGCTACCCCAGACAATCCGATTAATTCCCAATATCCACAGTTTTAAACGTGCCCTGAAAACACATCTATTTAGACAGGCCTATAAAATTCCCTAATCTGACTCCTTTTCATGGCCCTCCATTTAGATTAGTCATCAGAATAAGATTCCCTCACACTCCTTCTCTTCATGTCCGTCATACACGGATACTGGCTGGTGACCGGCTCATGCAGCTTTATGTTACCACCGCATGTGTATAAAAATGGCCGGACCATTGTACAGAACAAACACTATTACACTTTGTGTCTCCATTATGTCCTCATAGATTGTAAGCTCTTGCGAGCAGGGTCCTCACTCCCCAGGTTTGAATTGTAAATGAACTTTGTCACTATGTAATGTCTGATATTGTTTTCATGTTCCCTCTACATTGTAAAGTGCTGCGTAATATGTTGGCGCTATATAAATAAAGATTATTATTATTATTATTATTATTCAGTGTCCCTCACAAAGGGCGGATTCACACGAACGTGAATTGCGTCCGTGCAGGCCGCGTGGTTTTCACGCGGCTCGCATGGACCAATAGAAGCCTTTGAGGCAGTACAGACAGTCCGTGCTTTTTGCGTAGCGTTTGTCCGCTGCGCAAAAAGTGCGACAGGTTCAATATCTCGGCGTATTTCACGCATCACGCACCCATTGAAGTCGATGGGTGCGTGAAAACCACGCAGGTCGCACGGAAGCACTTCTGTTTCGCGCAACAGCTGTCAAAAGGATGAATGTAAACAGAAAAGCACCACGTGCTTTTCTGTTTACAAACATCCAAATGGCGTGTCATAATGATGGCGGCTGCGCGAAAAGCACGCAGCCGCGCATCATATGATGCTGCCTCACGGAGCTGGTAAGTGGCTATTGCGCAGGCAAAACGCCGCGTGTTTTGCGTGCGCAAAAACGCTACGTTCGTCTGAATCAGGCCTAAGAGACACTGAGCCTTGTGCCCAGTATCTCAAAACATACACATGTTCTTACCAGAACTTCTGACTCCCACAGGCTAGCAATGCCTGTCTTCCTCAGACTGGGAGACCTGTGTGAATAGCACACAACTGAATTAAAGCGCCGTCTCAGGTGAAGCCTAACTAGGCTCATCAGACAGTCCAAGACACGGACTGTCTGTATGGAGTGGAAGTCTCCCTTCTCCTTCACACTCCAGCAAACCAGGCCCTATTCCGGGTTTTACACCCAAGCAACAGCAGAGAAAACCCTGGTTGCTTGAAACCGGACCTGTCCAGTAGCTGCACTGCTACAATATACAGTGAAGGAAATAAGTATTTGATCCCTTGCTGATTTTGTAAGTTTGCCCACTGTCAAAGACATGAACAGTCTAGAATTTTTAGGCTAGGTTAATTTTACCAGTGAGAGATAGATTATATAAAAAAAAAAAAAGAAAATCACATAGTCAAAATTATATATATTTATTTGCATTGTGCACAGAGAAATAAGTATTTGATCCCTTTGGCAAACAAGACTTAATACTTGGTGGCAAAACCCTTGTTGGCAAGCACAGCAGTCAGACGTTTTTAGTAGTTGATGATGAGGTTTGCACACATGTTAGATGGAATTTTGGCCCACTCCTCTTTGCAGATCATCTGTAAATCATTAAGATTTCGAGGCTGTCGCTTGGCAACTCGGATCTTCAGCTCCCTCCATAAGTTTTCGATGGGATTAAGGTCTGGAGACTGGCTAGGCCACTCCATGACCTTAATGTGCTTCTTTTTGAGCCACTCCTTTGTTGCCTTGGCTGTATGTTTCGGGTCATTGTCGTGCTGGAAGACCCAGCCATGAGCCATTTTTAATGTCCTGGTGGAGGGAAGGAGGTTGTCACTCAGGATTTGACAGTACATGGCTCCATCCATTCTCCCATTGATGCGGTGAAGTAGTTCTGTGCCCTTAGCAGAGAAACACCCCCAAAACATAATGTTTCCACCTCCATGCTTGACAGTGGGGACGGTGTTCTTTGGGTCATAGGCAGCATTTCTCTTCCTCCAAACACGGCGAGTTGAGTTAATGACAAAGAGCTAAATTTTAGTCTCATCTGACCACAGCACCTTCTCCCAATCACTCTCAGAATCATCCAGATGTTCATTTGCAAACTTCAGACGGGCCTGTACATGTGCCTTCTTGAGCAGGGGGACCTTGCGGGCACTGCAGGATTTTAATCCATTACGGCGTAATGTGTTACCAATGGTTTTCTTGGTGACTGTGGTCCCAGCTGCCTTGAGATCATTAACAAGTTCCCCCCGTGTAGTTTTCGGCTGAGCTCTCATCTTCCTCAGGATCAAGGATACCCCACGAGGTGAGATTTTGCATGGAGCCCCAGATCGATGTCGATTGACAGTCATTTTGTATGTCTTCCATTTTCTTACTATTGCACCAACAGTTGTCTCCTTCTCACCCAGCGTCTTACTTATGGTTTTGTAGCCCATTCCAGCCTTGTGCAGGTCTATGATCTTGTCCCTGACATCCTTAGAAAGCTCTTTGGTCTTGCCCATGTTGTAGAGGTTAGAGTCAGACTGATTAATTGAGTCTGTGGACAGGAGTCTTTTATACAGGTGACCATTTAAAGAGGCTCTGTCACCAGATTTTGCAACCCCTATCTCCTATTGCAGCAGATCGGCGCTGCAATGTAGATAAGAGTAACGTTTTTTGTTTTTTTTAAAACGAGCATTTTTGGCCAAGTTATGACCATTTTTATATTTATGCAAATGAGGCTTTCTAAAGTACAACTGGGCATGTTTAAAGTTAAAGTACAACTGGGCGTGTATTGTGTATGTACATCTGGGCGTTTTTACTTGTTTTACTAGCTGGGCGTTGTGAATGGAAGTGTATGATGCTGACGAATCAGCATCATCCACTTCTCTTCGTTACCACCCAGCTTCTGGCAGTGCACAGACACACAGCGTGTTCTCGAGAGATCACGCTGTGACATCACTTCCTGCCCCAGGTCCTGCATCGTGTCGGACGAGCGAGGACACATCCCCCCCCCCTCCTTCTTCATGTTACATATCACAGAATCCACACCATAGGAAGCCGTTCTATGCTACTCTTTATTTTTAACTATACACAACACCCTGCAAACCATTCATATTGTAAGTTCTTCTTTTTCCTGTTTCCCTCTGGCACACATCGCTGATGGATCGCGCGCTGGTGTTCATGACATCCTGATCAGATGTCTATGTCCGAGGGGGGAGTGGCCCTGGCCTCTTCAGACCGCTGTCTAGATTCGGAGTAGGATATGTGGGGGGCGTGGTTAGTCCGCGCTGCCCCACATCCTCTCTGATGACGCGGACCGGAAGTGGGGCAGCGCCATCTTGGTACCCCGCACCAGACGCCGTTTTTCGTCATTTGATTCTGCCTCCTCCTCGTCTTACATTACAAACACCTGAACTATGCTCTATATATGGGTAGATTTTAGCAGCTTGACCCTAACCCCGGACGAAGGCAGTTGCCGAAACGCGCGTCGGGTCCAGACATCCTCATCATGTCCACTGGTATGTTATACAGCTTTCACTGACTTTTTTGCCTGGCATTGGCCTGGTACCTTTCTATGCGTCCATGTTATACAGCTTTCACTGACTTTTTTGCCTGGCATTGGCCTGGTACCTTTCTATGCGTTCATGCACATTGCTGCATGTTACCTGTAGCACTGATCCTGTAATACACACTATGGCGTATATCTGATTATCATACATATACAGATAATCACTATAATCAGGTATCCGCACATAATTATTGCCACATACATACTTTCATAGAGGGAATCCAGGCAGCACATACATGCATTTTTTCCTTGTTGACCTCTTTCTTGCCATCATTTATTAGGCCTCATTAGCCGTAGGTCCGCATAGGCACGTACACTGTCCTCCCTTGCTGTATCAACAAATAAATAAGCTTGTATAGATTTATGTTACATCTACATCCAGTGCATGATTGTTGTCGATGTCCTTTTATTGAGTGACTCATTCTCTGTTCCAGTTTTAACCTTTGTTATGGCTTCATGTTAATAAAATTTTGTATTTTTTGCTATCCATTTGTTGTGCTTCAGTCGATCATTTCTCTCTGTTGGTTTCATCTATTGTTGATCGATGCACCAAGGTCATCTTGGTCACATTTGGGATGCAAACACAGTAGATTTCATATTGTTCAGCAACGTTGCTTTATATTGAACATTACTCTGTGTCTGTGCCCCTTTTTTTCGGTGGTATTGTATTTGTATATACTTAACCCTTTCTGTGTTCTCACAGAGTCCAATACATCGGGTCCCATGGACTATAAAGCCAGGGAATGTGCCTGGCGTTCTCAGATGGAACAGGTTTTTAAGGATGAGTCCCCAATACATGGTTTTAATGTGTGCAGAAACGTGACTGAGCTCCAGAACAAATACACCAATTTATTACACCGCCGCATGAAAGTGTGGTGGAACAAAACCTTCCTGGAAAATTATATCCAGAGAGACCTTGTCCCAAGGGGTCTAAGAATTCAGATCTTCCCATCATTTCCTATCATAGAAGAAGAATTCATCTCCAAGTGGGAAGAGGTATGCAACCAGGGCTCCAAAAAATTCATGGAACTTCTGGTTGACCTCAACCACAAAATGATACTGGCCATGGATGTAGAGATTGAAAGTGTACAGGCACAATTGTTCCCACTCATGTCTGCAGATGGTATGTCCAAATTTAAACACAACCTTGATATCCAATTTGAGGAGTGGGAGAAAGACATCAAAGAAGTTAAGTACAGAAAATTTTCCAGAGATATTGGAGATTTCCAAAATAATAAAGTATACAGGTGGAGAAGAAATCAGGCCCCAGGTGGTCTTAATCGCACCCCTTCCATCTCCTCCATTTCGTCTCAGAGTGAAACCGATACAATGCCCTATAGATCTACCTTCAACACTCGGCCTAAAAGAAAACTGGCACAAAAACAAGCAGCTAATAAAAAACGACCAGATATACGCGAACCGAGTAGTCAACTAAAGGTAATTAATTTGTCATCACATGTATTTTCTAAAATTGATTTGGAATTGATAGCCAAGGGCCTGACTTTTTCACCCAGTGCTGCCTTTGATATATTTTCTGCAGTAAAAGATTTACACGTCTTTGGCCGCTCACTTATTTTCAACAAATGGTTTAACAAACCAGTGGATAGGGATCTGTTCCCTACATCTGAGGAACAGCAGGCACTCAAGGCGCTTGAAGATTTGCTGGGAGAACATAACACGGATGAAATTGCAGGTAATATTCCTGCATGCATTAGGATTAAATCAAAAAACTTTCCTGCCCTTAGTCTATGCCCCGCGGTGGACCTTTTCATTAAATCAGTAACTCAAGAATTTCATAACATCCCTAGATACATCAAATGTGATAATTTAACTTCGCTAGAGAGAAACAGCTTAAAACAATTGAAAAAAATCAAAGATGTGGTATTCAAGGCAGCAGATAAAGGGGGTAATGTGGTAGTGTGGCCATGTGTCATGTATGAGGCGGAGGCTAACAGACAGCTGAGAGACAAACATTGCTACAAGAGGCTGACTTTCAACCCTTTATCGGCCTTCAAACGGGAGTTGCAGATCAAACTTCTCCAGGCAGTGGAAGATAATGTCATCTCTAAAGAACTCAACCTGGCACTCTCAATTGATGAACCCACAATTCCCACCCTTTATCTGCTGCCTAAGATCCATAAAAATGAGAGGATTCCACCAGGGAGACCTATCATCTCAGGCAGGGGCAGTCTCACTGAAGGGATATGCAGATTCATTGACCACCATTTAAAAAATCTGGTGGTCAACTTACCATCGTATATTCGCGATACTGCTGATCTTTTGCAGAAGATCAGCGGTATCAGCATTGATGGTGACATGCTCCTAGTCACCATCGATGTAGAGTCTCTTTACACATGCATTAAGCATGAAGATGGTCTGAGAGCAGTCCAGTACTTTTTGTCAACATCAGAACTTGACAAATCAACATGTGCATTTATTGCACAGATGCTTGAACACATTTTAACACACAATTTCTTTGTGTTCAATGATCACTTCTACCTACAGCTCCAGGGAACAGCCATGGGGGCAGCGTGTGCACCATCTTACGCTAACCTCTTCCTGGGGCTGTGGGAGAGGACTCTATTCTCAGATGACCGGGAGGAATCAATGGCGCGGGTCCTTTTTTGGGCCCGCTACATTGATGACATTCTGGTCATCTGGAAGGGCACACATGCAGACCTGGATTCCTTCATGGTTGGGCTCAACATGAATGATATAAATCTCAAATTCACCCATAAAGCACATCCTAGTTGTGTGGATTTTTTGGATGTCAAGATTTTTACTGATGAGAAGGGCTTTATACATAGTGATGTATTCCGCAAGGAAACCTCTGTGAATGCACTGCTTCATTCTTCCTCATCGCATCCCCCACAGACCATTTCAGCGGTCCCCATTGGACAATTTTTACGGATTAAGAGGATATGTTCCTCTGACTCGTTATTTGAGAAACAGGCAGCAGATCTGAAACGTCGTTTCCTAGAGAGAGGATATAGCGCTAGATCAATCAAAAAAGCCTATCGTAGGGCAAAAGGGACCCCTAGGGATGATCTGCTTTTTCCTAAAAAGAAGGCAGAGAAACAGAACCAGGTCAGGTTCATTACAGGATACCATTCTCGATGGCCTCAAATGAAGGAAATCCTTAAAAGATACTGGCCGATTCTCCTGACCGATCCCTCCCTAAGCAGATTCATCACAAAATATCCCTCCGTGACTGCAAGACGATCTAAAAATCTAAAAGATCATCTTGTAAGAAGTTTCTATGACCCAATAAAAACTAAATATCCATTCGGGACCAAGGGTCCAAGATGGGGATGTAAGCCTTGCGGAAGATGTGTAGCGTGCCCTAATGTAGAAGATGTCACTACTTTCACCGATGTATCTGGCAGTAAAACCTTTAATATCACTCACTCCATCACATGTACTACCAAAGCCGTCATATATTATGCTGTATGTCCGTGCCCGAAGATTTATATTGGTCTTACTTCCAGAGAGCTGAAGGTGCGAGTACGTGAACATATGGCGGACATAAAGCGAGCAGCAGGGGCAGAAATTTTGGAGATGTTGAAACCTGTGGCCCGACATTTTAGAACACACCATGCATGCGATCCCTCTAAGCTTAAGGTGAGAGGGATTGATCATATTATATGCGGTACGAGAGGCGGGGCCACTAAACAAAAACTCGCACAATGTGAGTCTCGTTGGATCTGGACCCTTGGGACAATGTCTCCACATGGACTAAACGAATCGTTGAGCTTTGTTTCGTTTCTGTAACCATTGACTCCTTGTGGGTCTTGGCTTTTATCTTTTCCTCATCCCTGTTGTCATTTTTTTAAAAACTAACTACCGTCTTTTGTTGTGTTTTCCTGATATACAGAATTACGATATTTTTCCATTGAGTTCATCTGAGGAGGTGTCTTGCGGTCCATGCTTCGCTACTTCCAGGAGGAAACAGGATACATTATACTGCGCTCTACATATATTTTCTGCATTGGCCATTATATAGATATGGCATTATTTGTATCACATACTTTTCATTTACTATTTATTTTTATCCTGTATGGATCATTTCGATCCTTTATGTTGTACGATTCATTTCCAATACTTTATTTCTGTATTTTGTTACATTATGTTCTTGTGTATGTGTTCTATATAAATTTATTTAGTGCCACCAGTAGCATTCATCAGACACAATTATATATGTTCAGTTCTTATAAACATAGAGAACTTAAAGTGATGTATATATTGCTTACTGTATGTATGGACATTGGTGTGTAGTGTAGTTTTGTACTAATACATGCGGCTTCAATATTATGGTTCTTCCAGACTTAGTATTTAGGTGTTATTCAGTAATTGATTTTTATAGCATAATTGGGTATTTACTACACTTGCATTTTTACACACACTTTAACCGGTATATATATTTTTTTGATTTTTTTGCTTTCTCTATGTTTCATCACATTCCCAGCACAACTCACCAGCATCACACTTCACATTTGTCATCCCATTCACGATTTTATTAGCACTCACATTCATCATCCTATACATTCACAAATTTTCATTTTTAATTTTCTACATTCACATTCATCTCACTATTGCCAGTGGTGCATTTATTTATCGTTTCACATCACAACCAACCCTCTTTTCTCTCCCCCCTTCCCCCCCCCCCCCTCCTTCTTCATGTTACATATCACAGAATCCACACCATAGGAAGCCGTTCTATGCTACTCTTTATTTTTAACTATACACAACACCCTGCAAACCATTCATATTGTAAGTTCTTCTTTTTCCTGTTTCCCTCTGGCACACATCGCTGATGGATCGCGCGCTGGTGTTCATGACATCCTGATCAGATGTCTATGTCCGAGGGATATGTCTAGATTCGGAGTAGGATATGTGGGGGGCGTGGTTAGTCCGCGCTGCCCCACATCCTCTCTGATGACGCGGACCGGAAGTGGGGCAGCGCCATCTTGGTACCCCGCACCAGACGCCGTTTTTCGTCATTTGATTCTGCCTCCTCCTCGTCTTACATTACAAACACCTGAACTATGCTCTATATATGGGTAGATTTTAGCAGCTTGACCCTAACCCCGGACGAAGGCAGTTGCCGAAACGCGCGTCGGGTCCAGACATCCTCATCATGTCCACTGGTATGTTATACAGCTTTCACTGACTTTTTTGCCTGGCATTGGCCTGGTACCTTTCTATGCGTCCATGTTATACAGCTTTCACTGACTTTTTTGCCTGGCATTGGCCTGGTACCTTTCTATGCGTTCATGCACATTGCTGCATGTTACCTGTAGCACTGATCCTGTAATACACACTATGGCGTATATCTGATTATCATACATATACAGATAATCACTATAATCAGGTATCCGCACATAATTATTGCCACATACATACTTTCATAGAGGGAATCCAGGCAGCACATACATGCATTTTTTCCTTGTTGACCTCTTTCTTGCCATCATTTATTAGGCCTCATTAGCCGTAGGTCCGCATAGGCACGTACACTGTCCTCCCTTGCTGTATCAACAAATAAATAAGCTTGTATAGATTTATGTTACATCTACATCCAGTGCATGATTGTTGTCGATGTCCTTTTATTGAGTGACTCATTCTCTGCTCCAGTTTTAACCTTTGTTATGGCTTCATGTTAATAAAATTTTGTATTTTTTGCTATCCATTTGTTGTGCTTCAGTCGATCATTTCTCTCTGTTGGTTTCTAGCCAGGTAGAAGCCTATTTGTGACGCCTTGATAATTCATAGAGTGGGCTACCCTGCTTGCTAGGCCAAACAACAACACACAATGCTCTCCCAGCATCAAAGACCCGGCTGTGTCCAAAAGAAGCGAATATAAGTAATAATGAAAAATACCTGGGGTATTAGTGATCATTTTGGCCAAAAGGACGCTGGGAGAGCATTGTGTGTTGTTGTTTGGCCTAGCAAGCAGGGTAGCCCGCTCTATGAATTATCAAGGCGTCACAAATAGGCTTCTACCTGGCTAGACACGGATGTTTGGCACTGCATGCAGGGCAGCCCGCTCTCTTACAGTATGGGCGTTATAAATAGGCTGCTATTCGGCGATATATGCTGTGCCTCACTATCCAAACACTATGCCTCCATGTTTTACACTCTACACTCACTTTTTTTATTTTTTTTTCACTCACAGCCCTGATTTCTACACACTACACTTAGTCATGTCCCCTATACCTCACATGTGCACTATACACAGTACTTTATTATTTATTTATTTATTATTATTACACATTTACTTCCATGCCCAACACACCACTCACCTCAAGGTTAGTGGGAGTGGCTATCATTATTTAAACACACCTGGGCACTTCCCATCAACAGCATTCTCTGACCTGGTTGCGTCCTGTTTGGAACGGGTATTTTACCCACCACCTAATCTGTGAGTATGGCCTTTTCTGTGGTTTTAATTACATTCTATGTCCCATTTTTTTTGTATATCTTAGATTTTGGAACGAAAAGTTCTAGGTAGGGACTCGCAAGTGTGGGGATCCGTGACGTGGATTGCGAGCTTGCGTTTTTTTTGGCCAAAACAACAACTAATACCCCATGTTTTTTCATGGTTACTTACATTGTACATACTTTTTTTCAGGACGCGCCCGGGTCTTATGATGCTGGGATAGCCTGGTGTGCGGATGTTTGGCACTGCATGCAGGGCAGCCCGCTCTCTTACAGTATGGGCGTTATAAATAGGCTGCTATTCGGCGATATATGCTGTGCCTCACTATCCAAACACTATGCCTCCATGTTTTACACTCTACACTCACTTTTTTTTTTTTTTTTCCACTCACAGCCCTGATTTCTACACACTACACTTAGTCATGTCCCCTATACCTCACATGTGCACTATACACAGTACTTTATTATTTATTTATTTATTATTATTACACATTTACTTCCATGCCCAACACACCACTCCCCTCAAGGTTAGTGGGAGTGGCTATCATTATTTAAACACACCTGGGCACTTCCCATCAACAGCATTCTCTGACCTGGTTGCGTCCTGTTTGGAACGGGTATTTTACCCACCACCTAATCTGTGAGTATGGCCTTTTCTGTGGTTTTAATTACATTCTATGTCCCATTTTTTTTGTATATCTCGGATCCTCGTGTCGGCACACGCAAGAGATACAGCAGAAAAAGGGGGAGTTGAAACCAGCGCTGAGAGTGCAAAATCAGTTAAAAACGGGAATCTTCTTCCAAGTTTTAATGTATCTTTGTTAAAAAATAGAACAATGGACTACGAAAAAATAGTGGTGACGGGCAGGTAATGTCCAAGGTACATAGAGTAATGAGGAGAGAGGCGGTAGCCTACGCATTTCAGACCCTCGCTGGGTCCTTAGTCATGGCTTATGATTTCATAAGCCATGACTAAAGACCCAGCGAGGGTCTGAAACGCGTAGGCTACCGCCTCTCTCCTCATCACTCTCTGTACCTTGAACATTACCTGCCCGTCACCACTATTTTTTCGTAGTCCATTGTTCTATTTTTTAACAAAGATACATTAAAGCCTATAAAGAGCTGTGAGTCGCGCAGGCCGGTTTGATGATGTCACATCATCACACCGGTCTGCGCATGCGTCCCACCAGAGAGGCAGTGTAGTGCTCCGTCTGTCGCTGGAACAGGGCAAGGTAAGCACAATATTATTTTTTTTGTTAAGGAACTGTGTGGCAGTATATACAAGGGGAGGGGGGCTGTGTAGCGCTATATACAGGGGAGGAATTACTAAGGGGTGGACCTCAGTAGTTGGTGGGCGCAAAGGATTCAAAATGTATAGAGTGCCTACCGGCAAACAGAGCCCTTGTTTCCCAACCACCAAAATTAAAATATAAAGTTTTAATTGGTATAGACGACCATCAACAGACTACATAGAAGTTAAAATTCCTGGTTCATTGCTGATAGAGGTCAGCATAGTGCAATGTGTGGTTATTCAAAGAGGCAAGGTGCTAACGGCTGCAGACAGCAGCACCACATTGTAAGTTAAATTACTAAGAGACCAGCAGGACCAGAGTTAAAAATTCAAAAGAGCCCCCCCGACATGTTTCGCTACCGACGTAGCGTCTTCAGGGGTATAGGGGCTAGTGACAGCGGTCGGCGGAATCCACATACCTATATATGCAGTAAAATATCTGCAGCTGTTGCTGCAATTAGTTGAGAGCCAATCAAAAGAGGAGCGGAGGAACTAAAGGCACCCAATTTCATGCACACAATAAATTTCTATTATCACTACTTCAATTTCTTCTTACTCACAATTATTTCCTATTTGATCGTAAATTTTATCAACAAATAAAAGGAACGGCAATGGGCACCGTTTGTGCACCGACATATGCGAATTTATTTTTAGGTTGGTGGGAAGATACCATAGTCTTCACTGACACACTAGCCGCTTACACTTGTCACCGCATAATTGTAAAGGATCTGCCAGGCACAGCTTCGGGGTTTACTCCCATAGGTAATCAGTCCACACCTGAATCTACGTCTCTGAGACTGACTCCTTCTTCCACCACTCAGGATGGCAGGCTTAGGAGTGGGAGAGCCTATCGCAGCCTGGCCAGACGGAGCTAGCTCCCGCCCTCTGTCTATTTATACCTGCCTTTCCTGTTTCTCCCTTGCTTGTGATTCTTTCCGTGTGGTTTCCTGGCCCAGCTGCAGCTCCTAACTATTTGATCCTGCTCCGTACTGACCCTGGCTTGCTGACTACTCTTCTGCTCTGCGTTTGGTACCTCGTGCTCTCCTGGTTTGACTTGGCTCGTTCACCACTCTGTTGCTCACGGTGTTGCCGTGGGCAACTGCCCCTTTCCCTTTGCTTTGTATTCCCTTGTATGTTTGTCTCGTGCACTTACTGAGCGTAGGGACCACCGCCCAGTTGTACCCCGTCGCCTAGGGCGGGTCGTTGCAAGTAGGCAGGGACAGAGTGGCGGGTAGATTAGGGCTCACTTGTTCGTTTCCCTACCCCCGTCATTACAATAATCAATACTAATCAAGCGGGCATGAAATTTACCCACTGCATACATGAAAAATAAATATTTTTTTTTACTTAAAAATCTCCCTGGATCCTGTTGGTGGTGTCCATACTGATATCTCCAGAAAACCGACATCTACTAACAGCCTTTTGCATTGGGACAACTACCATCCTCCTGCCCTAAAAAGGGGAATCCCTATTGGGCAGTACCTCCGTGCAAAAAGGAACTGTTCGGACGAACGGTCCTTTCAACATGAATGTAATGGCCTCTTCTCCAAATTTGTGGCAAGAGGCTATCCCAGAAAGTGGCTGCACAGAGCCTGTGCTAGGGCCAGAGCTACCAATAGGAGTGAATTACTATGCGAACATAAACCTCAAAATGTTCAGCGAACAGTGACTACAGCTAAACCCAAGGGACTAACCGGTATTAGATGCATTGGCACATTTGATGCTGGGTCCCAACAGGTTCGCAAAATCCTACACCGACATTGGCCAATTCTTTTGGCTGATCCGGATCTTCGCGATGCTATCCCCCCTACACCGAGCATCACTTATCGTAGAGGGAGGAACCTACGAGACTACCTGGTACACAGTCACCACTCCGGATCTAATGTGATATCAAAATGCTGGCTGAAGTCAAAGACCATTGGTTCACATCCTTGTGGTCGATGTTCCTTTTGCTATCTCATGCCCACCGTCAAACACTTTACGAATCCACTAGATGGTAGATCCTATCAGATCAGAGAATTCATCAATTGTCAAAGTAAGGGAGTGATCTATATTGCTAAATGCCCCTGTCCTAAACTATATGTCGGCAAGACCATACAGGAATTGAGGAGGAGAATTTCAAAACACCTAAGTACTATCCATCACAAAGAAGATACACCACTCTCTAGGCACGTGCATTCTGCACATAATGGGGATGTCCGTGCCCTACAATTCTGGGGCATTACCCATATTAAACTTGGCCCTAGAGCAGGTAATCTGGATCGCAGGTTACTACAGGAGGAGGCACGTTGGATCCATCGTTTGGGCTCCCTCAGTCCAGGGGGCCTCAACGAGGGTTTTACGTTTGCGGCATTTTTGTGAATCCGCTGGTCTTCCCTCTGTTCGGTTGCATGATGCCCCTTTGGGTATACATATTTTTTGTTATAAATTGCATTATTATATAGCATTATTATACAGCACTGTTATATAACTGACTCTGACTATGTTTGTACCTTTCCACACTCCTTACCATTTATTGACATCAATTTAATCCTGAATAACCATTCAGACTTTCCTAGTGACTATTGCGACGGTCTCCTTCAATTTCAATTTTAAAATTGGGCTCTCACTACAGATCACAACTGGTGTCATTATCCTGGCCACTTTATGGTTGGCATTATACATATGCCAATCATTTCTGCGATCTACTGTACTATGTTCATGGCTATCTGCCTATTCATTGGTGAACTATCGTTCTTGCTGCCGGTCATGCACTAACTTAATAACTATTTCTACCTAACAGCTATATAGCACGTTATATGTATGCAATTCAATATGCATGCATGCGTCGATACATTGTTGTAATCACCGGATTTTTTCTATCTCCGGTTTCGTTACTGCACATGTGCGCCGGCACTGCACCTATTGGTGGCTTCTGTCTCACCAGCGATTGGTGCTGCTGACTGTCAGTCAGCCGTGCGGAGGCTTGTTCCTCTGCTCCTCTTTTGATTGGCTCTCAACTAATTGCAGCAACAGCTGCAGATAGTTTACTGCATATATAGGTATGTGGATTCCGCCGACCGCTGTCACTAGCCCCTATACCCCTGAAGACGCTACGTCGGTAGCGAAACATGTCGGGGGGGCTCTTTTGAATTTTTAACTCTGGTCCTGCTGGTCTCTTAGTAATTTAACTTACAACGTGGTGCTGCGGTCTGCAGCCGTTAGCACCTTGCCTCTTTGAATAACCACACATTGCACTATGCTGACCTCTTTCAGCAATGGACCAGGAATTTTAACTTCTATGTAGTCTGTTGATGGTCGTCTATACCAATTAAAACTTTATATTTTAATTTTGATGGTTGGGAAACAAGGGCTCTGTTTGCCGGTAGGCACTCTATACATATACAGGGGAGGGGGGCTGTGTAGCACTAAAAAGAGGAGGGGGACTGTGTAGCGCTATATACAAGGGGAGTGGGGCTGTGTAGTACTATATACAAGGGGAGGAGGGCTGTGTAGCGCTATATACAAAGGGAAGAGGAGGACTGTGTAGCGCTATATACAGGGGGAGGGGGGCTGAGTAGAGCTATATACAAGGCGAGGAGGGGGCTGTGTAGAACTATATACAAGGGGAGACGGGTGCTGCGTAGCACTATATACAAGGGGAGGAGGGGGCTGTGTACCGCTATATACAAGGGGAGGGGGGCTGTGTAGCGCTATATACAAGGAGGAGGGGGGCTGTGTAGCGCTGTATACAAGAGGAGAGGGGGCTGTGTAGCGCTATATACAAGGGGAGGAGGGGGGCTGTGTAGCGCTATATACAAGGGGAGGAGGGGGCTGTGTAGCGCTGTATACAGTGGGGTGAATTACTGTGCAGTGCTATATACAAGGGGTGGAGGGAGCTGTGTAGCACTATATACAGGGGGCTGTGTGGCACTATCTACAGGGGGGTCTGTGTGGCACTGTCTACAGGGTGGTCTGTGTGGCACTATCTACAGGGGTCTGTGTGGCACTATCTACAGGGGGGGTCTGCGTGTGGCGCTTTCTGCAGGGGCCTGCGTGTAGCGCTATCTGCAGGGGGGTGACGCTATCTACAGGGGGATGTGTGTGACACTATCTACAGGGGGCCTGTGTGTCGCTATCTACAGGGGGAAGCTGTCTACAGGGGGATGTGTGTGGCACTATCTATAGGGGCTGTGTGGCACTATCTACAGGGTGTGTGTGTGCGTCGCTATCTACAGGCAGTCTGTGTGGCGCTATCTACTGGCGGTCTGTGTGGCGCTATCTACTGGCGGTCTGTGTGGTACTATCTATAGGGGCAGTGGTGTAATGAAGGATTCTTTCATTGATGCCTATAATTGGTGTTTATAACTGTCGTCTATTTTACTGCTGTACTTATTTAACTAATAATAACTAATTTAAAATACGTTTTCTTATTCTATTACTTAGTCGCTATATTAGCGTTTACTGGGGGCATTACTTTTGCTCATCAGATCGCCCACCATTGATGGAGACTTGCCCTGCTCCCTAACTGCCCCACTCAGGAGCTGCCAAGACTTAGAGGGAACATTGCTGAAGGGCTGTATTCAGGTCCTAGGCTGTGGAACGGCCGCCGTCCGGCTTCCGGTTCAAATGTAGGCTGGGGATTCGGCCCAAACACTAGGCCCGAAACTCTGGTAGAGCAGAGTTAGGCCAAAAGGGTCTCAAAATGTGCCCCTCAACAGTGGTGGTGCAGTGGGACAACCTCTGTAGCTGCAGACTTTTGCAGGAGAGAAGATAGAGGAGGATAAAGAGTGCTGTCGGCGGAGATCCCCAGAGACACGCCTGCTACCGTAGTCCAGGCCATGCGCTCGTACAGAGATATTCTTAATGAAAACATGATCCAGAGTGCTCTGGACCTCAGACTGGGCCAAAGGTTAGCCTTCCAAAAAGATAATGACCCTAAGCACGCAACCAAGACTACGCAGGAGTGGCTTAGGGACAAGTCTGTGAATGTCCTTGAGTGGCCCAGCCAGAGCCCTGACTTGAAACCAATCGAACAACATGGAGAGACTTGAAAATGGCTGTCCACCAATGGTCCCCATCCAACCTGACAGAATCTGCAGCGAAGAATGCCAGAAAATCCCCAAAATCCAGGTGTACAAACCATGTGGCATCATACCATAGTAGACTGGAGGCTGTTATAGCTGCGTGTCTCTGTCTTCTTGCCAGTGTCTCCCTCACCGGAGACGCCAGCACATGCGGCGTGTCCTATATGGTGCGCATGTGCTTGTCCCCGGCCTTAAAGGGCCAGCACATGCAAAAAGTTACCTAATCAATCCCTAGATCACCCTGGACTATAAAAAGGGCTTTTCCACTACTTGCCTGAGTGTTGTTGTTGTCTACACATGTTCGTATTGCAAATGGTCCCTTAGTTGTATCCTGCTCCCAGCGTTCCCGTATCCTGCTTCCCGTATCCTGTAGCTGTGTTTGTTCCTGAGCCTAAGCCTATTGTTGGAGTCATGTGGGTCTCATCTGCCATGTCTGGTATCATCTGCCACATCTGGTGCCATCTGCCACGTCAAGCATCATCTGTGCCATGAACCATCTGTGCAAAAGCGTCTGCTACACCTCGTGTATGTCTGGACCCGTGCAGGTACTCTTGTTCTATAGACTTTTTGCACATACTGCTGTTTGGTCAGCTGCCACTCCGCTAGGGCGGAGCGGCCTAGTGGGTCCACATACCCCAGGACCGTGACACTGCCAAAGATGACAGTACGCTCAGGCCGTGTAACCCGCTGGCCAACCCAAGTCTGCCATACAAGTTATGCAAACGGACATGCATGACCTCTGGGCACATCAGGATTAACTATTACAGGTGTGAACTCCATCCTAAGTCATTTGGATCATCCTCCTGCACCTCCTCTGGCTGTTCCTGCTGCTCCACCACCTGCTATTCCCCCTGCCTACCTTGGTCCTCCAATTTTGTTGCCTCTACCTCCTCGCTTTAACAGGGATCCCAAGACCTGCCGATGGTTCATAAATCAGTGTACCATCCATTTCAGGTTACGTGCTCACCTCTTCCACTCCAATGAGGCCAAAGTTGCATTCATTATTTCCCTCCTCTCCAGCAAAGCCCTGACATGGGCAAACCCCATCTTGGAACGAGAGGGTCCGGAATTTTCTGATCTGTCGCTATTGCTAGAGACTTTTCTTATGGTATTCAAGGAACCAGGTCGACATCTTCTCCCGCTGCCTCACTGCTGACCCTCAAGCAAGGGGAATTGGCTGTAGGAGAGTACGCCATCTCCTTCCATACACTGGCGGCGAAGTTGGCATGGAATAATGAGGCCTTGGTGGCGACTTTCTGGCAAGGACTGTCTCCACACATCAAGGACGAGCTTGCAGCTCACAATCTTCCTTCCATCCTGGATGTCCTTATCTTGTTGGCGACCCGAATCGACATGAGGATCCAGGAACGTGCTCACAAGGTTTGCCAGGGAGAGACGGCCATATAGACTGGCACCCACTATCCTGGGATCCCTGCTGCCTATTCCAGTTATTCCACCTGAAGAGCCAATGCAGGTGGACAGAATCAAGTTGTCCGATCAGGAGAAACAGTGCAGATGCTATTTAGGTCTGTGTCTATATTGTGGCCACAAAAGCCATTTTGTGCGTCAATGTTCACAAAAGCCGGGAAACTCCAGCTCCTAGGGTTGGTTGGAGAGACAACCCCAAGTGAAATGATGTCAAATGCCAAATTCTCTCCCAAATTATCCATTCCAGTAACCATTGCCTCTGGAGAGAAATCACACACCGTCTCTGCCTATCTGGATTCTGGAGCGGCTGCAAACTTTATTTAGCAGATTCTAGTTGATCATCTCCATCTGGCCGCAGTTCCTCTGGAGAGAACCCTGGCTGCTGCCTCTGTGAATGGACTACAACTGCCCGATCCTATTTTGTCCATCACCGAACTGCTGACACTACAAGTAAGAATCCCCCACTCGGAACAGATTGCCTTTCTCGTCTTGCCAAAAGCTATCAATCCTATTCGGCTTCGCTTACATGCTCCAGTTCTCGACTGGCGTTCCGGAGAGGTTCTAAATGGGGATCCAAGTGTCTTCATCGCTGCCTGCCACCGATTCGACTTGTTTTGCCTCCACTGCCTCAGTCACTCTCCGATCTACCCACATATTATGCCAGCCTTACGGACGTCTTTTGCAAGAGGGAGGCAGAGGCTCTTCCTCCTCATCGTTCCTACAATTGTCCTATTGAACTGCTCCCTGACATCTCAGCCCCTCAGGGACGAGTCTATCCTCTCTCCTTGCCAGATACCCAGGCCATGTCGGCTAATGTCAAGGAGAACCTTGAGAGAGGGTTCATGCGGAAATCTTCTTCCCTGGCCGGAGCGGAATTCTTCTTTGCAAAGAAGAAAGATGGAGCTCTTCGACCATTCATCGATTACCGAGGTTTCAACCAAATCACGGTCAAAAACAAGTACCCTTTGCCACTAATCTCAGAGTCCTTTGTGAAAATCTTGGTCCCACGTATTCTGTCAAAGCTGGATCTACGCGGGGCTTATCACTTGATCCGTATCCACTAGGGTGATGAGTGGAAAACCGGATTCTACAGCCGTGACTGTCACTACGAATATCTCGTCATGCCCTCTGGACTGTATAACGCTCCAGCTGCGTTCCAGGAATTCGTAAACTACATCTTCCGGGATCTGCTGTATATCTTTGTGGTGGTGTATCCGGAGGACATCCTGATCTACTCACCAGATTTGACGACGCATCGGAAGCATGTTCGCCAAGTCCTGTTTCGGTTAAGTTGGAATCGCCTATATGCTAAACTTGAAAAGTGTGTGTTCGAGAGGAACTCTCTGCCCTTCCTGGGCTACATTGTCTACGATCGTGGTCTCAAGATGGATCCAGAGTAGGTGAAATCTGTCTTAGAGTGGCCACGTCCACAGGGGCTTCGAGCTATACATCCATTTCTGGGTTTCGCAAACTTCTACCGGCAATTTATCCCGAACTTCTCATCTCTGACTGCTCCAATCTCGGCTCTCACTAAGATGGGGTGAATGTCAAGGTTTGGCCTCCGGAGGCACAGTCAGCATTTACCAGCCTCAAGAGCGCCTTCACCTCAGCCTCAGTTCTTCACCATCCTCATGTGTCTCGACAGTTATATCTACAGGTTGATGCGTCTTCCGTTTGTGCTGGAGCACTGCTGTTTCAAAGAAACTCCAAGGGTAAGACAGTGGCTTGTGGCTTCTCCAAACTATTCTCTCCTGCAGAGCGCAACTACTCCATCGGGGATCGGTAGTTACTGGCCGTCAAGTTGGCCTTGGAGGAGTGGAGACACTTGCTGGAGAGCACTATTTATCCTATCATCATTTATACGGATCACAAGAAGCTCACATACTTACAGTCTGCATAACGATTAAATTCACGCCAGCCAGATGGCCGTTGTTTTTCACCCGATTCCAATTCCTGCTCTACTTCCGTCGTGCAGACCAAAATGTGAAGGCTGACGCCCTGTCTCGGTCATTTGAAACTGTGGAAATTCCGCAATATATTATCCTTCTAGGATTATTTCCGCGAACCCTCTGCAAATTAGAGACATTCCCCACAGAAAGAGTTTTGTTTTTCTCGCAGACAGGAAGAGAATTCTCGTCTGGGGACACAATTCCAAATTGGCTGGGCACCCTGGTGTCTGTAAAACACGGGACTTGATATCTCATCACTACTGGTGGCCAACACTGCCTATAGATGTTGCGGTCTAGGTTTCCTCATGTATGAACTGTGCATCAAACAAGTCTACCCATTCCAAACCTGCCGGTCTGCTCCTACATCTGCCAGTGTCTGATACCCTTTGGCAATATATTACTATGGACTTTATTACAGTTCTTCTTCCTTCGGTTGGTTGTACCACAGTCTGGGTAGTGGTGGACCGTTTCTCTAAAATGGCACATTTAGTTCCTTTGACTGGCCTTCTGACTGCTGCTCATCTGGCAAATCTGTTCCTTCTGCACATCTTTCGTCTGCACGGACTGCCTCTGCATATTGTCTTGGATAGGGGTGTACAGTTCACATCCAAATTCTGGAGAGCCCTGTGCAATCTGCTAGATGTGAAGCTGGACTTCTCTTCTGCCTATCACCCACAGTCTAATGGTCAAGTGGAGAGGACCAATCAAATAATAGAGAATTACCTTTGTTATTTTGTTTCTGCCCAACATGACAATTGTGTACAGAATTCCCATACTACAATCATACAAGTGAGTAAACTGCCTCTTCTCTTTTCTACATTGTGTGCAGTCAGCATCCACGAAAAGGCATGCTGATAGAAAAAGAAAGGTTCCTCAATTTTCTCCGAAGTCAAGGTCTGGCTATCCTCAAGAAACATTTGTCTCAAGATTCCTGCTCACAAATTTGCTCCCAAGTTCCTCGGTTTTTTCAAAGTCTTGCAACAAATAAATCCTGTGTCCGATAAGCTTCGGCTGCCTCCTACTCTTAGGATTCCCAACTCGTTCCATGTGTCCCTCCTTAAGCCTGCGGTTCTGAAGCGATACAGTAAATTTCCTAGTTCTGCCGTTGCTCCCAGCGGTTCTTCTGACGTCTTCGAGGTGAAGGAGATTCTGGACTACAAGAGAGTGGGAGGAAGGACTTTCTATCTGGTGGACTGGAAAGGGTTTGGTCCTGAGGAGAGGTCTTGGGAGCCAGAAGAGAACCTTAATGCCCCTACCCTCATTACAATATTCCTCTCCTGCTTTGGACCCAAGAAGAGGGGGTGTAAGGGGGGCTACACTAATATCCTCTTCCCCCACCTCCCAACGACCGCGACCGCAGACCTCTGTCTTCTTGCCAGTGTCTCCCTCCCAGAGACGCCAGCACACGTGGCCCAGCCAGAGCCCTGACTTGAAACCAATCGAACAACATGGGGAGACCTGGAAATGACTGTCCACCAATGGTCCCCATCCAACCTGACAGAGCTTGAGAGGATCTGCACAGAAGAATACCAGAAAATCCCCAAATCCAGGTGTACAAACCTTGTCGCATCATACCCAAGTAGACTGGATGCTGTTATAGCTGCCTGACTCTGTCTTCTTGCCAGCATCTCCCGAGACGCCAGCACACGCTGTGTGTCCTATAGGGTGCCCGCACGCTTGTCCCCGGCCTTAAAGGGCCAGCGCACGCACATGCAAAAAGTTACCTAATCAAACCCCAGATCACCCTGGACTATAAAAAGAGCTCTGCCCTTCCACCGATTGCCTGAGCGTTGTTGCTGTCTACTCATGTTCGTATTGCAAATGGTCCCTTAGTTGTATCCTGCTCACAGTGTTCCCGTATCCTGCTTCCCGTATCCTGTTGCTGTGTTTGTTCCTGGGCCTAAGCCTATTGTTGGAGTCGTGTGTGCCTCATCTGCCACGTCTGGTGCCGTCTGCCACTTCTGGTGCCATCTGCCACATCAAGCATCATCTGTGCCACGAACCATCTGTACCAAAGCATCTGCTACACCTCGTGTATGTCTGGACTCCTACAGGTACTAGTGCTATAGACTTTTACATAGACTGTTGTTTGGTCATCTGCTACTCCGCTACGGTGGAGCGGCCTACTGGGTCCACATACCCCAGGACCGTGACACTGCCAAAAGTGCTTCAACTAAGTACTGAGTAAAGGGTCTGAAAACTTATGTCAATGCAATATTTTAGTTTCTTCTTATGAATAAATTAGCAGAGATTACGAACATTCTGTTTTCACTTTGTCGTTATGGGGTACTGAGTGCAGAATGATTGGGAAAATTTTGATTTATTTTTATTTTATTTTAGCCTAAGGCCTTAACATAATAAAAATGTAAAAAAATTTAAAGGGTCTGAAGACTTTCGGAATGCATTGCATGTGCAACATTGTACCCATCCACCACAGATCCGAAACTGTAGGGTACCAGCAGTGAAGTAATGTCGCACACTATGCCAACAAGAGACTATTTTTAATAGACATCTCCATTGCCTTTGTAACAGTAATGGATTTGTGGGTGAAAGTGAAACACTGACCATTGGAAGGCATCAAATGTCTTACCCAGCTCCCGTTCTCATGCAGCGCAAAAGAAAGGAGGTTAGAGGATGCAATTTCGAGAAGGGTTCCATAAAGCTATGAGACGGAAGTCTGGATAGGAAAGAAGGACAAGCACATGCTTTTGAAGGTGTAAAGATCCCTATGCAATTGTCTGGAGGGACTTATTCTGTAATAGGCGACAAATCCTTATTTCTTAATACCTGGGCGAAGGTAATACCCTCAATTGCTGAAAGTTAGTTTGAGAAAGATGGATTTGGGCAATGGGTGGGGGTGGGGAGGAGCAGTGTTGGTGGGAGACTGGCCTTAGGGCAAATAGATCTGCTTTCTCCAATATTATCTATTCATAGTCAGTGAAGATCTCATGCTTATTCGAATTCCAGAGGTAATTTTCTGGGAATACTTGGTGTAATGTCAAATTTTAAATGGTCTTTTCTCATCCAACCCCATTAACAGAATAATTCCTGTGAAGATTTAAATTTATGACACGTACTGTATGTGTGTAACGTCTGTGGCCACGGTCCGTCGTTCGGTCGTTAATCTCGATGGCCGTGGCCATGGACATCTTACCTCGCTGCAGCGTCGTCCTCCTGTGAGGCGCGGGAACTCACTTCCGGACCTCAAGTGTCTCCAGCGTGCATGGCCTTAAAGGGCCAGTGTGCGCATTTTTGCAGGAAGTTTGCAATCTTGCCCAGGATGCCCTGGACTATAAAAAGGGCTCTGTCCTCTTGCTCTTTGCCAGAGCGTTGTTTGTTACCCATCGTTTGTCGTGCTTATGGTCTCCCAGTGTCTTCCAGTTTCCCAGTGTACCTTACCCCTGTACCCCTTATCCTGTTTCCGTGCTACCTAGTTCTAGTGCCGTGCTGTGCTATTGCCATGCTTTACGCTTGATCTGCTACGCGTCACCTAACGACTTCCCACCGCCTGGTCCTGGACGTGCCTGCCTCGCTACTGCCTACGATTGCCTCAGGTACCCTCGCTGAACTAATTTAACTCTGTACTTACCTGTTTGGCCAGCTGCCACGCCGCTGCGCGGTACGGCCCAGTGGGTCCACACCCCGCATCATGACAATTTGTCATATCAAGATTTAGTAAAATTGAATCTCAGTGGGAAGCCCCAGCGATATTGTACATCCTTTTCTTTAAGGATGGCCATAACATCTTTAAATTCTCTCCATTTTGCCAGCATGGCTGAGGAGAGGTCTGTGAGAATAATAAAATGATTATACTTTTCCAGTATAGTTGGCTTAGAAGCTCTGATAAACTTTTCTTTAAAGGGGTTTTTCCATAATCATTATTTATCACTTATCCACAGGACAGGGGATAAATATCTGTTCGGTGGGTATCCGACTGCTACGGGCTATTCCAACATTTCTTTCCCTCAGTAAATCCTTGAGGTTTGTGCCTGCCAGATCACTCCTGACTTCTCTGCTCCCCATTATATATGTAATGTGCTAAACAATCACAAATGTAGATATTTAGGAGCGGCAGCACAAAAATACCACCTACCCCTTCTGCTCACCACTCCGCAACAATCCTGAAGTTTCCTTTGACTGTTCCGAATCCAGGGGGTTACAGTCCTCCAATAATCTAATCTGTTTGCGGGCTATTCCAATATTTCTTTCCCTCAGTAAATCCTTGAGGTTTGTGCCTGCCAGATCACTCCAGACTTCTCTGCTGCCCCAGCGTCTTCCGACAGCCCACAGCTTCCTTACTCCTCTTTTCCTCTTCTTCCTTGTTCCTCTGGTGCCCTCTAGTGCCCTGCTTCGTCTTACTTGAGCGCTTCAGTGCTTGGACCAGTATGCTACATTTTGGTCACCTGCTTCCTGCTCGCCTGCACAAATATCACTGTGGTGGGTACGTTTTCCGATCCCCTCCTCCATATGTTTTTTCTTTTCACCACTCCCCATGTCCTGGATTCTCACTTGCCCTTGCCTCGGGATGTTACATCATCATCTTATCATACACCATTCTGTAAACAGAATCCACAATGCAGATGTGAACAGAGCTTAGTTAAATGTTGATCCAGTCTGATCCAGGGAATAGTTTTGACTTCCTCTGGATTTACAATAGTTACAAGGAATCCCTTATCCTTTCCTACTTTTTTTGTTCTGGGTCACCTGTATAGACATACATGTTTTTTGCAATACAAAGCATGTAACTATATGTAACCATGTACCATTAAATACCATGTTACAGGTTTCAACCCAAAGTAGGCCACCGAGCCCTTAGCAAAGACTAAGTTCTTTGGCATACTGTCAAAATAAATTGTATTTTAATTCCCTTTTGTTTTTATTTGTTCATCTTTCTATTGAACACTCAAGTGTGATGTAACAATTCTTCCTCGTAAGTGGTTAACAAAAACAATGGTTAACAGTGGCTTTGGTTAACACAGTTTTTTTACACTAGTTTTCAAAATTGTGCCCCGTAGTGTTTGTTCTAGTTCAATAAAAGAACATTGATGTTGCTCATGGCATAAATTCAGATTTCAGGAGTCATTCTGCCATTGATGGTTTAGAACATGAAAGCCAGGTATAGGTCTCTGGGTCACCACCTCCACTTTTTGTCTATGCTAATTTTCATATTTAATCCCTAAGATATTTTTCAAAGATGGATATGCATAAACTTTAGAAGTAAATGGCACATCCATTTCTGCCATAGAGTGGTAGGCCAACTTGTGACTCGGACATTGTTATTCAGGGGTGTACATATTGGGGGCAATTTATCAAAACTAGTGCAAAGGAAAAAGTGGAGAAGTTGGTCTTTGCAACCAATCAGATTCCACCTTTTATTTTGCAGAGGTCCTTTGGAAAATGAAAGCAGAAACCTGATTGGTTGTCATAGGCAGCTACTCTACTTTTGCTTTGCACCGGTTCTGATAATTGTCATCCATTGCCTCTGCAGCCTGTTCCGATTTTGCATAATTTTTTATTAAGCCCAAAGCAGAAATAGAGCCAATGAAGAGGTTATAGGAAAATGTGTGAACTGCAACTTTGTTAATTTTAATTTGTTTTCATTATTTGTATTTTTTTTAATGTTTACTGCTTTCAGTTGCACAATATGTTGGTGCTATATGTGTAAAGGTTAGTATTAATTGGAATATTAAAGACTTATTCCAGGACGCCCCCATAGTTTTCAAATAGCTTTTTTTCATTCTCCTACCATGCTGTGCAGGAGTCTGGATTCAAACCCTAAAACTCCTGTGTCCAAGGCAGAAGCCCTTCTTGTTTCGCTACTTGTGATGCTGGACAGCTCCAGTACCGAATCTATTGTTTCTTGACCACATAGCTGCCTAACATTACAAACTGTTGCCGCTTATCTGCGTTCTTTCCGAACTTGGATTGTTTCCTGGCCATGTCCCTGCCTTACGCTACAAACAGTTGCCGCTTATCTGTGTATCGAACCTGGACTGTTATTTTACTACTCTTGATATTATCACCCACCTTGTAGATTGTTTGAGTCACTAGACACATAATCTGCCTCTAGAACTTGACAACAGCATAGTTTCAAACATTATTCAGTCTGGGTAGGGCCTGTTGCATTATTCATCTTGATAGAGGGCCATAAATACTGCGAAGACTGACAGTTACACAGACACAAAAGTAGAGCACAGGACACGCAGGCCAGGGAGGGGAGGCAGATTGGGGATCGCAGGACCGCGATCCCTAGATGGTGAATCCACGGCGGTCCAGGAGGGCTAGGCCACCAGCTGGACTAAGCACTGATCTTACTCCCAGGGTCTGGCACAGGGTTGGGAGCCCCTGCAGGGACCCTGGAGGCTGGGGGCCTTGTACCCTCTCATCCTGGTTGCAGGCCCCGGTCTGGCAGGAATCCCGTTTCCCGGCCGGATCCAGCGGGGTCAGGGGGTCCTCAGGCTCCAGTACTAAATTTTTACCCGGATCTGCGGCAGGCCGACCTGGCAATGCTCCAGTCATGGGGCCTGCCTGTTCCCATGAGGAAAGCATCATGATCTCCCGAGGGCCACAGTCGGTGGTCATGTGGGGCAACGGCAATGGGCGGAGCACTGCTGACTCGACGGTGGAAGGTCGACGGCCAGCGAGAGCTTCATCAACGGGCGTTTTTCTAGCTTGGGCATAGGGCAGCGGGAGCGGCACCCCAGGTTCGGCTTCTGGATGCGGGACACAGGCGGAAAAAGATCCTGGTGATGATGATGTGCTTCGCGGAGGTCGACTGGATGATCCTGCTCCTCCGGCTGGTGGGATCACAGCTCCTGCGCAGCCCGGTGAGTCTTATTCATTTCCTTACTCGATTCCCGCTATCTTTAGGTCCCCAGGGCGGGGTGGGGTGTCCCTTGGGGGGGATAGTTAGGGAATCCGTTGCTGGTAGTATGGGTCAGGGGCAGGACAATAGTTTCCGTGATTTGTTGGGTAGTGTGCGGGAATTGTTGTCACGGTGCAAGAATGTCGTGTTGACTCAGTAAACAGTTTCTGCGTGGGCAGGTGCCACGGGAATGGTTCTGGGGGACAAGGGGCTATAGTTCAGGAGTCCGGGGTGGCAGTGTCGGTTCAGACAGATAAGGATGGAGAGGTCGATTGGGTGCGGTTAGACGATAAGGCAAAGGGGGAGCTTTCATTTGTTTCGAAGGCCCCCTGGGAGCACATTTAAAACCAAGCATAAGGAAAAAATATGGAGGGATGAGTACGTCGACATTTTTTCACTATTGCCCTTAGAAAAGTTTAATTTAGACAAGCCAAAAAGGGTGGAGAGTAGGAAGAAGGAGGAGGAAAAACATAGGCACAGATTGATACCCCAAACCTTTCCTAACTGGTTACAAGCATTTGCCATATTGGCAAGTGTTATCAGGGAGAAGGCGCCGGATTATTGCTCTGGGCTTTTTTGCTATTTAGATGCCATAGGGGAGATTTACAGGGTTTACGGAGGGATGACTTGGCTCAGATACGATGAGCCGTTTAGACAGCGTAAGGCAGTCCGCCGAGCATACGGTGGGATATTGGCCTATGGTTGAGAGTCATGGCGCCGATGTGGTTTCGCAGTTAGTTCTTTCCAGGCGGGGCCGGGGGTTCCGGCCAGTATGAACAACAGGGAGGGGGAGGACATTTGGGAGGGGCTGCAAGCAGCAAATCGGGTTTATGCTGGCAGTTTAATGATGACCAATGTAAATTTGGGCCGGGTTGCAAGTTCAAGCACTCCTGCTCAGTTTGCGGAGGAGCATCCCACGGGTTGTCCTGTTGCTTTAAGAAGGGAAAAGGAAGAGGGGGCAGTTCAGGTGGGCATGGGAGAGACGCCGGTGAAGCTGGCAGAGATGTTGCCTTATCTAGATAGGTACCCGGATAGGGAAAAGGCAAAGTTACTGGAGTTAGGGTTTAGGGTCAGTTTTTGTATTCCGCCCCCTCCGCATGAGGTACACTTTTCATTGTGTAACCTAAAGTCTGCTTGTGATTTCCCGTTAATAGTGGCTGAGAAGTTGAGCAAAGAGGTGCGGCTGGGTAGAATGGTGGGTCTGTTTGTTTTACCTCCCTTTTCTGACTTGGTGGTTTCCCCTCTCGGGGTGGTCCCTAAGGAGGAACGTAACAAGTTCAGGCTTATCCATCCACTGTCGCATCCAAAGGGGGCTTTGGTGAATTATGGCATTGATCCGCCCCTCTGTTCTGTGGTTTATGCCTCCTTTGACGTGGCAGTTGATTGGGTTAGGCGGTATGGCAAGGGTGCGCTTATGGCGAAGACGGATATCGAATCTCTGTTTACTTCCCATTCATCCCGAGAGCATCTGGCTGTTGGGTTGCTATTGGGAGGGGTGTTATTTTATTGATAGATGCCTTCCGATGGGCTGCTCGATTTCCTACGCCTATTTTGAAGCCTTTAGTTCGTTCCTGGAATGGGTTGATTGTGAGGTGGCAGGGATGGCCTCAATCATTCATTACTTGGATGATTTCCTTTGTGTTGGGCCGGTGGGTTCCCCGGTGTGTGGTAATCTGTTGTCGACAGTAGAGTCGGTGTCTAGGAGGTTCGAGGTTCTGCTTGCGCCTGCAAAACCGAGGGCCCGGGTCGGTGATGGTGTTTGACTGGGTACGTATGGAGTGCCGCCTTCCCCCGGAGAACTTGGAAGATTTGAAATTGCTGGTGGGCAGAACGCGTCACTTGCGGAAAATCACGTTGCGTGAGTTGCAATCTCTCCTGGGGAAACTTAATTTTGCATGTCGAATTACGCCTATGGGTCGTATTTTCTGTAGACGGTTGGCTCGTACGATGGCAGCCATGATGGCCTCTCATCATTTTGTTCGCTTGGTCCGAGAACATTGTGACGACTTAGAGGTGTGGTCAGAATTCCTGGGAAAGTACAATGGCCGATCCATCATCATGGCGCCGGTTGTTGATAATTTTGACTGGAACTAATTCACCGATGCGTCTGGTAGTGTGGATTGTGGGGCCTATTGCGAAGGGCATTGGTGTGTGGGTCAGTGGCCTGATACCTGGGTTGTGGAGGGCTGGGTTCGTAACCTCGCTTTCCTGGAATTGTTCCCCGTTGTCGTGGCGGTTACAATATGGGGTGAGTGTTTTAGGAACCGGAAGGTGCGTTATCTCTTGTGTTTGTCTTTGAATGCTTGGATTACTGCTGTGCATGTCCCGGGGGTCAGAAACTCAATTGCTGATTCTCTTTCTCGTTTACAGTGATATCGGTTCTGGCTTTTGGCCCCAGAAGCGGAGACGGAGGGTCTCGCTTGTCCTCCTCACTTGTGGGATCTGGTCTGCAAGGAGCGAATCGGCAGATCCGTTCTTCTTTGGCTCCAGGGACGTGGATTGCTTACGAGGCAGAGTGGCGGGATTGGGAAGAGTGGTTGAGTGAAATGGATGGGGTGGTTACTGATGATGATTGGATGGTTGCCTTGCTAGCTTTCCTGGGCTATGTGTGGGCTTCGGGTTGGTCGGTCGCTAAGGTTAATGGCTTTGTGGCGGCCTTGGCTTTCAGTTGCAAATGGCGGGGACGGCGGGATGTCACTAAGGATTTTCTGGATGGCCAGACCCTGAGGGGGTTTAGAAGAGGGTGGGTGGTGCCTGATAAACGTCGCCCGGTGTAGTTTGCTTTGTTGGAACGATTGGGGTCTGCAGTGGATGTGGTGTGTACCTCCGTGTATGAGTCGAATTGGTTTAGGTTGGCTTTTTCGTGGGCTTTTTTCAGGGGGGCTTCATGTGGGGGAATTGGTGTTCTCCCAGTGGGTCGAGACCGGTCGGTTTGTTGGCTGAGAATGTTACGCAGCTTGAAGGGCGAGTGGAGTTCTGGATTCGCCTTTCTAAAACGGATCACTCCGGAAGGGGCAAACGAGTGTTGTTGGGAACAGTGCCGGGTGCGATCATGTGTCCTGTTCGCTCCTTGAGGATTTACTTACGGGGTACTGATGTAGTGTCCGGTCCTTTGCTGCGTCATGCGGACGGGGGTTTTCTGTCTTGTTTCAGTTCACGGCTGTTTTCCGTAACTGTTTAATGTCCATTGGCCTGGAGGGTGGGTCTTTTGCGCCGCATTCTTTTCAGATTGGAGCGGCCACAGAGGTGGCCAGCTGGGGGTTGGGACCTGATGTGGTGCGTTATATCGGGTGGTGGGAATCTCGGCGTTTCCAGTTATACATTCGCTCCCATTTGCTTGTGTAGGGATGGGTGGTTGGTGGAATTCTTTAATGATTTGGTTTGTGCTGCTGGCTTGTGTTCTTGTTTAACACCTTTTTGGTTTTCTTTCAGTTAATTCCCCATGCGGTTTGGGCGGAGGTTCGGCCAGACGGGCGCCAGCTGGGTTTTGCGGGTTCGGTGGCTACGTTGCGATGGCTCGGATTCCAGGGCATGTAGTGGGGAAGGGTTTTACCGGAGTACCATCATTCTGCGGGTCTGGATAGGGCGCTGGATGTCTTGGTGCTTCACGTTCGGGGGAACGACCTGGGTGTTTTTTTTGCCCAAATTGATTTGTAATACATTTTTTTCTGTAACACAGAAGGTTTTACCCAAGAAATACAACTCAATATTTATTGCCCAGATTCTGCTTTTTTTTTAAAGTATCCCACATGTGGCCCTAGTGTGCGAATGGACTGGAGCACAGGCCTCAGAATCAAAGGAGCACCTAGAGGATTTTGGGGCCTCCGTTTTTAGAATATATTTTAGGCACTATGTCAGGTTTGAAGAGCTCTTGTGGTGCCAAAACAGTGGGAAATCCCCCCCCCCCCCAAGTGACCCCATTTTGGAAACTACACCCCTCAAGAAATTTTTCTAGGGGTATAGTTAGCAGGTTTTCTTGCTGAATTTATTGGAATTAGTCTGTGAAGTTGAAAATCTACTTTTTTCTGAAAAAAACATAGAATTTTCTAATTTTTACAAAGAATAATGGAGAAAAAGCACCCCAAAATTTGTAAAGCAATTTCTTTTGATTACGGCAATACCCCATATTTGATAATAAACTGTTATTTAGACCCACGGCAGTGCTCAGAAGGGAAGGAGTGCCATTCGGAGCACAGATATTGCTGGAATGGTTTTCGATGCCATGTCGTGTTTGCAATGCCCTGGAGTGACCTAAACAGTAGAAACCCCCAAAAGTGACCCCATTTTGGAAACTACACCCCTCAAGGAATTTTTCTAGGGGTGTGATCACTTTTTTAACCCAATAGTGTTTTTGCAGAATCTTGTGGAAATCTGGCATTTTTCACAAATGTGTCATTTCTAGGACATATTGTTCCTACATGAAACTGATGAAACACACGCCAACATTTATTACCTAGTTAAATACCCCCACTTAGGCCGTAATCTGCTGCATGCCCACACAGTGTGGCCCAAAGCAAAGAAGCACCCTTTGGCTTTTCAGAACATCTAGTGACACATTTATGTTCATATTTCTGTGCATTTTAAATGTGAGAGTGGGGACCTAAATTCTCACTATATATACATGTGCATGGCGAATATAATAAATAATAAATTATAATAAGGCATTGATGGTTGTTGACGGATGCTATGGATTTTTAAAAAACTTTCTCCGCAAAAAACACATTGTAAACAGTCTGAATGGCTGATTTATATCGCCAGACGACTTGACACATAGGGTAGCGTGCGCATGTTCTTGATTGGCCCTCCACACGTGGTGCCGGAAGTTGTCGTAGTGAGGGCGGAAGTGCAGAGATGGGGGAATACATCTCTGCACGGTACGCTCCTGACGTGGAAGACACACGTGGGGGGACCTAATTAATCATCATGCGCCATTGGCTACCAATATACAGGTATATTACTTCTACCACATTTCTGCACATTAGCATCCCCTCCTGACGAAGGGTGCGAAACGCGCATCGAGGTGTTTTCTGCTCTGAGACCGTCAACAGCCACCATGCCAGCCTCAGGTAAATGCTCGACAACCATGTCTTACAATGATGTATGTTAATTAGTGTAACAAACAGCGATACGCCTATACTTGGATAGTGGGTAGATAGACTATATTATACTCAGGTCTTGTTTGTAGACTTCTTAACTATTCCTATCTTGTGGTACTATTTACCTGTTATCATGCATTGCTACAACATATAGGCTATGGTGGTTTATTGACCATCTCGGAATGTCTGCTTTTAAGTATGTTTTAAATTGTATGTGTAATGGCAGGAAGGAGGTGAAGGGAAAGTGAGCCCTAATCTGCCCACCGCCCTGTCCCTGCCTACTTGCAACGACCCGCCCTAGGCGACGGGGTACAACTGGGTGGCGGTCCCTACGCTGTCTAAGTGCAACAAACAGGGAACACGCAAGGGAAGGGGCAGTAGCCCACGGAACGCCGCGAGGAAAAGGAGCGGTAAATGAGTAGTCAGGACCAGGATGAAGTGGAGTATACCAAAGTGAGCACGGAGAAGGAAGCAAGACAGGGGCAAAGCAAAGCAGGTTAAGCGGAACTGCAGCAAGGCAGAAGCACGGCAGAAGCAGGCTGGAGCAAGCAGCAGTGGGGCCAGGAATCCAGAAGAATTACAAGCACTGAGGAAGAGAACACGGCAGGTAATAAAGGACAGGGGGCGGAGCTATCTCAGACTGACCAGGCCGCGATAGGCTCTCCCACTCCTGAGCCTGCCACCCTGGTTGGTGGGAGATGGTGTCAGTCGAACAGGTCTGGCCTCAGGTGTGGATTGATTAATCCCAGGAGTATACCTAGACGTGGTACCTGGCAGATCCCTAACAGTACTCCCCCTTTTATGAGGGGCCACCGGACCCTTACTAAGAGGACCCGGTTTAGTAGGGAAGAGAAGGTGGAACCTCCTGATCAATACCCCAGCGTGAACATCACGGGCAGGTACCCAAGTCCTCTCCTCCGGCCCGTATCCTCTCCAATGGACCAGGTACTGGAGGGAGCCCTGGACCATCCTACTGTCCATAATCTTGGCCACCTCGAATTCCACCCCCTCAGGGGTGAGAACGGGAACAGGAGGTTTCCTCGAGGGGGACCAGGACGGGGAGCAGCGTTTAAGGAGGGAGGCATGGAAGACGTCATGTATGCGAAAGGATGGGGGCAGCTCCAGACGGAAGGATACAGGGTTGAGGACTTCAATGATCTTATAAGGTCCAATAAATCGGGGAGCAAACTTCCTGGACGGGACCTTAAGGCGCAAGTTCCTGGACGACAACCAGACCAAATCCCCGACGACAAACCGGGGGTTAGCAGAACGTCTACTATCCGCCTGAATCTTTTGTGCGCTCTGGAACGCCTCTAGGTTCTTCTGAACCTGGACCCAGACAGTGCACAGTTCCCGATGAACATCCTCTACCTCAGGATTATTGGAACAACCAGGGGAAACGGAGGAGAACCTTGGGTTAAACCCGAAATTACAGAAAAACGGGGGGACCCCTGACGAGTTACTGACCCGGTTATTCAAGGAAAATTCAGCAAGGGGAAGGAATGAGACCCAATCGAATTGACAGTCAGAGATGAAACACCTTAAATATTGTTCCAGGGATTGGTTAGTCCTTTCCGTTTGGCCATTAGTTTCGGGATGGAAGGCGGAGGAGAAGGACAGATCAATCTCCAACTTTTTACAAAAAGCTCTCCAAAATAAGGAAACAAATTGTACCCCTCTGTCAGAAACGATATTGACTGGGGCCCCATGGAGACGCAGGATGTGTTTCACAAACAAAGAAGCTAACGTCTTGGCGTTAGGTAGCTTCTTAAGGGGCACAAAGTGGCACATCTTGCTGAAGCGGTCTACTACCACCCACACCACCGACTTGCCCTGAGATGGAGGCAAATCGGTGATAAAATCCATGGAGATATGGGTCCAAGGTCTCTGGGGAATGGGCAAGGAACATAGTAGGCCCGCAGGTCGGGACCTAGGGGTTTTGGACCTAGCGCAAACCTCACAAGCGGCGACGTAAGCCCTAACGTCTTTAGGCAACCCAGGCCACCAATAGTTTCTGGTAATGAGGTGTTTGGTGCCCAAGATGCCAGGATGACCAGATAGAGCGGAGTCATGGTTTTCCCTGAGTACCCTTAGCCGGTATTGCAGGGGAACAAACAGTTTGTCCCCAGGGACGTTCCCGGGAGCTGCACCCTGATCAGCCGCGATATCAGAAGCTAAATCAGAATCCGTGGCAGAAACGATTATACCAGGGGGTAAAATACAAGCAGGATCCTTCTCGGAAGGAGGATTGGCCATGAAACTACGTGACAGAGCATCAGCCTTAATATTCTTGGACCCAGCCCTATAGGTAACCAAGAAATTAAATCTGGTAAAGAATAGTGCCCACCGAGCTTGTTTAGGATTAAGCCTCTGGGCCGATTCTAGGAAAACCAGATTCTTGTGATCCGTAAGGACCGTTACCTGGTGTCTGGCCCCCTCCAGGAAGTGCCGCCACTCTTCAAAAGCCCATTTAATGGCTAGAAGTTCGCGGTTGCCAATATCATAGTTACTCTCCGTGGGCGAAAACTTCCTAGAGAAGTAAGCACAGGGGCGGAGATGGGTGAGGGAGCTGGTACCCTGGGACAAGACGGCCCCCACTCCAACCTCGTATGCGTCAACCTCCACAATAAATGGCTCCTCTTGGTTGGGCTGAATCAGCACGGGGGCCGAGATAAAGCACTTCTTGAGGGTCTCAAAGGCCTGGACGGCCTCAGGGGGCCAATGGAGGACATCAGCACCCTTGCGAGTAAGGTCCGTAAGAGGCTTAGCGACGACCGAGAAGTTGGCAATAAATCTCCTGTAATAGTTGGCGAACCCTAAAAAACACTGTAACGCCTTAAGGGAGGCAGGTTGGACCCATTCCGCCACAGCCTGAACCTTGGCAGGGTCCATGCGGAATTCATGAGGAGTGAGGATTTGCCCTAAAAATGGTATCTCCTGTACCCCAAAGACAAATTTTTCAGTCTTAGTAAACAGATTATTCTCCCTAAGGACCTGGAGCACCTTCCTGACATGTTCCACGTGGGAGGACCAGTCCTTGGAAAACACCAGTATGTCATCAAGGTACACAACAAGAAAATTACCCAGGTAATCTCTCAGGATTTCATTAATAAAATTCTGGAAGACAGCAGGGGCATTACACAACCCAAAGGGCATGACCAGGTATTCGAAATGACCCTCGCGTGTGTTGAACGCAGTTTTCCACTCATCCCCCTCTTTGATGCGGATAAGGTTATATGCCCCCGTAGATCAAACTTAGAAAACCATTGGGATGCCTGAACCTGATTAAAAAGATCCGGAATCAAAGGAAGTGGGTACTGGTTCCTTACGGTGACCTTATTCAGGTTACGATAATCAATGCACGGCCTAAGACCACCATCCTTCTTCCCCACGAAGAAGAAGCCAGCACCTACAGGAGAAGTCGAGGGGCGAATGAAACCCTTGGCCAGGCATTCTTGGATATACACCCTCATAGCTTCACGTTCAGGACATGAAAGATTAAATATCCTACCCTTAGGAAGCTTGGCACCAGGCACCAAATCGATGGCGCAATCGTAATCTCTATGGGGGGGGCAACACCTCGGAGGCCTCCTTAGAAAACACATCGGCGAAGTCCTGAACAAACTCAGGAAGCGTGTTTACCTCCTCCCGGGGAGAAATAGAGTTAACAGAAAGACATGACATAAGACATTCACTACCCCATTTGGTGAGATCCCCAGTATTCCAATCAAACGTGGGATTATGCAACTGCAACCAGGGAAGACCTAATACCAGATCAGACGATAATCCCTGCATCACCAGTACAGAGCACTGCTCCAAATGCATGGAGCCATCCAGGAGTTCAAAAACAGGAGTATGCTGAGTAAAATAACCATTAGCAAGGGGAGTTGAGTCGATACCTACTACAGGGATAGGATAAGGTAAATCAATAAAAGGCATCTTTAGAGACATAGCAAATTCCACAGACATGATATTAGCAGATGAGCCAGAATCCACGAAAGCACTGCCCGTGGCAGACCGGCCAGCAAACGAGACCTGAAAGGGAAGCAAAATTTTATTGCGTTTCACATTAACGGGAAATACCTGTGCGCCCAAGTGACCTCCCCGATGATCACTTAGGCGCGGAAGTTTTCCGGCTTTTTATTCTTGCGCCTGGGACAGGTGTTCAGTAGATGCTTGTCGTCCCCACAGTAGAAGCAGAGACCATTCATTCTGCGAAACTCCCTACGTTGTCGAGGGGACATGGAGGCCCCGAGTTGCATAGGTACCTCCGAGTCCTCCGTGGAGGGGCGAGGAGACGGGACCTCGGGGGGGATCGCAGAAAAGTCAGAGGGGAGCACATTGAAGCGTTCAAGCTGACGTTCCCTGAGACGTCGGTCAAGTCGTACTGCTAGGGCCATAACCTGGTCAAGGGAGTCAGAAGAGGGGTAGCTAACCAGCAGATCCTTCAGGGCGTCAGATAATCCTAACCTAAACTGGCACCTTAGGGCCGGATCGTTCCACCGAGAAGCTACGCACCACTTTCTAAAATCAGAACAGTATTCCTCAACCGGTCTCCTACCCTGACGTAAGGTCACCAGCTGACTCTCGGCTAAAGCAGTCCTGTCAGTCTCGTCGTAAATGAGTCCGAGGGCAGAGAAAAAACGATCAACAGAGGAAAGTTCAGGGGCGTCAGGAGCCAAGGAGAAGGCCCACTCTTGGGGCCCTTCCTGGAGTCGGGATATGATGATACCCACCCGCTGGTTCTCGGAACCTGAGGAGTGGGGTTTTAGGCGGAAATACAGTCTGCAACTCTCCCGGAAGGAGAGAAACGTCTTACGGTCCCCTGAGAACCGGTCAGGTAACTTGAGGTCGGGTTCTAGAGGTGAGGTGAGGGGTACTACTAAGGCAGCGTCACCCTGGTTGACCCTCTGGGCCAGGGCCTGGACCTGTAGGGAGAGGCCCTGCATCTGCTGGGTCAGGGTCTCAAGGGGGTCCATGATAGCGTCAGCGTAGGAGAAATGGTAGACTAGGTAGTGGCTTGTAATTATGTAATGGCAGGAAGGAGGTGAAGGGAAAGTGAGCCCTAATCTGCCCACCGCCCTGTCCCTGCCTACTTGCAACGACCCGCCCTAGGCGACGGGGTACAACTGGGCGGCGGTCCCTACGCTGTCTAAGTGCACGGGAGAACAAACAGGGAACACGCAAGGGAAGGGGCAGTAGCCCACAGAACGCCGCGAGGAAAAGGAGCGGTGAATGAGTAGTCAGGACCAGGATGAAAGGGAGTATACCAAAGTGAGCACGGAGAAGGAAGCAAGCCAGGGGCAAAGCAAAGCAGGTTAAGCGGAACTGCAGCAAGGCAGAAGCACGGCAGAAGCAGAAGAATTACAAGCACTGAGGAAGAGAACACGGCAGGTAATAAAGGACAGGGGGCGGAGCTAACTCCGACTGACCAGGCCGCGATAGGCTCTCCCACTCCTGAGCCTGCCACCCTGGTTGGTGGGAGATGGTGTCAGTCGAACTGGTCTGGCCTCAGGTGTGGATTGATTAATCCCAGGAGTATACCTAGACGTGGTACCTGGCAGATCCCTAACAGTATGTTTTTTGTATAGACGGCTTTGGGAGGGTATTCCAATTGTGGAACAATAAAATCATTTTGGACTCACATATGTCTGAATGGTAATTTTTCTTTTGTATACATGTACATGAGACATATATAGGTTTTCTTATTGTAGTTTATGTCTTATGACTATAGTGCTACCCAAGGGGTATTATAGGTGCTATAAAGGATTTGAGCTGGCAGAACGATCTGACACCCCTAGAAGTGACCCCATTTGAAAACTGCACCCCTAAGGTATTAACCTAGTGGTTTTATGAGTGTTTGTACCGCTAGGTTTTCATAGTCGGAATCATGGTATTTAGGTGGTAATTTTTTTTAATCAAATCTATTATTTTTGGGGCATGGTTGCCTTCCACAGCATATTAACCCGTAGAAGTGCATTTACCAGTGTATGTAACTATGTCGTGCCAACAAAGCAGATGACCAACAAATGTGTCAGTCCACAGCTGTTAACCACAGTTAAAGCAGGGAGAATTAAAATTAGAACTGTATTGGACTGAAGGGCAATATATTTAAGAACTGGAGGAAAAATTGTAGAACTTCAGCATGTTCACAGGATGAAAGAACAGGGCTTTATTATGTCACTTCTTTTTTTCAAAGGAACTGGTCATACAATGTCTCTTTAGCCCCATCAATCTCTATATCAGAGACGAACGTGCCAAGGGACGTTGGCCCACCATTACAGATCCCTGCCTTGCAAAGTAGGAACCGTAATGTGCGCAAAACAACCAATCACCTACAGAATATATAAAAGGGCAGTGTCCAACCCCATCTTTATGGACAGTAAAGGATCACTAATCCCCTAAGATATTGTCAGTTTTCCTGGAAGTATTTTCGGGTTTAACAGGTTGTGCAAAAACCCGAACAAAACAATAAAAAGGCCCATAATGTATTGATCAGGAACAGCTGGTAAATTGAGTAACCTCCAAATATAAAGAACTATGCCCATTTCGCCAAACAGTTTATAAGAATTAATATAACAGTTTTATATGGCAGGACATAGTTATAATAATAGGCAAACTCAGTAAAATTATAAAAAAAATATGTATTGAAGGAATATTACATTTATATGAAATGATGCTGTCAAATAAAACATTTTTTTTTATCTCAAGTATGCTATTTCAGTGATTCCAACTGACCTTATTTGGAAAACTCTACCCTTCAAGGTATTCATCTAGGGCAGGGGTCTCAAACTCGGCCGGGTAAGTGGGCCACATATAGAAAAAATGGGAAGTTGACGGGCCGCATTACTTTCAAATTTGATAAAATACAAAATTATTGTTAATCAATTAGTTATTTGAACTACTATAACACTATATTACTAGAATAATAACATGACATTACTATAATAATAGCGCTAGGTTTAAAATTTGAGATATTTCTCCACGTGCTTATTTCAACAATCCAGCTTTCCAGTTTAAGTGTCGCTAAATGTCCGGCGGCTCAGTTAGCACACATGTCAAGATTGGGCAGCCCCTTTTTAGATAGTGCCGCAGTGCCCTCTGTGGATGTTCCCCCAGTGCCCTCTGTGGATGCTGCCGCAGTGCCCTCTGTGGATAATGCAACACACCCCTAGATAAGGCCACAGTGCCCTCTGTAGATAAGGCCACAGTGCCCTCTGTAGATAAGGCCACAGTGCCCTCTGTAGATAAGGCCACAGTGCCCTCTGTAGATAAGGCCACAGTGCCCTCTGTAGATAAGGCCACAGTGCCCTCTGTAGATAATGCAACACACCCCTAGATAATGCCAGTGTCCTCTTCAGATACTGTCACACACCCACTTGTAGATAACGCCAAAGTGCCCTCTGTAGAGGCTGCCACAGTGCCCTCTGTAGAGGCTGCCACAGTGCCCTCTGTAGAGGCTGCCACAGTGCCCTCTGTAGATAATGCAACACACCCCTAGATAATGCCAGTGTCCTCTTCAGATACTGTCACACACCCACTTGTAGATAACGCCACAGTGCACTCTGTAGAGGCTGCCACAGTGCCCTCTGTAGAGGCTGCCACAGTGCCCTCTGTAGAGGCTGCCACAGTGCCCTCTGTAGAGGCTGCCACAGTGCCCTCTGTAGAGGCTGCCAAAGTGCCCTCTGTAGAGGCTGCCCCAGTGCCCTCTGTAGAGGCTGCCCCAGTGCCCTCTGTAGAGGCTGCCCCAGTGATGTCAGGGGCTTGCCAAGAGCTGGAGTCCCAGGCAGAGCGCTAGTAGGCTCTTCCTGGGACTCCAGCTGTGCTCCTGACATCACTGGGACTCCTGCTCTGGGGAAGCCCCTGACATCATTGTCGATGTATGAACAGCGATGTCAGAGGCTTCCCCAGAGTCCCGGAGCAGAGGCGATAATAGCGCTCTGCCCGGGACTCCGCTCTGGGGAAGACCCTGACACACTGTCCATATATGGGCAGCGATGTCAGCGAATTCCACAGAGTCCCGGAGCAGAGCCGACACCAGCGCTCTGCTCCGCTCTGGGCAAGACCCTGACACATTGTCCATATATGGGCAGCGATGTCAGGGAATTCCACAGAGTCCCGGAGCAGAGCCGACACCAGCGCTCTGCTCGGGACTCCGGCTCTGGGGAAGCCCCAGACATCGCTGTTCATATGTGGACAGCGATGTCAGGGAATTTCACAGAGTCCAGGACCAGAGCCGACACCAGCGCTCTGCTCCGCTCTGGGCAAGACCCTGACACACTGTCCATATATGGGCAGCGATGTCAGGGAATTCCACAGAGTCCCGGAGCAGAGCCGACACCAGCGCTCTGCTCGGGACTCCGGCTCTGGGGAAGCCCCAGACATCGCTGTTCATATGTGGACAGCGATGTCAGGGAATTCCAGAGTCTCGGAGCAGAGCCGATACTAGCGGCTCTGTGTCCCGCGGGCCGCAGATGACAGCCCAGGGGGCCGCATGCGGCCCGCGGGCCGCGTGCTTGAGACCCCTGATCTAGGGGTATAGTGAGAAATTTGTTAGGGGTTTTTCAAAAATATTTAAATTTTGTGTGACCAATTAGAACGTGAAACCACGTAGGTATTCATCTAGGGGTATAGTGAGAATTTTGTTAGGGGTGTTTCAAACATTTTTTAATTTGGTGTGACTAATTATAACGTGAAACCACTTTAGGTATTCATCTAGGGGTGTAGTAAAAAATTTTAGTTTTGTTTGGGCTTCTTTTAAATTTTAGTAAGTGGACAAAAATATATGAAAATAAAATTACTCAGCTTCAAAAATCAATTTAGAATGGCCAATTTGTAAAATGAACAGGTGTATAAATAAAATAATCTAAAACTCGGTGGAGGTATGGTAAACTTTAAAGCATTCATTGATGCATAGGCCTGGCTTTGTGGGGCATGTCTCACACTGGTGGATAGTGTCTTTTCTAATGCCTTTTTTGGAACTCACCCGACATCTTTTCTGGGGTCTTGTTTTCTTCTCAGTGGGGGGGGGGGGGGGGGGTATTACAGAGGGAAAGTGCTGGGCTGGGATTATATGGCAACTGTAATCACGCGAAGAAGTGCCCTCGCCTTCTGGGTTGTCAAACAAAAGGGCCTTGATAATTGTCTCCTGAAATTGGAGAAATGTATTTCTATTGCCTGCGTATCTGGACACCACAAATGCGTTATACATTGCTATTTGGGTGAGGTGGACTGCCAGCTTCTTGTACCAGGTCTTACTTTTCCGCATGGCACTATACGGCTTTATGACCTGATCAAATAGATCCACCCCACCCATAAAGCGGTTATAATCCAGTAAGCAGGCAGGCTTGGCAGTTGTGGTGCTGGAGCCACGAACTGGAACATGGATGCTGCTATCCTTATGGATGCTTGATAGAATATGGACATCTTTCTTGTCCCTATATTTCACTAGCAGCATATTCTCGCTGCACATTGCTTTGCTTTCTCCTTTTGGCAAAGTTTGACCTGAGAGGGTTTTGGGGAGGCCCTTAGATTTTTTTTTTATTGTGCCACAGGCCACTGTTGCTCTTGCCAAAAGGCACTTTTGGAGAGGGATGCTATTATAAAAATTGTCTATATAGACATTTTATCCCTGGCCAAGTAGCAGGTGTATAAGATCCCACACAATTTTTCTGCTGAAACTAAGGGAAGGGGGGCACTGTGGGGGATCAATTTTGGAATCCCTTCCCTCATAAATCCGGAAACAATGTGTGTATCCGGTGTAACTTTCGCAGATCTATACAGCTGTATTCCATACCGGATCCTTTTATTTGGGAGGTATTGACGGAAGTGGAGCCTTCCCTTAAAACTGACGAGAGACTCGTCGACAGCAATATTTTTACCTGGGGTGTAAATTTGGGCAAATATTAAATTCAAATGGTTGATGACGGGCCTTATTTTATATAAATGGTCATAATTTGGATCATTGGGGGGTGGGCAGCAAGTATTATCTTCGTAATGCAGAAATTTGAGGATGACCTCAAATCTTTTTCTGGTCATAATGGTGCAATAAAGGGCATCTGATGACCAGTAGTCCCTAATGCTGGGTTTCTTTATGAGGCCCATATTCAGTAACAGGCCCCAAAATTTGCAAAGCTCCTCTGAGTTTGTAGGGGTCCAAATTTTGCCTTTGGAATAGTAGGATGTGGGATTGTGGACGAAAAATTGTTCCGCATATAAATTAGTCTGTTTGACCATTAAATTTATGTATTCAGCAGATAAAAATAATTTGAAAAAATCAAACTCTCCGTACCCCGTGGTCTCTACTTGGATTCCCGAGGATGCGGTGAAGTCGGGAACCTGGGGGGCATAATTTGTAGCAGGCATCCATATCGCCTCACTATCGGGGGGCTGGTCAGAACCAGCAACTCTTCTGCGCTGCTGCGGTGGCTCATCAGACTCGCTAGACGAAGATGATGTCAGCACGAACTGCATTTCATCCTCGCTAGCAGAGTCTGTATCCGAGCATAGCATAGCATAGCGTATGCCTCCTCTGGGCTATAACATTTCTGTGGCATATTGCAGTAATGCACACTACAATGTAAGGCCCCACTGACAGCCGCATTTTCGGGCCGTGCTCCCATACAAAGCATGGGAGCACGGCCCGCAAAATGCAAAAGAACGGACATGTTCCATAATTCCCGGAACATTTCCGCGGCACGGACACCCTTCCGTAGTGCTACGGAAAGGTGTCAGTGTTCAATGAAAGTGAATGGCTCAGTTTTTACGGACCGCAATTGCGGTCCGCAAAAACGGAGGTTTTTTACGGTCGTGTGCATGGGGCCTTACAGATATCATTTTAAACCTTAACTGTCCCTAAGAAAAAAATAATTTTGTTATAATTTATATATATATAAAAAGTAATATGGCGCAGTAATTTCACTGGGGTAATGGGTGGGCGATTTCGGGGCTATTCTCTAATTACTGGGACAGGAGAGATCTGGGGAGATCTGGGAGGACCTGGGGAGATCTAGAAGAGATCTTTATTCACTGTTCTTTTACTTTTACTTTCTGACAGGGCTTCACACACCGACTCTCACAAGCTCTCTGACAGAAATTAGCTTGTTGGAGCCGGTGATGAGAAGAATCCTGCGTCTTTTGTTTACCTATGCTTCCATTTGACATGTACAGCTTGCTTTAAAGATTACACCATGCGATCTGCAGTTGATGGAGTCATTGATAAAAAAAGGTCTTATTATTAACCAAACTAATGAAGCTTTTGCCACATGTCACAAATTTACAAGCTATGCATCCACTGCACCTAAAGCAACCTTTAATTTTTCTATCCAATCATGTGCCTTTGGTATTGAGGGAGAAATGGCTATGAACCAATCTGTACCATAATGATCGGCCCTTTCTAAATGTGATCTGAGGGACTGGGCCCAAAACAAACCTGATGTCATTATCCATTTTAAGGATATTCCAATATTTATTAAAGACTTTTTTAACCAGATGTGCTCCATTATCAAAAGTAGTAAACATTCTAATTATGTCACGTCCCTGCTTGTTTTTTTCTTTAGAAATAAGTAAATCTGTTAAGGATCTGCCAGGCACAGCTTCTGTATCCACGCCCATAGGTAATCAGTCTGCACCTGCTTCTATGTCTGTGAGACTGACTCCATCTTCCACCACTCAGGATGGCAGGCTTAGGAGTGGGAGAGCCTATCACAGCCTGGCCAGACGGAGCTAGCTCCCGCCCTCTGTCTATTTATACCTGCCTTTCCTGTTCCTCCTTGCTTGTGATTCTTCTCGTTTATTTCCTGGCCCTGCTGCAGCTTCTTGTACCATTTGACCCTGCTTCATATTGACCCTGGCTTACTGACTACTCTCCTGCTCTGCGTTTGGTACCTCGTACACTCCTGGTTTGACTCGGCTTGTTCACTACTCTCCTGCTCTGTGTTTGGTACCTCGTACACTCCTGGTTTGACTCGACTCGTTCACCTCTCTTGTTGCTCACGGTGTTGCTGTGGGCAACTGCCCCTTTTCCCTTGCTTCTGTGTTCCCTTGTCTGTTTGTCTGTCGTGCACTTATTGAGGGTAGGGACTGTCGCCCAGTTGTAACTCGTCGCCTAGGGCGGGTCGTTGCAAGTAAGCAGGGACTGAGTGGCGTGTAGATTAGGGCTCACTTGTCTGTTTCCTTACCCCCATCGTTACATAATCACAAGCCCATATACCTACTCTACCCTGGTCCCTCACACTACTATGGACCCCCTTGAGACCCTGGTTCAGCAAATGCAGGGTCTCTCCCTACAGGTCCAGGTCCTGGCTCAGAGGGTCAACCAGCCTGATGCTACCATGGTAGTGCCCCTCACCTCACCTCTTGAACCCCACCTCAAGTTGCCTGACCGGTTCTCAGGGGACCGGAAGACTTTTCTCTCCTTTCGGGAGAGTTGTAGGCTCTATTTTCGTTTAAAGCCCCACTCCTCAGGTTCTGAGAGCCAGCGGGTGGGTATAATTATGTCCCGGCTCCAGGAAGGGCCCCAAGAATGGGCCTTCTCCTTGGCTCCTGACGCCCCTGAACTTTCCTCCGTTGATCTTTTCTTTTCTGCTCTCGGACTCCTTTATGACGAGACTGACAGGACTGCCTTTGCCGAGAGTCAGCTGGTGACCTTACGTCAGGGTAAGAGATCTGTTGAGGAGTATTGCTCTGACTTTAGGAAGTGGTGCGTAGCTTCTCGGTGGAATGACCCTGCCTTAAGGTGCCAGTTTAGGTTGGGTCTGTCGAACGCCCTGAAAGACCTGCTAGTTAGCTATCCCTCTTCTGACTCCTTAGACCAGGTTATGGCTTTAGCGGTACGACTTCACCGACGTCTCAGGGAACGACAACGTGAACGTTTTTGTGTTTTCTCCTCTGACTCCCCCATGATGCCTCCCGAGGTTCCGTTGCTTCGTTCGTCCACGGAAGACTCGGAGGTACCTATGCAACTCGGGGCCTCCGTGTCCCCCCAACAACGTAGAGAGTTCCGCAGGAAGAATGGTCTCTGCTTCTATTGTGGGGATGACAAGCATCAAGTAAACACCTGTCCTAGGCGTAAGAATAAGCAGCCGGAAAACTTCCGCGCCTAAGTGATCATCGGGGAGGTCACTTGGGCGCACAGGTATTTCCCGTAAATTTGAAACTTAATAAAATCTTGCTTCCCTTTCAGGTCTCTTTTGGTGGTAGGTCTGCTACCGGCAGTGCCTTCGTGGATTCAGGGTCGTCTGCTAATATCATGTCTGTGGAATTTGCTATGTCTCTAGCTATGCCTTTGATTGATTTGCCTAAACCTGTCCCGGTAGTGGGTATCGACTCCACTCCTCTTGCTAATGGTTATTTTACACAGCATACCCCTGTTTTTGAACTCCTTGTTGGCTCCATGCATTTGGAGCAGTGCTCTGTACTGTTGATGCAGGGATTATCGTCCGATTTGGTTTTAGGCCTTCCCTGGTTGCAGTTGCATAATCTCACGTTTGACTGGTATACTGGGGATCTTACCAAATGGGGTAATGAATGCTTGACATCATGTTTTTCTGTTAATTCTATTTCTCCCCCTGAGGAGGTGAACACGCTACCTGAGTTTGTTCAGGACTTCGCTGATGTTTTCTCTAAGGAGGCCTCCGAAGTGTTACCTCCTCATAGAGAATATGATTGCGCTATCGATTTGGTACCAGGAGCTAATCTCCCTAAGGGTAGGATATTTAATCTCTCTTGTCCCGAACATGAAGCCATGAGAGAGTATATCCAGGAATGCCTGGCCAAGGGTTACATTCGCCCCTCTACTTCTCCGGTAGGTGCTGGCTTCTTCTTCGTAGGGAAGAAGGATGGTGGCCTTAGGCCATGCATTGACTACCGTAACTTGAATAAGGTCACTGTAAGGAACCAGTATCCCCTTCCTTTGATTCCTGATCTCTTTAATCAGGTTCAGGGGGCCCAATGGTTCTCTAAGTTTGATCTACGGGGGCGTATAACCTTATCCGCATCAAAGAGGGGGATGAGTGGAAGACTGCGTTTAACATGCCCGAAAGTCATTTCGAATACCTCGTCATGCCCTTTGGGTTGTGTAATGCTCCCGCGGTCTTCCAGAATTTCATAAATTAGATTTTAAGAGATTACCTGGGGGTATTTCTTGTAGTGTACCTTGATGACATACTTGTGTTTTCCAAGGACTAGTCCTCCCACATTGAGCATGTCAGGAAGGTGCTCCAGGTCCTTCGGGAAAACAAACTGTTTGCGAAGACCGAAAAATGTGTGTTTGGGGTGCAGGAGATACCATTTTTGGGTCAAATCCTCACTCCTCATAGATTCAACATGGACCCCGCCAAGGTCCAGGCTGTGGCGGAATGGGTCCAACCTGCCTCCCTGAAGGCGTTACAGTGCTTCTTGGGGTTCGCTAATTATTACAGGAGATTTATTGCTAACTTCTCGGTCATCGCTAAGCCTCTTACGGACCTCACTCGCAAGGGTGCTGATCTCCTCCGCTGGCCTCCTGAGGCTGTCCAGGCTTTTGATGTCCTTAAGAAGTGCTTTATCTCGGCCCCGGTGTTGGTTCAGCCCAACCAAATGGAGCCATTTATCGTGGAGGTTGACGCGTCCGAGGTGGGAGTGGGGGCTGTCTTGTCCCAGGGTACCAGGTCCCTCACCCATCTCCGTCCCTGTGCCTACTTCTCCAGGAAGCTTTCGCCCACTGAGAGTAACTATGATATTGGCAACCGCGAACTCTTAGCCATTAAATGGGCATTTGAAGAGTGGCGCCACTTCCTGGAGGGGGCTAGGCACCAGGTAACGGTCCTTACCGACCACAAGAATCTGGTTTTCCTAGAATCTGCCCGGAGGCTTAACCCGAGACAAGCTCGATGGGCGTTATTTTTTACCAGATTAAATTTTTTGGTTACCTATAGGGCTGGGTCTAAAAATATTAAGGCTGATGCACTGTCGCGTAGCTTCATGGCCAGCCCTCCTTCGGAGGAAGATCCTGCTTGTATTTTGCCTCCAGGTATAATCATTTCCTCTATTGACTCTGATTTAGTCTCTGAAATTGCTGCTGATCAAGGTTCAGCTCCCGGGAACCTTCCTGAGAACAAGCTGTTTGTTCCCCTGCAATTCCGGCTAAGGGTAGTTAGGGAAAATCATTACTCCGCACTATCTGGTCATCCAGGCATCCTGGGTACCAAGCACCTCATTGCCAGAAACTATTGGTGGCCTGGGTTGCCTAAAGACGTTAAGGCCTACGTCGCCGCTTGTGAGGTTTGTGCTAGGTCCAAGACTCCCAGGTCCCGACCAGCGGGCTTACTACAATCTTTGCCCATTCCCCAGAGACCTTGGACCCATATCTCCATGGATTTTATCACCGATTTGCCTCCATCTCAAGGCAAGTCGGTGGTGTGGGTTGTAGTAGACCGCTTCAGTAAGATGTGCCACTTTGTGCCCCTCAAAAAACTACCCAATGCTAAGACGTTAGCTACCTTGTTTGTCAAACACATCCTGCGTCTCCATGGGGTCCCTGTCAATATTGTTTCTGACAGAGGGGTACAATTTGTTTCTTTGTTTTGGAGAGCCTTCTGTAAAAAGTTGGAGATTGATCTGTCCTTCTCCTCTGCCTTCCATCCTGAAACTAATGGCCAAACTGAGAGGACTAATCAGTCTCTAGAACATATTTAAGGTGTTTTATCTCTGACTGTCTATATGATTGGGTCTCATTCATTCCCCACGCCGAATTTTCCCTTAATAACCGGGTTAGTAACTCGTCAGGGGTCTCCCCCTTTTTCTGTAATTTTGGGTTTAATCCACGGTTCTCCTCCGTTTCACCTGGTAGTTTCAACAATCCCGAGGTAGAGGTCGTTCATCGGGAACTGTGCACAGTCTGGGCCCAGGTTCAGAAGAACCTAAAGGCGTCCCAGAGCATACAAAAAACTCAGGCAGATAGAAGACGTTTTGCTAACCCCTTGTTTATGGTCGGGGATCTGGTGTGGCTATCGCCAAAGAACTTGCGCCTTAAAGTCCCGTCCAAGAAGTTTCCTCCCCGGTTTATAGGTTCGTACAAGGTCATTGAAGTCCTCAATCCTGTCTCCTTCCGACTTGAGTTGCCCCATCTTTTCGGGTACACGACGTGTTTCATGCCTCCCTCCTTAAACGCTGCTCCCCGTCCTTGGCTCCCTCGAGGAAACCTCCTGTCCCCGTTCTCACCCCTGAGGGGGTAGAATTCGAGGTGGCCAAGATTGTGGACAGCAAGATGGTCCAAGGCTCCCTCCAGTACCTGGTCCATTGGAGAGGATACGGGCCTGAGGAGAGGACTTGGGTACCCGCCCGGGATGTTCACGCTGGGGTATTGTTCAGGAGGTTCCACCTTTGTTTCCCCAATAAACCAGGTCCACCTATAAAGGGTCCGGTGGCCCCTCATAAAAGGGGGGGTACTGTAAAGGATCTGCCAGACACAGCTTCTGTGTCTACGCCCGTGGGTAAACAGTCTGCACCTGCTCCTATGTCTGTGAGACTGACTCCATCTTCCACCACTCAGGATGGCAGGCTTAGGAGTGGGAGAGCCTATCACAGCCTGGCCAAACGGAGCTAGCTCCCGCCCACTGTCTATTTATACCTGCCTTTCCTGTTCCTCCTTTGCCTGTGATTCTGCTCTGCTTGTTTCCTGGCTCTGCTGCTTGAACTACTGATCCTCTGCTTGTTATTGACCTTGGCTTTCTGACCACTCTCCTGCTCAGCGTTTTGTACCTCGTGCACTCCTGGTTTGACTCGGCTCGTTCACTACTCTCGTTGCTCACGGTGTCTCCGTGGGCAGCTGCCCCGTTTCCCTAGCTTCTGTGTACCCTTGTCTGTTTGTCTGTCGTGCACTTACTGAGCGTAGGGACCGTCGCCCAGTTGTACCCCGTCGCTTAGGACGGGTCGTTGCAAGTGGGCAGGGACTGAGTGGCGGGTAGATTATGGCTGACCTGTCTGTCTCCCTACCCCGTCATTACACTGTGCTTTCAAAAATTCTATCTCTTGATCCCCAAACTTGTATGTAAAATTCATGTTCATATTATTAAGATAACACACAAATTCAGAGAATTCATCTGACGTACTAGACCACACAATAAATATGTCGTCGATGTAACGTCAAAATAATTGCAAGTGTCTAGCATAAGGGTTGGATAGTTTATATAACATTTACTTTGCTCACCCTCTGAAAGGCAGGCCCTGAGTGATCTTATATCGCTTCTTGATGAACAAGAGGAAAAAATTGATTCTAGACTGTCCATGCATCTGTGCTGCCGCTCCCAACATTTCCCCCTTTTACATTATGTCCCCCGGTTGACATTTTTTTAAATTTGGTTAAAATAGATCTTGAATCCATTTCTGATAAGAGATCTCACTCCAATCTTACCTTTAACCAAAGGCAGGCAATTCAACAAATAAAGAATCTGTTGTCCTAAAACCAGCCGACAAGGGGGGGTATGTTGTGATCTGGCCAGCGCAGATATATGAGTGTGAGGCCTTTCGTCAACTTTACATCCAGCACGGTTATCGTAAGCTACCCTGTGACCCTACTGTGCAGTAAATGAGTTGGATTCACTTCTACAACAGGCGGTAGATGAACGGATTATTACTCCCAAGATGAGGGAGGGGTTCATGGATGATTTTCCAGTTAAGCCTACTTTTTATTTTTTGCCCAAAGTCCACAAAGATTCCACCAATTCACCGGGCCGTCCTATAGTCTGGAGGATTGGCGGACTTTGTGAAAATATATGCAGATTTGTTGACTTATCTGCAAAAATATGTGGAGATCTTGCCATCAATTACTAAGGATACCATAGACATGTTGTGGCCAGGGCCAGCGTTCGGACAGATGGCGCCCCATGCAAAATTTTCTTTCAGCACCCCACTCCATCATAGAAAAATGCCCCATTAAATGTATATTGCCCCCCACAGTATAATGCCATTTTTAGTGCCCCCCCCCACAGTATAATGCCCTTTATAGTGCCCCCACACAGTATAATGTCCCTTTAGTGACCCCCCACAGTATAATATCCCCCTCCCCTGGGTGCCACACACAGCCCCCCTTTGTAGATAGTGCCCCCTTGTAGACTGTGCCACACAGCCCCCTTGTAGACTGTGCTATACAGCCCCGCTATAGACTGTGCCATACAGCCCCGCTACAGACTATGCCATACAGCCCCCCTGTAGACTGTGCCATATAGCCCACCTGTAGACTATGCCATATAGTGTCCCTGTAGACAGTGCCATACAGCCCCCCAGGTAGACTGTGCCATACGGCCCCCCCTGTAGACTGTGCCATACGGCCCCCCCTGTAGACTGTGCCATACAGCCCCCCTGTAGACTGTGCCATATAGCCCCCTGTAGACTGTGCCATAAAGCCCCCCTGTAGACTGCGCCATGCAGCCCCCCACCTCCCCTTTGTAGACAGTGCCCCCCATCTCCCATTGTAAACAGTGCTATACAGCCCCCACCTTCCCTTTGTAGGTAGTGCCATACGCCCCAACATTCCCCTTGTAGGCAGTGCCCCTCACATCCCCCTTGTAAACAGCACAATACAGCCCCCCACCTCCTCTTTGTAGATAGTGCCATATAGCCCCCCCACCTCCCCTTTGTAGATAGTGCAATACAGCCCCACCTCCCCCTTGTACACAGTGCCCCCACCTCCCCTTGTAACCAGTGCCAAACAGCCCCCCACCTCCTCTTTTTAAATAGTGGCATACAGCCCCATCTCCCCTTTGTAGATAGCGCCATATAACCCCCACCTCCCGCTGTAAACCACACCATACACCTCCCCTTTGTAGGTAGTGCCATACACATCATCACGCCAGCCTGTGCAGGGATCCTGTCCCTGCGCCTGATAGGCTGCAGGCCGAATGGCCTGTAGGGTATGGCGGACCAGGGAGATACCTCCCTGCTCTATCATAGGATTCAACAATATCTGTGTCTGAAGATACTATTGAATGTAGCATTGCTACCACTATTGCAGACATGGCGGCTGCTAGTGGCGCCACCAGGCATTAGGGAGTCTGTCCCGGCAGGCGGCACGGGCACCCTCATGCCTGGTGGCGCCGCTAGCAGCCGCTATGGCTGCTACAGTGGTAGTTACACCACTGAGCAGAGAAGGAGCGCCCGGGCGGGAAGGCAGCTGCAGAGTCGCTGGGACCGTGCGCTTCACAAGCAGGAGAAGGGAGCCAGCACAGCGCCCCCTTCCACCTGCTGGAGTGATGCGACCTGTGCGATGGCACAGGTTGCGCACCCAAAATACCGGCCCTGGTTACAGCATCTCGATGGTTTACATCTTGATGATGACATGCTTTTGGTGACCTCTGACGTGGAGTCCCTATATAAGTCTATATGCCACAGCCACAGATTATGCGCTTCTAGATATTTTTTGGAGATGACTAATTATGATCCAGCCTTGATCGAGTTTGTTGCTGTGTTTACTTCAATTTGCTTTGACACATCTAATTTTTTTTTACGTTTAAGGACAGTCTCTTCCTACAGCTCTAGAGTACAGCTATGGGGGCGACCTGTGCTGCCTCATATGGGAATATGTTCCTGGGGCTGTGGGAGAGAAAAATTGTCCAACACACTCCTGGTTATGAGGCTGTGCTGCAGTGGTCGAGGCATATGGACTACATTCTTTTCATTCTGTAGGGCTTCACGTCGCAACTTGAATTTGTTTTTGGCCACACTTGACATTAATCACTTTAACATCCAGCTTACTGGGAAATATGACCGTTTTTGGATATTTTGATTTGAATGTGATAATGATGGTCTGGCTTCCACTGATATCTATAGAAAGAAGACCTCCACCAATTCCCTCCTCCATGCCACCTCTTCTTATTATCCGAAAGTCAAGAAAGCTATCCCAGTGGGCCAATTTTTGAGGGCACGGTGTATCTGCTCCAGTGCTAGTAATTTTGACATGACAGAGAGATTTCATGAGAGTGCTATCCGAGGAGGGTATTTAACCCCTTAAGGACACAGCCTAGTTTTGGCCTTAAGGCTCAGATCCCATTTTTCAAATCTGACATATTTCAATTTATGTGGTAATAACGTCGGAATGCTTAAACCTATCCAAGCGATTCTAAGAATGTTTTCTCGTGACACATTGGGCTTCATGCAAAATTTAGAGAACATTTTGAAAAAATAGCATTTTTCAGAATTTAAATGCATCTGCTTCTAAAACAGACGGTTATACCACCCAAAATAGTTACTAGTTCACATTTCCCATATGTCTACTTTAGATTGGCATCGTTTTTTGAACATTCTTTTATTTTTCTTGGACGTTACAAGGCTTAGAACATAAACAGCAATTTCACATATTTTTAAGAAAATTTCAAAAGCCTTTTTTTAAAGGTACCTCTTGAGTTCTGAAGTGGCTTTGAGGGGCCTATGTATTAGAAACCCTGATAAAACACCCCATTTTAAAAACTAGACCCCTCAAAGTATTCAAAACAGCATTTAGAAAGTTTTTTAAGCCTTCAGGCATTTCACAGGAATTAAAGCAAAGTGGAGGTGAAATTTGCAAATTTAATTTTTCTTTCTGAATTTCAATTTTATTCAATTTTATTTCTGCAACACAGAAGGTTTTACCAGAGAAACACTACTAAATATGTATTGTCCAGATTCTGCAGTTTTTAGAAATGTGGCTCTACTGCGCTCGTGGAATAAAACACAAGCCCTAGAAGCAAGGAAGCACCTAGTGCATTTTGAGGCCTCTTTTTTTTTATTAGAATATATTTTAGGCAGCATGCCAGGTTTGAAAAGGTGTTGAGATGCCAAAACAGTAGGAATCCCCCAATAGTGACCCCATTTTGGAAACTACACCCCTCAAGGAATTCATTTATGGAAGAAAAGAAGAAATGATCCAGCGCTGAGTCGTACTTTGGATTTAAAAAGGTCTGCCCTGGCCTACGCGTTTCAAGCACGAGCTGTGCTCTTACTTTTTGCCATGAGTAAGAGCACAGCTCGTGCTTGAAACGCGTAGGCCAGGGCAAACCGCCTACTATCCACACACGTCTTGGGACTGCGTCTCCCTTCAATTTTATTTCAATACCCCAATAAAGGTGGGAATACTGCTTCCTTTTTAAATCCAAATTACGACTCAGCGCTGGATCATTTCTTCTTTTCTTCTATTTGTACACCGCAAGCCGTAGCGGGGATCCGAGCGGAGAGTCTGGAGACGCATCAAACTGGTGAGCTGGAGGTTTCCTCCCTTCTTTACTGAATTCATTTATGGTTGTTGTTACCATTGGGAGGCCTCAGAAGGGAAGGAGCGCTGTGTGTTCTTTGGAGTGCAGATTTTGCTGGTTTGGTTTTCGGGTGCTGTGTCGCATTTGCAGAGCCCCAGAGGTATCAAAGCAATGGAAACCCACCAGAAGTGACCCCATTTTGGAAACTACACCCCTCAAGGAATTCATTTATGGGTAATGTGACCATTTAGACCCCATAGTTTCTTCACAGAACTTATTTGAATTGGGCTGGGAATTAAAAAAATATATATTTTTTCCAATAATGTCGTTTTAGCTCAAAAATTCTTATTGTCACAAGAAATGAAATACTCCATTTTGTTGCCCAATTTATCCTGAGTGAGGCAATACCCCATTTGTGGCGATAAACTGCCGTTTGGGCCCATGGGAGGGCTCAGAAGGAAAGGACCACCATTTGGCCTACTGGGGATTTTCTAGTGCGAAGTCATGTATGCAGAAGCCCCTGAGGTACCAGTAGAGTTGAAACCCGCAAGAAGTGACCCCGTTTTAAAAACTACACCCTTAAGGCATTCATCTAGAGGTGTAGTGAGCATTTTGACCGGAGACCTACACCCCATAAACTGTAATGTGGGTTCTCCCGGGTATGGCAATACCCTACATGTGGCTGTTATCAGCTGCCTGGGCACACAGCAGGGCCCAGAGGGGAAAGACGAGGGGGGATAAGCTGTGCGGAGTGCATCAGGGTAAGTATAATTGGGGTAAATTATAAACCAAGGGATGTATGATAAATTTTAAAACACTCTTTCATACAGAGCTCTGGTTATTCAGGACACGTGTCACATTGATATATTGTGTCATCCCTTATCGCCCTTATAGCAGACTTTGCACCTCTTTTGACTTTTTCCCTTCTTGCCAGTTTAAGGAACTTCTCCTGGAAAGTGTTGCCGCCCTGGTAAGATGTGTGTGGCCCCGCTTCCAGAATTACTGGGTGCCCCCCCTTCTTGGTCCCTAAAGATTAGGTTCTTGATAATCACCTCTTGAAATTCCAGAAAAGTTCCCCTCTGGCCTGCACATCGATGTAGCACGTACGCATTGTACAATGCCATCTGTATGATGTGCCCGGCCAGCTTCTTATACCACACCGCATGGCACTGTAGGGCTTCAGGACTTGATCTGACAAGTCCATCCCTCCCATGTACCTATTGTAGTCCAGGATGCAGTCTGGTTTGGGGGTGGCCTTTCCTTCATATATCCTAAACCTGTAGGTATACCCTGATGCACTCTCGCACAGCTTATACATCTTCACGCCATACCTTGCCCTCTTACCTGGCAGGTACTGGCGGAATTGAACCCTCCCTTTAAAATGTACCAGGGACTCATCAATAGAAAAACACTTCTCGGGGGTGTATGCTTGGGAAAACCGGGCACTGAAACGGTCTAATAGGGGTCTCCGTTTATACAAACGGTCAAAACTGGGGTCATCTCAGGGTGGGCACGGCTCATTATCAGTATAATGTAAGAAGCGAAGTATTGCCTCATTTATTTATTTTTTTAGATTACAGTTCAGTTCTGAAGTTGCTTTGAGGGGCCCATATATTAGAAACCCCTATCAAACACCCCATTTTAGAAACTAGACCCCTCAAAGTATTCACAACAGCATTTAGAAAGTTTATGAACCCTTTAGGTGTTTCACAGAAATTTAGAGCAATGTAGAGGTGAAATTTACATTTTTTTTGTCAGAAAATCCTCTTTATACCATTTTTTTTATAACACAAAAGGATTTATCAGAGAAACGCAACTTAATACGTATTGCCCAGATTCTGCAGTTTTGAGAAATATCCCACATGTGGCCCTAGTGCGGTAATGGACTGAACCAGAGGCCTCTGAAGCAAAGGAGCACCTAGTGGATTTTGAGGCCTCTTATTTATTAGGCACCATGTCCGGTTTGAAGAGGTCTTGTGGTGCCAAAACATTGGAAACCCCCCAAAAGTGACCACAATTTGGAAATTAGACCCCTTGAGGAATCCATTGTAGTTTTCTTTTTGATCAGTTTTTATTCTATTTCTAGGTGGCATGGTGACTAAAAAACATCAATTCTACTATTGTTTTTTTATTCTATTTTTTTTACAGCGTTCACCGTGCGCTATAAATGACATATTCACTTTATTCTGCGGGGCGATACGATTATGGCGATACCCTATGTTTATAGGTTTTTTTTATGTCTTATGGCGTTTGCACAATAAAATACGTTTTGTAAAAAATCATTCACTTTTTGTGTTACCTTATTCTAAGCGCCAGAACTTTTTTATTTTTCAATCAATAAAGCCGTATTTTTTGCGTAACGAACTGTAGTTTCGTTCAGTACCATTTTTAGGTCAATGCGACTTTTTGATCTCTTTTTATTCCATTTTTTTGGGAGGTGAAGTGACCAAACAATTGTGATTATGGTACGGTTTATTATTAGTTTCTTTTACGGCGTTCACCGCGCGGGATAAATAACTAAATAATTTTGTAGTTCAGCCCGTTACGGACGCGGCGATACCAATTATGTATAGTTTATTTGTTTGTTTATATATTTTTATTAATAATAAATGACTGATCAGGTAAAAAGGGGATTTTTACTTTTAATACTTTTAAAACTTTTATTTTCTTATTTTTACACATCTTTTTTTTACTTTTTTTTTTACTTTATTACTTTGTCCCACTAGGGGACATGAGGGCAAGAGGCCCTGATCGCAATTCTAATACACTTAGCCATTGTTTGGTGTCCGGTTGCCATAGTCACCATCGCCGGCCGCTATTGTGTAGCAAGCCGGCGATGGCAGCTTAACCCCTATAAAGCCGCGATCTCTATAGAACGCGGCTTTTAAGGGGTTAATCAGCGGGGACACAGCGATCGGTCCCCGCTGTAGGAGCTGTGACAGCTGCTGTACGAGACAGCAGCTGTCACATCTCCTGTATGTGTCGGGAGGACGGCCGAAACGGCCGTTACTCCCGAGACGTACTATTAGGTCATGGAGCGCGAACGATACAGCTGCCATGACCTAATAGTACGTCCAGGAGCGGGAAGGGGTTAAGAGCTAAGCATTATCCTCGGGAAGAATTGTTGGTGAGTAATCCTAAAAGGTTAGGTAGTGCTGATCATTCCGTAAGATTTATCACTACTTACAGAAGCATTGGAATATTCTCCTCATGGAGATGGGGTAATATATGCCAAGCCCTTTTGCTCAAGGAAATTAAATGGATTACTTTACTTGATACTACTGCGCCATAAAGCCTTAATGAGGCCACTAGCTTCAAGTCTTTTTTGGAATTTACAACTAGCGCAAATCCACGGAGGTTTTTGTGTTTGATATTTTATTTTATTTTTTATTGGTTTCTCTAATTATGTATGTTTGTTTTTGTTTACAGCTATTACCTGTGGTTCCCCCTCATTTTGGAATATTTTGATTCCATTTTTTTTGCCGTCAATATCAACAAATTGTCTTCAACATTTGTAGCAATATTGTTATTCCTGTATTAATTGATTTATATATTTTTTATATGCTATATAGCCTGTTGTATATATTAATAGATTTTATCACTATATGAATTTACTATCTTTTTATTTATTCTATTTTCTATATTCGCTGTATGTTTGATGCATTTTCTTATCACTTACATGACTAGCACTATGTATGTATTATATATTCCATTATATTAACTTTTCTTGTCACTTTTTATTTTGTGCAAGTTTTTCTTGTCTTTTTTTCACATACTTTTTTGCGACTTTATTGGTCACCCTATTCATATCTGGATGTGTTTTTTTATTTATTTATATATATATATATATATATATATATATATATATATATATATATATATACACGTGGGTGTGTGTGTGTGTGTGTGTGTGTGTGTGTGTCACTTTTGATTATTGTCACTTTTTGTTTTATTTATGCATTTTCTATGTTTTATATAAATTATATTAATGTGTTTATACTTTATGACCTATATCGTAAGCACAATTTGGCTACTGACTGTGTGTACAATATGTCATGTGACCATTTAATATACAGTGCATATAAAACCTCTACACACCCCTGCTAAAATGCCAGGTTTTTGTCATGTCAAAAAAACAGTGCAAGATGAATAATTTCAGAACTTTTCCACCTTTAATGTGACCCATAATCTGTACAATTCCATTGAAAAACAAACTGAATTAATTTAGAGAGGAAAAATAAAAATAACAGAACTACAATAATGTGGTTGCATAAGTGTGAACACCCTCTTATAATTGGAGATGTGGTTGTGTTCAGAATTAGCCAATCACATTTAAACTCATGTTAAATAGTAGTCAGTACACAGCTGACATTATTTAAAGTGATTCTGAGTAACCCCATATAAAGTTCAGCTGTTTTATTAGGATTTTCATGACATTTTCTTTGTTGCATGTAACAGCAAAAGCCATGGTCCGTAAAGAGCTTACAACACATCAAAGGGATCTAATTTTTGAAAGGCATCAGGCTGGAGAAGGGTACCGAAGAATTTCAAATGCATTAGATATACCATGGAATAAAGTGAAGATGGTCATCAAGAAGTGATTACATTTGGCACAAAATTTACATTACAAAGTACTGGACGTCCCTCAAAACTTGATGAAAAGACAAGACGATAATTGGTCTGGGAGGTTACTAAGAGGCCTACAGCAACATTAAAGAAGCTGCAGGACTTTCCAGCAGGCACTGGTTGTGTAGTGCATGTGACAACAATCTCCCGTATTCTTCATACGTCTGGGCTGTGGGGTAGGGTGTCAAGATGGAAGCCTTTTCTAACAAAGAAAAACATCCAAGCCTGGCTATGTTTTGCAAACACCTACATCAAGTCTGCCAAAAGGGAAAACGTGTTATGGTCTGATGAGACCAAGGTTTGAACTTTTTGGCCATAATTCCAGAAGGTATGTTTGGCGCAAAGCCAACACTGCACATCACCAAAAGAACACCATACCCACAGTGAAGCCTGGTGGAGGCAGCATTATGCTTTCGGGTTGTTTTTCTACAACTGGAACTGGGGATTTAGTCAAGGTGGAGGGAATTATGAATGGGAAATATTAGCACAAAACCTGCAGGCCTCTGCTAAAAAGCTGAAGATGAAGAAGAATTTCACCTTTCAGCACGACAATGACTAAAAAGCATACCTCCAAATCAACAAAAGAATGGCTTCACCAGAAGAAGATCAAAGTTTTGGAATGGCCCAGCCAGAGCCCAAACCTTAATACCATTGAAAATCTGTGGGGTGATCTGAGTAGGGCTGTACACAGGAGATGCCCTCCCAATCTGACAGATTTGGAGCGCTTTTGCAAGGAAGAGTGGGCAACAATTGCCAAGTCAAGATGTGCCATGCTGATAGACTTCTACCCAAAAAGACTGAATGCTGTCATAAAATCACAGAGTAATTCAACAAAGTATTAGTTTAAGGGTGTGCTTATTTATGCAACCACATTATTTTTGTTCTCTTTTTTTTTTTCCCACCCTAAAACATTTCAGTTTGTTTTTCAATACAATTGTACATATTATAGGTGACATTAACCCCTTCAGAAATGAGCGTGTTTTGGCCTTGAGGACGAAGCCGATTTTTTTCAAATCTGACGTGTTCTTTTATGTGGTAATAATTTTGGAATGCATTTACCTATCCAAGTGATTCTGAGACAGTTTTCTCGTGACATATTTTACTTTATGTTAGTGAAAAAATTTGGTTGATTTTTTAAATTCAACATTTATTTGTGAAAAACAACAGTTTTGTGAAAATTTGCAAAAATTTGCATTTGTCAAAGTTTAAATGGATCGGCTTGTAAAGCAGATAGTAATACCACACAAAATAGTTAGTATTTCACATATCCCATATGTCTACTTCATGTTTGCATCGTTTCTTGAACATCCTTTTATTTTTCTACAACGTTACAAGGCTTAGAACTTTCGCAGCAATTTCTCACATTTTGTGTTAGGGCTTATTTTTTGCAGGAAGAGCTGTAGTTTTTATTGGTACCATTGTTTGGTACACACAACTTTTTGAGCACTTTCTATAAAAAAAATTTGGTCTTTTAAATTCTTTACATTCCAATTTTGTGCATTTTTTTTACGTTACTTTAGAGAAAAAATAGGAAAAGGGCTTTTTTTTGGACTTTAAATTATAATTATTTTTTTCACTAATAATAACTTTATTGACTTTTTTTTTACACATTTTATTAGTCCACCTAGGGGATTTGAACCAGCGATTTATTAGATCGTACATGTACGTGGCATGTCGTTAGGGTGTTAAAGGGGTCCTCTGGACATTTCTTATTGATGGTCTATCTTTAGGATAGGTTATCAATATTAGATCGGCGGGGGTCCAACTCCCGGAACACCCGCCGATCAGCTTTTTTGAAGGGGCCGTAGTACTCGTCGCCTTGGCCTCTTCAGTGTTTACCAGGCACAACGCCGTACACATCGGTAGCAGCTGCGCCTTGGATTGCAGCTCAGTCCCGTTCACTTGAATGCAATCCCAGGCACAGTCGCCCCATGTGTGTACGGTGTTGTGCTTGCCAACTGGGAAAAGTCAGACGAACGCTATGGTCCCATCAATCACGGACCCCCACTGATCTGATATTGATGGTCTATCCTAAGGATGGGCCATCAATATAAAATGCCCAGAGGACCCCTTTCTTTAATGTAATGTGTGTGACGTTTGAAGTGATATAACGTGGCAGAGGGCAGGGCCAGGCAGGCTTCAGTATTTGTGTTAGGCCGGATTCAGACGAACGTGATTTGCGTGATTTGGTTTTCACGCGGGTCGCACGGACCTATACAAGTCTATGGGGCAGTGCAGACAGTCCGTGAGTTTTGCGCAGCGTGAGTCTGCTGCGTAAAACTCATGACATGGGTCAATGGGTGCATAAAAATCACGTGCACCACACGGAAGTCCTTCTGTGGGACGCGCGTTATTCGCGCAATAGCAGTAAAAGAATGAATGTAAACAGAAAAGCACCACGCAGCCGCGCATCCATATGAACATGATACACGGAGCTGTCACGCTGCTGCCACGCGCGCAAAACGCATGCGTTTTGTGCGCGCGCAGAAAGCTCACGTTCGTCTGAATCCGGCTGAGTTTTTCAGCATGCTTATTGACGCGAAACCATGTCGGAAAACGTGTCAAAAAACAGACAAAAATGGATGCGTTTTTTTCCAGCGAGCGCTAAATACAGCTCACGGGTACAAGTGACTTGCCCCTATCTTCGTGCGTTTACATCTCTGACCTCCCATTGACAATAAGAGGCAGAAAAATTTGCCCGCGCCGCTCAATGTCCGCAGCTAAAAAACGCAGCAAAAAACACAGCAAACGACATGCAGGCATGTGAAAATCTGCCTCAAAATTCCAGAAGGAATTTTGAGGCAGATTTTTCTGCCTGCAAAAAACTCTGTGTGAACAGGACCTTAAGGCTTCAGTATAGGTGTTAGGGGGAGTTCACACTGAGTTTTTTGACGCGAAAACTGTGGCAAAAAACGTCAGAAAGTGCCTCCCATTGAAATCCATGAAATTTTTCCTGCGAGCAGTAAAAACCGCCTGCGGGAAAAAGATGCGCAATGCCCTTTCTTCGGGCGTTTCTGTCTCTGACTTCCCATTGACAACAATGGCAGCCAGAAAATGCGTTTTTTGCTGCGTTTTTCTGCCCACGGCCCCTATGGCCGAAAAACGCCACAAAAAAACGCAACGAAAAACGCGGGAAGTGTTCTGCCGGCAGGTCAAAATATGCCTCAAAATTCCGGAAGGAATTATGAGGCAGATTTTTCTACCTAAAAACTTCTCCCTTCTGACATGAACTTTTTAACTTCATCTACCTGTCCTCTGCAGTCTGCACGTCCTCCACGCGTCCTGTGTCTGTCCTCCGCTCGTCCTATGAGTACTCCGGCAGTCCTGACTGTACTGTCCAGCCGCCCCAAGTCTCGCGTTGCTCCGCCCGAAGTCTCGCGTCGCTCCGCCCCCTTTCCTCTCCCCTGCCTGAGCGCTCATCCTACCACCGGCATCGCCGTCCTGTCCTATTCATCTGTGCCAGATTGGCAGTGCAGTGTAGCGGCTATCACCGGCCCCGGGCCCCCTGCCTCCCCTCATGCCTAGTGTTGTGATGCTACTAGGCATGAGGGGGCCCGTGCCGCCAGGCCTGGCACATAAAATCTAATGTGTCTGTCAGGGCGACACGGGCCCCCCCATGCCGCGGGCTGCTACGGCTGCTACTGTGGTAGTTACCCCACTGGTGCCAGATGTTATCCGCATTTGGGCACTGCACAATTTCTGTCGTTATATTCTGAGAGCCAGAACTTCTTTATTTGTTCACCACCGGAGCTGTGTGAGTGCTTATTTGTTGCAGGACAATGTGTTCTTTTCATTGGTACCATTTTGAGGTACACGCAATTTTTTTGTTCACTTTTTATTCAATTTTTTTGGCAAGCAAAGTGACAAAAAAAACATTAATTCTGACGTTTTTTTATTCTTTTTTTTTTTTTACAGAGTTCACCCTGGGCTATAAATTTAAATTTGACTTTATTCTGTGGGTCGATACGATTACGGCGATACCATATTCATATAGTTTTTTTTACGTTTTGCAGCGTTTCCACAATAAAATTACGTTTCTATAAAATAATTTATTTTCTGAGACACCATATTCTGAGCCGTAACTTTTTTATTTTTTAGTCAAAAAAGCTGTGTTAAGTGCTTTTTTTTGCGGTACGGGTTGTAGTTTTTATTGGTGCTATTTTGGGGTACATGCGACTTTTTGATCACTTTTTATTCTATATTTTGTGAGGGTGGTGATGAACAAAAATAGTGATTCTGGTATTGTTTTTTACGTATTTTTGTTGCGGTGTTCACCGTGTGGGAAAATTAATATTATAGTTTTATAGTTTGGGTCGTAAAAAACGCGTTGATACCAAATATGTGTACTTTTTTAACGTTTTCATTTTTCTCCTATAACAAAAGACTTATTATAGGAAAAAAAGCTGTTTTTGTTTATGTAACTTATAACTTTTTTATTTTTACACTTTTATAAAACATTTTTCTTACCTTTTTTTTATTTTTATTTTTTTGTCCCACTAGGGGACTTGAAGACTTGAAGCTCTGATCGCTGCTAGAATACATTACACTACCTACGTAGTGTAATGTGTTGTAACTGTCATTGTGACGTGACAGTCACACTGACAGGAAGCCTATGAGGACCAGCCAAATTCAGTGGCGATCGGCCACTGATCGGCAATGGGGACAGCAGGGCAGACACCCTGCAGAGTTAACAACCGCTGCAGTATAGCGCCGCGCGGCGGTTAACTGTTAATGCAAGGATGTAACTGCACACCCAGGTTCACGAAAATACTGCTCACCTGGACGTGCATATACACCAAAGGTACACGAAGGGGTTAAAGGTGGAGAAAGTTCTGAAATGATTAATCTTGGACTAATTTTGTAACATGACAAAAACCTGGCACTTTAACAGGGGTGTGTAGACTTTTTATATCCACTGTATATGCCATTCTATACGGTCATATGTTGGGCACAATGTGGCTATTAACTTTGTACGTTGAGTAGTTTATGTTTTTGACATTCTAATGTACTACTTTTTTTGGTATAATATGTTTATTAAAGAGGCTCTGTCACCACATTATAAGTGCCCTATCTTGTACATAATGTGATCAGCACTGTAATGTAGATTACAGTAGTGTTTTTTATTTAGAAAATCCATCATTTTTGATGAAGTTATGACTTATTTTAGCTTTATGCTAATGACTTTTCTTAATAATCAACTCGGCGTGTTTTTACTTTTGACCAAGTGGGTGACGTGGAGAGAAGTGTATGATGCTGACCAATCAGTGACCAATCAGCATCATACACTTCTCTCCATTCATTTATACAGCACATAGTGATCTTACTAGAACACGATGTGGAACCACATACACACATATTAACGTTAATCAAGTGTCCTGACAATTAATAGACATTACCTTCAGCCAGGACGGGATGTGTATTCAGAATCCTGTCACTTCTCTAACGTTTGTGTGTGATTTACTGTACAGCAGGCGTAGTCTCATGAGATTACGCTGTAAACTGTCATTTACAACGAGATCTCGCTGTGCTGTGCTGTAGTCTCACACAAACGTTAGTGAAGTGTCAGGATTCTGAATAGACATCCCGTCCTGGCTGGAGGTAATGTCTATTCACTTTCAGGACACTTGAGTAACGTTAATGTGTGTGTATGTGGCTGCACATAGTGATCTAGTAAGAACACGATGCTGCTGTGTAAATGAATGGAGAGAAGTGTATGACGCTGATTGGTCAGCGTCATACACTTCTCTCCACAATGCCCACTTGGTCAAAAAGTAAAAAACGCCCAGTTGGTCATTAAGAAACAAATTAGCATAAAGATAAAATAGGTCATAACTCCGTCAAAAATTATCATTTTTCTAAATAAAAAACACCGCTGTGATCTACATTACAGCGCTGATCACATTATATAGGAGATAGGGTACTTATAATGTGGTCACAGAGCCTCTTTAATTATGTACATGCACTATATTATGTAATGGGCCATTTTAATAGTTATCTTTGTTATTTTGGGTGTTCTCTTATGCTTAAATATGGCCACTATTTTTCTACACTAGTGTGCATTGTACTACATGTCAAGTGACCTCTTAATATATTTTCATGTAATATTGCTACCTATTGCGCCCATTGTCACATAATAGATGTCATGTGACCTTTTTTTTTATTATAGATCTTATCTTATGTTATATGATCAGTTATTTTGTATAAATGTGGCTACCAGCAATGTACACTAATATGCATTAAATTATATGCGACGCTGCATACATATTTTTAGCGGCACACAGTCATTTTCTTGGCATCATTTCTTCTTTTCTCCATTAGGAGGCACTTCATCTGTACTTCGGGCACAGATGCGATTTCGCGCATGGCCTGTGTGCGCTCCATCCCTGGGTGGCGCTTAGCGTCGGCGTCTATGTATCTTTACGTGTGACTTTTCACCTCATACTGTGACGTTAGTACGCAGTTCTCTAGGGATGAGGCAAGTGCGTCATGCGGGTCTCGTGATGATTTGTTTGTGTGTACAGATGAGGCATATTAATTATCCATTTCTCCCTTTATAACCCGCCGTTTTTATTGCAAGTCAGCGTCCTGCCGAAGCCAGTCTCCTTTGGCTAAACGTGCATCAAGTTTCTCTTTGCCGACCTATATCGCCGCTTTCACTGTTCTATCATGTCTCAGGGTATGTCAACTTCCTTGCCATTTTGAGGGCTTGGTTTTTGCTGACCTTATTTTTTACATTTATAAACTGGGGTATGCAATCCTGTATGAGGTCTTTACACGTATTGGTCAGCATTTATCTGACCTCTGTATTAGTGATCCTCCTATAATGTGCAGTTTGCATTTCTTACTATTTTAGATCTATGCATAAACATATTTTTCACATGTGTTGGTCTTTGTGCAATTTTGTCTATTTAACTGATATTTATCTTTACATTTAGCCTATTGCATTCTACTCTAGTGACATAGCAGTATTTATAGGTGGTTGTTCTGTATGTCACCTGGCATTTTTTCCATCTTGCCCTTGATGTATATTTTTCTATATATGGTCCAGTTTTTTTTGTTGTTTTTTTTGTAAATCTCTATTTATTTTTTGAAATCACAAAATACAGAGTCATATGAAAGATACAAGAACAAAATTACACCATTCTGCGACAGTACTTTTCCATAACACATTATCATTAACAGCGAAAAAATAAAATACAGTCCTTATTGTCTTAATATGTCAATATGCAGAATAGAATGGTGCAAAGTTTTCAAAGATTTCTGCCTCTGATAACATGGAAGAATGAACTAGGAAACTATATACAGGAGTCCCTTTCTATGTAAAGCATTCTAAGAGATCTGAGTAAATGAAATATGTCTACACAGTAATTGTATAACAACGAAAATTAGAATTAAAATTAAGCTTAAGCAGGTGGTGAAAATCCTATATAAAGGGCTATTTAAATGAATAGAGGCATTCTGTTGCTTGGTAATCGATCTACAACAAGATTCAATTGTTGTCCAAAAGGGTTGTATGCGGGGACAGAACCACCAGATATGAGATAGAGAACCTTTATATGATTTACATCTCCAGCATCCATCTGATAATGTCGGGTACATTTTTGGTAAAAACTCAGGAGTCCTATACCATCTGGTGATTGTCTTATAATAGTTCTCTTGTACCCGTACGCATCTTGAAAAGCCATGGGAGGAACTTAGAAGGCGAGAGACTTCTTAATTAGTAAAAGTTAGATCAAGTTCCTTTTCCCAAGCTTGAACAAAATTTGGTCTAGGGCGTTCTCTGTTCAGGAGTAGACCAGAATATAATTTAGAGGGTAGGCCCCTTATTGTGTTAGGTAGTAAAATATAAGTTTCAAGCCAGAATGGTTCCTGGATATTCGTGAACTTTTGTTTAAACAGAGTACAGACTTTTTGAAAATGAATGGTGTGTAGAAAGGTGGGAACTGGCAAACCCTGAGATGTCAGTAAATCGCGTAAATCTAGTGAATCTGCATCCCTGAATGCTTCAGATATATTATGTTCTGGCAATTTTTCCCATAACCACGGAGGAGGATTCATGGTATTTGTAAAATAAGGCAATAGTTGCAAGGGAGCCAAAGAAGAGATCAATCTAGTTGAGGTGAGGGAATTTAAATAATTTTGGAAGACCGAAATCATCCCTCTGGCAGTAGGGCTCAGTTTAAAAGTACTGTGAAGCTTAAAGAGGCTCTGTCACCAGATTTTGCAACCCCTATCTGCTATTGCAGCAGATCGGCGCTGCAATGTAGATTACAGTAACGTTTTTATTTTTAAAAAACGAGCATTTTTGGCCAAGTTATGACCATTTTTGTATTTATGCAAATGAGGCTTGCAAAAGTACAACTGGGCGTGTTTACAGTAAAAGTACAACTGGGCGTGTATTATGTGTGTACATCGGGGCGTTTTTACTTCTTTTACTAGCTGGGCGTTAGGAATGTGAGTGTATGATGCTGACGAATCAGCATCATCCACTTCTGTTCGTTAACACCCAGCTTCTGGCAGTGCAGACACACAGCGTGTTCTCGAGAGATCACGCTGTGACGTCACTCACTTCCTGCCCCAGGTCCTGCATCGTGTCGGCCACATCGGCACCAGAGGCTACAGTTGATTCTGCAGCAGCATCAGCGTTTGCAGGTAAGTAGCTACATCGACTTACCTGCAAACGCCGATGCTGCTGCAGAATCAACTGTAGCCTCTGGTGCCGATGTGTCCTCGCTCGTCCGACACGATGCAGGACCTGGGGCAGGAAGTGAGTGACGACACAGCGTGATCTCTCGAGAACACGCTGTGTCTGCACTGCCAGAAGCTGGGCGTTCTGAAGAGAAGTGGATGATACTTCTCGTCAGAACGCCCAGCTAGTAAAAGAAGTAAACACGCCCAGATGTAACACACACAATACACGCTCAGTTGGACTTTTACTTTAAACACACCCAGTTGGACTTTAGAAAGCCTCATTTGCATAAATACAAAAATGGTCATAACTTGGCCAAAAATGCTCGTTTTTTAAAAATAAAAACGTTACTCTTATCTACATTGCAGCGCCGATCTGCTGCAATAGCAGATAGGGGTTGCAAAATCTGGTGACAGAGCCTCTTTAACATTAGAGCACCACATTTGCACTAGTCCATGTTTTCCCATCATGGCCTTTTCCACCGCTATGCTTCATCAGGTTCACCTATCCGATCAAATGGACTGCCCTATAGTAAAGCAGCGGACCAGGTAAGCCTATACCTCCCAAGGAGGGTTTTAGAGTTAATTGTCTATAAGGAAGTCTAGGAGCTCTAGTGTTCCACAGAAAGTTTGAAAAAATTCTGCGAATTGTATTGAAAAATGTTTGTGGGTTGAAAATCTGTACTGTTGGAAGGACATACAGCAGCTGGGGGAGTATATAGGATTTTAAATAATTCTTTCTTCCTATCCAGGACATAAAGGGAACATTAAGAGCCTTTAGTTGGAGCTGTATCCTACGAATTAATGGTAGGAAGTTTGCAGAGAAAAGGGTGGAAAGGTTATTAGGGAGTTGCATGCCCAGATATTTAATCTGGTGATTAGGCCATAGAAAAGGGGCTAGTTTTTTCAGGTCGTCAATGTCATTACCACGAAAAGAGACATTTAGGACCTCAGACTTCGCATAGTTAATTTTAAAATTTGAGATCCAACCGAACGTTTCAAAAATGCGTAACATGTGAGGAAATGCTTGGCGAGGGTTAGTAACGATTAATAATTGGTCATCTCCAAACACTGCAGTTTTATGGTGATGAGAACCTAACTGTATGCCTTGAATTTCGGTTGTTTGAGTAAACCTCTGTATAAAGAGCTCCATCGACAAGACAAACAGGGCAGGTGACAGTGGGCAATCCTGTCTCGTGCTATTCCCGATGTTGAACGTAGGGAAGAGTGTGCCATTCAATCTTAGCCTATCAGAGGGTGAGGCATATAGGGAAAAAAATGGTCTAAACAAATACTTCAGGAAAGCCAAATTTTTGGAGGGCTACCATCATAAAGGACCACTTTACTCTAACAAAAGCTTTTTCAGCGTCTGTCCCTATTAAGACAAGAGGAAGTTTCTTTAATGAGGCAAAATGGATTAAATTTATAAGTCTGGTGGTGTTGTGTCTGCCCTCCCTCATAGGAACAAAGCTTACTTGTTGTGAAGAAATTAGTTTAGGTAAGAAGGGCTTAAAGAGGCTCTGTCACCAGATTTTGCAACCCCTATCTGCTATTGCAGCAGATTGGCGCTGCAATGTAGATTACAGCAACGTTTTTATTTAAAAAAAACGAGCATTTTTGGGCAAGTTATGACCATTTTCGTATTTATGCAAATGAGGCTTGCAAAAGTACAACTGGGCGTGTTGAAAAGTAAAAGTACAACTGGGCGTGTATTATGTGCGTACATCGGGGCGTGTTTACTACTTTTACTAGCTGGGCGTTGTGTATAGAAGTATCATCCACTCCTCTTCACAACGCCCAGCTTCTGGCAGTGCAGACACAGCCGTGTTCTCCAGAGATCACGCTGTGACGTCACTCACAGGTCCTGCATCGTGTCGGCCACATCGGCACCAGAAGCTACAGTTGATTCTGCAGCAGCATCCACGTTTGCAGGTAAGTCGATGTAGCTACTTACCTGCAAACGCTGATGCTGCTGCAGAATCAACTGTAGCCTCTGGTGCCGATGTGGCCGACGCGATGCAGGACCTGTGAGTGACGTCACAGATCTGCACTGCCAGAAGCTGGGCGTTCTGAAGAGAAGTGGATGATACTTCTCGTCAGAAAGCCCAGCTAGTAAAAGAAGTAAACACGCCCCGATGTACGCACATAATACACGCCCAGTTGTACTTTTACTTTTCAACACGCCCAGTTGTACTTTTGCAAGCCTCATTTGCATAAATACGAAAATGGTCATAACTTGTCCAAAAATGCTCGTTTTTTAAAAATAAAAACGTTACTGTAATCTACATTGCAGCGCCGATCTGCTGCAATAGCAGATAGGGGTTGCAAAATCTGGTGACAGAGCCTCTTTAATCCTAGAGGCTAATAATTTTGCACACCATTTAACATCTGTGCTCAACAGCGAAATAGGTCTATAGTTGGCACATGACATGGGATCTTTCCCCTCTTTAGGCAATAATGTAATATAAGCTTCTAAGGTCTGCCGTGGTAATTGGGCTCCTTTCAAAAGGTCATTGTATAAATTAAGAAAATGAGGGTGGAGGATATTTTTGCATTTTTTATAATAACATATGGGAAATTCGTCCGGCCCGGGAGCCTTCCTGTTGGGGATTGTTTTAAGTATCTTGGTAATTTCTAATAATGTGAAGGGTTGTATAATATTATTCTTGTCTGCTTCAGAAAGGGAAGGGAGGTGAATAGAATCAAGAAAAGTCTGGTAGCCTCGCCAACTTGTGAAGGTTTCTGTATATTATATAGAGAAAAGTAAAATGCTAGGAATTTTTCAGTAATACCACTGATATCTGATACTATGTTATTTTGACGTGTTTTAATCTCCTGTATAAAGGATTTCTCTTTTCTTTTCTTAGTTAAAGCTGACATTACCTTAGAGCACCTATCTCCATGAGTGTAGTATTTAAATTTAGCTCTCTGATATAGCTTGGCGGATTTGATATTTAGAGCATCTTTTAACTTGTTTCTAAGTTCTAGAAGATCGTTTTGTGTGGTTAAAGCTCTAGAGCGCTTCCCAATTCTCTCCAATGCTGAAATCTGGGCTAGTAGAGTTAAGCTCTGCAGACCTCTGCTTTTTAACTTTGGAACCAAGAGCGATGAGCTCTCCTCTCATAAATGCCTTGTGAGTTTCCCACAAGATGGGGAGGAAATAGCATTGTGGAAAAACTAATTCCTTTAGAGAGGACTGCAAGGCCTCAGAGTTGGCAGCATTATTAATCAAAGTCTCTTTGGGCGTCCAAGTCCAAGACCTATGTGGAATATTTACAACATTTATGGACATTGAAACAGGGGCATAATCATATAAGGTGATGGAGTGTATGCACACTAGACAGAGCTCTTCCCGACACCAATACATAGTCTAATCTATTATATGAATTGTGGATTTGGGAATAGAAGGAGTAGTACCTGTCCTGAAGGTGTGGCAAACGGCAGATATCAATAAGATCAAGCTGGTGTAGGTAAGTTTTAAATTTCTTCAAAGCTGCATAATTTATATGAGATTTTTGCGTGAATGTATCTAGTAGCGGATCAAACACCAAATTGAAATCCCCACCCACCAATAGGATACAATCTGGATACAAGTCTCTGAATTTTTCCAATATTTTCAGCAACCAGTCGACCTGTTGGTTGTTAGGTGCGTATATATTGGCTATTGAGACTTTTGAGCCGGCAATGGACCCCTTGAGAAACAAGAATCTCCCGTCTAAATCATAATGTGAAAGTGTGTGCACAAATGGTACAGATGCTTTGAACGCTATGCTTACCCCTTTGGAGGCTGATGAAGGGTGTGCACTATGAAACCATTTGGAGTATTTGGATCTGGAAAGGTCCGGAATATGGTTCAGCTTGAAATGTGTTTCCTGAAGAAATAAGATATCACTACTGGATTTATGTAGGAGAGACAGGATTTGGCTATGCTTTCTGGGCTCATTAAGACCCTTAACGTTGTAGGATGTAACCTTTATAACATTGTGTGTCATAATGGAATGTGAGAGTTAAAGTGAACGTCAGGATCATTCACTTCTGAGAGAATGCAGCAAGGACTGTCCTTGAAACCACCTATAATTTTGTAACTGTGTGTAAACTCATCATTGTAGGCCAGGTATACCTGGAAAGGGACAATTTTATTCCTATCTAGGAAGTAGCGAAAGAACAAAACTATGGCTTCAAGCCATGAAAACCTGAAAAGAGGTGCGATGATATACATCATAGAGGTGTACACTGGTGTAACAGTAGTTCTAAAATATAGATATAGTAACTGTAAAAAACAACCGTATGGCCAAAAAAAATAAAAAAAAATAAAAATTTATGTACATATACCCACATAACAGGTAAGAGTAGTAGATCTTTCCTCCCGTTGAATCAATTCAAATTCTTTACGAATGAAGAATTCACATATGGTAGTGAATATTATGGTGTAATAATTGCACAAACGCGCCTCTTTGCTTATAGATAATTAGTCTCAACTGGAGGTACGTAGTGCTGTTGAGATAGCAAAACATATAAAGCACTTTACCATAATCTATAGAGCGGGTATATATTCTAAACGTGATGAAAAACAGTATTATGCAATCAGTTAGGTTCACTTTTTGCAATGTGTAGGGAGAGAAAACAGTAATTAGGTAAAAACATACTAAACCACAAGAATGTATGCAATCTGTAAAATTTTGGTAAGGCAATCAGTCTCTTATGTAAAAACTTCTCAAGAATATGTGAGAAGCAAAGCCTGAAAACAACATTATAAAGATTCTCTCACGTGTTCTGATAAAGTTCAGTCCGGTTCTATGTTGAGTTTCTTCGGTGTGACTTTGCCCGTACGTCTCCGAGTCTTGGTAGTTTTTCCTTGGCCTGCCAATTCCCACGGAGTAGGAGAAGCAATAGATGGAAGGTCTGTAAGATCCTGCACCATGGACCAATCTGGGATGGCCAAATCTGTTAGGGCAAGCAACTCCATGGCCTCTGGTAGATCTGTACGTTTGCGGATAATCCATCAATTCCCTCCTGTCATGAAGCTGATCCCAAATGGAAATAGCCATCTATATGCTATGTTTTTCCTCCTAAGAGTGTCTGTAAGTGGTTTGAGGATGCGTCTTTTGGACAACGTAATGTTTGCTAAGTCCTGAAAAATTTGTATTTGAGTTCCTTCCCAGAAGATCGGCTCTAGTCCCCTAGCAGCTTTCAGGATATCATCTCTGACTTTTGAGCTAAATAGAAGACAAACAATATCTCTAGGAGCCTCTTGCGGTGTGGGTCTTGGTTTAAAAGCTCTGTGAGCTCTTTCAATGGTGATTTCACCCATGTAATTGGTTCCGAGGATCTGTATGAAGAGTTGCTTGATGGAGATGTGAAGGGATTCACGCGGGAGAGATTCGGGGGCTCCTTTAATTCTCAAGTTGTTGCGCCTACCCCTATTGTCCTGATCTTCCATCCAGTCAATCACTTTATTCATGTGGTCTTGACAAGTCGCAAAAGTAGAAGAAAATGCTGAGTCTGAATGTTCTCCATTTGTTCTATTCTTTGTCCTATTTGACGGACATCTTGCTTTATTTCTTGTAGTTCAGTGACCAAAGAGTGTAGTGCTTTCGTAAGCGTTATGCTTCATCATCTCTAAACGTTGTGTCCTTACTTTTAACTTGCGCTGGCCTTTCATGTTGTGAGCTCATAGTTGCAGTGTTTTGATGGGCCGTTGATGCTTTCTTGAGAAAGATATCCAGGCTATTACCTTTGGGATTGTTAGTTGACTCTCTATTTTTCTGTTGACCAATTTTGACCATTTTCTGCTGAATTTAAATTGTGATATTTTTCAGTTAGATAGAAGCATATTGTATTTCATCAGCTACGCATTGCCGCAGTTCAGCAAGCCCAAGTCATTACACCAGTGTAACAGTGAGTGAGATAGGAGTTAATAAACAATCATAATGGTAGAAAAAATGTTCTCCGTGTTAAAGCAAAGGGCTGTAGATAAATTAGAGAAATCGAGAAGTAGTATCTCAAAATGTGGTATATCTCCTCGTGTGTCAGGAGAGATATTTAGTTGAAGTAGCAGAGAAAGTCCACTAGATGGCAATAGCATCCCACAAATAGTGTCACCAGCTTATGTCCATCTAGTATGTCTGATGAGAAGGAAATGAGGTGTGCCACATGATTGCAAGGGCTGCAGTTAAAGAGGCTCTGTCACCACATTATAAGTGGCCTATCTTGTACATGATGTGATCGGCGCTGTAATGTAGATTACAGCAGTGTTTTTTATTCAGAAAAACTATCATTTTTGACTGAGTTATGACCTATATTAGCTTTATGCTAATGAGTTTCTCAATGGACAACTGGGCGTGTTTTACTATATGACCAAGTGGGCGTTGTACAGAGGAGTGTATGACGCTGACCAATCAGCATCATGCACTTCTCTCCATTCATTTACACTGCAAATAGCGATATAGCTATATCGCTATGTGCAGTCACATAAACACACTATAACGCTACTCATGTGTCATGACAATGAATATACATTACCTCCAGCCAGAACGTGATGTGTATTCAATCTCCTGACCACTTCTGTAGCATCTCTGAGTTACAGCACAGCACAGCGAGATCTCGCTGTGAATGACAGTTTACAGCGTAATCTCGCGAGACTACGCCTACTGTGCTGTAAATCACAGAGACGCTACAGAAGTTTTGACCCGGAGCTATCAGCCCTGAAAGTCTGCATTTCGCAGCCGTGGAAGTAAGGCGCCTTGTCCAAGGCAGCTCCCAAAATTTAGGCTGGACATCCGGCATGCTCAGTAGGCCCTGACTCACCGGATGGCTGTGCTGTACTGCCTCGTATTAGCTCCAGAGGGTGCGGGGGTGAGCATTGTAGTCTCCAGTCCTCAGTCGCCAGCCACTCACAACTTAATGGGTCAAGAAACGGGGTTAATATGGTCCGGAGATCTGGGCCCCAGCTTCAGAGCCCGCCGTAGGCCGCATCGGCCAATAAGCTCCGGTCCGGGTATTTTTTGTATCCCCCGATAGCAGGTGAGCTGCAGATGTGTCCCAGGTAATTTTGGCGAGAAGCAGGTGAGTTCAGCATCAGGGATGGAGCTGGATCTGTTGGGCAGAGCAGAGCTCCATAGAAGTGCGGCCAGTCAGGTTGATGCGTAAGCCACCATATATGGTCCAGTTTTAACAGTTTTTGGACTACTATGTATTGTAGTTAACTAATATATATATACATATATGTATATATATATTAAAAATTTACTATTTTGCTACTTTTGGTCTGTTTGCTCTCTTTTGATTGCATTTTGTTGACTGATCCTGGGACTTTTGATGAGATTCCAATAGGGAAAACACTACAAGCTGCGTTTTTTTTGCGGATGACATCATTCTTTTTATGAATAAACCCAATAAGCAATTGTCCAAGGTTTTGGACATAGTTTTGGTCTCTACTCCTGGTTTTAACCCCTTGGTGACCAGCCTATTTAAGACCTTAAAGGGTTATTCCCAAGTTGATAAATGTAGCTAGGAAGCTTCCCCATGAAAAGTTAATAAGTTTTCTAATTACCTGTCCGTCGTCCAGCGATGTCGTTTTCTTGGGATTCTTGCTTGAAGTTCACGTCGGTCCCTCTTTGTATCCTGCTCGTTGCCTAGGTTCCCGGCCACCGCTATTTATCTTTAGCGGTGGCCGCGCATGCGTAATGACATCCTCTGCGTCCTGAGCAGAGGATGTCATTTACTCGTGAACGCGCATCTCGGCGCATGCGCAGGAGATGCAGAGGAAGACACCCATCGCGTGGAGAAGTCTGCGCTCCAGTAAAGGTAAGTATATATGTGTGTGTGTGTTTGTTTGTGTATGTGTGAGTTTGTGTATGTGTGTGTTTGTGTATGTGTGTGTTTGTGTATATATGGGTGTGTTTGTGTATATGTGTTTGTGTGTGTGTATATATATATGGGTGTATTTGTGTGTATGTGTATATGTTTGTGTGTATATTTTTGTGTGTGTGTGTGTGTGTGTGTTGGTGTATATCTGTGTGTTTGTGTATATGTGTGTGTGTGTGTGTGTGTGTTTGTGTGTATATGGGTGTGTTTGTGCATATGTGTATATGTTTGTGTGTATATGTTTGTGTGTGTTTTTGTATATGTGGGTGTTTGTGTATATGTGGGTGTGTTTGTGTATATATGGGTGTGTTTGTGTGTATATATGGGTGTGTTTGTGTATATATGGGTGTGTTTGTGTATGTTTGTGTGTATATGTTTGTGTTAGTATATGTGTGTGTTTGTGTATGTGTGTTTATGTGTGTGTTTGTGTATATATGGGTGTGTTTGTGTACATGTGTTTGTGTATAGGTTTGTGTATATGTGTGTGTTTGTGTATATGTTTGTGTGTGTGTTTGTGTGTTTATGTGTGTGTTTGTGTATATATGGGTGTGTTTGTGCATATGTGTATATGTTTGTGTGTATATGTTTGTGTGTGTTTTTGGATATGTGGGTGTTTGTGTATATGTGGGTGTTTGTGTATATGTGGGTGTTTGTGTATATGTGGGTGTGTTTGTGTATATATGGGTGTGTTTGTGTTAGTATATGTGTGTGTTTGTGTATGTGTTTGTGTATATATGGGTGTGTTTGTGTACATGTGTTTGTGTATATGTGTGTGTTTGTGTATATGTTTGTGTATATATGTGTGTGTTTGTGTATATATGGGTGTGTTTGTGCATATGTGTATATGTTTGTGTGTATATGTTTGTGTGTGTTTTTAGATATGTGGGTGTTTGTGTATATGTGGGTGTGTTTGTGTATATGTTTGTGTGTATATGTGTGTGTGTTTATGTGTGTGTTTGTGTATATATGGGTGTGTTTGTGCATATGTGTATATGTTTGTGTGTATATGTTTGTGTGTGTTTTTGGATATGTGGGTGTTTGTGTATATATGGGTGTGTTTGTGTATATATGGGTGTGTTTGTGTATATGTTTGTGTGTATATGTTTGTGTGTGTTTTAGTATATGTGTGTGTTTGTGTATGTGTGTTTATGTGTGTGTGTTTTTGTATGTTTGTGTGTATATGTTTGTGTGTGTGTGTGTTTGTGTATATATGGTGTGTTTGTGTATATATGGGTGTATTTGTGTATATGTTTGTGTGTATATGTGTGTTTGTGTGTTTATGTGTGTGTTTGTGTAATATATGGGTGTGTGTTTATATGTGTTTGTGTATATGTTTGTGTGTGGTTGTTTGTGTGTGTGTAGGGGAGTATAAGTATTGTTCACATTGATAACTTTTTTTTTATGTTGTTGCAGATTTTGATGTACCGATTGGACTACGTCTTCGATTCTTTGGACTACTGCGTAGATCTACCTTTTTTTGCAAATTTTAATAAAATGGTTAACGAGGGTTTTGTTGGGGATTTCTTATTTCAATAAAAAAAAATTGTATTTGTGTTTTTTTTTCAAACTTTATTAGTGCCTAGATAATGGCAGTTGGCTGATTGACAGCGTCCATTATTAAGGCGGGACTTAGTGTTAGCCGGTGCAGAGGCTAGCACTAACCACCCATTATTACCACGGTACCCACCACCACCAGGGGTGCCGGGAAGCGCTTGGTACGATCCAGTACCCGACCATCAGTTGTGATAGTCGGGCACTGGGGCGGCCGCAGGCTGGTATTATGAGGCTGGGAAGGGCCAAAAACAGTGGACCTTCCCACCCTTGTAATGCTAGGCTGCTGCTGCTGTGTTGTATCGGGCTGGTTATAAAAATGGGGGGGACCCCACGTAGTTTTTTTTTTAAATTTAACAATAGACGTTGGGTCCCTCACATTTTTAATAACCAGCCATATACAAGGCCGCAGCAGCCTGGCATTACACGGGTGGGAAGGGCCACTGGTTTAGTACATTCCCAGGCTAATAACACTGTTGTTTGTGGCTGGTTATGATAAATTGGGTGGAACCCCATGTCTTTTTAATAAAAATAATAAATAATTTTAAAAAATAACGTGGGGTCCCCCCCATTTTTATAACCAGCCAGATACAACACAGCAGCAGCAGCCTAGCATTACAAGGGTGGGAAGGTCCACTGTTTTTGGCCCTTCCCAGCCTCATAATACCGGCCTGCGGCCGCCCCAGAGCCCGACCATCACGACAGATGGTCGGGTACTGGATCGTACCCAGCTCTTCCCGGCACCCCTGGTGGTGGTGGGTACCGGGGTAATAATGGTGTTTAGTGTTAGCCTCTGTACCGGCTAACACTAAGCCTCCCCTTAGTAATGGACCTTGTCACTCAGACAGCGGCCATTACTAAAGTGGTAGTAATAAAACTTGAAAAGAAAAGACAAAGATATAGATAAACTATTTTATTGAAATAAAGCACCCCCAACACAACCCTCATTAACCATTTTATTGATGAAAAAAAGCGTCATCTAAGTAGTCCTCGAAACCGACGTAGTCCAAACACCAAACCTGTAAAAAAAAAATATATATAAAAAAAAATGAAATAAAACATGTCGTATGCTTAGTTTCAGTTTCATGTGTGATACTGACTGTTATACCATGTATAGAAGCCTGCCGCAAAGTTGGCTTAGATACAGGGTGCCAACAGACCGTATCATACATGGCCATAAAGACATTTATACAAACATACATACATGCAAACATATATACAAACATACATACATACAAGCAAGCACATATATACATGCAAACATACATACATGCAAACATACATACATACATGCAAACATACATACTTGCATGCAACCATACATACAAACATGCACATATATACATACATGACAATATACATGCACACATACATGCACATATACACATACAAACATGACAACATACATACAGTGAAGGAAATAAGTATTTGATCCCTTGCTGATTTTGTAAGTTTGCCCACTGTCATAGTCATGAACAGTCTAGAATTTTTAGGCTAGGTTAATTTTACCAGTGAGAGATAAATTATATTTAAAAAAAAACAGAAAATCACATTGTCAAAATTATATATATTTATTTGCATTGTGCACAGAGAAATAAGTATTTGATCCCTTTGGCAAACAAGACTAATACTTGGTGGCAAAACCCTTGCTGGCAAGCACAGCAGTCAGACGTATTTTGTAGTTGATGATGAGGTTTGCACACATGTTAGATGGAATTTTGGCCCACTCCTCTTTGCAGATCATCTGTAAATCATTAAGATTTCGAGGCTGTCGCTTGGCAACTCGGATCTTCAGCTCCCTCCATACGTTTTCGATGGGATTAAGGTCTGGAGACTGGCTAGGCCACTCCATGACCTTAATGTGCTTCTTTTTGAGCCACTCCTTTGTTGCCTTGGCTGTATGTTTTGGGTCATTGTCGTGCTGGAAGACCCAACCACGAGTCATTTTTAATGTTCTGGTGGAGGGAAGGAGGTTGTCACTCAGGATTTGACGGTACATGGCTCCATCTATTCTCTCATTGATGCGGTGAAGTAGTCCTGTGCCCTTAGCAGAGAAACACCCCCAAAACATAATGTTTCCACCTCCATGCTTGACAGTGGGGATGGTGTTCTTTGGGTCATAGGCAGCATTTCTCTTCCTCCAAACACGGCGAGTTGAGTTAATGCCAAAGAGCTAAATTTTAGTCTCATCTGACCACAGCACCTTCTCCCAATCACTCTCAGAATCATCCACATGTTCATTTGCAAACTTCAGACGGGCCTGTACATGTGCCTTCTTGAGCAGGGGGACATTGTGGGCACTGCAGGATTTTAATCCATTACGGCGTAATGTGTTACCAATGGTTTTCTTGGTGACTATGGTCCAAGCTGCCTTGAGATCATTAACAAGTTCCCCCCGTGTAGTTTTCGGCTGAGCTCTCACCTTCCTCAGGATCAAGGACACCCCACGAGGTGAGATTTTGCATGGAGCCCCAGATCGATGTCGATTGACAGTCATTTTGTATGTCTTCCATTTTCTTGCTATTGCACCAACAGTTGTCTCCTTCTCACCCAGCGTCTTACTTATGGTTTTGTAGCCCATTCCAGCCTTATGCAGGTCTATGATCTTGTCCCTAACATCCTTAGAAAGCTCTTTGGTCTTGCCCATGTTGTAGAGGTTAGAGTCAGACTCATTAATTGAGTCTGTGGACAGGAGTCTTTTATACAGGTGACCATGTAGTGCAGTGTATTAGAATAGCGATCAGGGCCTCCTGCCCTCAAGTCCCCTAGTGGGACAAAGTAATAAAGTAAAAAAAAAAGTTAAAAAAAGATGTGTAAAAATAAGAAAATAAAAGATTTAAAAAGTAATAAAAGTAAAAATCCCCCCTTTTCCCTTATCAGTCCTTTATTATTAATAAAAATATATAAACAAACAAACTATACATAATTGGTATCGCCGCGTCCGTAACGGCCTGAACTACAAAATTATTTCATTATTTATCCCGCACGGTGAACGCCGTAAAATAAAATAATAATAAACCGAACCACAATCACAATTGTTTGGTCACTTCACCTCCCAAAAAATGGAATAAAAAGAGATCAAAAAGTCGCATGTACCTAAAAATGGTACTGATTGAAACTACAGTTCGTTACGCAAAAAATAAGTCCTCGCACGGCTTTATTGCTTGAAAAATAAAAACGTTATGGCTCTTAGAATAAGGTAACACAAAAAGTGAATGATTGTTTACAAAACGTATTTTATTGTGCAAACGCCATAAGACATAAAAAAAAACTATAAACATCTGGTATCGCCGTAATCGTATCGCCCCGCAGAATAAAGTGAATATGTCATTTATAGCGCACGGTGAACGCTGTAAAAAAAAAAGAATAAAAAAACAATAGTAGAATTGCTGTTTTTTAGTCACCACGCCACCTAAAAATAGAATAAAAACTGATCAAAAAGCCGCATGCACCCCAAAAAAACTACAATGGATTCCTCAAGGGGTCTAGTTTCCAAATTGGGGTCACTTTTGGGGGGTTCCCAATGTTTTGGCACCACAAGACCTCTTCAAACCGGACATGGTGCCTAATAAAAAAGAGGCTTCAAAATCCGCTAGGTGCTTCTTTGCTTCTGAGGCCGGCGCTTCAGTCCATTACCGCCCGAGAGCCACATGGGGGATATTTATCAAAACTGCAGAATCTGGGCAATACGTATTAAGTTGCGTTTCTCTGATAAATCCTTTTGTGTTATAAAAAAAATGGTATAAAGAGGATTTTCTGACAAAAAATAAAAAGTAAATTTCACCTCTACTTTGCTCTAAATTTCTGTGAAACACCTAAAGGGTTCATAAACTTTCTAAATGCTGTTGTGAATACTTTGAGGGGTCTAGTTTCTAAAATGGGGTATTTGATAGGGGTTTCTAATATATGGGCCCCTCAAAGCAACTTCAGAACTGAACTGTAACCTAAAAAAATAAATAAATGAGGCAATACTTCGCTTCTTACATTATACTAATAATGAGCCGTGCCCACCCCGAGATGACCCCAGTTTTGACCGTTTGTATAAACGGAGACCCCTATTAGACCGTTCAAGTGCCCTGTTTTCCCAAGCATACACCCCCGAGGAGTGTATTTCTATTGATGAGTCCCTGGTACATTTTAAAGGGAGGGTTCAATTCCGCGAGTACCTGCCGGGTAAGAGGGCAAGGTATGGCGTGAAGATGTATAAGCTGTGAGAGTGCATCAGAGTATACCTACAGGTTTAGGATATATGAAGGAAAGGCCACCCCCAAACCAGACTGCATCCTGGACTACAATAGGTACATGGGGAGGGGTGGACTTGTAAGATCAAGCCCTGAAGCCCTACAGCGCCATGCGGTGTGGTATAAGAAGCTGGCCGGGCACATCATACAGATGGCATTGTACAATGCGTACATGCTACGTCGATGTGCAGGCCAGACGGGAACTTTCCTGGAATTTCAAGAGGTGATTATCAAGAACCTAATCTTTAGGGACCAAGAAGGGGGGGCACCCAGTACTTCTGGTAGCGAGCCCACACGCATCGTACCAGGGCAACACTTTCCAGGAGAAGTTCCCGAAACTGGCAAGAAGGGAAAAAGTCAAAAGAGGTGCAAAGTCTGCTATAAGAGGGCGATAATGGATGACACAATATATCAATGTGACACGTGTCCCGAATAACCAGAGCTCTGTATGAAAGTGTTTTAAAATTTATCATACATCCCTTGGTTTATAATTTACCCCAATTTTACTTACCCTGATGCACTCCACACAGCTTATCCCCCCTCGTCTTTCCCCTCTGGGCCCTGCTGTGTGTCCAGGCAGCTGATAACAGCCACATGTAGGGTATTGCCATACCCGGGAGAACCCACATTACAGTTTATGGGGTGTAGGTCTCCGGTCAAAATGCTCACTACACCTCTAGATGAATGCCTTAAGGGTGTAGTTTTTAAAACGGGGTCACTTCTTGCGGGTTTCAACTGTACTGGTACCTCAGGGGCTTCTGCATACATGACTTTGCACTAGAAAATCCCCAGTAGGCCAAATGGTGGTCCTTTCCTTCAGAGCCCTCCCATGGGCCCAAACGGCAGTTTATCACAACAAATGGGGTATTGCGGCACTCAGAACAAATTGCGCAACAGAATGGGGTATTTTGTTTCTTGTGAAAATAAGAAATTTTCAGCCAAAACTACATATTATTTGAAAAAAATAATTTTGTTTTCATTCCCAGCCCAATTCAAATAAGTTCTGTGAAAAAACTATGGGGTCAAAATGGTCACAACACCCATAAATGAATTCCTTGAGGGGTGTAGTTTCCAAAATGGGGTAATTTGTGGTGGGTTTCTATTGCTTTGATACCTCTGGGGCTCTGCAAATGCGACATGGCACCCGAAAACCAATCCAGCAAAATCTGTACTCCAAAGAACACACAGCGCTCCTTTCCTTCTGAGCCCTCCCATGGGCCCAAACGGCAGTTTATCACCACAAAAGGGGTATTGCCGCACTCAGGACAAATTGGGCAACAAAATGGAGTATTTTATTTCTTGTGAAAATAAGAATTTTTGAGCTAAAATGACATATTATTGGAAAAAATATATATTTTTTGAATTCCCAGCCCAATTCAAATAAGTTCTGTGAAGAAACTATGGAGTCTAAATGGTCACATTACCCATAAATGAATTCCTTGAGGGGTGTAGTTTCCAAAATGGGGTCACTTCTGGTGGGTTTCCATTGCTTTGATACCTCTGGGGCTATGCAAATGCGACATGGCACCCGAAAACCAAACCAGCAAAATCTGTACTCCAAAGAACACACAGCGCTCCTTCCCTTCTGAGGCCTCCCATGGGCCCAAACGGCAGTTTATTGCCACAAATGGGGTATTGATGCACTCAGGAGAAATTGGGCAACAAAAGTGAGTATTTTGTTCCCTGTGAAAATAAGAAATTTTGGTAAAAAAATTACATTTTATTGGAAAAAATGTCATTTTTTTAATGTCACAGACCAATTGAAATAGGTGCTGTGAAAAAACTGTGTGGTCAAAATGCTAACAACAACCATAAATGAATTCCTTGAGGGGTGTAGTTTCCAAAATGGGGTCTCTTTTGGTGGGTTTCCATTGCTTTGATACCTCTGAGGCTCTGCAAATGCGACATGGCACCCGAAAACCAATCCAACAAAATCTGGACTCCAACAAACACATAGCGCTCCTTTCCTTCTGAGCCCTCCCATGGGCCCAAACGGCAGTTTATCACCACAAATGGGGTATTGCCACACTAAGGACAAATTGGGCAACAAAATGGGGTATTTTGTTCCCTGTGAAAATAAGAAATTTTGATCACAAATGACATTTTATTGGAAAAAATGAAATTTTTTTCATTTCAGAGCCCAATTCAAATACGTGCTGTGAAAAAACTGTGCGGTCAAAATGGTAACAACAACCCTAAATTAATTCCTTGAGGGGTGTAGTTTCCAAAATGGGGTCACTATTGGGGGATTCCTACTGTTTTGACACCTCAACACCTCTTCAAACCTGGCATGCTGCCTTAAATATATTCTAATAAAAAAGAGGACTCAAAATGCACTAGGTGCTTCTTTGCTTCTAGGGCTTGTGTTTTAGTCCACGAGCACACTAGAGCCACATGTGGGACATTTTCTAAAAACTGCAGAATCTGGACAATACATATTTAGTAGTGTTTCTCTGGTAAAACCTTCTGTGTTACAGAAAAAAAAATGAATAAAATTGAAATTCAGCAAGAAAAATGAAATTTGCAAATTTCACCTCCACTTTGCTTTAATTCCTGTGAAATGCCTGAAGGGTTAAAAAACTTTCTAACTGCTGTTTTGAATACTTTGAGGGGTCTAGTTTTTAAAATGGGGTGTTTTATCAGGGTTTCTAATACATAGGCCCCACAAAGCCACTTCAGAACTCAAGAGGTACCTTTAAAAAAAGGCTTTTGAAATTTTCTTAAAAATATGAGAAATTGCTGTTTATGTTCTAAGCCTTGTAACGTCCAAGAAAAATAAAAGAATGTTCAAAAAACGATGCCAATCTAAAGTAGACATATGGGAAATGTGAACTAGTAACTATTTTGGGTGGTATAACCGTCTGTTTTACAAGCAGATGCATTTAAATTCTGAAAAATGCAATTTGTTCAAAATTTTCTCTAAATTTTGCAATTTTTCACCAATAAACACTGAATATATCGACCAAATTTTACCACGAACATGAAGCCCAATGTGTCACGAGAAAACAATCTCAGAATCGCTTGGGTAGGTTTAAGCATTCCGACGTTATTACCACATAAAGTGAAATATGTCAGATTTGAAAAATGGGCTCTGAGCCTTAAGGCCAAAACTAGGCTGCGTCCTTAAGGGGTTAATGAGTCTGACTCTAACCTCTACAACATGGGCAAGACCAAAGAGCTTTCTAAGGATGTTAGGGACAAGATCATAGACCTGCATAAGGCTGGAATGGGCTACAAAACCATAAGTTAGACGCTGGGTGAGAAGGAGACAACTGTTGGTGCAATAGCAAGAAAATGGAAGACATACAAAATGACTGTCAATCGACATCGATCTGGGGCTCCATGCAAAATCTCACCTCGTGGGGTGTCCTTGATCCTGAGGAAGGTAAGAGCTCAGCCGAAAACTACACGGGGGGGAACTTGTTAATGATCTCAAGGCAGCTTGGACCATAGTCACCAAGAAAACCATTGGTAACACATTACGCCGTAATGGATTAAAATCCTGCAGTGCCCACAATGTCCCCCTGCTCAAGAAGGCACATGTACAGGCCCATCTGAAGTTTGCAAATGAACATGTGGATAATTCTGAGAGTGATTGGGAGAAGGTGCAGTGGTCAGATGAGACTAAAATTTAGCTCTTTGGCATTAACTCAACTCGCCGTGTTTGGAGGAAGAGAAATGCTGCCTATGACCCAAAGAACACCATCCCCACTGTCAAGCATGGAGGTGGAAACATTATGTTTTGGGGGTGTTTCTCTGCTAAGGGCACAGGACTACTTCACCGCATCAATGAGAGAATAGATGGAGCCATGTACCGTCAAATCCTGAGTGACAACCTCCTTCCCTCCACCAGGACATTAAAAATGGCTCGTGGCTGGGTCTTCCAGCACGACAATGACCCTAAACATACAGCCAAGGCAACAAAGGAATGGCTCAAAAAGAAGCACATTAAGGTCATGGAGTGGCCTAGCCAGTCTTCAGACCTTAATCCCATCGAAAACTTATGGAGGGAGCTGAAGATCCGAGTTGCCAAGCGACAGGCTCAAAATCTTAATGATTTACAGATGATCTGCAAAGAGGAGTGGGCCAAAATTCCATCTAACATGTGTGCAAACCTCATCATCAACTATAAAAAACGTCTGACTGCTGTGCTTGCCAACAAGGGTTTTGCCACCAAGTATTAAGTCTTGTTTGTCAAAGGGATCAAATACTTATTTCTCTGTGCACAATGCAAATAAATATATAGAATTTTGACAGTGATTTTCTTTTTTTTTTTTTTTATATAATCTATCTCTCACTGGTAAAATTAACCTAGCCTAAAAATTCTAGACTGTTCATGTCTTTGACAGTGGGCAAACTTACAAAATCAGCAAGTGATCAAATAATTATTTCCTTCACTGTATGTTTTCATGTACAGTGAAGGAAATAAGTATTTGATCCCTTGCTGATTTTGTAAGTTTGCCCACTGTCAAAGTCATGAACAGTCTAGAATTTTTAGGCTAGGTTAATTTTACCAGTGAGAGATAGATTATTTAAAAAAAAAAAAAAGAAAATCACATAGTCAAAACTATATATATTTATTTGCATTGTGCATAGAGAAATAAGTATTTGATCCCCTACCAACCATTAAGAGTTCAGCCTCCTCCAGACCAGTTACACGCTCCAAATCAACTTGGTGCCTGCATTAACCCCTTCAGGACCAAGCTCATTTTGGCCTTCAGGACCAGACCCATTTTTTCAAATCTGACATATTTCACTTTATGTGGTAATAACTCCGGAACGCTTTTCCCTTTTAAAGCGATTCTGAGATTGTTTTCTCGTGACACATTGGACTTTATGATAGTGGAAAAATGTGGTCGATAAATTCAATATTTACCAGTGAAAAACACCAAAAGTTGGTGAAAAATTGCAAAAATTAGCATTTTTCTAAATGTAAATGTATCTGCTTGTAAGACAGGCAGTTATACCACACAAAATTGTTGCTAATTAACATCCCCCATATGTCTACTTTAGATTGGCATCGTTTTTTGAACATCCTTTTATTTTTCTAGGACGTTACAAGGCTTAGAACTTTAGCAGCAATTTCTCACATTTTCAAGAAAATTTCAAAAGGCTATTTTTACAGGGGCCAGTTCAGTTGTGAAGCGGCTTTTAGGGCCTTATATATTAGAAACCGCCAAAAAGTCACCCCATTTTAAAATCTTCACCCCTCAAAGTATTCAAAACAGCATTTAGAAAGTTTCTTAACTCTTTAAACATTTCACAGGAATTAAAGCAACGTAGAGGTGAAATTTTCAAATTTCATTTTTTTTTGCAGAAATTCATTTTTATTCTATTTTTTTTGTAACAGAAGTTTTTACCAGAGAAAAGCAACTCAATATTTATTGCCCAGATTCTGGAGTTTTTAGAAATATCCCACATGTGGCCCTAGTGTGGTAATGGACTGAAGCACCGGCCTCAGAAGCAAAGGAGCACCCAGTGGATTTTGGGCCTCCTTTTTATTAGAAAATATTTTAGGCACCATGTCAGGTTTCAAGGGCTCTTTCGGTGCCAAAACAGTGGAAATCCACCAAAAGTGACCCCATTTTGGAAACTACACCCCTTGAGGAAATTATCTAGGGGTATAGTGAGCATTTTGACCCCGCAGGTTTTTTGCAGAAATTATTGGAAGTAGGCCGTGAAAATAAAAATCGTCATTCTTTCAAAGATTATGTAGGTTTAGCTAATTTTTTCTAATTTCCACGAGGACTAAAGGAGAAAAAGCACCACAACATTTGTAAAGCAATTTCTCCCGAGTAAAACAATACCCCACATGTGGTTATAAACGGATGTTTGGACACACGGCGGAGCTTAGAAGGGAAAGAGCGCCATTTGGCTTTTGGAGCTCAAATTTAGCAGGAATGGTTTGCGCAGGCCATGTCGCATTTGCAAAGCCCCTGAGGTACCAAAACAGTGAAAACGCCAAAAAAGTGACTCCATTGAGAAAACTACACCCCTTGAGGAATCCATCTAGGGGTGTAGTGAGCATTTTGCCCCCACAGGTGTTTCATAGATTTTATTAGAATTGGGCAGTGAAAATAAAAAAAATCCTTTTTCTTCAATAAGACGTAGCTTTAGCTCCAAATTTTTAATTTTCTCAACAAATAAAGGAAAAAAAGAACCCCAACGCTTGTAAAGCAACTTCTCTGGAGTACGGCAATACCCCACACGTGGTCGTAAAATGCTGTTTGGGCACACGGCAGGGCTCAGAAGGGAAGGAGCGCCATTTGCTTTTGGTGTACAGATTTGCTGCATTTGGTTTCTGGTCGCCTTGTTGCATTTGCAAAGTCCCTGTGGGACCAAAACAGTGGATCCCCCCAGAAGTGACCCCATTTTGGAAACAACACCCTCAAGGTTTTCACCTAGGGGTGTAGTGAGCATGTTAACCCCACAGGTGTTTTGCAGAAATTCGTGTGCACACGATGTGGAAGAATGAAAATGGGAATTTTTCCTTAGATACGCCAACATGTGGTGCCCGGCTTGTGCCACCATAACAAGACAGCTCTCAATTATTATGCGGTGTTTCCCTGTTTTAGAATCACCCTACATGTGGCCCTAATCTTTTGCCTGGACATTCGACAGGGCTCAGGAGTGAAAGCGTACCATGTAAAATTGAGGCCTAATTTGGCGACTTATAAAGTATTGGTTCACAATTGCAGAGGCTTTGATGTGAAATAATAAAAGAAACCCCTGAGAAGTGACCCCATTTTGGAAACTGCACCCCTCAAGGCATTTATTAAGAGGTGTAGTGAGCATTTTCACCCCACGTGTCTTTTCCATAAATGATTGCGCTGCGGAAGGTACAAATTAAAATGTTTCCCTAGATATGCCAATTCAGTGTCAAATATGTTGTGACCAGCTTGTGCTACTTTTTTTTTATATACACCGTTCGTTATAAATTACATGTTACCTTTATTCTGCGGGTCAGTACGATTCCGGCGATACCAAATTTATAGAACTTTATAACTTTTTGCACAATAAAATTACTTTTGGAAAGAGAATGTATTTTTTCTGTCGCCAAGTTGTGAGAGCCATAACTTTTACATTTTTTCATCGATGGAGCTGTGTGAGGGCTTGTTTTTTTGCGAGACGAGGTATAGATTTTATCGGTACCATTTTTTGGATACATGCGACTTTTTGATCACTTTTTATTTCAATTTTTGGAAGACAGTGACCAAAAAAACAGTAATTATGGCAGTGTTTTTGAGGTTTTTTTTTACGGCGTTCACTGCGCTGGATAAATAACATAATATTTTTATAGTTCAGGTCGTTACGGTCGCAGCGATACCAAATATGTATGGCTTTATTATTTTTTTCAATAATAAATGACTTGATAAGGGAAAAAGGGCGATTGTGTTTTGTGTTATTATTTGAAACTTTTATTGTATGTTTTCCAGCTTTTATTTTTACTTTTTTTACACTTTTCTTTAGTCCCACAAGGGGACTTGAATGTCCAACTGTTTGTTTGATGTTCTAATACATTGCACTACCTATGTATTGCAATGTATTGGAACTGTCAGTTGTTCACTGACAGCAAGCCGATCAGGCTCCGCCTCTGGGCGGGGCCTAATCAGTTTACGTAATGGCAGACAGGAGTCCATTGTTAGGGCTCCTGTTGCCATGGTAGCAGTCGCCAGCCTTGCCATCGCATGGCAAGGCTGCCGATTTTCTACAAACCTCTAGGATGCAGCGATCACAATGGATCGCTGCATCGAAGGGGTTAATGCCAGGAATCGGAGCTAGCTCCGGTTCCTGGCGATAGATCGGGGTGTCCGCTGTAACATACAGCGGACACCCACTGCTGATGACGCCGGCTCAGCTTCTGAGCCGGAAGCTGAGCCGGCGCCATCTTGCCGATGTTACCGGAAGCCTCCTGGGCCCCGCCGACGACGGGGCATAGGAGGATTCCGTTACAGGCTGATCGGGAGGTAAGCATTAGCCCTCCGATCGCCTTTGCAGCCACCGGCAACCCAGCGATCACGTTGCTGGGGTGCCGGTGGCTATAAACTCCTCACATGCTGCGATCTCTATTGAACGCAGCATGTGAGGGGTTAATCGGTCGGATCGGAGGCTAGCTCCGGTCCTGGCCGATACCTTAGGGTGCCAGCTGTAACATACAGCTGTCACCCGGTGGTGATGTCGCTGGCTCAGCTCCTGAGCCAGCTTCATCTCCATGACGTACATTTACGTGAAAAGGCGGTAAGCCACCGATTTTAATGACGTTTATATACGTGATCCGGCGGGAAGGGGTTAAGGTCTCACGGTTACTCTCACCGAATATGCTCTGTCACATGTCTGACAAAATTATGGTCAGACATTCCCCATTTATCTTAAATTCAACCCTGATGCAACACCTTCTTAGGGTTCTTCTGTTTTTGTTCCTCAGTAATACTCTGATATGGTATTATGTTCTAATATTATTAGCCTATGTCGCAAGTCAACTTAATGTCTCTTATGGTCATTTTAATGTCCTTTATATATACACTTACTGTTTCTATTGGTTTTCATGGCTCAAACCATAAAATGTGTATCATGGAATGTACGTGGTCTGGGAACTCCCCATAAACGTGCATCAGTATTCTCCCACTTGAGGCGATCCAGCCCCCATGTCATTGGTTTACAAGAGACCCACCTCACCTCCGAAAAATCAGATTATTAACGGAAACCCTGGATGCAATGGTCCTGCCATTCATACCATACCTCTTATTCCAGGGGGGTATCAATTCTTATACATAGATCTATACGATGGAACCCCATTCAGACCCGTAGAGACCCTGAGGGAAGATTTGTTTTTGTATATGCGGAGATAGATACCAAACCTTATGTGCTTATATGTCTTTACAACCCACCGCAGGCGAATCTGTACGTAATTCAAGCGGCTATAACCTTTGCACATCAATTCCCGACCTCCTTTATACTATGTATGGGTGATTTCAACCAGGTTATGCAATTATCTCCAGATAGATTTGGAGCTTCCCCATCCCCGCCCACCCCTAATCCTACTCCTTTATGTCGGCTGATGGATAGTGTGGGGTGGATCGACCTCTGGAGAACTCACCACCAGGGAGAGGTGGAGTACACTTGTCATTCGACAGGACGACACACACTATCTAGGATAGATTATTGTTTTGGTTCCCCTAATGTATCTATTTACGTCTCTCAGATTACACATGATATTAGGGGTACATCTGACCATAGCCCAATATTACTCCATTTAACATTTCCAGACAGATGTATACTGACCAACTGGAAGTTCCATCCCTTCTGGTTAAAACTAATTGATTCGTCGGATCACATACCAGATCAGATTGATCAATTTCTACAAATCAATGATTCGTCACTAACACATACATTACGCTGGGACTCGTTCCAGGCATACCTCAGAGGTTGGTATTGGTTCAGAGTGCACTAGACCTATAGGAGGTGCACGAATAGGGTCCCAACCCAATCGTATGTAGAGAAGTATTCGGCACACAGACAAATATGATTCAAAAATTATTTCGTTTTATTTGTATTGCATTCAAATGCCATAGGCGGAGTGCGTGCAACGTTTCGGTCCAAGAAGACCTTCGTCAGGCACTAGATGTGTACAAAATTTTACACGTAAATATCTAGGCATCATTTTGGCACAATATGTATATCATCTCTCATAACACAAAATGAAAAAATAGCACTTTATCGAAAAGAGAAAATAATAAATAAGAGTTAAAATAAAATAAAATTCAAATTAAGACAAGAACAGAATTTATATGCAAAACACATACATGGTTCATACTTCATCAATATCTATGTATACTGGGCATTACATTTGATGCAGAAAAGATATAAACAATCAAAAGCATGTGCATGTATATGCCAAACGGAAGACATCACATCCGTGGCACCGTATCCAAGGCTAGAGGTATAGTACAAGCGTAAATCGTATAAAGAAATACATCTGGGTATACTTGTAGTGTAACAGCAGTAATCCAAACAAAGTCAACACATTCTGTGACTGGAAACAGTATTGTGGAGTACACAGTGACACGTGTATAGTGCAATCCAGTGATCCTGTAGACGCTCCCTCAATCTGGTTCCCATATTCAGAAAAATTACTTAAATATCGTAGCGTGGGAAATAATATAAACAGTATAAACATAACGCACCACATAATGTAAAGTAGTTGTGCTGTTAATGTACTGACAGTATCCTCATAACATGGAGAGCCTATGTGGCTCGAGGAGACTGTCCCATCCGTGCTACTCAGTCAGATGTTGCATATGTGTACTTAAAGGGGCTGTCCCAGATACCAAAATTTTTTCAAAAACTGTGTCATACATTACCCCTTATACAGACAACCTAAATAAAGCATTATTTTAAAAAAAAATTCTACTTAGCACATTTCTTCTTTGAATTTAGCACGGTTTGTTTACATGCAGTTCAGGTCTGGTTTGTTGATCTTTCCTTGTTATGAAACTTTTTTCCCGTGCACGCTCATTGCAGGCTGCAATGAGCGTGCACGTACCTTCCAAGAGTTCACGTGAGCTGTCCTTGCTCCTCCCCGCTGACCTCCTTCACTGGACTTGTCTCCTTGCTGACATTCTTGAAGGATGGTGAGCAAATGTTCCCCCTCCCATTATGTTTTTCACATTTATGTTTTCTTTCTCTTTTCAGGTCTATAAACCTCTTCGTGTCTCCCTCACCCTCGCCCACCCTCTTCTATCTCATGTCTCTCTCCACTAAGGCCATGTTCACACTGAGTTTTTTTGCCGGAGGAATATCTGCCTCAAAATTCCGTCTTGAAGTTTGCGGCAGATTTACCTCTCCCTGCACGTTGATTTTTGCGTCATTTTTCCCGGAGTTTTTTGTGCGCTGTTTGCGGTTTTGTTTGCCGCTTTGTTCGGGCCGTTTTTCGCTTAGTTTATCTTGGCGTTTTTTGCCTGTTTGTTTGCGTCTTTTCTTGCTGTGTTTTCCGTTGCTTTTATCATAGCCTTTTTCGCATCGTTTATCGTTTCTTTTTTTGCATCGTTGTTTGCGGCTATTTTTGCTGCGTTTTTCGTTGCCTCTTTCGTGGCGTTTTCCCAGTTGTTTTTCGCTGCGTTCTTTGCCTCTTTGTTTGCGGCTTTTTTCGCGTCTTTTTCCGCGATGTTTTTTGCAACGTTTTCCGTGGCTTTTATCGTAGCCTTTTTTGCGTCGTTTTTCGCGTCTTTTTTTGCGTCGTTGTTTGCAGGTTTTTTTCTGCGTTTTTCGTTGCGTCTTTCGTGGCGTTTTTTACCTGTCATTTTTCGTGGCGTTCTTTGCCTCTTTTTTCGCGGCTTTATTTGCGATGTTTATCGTAGCCTTTTTGGCGTTGTTTTTGCGGCTTTTTTTGCTGCGTTTTTCGCGTCGTTTTCCGCCCACGGCAATTGAGCGCCGCGGGCATAAAACAACGGAAATACGCTTTCTCTGCCTCCCATTGAAGTCAATGGGAGGTCAGAGGCGTAAACGCCCGAAGATAGGGCATGTCGCTTCTTTTTCCCACGAGGCAGTTTTACTGCTCGCGGGAAAAAGACGCCGACGCCTCCCATTGAAATCAATGGTACGCATTTTCGGGCCGTTTTTTACAAGTTTTGCTACGCTGTTTCCGCTTAAAAAAAAACAGGCGGAAACATCCCCGTAATTTCAGCCGTTATGGACGCCCTCGTGTGAACATACCCTAACAATGTAGGCTTAGATACAGGAACCCAGAAGATCTTATCCAGTTCAGGACCGGGCTATTTTGCGCCTTCAGGACCAGACACCGTTTAGCCATTTTTAGCACGTGTTCGTTAAATGGCTATAACTTTTTTATTTGTTGGGCTAACGACGTGATTTTTGCGATGTTTTTTCCGTAGACAATGCAGGTTTCATTTTTTATCGTTTTTATACACACCTTTTTTGCCATTTTAGAATTTTCTTTCATAAAGTTTGAAAATAATAGTAAAAAAATAAGCTTTTTTACGTTTCAGCTATTTTTTTTTGGTAATAACATAGTTTTACCCTAAAATATACCTTTTATTTGTGATCGTCATTGTCTACCGTAAATTTTTATATATTACATGTCTATATTAGGGTACTAGGGTCAGCGCTAGCGTTACAACAATGATTGGCGGGGGGAACGGTATTTTTTTGGGGTGGGTATTTTATATGTGTTTATTATTTAATTTTTTTTTGCACTTTACTTTACTATTTTTTTTATTACTATGGTCTGTCCCCCAAAGGTCAGAAAAGACCTTTGGGGAACTTTATATATTTTTTTTCTTTCTTTTAGGCCTCATGCACACGACCGTATTTTTTCCCACCCGTAAATACTGGCGTAAATACGGGTCTGGTGTCACACGTATTCGACCCGTTTTGCACCAGTATTTACGAACCCGTGCCCGTAAATATGGGTCCGGTGTCACCCGTATTCCACCCGTATTTACGGGCACGTTTTTGGCGGCAAAATAGCACTGCACTAATCGGCAGCCCCTTCTCTCTATCAGTGCAGGATAGAGAGAAGGGACAGCCCTTTCTGTAATAAAAGTTAAAGAAATTCATACTTACCCGGCCGTTGTCTTGGTGACGCGTCCCTCTCTTCACATCCAGCCCGACATCCCTGGATGACGCGGCAGTCCATGTGACCGCTGCTGCCTGTGATTGACCTGTGATTGGCTGCAGCGGTCACGTAGAATGTCTATGGCTCGGGTTTTAAGGATCCGTCCCTGACCGCTGGCCGTAAAAATACAGTCAGCGGTCGGGAACCAGTTGTTAAACAGTGTACTACGGCGCAACGGTGTCCCGCGGGCCGCAGATAACAGCCTCAAGGGCTGCATGCAACCTGTGTGCTGCATCGTGTTGTATAATTCCCTATCAAAGCCTACTATGTGTAGGCTTTGATAGGGGAAGAACTAAAAGTACAGATGCCCTCTTCACTTTTTTCACTGTGAACACGCATAGGCGCGCTCACAGTGAAAAGATGCATAGGCTGGGCGGGCGGGCACCCGCAGAAACGTCACGTCTCCAGTGACGTGTCGTGTCCCATCCGAGGTCTCGCTGGGGCGAGACCATGTGATCGGGATACGACACGACAGTGGAGGAGGAAGAAAACGTGACGTCAGAAGACATGTGATCGGCAGAAAAGAGCTGCCAGAACGGAGAACAGAAGCAAGATTGCACAGGTAAGTATATTATGGAATACTTAATGTGTGCATTGTGTGTTTAAATTTAAAATAAAAATATATCTCGGACAACCCCTTTAACATAAACACTAGTTACCCTTATCAGTGTGCACGTTGTATCTGATGCTTAGTGGTGTCAGGAGAGAGGCTGTAAAGGGTGAAGGGATTATAATAACCTTACCTAGAACCCTGTTGGCGTGGATGTATCCTGCTGATGAGCGCTGCTGTTCATATCACGGCTTACCGCTCGTTTTTGGCGCTAACTGCAGTAATTACTCTTGCAGTTTAAATGTCCTGTGCCTGGGGCGGGTCATGGGAGGTTCCCCATGAACGTGATTGGCCGCTCGTAACTTAGTGGGCGTTTCTGAGTGCATGATTGGCTGCACGCTACTCAGAGGGAATTACCATGACAAACAGGGGTGTGTCGTGTGACGCCGTTGTCAGGGGCGTGCCTGGTCGAACTCAGTGTGTTCCCATGCATCTCGCTCCCATGTTAGATCTGCATCGCCGCTCAGATGTAGTTAAGGCTATCGGATCTAGCAGTGATAACATATGTTTGAGCGGTATTACAAGATGTGTGTCTCTTGATCTTGAATGTGCACCATTACTGCGTCTGATATTAAGGATATGTTACTGATAGCTGACCATGTTTACTGTATGTTACTATCACAACGTATAACGCCGTTGTTGGGGGCGTGTCTAGCTATAGGCAATGCGCTCTCATAGATCTGGCTCTCTGGTTAATAACGCCAGTTAACATGGACATAGAGGGGCAGATAGAGTAACGTGAAGGCGGATATAACTAGTCTGTATATGGGTAGTGGTGCTGGATGTATTAGTGTAGATGCAGCTGGGGTATAGTGTACGATATTACAAATCTATATAATCAATATATTGCTGAAAAAATTTATTACCACTACGTATTACACAGTTGTCTAGAATACTTAATCCTAAACTCAGTATTTTCAAGGATACCGTAGTCTGGAAGGACCGGATGAAGGTGTGTGGTATACCATATGACAAATCAGCGTGTCTGTTATGGAGTAAAAAAGGCATTCGTTATTATGGATATCATATTCGGATCAACGGTACATTAGATACTATAGGAAGCTACTGACTTCGTATTCCCTATTTAAACCTCGAGGTTCTAACGTCTAACGTTCTAACGTTTGTTACGTTAAAATCTGTCGTTTTCATTGGTACCATTTTAGGGTACATGTGATTTTTTTGATCGCTTTTTATTCTATTTTTTGGCAAGCAAAGTGACAAAAAAAACATAAATTTTGACAATGTTTTTTGGCCTTTTTCTTTTTTTTTACAGTAATCAATGTGTGGTATAAATGACAATTTTATTTTATTCTGCGGGTCGGTACGATTACGGTGATACCAGATGTATATCGGTTTTTTTTTATGTTTTGTGGCGTTTGCACAATAAAACCACTTTTCTATAAAATTATTTATTTTTTGTGTCACCATATTCTGAGAGCCATAATTTTTTATTTTTCAGTCAAAAAAGCTGTGTAATATGCAAATTTTTGATCACTTTTTATTCTATATTTTGGGAGGGGTGATGACCAAAAAAATAGTGATGCTAGCATTGTTTTTTAATTATTTTTTGTGTTTAGTGCGGGAAAATAAGTATTATAGTTTTATAGTTGGGGTCGTTACGAACGCGGTGATACCAAATATGTGTACTTTTTTAACGTTGTATTTTTTTTTCCTATAATAAAAGACTCATTATAGGAAAAAAAGCATTTTTTTTAACTTGTTTTACTTGAAGACTGGCAGCACTGATGGCTGCTATAATACATTACACTACCTAGGTAGTGTAACGTGTTATAAACTGTCACACTGACATAGGCTTCCATGAATGGCAGACCGGAGGCCGTTGTATTCACGGAAGCATTTTCAGACGTTTCTGCTCACTGCGTGTGAACATACCCTAAGCCTATCATGTATGATATTGTCTGCTGAGACAAGGAGGGTATGTGGGGGTACCTACAGGGGACTGCATAGCATTGTCTACAAGGGGAATGTATGACAGGGGGACTGTGTGTGGAACCATACAGGGGGATTGTGACAATATATACAGGGGGCATTGTGTGGGGAACGCTCTACAGGTGTCTTTGATTAGAGCCCCGAGACATAACTTTGCTTGGGGTCCAGAAATGACAAATTTGCCCCTGAGGGTTAGGCCGGATTCACACGAGTGTGTGCGTTTTGCACGCGCAAAAAACGCGGCGTTTTGCGAGCGCAAAAGGCACTAGACAGCTCTGTGTGACAGCCCCGTATGATGCGCGGCTGCTTGCTTTTCGCGCCACCGCCATCATGATGTCACTCCGTTTGGATGTTTGTAAACAGAAAAGCACGTGGTGCTTTTCTGTTTTCATTCATCCTTTTCACAGCTGTTGCGCAAATCACCCTAGTCCCACGGAAGAGCTTCCGTGTGGTGCGCGTGATTTTCACGCACCCATTGACTTCAATGGGTGCGTGATGCGTGAAATACGCCCAAAGAACGGACATGTCGTGACTTTTGCGCTACGGACTCACGCAGCGTAAAAATCACGCACCTGTCTACACGGCCCCATGGACTAATATAGGTCCGTGCGACGCGTGTGAAAATCACGCGCGTTGCACGGATGTATATCCCGTTCGTCTGAATAAGTCCTTAGTACAAGGATACTTACTACTGGGGCTTTGTATCTAAGGCTACATTCACACGAGTATGACAGATTTACACGCATAAAAAACGCACCTAAATCTGGTCGTGTGCGTTGCGTTTTGCACCAGTGCGCTTTGCGTGTGCCATGTGTTTTTCATGCACTTGCAAGCACTTTTTTTTTCAATGTAATTGATGCGTGAAACACGGACAGCACACGGATGTCGTCCGTGTACTGTCTGTGATTTTCGCGCACCCATTGACTTCAATGGGCAACTGACTAGGTGCATGAAAATACACCAATATAGGACATGCAGTGAGTTTCACGTAACGAACACTCGCTGCATGAGAACTCACGCATGTGTGAATAGCCCCATTGAAATCAACGGGTCCGTGTGCTGTGCGTTATTTCAACGCACAGCCCACGGACGATATTTGACACTTGTCTGAATGAGCCCTTAGGGTATGTTCACACGCTAGCTGGCTTTTACGGCTGAAATGACAGCCTGTTTTCAGAAGAAAACAGCTGCGTCGTTTCAGCCGTAAATGCTCCTCCTCGTAATATACGAGGCGTCTGTGACGCTCGTATATCTTGAGCTGCTCTTCATTGAGTTCAATTACGTTGCAAAGAAGTGTCCTGCACTTCTTTGCCGAGGCAGTCAATTTACGCGTCGTCGTTTGACAGCTGTCAAACGACAACGCGTAAATTACAGGTCGTCTGCACAATACGTCGGCAAACCCATTCAAATGAATGGGCAGATGTTTGCCGACGTATTGTAGCCCTATTTTCAGACGTAAAACGAGGCATAATACGCCTCGTTTACGTCTGAAAATAGGTCGTGTGAACCCAGCCTAAGTCTGTCATGTGTGATACTGTCTTCTGGGGCCATGTATCTAAGCCTATCATGTATGATAGTTTTCTGGGGTCATGTATCTAAGCCTATCATGTATGATACTGTATGCTGAGACAATGCATCCAATTCTATCCAGCGGTGTAGCAATAGGAGCCTTAGGGCCGGTTCACATCAGCGTTCGCTTTCCGTTCAGGGGTTCCGTCTGAGGTTTCCGTCGTGGAACCGCACAACGGAAAGTCAAATGGAAACCACAGCTTCCGTTTGCATCGCCATGGATATCAATGGTGGCGGAAACATTGCTAATGGTTTCTGTACGTCACCGTTCCGGCAGGTTTCCGTTTTTTCGACTGCGCTATTGATTCCGTCGAAAAAAACAGAAACCTGCCGGAACGGTGACATACGGAAACCATTAGCAATGTTTCAGTCACCATTGATATCCATGGCGATGCAAACGGAAGCTGTGGTTTCCGTTTCACTTTCCATTGCGGGGTTCCACGACGGAAACCTCCGACGGAACCCCTGAACGGAAAGCGAACGCTGATGTGAACCGGCCCTTAGACTTATAGATATGCTATCTCTGATATGTATGTAAAACATATATATTTTTCGGGGGAGGGGGGTAAATATGTCTCAGGGCTTGTGCCCCTAATCTTTTAAGACCCTAGCAACGCCTCTGGTCTGAATACTTATGTCCATGCGAAATTTGAGTTTTTAATTTTTAAATTCTGTTTTTACTTTGTCATTATGGGGTATTGAGTGCAGAATGATCGGAAAAAACATGCATTTTTTATTTTATTTTAGCACAAGGCCTCAACATAACAAAATGTGAAAAAAAGTGAAAGGGTCTGAACCTACCTACAGGGGGCAGTGTGTGGCACTATCTACAGGGCAGTGTGTAGCTGTTGGTTAATAGCCTTTGTGGCGGAACGAGCAGCTCTCTGCTCTAGATAATCGCTCAGGTCCCCAATAATGCACGTGAAAGAAGAGTTAACTAAATAAAACTACCCGCCATCCAGAACATTTGATAATATATATTTGCCTGACACCCAGGGGCGTAGCTAAAGGCTCATGGGCCCAGGTGCAAAATTTCAGTTTGGGCCCCCCTACGCATCTTCTCTCTAACTTTCAGCTGCATTACTGGGTCTCTAAAGTAACCCCTCAAAACAATAATATATACATCAGAGACGAATAAAACAACTTTTATAACACGGCAGGCTTAAAGCGGCGCAGTTCTATGTATGATAGTATACCTAAATAATGAAGTCACCAAATAATGGTCATATACCAGCTCTACACAGTGAAAAATGAATACACTACAGTTGTATCTACTCTATCCAGGCCAGACCGGCATGACTTCTTCCAGCCACAACTTGTCTCTTCACACAAACTACAAATTATGCTGCTAGCCCCAATAGCCCTCTTAGTGCCCCCTCCACCTTAATAGTGGCCCCATTTGTGCCCCAAACTGTACTAGAGCCCCCTTTTGTTCCCTACAAAGTACTAGTGCCCCCACCACAAAATCATAATGCCTTTTTTGTGCCCCACAGTAATACCCGCCTTTGTGTCTTATACAGTAATAATACCAACTTTTTTGCCCCCACAAAGGGATTGCTGCCCCCTATGTCCTCCTACACAGGATAAATTCCACCTGGGCAGTTAATAATTTTATTAATTGCAACATATTTTTTTTAAAAAAACCCAGAATCATAAATTATCACCTATTCACAGTATATTTGATCATTTTCTTATTGCTGGAGGTGATCAAGAGACCTGGGGTCCCAAACCCTCAGATCCTCCTCACTGCACCCCTGCAGTAAAGAGGAGCTTGAATGGAGCGGCTGTTGAGCATACGCCCACCGCACCATTCACGGTCTATGACAATGACGTAAACAGGCGATCGCTGTACTCGGCTGTTTGTCATTCCCATAGACTTTGAATGGAGAAGTAGAGTGCATGCACGACCGCTGCACCATTCAATGTCCTGCTTACAGTGAGGAGGAATGGGGGGTCCGGGACCCCAGTTCTCATAATTGGTGGGGGTCCCAGCGATAACAAAATGATCACTTATCCTAAGGATAGGTGGTAATTTATGATTCTAGCAAAAAAAAACTTTAAGAAAATGCCCCTTACTAGATATTATCTAATAAACCTGTAGGAGCAGCCTCTTTATTATCTTTAGTTTCCTAATGGACACTGGCATAGCAGAGCTGTGTGCTTCACATTACAGCACAGCTCCAGACCTCCAGTAATGTGCAATCATTCATGACCCACAGTAACCTCTAGCCCCCTTATCAGTGTCTTCCCCATAACTGGAGGCTGGAGCTGTCCTGTAATGAATTATGACCCCCAGTATCCTCTGTTATCAGTGTCCTGTCTGCGCTGCTCTCACTGCTGAATCCTCCCGTTCTGTCCTCTATTTGCAGGATAGAAAGAACAGAGAGAGACAGCAAAGCAGACACAGTATAGGGAAATACCACTAAAGAAAGACCATGTAACTGTATGAGTAACGCCTGTCCAGAACTCACATGGATGTGGGGGAAAGGAGCTGCGATGAGACATGAGCTTCTCCTTACACAGCGTGCAGCAGTGTGTGTATCTAGACTCCTCCTCCCCTGTCTACTCCAATCCAGTGCCTCAGAGCACAAGAAGGGAGGGGGGATTACATACGCTGCTGCACCTGCGCTGTGTAAAGTTTAGCTAAGCGATAATGAATGATACGGACACTCTAAGTGTGGCGAGAGGGGCCCGTGGGCCCCTCAGGCTTAGTGGCCCGGTCGCAACTGCGACCCCTATAGCTACGCCACTGCTGACACCACACAAACCTACAGACATTTCCACGTACGACCTAAGTGATAAAACAACGCAAAACAACGCAAAACAACTGGCATTGTTATACCGGAAGCAGTTTCTAAGCTTACACATGCGCAGTACTTCTGCTGTATGATTAGGGCGCATGCGTAGAATATGGCTCTGCTTCCTGATATCGTCACATAGTCGGACCGAAAGACCCGCAGACGAATCATACACGTCACCAGTGCTTCTTCAACGTCAGATCCCTTGGCGCATGCGTGGTCGTAAGGTAAGTTCCGGCAGGTGCCGATTCTCTGTGATAGTGATTATTATATAACAACAAAAAAAATCCGTAACCTATGTGTCCCGATACGTTACAGGACGCTGCCATTCGTCCTTCCCGGTCACCATTGTGCTGTATTTATATTACGACGTTGATAACCGGGCGTCTGTTTTATATTTTTTAACGCAGGGATGAGCTAGGGAAATCGCAATGCTGCGTGTGACTGCACGGGAACGCTCCCAGAGCTGCCTCCTTGTGTGCAGTACTGTACGAGGAAGACTACTCTCTGGGAAATGTTACTCTTTTGTATTGAGCTCTTCTGAATTTTAGAATAATTTCTAACATTATACTATTGAACAGTAGGTTTTCCGATTTTATGCAAATAAGGGTAAGTTCACACTAGTGTTAGTATACGTTTACGTCTCCTCCGTCAGAGGAAGAGAGGATCGAAAGATTAAACGGAAAGCAACAGTTCCGTTAGAATTACCATTGATTTTAATGGTAATTCTTTTGTTTCAGTTGCTTTCCGTTGGTCTCTGTTCGCTAGGTTTTAGTTTTTTTTTTCACGGAAACAAAAGTTCGGCAGACTGCACTTTTACTTCCGCCAAAAAATGCTGAAACCTGGCGAACGGAGACAAACGAAAAGTAACTGAAATAAAGAATTGCCATTGAAATCAATGGTAATTCTAACGAAACCGTTGCTTTCCGTTTAATCCTTAGATCCTCTCTTCCTCTGACGGAAGAGACGTAAACGTATATTAACACTAGTGTGAACTTAGCCTAACACTTAGGGCTCATTCACACGAGTGTGTTCAGCGTCCGTTTTAACAAAATCAAAATTTCACTTCGTCTGAACAGAACATCGTAAAACCCATTGCAAGCAATGGGCAGATGTTTGTAGGCGTAATGGAGCTGGTTTTTCAGGCGTAATTCGAGGCGTAAAACACCTGAATTATGTCTGAAAATAGGTTGTGTGAACATACCCTAACGCTTTCTATTTGCCTTATTAGCGAAGTGTGTGTGCGTGATGATTCACGGCACAAGTGTATAATAAAAAGATATGTATCTTTGCTAAAGAGTTTTTTAGGACAAACTCTTAGCCCTTATTCACACGACAGGGTTTCCCGGCCGGGTGACGGCCGTTCATAAATCGGCTGTCACACGTCTGCATTAGGAACAATAGACCCCTAATGGGGCTATTCACACGACCGATTTTTTGACGGCCCGGGAAACCTGGCCGTCAAAAAATGGGACATGCCCTATTTTCTGCCGTTTACCCGGCCGCCCGGCTCCCATAGAAGTCTATGGGGCCAGGTAATACACGGCCATCACCGGAATGTGTCCCGAGTGATGGCCATGTATTCCGTCGCTCGCGCTCTCTCCTCCTCCTCACAGTGCAGAATGCATGTGAGGAGGAGGAGGGTCTTTTTTTGCTCCCTTTAGGAGTCGGAATCCACAATTCCCGGCCGGGGATTGGGGATTCCGCTACAGGAGAAGTGAGTGACCACACTGTCAATATATGGACACAGCGACGTCACTCACTTCTGAAGCGGAATCCCCGACCCCGTGGCCGGGGATTCCGCTACAGGAGAAGTGAGTGACTACACTGTCCATATATGGACACAGCGACGTCACTCACTTCTGAAGCGGAATCACCGACCCTGCGGCCGGGGATTCCGCTACAGTAGAAGTGAGTGACTACACTGTCCATATATGGACACAGTGACGTCACTCACTTCTGAAGCGGAATTCCAGACCTGTGGCCGGGGATTCTACTACAGGAGAAGTGAGTGACTACACTGTCCATATATGGACACAGCGACGTCACTCACTTCTGAAGCGGAATCCCCGACTCTATGGCCGGGGATGCCGCTACAGGAGAAGTGAGTGACTACACTGTCCATATATGGACATTGAAGTCAGTGACTTCTCCTGGAAGGGGGGGATGGGTGCAACCTACAGGTGGCTGTGTGGCATTACCTACAGGGGACTTGGTGGCATTACATACATGGTGCTGGGTGGCATTACCTGCCGGGGGCTGGGTGGCATTACCGGCAGAGGGCTGGGTGGCATTACCTGCCGGGGGCTGGGTGGCATTACCTGCAGGGGGCTGGGTGGCATTACCTACAGGGGGCTGGGTGGCATTACCTACCAGGGGGGCTGTGGCATTATCTACAGAGGGCTGTGTGTGGCAACAAATTTAAATGAAATTCATCCGATTTTAAAATGGACAGGGAAAAAAACGGATGCAACACGGGTCAAAATCGGCAGTTAAAAACGGCAACACGGCCTGGAACGGAATCGGAACGGATGCAAACCGGCCTGGAAAAACGGCCCAAAACGGCAGTTTTTATCGGCCGATACTCGGACCCTGTCGTGTGAATGAGGCCTTAAGGCCTCATTCACACGACAGGGTTTCCCGGCCGGGTGCCGGCCGTTCATAAATCGCCCGGCACCCGGCTGCATTAGGAATAATAGACCCCTAATGGGGCTATTTACACAACCGATTTTTTGACGGCCGGGAAAACCGGCCGTCAAAAAATAGGGCATGCTCTATTTTCGGCCGGGTACCTGGCCGCCCGGCTCCCATAGAAGTCTATGGGGCCGGGTAATACACGGCCATCACCGGAATGTGTCCCGAGTGATGGCCGCGTTTTCCGTCGCTTGCGCTCTATCTCCTCCTCCTCACAGCGCAGAGTGCATGTGAGGAGGAGGAGTTGTTGATGCCATTCGGACGAATGGTTGTACGCTGTACACTGTGTGGCGGGGCCGGGGTGTACCGCAGGTGGAAGGGAGCACTGCGCTGGCTCCCTTCCCCTGCTTGTTTTAAAAGCGCCCTGGCCCGGCGACACCTTCCATGGCGCCGCTAGCAGCTGCTGCTGCTGCGGCTGCTACTACTGTAGCGACGCCACTATAGCAGAGCAGGGAGGTATCTCCCCGCTCTGCTATGTGCTAGCCCCACTTTAGCTCCTTGAAGGAGCGGAATCCCCGTGTTTTCGGACAGAGCGCTTGATGTCTCTGTCCATATCTGGGCAGTGACATCAGGGGAAACTCCTGAAGCGGAATCCCCGAACACATGGGGATTCCCCTTCAGGAGTTGCCGCTGATGTCACTGTCCAGATCTTCCCGGCCCGGAACGGATGCAAAACTTTATGCAAACCGGCCGGGCAAAATGGGCGATTTTACCGGCCGACACTCGGGCTCGGGCGGGACCCTGTCGTGTGAATCCCGCCTAACTTTGCCTGCTCCGACCCCATTTTTTTTAAATAAGTGTGTGTAACAACTGTAGACATATATAATTGTTTATTACGTTTGTACAATAAAGCAAAGTTTATTAAAGGGAACCTGTCACCAGCATTTCACCTATTAAACCAGCAATACCTGGTGGAAGTGGGTGAAAAAAAAACCATTTTTATGTAACCTATAGTTATCTTCTGTACCTTTTTAGGGTATGTTCACACGGCCTATTTTCGGACATTTTTCGGGTCGTAAACGCCCGAAAAATGGCTGAAAAATCGGAAGTAGAACGTAGAAGTAGAATCGGAAGTAGAACGTTCCGACGGAGCGTTTTTCACAGCGTTTTTTTACGTGTAACAAAATGGCCGCGAAAAAGAAGCGCAGGACACTTCTTGGGACGTTTTTGGAGCCGTTTTCCATAGACTCTATTGAAAAAAGCTCCAAAAACGGCCGTAAAAAACGCAGCGAAAATCGCGTGTGGCACAAAAAACGTCTGAAAATCAGGAGCTGTTTTCTCTCCGTATTTTGAGACGTTTTTGACTCTGCGTGTGAACATACCCTTATTGTTCCCGATCCGTATGCTAAAGAGCAGAAAAGTCCTATCTTCGTTCCTCAAGCCTTTCCGAGTTTACCCCTCCTCCTTAATTTTGATTGACAGCTCCTCGCCTCCTCCCATCACACACACGCTTGCGCATAGATGTCCTGTTCTGGTGCGTGCGTACTACAGGACACCATAGTGGCACATGCGCTGTAACTAGACTTGAGGCCTGGACAAAGCAGGTAGGGGTGTCGGACCATACATGACGGGCACATGCGTGATTAAATGAGATTTCGGCATTCATGGCTGGCCAGTTTTTGGCGGTGGGCAGGCATAAGAAGAGGAAATAACGTGTCTACCGTATTATTAACATTAAAGGTTTAAAATGTTTGCCGATCGTTATTTACGGTCGGAGAAGGAGTTTTGGAGAGGGGGTGACGGCAATGAACTTTTGACAGCAGCGGCCAGCGATGGGTGGTTAGAGTTCAATAGGTGAAATGCTGGTGGCAGGTTCCCTATAACACGTTAATGATCGCCAATATGCCTTTTCACGTCAGCCTCTAATGGGCTTTATTCCGATGCATACGCCTTTTCTCAGCGCTGCATCGGAATAAATCGAGCAGGGAGCCGTTATATCTCCCTGCTCTCAGCTACCTTCAGTATCGTTTGCGCCAGTTTAAACCCTCAGATGCGGAATAGCGAGCACCGCATCTGAGTGGTTTTGGAGAGAGGGACGGAGCTCTCTTTCACCCCACCGGCATCCTGCGTGTGATCGCAGAGTGCCGGAGTCTTCTATGGCAGCCGTGGGGCCTAATGAAGGCCCCCAGGTCTGCCACTAGTTATGCCTGCTAGACCATGCTGGAGGCATGGCCTAGCAAATGCCTGTCCGTTTTACACGGACAGGCAAGTAATACACTGCAATACTAATTTATTGCGGTGTATTATAAAACTTAGTGGGACTAGTAAAAAAAAAAAGTTTAATAAAAAAAATGTGAAAAAAAATAAAATTAAAAAACCCCTTACAAAATGCCTTATTAAAAAAACAAAAAAAGTTACATATTTGGTATCGCCGCGTCCGTAACGACCCCAACTATAAAGTTATTACATTATTTAACCCGCACGGTAAACGCCGTAAAAAAAAACAAAATAAAAAGCAATTCAAAAATTGCTGTTTTCTAGGAACCCTGCCTTAAGAAAAATGTGATAAAAAGTGATCAAAAAGTTGCATCTACTCAAAAATGGTACCCAGAGAAACTACAAGTCGTCCCGCATAAAAAAGCCCTCATACAACTGCATCGGCGGGAAAATAAAAAAGTTATGGCTCTTGAAATATGGAGACACAAAAACAAATAATTTTGAAAAAAAAGTGTTTTTACGGTGTAAAAGTAGTAAATTCTGTTACGGAAATTTTGCAGCACTTACTCTACTTGGGAACCCGGCCTTAGACTGGCAGTCTTGTCCAGGGCCTATAGCTTATTAGCGGTTTCAATAGTTGGTGGTGCTCGAGTCTCTTTTAGGGTATGTTCACACGTAGTCAACAAAAACGTCTGAAAATCCAGAGCTGTTTTCAAGGGAAAACAGACCCTGCTTTTCAGACGTTTTTTTGACCAACTCGCATTTTTCGTGGCGTTTTCACGCCGTTTTCGCGGCGTTTTTTACGTCCGTTTTTGGAGCTGTTTTCATTGGAGTCTATGAGAAAACAGCTCCAAAAACGTCCAAAGAAGTGTCCTGCACTTCTTTTGACGAGGCTGTATTTTTACGCGTCGTCGTTTGACAGCTGTCAAACGACGACGCGTAAATAACAGGTCGTCTGCACAGTACGTCGGCAAACCCATTCAAATGAATGGGCAGATGTTTGCCGACGTATTGGAGCCGTATTTCCAGACGTAAAACGAGGCAAAATACGCCTCGTATACGTCTGAAATTTGGCCGTGTGAACATACCCTTAGAGTGCGTTCAGCAGGCCTGCTTTGGTGATAGCCAGTTTCTAAGGTGGGGGCTGATGTCCTGGTCTCCTTAGGTGGGGGGTGGGGTACAGGCCTGAGGAGTTCACTAGCACTGGACTATTTAAGCCCAGTCTGTGCGCTCCTTTATGACATCACTGTGCCAAACTCATGCACGTGAGGGGCAGGCCGTGGGAACATTCTGTGACGTGGGAACATATCAGAACATATCATAGGATGAGTCCACTGTTTATGGCTTTCCCCCGGAGGGTAGGATACAAGAGGATCAAAGGAGATGATCTCCTCCCAGATTGTAAACAAGACCAGCCAACTAGCTGGAGCCAGACATCCTGCCTTGTTACACCTGGGGCGTTTTCCCATGGGCATATGTGTGAATACACACCTATGTCTGATGGGACAATAGATCTATACATATACACCTATATAGATATAAATAAATAAAACCCTTTTACAGTACTACAAAATTGATTTTAACTATTGAGCTACAGCAGAAGTCCAAATGAGTCCATTGAGTTGCATGCAATCTTGGACTGCAGCTGTCACTCAATAGTTAAAAGCCTACAAAAGACTACAAAAAGTCTAGATGTAGCCCTGGCATTAAAGGGGTATTCCCATCCCATTCCCAGGTAAAAATGTATTCATGCAATGTACACCGAACAATAGTTCAGTTTGTGCTATTACCTTTTTTTTCTTGTTGCTACCTCTTAACACCTTTGCGACTTTTGACGTAACTGTACGCCATAGTCAGGAAGTTCAGAATTAGCTCACGTTTATTAAAACCGACACTTCACTGTAACGGTCATCATCAGGTATAACTTCAATCCCAACCATTAAACCGATTAGATGCCGGGGTCCATAGCGACCGTGGCATCTAAGCCGTTAGAAAAAGGCAAAAAAAATTCCAAATTAGTTACGTTTTTACATATATAGAAAAAAATATTAAAAGTTTCAAAAACCCTGATTTTCCTATTTTTGCCTTCAAAGTAATGTAAAAATTAAATAAAGCTAGTATTGCTGCCTCCCTAAAAGTCCAAGCTATTACAATATAACATTATTTATCATTTACGCATGGTAAAGGCTATAAAAAAACATCAAAAAACGCCAGATGTGCTGTTTTTTGATCACCTCCCAAAATGTGGAGTAAAAAGTGATCAAATAGTCATATGCACCCCAAAATGGTACCAATAAAAACTACAGCTCACCCCCGCAAAACAAGCCCTCACCCAACTCCATAGACGGAAAAATAAACAAAAGTTATGGGTCTCAGAATATGGCGGCACAATTACGGGCACAGCCGGCAGCGGACGGCCACGGGCAGCCGGACGTTTTTATGGGCCGTGCTCCCATTATAAAGTATAGGAGCACAGTCCGTAAAATAAGAAAATAGGAGATGTCCTATTTGTTTCGGCCGGTTTCTACGGCCCGGACACCCTCCCATAGACATGCGGGAAGGTGTTTGTCGGCCATAGAAATGAATGGGCCCGTAATTACGGGCGATTTCTAAAGTTGTGTGCATGGGGTCTTAACTTGTCATTTTTACTGCAACGAGTTAAAAGCAAAACCCCAAATACAATTGAGAAATTGTTTATTTTTTTCACCCCACAAGGAATTTTATTTGTTAGTTAGTACATTCTATAGTACAATAAATGGTGCAAAATTTTTTTTAAAAGTACAACTGTTCCCGCAAAACAACGAAAAATGACATTTATAATTCTTGGAATGTGGGGAACGAAAATGAGAAACAGCAAAAATGACTAGGGTGGAAAGGGGTTAAAAACGGCTTTTAATTTTGTCCGTTGAGTCACATGATGCAACAGAGACCCCCCCTGGGATTCACTGGTTATATGTAAGAAATTAAAGAAAAAAGCGCCTCATAGTACAGAAATCCCAAAGGTTAATATACAGGGTGGGCCATTTATATGGATACACCTAAATAAAATGGGAATGGTTGGTGATATTAACTTCCTGTTTGTGGCACATTAGTATATTGGAGGGGGGAAACTTTTCAAGCTGGGTGTTGACCATGACGGCCATTTTGAAGTCGGACATTTTGTATCCAACTTTAGTTTTTTCAATGGGAAGAGGGTCATGTGACACATTAAGCTTATCGAGAATTTCACAAGAAAAACAATGGTGTGCTTGGTTTTAACGTTACTGTATTCTTTCATGAGTTATTTACAAGTTTCTGACCACTTATAAAATGTGTTCAAAGTGCTGCCCATTGTGTTGGATTGTCAATGCAACCCTCTTCTCCCACTCTTCACACACTGATGGCAACACCGCAGAAGAAATGCTAGCACAGGCTTCCAGTATCCGTAGTTTCAGTTGCTGCACATCTCGTATCTTCACAGCATAGACAATTGCCTTCAGCTGACCCCAAAGATAAAAGTCTAAGGGGGTCAGATCGGGAGGCATTTCTTCTGCGGTGTTTTATTTAGGTGTATCCATATAAATGGCCCACCCTGTACTAACAGGAACAGGTGTAAGAAACGATCTTATCTGAGAGGGTTTTGCGACGTCCAGGCGCTACTCTGATTAAGCGCATAGAAGTGAAGATTTCACAGCTGTTTCATAGCCGGCAGCTCAACGGGGCTCCACCGCATAGTTTTGCATTAAGGAAGTAAAAAGTAGGAAGCAAGATAGCGCTACTTCATCCTCACAGTTAAATAGTCGCAATGCTTTTAAGTAATAATCCAGCCTTTATTTGGGTGATGCGTTTCGACATCAGACCAGCGTCTTCATCAGACCAAATGTGTAAAAACAAAAATCAATGTGATTTATAAACACAAAAAAAACACCAGCAAAACATTAAATGACGTCATGAGTGGCAGTAGCATTAGCCACTTAAAAGAATGCATAATATAATCTTCAGGCAAAAGGACAATACATGCAATACACATCAAACATTTCTCCGGATAAGAAAGCCGAGAACCAGACGCCTTCCCTAACAATTGGTAATGTGATAGAGGCAACCAATCAGGAGCTGGCGATTGGTCGTCCCCAGGTCGTCATTGTGAAGAGACGCCTACCTGGCCAGGGTCAGAGCTCTTCGTTGTAACAATTACGAATGCAGAGAGTGGCAGAGGCAGCTCAAGGGGGAATGGGAAGAGTAACATATTATGTCTATGGGCGTATTAGGATATTTGTAGTGTGCCCATATTCTTTATTGGACCACGACACCCACATAGATTATAAAATTATTATGTATGTATATAGATATATGAATTTCTGATGTCTGCTGCATGTTCTTTATGCACAGCCACACGACTGGACCAATCTGCACCAAATTTGTTTCAGCTCTCTAGGGCGTACCGTTCTCGACATATTCACAAAAGCAGATATGTCACCACTGGCTTCCACATCATGGACCTTCCTCCATATCACATGACCCGTATTAGCCAATAGAAGCTCGCATGTCCTTAATTCTTAGCCTCACTCACATATACACAGTTTTAGACCAGGTTTCCATAACAACCAAGCCAATTTTCTTTACTCGACGTGTTACTCGCCGTAAACGAACTGTACCTATATTGGATTTGAGCATTCTCATAAATTTAAACCCTTTCATGCCAGTCATGCCTCCGATAAGCAACCCTGCACTTAAACAAAAGACTCACGTGGCAAAGTGCATGGCTGCTGCCCGAGCTGCTGAAATCTCTCAACAGAACCAAGCCTGTGGATTTCAGCATTCTCATTAAAGAGGTTGTCCGAGATGGCATCATATTTTCAAAAACCCCTTCAAGACTGAGCCTGTTTTGGCCTTCAGGACAAAGACGATTTTTCAAATCTAACATGTGTCACTTTATGTGGTAATAACTTGGGAATGCTTTTACCTACCCAAGTGATTCTGAGATTGTTTTCTCGTGACATATTGTACTTTATGTTAGTGAAAAAATTTGGTCGATAAATTAAATGTTTATTTGTAAAAAAACACAATTTGCATTTTTTTAAATTTAAATGTATCTGCTTGTAAAACAGATAGTAATACCACACAAAATAGTTATTAGTTTATATTTCCCATATGTCTACTTTATATTTGCATAGTTTTTTGAACATTCTTTTATTTTTCTAGGAAGTTACAAGGCTTAGAACTTTAGCAGCAATTTCTCATATTTTTAAGAAAAGTTCAAAAGGTGATTTTTACAAAGAGCAGTTCAGTTCTGAAGTGGCTTTGAGGGCCTTATATATTAGAAAGTCCCCATAAATCACGCCATTTTGAAAACTAATTTGTAATTCATTTTTTTTCTATACCACAGAAAGTTTTACCCGAAAAATGTAACTCATTATTTATTGGCCAGATTCTACAGTTTTTAGAAATATCCCACATGTGACCCTAATGCGCTAATTTGCTGAAACACCGGTCTCATAAGCAAAGGAGCACCTAGTGGATTTTGGGGCCTCCTTTTTTTTTAGAATATATTTTAGGCACCATGTCAGGTTTGAAGAGGTCTTGTGGGGCCAAAACAATAAAGACCCCCAAAAGTGACCTTATTTTGGAAACTACACCCCTCAGGGAATTTATCTAGGGGTATAGTTAGCATTTTGAACTCACAGTTTTTTTGCTACTTTTATTTGAATTAGTATGTGAAGATGAAAATCTACTTTTTTTTCTGAAAAAACGTAGAAATTTGTAATTTTTTCAAGGAATAAAAGAGAAAAAGACCCCAACATATGTAAAGCAATTTCTCCCGATTTATAGCAATACCCCATATGTGGTAATAAACTGCTGTTTGGACCCACAGCAGGACTCAGAAGAGAAGGAGCACCATTTGGATTTAGAAATTCTGATTTTGCTGGAATAGTTTTCAGTGCCGTGTCGCGTTTGCAATGCACTGGAGGGAACAAAATAGTGGAAACCCCTGAAAAGTGACCCCATTTTGGAAACTACACTCGTCAAGGAATTTTTCTAGGGGTAAAGTTAGCATTTTGACCCCACAGTTGTTTTGCTGAATTCATTGGAATTATTCTGTAAAGGTAAAAATCTACTTTTTTTCTGAAAAAAGGTAGCCATTTTTAATTTTTACAAGTAATAAAGAAGAAAAAGCACCCCAACATTTGTAAAACAATTTCTCCCGATTACGGCACCAGAGGCTACAGTTGATTCTGCAGCAGCATCAGAGTTTGCAGGTAAGTAGCTACATCGACTTACCTGCTAACGCCGATGCTGCTGCAGAATCAACTGAAGCCTCTGGTGCCGATGTGTCCTCGCTCGTCTGACACGATGCAGGACCTGTGAGTGACGTCACAGCGTGATCTCTCGAGAACACGGCTGTGTCTGCACTGACAGAAGCTGGGTGTTCTGAAGAGAAGTGGATGATACTTCTATACACAACGCCCAGCTAGTAAAAGTATTAAAAACGCCCCGATGTACGCACATAATACACGCCCACTTGGACTTTTACTTTTAAACACACCCACTTGGACTTTTGCAAGCCTCATTTGCATAACTACAAAAATGGTCAGAACTTGGCCAAAAATGCTCGTTTTTTAAAAATAAAAACGTTACTGTAATCTACATTGCAGCGCCGATCTGCTGCAATAGCAGATAGGGGTTGCAAAATCTGGTGACAGAGCCTCTTTAATGACCGGGCATGTTTGTACCTTAATGACCAAGCCAGATTTGTCAAATCTGGTATGTCTGACTTTATCAGAGAATAACTCTGTGAAAGATTTGAATATCCAAGTAATTCTGACATTGTTTTTTCGTCACATGTTGTACTTTATTTTAGTGGTAAAAGTAGACTGATACGATTTGCGGAAATTAATAAAAAAATAGAAAAATGGAAGAAATTTTGTAAAAATTACCATTTTCCCCTATTTTTAACTGCAATATGTCACATATGTACACACACACTGTACAATTTTTTTTAATTAAATATATATTTCTATCTCTTTACTCTATTTTGGCAGCACTTTTGAAAAAATAAAATAAATTTTCAGCAATTTAGAGGACTTACAAATTGAATAATAATTTGATAAATTTTGAAGTACATTTTGTTTTCCTGCACCAAGCCAGGTTTTCAGAGGCTCATAGGTCTCAGAGTGATGGAAACCCCCACAAATGACCCCATTTAGAAAACTAGACCCCTTAAGGTATTTACCTAGGGGTACAGTAAGTATTTTGACCCCACAGTTTTTTGCTAAATTTAATACATAGCAGGTGAAGAAAAAAATAATTTCACTTTTTTTCATAAAAGTATCAGTTTGAAGACTAATTTCTTTGTAAAGCGACCATGAGAATGAAGAAACACACCACAAAATCTATCACCCTGTTTCTCCTGTTTACAAAAATACCCACATTGTGGCCCTAATGCGTTGCCTGGACACACGGCAGGACCCAAAAGGAAGGGAGCACCCGCAGGCTTTCAGGACTCATATTTTGCTTGAAAATGTTTTAGGCCCCACTGTACATTTGGAGAGGCTTTGAGCTGCCAGAACGATAGAAACTCCCCATAAACTACCCCATTTAGAAAACTAGACCCCATAAGGTATTTATTTAGGTGTATAGTAATTATTTTGACCCCACAGTTCTTTGCTAAATTTAATGCATATCAGGTGAAAAAAATAATAATTTCACTTTTTTCATAAAAGTATTTGTATGAAGACCGATTTCTTTGTAAAGCCAACATGAAAATGAAGAAACACACCCCAAAATCTATCACCCTCTTTGTCCTGTTTTCAAAAATACCCACATTGTGGCCCTAATGCATTGTTTGAACACACGGCAGGGCCCCAAAGGAAGGGAGCACCCGGAGGCTTTCAGGACTCATATTTTGCTTGAAAATATTTTAGGCCCCACTGTACATTTGGAGAAGCTTTGAGCTGCCAGAACGATAGAAACTCCCCATAAACGACCCCATTTCGAAATCTAGACCCCTTAAGGTATTTATCTAGGGGTATAGTTAGTATTTTGACCACACAGGTTTTTCGCTAAATATATTGGAATTAGTCTGTAAAAATTAAAATGTACTTTTTTTCTGAAGCAACATAGAAATTTTTATTATTTACAAGGAATAACGAAGAAAATGCACCCCAACATTTGTAAAGCAATGTCTCCCGATTACGACAATACCCCATATGTGGTAATAAACTGCTGTTTTGACCCACAGCAGGGCTCAGAAGGGAAGGAGCGCCATTTGGATTTATGATTTTGCTGGAATGGTTTTCGGTGCCATGTCGCATTTGCAATGCACTGAAGGGACCAAAACAGTGGAAACCCCCCCAAAAGTGACCCCATTTTGGAAAAACCTTCAAGGAATTTTTCTAGGGGTATAGTGAGCATTTACACCCCACGGGTCTTTTGCAGAGTTTATTGGAATTAGGGCGCGAAAATTAATATCAACATTTTTTCCACTAAAATGTTGCATTTTCTCATTTTCACAAGGGATAAAGGAGGAAAAAAACAACCATTTTTTATAAGCAATTTCTCCCGAGTATGGAAATACCCCACATGTGGTCAAAAGTTTTTTCATTAGAAATGAATTAACCCTTTCAGGACTGATCCGTTTTTTGCTTTCATATTTTAGATTTTCACTCCCCGCTTTCCAAGAGCCATAACTTTTTTATTTTTCCATCAATAGAGTGGTGTGAGGGCTTATTTCTTGCAGGAGGAGCTGCAGTTTTTATTGGTACCATTTTTTGGTACATAAAAAGGGATTCAAAAGTTGTATTACATTTTTTTTTTTTAGAGCGAAGGTGACAAAAAAAAAAAACTGCGATTTTAGCGGTTTCAATTATTAAATTTTTGTAAGGTGTTCACTGTGCAAATTAAATAATGGTATATTGTAATAGTTCGGACTTTTACGGACGTAGCGATACCAATTTTGTTCATTTTTTTACATTACTTTAGAAGAAAAATGCGAAAAGGTGTTTTGTTTTTTTAACTTTAAAACAAAAAAATTCTCACTACTAATAACTATAATTCTTCTACACATTTTATTAATCAATCCCCTTAGGGGACTTGAGCCAGCGATCATTGGATCACTGGTACAATACACTGCAATACTAATGTATTGCAGTATATTGTTATTCTTACAGGCTTCTGTAACAGAGCGATCGCTGTACCTGTCCGTTAGTCCCGGGTGTCAGCTGTAATACACAGCTGACACCCGAAGCGTATGGAGCGGGCACAGCACGTGAGCCGGCTCCATACATCAACCGCCGTACCATGATAGGCAATTAAGTCATAGTGCGCAAAGGGGTTAATGCGCAGCGGATGGTTCAAAGTGAAAATTGCAATTTTCCACTGATACGCCATTTTAGTGCATAATATGTTGTGCCCAGTTTGTGCCACAGAAGACAAATACCTCATAAAACGTTAAGCGGGTTCTCTCGGGTATGGCGACGCCATATGTGTGGGCGCAAACTGCTGCTTGGGCACGCTGCAGGGCTCAGAAGGGAGGGACGCCATTTTGCTTTTGGAGCGCAGATTTTGCTTGGTAATAGTTTTGTTTGGGGTTTTGCTGGTATTTCAGTTTATAATTTGGGGGTATGTGTAATCTGTGCGGAGTACATCAGGGCATAATAAGAGGGTATAATAATGGGGTAAAGAAATAATATTTCATAGATGTGTGGCCGGTGTCGCACTGATAAATGCCGCCCGATCTTATCCACTTTTGGACACTCTGCACATTTTGCATCGCCATATTCCTGGGAGCCAGAACGTCTTTATTTTTTCACCACCGGAGCCCTGTGAGGGCTTATTTGTTGCGGGACAATCTGTCGTTTTCATTGGTACCATTTTGGGGTACATGCGTTTTTTAATTTTTTTTTTTTTTTTGATCACTTTTTATTCAATTTTTTTGCAATCCTGAGCAAAAAACAGGAATTCTGACACCGTTTTTTAGTTTTTCTTTTTGTGGCGCTCACCGTATGCTATAAATGAAATTTTTACTTTATTCTGCATGTTGGTACGGTTACGGCGATACCATATGTATATAGGTTTGGTCCTTTTTTTTAGCGTTTGCACAATAAAATGACTTATTTATAAAAATAAAAAAATTCGGTGTCACCATATTCAGAGAGCCATAAATTTTTTAGTCAAAAAAGCTGTGTAAGGGCTTGTTTTTTGCGGGACGGATAGAAGTTTTTATTGGTACTATTTTCGGGTACATGCGACTTTTTGATCACTTTTTATTCTTTATTTAGGGAGCGGTGGTGACCAAAAAAATTGTGATTCTGTCGTAGTTTTTTATTGATTTTTTTTTGGTGTGTTCATCGTGCGGGAAAAACAACATTATATTTTTATAGTTGGGGTCGTTATGAACGCGGTGATACCAAATATGTGTACTTTTTTAACGTGTTCATTTTTTTTCTATAATAAAAGTCTTATTATAGGAAAAAAAAGCATTTAGTGTTTATAGAACTTATAACTTTTATTTTTACACTTTTTTTTAAAACATTTTTATCTTTTTTTTACTTTTTTTACTTGTCCCATTAGGGGACACTTAGATTTGCAGCTTTGATCGCTGCTAGAGTACATTACACTACACACGTAGTGTAATGTACTCTAACTGTCATTGTGACGTGACAGTCACACTGACAGGAAGCAGAGGAGGAACGGCCGGAGGCTGCTCCTCCGAGGCTTCCGTACATGGCAACCCGGAGGTCATTGTCTGACCTCCGATTGCCGTGACAAGCATCGGTAGCCCCCACGATCACTTCGTGGGGGCTGCCGATGTGCTTCAAACCACTTAAATGCGGCGACGGCAATCCGTCGCCGCACTTAAGGGGTTAACTGCCAAAAGCAGCGGCGATGGTCCGCTGTCCGGCGAGACTGTCTCAGCTGTCTAGGACAGCTGTCAGCGCGCGTCTGTCACTCTGTGTTTACACAGAGTGACAGTTTGAAATGCGGACGAAAATGAACGTCATGGTGCGGGAACTAGCAGCCGACCATGACGTTCATTTTCGTCCTTGGTCGTGAAAGGGTTAAAGGGGTTTTTGAAAATATGATGGTATCTCCGACAACCCCATTAAGGACGCAGCCACTTTTGGACCAAATGACAGAGCCTCACTTTTTAAATCTGATGTGTGTTACTATATGTGGTAATAACTCGGGAATGCTTTTAACTATCCAAGCGATTTCTGAGATTGTTTTCTCGTGACATATTGTACTTTATGTTGTTGAAAAAATTTGGTCGATATATTCAATATTTTTGTGTGAAAAACACCAAAATTTTGAGAAAATTTGCATTTTCTAAATTCAAATGTTTCTGCTTGTAAGACATCTATGGTTGTGTTCAGATAGCACCGGTATCTTTGGGTGCTCAAGGTAGGGTCCCAACCCGGATGTAGGTTAAGAATTGTAGCCGGCACACCTTGATTGTGTTTCAAAAATTATATTTATTTGATAAATGCCAGAGGCTATATGTGCAACGTCAACGTTTCGGTCGTAGGACCTTCGTCGGGCACTGAGCCGTACTGGCTTGTAAGACAGTTATACCACACAAAATAGTTACTAGCTAACATTTCCCATATGTCTACTTTAGATTGGCATCGTTTTTTGAACATCCTTTTATTTTTCTAGGACGTTACAAGGCTTATAAGTTTAGCAGCAATTTTTTTAGGGATCAGTTCAGTTGCGAAGTGGCATTGAGGGCCTTATATATTAGAAACTCCCACAAATCACCCCACTTTAAAAACTGCACCCCTCAAAGTATTCAAAACCGCATTCAGAAAGTTTTTTAACCCTTTAGGCGTTTCACAGGAATTAAAGCAAAGTGGAAGGAAAATTAGCAAATTTCATTTGTTTTTGCAGAAATTCCATTTGAATAAATTTTTCCTGTAATGCTGAAGGTTTTAGCAGAGACATACAACTGAATATTTATTGGCCTGATTCTGCAGTTTTTATAAATATACCGTATGTGGCCCTAGTGTGCTAATGGACTGAAAAACAGGCCTCAGAAGCAAAGGAGCACCTGGTGGATTTTAGGGCCTTCCTTTTCTTAGATTATATTTCCGGCACCATGTCAGGTTAGAAGAGGTCTTGTGGTGCCGAAACAAAGGAAACAACCCAAAAATACCCCATTTTGGAAACTACACCCCTTGAGGAATTAATCTAGGGGTGTAGGGAGCATTTTGACCCCACAGGTGTTTCATAGATTTCATTAGAATTGGGCAGTGAAAATGAAAAATTACATTATTTTCCAATAAGATGTAGCTTTACCTAAAAACTAAAAAAAATTTCAACAAATAAATGAGGAAAAGCACCCCGACATTTGTAAAGCAACTTCTCCAGAGTACAGAAATACCAAACATGTGGTCATAAACGGCTGTTTGGGCAAGCGACTGGACTCTGAAAGGAAGTCACGCCATTTAGCTTTTGGAGTGCTGGATTGATTTCTCTGCACCATGTCGCATTTGTAAAGTCCTAAGTCATCACCCCTATAACCTCAGTTTTATTGCCCCGGCTTATCTTAATGATGTATCACCTCATGTACTAATTGTCTTTTTGTAACATCTAAATGTTGTGCTTTTTTCTAAGTCATTCATTTGTAAACTGCCTGAAGAAGGAGCCTTTGTGCTCTGAAAGCTTGCATATAGAACTTTTATGGTTAGCCAATAAAGGTATCATACCTATTATACTTTTGTCTTTTTTGACACAAAAGTATTTAACATTTCATAGGTGTTTTTTTTACAAATTTTAAATGATCACATTTTAAATGGGGCTGGTCAGTAAAAAATGAATAATTGGTCATGGCCAATATGGGAGACAGAAAAGGTGAATGAAGAATAAATAAATAAAAAATCTAAGGAGGTATGGTATATTTTGAAACATTGTTTCATGCACAGGCCGGGATTTGTGGGACACGTCTCACAATGGTATGTGGTGTCCTTACGAATGCCTCGCTTGGCGCACACACAGCATTGGCTTCTGTTTTTTTTCAGTGGGGGGGGGGATTTCTGTGGGGAAATGCTGACCAGGAATTAACCTGCTGATGGAAGAACCAGATGAACTGCCCTCTCCTACCTGGTCATCAAATATCTGGGACTTGACCTTTTCCTGAAACTGCAGGAACATATCCCCACTGCCGGCATATCTGTAGAGGACAAAGGCGTTGTATAAAGCCATCTGTGTAAGATGCACAGACAGCTTTTTATACCATTCCTTGGTCTTGCGCATGGCGCTGTGTATGGTTTTATAACCTCGTCAGACAGGTCAACACCACCCATATATTTTGTTGTACTCCTGTACACAAAATGGTTTGGGAACTTCGGTGGTGGATCCGCGTACAGGGACAAGGCTGCCTCTGCTCTCATGAATGCTGGTCAGTATAAGGACATCCCTTTTCTCCTTATACTTCAGGAGGAGCAGATCGTCGCTACAGACAGCTCTGCTCTCTCTTAATTTTAGAATCTGACCCAGCAAAATTTTGGGGAGGTCCTTCTGATTTCTGCGGATTGTTTCGCATTCCAATGTGGATCTGGATGACAGAACCTTTAGCAATGGGACACTGTTATAAAAGGTGTCCAGATAAAGATGATATCCATTGCCAAGTAAAGGATCGATAAGATCCCATATGATCTTTCCACTAATTCCTAGGAAGGGGAGGGCATTCTGGGGGATCTATATGGGAATCTTTCCCCTCATAAACCCTAAAAGAGTAGGTGTAACCGGTGGCACTTTCACAGTTTGTACAGTTTTATGCCGTACCGGGCTCTTTTATTGGGTAGATACTGCTTGAAGTGCAGTCTACCCTTGAAGCTTACCAATGACTCATCCACCAAAATATTTTGTTTAGGGTATGAACTTGGGAAAAACTTTGGGAGTAGTGGGCAATCAATGGTCTTATTTTATACAGCATATCAAAATTTGGGTCCTCTGGGGGTGGGCAGTGACCATTGTCATTGTATTGCAGGAACTTTAGGATGGCTTCGAATCGCATCCTTGTCATTACTGTGCGGTAAAGGGGGGTATTATATAAAATATCAGGGGACCAATAGTCTCGAATACTGGGCTTTTTTATGAGTCCAAAACTTTAAAAAAAAGCCGCAAACCTTCCGCAATTCCACTGCGTTTGTGGGGGTCCGATTTTGGCCTCTCCCATAAAAAGAGTCTGTGTTCTGGGAGATAAATTGTTCCGCATATATGTTGGTCTGCTGGACCATTAAATCTCTTAAAGGGCGTCTGAAAAAATAAGTTTCAATTAATCAATGTGGCTGAAATCCCCAGTGTCAATTTGAATGCCTGAGGGGGCTGTAAATTCGGGCACCTGGGGGGTATAATTGTCTGCAGCTTCCCATGTCCGCTCAGGCAGAGCAGGACCTAAGGCTCTTCTGCGCCGACGGGAGGGGGGTGTGCAGACTCAGTCACTGGATGAAGATGACGGCACGAACTGTGCTTCACCTTCACTTGCGCTGTCCATATCGGAACACAGCATTTCATATGCTTCCTTGGCTGTGAAGACTCATTTGGCCATAATTTAGTTCAGCTACTAACTAGCACATTTTTTTTTTTTTTTTACTTCTTTTTAAAAAACGTTATTTAACAAAAAATAAACAGCGGTACTCTCAACTGCGGAGTAAGAACAGACCAACGACCCTGCTGTATTCAAAGAGTAAGCGTACCCTACCTACCAGGGGGACAACTAAATGAGACGTGACATTGCTACCTAACATGGAACTCGGGCAGTGGGCAATCTAGGGAAACAGCAGGGTGATGGCGACCAGGTACTGGCGACAGGTGATAGCTGGGCACAGATCACACAGCAGAAGGACACTGTGGGTGACTGAAATTATATAATTATATCTTTTATAACCAGTGGGCACCAAAGGGGGTGATCAGTGGGCACTACAGGGGCAGATCGCTGTTTTTTTTTGTTTGTTTTTTAACAATCTTTCACTGTCCTTCCGACTCTGACAAACTCTCTGACAGAAATGAGCTTGTCAGAGCCGGAGATGCCGACAAAACAAGTCTCCTTCGCTGTGTATGCCTGTCGGTACTGACTGAACTATTTGACCCCAAATTTGGCACATAGGTAGATCGGGTGTCCGGGAAGGTTTTCGTAAATGTCCCAACCTTGCCGTTGTTCTCTGTTATCAGCCATTATCACATAATCACGATACAATACTATAAAAGCGAATACAGACGTTTGCTTTCAGAGTAAAGATGTTTTTATCTGGCAGTAGCAGGTATTGAACTTTACAAGATCGTCCTAGATGGGAAGGTACAGTGGAGCGGTTACCCATAGCAACCAATCAGATTACTGATGGCCAGGAGGAAAGCTGCATTACTAGCTGCAGAGACTTTTGCCCAACTGCAAGCTGATCAAATGCGTCATACTGCTGCTCGAGCTGCTGAAACTCCTCAGTATACTCTGCGCTTCTGAGAGACACCTGTCTTCTCTGTCGCTGAGAAATACAGAGACTCCCTCCCGAACACAAGCCTGAAAGCAAGCTGATAGAGCACATCATGTTCAGCGTTCTAATGAGTGGGCTTTCATGCATGATGCTGTTTTCAATTATGATCCAACCATAGTCTATATGGCTAACTCGTAATAAAACTGCCATTCTTGTTAAGCAACAAGCTCTGTGACAATCTTATGACTCCATTTCCTACCAGTTTAGCTGTTAGGTGTTTAGGAAGTTAAAATTGAAATACACAGTGTGTAACTGCCAGGGTATATGGGGCTACTAGCGTTTCCCTGTAAGCCAAGAAAATATGAGGGCAGGGATTGGCCTCCTGGGCACCCTTGGAACAAATCCAATGAACACACAAACCGATAGACCGACACAGTATACCCAGGCACTGCCAGGTACTTTTTCTAGTGTAATATAAAATATATATATATATAACATGCTTAAAAATTAAAAGAAAAATCACATAATGAATGTACATATGTAGATTAAAGGCGTATTGATAGAAAAAAACTGAACCTCAAAAGTATATGTTTACAAATATACATAAAATCTGTATTTGGTGATAATCATGTTATCAACCGTGTGTGCTTTTCTTGACTATACTGAATATACCTTATCTTTGATAACTCCCCAAAACTAAAAGTCCATCGGGGTAAAGTCTTCTGATCGTGGTGGCCATTCACCGGGCCTCGTCTACCTATCCACCCAATGGGTCATTTTTCGTCAAGAAAATTACGCACCGCTAAAGCATAGTGAGGAGGGGCTCCATCTTGCTGAAAATAGAAATCTTAATTTTCATGCTCCAACTGCAATTGTTGTATAACATTTTCTTGGAGCATGTTAAGGTACAGGTCTGAGGTAACCGTTGTATTGTAGAAGATAGGTCTAACTACCCCTCTACATGAAAGGGCCGCCCAAACTCTAAGCCCAGGTTGATTGACCTGTTCTTTAATTGTTGCAAGGGGGTTTTCTGTTGAGTAATAAACACAGTTGTGCCTATTAACAGCACCTGAAAGTTAGTAGTTGGCTTCATCGGACCCAGCTATTTTTCTAATAATCCCGTCTCCTTGTGTTTCTTCATTCAGAATTGCCTCACAAAATTTTAATTAGACGGTTTGAAAAATCTCCCCCTGTATGTATGTGTTGGTAATGAAAGAGTACATAGAGAGTAGTTCACAATTAATCCAAACTGACCATAAGTAAATAAGGAAACCCAGTACTGAAGTTACCAGGGGATATAGGAATTAACGCATAACTGTACGTGATAAGCGCTAAAGGGAAGTATGGAGCGGGCTCACAGGCTGAGCTCGCTCCATACTTAGCGGGTGACGGCTGTGTAATACAGCCGTCACCTCACTGCAACAGGCGGACTCAAAGTTCACTTTGATTTCACCTGTGTTAACTCCTTAAGTGGCACATTCAGTTATGATCGCGGCATCTAAGGAGTTAGAAAGAGGTTGCAACACCCTCCGACGGCTCATCTGCACCCACACTACGCAATCGTGGGGTGCCGATGGTCGTCATGGCAGCCTGGTGGCCTAATGAAGGCTCCTAAGTCTGCCATCTTTTTACTCCTATGAAGGGCTTCAGAGGAGTCTTGTCAAAATAACGATATACATTAGTATTGCAGTATATAGTGCCAGCGATTGCTGGTTCAAATCCCCTAGGGGGCTAATAAAAAAAGTTAAATACGGTTAAAGTTTTTTAAATACATAAAAAAATAAAAAATATTAAAAGTTCAAAAACCCCCCTTTGCGCATTTTCCCCAAACACAATGTAAAAAAAAATAAAACCGTAACATATCTGGTATCATCATGTCCGTAAAAGATTGAACTATTACAATATAACATTATTGAACCCGCACGTTAAACCCAGAATAAACAAAATGAGAACCCCAGATTCGCTGTTTTTTGGTCACATCATCTCCCACACGAAATGAAATAAAAAGTGATAAAATAGTCTCATGTACCCCAAAATTGTACCAGTACAAACGACATCTTGTCCCGCAAGAAATAAGCCCTCATACCGCTTAATCGAATGAAAAATAAAAAAGTTATGTCTCTCAGAATATGGTGACACAAAACAAATGTTATTTTTTACAACCAGTTTTCTTTGTAAATCTAGCAAAACAAAAAATATATATCGTATATATAAATGTGGTATCGCTGTAATTGTATTGACCCACAGAATAAAGTTAACGTAATTTTTACCACATGGTAAATGCCATATAAACAAAACCCCCAAAACATGTAGGAATCGCTGTTTTTCTACCATTCCACACAAATAAACTTTTTCCAGTACATTATATCATACAATAAATGGTGTTATAATCTACAACAAGCCCTGATACGGCTATATCGATGAAAAAATAAAAACGTTATGGCTTTTGGAAGGTGGGGAGAAAAAAACGAAAGTGAAAATCTGAAAAATGGCTGCGGTGGAAAGGGGTTAAACAGAGGACCCCTGAATATAGGAAGGGGTTTTATTTAAAAGATGTCTCTATGTACTGATTTAGACCATGCGGTTGTAGACTTGACAATTTGTATATCTAAGGCCCTGTTCACACAAAAACCGCTGCAAAAAGCGGCCGAAATTACCTCCTATCGATTTCAATGGGAGGTGGAGGCGTTTTTTTCTCGCGAGCAAACGAAAACGCTCGCGGGAAAAAGAAGCGACATGCCCTATCTTGAGATATTTTCTGCTCCCGTTTATTTCCTCTGTCTGTTGAAGAAATAGCAAAAAAAAAACACAGCAAAAAAACTATGCAAAAAAAACGCGTGTGGTGCAAAACCACTTAAAAAAAACCGGAGCTGATTTTTCCGGGCAGAATTTTCTGCCTGCGAAAAACTCTGTGTGAACATACCCTGATAGTTTTCACGCTGCCTAAGCTTGGCAAATCTATTTGGAGTAACACTGGCGATTTGCTCAATGGGCATTATTTTGATGCATTTAAAATCATTATTAATGGCTGCACAATGCCGGGACACGCTATGTTTTAAAAAACCACTGCTTACGTTGGATCTATGTTTATTGATACTGCTCCTAAGATGTTGAATAGTACTCCCAATATATTGTAGGTTGCAAAGGGACTTCAAACGATACACCACAAAATCTGACTCACAATTTATAAATGTTCTGAGCCACCAAGGATTGGAAGGATGTTGTTCTATGGATGATATTCAGGCAACATAAGCATCTCGGCTTACTGCACTTAAATGAGCCGACGAGACTACGGAATAATTTGATTGATCTCATTTTTACCTGTCGGAGTCTGCTAGGGGCTAGGAAATTTTTGAGTGTGGTTGATCTCCGGAATGTCATTTTTGGTTTATTGGGTAAAGACCCTTTAAGATGCGGGTCCTTGAGTAGTATATGCCAATGCCTACGTAATTTTCCCTCGATTTATGCCCAACCTTATAGGTAGTGATAAAATGATGCTTTGTCTTAGGTTCTCTCTTGGTTCTTTTAGCCGGCCGCTTGTTTTGTATAAAGTGGATGCTTTTCTAATAGACCCTTGGATCAGGCTCTCTGGGAAATGTTTCTCATGGAATCGAGTGGTGAGAGTTTTGCAGAGATGTGCTCCATATGTGTCGTTACTGGCGAAATTCTTCCTAATCCTTTTGTATCTACAATATAAAATGGTTACTGCTAAAACCATGCGGGTTATATACGTACTGATTCTCAAAATATCCCATATAGAGGTTAGCATGGTCTGGTGCGATTCTAGAACCCATTGCACAATCTATTGTCGGTCTATATATTTATTAACCCCTTAACGACCTGACACATACAGTTACGTCATTACAGCTATTGACTTAGCGCAACATCACGTAACTGTACGCGAGAGTGATGGAGCGAGGTCAGATGCTGAGCCGGCGCCATCACCAGCGGGTGTTAGCTGTATATTGCAGCTGTCACCCTGCTGTAAGGCCGGGGCCAGAGCTAGTCTCCGATCTGGCCTATTAACCTGTTCACGCACCACCATAGATATTTGGAGCAGGCTCTTCCGCTGAGCCTTTTTCGTATGCAGTGGGTGTCAGCTGTGTATTACAGCTGACACCGGGTACTAACGGCCAGGAACAGCGATCGTGCTGTTCCTGGCTGTTTAACCCCTTAAATACTGTGATCGATCGCAGCATCTGAGGCGTTAGAAAGAGGGCGGCGTCCCCCTCCGACAGCTCATCTCCCCCCCCCCCCTGTGACCCGATCGGGGGCTGCCGATGGTTGTCATGGCAGTCCAGGGGCCTAATGAAGGCCGCCAGGACTGCCTTTCTTGATCTCCTGTTAAGCTTAACAGGATCCTATAAAAATTACAGTATACTGCAATACATTACGATCACTGGTTCAAGTCCCCTAGGGGGACTAATGAAATGTGTAAAAAAGTTAAAGTAGCATAATTTTTTTTTATTATGGGTAGGAACACACACAGTATAAACACTGCGGATTTTCTGCAACGGATTAATTGCGGAAAATTCGCAACATATTACAGTAGCAGCGGTGTGGGTGAGATTTCAACAAATCTCACCCCCACACTGCGGTAAATATCCGCCCAAAAAAACTCACATAAATTGACCTGCGGTGCGGTTACTTCAACCGCAGCATGACAACTAATTCTGCAGATATGCAACTCTTCTTTTGCGAGTTTACCCATTGAATTCAATGGGGTGTTTAAACCCGCAACAAAGCAATGTGTGTTGCGATATTTGCGGCGGAATCACAGCGATGCGCCGCAAAAATCGCAATAAAGAAAAAATTTAATTATAAAGTTATACTTACCCAAAGGTCCCGGCTTCTTCTCCATCTGGCCTCCCTGATTGACATTGCAGGCCATTTGACCGCTGCAGCCAATCACAGGCTGCAGCGTCACATGGCCTGCAACGTCATCCCAGGAGGCCGGACTACGCGCCGAGAAGAGGGAGTGGGTAAGTATGAACGTTTTTGGTTTTTTTCAAGGTGCCCTTCCGCAGCAGAAATTCCGCTGGAAAAACACATCACAATGTGGTTCCATTTTCCAGACGACATTTCCTGCAGTGTTCAGGGCGGATACGCTGCCCAGCTCAATGCAGTGTATCCGCACTGAATACGTTGTGTGTGTTCTTATCCAAAAAGTAAAAAAAATAAAAACTTTTCCCATTTTTCCTCTAAAGAAATGTACAAAACAAAATTGGTATTGCCGCGTCCGGAAAAGTCCAAACTATTCCAATATAACATTATTTAACCCGCACAGTGAACGTTGTAAAAAAAGAAAACATTCAAATGTCAGAATCACTGTTTTTTGGTCACTTCATATCCCACAAAAAAATGAAATAAAAAGTGATTAAAAAGTCAAAAATGGAATAAATAAAAACTATAGCTTGCCCTGCAAAAAAATAAGCTTTCATACCGCTCAATCAACGGAAAAATGAAAAAGTTATGGTTCTCAGAATGTGGTGTCAAAACACAAATTTTATTTTTAACCCCTTCCCGCTGTATCCACTTTTGCCCTTCCTGACAGAGCCTCATTTTTCAAATCTGAAATGTCCCACTTTATGTGGTAATAACCTCGGAATGCTTGAACCTATCCAAGCGATTCTGATGTTGTGTTCTCGTGACACATTGGACCTTATGTTAAAATTGCAAAAATTAGCAGTTTTAACACTTTTAATGTATCTGCTTTGTAAGACCACACAAAATAGTTGATTAACATTTCCCATATGTCTACATTAGATTGGCATCGATTTTTGAACATCCTTTTATTTTTCTAGTACCTTACAAGGCTTAGAACTTAAGGAGGCTCTGTCACCAGATTATAAGTGCCCTATCTCCTACATAATGTGATCGGCGCTGTAATATAGATAACAGTGTTTTTTATTTTTAAAAACGATCAATTTTGAGCAAGTTATGCACAATTTTAGATTTATGCTAATTCGTTTCTTAATAGACAACTGGGCGTGTTTTTGCTTTTTTACCAACTGGGCGTTGTAAAGAAAAGTGTATGATGCTGACCAATCAGTGACCAATCCGCGTCATACACTTCTCTCCATTCATTTTTAGCAGTACTCGCAGCACAGCGTGGTCTCGCATACTCCCACATTAACTTTACCGAAGTGTCTTGAGACTGAATAGACATCACCTCCACCAGCCTGGCGCGATGTCTATTCACACTCCCGACACTTCTGTAAAGTTTCTTGGGGGCAGCACAGCGTGATCTCGAGAAATCACGCTGTGCTGTTATTCACAGAAACTTTACCGAAGTGTCGGAAGTGTGAATAGACATCATGTCCTGGCTGGAGGTATATTTACTCTCAAGACACCTCGGTAAAGTTAATTTGGGAGTATTTGACTGCACAGCGTTTCTATTAAGAAACTAATTAGCATAAATCTAAAATTGTGCATAACTTGCTCAAAATTGATTGTGTTTCAAAATAAAAACCACTGTTATCTACATTACAGCGCCGATCACATTATGTAGGAGATAGACTCTGTCACCAGATTATAAGTGCCCTTTCTCACATATTCAAGAAAATTTCAAAAGACTATTTTTACAGCAACCAGTTCAGGTGTGAAGTGGCTTGAGGGGCCCATACTTTACAAACTCCCATAAATCGACCCATTTTAAAAACTGCAGCCCTCAAAGTATTCAAAACAACATCTAGAAAGTTTCTTAACCCTTTATGCGTTGTTTGTTTTTTTCAGAAATTCATTCTTAATCCTTTTATTTTTTATTTTTTTTTTAACACAGAAGGTTTTTTGTTTTTTTAAAATCAAACAACTGTTTATTAAAAGTACATAACATACATCCATTAGCCGATATTGTACATCACTGGTATGAAATATACATTATATAAAACAACATCTCTTTGGTCTCAGTATATACATTATACGCTTTATGAACACATCTTCACTAAAATTTCTACCTCCGAACATAAACTCCCCTTCCCACCCCCCCCCCCGCGTTCTTCTTCCTTTTCCTTGGTGTTTCACACTCCTTTCCCCTCTACAATCCTCCCACGTAGCAGACTCCCTTGCCGCCTCATTCTGAAAAGTCACCTAATGACCTGCCGATCCATAGTAGTGTGTCCATTTGCCCCATTGCTTATCATATTTGTGTAGTGCCCCACGTTTCATATAGATTCTTTGTTCCAAAGATACCGTACGATTAACACAACTCACTAGTTCAGAAACCTCCAGGGGATCCATTTGTAACCAGTATTTTGCAATCAATTTCCTTGCGTGATATAATACCTTTTTAATAGACAGTATTTCAGCTCTATCCTCTTCCACCCCACCCATACAGCCCAACAGAAATATCTTGGGGTCCAGCGGAAAGTCTCTACCATACACCCGGGCCACCATTCCTCTAAACTCCCCCCAATACCCGTGCAGCCTCGGGCAGCTCCAGAACATATGTTTCAAATCCGCCCCATCCAACGAACATCTCTGACACTCCATCGTTGATCTAAGCCGCATTTGCCAAAGCACCTTAGGGGTTCTATATACTCTATGTATAAGAAAGAGTTGCGACCTTCTATGTGCTACACTTATGGAAAGGACTTTCGGTAATTCCAGTATTTCCTCCCACTCATCCTCCGTCAATGTTCCCACATCCCTTTCCCATTTACATTTGACCTCTGCCATCGGATCTCCTAGGAATTTGAGAAGCAGCGTGCCATATAGCAAAGATATAAGCCCTTTCGTGTCTCTTGCCCCCAGTATCTGCTCCACCACCCCCATACTGGAACAGCTCAAATCCACCAATAGAGCCTGGGCTTGTGCCGCATGTCGCAGCTGCAGGTACTGATAAAACAGCCTATGTGGGAGGCCAAACTCCTCCTGCAGTTGCGAGAATAACTTGAAAATTCCCCCTTCGTATAGCTGGCACACCAGTCGAACTCCTTTTTGTTCCCATTCCTGGAACCCGTCCAAAGTGTTAAATTCCCATAGGTATGGGTTATTCCAAATATGCATGTAATTGGAGCATCCTGTAACTCCCAGTATTCCCTTACATTCCCACCACACCTTATGGAGCAGTAACAAGGTCGGTTTTCCCCTCGCCTCCCTCTTCAATTTATGGGATTCCAAGGCCTCTAGTATATCCATGTGCTGACCCAAGTAAAACAGCAGCTTCCCTCTGGAGTCCCAGTCATCTCTATCTTTCCAGCCTGTAAAGTGTTATAGTTGTGCCGCCAAATAATATATCCACGCATTCGGAATAGCCAAACCTCCCTGCTCCGTTGGTAACTGCAATTTTTCCAATTTGATCCGAGGGATCCCCCTTTTCCACACCAAGTTCCTAAACAAGTTATGTATCCTCCTAAACCAATATTTAGGCAACCACACTGGGGCATTATGCACCACATAAAGAACCTGAGGCATTAAAATCATTTTTATTAGATTTGCACGTCCCAGTGCTGAAAGCGGCAACCCAAGCCAGATTTTGGACCTATCTCGTATTTTTTCCAATAAGGGCTTCACGTTTAAGGCAACAAATTCCTGCACCTTTGCCGAGACTGTAATCCCTAGGTATCGAAATTCCGTCACACAGGATATAGTTATCCCCCTCACCACCAGCGGCGAGCTCAGAGGGGTAAGTGTCAGTAGCACCGACTTATTCTAGTTGATTCGTAACCCCGAGAACCTACCAAAGCTTTCTAACATAGTCATAACTGCTGGTAGCGACCGGTCTATCCCCCTTAAGAATAACAACACATCATCCGCATATAGGGCTATACGTTCCTCCATGTCACCATACCTAAATCCTTCTATATCCGGATGTTGTCTCACGACATTCGCTAAAGACTCTATTGCCAGAGCAAACCGCAGCGGGGAGAACGGGCACCCCTGACGCGTCCCCCTCTTCAAAGCAAAGGTCTCCGACATCCTTCCGTTAGCTCTAATCCTAGCTACTGGTTGCATGTATAGTAATCGTATCCAGGTAATAAAGTACCTTCCAAACCCCATGCGCTCCAATACCGCCTACATATACCCCCACTCCACACTATCAAATGCCTTAGCTGCAGCTAAGGACAGTACTGCTCTAGACAGCGTGTCATCAGTGTCTGTCTGTATTTTCAGGAACAATCTCCTTAGGTTAACTGCCGTAGATTTCGATGGTATAAATCCCGACTGATCTGGGCCAACAATGTTGGTCACTACTTTCGTCAGTCTATTAGCTTGAACTTTTGCTAGAACTTTAACATCGGAGGTCAACAAGGAGATTGGTCGATAAGACTCAGGTAGTGTCTGGTCCTTCCCCTCTTTAGGAAGAACTACTATCGCAGCTTCATACATTGACTGTGGCAGATGTCCCTTCCCAAAACTATCCTGGAACACCGCCAGTAACTCTGGCAAAAGCACATCACTGCAGGTTTTATATAGCTCCACTGGTATGCTATCCAGCCCAGGAGCTTTTTCATTTGCCATAAAACTCACCGCTAGTTGCAATTCCTCCAGTTAGTGGTGCCTCCAGCTCATCTCTATCTTCTGCCCCCAATGTGACCCATGTCATACCCTCCAAATAGTCTGCTAAGAGTGCACTCGAGTAGTAACTTTTGAGCTATACAATTCAGTATAATAGGATTGCAACACCTTCAGCACATCCCCTGTTTCCCGAACCAGCACCCCCTCTCTATTCTGCAAGCAATGGACAAACGCACTATCTCGAGCAGGCCTAGCTATAGCGGCCAGCAGTCGGCCCGTCATCTCCCCCTCCTCATAATACTTTTGCTGTATAAAAAGCCTTTTATTAGCCGCCTGTTCCAACAAATGTTCCCTTAATAACTTTTGGACAACCTTCCACTGAGCAAGCGTATCTGCCGTGCAATTTGCAACATGCCTCTCTTCCGTCAATGTCACCCTACCCGTCAGGTCTATGCTTCCCTGCTTCGACCTGTTCTTAATGGCCGTGATCTCCCATATATACACCCCTCTAATATACGCCTTCATTGCATCCCATAAAACATCCGCAGGAACCGTACCGGAATTAAAATCAAAATACTCTTGCAGGCTCAGAGCTATTTTTTCCACCCCAACCAGTTGAATCTAAAACGGATTCAGCCGCCAGTGCATTCTGAGTACTCCCCCCTGCGGGCTAGTTCTGACTTTCAATAACATCGGAGAGTGATCAGACAGCGAGCGCGGTAAATATTCCACCCCTTCCACACACAAGACTCCCAAACTATTACTGAACATCAGATCCAATCTGGACAATGAACCGTATGTAGAGGACACACAAGAGTACTGTATAGTAGACGGCCATTTCTCTCGCCACACATCTGTGAACCCAACCTCAGTCATATACTTCCCGAATTGTGTCAATCCAGTTCCCCCCACCCTCGGAAATTTATCATGTGCCTTATCCATTATGTTATTGAAGTCTCCCATTAGTATAGTCGGAACCACAGGCCAACCAGACAGTCTCTCCAACACCTCTCGTATAGGAACCACGGAGTACGGGGGAGGCACATACATTACCACTATAATACATTCCCAGTTGAATAATTTACAATGTATCCCCACATATCTGCCCTCCCGATCACTGAAGGAATCTAAGCAATTAAAAGGTAAATTCTTATGAATCAGGAGACTGACCCCTCTTGAATATGTGGAGTGAAAAGAATGAAAACTGTGTCTGATCCAAACTCTATGCGTCTGGCGAGCCGTGTCTTTGGTAAGATGCGTCTCCTGCAATCCCATCACCCCAGCAGACTGGCCCTTCAGGAAATCAAAGATAGCCCTACGTTTTGTAGCCTCCCCCATACCCCGTACATTCCAGGACATAAAATTTACCCGTCCCCCCATCCCATCATGACTTGTATTTGACAATGATATACACCATATACTGCAATGCAATTTTTAATATACCGCGCCTTTAACTCCCTCCCCCCCACAGCACATTCCCCTCCCCCTTCAGTTCCCTTATCCCCCCAACTTTCCATAAACTTAACCTCCTAAGAGGGCCAGGGCTGGCGAACAAATCGCCATCATTAGGACACTTCAGCGCCTCAATTACAATGCAAAAACACATGTACAATATCTCATACAATGTACCCCAGGAGCTCCGATCCTCCCGCCACCAGAATACATCATATCTATGTCATTTTCACATCCTAAATAACCATGTCACATTAAACTGACAATACTTTCCCCCTTCCCTATATCAGAGAGAGAGAGACTACAACTCCCAATTAGACAGACCAACATTTGTGCATATAACATCATTTCCCTCTGCAGAATCTCCTCTCCCCACAACAGCAAGCGTCCCTGCAGGAACCTTCTATCTCAGGCTCACAAAGCAGCTTCCTCCCGCTCCTGACGAAGACGATCCTCATGGCTGTCCAGCCATCTTAGCGCGTCTTTTGAGTTCTCCAAAAATTGGACAGTCCCCAGCGCCGCCACCCGTAGCTTCGCTGGGTACAGCATAGAATATTGAACCCGGAGATTCCTCAGTCGTTTCTTGATATCTAAGAATTGCATCCGTCGCTTTTGAATCTCAGCAGAGAAATCCGGGTAGAAGGAAACTTTTGCCCCGTTCACACTTATATCTTGCCGTTCCCGGGCTTGCCGAAGAATCAAATCCCGATCTTTATAATGTAACAACTTCACCAGAACTGGTCTGGGCGGTCTGCCAGGCGGGCCAGGTCTAGTAGGCATTCTATGGGCTCTTTCCACTGCAAACAATGGCGTCAAGGATTCCTTTCCAAACACCTGTGGTCAATGATTCCTACTCTGAATGGTCCCCGGTAATAAGTGGTGTACCCCAGGGTTCAGTGCTGGGACCACTATTATTCAACTTATTTATTAATGATATAGAAGATGGGATTAATAGCACTATTTCTATTTTTGCAGATGACACCAAGCTATGTAATATAGTTCAGTCTATGGAAGATGTTCATGAATTGCAGGCAGATTTAAACAAACTAAGTGTTTGGGCGTCCACTTGGCAGATGAAGTTTAATGTAGATAAATGTAAAGTTATGCATCTGGGTACCAACAACCTGCATGCATCATATGTCCTAGGGGGAGCTACACTGGCAGATTCACTTGTTGAGAAGGATCTGGGTGTACTTGTAAATCATAAACTCAATAACAGCATGCAGTGTCAATCAGCTGCTTCAAAGGCCAGCAGGATATTGTCGTGTATTAAAAGAGGCATGGACTCACGGGAAAGGGATGTAATATTGCCACTTTACAAAGCATTAGTGAGGCCTCATCTAGAATATGCAGTTCAGTTCTGGGCTCCAGTTCATAGAAAGGATGCCCTGGAGTTGGAAAAAATACAAAGAAGAGCAACGAAGCTAATTAGGGGCATGGAGAGTTTAAGTTATGAGGAAAGATTGAAAGAATTAAACCTATTTAGCCTTGAAAAAAGACGACTAAGGGGGGACATGATTAACTTATATAAATATATTAATGGCACATACAAAAAATATGGTGAAATCCTGTTCCTTGTAAAACCCCCTCAAAAAACAAGGGGGCACTCCCTCTGTCTGGAGAAAAAAAGGTTCAAGCTGCAGAGGCGACAAGCCTTCTTTACCGTGCGAACTGTGAATCTATGTAATAGCCTACCGCAGGAGCTGGTCACAGCAGGGACAGTAGATGGCTTTAAAAAAGGGTTAGATAATTTCCTAGAACAAAAAAATATTAGCTCCTATGTGTAGAAATTTTTCCTTCCCTTTTCCCGTCCCTTGGTTGAGCTTGATTGACATGTGTCTTTTTTTGAGCCGTACTAACTATGTAACTATGTAACCTCTAGCAGCCATTTTTCAAAGTAGGAATACGGGTGGGCCCCTTCCACTTTCTCAGGGATCCCCTCCATCCTCACATTGTTGCGACGCAAACGATTCTCTAAGTCATCCATTTTTGACAGAAGGTAATTAACATCCACAGCCGTTGCATTAACATCCCTCCGCATGGGCAGCATTCTATCCTCCAACTCACTGACCCGGCCTTCCACCACCGTCGTACGCTCAGACACTTTCTGCAAATCATGGTGTATGATGGAAATATCTTTTTTTATCCCCCCCCCCCCCACCTGGCAGGTAAGTTTTGCAAGCGTAGAGTTACACTGGCTTACCGCTGAGAAGACATCTGCCAAGGTGGGTCCAGGTTTGTCCAGACCTTGTGAGTCTCCTTCCAATCCGCCTCCCGGGTTATCCGGTGCATCGTCTCTCCATTTTCCTCCTCATCTGACTCCATCTGAGTCCGCAGCGGCTCAAACCGTGAGCCTGAGCCTTCAGCCATCCTCTCTCTACCACCTGTCAGCCCCCTGGATACAGCATGCTTTGTAGGAGTTTGCCTGGCAAAGCGCTCCAACCTGGATGCTGCCGCCCCTCTCACATCTCTACGCTCCATGAAGGAGCACATGTCGGCACAATCTTGGTCTTTCAGCTCCCGTCCTCCGCCGCCTTAGATTTCCGGGATCGGGTCATTTTATGCGCCATAAATGGACTGGAATACCTTCCCCAGGGTCTCCACCACCTCTCCTCTTGTGACAGGACCTTGTGCAAATCTCATTGACAGGATACTAATGAAGGATAACGGCAGCGGGAGCTCCGGATCCTGCTGCTTCTTACATCCGCTGCTAGGCCACGCCTCAACACAGAAGGTTTTACCTGAGAAATGCAACTCAATATTTTTTGCCCAGATTCTGCAGTTTTTAGATATATCCCACGTGTCCCTAGTGTGCTAATTTACTGAAGCAGCGGCCTCAGAAGCAATCGAATACCTAGTGGAATTTGTGGCCTCCTTTTTATTAGAATATATTTTAGGCGCCATGTCAGGTTTGAAGAGGTCTTGTGATGCCAAAACAAAGGAAAGACCCCATTTTGGAAACTACTCCCACAAGGAATTAATCTAGGGCTGTAGTGAGCATTTTGACCCCACAGGTGTTTCATAGATTTTATTAGAATTGGGCAGTGAAAATAAAAATGTCATTTTTTTTTCCAATAAGACATAGCTTTAGTGCAACGTTTTTCATTTTCTCAACAAATAAAGAAGCAAAAGCACACCAAGATTCGTAAAGCAATTTCTCCTGAGTACGGTATTATGGTCATATAGTGCTGTTTGGGCACACGGTAGGGCTCAAAAGTGAAGGAGCACAATTTAGCTTTTGGAGTGCAGATTTTGCTGGATTGGTTTCTGGGCGCTATGTCGCATTTGCAAAGCCTCTGTGGAACCAAATCAGTGGAAACCCCCCAGAAGTGACCTCATTTTGGAAACTACGCCCCTCAAGGTATTCTCCTAGGGGTGCAGTGTGCATGGTGTTTTCTGAAAATTAGTGTACACTCTATGTTGCAGAGTGGCAATTTTTCCATGGATATGCCAATATGTGGTGCCCAGCTTGTGCCACCATAACAAGACCGCTCTCTAATTATTGTGCTGTGATTCCCGGTTTTAGAATCACCTACATGTGGCCCTAATCTTTTGCCTGGACATTCGACATGGCTCAGGAGTGAAAGAGTACCATGCGTAATTGAGGCCTTATTTGGCGACTTACAAAGTATTGGTTCACAATTACAGAGGCTCCCATGTGAAATAATAAAAGAAACCCCTGAGAAGTGACCCCATTTTGGAAACTAAACCCCTCAAGGCATTTATTAAGGGGTGTAGTGAGGATTTTCACCCCACACGTCTCTTTCATAAATAAATACGCTTCGAATGGTGCAAAGTAAAAACTACAATTTTTCCTTAGTTATGCCATTTAAGTGGCAAATCTTGTGCCACTGTAGACACCCCCCCCCCCCCAAATTGTTTAAAGGGTTCTCCCTGGTTTATTGATGCCATATATGTGGCAGTAAACTGCTGTTTTTGCACAGTGTAGGACTCAGAACGGAGGGAGCGTCACTTGGATTTTGAAGAGCAGATTTTGCTTGGTTGGAGTTTTGGTTGAGTATTACTGGTATTTCAGTTTATAATGTTGGCGCATATGTATGCTAGGGCTGGGCGATTAATCAAATTAATTTGATTAATTCGCCCTCAAGGACTCTCACGATTCAGTTTTTTAACAGTAGAATCGATTCTTTAGTGATGCCGTGCTGCAAGGGGAAGCTCCGCCCCGACACCTCGTCACTTTCTGGTCCGCCCCGTTCTGTCTCTACTTCCTCATGGAACTGCTGTACTGTACTGAACAAAATGATACAGCACAGAAGCAGACACAGAGTACATGGCGACACCGACCTGTAGATAGCACCCCCATGTATTGGGGCACTGTCACTACATGTGGGCACTGTGGCACTGTTGCTATATTTGGGCACTGTCGCTATATGTGGGCACTGTGGCACTATGTCACTACATGTGGGCACTGTCACATGTGGCCATTGTGGCACTTTGTCACTATATGTGGGCACTGGGGCACTATCTACCCTGACAAATGAAATCCATTTTTATTTTTTTACGGCCATGAAAGACTGACTGGAAATGGATGAGAATTTTAAGACACTGATGCAAAATGGACATGAAAAACTGACCATTGATCAGTTTTTAAGGGCCATTTTTTTTTCACAGTCGTGTGGCTGTAGCCTAAATGGCTAATGCCAGGAGTCCCGTTTACATGTTCAGTGGGCTGGGAAATCCAGCTGACACACGGACATTTTTCACAGTCCAATCACGGTCGTGTGAATCAGGCAATGTCCGAGACCCGGCTAAGGTGGTGACGGGCAGAGGGTGATGTTAGTGCACGCAGTGCCTCATTGATTATAGATTCTGTTAACCTGTTCCCTGCCGGGGAACACAGAAGCTATAATTAATTAGATGTACATTTTTCCAATTGTATTTATGATAAAATAAAGTATTTGCAGAGGTTAAAAGTTGTGGATTTACGTACAATAATTATAGCAATATATGCTAAAAAGTTATTTATATAAAGAAAATTTATTTACTTATCTCTTTTTATTACTGTTAAATAAACAGAAAAAAAATAAGAAAATCGAGATTCCAATCGAAAATCTGCCAAAATGTTGAAAAAAATCTAGATTTTATTTTTGGCCAAAATCGCCCAGCCCTAATGTAAGCTGTGCAGTGTACATCAGGGCATAATCAGGTAATGGAGTAAATAAAATAAATAATCCATAGAAGTGTGCTATGCTGTGAAGCAATCCTTTCTGCAAAGGCCAGTGTCGCACTGATAAATGGTGTCCTTACTTATCCCCCTTTTGGTCCACACTCCGCACCTTTTCAGTTTGGGGAATTTTGTTGGGAAAGTGTTGTCCTGGTATAATATGGGCACCCTCTCTTCCAGCAGATATGTTTGAGTCCTACCCTTCCTGGTTCCCTAATTTTAGGGCTTTGATAAATCGCCTCTTGAAACAGAAGAAATCTTCCCATTGGGTCTGCATATTTTTTCTTTCCTGACAAAGTGGAGCCTTAACTTATTTTATTTTTTCATAGACGTAGTGGTATAAGTGCTTGTTTTTTGCTGGACGAGCTGTAGTTTTTATTGGTACTGTTTTGAGGTAGGTGTGACTTTTAGGCAAGGTGACCAAAAAACAGCAATTCTGGTATCGTTTTTTTATTTTTTATACAGCGCTCACCATGCGTTATAAATTACATGTTAATTTTATTCTGCGGGTCAGTACAATTCTGGCGATAGCAAATTTATAGCACTTTTTTATGTTTTACAACTTTTTGCACAATAAAATTTGTTTTCTAAAAAGTGTATTTTTTTCTGTCGCGATGCACTGAGAGCCATAACTTTTAAATTTTTTCTTCAACGGAGCTGAATGAGGGCTTGTGTTTTTCAAAACGAGCTATAGATTTTATAGGTACCATTTTTTAATACATGCAACTTTTTTTTCCCAATTTTTGGAATGCAAGGTGACCAAAAAACAACAATTCTGGCATTGTTTTTTTAGTGTTTATTTTTTTACGGCGTTCACCATGCAGAATAAATAAAATAATATTTTTATGGTTCAGGCCTTTACGGATGTGGCGATACCAAATATGTATAGTTTATATATTATTTTCAATAATAAAGGACTTGGTAAGGGAAAAAAGACGATTGTTTTATTTTATTACTAGAAACTTTTTATTTTTTCCAACTTTTTTTTACATTATTTTTTTTAAGTCCCACTATGGGACTTGTAGGTCTAAATGTCTGATTTATGTTCTAACACATTGTGCAATGTATTAGAACTGTCAGTCAGGCACTGACAGCAAGCCGATTAGGCCCGCTCCTGGGCGGGGCCTAATCGGCTTCCGTAATGGAAGATTAGGAGGCCAATGTTAGTCCTCATGGCATCCGGAGTCCTAACAATGGTCTCCTGGTCTGCCAAGTACGGAATAGGCTTTCTGTCAGTGTATAACTGACAGCACTAATACACTACACTACGTAGGTAGTGCAGTGTATTAGAATATCGATTCAGGCTTCATGCCTTCAAGCCACCTAGTGGGACTTAAAAAAAAAAAAAGTAAAAATTGTTGTACCAAAATAAAAATTGTTGTATCAAAATAAAAGTTTAAAGTTAAAAAAAAACCAACAACCGACTTTTTTTTCCCTTAAAGGGAATGCCGTGAACGAATTTTTTTTTTAGTAAGTTACATATATTTATTATATTTTTTTATTTATTTTTTGGGTGTTTTTGTTTTTTTTCTTCCACAAGGTGGGAAGTATTCAAAATTCAATAATAATTTGCCATGTTTTCCTATGTTGGCCACCAGATGAAGCACTTCCCAGAATTACAGCAAGGTGAATCGGGCAAAGCAACCTGACTTACAGCTGCTATAAATGTGTGAGGGATACTCACCCTCTCCCTATTTTCAGTTACAAGACAGGAAGAGGTATCTACAAATTGCCAAATATTGTCCATCTCCCATTTTTGTAGTGATTTTACAAATGGCAGCTGCCAGTAGCTATAGGACACACCAAAAGGCTGAGAATGATGAAAGTCAAGACGGAAGCGGTAAATGACTTTTCAGTTGACAGGTTCACACTGCATGTATTGGACGTGTTTTTGGCGCATTTTACATGACGAAAAACGCTTTAAAAAAATGCTTGATTAAGCTTTTCATTTACATAAATGGGAAAGTGAGCCGTTAGTACATACAATGCGCTGTTTTACGCAAGCGGTTTTAAAAAATGCGTCTCGGCTCAATTATTTTTCAGTTACCTCTGGTTCCTATTTGAGTGCAGGGAAGAAAAAAAAAGGCTGCTGTCGTGGACTATAAGATTTTCAATTTTTCATATTACTAACTTTAATTTTTTTTGTTTTGCAGGTTCCACTGGACCTATTGGACTGCGTCATAGATTAGTTGGAGTACGTGGTAGATTCGGTGGACTACTGCGATCTACGTATTTTGTTTTGTTTTTTTTTAAATAAATTGGTTAATGAGGGTCTTGTGGGGGAGTTTTTATTTCAATAAAAATATTTTCTGAGGCCTCTGGTTTTTTTTAATACTTTATTAGCACCTTAGTAATGGCAGTTGCCTGTTTGACAGCGGCCATTACTAAGGCGGGGCTTAGTGTTAGCCAGTAAAAAGGCTAGCACTAACCCTCCATTATTACCCCGGTACGCACTGCTACCAGGGATACCGGGAAGAGCCGGGTACAATCCAGTACCCGAGCATCTAGAGTGACGGTTGGGCACTGGGGCGGCCGCAGGCTGGTATTATGAGGTTGAGGGGGCCCTTCCCACCCTGGTAATGCTAGCCTTCTACTGTCTTATTGTATCCGACTGGTTATGAAAATGGGGGGCCCTTACGTCATAGTTGTCAAATATTTATACATTTCTCTTAAAAAAAAAAAAAAAGAACGACATGGGGTGCCCTAAATTTCTCATAATCTGCCAGATACAATAAAGCAGGCTAGCATTAGCAGGGTGGGAAGGGCCACGGTTTTTGGCCCTTCCCAGCCTCATAATACCAGTCTGCGGCCACCTCAGTGCCAGACCATCGCTACAGGTGGTTGGACACTGGATTGTACCCGGCTCTTACCTGGTGGCGGTTGGTACTGTGGGGTAATAATGGGGGGGTTAGTGCTAGCCGTTTAACTGACTAACACTAAGCCCCGTCTTAGTAATGGACGCTGTCAAACAGACAACTGCCGTTACCAAGACACTAATAAAGTATTAAATAAAACCACAGAGACATAAGAAAATATTTTTATTGAAATTAAAACTCCCCCACAAGACCCTCGTTAACTATTTTATAAAAAAAAACAAAACAACGTAGATCATCACAGTAGTCCACCGAATCTACGATGTAGTTCAACAAATCTATGGGGTTGTCTAATAGGTCCAGCGGAACCTGCAAAACAAAACAAAAAATATAGTTAGCAATATATCACGCACCCTTCCCACACACGCACCCCCCCCCCCCCCCCCCACACACACATAAATGGATAGTGATGTCCGGAGCAGAGCTAAAGTCCCAGCCAGAGCACTAGTAGAGGCTCTGCTCCAGTACTCTGGTTCTGTGGAAGTCCCTGACATCACTGTCCGTATATGCTGGTATAGGCTCTGTTCTGGGACTCCGGCTGTGGGGAAGCCCCTGAAATCACTGTCCATATGTGGACAGTGATGTCAGGAGCAGAGCAGGACTCCCATAGCAGAGTTCCAGTATAGACTCTGCTCCGGGACTCAGGCTCTGGGGAAGCCACTGACATCACTATCCTTATATGAACAGTGATGTCAGGGGCTTCCCCAGAATCCCGGAACAGAGTGCTAGTATAGGCAGAGTCTCTACTAGCGCACAGTCTGAGGATTCTGGCTCTGGGAAGCCCCTGACATCACTGTCCTTATATGGACAATGATGTCGGGAGCTCCCAGAGGTATACGTTTAACGTATACCTGTGACTGATGCCATACAGTTGCATCAGTCACCCAGAGGCTTTCATGTTAAAAAAAAAAACGTATACCGTGTGGTATACGTTTCTTTTATGGGAAACCCCTTCGGATGGAGTAGCGTAGTCTACTACGCTGTTCCATCCTTAAAAAAAAAAAAGTTATACCGACATATACCATCCAGACGGAGACCAAAAGGACACAATATTGTTTTCTGTTGAGATAATTGAGTCCTATGAACACGTTTATTGTGTACTTCGGGAGCTTTCCCGACATAAAAGATAAACTGTAACGACGGGGGTAGGGAAATGAACAAGTGAGCCCTAATCTACCCGCCACTCTGTCACTGCCTACTTGCAACGACCCGCCCTAGGCGACGGGGTACAACTGGGCGGCAGTCTCTACGCTCAGTAAGTGCACGAGACAAACATACAAGGGAATACAAAGCAAAGGGAAAGGGGCAGTTGCCCACGGAAACACCGTGAGCAACCAGAGTGGTGAACGAGCCAAGTCAAACCAGGAGAGCACGAGGTACCAAACACAGAGCAGGAGAGTAGTCAGTAAGCCAGGGTCAGTATGGAGCAGGATCAAATAGTAGGAGCTGTAGCTGGGCCAGGAAACCACACGGAAAGAATCACAAGCAAGGAGGAACAGGAAAGGCAGGTATAAATAGACAGAGGGCGGGAGCTAGCTGAGTCTGGCCAGGCTGCGATAGGCTCTCCCACTCCTAAGCCTGCCAGCCTGAGTGGTGGAAGCTGGAGTCCGTCTCAGAGACATAGACTCAGATGAAGACTGATTACCTATGGGCGTTAACCCCGAAGCTGTGCCTGGCAGATCCTTTACATAAACGTAGTTTAAAGGATCTGCCAGACACAGCTTCTGTGTCGACGCCCGTGGGTAATCAGTCTGCACCTGCTCCTAAGTCTGAGAGAGTGACACGATCTTCTACCAGTCAGGCTGGGAGGCTGAGGAGTGGGAGAGCCTATCACAGCCTGGCCAGACGGAGCTAGCTCCCGCCCTCTGTCTATTTATACCTGCATTTCCTGCTCCTCCTTTGCCTGTGATTCTTTTCTGTTTCCTGGCTCTGCTGCTATGATTATTGACTTTGCTTCATTTTTGACCCTGGCTTTACTGACTACGCTCCTGCTCTGCGATTTGTACCTCGTGCACTCATGGTTTGACTCGGATCGTTCACTACTCTTGTTGCTCACTGTGTTGCCGTGGGCAACTGCCCCATTTCCCTTAGCTTCTTTGTACCCTTGTCTGTCGTGCACTTATTGAGCGTAGGGACCGTCGCCCAGTTGTACGCCGTCGCCTAGGACGGGCCGTTGCAAGTAGGCAGGGACTGAGTGGCGGGTAGATTAGGGCTCACCTGTCTGTCTCCCTACCCCGTCATTACACGTAGGCTAATAACCGTGATGCGAATGGGGCCTTAAAATTGTTTTGCTTTTTTATTATTTTTTTTTTAATGTTTTTTTTTTACATGTTTGGTTGTTGGACTACTTTGGATTCTAGGACTCTTTCTATGAAATTTTTCATTTTTTAAATAAAATGGTTAACGAGGGTTGTGTGTTTTTTATTTTTTTTATTTCAATAAAATATTATTTCTACGTGTCTGTTTTTTTTTCTTTAACTTTATTACTACTGCCTTAGCAATGGCCGCTGTCTGATTGACTGCGTCCATTACTAAACCAGAGCTTAGTGTTAGCCGGTGAAAAGGCTAATACTAACACCCCATTAATACCCCGGTACCCACCACCACTAAAGTGAGGGACGGGCACGGGGGCAGCTGTAGGCTGGTATTATTAGGCTGGGAAGTAATTTATTATTTTTCTAAATGATGTGGGCTAACCCCCCCCCCCCCCCCCCCCCCATAACCAGCCAGATACAACACAGCAGCAGCAGGCTAGTATTACCAGGGTGGAAAGACCCACGGTTTTTGGGCTTTCCCGGCCCAATACTACCATCCTGCGACTGCCCCAGTGCCTGACCATCACTACAGATGGTTGGATACTGGATCGTACCAGGCTCTGCCCTGGTGGAGATGTGTACCAGCATAATAATAGAGCGTTAGGGTTAGCCTTTCCACCAGCTAACACTAATTCACCTTAGTAATGGACGCTGTCAATTGGACAGCAGCCATTACTAAGGCAGTAATAATAAAGTTCTAACAAAAAAAACAGACCCACAGAATTATTTTTTTAATTGAAATAAAACACAACCCTCGTCAACCATTTTATGCAAAATTTAAAAAAAACTAAAACGCTGTTATTGAAGTAGTCCTCAAATTCAAAGTAGTCCAACAACCGAACATGTAAAAAAAACATGCAAAACATAAAAAAGCAAAACAATTATTATACTTCCCCTGTTTGGTTTACATCACGTGGTCCCAGGTTATCCCCGGGTCATTGGCCTACTTGTATAAGTAGGCCAATGAACTGAGGTAACCGGGCACTACCTGATGTAAAGTCATTAATGACATTTTAGAGCTATCACTGCTTAGTTTACTAAGACTTGTAAGAGGCGAAGGATAACCCGAGATGCGCCATAATTTTTTTTGGGGGGGGGGGACTGCCTTAGATACTAAGGAGTCCCTGCGCTAGGAGTTATTAGTGGTCATTCACCTACTTTATAAAGTAAGTAAATGATCGCTAGTATCCAGGTTACTAGTGATCATTCACCTAGTTGTTGGCGTTCCTGCGCCTTCCCCTAATCTAGTGATGCAGGCCTGGTCTCTTCTGACCCGTCCTGCTCCAGCAGAACAACGCAAGTGGTGTGATGACATTATGGCGCCCCCTGCATCACAAGAAAATCGCTGAATGGTGAGGCAGGGGACTGATGGTTTCCTTGCCTCGCTACCGTTTTCAATGGTATCCGCGTCCTAAGGATACGGATACAATGAAGTACAATAGTGTGTGCCCCCCTACCCTGTGAGTGACTTGACCGTCAGTCAGGTCATATAGTTCATTTAAAAAACCCATCTTGCATTGTCTCTGTCAACCCTCTCCAAGTTACAGACATCCCTCCGGGGAGGACTTTTGTGCGCCTGGCACACAGAGGGAGAATCCTCTGCTGGGGACACAGCTCCAGACTGGCAGGTGACACGGGTACCCGTAAGACCCGAGACCTGATAGCCCATCATTTCTGGTGGCCCACGCTGCCCAAAGACATCATGGACTTTGTTTCAATCTGCTCGGTGTGCGCTGCTAACAAGGTTGCTTACTCCGAACCTGCTGCAGCCGCTGCCTGTGCCCGATGCTCCCTGGAAGCATATAGCAATAGACTTTGTTACGGACCTGCCCCCCTCTGCGGGATGCAGTGCGGTCTGGGTGGTGGTGGATCACTTTTCGAAGATGGCTTACTTCGTTCTGCTGACAGGTCTACCTTCTGCTTCTTGATTGGCCGCCCTCTTCATCCAACACATCTTCTCCCTGCACGGCTTGCCTCGGCATATCGTGTCTGATCTGGGGGATTAGTTCACCTCAAGGTTCTGGAGAGCCCTCTGTAAACTCCTCAATGTAAAGTTGGACTTTTCCTCAGCCTACCATCCTCAGTCCAATGGTCAAGTCGAGAGGATCAACCAAATCATGGAGTTCCACTTCATCTCCAAGCAGCATGATGACTGGGTGCAGCTTCTTCCTTGTGCCGAGTTCTTGTACAATAATCATACTAGCGAGTTTACAAGAAATACAACATTCTTCATAGTCTACGGCCAACACCCACGAATTCCTATCCCGGTGTCTGTTATGTCCAAAGTGCCCACAGCTGATTCTGCTTTTAGGGACTTCCTGCAGATCTGGCAGCAGACCCGATCCTCCATTCTGCTTGTAGTGGACCGCATGAAACGTAAGGCAGGCACGAGGAAAAGAGAACCTCCCCAGTTTTTTCCAGGTACCAAGCTCTGGCTGTCCTCCAGAAATATCCGGCTGAGGATGCCATCATAAAAGTGTGCTCCCAGGTTCCTCGGACCCTTCGAGATCTTGTAAAAGATCAACCCTATCTCCTACAAGCTTCGGCTGCCTCCTACCCTCAAGAGCCCCAACTCCTTCCATGTCTCCCTTCTGAAGCCTCTGGTCCTGAACTGCTATTTCAAGATTCCTACTCCTGCAGTGCCTCCCAGCGGTTCATCAGATACATTTGAGTTTAAGGAGATCCTGGACACCAAGAGAGTGGGTGGAAAAAACTTTTATTTGGTGGATTGGAGGGGGTTTGGTCCTGAAGAGAGGTACTGGGAGCCAGAAGAGAAACTCAATGCTCATACCCTCCTAAAGAGTTTTCTCTCGCTCTGGACCCAAGAGGAGGGGGAGTAAGAGGGGGGGATACTGTAATGCCGCTGGCTGCCAGGTTTACTTACCTCCTGACGGCCGCAGCCATGGATCAGTGAGCGCTGGACCCCATCTTCCCCTCAGGAGACGCCAGTGCTCATTTCCGCTTCACTCTGCTGTGTCCCGTAGTGTGAGCGCCCACGCTCGTGCCCACTCTTAAAGGGCCAGCGCACGCACCTGAATTAAAGACCAAATCAGCCCATGAGCACCCTGGACTATAAGAGAGCCCCAACCCTTTCCTGCATTGCCTGAGCGTTGTTGTCGTTTACCTATGTTTGTTTCTGCAAATGGTCCCTTAGTGTTTCATAGTTCCCAGTGTTCCCGTTCCTGCTTCCTATATCCTGTGTCCCGTGCTATCCAGAACCAAGTGGCATATAGAGTTGGAGTGGAGCTGCGCTAAGTACTATGCCTGTCCTGTTACACCGCGCCTGGTGTCTGCCTGCTGCCAAAGTCTCATCCGAGCCTATCTTACTGCTGTTTGAAGTTGCCACAGGTACACCTATTTGAACTATAGATTTTGACATGTGTCCTATTGGCCAACTGCCATACCGTTAAGGCGGTAAGGCCCAGTGGGTTCACGCACCCAACTTGACAGCTGGCGTCTCCTGAGGAGGAGATGGGAGCCAGCGCTTGCAGATCCATGGCTGCGGCCGTCGGGGGGTGAGTAATCCGATGGTAATCCCAAAGAATCTGTACATCTTGGCACCGGATCAAAAGACAAAAAACATTGTTTACAAGAAAGCGTTGGAATAGAAACATGCAGTCCTAAATCAACACTATATAAATCTGTAATGAATATATTGCTTCATTTAATTTCTTTTATGCTTCCAATAACATGATTTACATTCTCTAGCAATTAAATTCATATCGAGAGTTAGCAATTAAATTCATACTGAGAGGTATTTAAGTAGTGAGCTTTTACTCTATCTATACTGTAAATTAACCTCCCGAGCAACGCTGGGTATAGCAGCTAGTGTTAGATAAACTTCAGCACATCTGGTCGATTCCTGCGGAATAAGGCTACAGTCACACGAGCGTGTCCGATTTGCGTGCGCAGCAAGACGGACCGTTTTTCCTGCATTTCATGTCCGTGTTCGTTCTGTGTGGCATCATTGTGCTTTGCGTGTGGCATCCGTTTTCACATCTGAGATTATCCTCTGCAAGTACTTCCTTTTTTCTTCCTCCTCTTCCTACTCTTCCTCTTTTAAATTTCTCTGCAGTACTTTAGCAACTATACTGTTCTATGGGCGACAACGTCTGCAAAAACAAACCAATATAGGACATGCAGTGAGTTTCCCGCAACGGACACTCGCTGCGTGAAAAATCACGCATGTCTGAATAGCCCTATTGACTTGCATTGAAGTGAATGGGAGAAGGCTGTAATAATGTGAACCGCCGCTACTGCTGTGTCGGCGATTCACCATACGAGCAGTAACCGGAATGAAAGGGAAACAGCACTCGTACGAGCGCTGCGGCCCCTTCAAAACAGCTGATTGGTGGGGGTCCCGGCAGACGGTCCCTGAGCGATTAGCTATTGATGGCCTATCCTGAGGATAGGCCATACATTTTTAGGGACTGGAAAGCCCCTTTAATACAGGGAAGAAGCCTAAATATAATGCACCATTACATTTTTTGTTAAAATTTATCATAGTGGAAAAAATTAAACATAACATGGTTAAAACCATTCTTCTATCCACTCTTAAACAACTATCTGTACATTATTTCTAGAGCCACTGGCTGCCACCCCCAACCTACCATTCCCTGAAGCATAGTACATTTACACACTGTGGAAATAGTCTATATTTCATGTATTTCTTTTGGATTTTTGGCACAGATTTCTCCTATTTCAAAGCATAGGTAGAAATTCGCACCACAATCCATTTGGAAGACTATGTATCCAAGAATGTGGAGTTTTTTGCATATTTCAAGACCATATCCACATCAGAGAAGTGAACTTAGCCTTTCTCGTTAATATCATTGAGGGACACCGCACCATGGGTATAGACCCTTTACTGAGCTATTCAGTTTTAGCCTACTGTCCTTCGAAGGCAGACACAACCTGCTTCTCCAGGTTTGATGCACGTTTTTATTTCTCTTTCTTTCTATGTTCAGGTTGGTTAGTCTGGTGAATAGCTTAGTCAACCCCTAAGGGTGTCCTGAAACCAGGCAGTATCCTGCACTGCGTTTCCTCCATTGACAGTCATTTAAAGGGTAACTAAACTTTCAACAAACTTCTGACATGTCATAGTGACATGTCAGAAGTTTTGATCGGTGGGGGTCTGAGCACTGAGACCCCCACCAATCGCTAAAATGAAGCTGCAGAAGCGCTGGTGTGAGCGCTGAGCCGCTTAGTTTCTGTTTTGGCTTTTTCCGGAAAGCCAATGTTCCTCTGATTTGTCCCAGTCTTGTGTGACATACTTGAGATGTTAACTTATGTGAACAGATTACAAGGACATTTGGATGCAGATCATGTCACAGAGACATGCCATAAGTTTTCTTTTCAACTGTATATTTATTGAAAGGAAATTTTCAGTTACAGAAATAAAAAGGAAAAAAAAGAAAGGCCTTTGAAAAAGTATAAATGATAGGTAGCATTAAGGCTCCATGCACACAACTGTATTTTTCATTAGTAGGTACTGGCAGTAATTACAGACCCATTAATTTCTATTGGCCACAGACACCTTTCAGTATTTTTACTGATGGGTGTCCGTGCTGAAAAAATTATAGAACCTATCCTATTCTTGTCAGTAATTACGGCAAGAACTTTCCCATAGTCTATGGGTGCTTCCGTAAATACGAATGGTATACCGTCCATATTTACGGAAGCGTTGCTGTACAACATGCTGATGACACCATTGTATTTTTACGGATCCGTATATGCGGATGCAATACGGACCGTATTTACGGACGTATTTCACAACGCCGTCTGTGCACAGTATTACAGCTTTGTTTATTCACTTGCTACAAATGTGAAGGCATTGTGCAGTCCGGAGCTGTGTAAGCAATGAAGGGGAAGAAGCGCTCGCAGTTGATCGGCAGGGGTGACGAGAGTCGGACCCCCGCCAATGAAATATTGGTCTAGATAGGTCATCAGTTTTATGTCACCAGAAAACCCCTTTAAGATCCCCACAAGTCGATGGGGGTAATCAATTTTGCGGTTTCCTCGTTTTTGACTTCTATCTGCATTTGTAGACTCTTCTTCAAAAGGTGTTTATGGAGGGGGCGTGGCCAGCAGTCGATGGCGCCGGTCGCATAAACTGAGAGCTCCGCGCCCTGCCACGCAGATCCAGCAGCCTACAGCGGGGAAAGGTGCCTCATATGGGGAAAAAAAGACCCCAAGGGTCTAGACTCACCCCTGCAGCACAGCACCAGGTCGCCGCCGCTCCACCAACGATCGACGGCTACTTTCTTCGGCGGCAAGCCACGCCGCTCCCTCAGCCGCAGCCATCTTGGACAGCCTCGTGTCAGAAGGAAGGGGAGATGTCCGAGCAGGGAGAGGAGACAGTGCCCCACGTACAGGGTAAGCTGAATAGCCGGATGGCTAAAGTTCACCCTCCCAGCTCCCCTAAGCTGTCCTCCACCTCGTCCTGTGAACAGCAGGGAAGGGGGTCCCCTATCCCAGGAGCAATGGAGGCCAGGCCACGAGGAGCATCAGCTCAGTCAGAGGCCCCAGTACACCTGCTTGAACCACCAATGTCACAGCCCTCAGCACAAATGGCCCTACAGATTTGGCCTGCACCTAAACCCCAACGGCCCACGATCCAGCAGCCGGGGAGGAGAGACGATCTGGGGGATACACCATCTTTGACCCCCTATGCCCAGGCCCCTGCATATGCCTCAGATTCTGACCTGGAGGATTCAGCCTCACTTCCTTCAGATGTGCCCCCTATGTGGAGGGAATGTTTCTCACAGTTGCCCACTAAAGAGGACTTTAAGAGTATGATACAAGAAGTGAAGGCAGCTTTTCGTTCAGAATTGGCGGGGGTGTCGCAGCATATACAGCAGATTGCTACGAGGGTGGAGGCTTTAGAAGATGACCACGATGCCACTAGGCGCCATGTTTCTGTGATACAGTCTTCAGTGTCCTCCCAGCTGGCGTCCATTAGAGATATGCAACTGCATCTAGAGGATTTGGATAACAGAGGTCGCCGTCATAATATAAGGATAAGGGGCATACCGGAGCCCTCGGGGTCTGAAGATCTTCCCATCGTGTTAGAGACTATCTTTAACGACCTTTTGGGTGCACCCCCGTCTAATCGGATACCGCTTGACAGAGCGCATAGAGCACTGAAACCAAAATCCATTACATCTCAGCCCAGAGATATCATCTGCTGTGTCCAGGATTTCCGCACTAAGGAGGACATTATGCTTAAAGCCCGTCAGCGTAAAGACCTGGAGTATGCCGGTGTGCCGATTCAGTTATTCCCGGATCTCTCCTGGATTACGTTACAGAAAAGACGTCTGCTTCGTCCACTTCTCGCAGCCCTACGGGACCACAATATTATTTATCGATGGGGGTTTCCGTTCTCCCTTACAGCCCGAAGAGATGGTGTTTCTGCAACCCTGAGGTACCCAGGGGATTTGCCTCATTTCTGTGACTCCCTTGGTATACCAACGCCCAAGATGCAGAATTGGGAGACTCCTTTGCCGCCTTCGTCTCCACCTCCAGTCTGGCAGTCGGTCCGAAATAAGCGGAGGACCTCTCCAAGACGACAGTCTACCCGAAGTTCACCAAGACCTGATTTGAATTGATTGACGCTGCGCAGATACACGGCACCTCCGTAATATATGTGAAGGAGCCTGGTCACCCATACCAGCTGCTCCCTTCGCCAGTTGCACTATCCTAGGCTAAAAATGCATTTAGGATTATATTTCTGATTTTATGTTGTTTCGCTTTAATTCGTTAACGTAAATTGTGGCAGGGCGCGATTGCCCGGGATACACTTGGCTCTTTCACCCCCTTTTTGTTTTTTCTCGGCCTGTACGTATTTATACGTACTTTTGTACTAGGTTCCTCGACTGTTGAGACCCGACCTCCTTTTTTGATAGGGGTAATTTGTTTTGCAGTTCTCCCTCTGTTTTTAGAGAGAGTTGCAAAGGGTAATATTGTATTACCAGTTTTCTTTTGCTTTAATATCACCCGCCCCAGGGTATAGTATTCTCCCTGGTAGTATTTTCTGAGTGTGTTTGAAATTCATTGATCTCATGCATTTCTCTTTGTTCTCACTGCAGATATGTGTATTGTCTCCCTGGTACGTCTTTACCCCAGTGTCTTTCCCTCCCCTCCTACTTTCATCCGAAATAACACTTGAGACGACAGTGAATCCTCCAAGAACCTCCAAGGTAGAAGGACGCCGTAGAACACTGCTTGCTTTGAAACCGACATGGGACTGGCCCCGACATAACTGTGAGCTGTATACATCCGCACTTTCCACATCATTCTTTGCTCTTTCATACATCTTTGACCATGGTTAAATTTGTCACACTTAATGTCAAGGGTCTCAACTCCAATGTGAAGAGACGCTTGCTTCTCAGGGAGTTGAAATCGCTTGGAGCGGAAGTTGCTTTTCTGCAGGAAACACACTTAGATTCATCCGGAACTTTCCAATTTGCCCGAGGGGCGTATCCTGCTGTGTACTCTGCCTCGTCAGGTCGCAAAAGGGAGGGGGTGGCCATTTTGATAGCAGCTTCCTGCCCCATACAAGTTCACACCTCACATCTAGATCCGAAAGGCAGATATGTTATAATAGAGGGGACTTTGCTTGGACAGCCCATCGTTTTATGTAACGTTTACTCTCCTAATACCGCACAGATTCCATTCCTACGTAGACTCCTTTCTAAACTCCAGAAGCTTCCTAGGGGGGCATGGCTGGTGGGAGGAGATTTTAATGTCCCGTTCTCCACGTCCATGGATAGGGTCTCTCTTACACACGCTACTCCGACGCCCACCCTTACAGGACTTTCTACACGTTTTAGGCAACTAATTAGAGAGCACCAGCTCTATGATTTGTGGCGAGTGGATCACCCAGGTGATAGGTCCTATACCTTCTTCTCCCATACGCACAGCACTCATACACGCTTAGATTACTTTTTTGGTAATGTCCCTGCCCTCCGTGCGCTCCAGGGGGCGAATATAGACCCCATCTCTTGGTCAGATCACGCACCAGTTTCTGTGTCCCTACAGATAGGGAAACCAAATACGAGAGTATGTCATTGGCGCTTAAACGAAACTTTGATTAAGTCCCCTTCTCTTAGGGACAGCCTGGCCGGGCATATGCGGGAATTTTATGCACTTAATGAGGGATCGGTTCCTTCAGTATCCACTCTTTGGGAGGCGCATAAGGCGGTGATGAGAGGGCAATGCATAGTAATGGGATCTAGATTGAAAAGAGACTCTCGGGCCAAGCGGGTGGCTCTCCATCGGACAATTACTAAGTTGGAGAGAGAAATGGGGATTAAACCGGCGGTCCCGACACTACGGAAATTGATAGAGGCTAGAGCACAACTCAAGGACTTAGCTATGAAGGGGGTAGAAAAGTCATTACTATACACAAAAAGGAAATATTACGACAAAGGTAATAAGGCGCACTCGCTTCTGGCCAGACTATTGCGGGATCAGGCGACTGTTCGTACTCCACAGGCGGTTCGGGATAAGGCGGGCATACTCCAGCATCACCCAGACACGATAGCCACACTTTTTCATGACTATTATAAATCCTTATACCACCTGCCAAATACCTTACCACCTGATCCGGCTCGTCGGAGGGAAACGCTGCAAGCATATCTCTCTTCCTGTGCTCTCCCTAAACTGAAAGATGAGGAGCTTTCATCCCTGAATGCCCCGATCTCTGCGGAGGAATTGTTTGATATATTGAAGGACCTCCCTAGTGGTAAGGCCCCTGGACCAGATGGCTTTACATATGGGTATTATAAGACCTTTGCAGAGATCTTGGTTCCACGGATGGCTTCGTTATTTAATGAATTCCTACAGGGTTCTCCCATCCCTCAAACATTCCTGCATTCTCATATCACGCTGATCCCTAAACCGGGTAGAGACCACGCAGAGTGCTCCAATTACAGACCCATAGCCCTTCTGAATTCGGATCTAAAAATTTTCACCCGTCTTCTAGCTAATAGACTCAATGTTTGGCTCCCTTCTTTGATTCACAAAGACCAAGTGGGCTTTGTGCCTCTTAGGCAAGGAGGAGACAACACACGAAGGGCCCTTGACCTCATTGATGCCCTCCAAAAGCAAAAGGAATCGGCGATCCTTCTTAGTCTAGATGCAGAGAAGGCGTTTGACCGCTTGGGATGGCCATTTATGTTCGAAACTCTAAATTCATTTGGGATTTCGGGCCCTTATTTGACAGCACTGCGTGGTCTCTACTCCAAACCAACAGCGGCAATTAAACTCCCACACTCCACCTCCCCTCCGTTTCAAATCTGGAATGGTACACGTCAGGGGTGTCCCCTATCCCCACTTTTATTTGTGCTATGCATAGAACCTTTAGCAGCTCAAATACGGAAATCCAGGGATATAGCGGGGGTCCAGATACAAGATAAAGAGTTTAAGGTTTCCCTGTTTGCAGATGACGTCCTCTTGACTATCACTAAACCTCATACCTCCCTCCCTAACCTTACTACAGTTCTCCGTAGGTATGGGAGGCTGTCAGGATATAAAACTAATACATCTAAAACGGAAGCGCTCCCTCTTAATGTTCCACACCAGGAGCTCCAGCTACTCAAACACAACTACACCTACAACTGGAAGGAAACCTCCCTGACTTATTTAGGAGTTCAACTCACTCCCTCCTATACGTCGGTTTACAAGGCTAATTTCCCCTCTCTGTTTGTAGAGCTACGTCAGCTAATGGCCAGGTGGGATCCTCTTCCCATGTCATTTTTTGGGCGCATAGCAGCGGTCAAAATGACCTTGCTCCCTAAATTACTGTACTACTTTGAGACTTTGCCGGTAGCAGTACCTATGAAGGAATTGCGGGCTATGCAGTCTTCTATCCTCAGGTTCATATGGCACTCCGGCAGACATCGAATTCCGAAATCAGTTTTATTATCGGGTCGATCTGCGGGTGGGCTATCGGTCCCTGATGTGGTGAAGTACTACTGGGCGGCACACCTCCGTCGCATACCCAGCTGGGTGTCTTTAAGGGCGTACAATAAATGGACCGAAATAGAGAAGCTATGGATGGCCCCGGTCCACCCAAACTCCCTGTTATGGGGTGACCCACTAGTAATGCCGACTGCATCTTTATTGGGTCCCATGAGATTTCAAAGGGAGGTGTGGGAAACCTGTAAAAACCGCTTCCATTTGGCATCGGGTTGCCCGCCCTTGACTTCGGTACTCTACACTCCCACTATCCCGGGGGGCACTACCTCCCGAATAGTCCGATTGTGGACGGGAATTGAGGTATTTCACCTGGCTGATATGGTTGATCCCCACACGCAAGAGCTTCACCCGTTTTCATACTTTCAAAAACATCATAATATTCCCTCCGCTGCGTTCTTTCACTATCTTCAGGTTAGACATTACATGCAGCAAACTTTTAGATCCACGCGGGTTACTGCACCTACAAGCTTCGAAAGGTTATGTCGGTATGCTACCACCACTAGGGGGCTTATCTCAGCCATTTATGCATTATTGCTATCCCCGGAGGGTTCCCCTCCGCCTGGGCATAGATACATGTTGAAGTGGGAGGCCTTACTGAATAAATCCATCCCGCTCTCATTGTGGCAGATTATTTGGTCGCAAGCAGCTAAAACCTCCATCTGCACTGCATATAAGGAAAACCAATATAAAATCCTTATGTTTTGGTACCATACCCCTGCCTTTCTGCATAGCTTCAATCCGGGTATTCCGTCGGATTGCTGGCGATGTAGAGGTCAGAGAGGTGATCTGTTCCATATTTTCTGGAGCTGTTCACTGGTACAACAGTATTGGTTGGAAGTTAAGAACTTGGCATTGGCGGTGTTGCAGCAGGATATTCCCTTAGACCCTCTTCATTACCTCCTAAATGTTCCCCCTAGGTCTTTGGGGAAATCACCAGCTCGACTCTTTCGACACTTTCTTACAGCCGCTAAGACGTTGATAGCATGGAAATGGAGACAGACAACCCCTCCCTCCCACATCGACTTAGTAACTAGAATTAGGGAAATACGTACAATGGAGCATATGACGGCCTCTATTGACAATGAACTGGACAGGTTCAAGGTGGTGTGGGACCCGTGGGACAAGTATTGGATACAGGGAACTCAAGATTAGGTGGTAGGTGGAGCTCCGACTATCCCCCCCCTCCTCACCCCCTTAAACCCCTGTGTTTTTTCCCAGATGTTTTGTCTGTCTATTGAAAGTTACTGTCTTACTATGTGAATTGCATGGCCCTTCATGCTGCTCTAAGTTATATGTATATTGTTGAAAAATTTTCAATAAAAACACAGTTGAAACCAAAAGGTGTTTATGAGCTTTCTACATGCTATGTATTTTCTACAGCCCCCACAGATGTGCATGGGTATGATGCCATATGGTTGGACCCATCTGCTTACGGATTTCTGTTGAATGGGGGAAAAAAAATAAATATCACTGGCACCAGAAAAAAAGTGTATGCTAATTGTTCTATTCTGTCCCGTTTCTATTTCTTTTTCACCCTCAGAAAACCGCAGATTTCTCTACTGTCCACTAAGAATTGCCGCTGCACCTGATCTGCAATAAAATCTATTTTATTGCATCAACGAATGCATAAACAGTGAAGGCAACGTTTTTACCATACAATGGCCTTTCTCAAGCCCAATCGCATGCTCAAGGCCATTGTATGGCTTAAACATCACCTTCACTGTATATGCATTCATTGATGGAATAAAGAGAATATTTTATTGGAGATCTCATACAGTGGCAATTCTTGGTGGAAGTGATTTTCCGGGAGCTGGTGGAACCAGGAGCATATGATGCACAAATAAATCCCACAGATGGTGCTGAGGGTTATTACTAATTCTGTAGCTTACTCCACTTTTATATGAAGTGAAGAAAGACTCGAAAAAAAATTACATTGCTTAAGGGAAAAAATGAAAAAGTGTTTTTTTTTCTATTTTTGCCTGTCCTTCCCTATATGAAACTTTTAGAAAAATGTGTCCCTATATAAAAAAAAAAAATTCCTACTATAGAAGACCTATAGAACATTTTACTGGTACTGTTCTGGTAGCATTTTATGAAATAAAAAAAAAACACCTCTGTTCACATCTGTGTCTGTGCCTTCCTCACAGTTCTGGTCCAAAATTATGGAAACTAGTCAAAACGCATTAAAGTTAATAGGTTCCGTCGAGCGCCATTGGTGTCCGTTATGCAACGGATCCGGCACTTCCGTGTTTTTTTTCGTACTGCTCCTATGACAGAGCTGAACGGAAACCCCAAACGCAGATGTGAACGAAGCCTTACAGATCCGACACTTGCGGTTTTTTTGTTGCTGTTCTGCTCCTATAATGGAGCAGGTTAACGGAAACTCCCGAACGCAGATGTGAGCGAAGCCTGGATGAGATTTTATTGTGGACATTTAGTCTCTTAAAGACCTTAGTCACTTAATGCTTTAATACTGTTTAATGAATTTCTACTTTGATTATGATAAAATCATCATGAACCTATTGGTATGTGCACATGAGTTCTTAGTTGCTGTATGTTCTCTTTCTACAGAAAGGCTAACAATCGCTCAAAATGTTTTCAGAATACGATTATGATCTTGACGAAGACAAACTGTAAGTAATGCATACAAAAAAAAATTGCTAAATCTTAGCAGCTGGAACGAGCCCCTCTAGTAAGAAGCTCACCGAGAGCTCACATTAGCTCACAGCACAAATAAGTATACCCACTATCTTATAGATGTCCTAAATTAAAAGCTGTCCAGTTACAACTAACAACTCAGTTGACAGACAAATCAAACAGTATAGATCCTGTATACATCCTTTTCCACGTGCATGTCCCTCGGCAAGTGGATCTCCCCACAGGTACATGTTATAGTATCAAAATGCACTAAACCTTTTTTAATGTTTGTACTTTAAAGTGGTTATTTCATGACGACGACCCCTGTCCAGGGCAAGTGGACGTAATAAAGGGGATCCCCCATGTGGATCTATGAGCCGGAGCAAAGAGCCGCTAACAAGCAGTAGTTCTACCTGACATCTAAATAGCTGCCTTGTAATTCTATATTTCCCCTGCAACGAATGTCCGGCTGCATTGCCCCCGGAAAAGTCAGTTGATCTCACCGACAGCTCCCGTATGGCAGGGGTTGTCTGTGGTCCCCTTTAATCTGACTGGTTCCTGCAGTTTATAATAACAGCTGCAGAAAGTATAGCAGGCATTTGGCTTTGTGTAAAGGGATTAATCACAGAATTCATCAGCAAATTGATCTTCCATCTTTTTACCTTACAGTTGAGTTGGCACAAACCTGAACTTCCATAAAATATCACAAGAAAATGGGCAAAGCAGTGCTTTTGTTGTGGAAAGGCATGGTGCAGATAAAATCCCATCTGAATTTGCACATAAAACTGAAGACTTTTTAGCATAAAGTCTTTGAAGGTCGAAAATTCCCTTAATGTGTCTAGAGTAAAAAGGTTGTGACATCCCGGTATCAAAGCTTATTTTCCCTCGAGACGCCCCTTAATTCTATCGCATCACTGTATATAGAAGTATAGTCTACACATGTGGTAGTTATCACCCATCTATTTGTATAGTGAGCTTATAAGTAAAATGATCTACCCTGTTGTGTATTTATCTGCAACATTGTTTTTTGTCTAGCGGGATACCAACAGTCCCAGGCACAGTAACTCTAAAGAAAGACTCACAAAATGTAATTGGAATAAGCATAGGTGGTGGAGCTCAGCATTGCCCTTGTCTTTACATTGTACAGGTGAGTACCTTGAGTTACTTGCTCTTTGGCTGGTGCTACAGTATGTGTAAAATATTTTATTTTCTTAAATTCATAAAATAGATAAAAATACAAAAATTTATAATCTTAAAATGAAAAAGAGGTTGTAGCATCTTTTACAAAAACTAAAAGTCACATATGATACAAATCACCATTTCATGAGTTTGCTGCTACTTAGAGAGACGTTGTATCTGTTAGAAACTCCTGCTAACAGGTTCACAGGGCAACACTGAAAAATTTCAATTTCCTGATGCTGCCCTGCTGTTTTATTGGAACGCTTCTGGTTTCAAAGAGGGATTTTGTTACCAAGAATTTATTAGGGTATTGCATAAAAATGACATTCCTTCAAACAAATCCTGAAAAAAAATGGAACTACTATTTTATAAATCGCTTATACATATGTACATATGGGGCACGTACAAATGGTCATTTTACAGAAAGTTATACAAATTTTAAATATTATACTTTGTACACTAATATATATTACGAAAGTACATATGTAAATAAATGCTTTCCCTCTTCCTGTAAATGTATTAAAAACCGACGCGGTCCATACACTTTGCTACGTCGCTGTGAGCATTTACACAGACATACTTTATCAATCTCTGTCCCAAATCTGAGGAATCAGGAGAAGATTTGAGGTTTTAAGGTACTTTTACACTGCCCAAACTGGGTCGTGTAAACGAGCGCTGATCAACAAGACCGCTCGTTGATCGGCGCTCATTTGTTCTTTCCACAAAGAGCTGGTATGGGGATGAGCGCTCGTTAGTCCGATCACTCGTCCCCATACATTTTTATCATGTCGGCAGCGCATCTCCGTTTGGACAAGGAGATATTTTCAGTATTTAAAACGATACGATCAGCTGATGAACGAGCATTTGCTCGTCCATCGACTGATCGTTTCACTGTTTACACAGGGCAATTATCGGGAACGAGTGATTTGTGAACGCTCGTTTACCGATAATTGGCCAGTGTTGAAGGGCCTTTACTTTATTTAGATTAGATCAAAATACTTTATTTACAGAAACTTTGTTTAGGTAACCAGACCCGCTAATAACAAACTCCTATGTCATTTTATAGAGAAACTTTTTTTGTTGGTTATCAATTGCATTTGTTACAGCAGTGATTCCAATACTTTTTACCATGGTAGAACTCCTACTCCTACACCCACCACAAAGAAGCTTGGTTTAATTGAACGGCAAAGCATTTCATAATCCTTGATATGTTGTGGCCAAGATGTGTTCCTTTACCTGCCCTTACATCTAGCATCTTTTTCATAGTTCGTACAGTTGAAAAATAACATATGTCCAGCAAGTTTAACCAAGGCATGGGGGATGCTGTTGAACTTTGTCTTACCCCGATTGATCCAGAGGAAGGTTTATATATGTATGTGTATATATATATATATATATACACACACACATACACTACCGTTCAAAAGTTTGGGGTCACCCAGACAATTTTGTGTTTTCCATGAAAACTCACACTTATATTTATCAAATGAGTTACAAAATGACTAGAAAATATAGTCAAGACATTGACAAGGTTAGAAATAATGATTTTTATTTGAAATAATAGTTTTCTCCTTCAAACTTTCCTTTCGTCAAAGAATGCTCCATTTGCAGCAATTACAGCATTGCAGACCTTTGGCATTCTAGCTGTTAATTTGCTGAGGTAATCGGGAGAAATTTCACCCCATGCTTCCAGAAGCCCCTCCCACAAGTTGGATTGGCTTGATGGGCACTTCTTGCGTACCATACGGTCATGCTGCTCCCACAACAGCTCTATGGGGTTGAGATCTGGTGACTGTGCTGGCCACTCCATTACAGATAGAATACCAGCTGCCTGCTTCTTCCCTAAATATGAACACCAAAAAGTTATCCTTATATGCTACAATAAGACCAAATCAAACGTATCGTAGAAAGATACAAAAATACTTTATTGAAGACAAACAACACAGTTGATCAAGACACTTTAAAAATTAACCCATAAAAACAATGTACAATCAGTACAAGGAAACAGATAGTGTTGAATATACGGCAGGGTAAACAATGGTGGTACTATGCATACTATATCATTAAATATGAAGCATGTACCATGGGTATAAATATACTTGTACCAATATTGCACAACCTATTACCTAAAGTATGACCACAAGACATGTATGGTAACAATCATAGGGAAACCATTAAAACCACATGACACGCATACCAGAACCCACCATGAGCCATTCCACTGCCACAACACTGTCAGAACACCCCAACGCGCGTTTCGCACCTGGCTTCGTCAGGGGGTGCAGAAAGAGTGTGACCGGAGGATTTAAATAGGAGGTACACAGCTGGAAGTGTACCTCACTTACTTGTCCATAGGATGTTCAGCTGGCGCATGCACGAGGAGACGCGGCACTTCAATCACGCAGTTCACGGCGTCCAGAAGTGAGCAGTGCGCAGCTGCACAGAGCTCAAGTCCATGTTGCGCCGCGGACTACGTCATGAACGGCCCCGTGCATGCGCACAACACCCACGGACCACCGCATCCATCTTGGACAAGGGCAAGGCCGTCGCAGTTGCCCATATCCAACGATAGAAAGCGGTATATATATACAGGAGCACCATTTAAAACTAGAGGAATGCATTTCCAGGATAGCAAAGTATTATGGATGAGAACCTACTCCGGCATTGTGAATATATAGAATAGGCCGATAATTTATTCTGACAGGTACAGCCATGGCAATAACAAATCAACATTAGATTTTGCAACAAGAATGTGCAGAGGGGGATCCACATTCATGCCTAGGAGCCCACTGTGCACATATATAGCAGATAATTTAAGGTGAAATATCACCATATATATATATATATATATATAGTATTGTATGACAAAGCGTCATACTCAAGCCCCATTAGATAGATGGACCAAAAATAAAGAAAAATAAAAAGATGACAAAATGTGGTTGAAAAATAAATGTGAAAAGTAGATAAATATATATGAAAAAATATGTATACAAATATACATATATGCATAAAAATATGCAGGCACGCATGCATACGTACATACACATAATCATGTATATATACACCCACATACATGCTCCCATAAAAATGAGTGAAAAAATAAAAATATAATAAATGTGCATAAGAAGACCGAATAGGTCAAAAAGAGAGACCGAAAACAGTCGAGTGCTAAAATAAATACAATTAGAAGTGCATTTAACCCCTTGAGTACCCAGCTCATTTTGGCCTTGAGGACCAGACCCATTTTTTCAAATCTGACATGTGTCACTTTATGTGGTAATAACTCCGGAATGCTTTTACCTATCCAATTGATTCTGAGATTGTTTTCTCGTGACATATTGTACTTTAGGTTAGTGAAAAAAATTTGTCGATAAATTTATTGCTTATTTGTGAAAAACACCAAAATTTAGAGAAAATATGAAGAAATTATGATTTTTCACATTTTAAATCTATCTGCTTGTAAAACAGATAGTAATACCACACAAAATAGTTACTATTTCACATTTCCCATATGTCTACTTTATGTTTGCATCGTTTTTTTAACATCCTTTTATTTTTCTACGACGTTACAAGGCTTAGAACTTTAGCAGCAATTTCTCAAATTTTCAATAAAATTTCAAAAGGCTATTTTTACAGGGGCCAGTTCAGTTCTGAAGTGGTTTTGAGTGCCCTATATATTAGAAACCCCCATAAAACACCCCATTTTGAAAACTGCACCCCTCAAAGTATTCAAAACAGCATTCAGAAAGTGTTTCAACCCTTTAGGCGTCTTACAGGAATTGAAGTAAAGTAGAGCTGAAATTTGAAAATTTCATTTTTTTTTTACAAAATTCATTTGTAATACATTTTTTTCTGTACCACAGAAGGTTTTACCTGAGAAACGCAACTCAATATTTATTGCCCAGATTCTGCAGTTTTTAGAAATATCCCACATGTGGCCCTAGTGTGATAATGGACTGAAACACAGGCCTCAGAAGCAAAGGAGCACCTAGTGGATTTTGGGGCCTGCTTTTTTTAGAATATATTTTAGGCACTATGTCAGGTTTGAAAAGGTCTTGTGGTGTCAAAACAGTGGAAACACCCAAAAGTGACCCTATTTTTTAAACTACACCCCTCAGGGAATTTATCTAGGGGTATAGTTAGCATTTTGACCCCACAGGTATTTTGCTATGTTTATTGGAGTTAGTCTGTGAAAATGAAAATCTACTTTTTTTCTGGAAAAACTTAGAAATTTCGAATTTTTGCAAGGAATAAAGGACAAAAAGCACCCTAACATTTGTAAAGCAATGTCTCCCGATTACGGCAATACCCAATATGTGGTAATAAACTGTTGTTTGGACCCACAGCAGGGCTCAGAAGGGAAGGAACGCCATTTGGATTTTGGAGTGCTGATTTTACTGGAATGGTTTTCGGTGCCGTGTTATGTTTGCAATGCCCTGGAGGGACCTAAACAGTGGAAACCCCCCAAAAATGACCCCATTTTGGAAACTATACCCCTCAAGGAATTTTTCTAGTGGTATAGTTAGCATTTTGACCCCACAGGTTTTTCGCTGCATTTATTGCAATTAGTCTGTGAAGATGAAAATATACTTTTTTTTCTGAAAAACGTAGAAATTTCGAATTTTTGCAAGGAATAAAGGACAAAAAGCACCCCAACATTTGTAAAGCAATTTCTCCCGATTACGGCAATACCCCATATGTGGTCATAAACTGTTGTTTGGACCCACAGCAGGGCTCAGAAGGGAAGGAACGCCATTTGGATTTTGGACTGCTGATTTTACTGGAATGGTTTTCGGTGCCGTGTTATGTTTGCAATGCCCTGGAGGGACCTAAACAGTGGAAACCCCCCAAAAGTGACCCCATTTTGGAAACTATACTCCTCAAGGAATTTTTCTAGCGGTATAGTTAGCATTTTGACCCCACAGGTTTTTCGCTGCATTTATTGCAATTAGTCTGTGAAGATGAAAATATACTTTTTTTTCTGAAAAACATAGAAATTTCGAATTTTTGCAAGGAATAAAGGACAAAAAGCACCCCAACATTTGTAAAGCAATTTCTCCCGATTACGGCAATACCCCATATGTGGTAATAAACTGTTGTTTGGACCCACAGCAGGGCTCAGAAGGGAAGGAACGCCATTTGGATTTTGGAGTGCTGATTTTACTGGAATGGTTTTCGGTGCCGTGTTATGTTTGCAATGCCCTGGAGGGACCTAAACAGTGGAAACCCCCCAAAAGTGACCCCATTTTGGAAACTATACCCCTCAAGGAATTTTTCTAGCGGTATAGTTAGCATTTTGACCCCACAGGTTTTTCGCTGCATTTATTGAAATTAGTCTGTGAAGATGAAAATATACTTTTTTTCTGAAAAAACATAGAATTTTCACATTTTTACAAGGAAAAAGGGAGAAAAAGCACCCCAACATTTGTAAAGCAATTTCTCCTGATTACGGAAATACCCCATATGTGGTCATAAACTTCTGCTCAGAAGGGAAGGAGCACCATTTGGATTTTGGAGCGCAGATTTGGTTGAAATGGTTTTCAGGCGCCATGTTGCATTTGAAGAGCCCCTGAGGTATTAGTACAGTGGAAACCCCCAAGAAGTGACCCCATTTTGGAAACTACACCCATTGAGGATTTTGTTTTAGGGGTGTAGTGAGCATTTGGACTCCACAGATGTTTCATAGAAGTCATAAACATTGGGCAGTGAAAGTGAAAATTTGCATTTTTTCCAATAAAAAGTTGATTAAGCCCCAAACTTTTCATTTATACAAGGGGCAATAGGAGAAAGAGCACTGCTCAATTTGTTACCCATTTTCTCTTGATTACAGCAATACCCCATATGTGGCTGTAAACTGCTATATGTGCACATGGCAAGGGTCAGAAAGGAGGGAGCACCATTTGGTTTTTGATCACAGATTCTGCTGGAATATTTTTCAGGCATCATATTGTGTTTTCAGAGCCCATGAGGTACCAATATAGAGGAAACTCACAAGATGTGACCCAATTAAGAAAACGACACCGCTCAAGGTATTCATCTAGTGGTATAGTGAGAAATTTTACTTTTCAGATTAGGAATTAAAACAAAATTGGTAGAATTTTAATTTTTATTTATTTTACAAACGCGTGGGTTTGATGAAACATTTTGGGGATGTATCAAGCACCAATGAGAAAAAAAAGAACTCACAATTCATTCATTTTTTTTTCCTGTGTTCATTGATACCCTATATAGGACCTTTTTGTATTGAGGCACACGGTGAGGCCCGGAAGTGAAGGTGTACCATGAGCCTCTTCAAGGCCTAGTTTTTGCTTGGGTGATTTTGGGCCACCATGGTGGTATTCATCTAGGGGTATAATGATTTTTTGTTTTGTTTTATATATCCAATTGGTGCACAAGTGGACAATTTTTAAATGAAGGTGACATAAAATTTAAGATGAAGTTTATATGGACATCCTGAAAATGGCATGAAAAAAATTAGTAGTCCACTGAAGAATGGTAAATTCTGAAACATTCTTTCATGCAAAGCCCTGGTTTGGAGGGGCAAGTGCTGCATTGATATATTGTATCCTTTCGGATACCCCTCTTCGCGCACACGCGACATCGTTTTTGTGGATGGCTCTTTTTTTCGGTTGGGGGGACTTCACTGGGGAAGTGCTGGCCAGGGACAATTCTATTTGCCTCACTTCCTGAAGCCCTGCTACTCGCTCCTTCCTCTTGGTCTTTAAAAATTAATTTTTTAATTACTTTTTCAAGGTACTCGAGGTACCTAGAACGATTGCCAGCACTTCGGTACAAAATAAAAGAATTGAGGAGGGCCATTTCAATTAAATATACGGACAGTTTTTTGTACCATACTTTCGTCTTTCGCATGGCACAGTATGGCTTGTTGTAGGCCTGTATGCATACAGGCTTTGAAACAGTGGTGCTTGTTCCACGCACTGAAACTGGGCTTGTGGTGTTGCCATGCATGGTGGAGAGCATGAGGACCTCTTTTTTGTCCCTGAATTTTACCAGGAGCACATTTTCATCATATCGTGCCCTGGTTTCGCCAACTGACAGTTTCTCAGCAAGAAAAGGCTTTGGGAGGTATTTTAGATTCCTGCGAGCAGTGCCACAGGCCATTGTTTTCCTTTCAACAAGGCACTTAAAAAGCGGAACGCTGGTATAAAAGTTGTCGAGGTATAGGTGGTACCCCTTATCCATCAGAGGATGCAGCAGGTCCCACACTATTTTACCGTTTGTGCCAAGAACTGGGGGGCACTCTGGGGGACTAATCTGTTTGTCTTTCCCCTCGTACACACGAAAGGAGTGTGTGTATCCAGACTGGCTCTCGGACAGTTTATATATTTTTATGCCATATCTGGCTCTTTTGTTTGGCAAGTATTGTCGGAAATGAAGCCGTCCTTTGAAATGGACTAACGATTCATCAATGGCTATGTTTTTTTCAGGAACATAAACTTCTGCAAAAACCAAATTAAAATATGTGATGATGGGCCTAATTTTGAACAGCCTATCAAAATTTGGATGATCCGGGGGGGGGGCACTGCTCATTGTCAGCAAAGTGCAAAAACTTTAAAAGGGCCTCAAAACGTTTTCGCGGCATCACAGCACGGAATACAGGTGTATCGTACAAAATATCTGTGGACCAATACGATTTGATGGTGGGCTTTTTTACAAGGCCCATGTGGAGCAACAGCCCCCAGAAGGTTGCAATTTCATTTGCATTGGTTGGGTGCCAAGCTTGGGTTCTGGCATAATGGGATGTCGGATTTTTGCCTAAGAATTGTTGTGCATATAAATTTGTTTGCACAACCATTAGGTCAACTAAAGTATCCGAAAAAAAACATTTAAAAAAATCTATTTCCTGAAAGTCAGTTGGATTTATTTTTATGCCAGGGGCAGAGGTAAACGCAGGAATTTCAGGTGTGTAAGAGGTAGGCGGTAGCCATATGGGGTCACTGGTGCTGGGGTCACTGGTGCTGGGGTCACTTGTGCTGGGCTCATTCGGATCACTAGCCCTGCTTCGTTTCTGAGGGGGTTCCTCATCACTGGAGGAGGATAACACAAACTCAGATCCACCGTCACTGGCGCTATCTGTATCTGAACATAAAATGGCATATGCCTCCTCCACGCTAAATAGACGAGACATTACGGGTGTGTAATAACACTGCACTAACCCTGACGTGCAAAACTAAATTCCTGAACAGTATTGGCAAGGAAACTGTGACGTGCAAAAGTAGCACACAAAATTACTACTAAATTACTAAAACTTTTTTTGTATTTTTTTTTTTTTTTTTTTTATATTTTTTTTATGAAGAACTAAAGGATAGGGCAGTAAAGAGGGCTGATGGGCACTAAAGGGGGCTAATATACTGATGGGCACTAAAGAAAAGTATTATATAGGTTTGATTGTTACTAGGGAGGACTGATGGGCACTATAATGAGCAGCAAAGGGGGCTGGTGGGCACTAAAGATTGCTGGTGGGCACTAAAATGGCTGATGGGTACTAAAGATGGCTGGTGGGCACTGGAGAGGGCTGCTGGGCACTAAAGGGGGCTAATATACTGATGGGCACTAAAGAAGAGTATTATATAGGTTTGATTGTTACTAGGGAGGACTGATGGGCACTATAATGAGCAGCAAAGGGGGCTGGTGGGCACTAAAGATTGCTGGTGGGCACTAAAATGGCTGGTGGGTACTAAAGATGGCTGGTGGGCACTGGAGAGGGCTGCTGGGCCCTAATGGGCACTAAAGAATATTATTAGTTATATTCTGAGGGATGATGGGCACTATAAAGGGCAGATGGGAACTATAAAGGGCAGATGGGCACTATAAAGGGCAGATGGGCACTAAAAACGCTGTTTTTCCACTGTTTTCAACTGTAGTTCTGTCACTCTCCGATCTCCTCACAGTTCTCACAGAAATGAGGAGATCAGAGACGCTGACAGGAGCTTTCTCCGGTTTCCTACGTCATAGATAGCTGTCATTGGTCAGTCTCTAAAGACTGACCAATCACAGCAATCGCCGACATCGGGGCATGCAGATCTGTCCCCAGCACGGCAACAGAGGCGGTCAGCTATCACTGACAGCTGCCGCCATGTCGCTATCACTTTGTGATTTCACAGAGTGACAGTTTGATCCTTCGACGTAATAGTACGGCGAAGGTACGCTGGCATATGCGGCCAGCGACGTACTATTACGGCGAAGGTACGCAAGGGGTTAAAGCACAAATGTGCAGAGCTGCCAAACAGCAAAAAATAATAATGTGATAAGACATATGGATAAAAAAAAATAGCATATGATAATTAAAACCGTGATAAAGCAGAACATCCATCCCTGTTACAATGCATCTACAAAATGCCAAGATATAGAGATAATTCACTCAAAAGATAACTATAACAAGTCAAAAGCAAACATATTATTGTTGCCGCCTAATCTAACATCACATAGCGACAAAGTCATATAAAAACAGGTTAAGAAAGCCAATCACTGCATTCAAATGTTTTCAGATGATATAGTCTCAAAAACCTCATGTTCATCAGACCATGTAATAGAACTATCCTCATGCGCCTCCGGTACCACCATGCGCCTTGATATAACCATGCTCCTCATGCGCCTTCGATATCACCAAGTAAAGTCCGCCCTGAAATTACAAGCAAAAAATAGATTCAAAATCCTCCCTACACACAAAGGGATAAAACATAACAAAGGTTGGCACCTACTAGAGATTATTATTACAAAAACGGAGCAAAACTAACCATTTCATTTAACCCCTTAGGGAAAACGGTCTGTAGTTTCACAATCCATTTACATTCACGTTGGGCAAGGATTCTCTGAACATTACCCCCTCTATGTCCTAAAGAAATTTTGTCAATTCCTTTGAAAGTGAGAAGTCTCCAATTACCTTGATGGTGGTCGCGAAAATGACGAGGTATTGATTTTAATTTGCTTCGTTTTTCAGGATCATCAGTTTTCATGGCTCCCTTTATGTCCCTTATATGTTCAAGGATTCTCACACGAAGTTCTCTAGAAGTGAGACCCACATATATTTGAGCGACACGTGATATTATGACAGATCTTATATTCTCTTGACCCAGAAGAGTCACTGAAGTTTTTAGACCTAATCATTAGAGCGCATGCCCCGCAGTCACCGCAAGGGTACGATCCCCACTTAGGTCCTTTGGAATTAACTATAAATCCTGAGGTAGGAGCTACATAGTGGCTCTTGACTAGTATATCCCTTAGATTACGTGAAGTCATAAGGGGATAATCTGATAACACTACACTCAAGTCTGTATCAGTATGGAGTATCGGCCAGAACCTCTCAAAAATAGATTTAATTTCTCTCCATTGGGCATGATATCCAGTGATAAATCTTACCTCTTCATTGCTATTCTTTTTCTTAGGTTTGGGTATGAGTAGATCGCTTTGTTGCGTATTTTTAGCTCTCATATATCCTTGCTCAATATCCATAGATTTATAACCTCTAGCACGAAACCTCTTTGAAAGGTCAGAATTCGGTGGAGCAAATCCGGCGTGCTCTTAAAAATTGTCCCGTTGGAACTGCTCTCAATGTCTGTGGGGGATGAGATGATTTAGCATAAAGGAAGGAATTAACTGATGTCGTTTTCCTAAAAATATCAGTGACAATTGATTCCATTACAGCTAGAATACCAGCTGCCTGCTTCTTCCCTAAATAGTAATTGCATAATTTGGAGGTGTGCTTTGGGTCATTGTCCTGTTGTAGGATGAAATTGGCTCCAATCAAGCGCTGTCCACAGGGTATGGCATGGCGTTGCAAAATGGAGTGATACCCTTCCTTATTCAAAATCCCTTTTACCTTGTACAAATCTCCCACTTTACCAGCACCAAAGCAACCCCAGACCATCACATTACCTCCACCATGCTGGACAGATGGCACTCTTCCAGCATCTTTTCAGTTGTTCTGCGTCTCACAAATGTTCTTCTGTGGGATCCAAACACCTCAAACTTCGATTCGTCTGTCCATAACACTTTTTTCCAATCTTCCTCTGTCCAATGTCTGTGTGCTTTTGCCCATATTAATCTTTTCCTTTTATTAGCCAGTCTCAGATATGGCTTTTTCTTTGCCACTCTGCCCTGAAGGCCAGCATCCCGGAGTCGCCTCTTCACTGTAGACGTTGACACTGGCGTTTTGCGGGTACTATTTAATGAAGCTGCCAGTTGAGGACCTGTGAGGCGTCTATTTCTCAAACTAGAGACTCTAATGTACTTGTCTTGTTGCTCAGTTGTGCAGCGGGGCCTCCTACTTCTCTTTCTACTCTGGTTAGAGCCTGTTTGTGCTGTCCTCTCAAGGGAGTAGTACACACTGTTGTAGGAAATCTTCAGTTTCTTGGCAATTTCTCGCATGGAATAGCCTTCATTTCTAAGAACAAGAATAGACTGTCGAGTTTCACATGAAAGCTCTCTTTTTCTAGCCATTTTGAGAGTTTAATCGAACCCACAAATGTAATGCTCCAGATTCTCAACTAGCTCAAAGGAAGGTCAGTTTTGTAGCTCCTCTAAACAGCAAAACTGTTTACAGCGGTGCTAACATAATTGCACAAGGGTTTTCAAGTGTTTTCTAATCATCCATTAGCCTTCTAACACAGTTAGCAAACACAATGTACCATTAGAAAACTGGAGTGATGGTTGCTGGAAATGGGCCTCTATACACCTATGTAGATATTGCATTAAAAACCAGACGTTTGCAGCTAGAATAGTCATTTATCACATTAACAATGTATAGAGTATATTCTTGATTAATTTAATGTTATCTTCATTGAAAAAAACTGTGCTTTTCTTTAAAAAATAAAGAAATTGACCCTAAACTTTTGAACGGTAGTGTGTGTGTGTGTGTGTGTGTGTGTGTGTGTGTGTGTGTGTGTGTGTGTGTGTATATATATATATATATATATATATATATATATATATATATATAATGTGTTAAATAGTAAAATTACCCATAAGTCTTTAACCAATCTTTCCTATAAAGGAAAAACTTCCCTCCTGATCCCAAGTGACAATACGACTGAATCAACATTCCAAAAGATAGTTATATACATTGACATAGGCGCTTATATTTTTTGTTGTTAGACATTATCTAAGCCATCTACTGTCCCTGCTGTGACCAGCTCCTGCGGTAGACTATTCCTTAGATTCACAGTTCTCACAGTAAAGAAGGCTTGTCGTCTATGGAGATTAAACCTTTTTTTCTCCAGACAGAGGTATGGCCCACTTGTGTCTTTAGAGGAGATGTTACATGGAACAGGTTTTCACTATATTTTTTGTATGGGCAATTCATATATTCATACAAGTTAATCCCCCATAGTCATCTCTTTTTAACCCCTTCCCGCTATTGGGCGTAACTGTACGTCCGAAAACCAAGTGACTTGCCGCAGACAGGCGTACAGTTACGTCCGGCAGATAAAGCGAGCACAGGAGCTGTGCGCGCTTTATCTTCAGCGGCTGTCAGCTGTTATACACAGCTGACATGCCGCTGCAATGGCTGCGATGGCTGTTACCGCCGATCGCAGCCATTTAACCCCTTCAATGCGGCTGTCAATGACGTCCCCCGCATTGAAGTGGTTTGCAGAGGGAGGGATTGCTATGGCAACCAGGAAGCCGTTACTAGGCTTCCTGGTTGCCAAGGTACAGTAGCCTATTAGGTCCTGCCCGAGGCAGGACCTAATACGCTAACTGTCAAATGAAGAATGACAGTTACGATCCACTGCACTACATAAGTAGTGCAGTGCATCGTAGCGGGGATCAGAAGACCAGATCTTCAAGTCCCCAGGTCAGTGTAAAAGAAAAAGTAAAAAATGTGAAAGAAAAATAAATAAATAAAATTTAATAAATAATAAATAAATAATAAAAACAACACCTGCCCTGTTTCCCTGATCAACTCCTTTATTATTAGAAAAAAAATGAAAATATGAAAAAAAAACTATACATAATAGGTATCGCCGCGTTCGGAACGGCCTGATCTATAAAAATATCACATTATTTTTACCGCACGGTGAACATCGTAAATTTTTTTAATAAAAAACAATGACAGCGTTTTATTTTTTGGTCATCTCGTCTCAAATTTTTTTTAATAAGAAGTGATCAAAAAGTTGCAAGTAACGCAAAATGGTACCAATAGAAACTACAGTTCGTCACGCATAAAACAAGCCATCCCGCAGCGATAGCAACGAAAAAATAAAGTTATGGCTGTCAGAAAATGGCGGTACTAAAACATGATTTTTTTTAGAAAAGAGTATTTTTATTGTGGGAACGTAGTGAAACGTAAAAAAAACTATATAAATTTGGTGTCGCTGTAATCGTATCGCCCCGCAGAATAAAGTTAACATGTTGTTTATACTGCACGGTGAACACTGTAAAAAACAAACAAAAAAGAAACGTGCTGGAATGGCTGTTTTTTGGTTTCCTCATCTGCCAAAAAATGGAATAAATAGTGATAAAAAAAATCGCATGTACCCCAAAATGGAACCAATAAAAATGACAGCTCGTTCCACACAAAGCGCGTCCTCACACAGCTCCGTCAACGGAAAAATAACACGTTATGACTCTCAAAACGCAATGATGCAAAATGATTCTAAATGACGGCCCAGACTCATTTTTAGGTCCAGTAGATCACTAAATACCCCACATCGTCATCTGCTGGACCCCACAGGTGGACCCCGTAGACGCAGCGGAGATGAGGAAACTTTAGAGCCTTGTGCAGCTTATAGGGCTAGTGAAGAAGTCAAATATAAGGCAACACTGGAGCGCAGATATTCTGTATAATACCCAATAAACCCGGCCTGTGTATAAAGGATTGGTTCAAAGCGACCACACCAATCCATGGATTATTCATTCTCCCCATTATTACATCATCCTATTATGATCTGATGTACTCCGCCCAGCATACATATACCCTGATGTACTCCGCCCAGCTTACATATACCCTGATGTACTCCGCCTAGTTTACATATACCCTGATGTACTCCGCCTAGTTTACATATACCCTGATGTACTCCGCCCAGCTTACATATACCCTGATGTACTCCACACAGATTACATAGACCCTGTTGCACTCCGCCCAGCTTACATATAGCCTGATGTACCCGCACATATTACATATACCCTGATGTACTCCGCCCAGTTTACATATACCCTGATGTACTCCGCACAGATTACATATACCCTGTTGCACTCCGCCCAGCTTACATATAGCCTGATGTACACGCACATATTACATATACCCTGATGTACTCCACACAGCTTACATATATGAATACACAAAACAACTCGTACAGCAAGTGTGGGGCTAGGTGCTTGAAGTATAGCATACTACCCTGGTACTAGAAAAAGGCAACTCCTATATATACTTATATACACTGGAGAAAAATGGAGCATAATAGCCAAAGGTAAAAAGGAATAGCTTTATTAAACATATAGAGACATACACAAGGGATATTAAGAAGGTACAAAGCTGGACAAGAGGACTCTATAAAATTTCAATGTAACATAGCTGAAAGACTCTCTACATAATACAGGGTAATATAGGGTTAATAGAGGCAGTGGATGGACTATAGGGGTGGTAAGAAAGGTAGAATACACCCGATACCATACCGCGGTAAAGGTACAGCTAAAGCCTATAGAAGTTAATGGCATGGAATCGGGTGACGATAGAAAACCAAGTACTAACACAGAGACCTTGAAAATGAGTAAAGCATAAGTCCTATGCAAAAAGGTAAGTGGTCGGTCTAAGACCTAAGTAAACCACTTATCCGCCCACTCCTAAAGTAACTTACCCATGAAAGAAGGTAGCTAGGAGAGTCAAGCTGTTGTAAAATGAACCAGCTTACATATACCCTGATGTACTCCGCTCAGCTTACATATACCCTTGATGTACTCCGCCCAGCTCACATATGCCCCCACATTATAAGCTGAAATACCACTAATACACCAAGCAAAATCTGCGCTTCAAAAGCCAAATGGTGGTCCAACTGAGCCTGGCAGTGTACCCAAACGGCAATTTATGACCACATATGGGGTATTCTGGAGAACCCGCTTAACAATTTATGGGATGTGTGTCTACGGTGGTACAAGCTGGGCACATCACATTGGGCACTGAAATGGCATATTTGTTGAAAACCGCCATTTTCAATCTGCAACATCTATTGTTTACTCATTTTTGCAAAACACTTGTGCGGTCAAAATGCTCACTACACCCCTAGATCAATTCTTTGAGGGATCTAGTTTCCAAAATGGGGTAATTTTTCGGGGGTACCACTGTACTGGTACTATAGCTCAATGCAACATGGTGTCAAAAAACAAATCTTATAAAATCTCCACTTCAAATACTAAATGGCGCTCCTTCCCTTTAGAGCTTTGCTGTGTGTCCAAATAGCAGTTTATGACCACATGTGGGGTATTTCCATACTCTGAAGATGTTGCTTTACAAATGTTATGGTGCTTTTTCTCCTTTATTTGTTGAGAAAATGAAATTTTTTTAACTAATGCTACGTCTTATTGGAAAATAATGTAATTTTTCATTTTCACTGCCCATTTCTAATAAAATCTATGAGACACCTGTGGGGTCAAAATGCTCACTACACCCCTAGATGAATTCCTCAATGGGTGTAGTTTGCCAAATGGAGTCACTTTTGGGTAGCTTCCACTGTACTGCTACCTAAGGGGCTTTGCAAAAGCGACATGGCGCAGAAAAACCAATCCAGCAAAATCTGCTCTCCAAAAGCCAAATGGCGCTCCTTCCCTTCTGAGCCCTGATGTGTATTCATACAGTACTTTATTACCACATATGGGGTATTTCCGTACTCTGGAGAAGTTGCTTTACAAATGTTATGGTGATTTTTCTCTATTTGATGATAAAATGAAACATTTTTACCTAAAGCTACGTCTTAGTGGAAAAAAATTACATTTTTCATGTTTACTGCCCAATTCTAATGAAATCTATGAAACACCTGGGGGGTCAAAATGCTCACTACACCCCTAGTTGAATTCCTCAAGGGGTGTAGTTTCCTAAATGGAGTCACTTTTGGGGGGTTTCCACTGTACTGGTACCTTAGGAGCTTTACAAATGCGACATGGTGCCGAGAAATCAAACCAGCAAAATCAGCGCTCCAAAAGCTAAATGGCGTGCCTTCCCTTCCGAGTCCTGCCGCTTCCCCAATCAGCCGTTTATGACCACATGTTGGGTATTTCCGTACTCTGAAGAAGTTGCTTTACAAATGTTGGGGTGCTTTTCATCATTTATTTGTTGAAAAAAATTTAAAATTTTGAGGTAAAGCTACATGGTATTGGAAAATAATGTAATTTTTCATTTTCACTGCCCAATTCTAATGAAATCTATGAAACACCTGTGGGGTCAAAATGCTCACTACACCCCTAGATGAATTCCTCAAGGCGTGTAGTTTCCAAAATGGGGTATTTTTTGGGGTGTTTCCTTTGTTTCGGCACCATAAGACCTCTTCTAACCTGACATGGTGCCTGAAATATAATCTAAGAAAAGGAAGGCCCTAAAATCCTCTATGTGCTCCTTTGCTTCTGAGGCCGGTATTTCAGTCCAGTAGTGCACTAGGGCCACATGTGGAATATATCTAAAAACTGCAGAATCAGGGCAATAAATATTCAGTTGTGCTTCTCCAGTAAAAACCTTCAGTATTACAGGAAAAATTGATTAAAATGGAATTTCTGCAAAAAAAATGAAATTTGTAAATTTCCCCGCTACTTTGCTTTAATTCCTGTGAAACGCCTAAAGGGTTAAAAAAACCTTTCTGAATGCTGTTTTGAATACTTTGAGGGGTGCAGTTTTTAAAGTGGGGTGATTTGTGGGGGTTTCTAATATATAAGGCCCTCAAAGCCACTTGACAACTGAACTGTTCCCTAAAAAAATGGGTTTTTGAAATTTTCTTGAAAATGTGAGAAATTGCTGCTAAACTTATAAGCCTTGTAACGTCCTAGAAAAATAAAAGCATGTTCAAAAAATGATGCCAATCTAAAGTAGACATATTGTAAAAGTTAGCTAGTAACTATTTTGTGTGGTATAACTATCTGTCTTACAAGCAGATACATTTGAATTTAGAAAATGCTAATTTTTTGCAAATTTTCTCTAAATTTTGGTGCTTTTCACACAAAAATATTGAATATATCGACCAGTTTTTTTCACTAACATAAAGTACAATATGTCACGAGAAAACAATCTCAGAATTGCTTGGATAGGTAAAAGTATTTCCGAGTTATTACCACATAAAGTAACACACGTCAGATTTAAAAAATGAGGCTCTGTCATTTGGTCCAAAAGTGGTTCAGTCCTGAAGGGGTTAAGGCTAAATAGTTTTGTTTTTTAAAAAAGGCTTTACTTTAAATTTTAGTAGTACAAAAACAAGTATAAAGAAACAATCCACAAAGTACAGGTAACAAATAAGGCACTGATACCTCTATTACAATGACAGTCCTCAGTAGGATATAGCTACTTAATAGCAACCCATTGGTATAAGACACTGTTAAACAGGAGTATTACGGTGCCAACATCCATTACCCAACATAGAAACACACATTCACCCTCCATTCATCCAAATGCTCCAATATCCCGAGTTATTCACACCACAACCTAATAATATAAACATGATTAAAGCGCTGTTTCTGAGATCTCCAACCACCTGGACCATATCTTTCCAAATTGATCAGGACAGTTTCTGTTGAGATACAATTTCTGATACATAGGGACATATTTATTTACCAGCTGCATCCACTGTAATAGACTTGGACACCCAGTGGCCTTCCAAGCCATAATCAGAATTTTCCTAGCACAGAAAATAACAAATCTAAAGAAGATTTTGTCATAGTAGCCCTTTACAACCTCATTTATAATACACAAAATACATGTCTGGGGAGTGTGGATAAAGCTAAATAGGTTTAATTGTTTTAATCTTTCCTCATAACTAAGATTCTCCATGCCCCTTAGTAGTTTAGTTACTCTTCTTTGTATGTTTTCCAACTCCACGGCATCCTTTCCATGAACTGGTGCCCAGAACTGAATTACATAGTCTAGATGAGGCTGCACTAATACTTTGTAAAGTGGTAATATCATATCCCTGTCCCGCGATTCAATGCCTCTTGTAGCGGCCACTGACCGCCGGCACCCCCCTCTTACTAACGGTCGTGACCGCAGGACTGTGTCCCTTCACCGGCATCCCCCTTCCCAGAGACGCTAGCACACTGTGCTCTCTGCTTTCTCTCACCTGCTGTTGCATAGGGTGCATGCTCGCGCCAAGCCTTAAAGGGCCAGCGCACGCACCAGTAAAATTATCCCCAACCTATCAGTGAGCACCCTGGCCCTTAAAAGAAATCCTGCCCCTTTACTCATTGCCTGAGCAATTTTGTTTCTTCCCAGTGTTTGTCATGCAAATGGTTCCCTAGATGTAACCAGTATCTGTATCCGGTGCCTGTGCCTAGTCAAATGTCCGAGATGACTTCTGTGTTCAAATCCAGTTATCCAGCAAAGCCTGCTTCCGATAGTCCGGCACAAGCCTGCTTCCGATAGTCCGGCACAAGCCTGCTTCCGATAATCCAGCACAAGCCTGCTTCCGATAGTCCGGTACAAACAAGGAACCTCTCATCCTAGTGTCTGCCATTGACTTTCCGTTTGACCAGCTTCTACTCCGTTCCAGCGGAACGGCCCAGTAGGTCCACATACCCCATAGCCGTGACAGTTTGCTCAGGCCATGGATCCCGCCGGTCAATTCAAGACGCCGGTCCAATTCATGCAAGCGGACATGCGTGACCTCCGAGCACAAAACGATCATCTTCTGCAAGCAGTTAATTTTATTGCCACTCGTTTGGATTTTTATTCTGTTGCTGTTCCATTTACTCCTCCATCCAATATCACTCCAGTCTTTTCTGGGTCCGGAATTTCACCTAGTTACAGTGGAGGTACAAAAACCTGTAGAGGCTTTATCAACCAGTGCAAGATCAAATTCCAGTTGCACGCACATCTCTTCCCCTCCGATTTGATCAAGGTTACCTTTATTGTCTAGCTGCTCTCTGGCAAAGCCATAGCATGGGCGAACCATATCTGGGAGATATCAGACCTGCAATTATTTTTGGAGACTTTTCGTACTGTATTTGTAGAACCGGGTCGAACGTCCTCTGCAGCTGCCTCACTTCTGACTCTCCGTTAAGGGGAATCAATGGTAGGGGAGTACACCATCCAGTTCTGTACTTTGGCAGCAGAGCTTGCCTGGAATATTGAGGCCTTGGTGGCAACCTTTTGGCAAGGATTAGCTCTTCAAATAAAAGATGAGCTGGCGTCTCATGATCTTCTGTCTACCTTGGATACCCTAATTCTTCTGGCTACATGGATCGACATGAGGTTCCAAGAACACACCCTGGAAGATTTTCAGGGAAAAAAGATCCTACAGACTGGCGTTCAAGTTCCAGAGACACCTACTGCTTCCTTCGGTGGTTCCCCCTGAAGAGCCTATTCAGGTGGACAGAGTCAGACTGTCTGACCATGAGCAGCAGCGGAGACATTCAGCAGGAATATGTTTGTACTGTGGCCGCAAGGGTCATTTTTTGCGTCAATGTCCTCAAAAGCCGGCAAACTCCAGCAACTAGGGTCGATAGGAGAGACTACCCTAAGTGGATCGACGCCAACTGCAAAATTCTCTCCCAAACGATAAATTCCTGTGACTACCTCCACTGGTGAAGAATTGCAGTCTATTTCTGCTTATCTGGATTCTAGAGCGGCTGAGAATTTCATCCAAGAGACCTTAGTAGACCGTCTCCACTTGCCCACAATTCCTCTAGAGAAACCTCTGGCGGTCACTTCTCTGAATAGTTAACCTCTGGCAGATCCAGTTCTTTCCATCACTGAAAGTTCCAAGTGGGAGCTAGTCAATCGGAACAAATAGCTTTTTATGTTCTGCCAAAATCTATTAACCCTATCCTGCTGGGACTACCATGGCTTCGCCAACATGCTCCTGTCCTTGACTGGAATTCCAGAGCGGTCCTCCAGTGGGGATCCCGATGTCTTCACCGCTACCTGCCTCAGGTTCGTCCTGTCCCCGATGCCTTGGTCACTCTCCGGACTGCCTCCACAGTATGCCGGTTTTGAGGATTTCTTCAGCAAGAAGGAGGCTGAGATCCTTCCTCCCCATCGTCCCTACGATTGTCCAATTGAATTGCTCCCTGAAGATTCACCTCCTTGTGGACGGGTTTATCCTCTCTCCTTGCCTGAAACCCAGGCCCTGTCGTCATATGTCAAGGAGAACCTCGAGTGGGGGTCTATCAGGTGGTCTACTTTTCCAGCCAGAGCGGGATTCTTCTTCGTAGACCAGAAAGATGTATCTTTCCAGCCATGTATTGACTACCGTGGTTTAAACCAAATCACTGTCAAGAACAAATACTCCTTGCCGCTAATCTCGGAGCTCTTCGACAGAATTTGCGGTGCCAAGATTTTCACAAAGCTGTCTTATAACTTGATCCGTATCCGCAAAGGTGACGAATGGAAAACCACATTCGACACCATAGGTCACTGCGAATATCTTGTGTAACGCTCCAGCTGTGTTCCAGGAATTTGTGAACGACGTCTTCCGGAACTACTGTATGTCTGTGTGGTGGTATATCTGGACAACATAATGATTTAATCACCAGATCTGACAACGCATCGGAAGGATGTCCGCCAAGTCCTGTCGCTGTTAAGGAGGAATAGCCTCTATGCCAAACTCAAAGTGCGTATTCGAAAAAAAATCCTTGTCCATTCTGGGCTATATAATTTCATATTGTGGACTCCAGATGGATCCAGAGAAAGTGAAGTTTGTCTTAGAGTGGACATGTCTTCAAGGTCTCCGAGCCATACAGAGATTTCTTGGTATTGCAAATTTCTATAGTCCATCCATCCCAAACTTCTCGTCTCTTACTGCTCCAATCTAAGCTCTCACCAAGGAGGGAGCGAACGCTAAGGTCTGGACCCCTGAGGCAAAGTCTGCATTCACCAACCTCAAGAGAGCCTTCACTTCAGCTTCCGTTTTTCACCATCCTGATGTGTCTCGGCAGCTCTCGTTCGAGATTGACGCTTCTTTTATTAGTTCTGCAGTGCTTCTGTTTCAAAGAAACTCCAAGGGTAAGGCAGTATCCTGTGGTTTCTCTAAACTCTTCTCTCCTGCAGGACGCAACTACTCCATTGGGGACCGTGAGTTACTGGCTGTCAACTTAGCCTTAAAAGAGTGGAGGCACCTGCTAGAGGGGGCTTCTCATCCTATTATCATCTACACCAATCATCGGAATCTCAGTTATTTACAGTCTGCACAACGACTGAACCCTCATCAAGCCAGATGGTCACTGTTCTTTGCCAGATTCCAGTTTCTACTTCACTTCCGTTCTGCAGATAAAATATAATGATGGATGCCCTGTCTCGGTCGTTTGAGACAGATGACTCAGAAGAGGACCCTCAACATATCATTGATCCGTCTAGAATTATTTCTGTTAACCCCCTGCAGATTAAAAACATTCCTCCTGGAAAAAGTTTTGTTCGTCCTGCTGACAGAAAAAAAATTCTCGTCTCATAATTCCAAGTTGGCTGTGTACTCTGTTGTCCATAAGACTCCGGACTTTGTCTCATCATTACTGATGGCCCACGCTGCCTAAAGACGTTGTGGACTATGTCTCTTGTACCAACTGTGCCCAAAACAAGGCTACCTATTCCAAGCCTGCTGGTCTGCTTCAACCTCTGCCTGTTCCTGGTGGTCCATGGCAACATATTGCCATGGATTTTATTACCGACCTTCCTCCTTCTGCTGTATGTACCACTGTCTGAGTTGTGGTGTATCTTTTTTTCTAAAATGGCACATTTCCTTCTTCTGTCTGGCCTCCTGTTATTGAATCATAAGTTCAGAAATTCCCAGGGTGGAAGTTTATGGAATTGCTAGGGAGCTGCTGGATACTGTCAGGAATGAGCGTGCAAAAAAACACTCAACCCCAAATCCGTCACAACTCTGATGAACAGAATTTAAGGCTTCTCTATGGGTTTTCGCCAGGGCCCACTACAAGGCAGGTTGGACTTTGCAGCATTGAACCCAAGTTATTTTAACAGAGTTCGGTGTTGGATAAGAGGTGCAATGCAGGAAATACCAGAGCAGATAACAAGACAGCCCGAGGGTAAACAGTCCAAATCACAAAGCTAGTGGATAACGGAGATTGCAGAGGTAAAAAACCAGCCGGGAGCAGGAAGTCCAAATCAGTAAGCAAAGGGTAATCCAGAGACAAACCGAGGTCCAGTTCCAAAAAGTGCAAATAGTCAAAGGTACAGGGTATAGTCAGTAGCTTGATCAAACACATGGAAACAAGGAATGTCACAAGCAAAGAAAACTGAACCAACCCAGCTTTAAATACTCTACCCTTCAATCTGATAGGAAGAAAGACAGAGGAGTGGAATAGGCTCAACAACTAAAACCAGAACCGCCCAGAAGCTAGACTAGTAGTCATGGTAATCTTAAAGGGATGGACATTTCATAACTCCTCCCTTCTATTTCTCGTTTAGTAAATTTGTTTGTTCAACATATCTTTCGTCTGCATGGACTACCCCTCCATATCGTGTCTGATCAGGGTATACAATTTCCATCTAAATTCTGGAGGGCCCTATGTAAAATTTTGGATGTGAAATTGGACTTTTCTTCTACTTGTCACCCACAATCTAACGGCCAAGTTGAAAGGATTAATCAAGTACTAGAGAATTATCTTTGTCATTTTATATCTGTTTAACATGACAATTGGGTGCATCTTCTTCCATGGACCGAATTCTCTTATAACAATCACACGAGTGAGATGCTTCTGACTGTGACTGCTTCTTCTCCATTCTTGTTTACAGCCAACTTCCACGTGTTACTCTTCCTGTACCAGCTACATCTCAAGTGCCTGCAGCCAATTCTTCTTTTGGAAGCTTTATTCACATCTGGCAGCAAACCAAGTCTGCGATCCTGAAGGCAGTGGATCGCATGAAGAAATATGCTGATCGGAAGAGAAGATTTCCTCCTCATTATCTTCCCAGAGTCAAAGTCTGGTTAGGTTCCAAAATGGTTATCAAGAACCTAATGTTTAGGGACCAGGAAGGGGTGGCACCCAGTGCTTCTGGAAGCAAGGCCACACGCATAGTACCAGGGCAACACGTTCCAGGAGAAGTTCCAAAACTAGTGGGAAGGGAAAGAGGTGCAGAGTCTGCTATAAGAGGGGGACAAAGAAGGACACAATATACCAATACGACATGTGTCCCGAAAAAACCTTCATTTTTAATATTTCCCCAGTTTTACTTACCCTGATGCACTCTGCACAACTTATCCCCCTAATCTTTCCCTTCTGAGCCCTGCCATGTGCCCAGGCAGCAGATAACAGCCACATGTAGGGTATTGCCATACCCAAGAGAACCCACATTACAATTTATGGGGTGTATGTCTCCGATGGCACATGGTGGGCACAATATATCGGACACTGAATTGGCATAAATGTATAGAAAATTGCAATTCTCACTCTGCACCATGTGCTGCGCAATGCCTCTTACACAATACCTGTGGATCAAAATGCACACTACACCTCTAGATAAATGCCCTAATGGGTGTAGTTTTTAAAATGGGGTCACTTCTCGGGGGTTTCAACTGTACTGATACCTCTGGGGCTCTGCAAATCGACGTGGCAACCGAAAACGAATCCAGCAAAATCTGGACTCCAAAGAACACATAGCGCTCCTTCCCTTCTGAGCCCTCCATGAGGCCAAACAGCAGTTTATCACCACAAATGGGATATTGCTGCATTCAGGAGAAATTGCGCAATAAAGTTAGGTATTTTATTCCTTGTGAAAATAAGAACTTTTTAGCAAAAACTACATATTATTGGAAAAAAATTAAATTTTTTTGAATTCACAGGCCAATTCAAATAAGTTCTGTGAAAAAACTGTGGGGTCTAAATGGTCACAACACCCATAAATGAATTCCTTGAGTGGTGTAAAATGGGGTCACTTCTGGTGGGTTTCCATTGCTTTGATACTTCTGGGGCTCTGCAAATGCGACATGGCACCCGAAAACCAATCCAGCAAAATCTGGGCTCCAAAGAACACATAGCGCTCCTTTCCTTCTGATCCCTCCCATGGGCCCAAACGGCAGTATATCACCACAAATAGGGTATTGCCGCACTCAGGACAAATTGCAATTAGCCCAGAATGCTGTTGGACTATAAAAAGGGCTCTGCCCTCTTGATCATTGCCTGAGCGTTGTGTTACCTATAGTTTGTCTTGCAAATGGTCTCCTAGTGTCGAGTCGAGTCGAGTTGTGTCTTCCGCTGCAACTACTGTGTCACACCCCGCCGGGTGTCTGTCTACTCCCGGAGCCTCATCTTTAGGGCGGGTTTACACGAGCGTGTGCGTTTTTGCGCACGCAAAAAACGCTGCGTTTGACGTGCGCAAAAGGCACTTAACAGCTCCGTGTGTCATCACATAGGATGTGCGGCTGCATGATTTTCGCGCAGCCGCCATCATTATGACACTCCGTTTGGATGTTTGTAAACAGAAAACATACTTTTGACTGCTGTTGCGAGAATAACGCGCGTCCCATGGAAGTGCTTCCGTGTGGTGCGCGTGATTTTCACGCACCCATTGACTTCAATGGGTGCGTGATGCGCGAACAACGCAGAAAAATAGGACCTGTCATGAGTTTTACGCAGCGTACTCACGCTGCACAAAAATCACGGACAGTCTGCACTGCCCCATAGACTTGCATAGGTCCGTGCGACCCGCGTGAAAAACACGCGGGTGGCACGGACGTATATCGCGTTCGTGTAAATCCGCCCTAAGCCTGAATCACCGCTACGGTCTACATTGCCTTAGGTACCCTTTCTGGACTATAGACATTGTATTGTACCTGTTTGGCCAGCTGCTATCCCTATTGGGGAAACCTCAAAATAACTGTCCACCGACGGTCCTCATCCGACCTGAGAGAGCTTGAGAGGATCTGCAGAGAAGAATGACAGAATATCCCGAAATCCTGGTGTGCAAACTTTGTGGCATCATACCTAAGGAGACTGGAGGCTATTCTCACTGCCAAAGGTGCTTCAACTAAGTACTGCGTAAAGGGTCTGAATACTTGGATCAATGCAATATTTTAGTTTTTCCTTTTCAATAAATTATCAAAGATTACTAACATTCTGTTTTCACTTTGTCATTATGAGGTATTGAATGCAGAATGATGGGGGACAATCGTAATTTTTATTTTATTTTAGCACAAGGCCTCAACATAGCAAAATGTGAAAAAATTGAAAGGGTCTGAAAACTTTCCGAATGCAATGTATATTGTCCCTAATGTACAGAGTGTATCTTCCACCTTTCCTTTTACTAATATATTTTGCCCCTGTTCGTCTATCTGACTGTCTAAGTATTCCGATTGTAATGACTGAGCAATCAAAATTGAGACTCTTTTCAAATTCGTGAGCAACTGTGCTACATATCGGAAAACCTTTTATTAGTAAGTTTGGGGATTTGGTCCCTACCAAAATTTGTTTCTTGTAAAAAAGCGATTGACGGTCTTTGTCCAGATAGGCTGAAGCAGGGAGGATCTTTTCTCAGGGACGTCTAATTCCTGTACATTCAGGGAGACCCTAGTAATTTCTCAAATGGTCCAAGCGTCGTAGAAAGAGGGTTAAAGTGGGGAGGGTGGCAGAGGACAAAATAAATCCCCACAAGGTAATTTTACCTATGTTAGAAGAGACCCACCAATAAACCCCAAACTGGCGGATAAGTTTCTACTCTTAACCCCTTCCCCCTTCTTGCATTCTGGGCCCTAATGACCAAGGCATTTTTTACGTTTTTTTTCATCGTCCCTTTCGAAGAGCTATAACTTTTTTTATTTTTGCGTCGACATAGCTATATAAGGTCTTGTTTTGTGCGGGACAAGTTGTATTTTTTAATAGCACCATTTTGGGGTACATATTATTTATTGATTAACTTTTATTAACTTTTTTGCGGGGGTAAAGAAAAAAACGGAAATTTCGCCACTCTTTTTTGCATCCTAAATCTACGCCGTTTACCATGTAGTATAAATAACACAATTACTTTATTCAACGGTTTGTTGTGATTGCAACGATACCAAATGTGTATAGATTTTGTATGTTTTACTACTTACACAGTAAAAACACTTTTTGTTCAAAATTATTTGTTTTTGTGTCCCCATATTTGAAGAGCCATAACTTTTTTTAAATTTTTTCGCCGATGTAGTTGTATGAGGGCTTTTTTTTTTGCGTGACGACTTGTAGTTTTATTGGTACAATTTCAGGATTCACAGAAAACAGCAATTTTTCCATTGTTTTTTATTTTCTTTTTTTACGGCATTCACTGTGCGGGTTAAATAATATAATAGCTTTATAGTTTGGGTCGTTACGGACGTGGCGATACCAAATACGTATAACTTTTTTGCTTTATTTTGTTTTTTTTAATAGTAAAGTATTTTGTAAGGGGAAAAGGTGGGTTTTTCATTTTTTTTAAATTAACTTTATTAAACTATTTTTTTTACTTTTTTACTAGTCCTACTAGGGGACTTTATTATAAAAGCGATCGGATGATCTCATATTACACTGCAATACTTTTGTATTGCAGTGTATTACTTCCTGTCCGTTTAAAACGGACAGGCATAGCCTAGCAGGCATTCACTACAGGCAGACCTGGGGGCCTTTATTAGTCCCCGGCTACCATCGGAGACACAGACACTCGGCGATCTTATCGCCAGGTGTCGGTGGGATGAGAGTGAGCTCCCTCCCTCTCCAAAACCACTCGGATGCGGCGCTCGCTATTGAGCGCCCCATCTGAGAGGTTAAACGGGTGAGATCGATACTAATATCGATCTCACTCGTTCGAGCAGGGATTCCCCCAGCCCTCAGTTACCTCTGAGAGCAGGGAGATTTAACGGCTCCCTGCTCTGTTTATTTATTCTGATGCAGCACCGTGAAAAGGCTATTGCATCAGAATAAAGCCCACTAATGACCGCCGTGAAAAGGCGTATCGGTGGTCATTAAGGGGTTAATAGATCCTTCAGGGGTTCAAAAAAAAAAACTCCAGAGTTTGCGAGAGCCTCCTGTTGAACTCCAGCAAAGCGGTTTCTTATCTGTAAGTTCTATGCGGCCATCTCATCTTCATGGTAAACCCATATTTTTATGTCCCATATTCCCCAAGACTGTATCCACAATATGGTACGATCCTACAGCCTAGATTACTGGAACATACAGGCAGCAACATTTTACTGAGACAAAAGATCAGTAATATCCTATTGGCATATGATTGTTACCTTCTTGGGGATATTTCACTCACAATAACCTCTGAGAAACACCCCCAGTAGTCTCTGATGCAGCACTTAGACCCAAAGCCCGGGGTGGACCCGGAAAACATAGAAACTTATTTTATCATCAGAATAGTGATTATTGTGACATCACAACAGTAACCAGTGTGACATAACAGTGATGATTGTGACTTCACAGTAGTGACCATTGTCCAGGAAAAGATAGAAAATTTAAAATTATGGACTTATTCAACCCCTTCCTGTTAGATCCACCCCTAGCTCCGGTCCAAAGGGCCGGCAACGAAGACCGCAATAGCAACCACCCCCCAACATAACCTGTAGGGGAGGGTAAACCTATCCAGAAAGGAAAAAAAAAAAAAAGAGAAACTAATTATATTTACACAGTTCCCATAATTCATATCTATTATCGCAAACTGCAACCCTTATAAGCGCCAGCAGTATGCCGATTATAATAGGAAAACCAAATACCCCTCCATCACTTTACTTCCCCATATCCCACTAAGAGACTATATCCTCTACCATAGTGACATACTAATGAGCGTCATAGACGGATAATGAATTTTCTCTCTGTGATAGGTTGATTCACTACCAGTCTAAACACTCTCTTACAGAAGTAGCAACGGCAGACATTGAAAAACACTTTAGGCGTACCCATATAAATTCTAAGTGTACCAGCATAAATTCCGCAGAGCAGATCTTTGATTAAAATTCTAGGGCATTACGGAGCAACACAGACAACAAAGTAAATGTTATCATAAGTAATCTGCTAATTTTTAGATGCCGTTTTCTCAATTAAGTTTGATAACGATCGCCCCCTTCCCTTTTCTTCCTTTTTTTTTTTCTTTTGGTGTTTTTTTTTAATTTTCCATTTTTTTTATCATCTTTTCTACCTTTCACCCTTCTCTTTTTCCTGCTCTCCCTTCCTGTTCTTCCCCTTTTTCTCCCTAATCACTCTGTCTTCCACATTTGTCGTCCTTTCTCACCTAATATAAATGCCGATGTTATTTTACCCTCGTCCCCTGTAATTTCTTTACCTTCTGTCTATGTTTACATATACAATTTTAGATTTATAAAATAACTTCACAGATATGCACACTATTACTCACAACCGATCATTTAAAGCCAATCCCCGCTTGTTGTAGGGTTAAACTAGCTACAGTTCATGTTAAGGCGATGTCAACGAATTCTATTGGCTACCCCCTACAAGGGTGACAGAACCTATATTCCAAACGATTCTTCTTCTTTCAAATAAGGGATGAGCTGCTGTTCCAGGTATAGTCAAGTCAGAAACCGGTATCGCTGCTGTCCCTAGAAAAACAAATGCCTCCTGCAGAGGTGACAGACTCCCTTTAACCCCTTAGTGACCAGCCTATTTTAGGCCCTAATGACCAAGCTATTTTATTTGTTTTCTATAGTCGCATTCAAAGAGCTATAACTTTTTTATATTTTCGTCGACATAGCTGTATGAGGACTTGTTTTTTGCAGGTTTGGTTGTACTTTTTAATGGCACCATTTTATGGTACATATCATTTTTTGATTAACTTTTATTAACTTTTTTTGGGGGGATTTGAAAAAAAAACTGAAATTCCACCACAGTTCTATGCGTTTTAAATTGGCGCCGTTCACTGTGCGGCATAAATAACACATTGCCTTTATTCTATGGGTCGGTATGATTACGACGATGCCACATACTGTATGTAGAGGTTTTTTTATGTTTTATGACTTTCGCACAATAAAAACACATTTGAACTAAAATTATTTGTTTTTGCATCGTCTCTTTCCAAGAGCCGTAATTTTTTTTATTTTTCTGTCAATGTAGTGATTTTTTGGGCTTGTTGTTTGCTGGACAAGACATAGTTTTGATTGGTATTATTTTGGGGTACATGGGACTTATTGATTGATTTTTCTTATGACTTTTTTGGGGGGCAATGGAAAAAAAATTTGCCATTGTTTTCTGCATTTTTTTTTACGTTCACCTTGCGGTTCAAATTACGTATTAACTTTATTGAGTCATTATGGTTGCGGCGATACCAAATATGTGTACTTTTTATTTACTTTTTACACTTTAGACTTTATGGAAAAAAAATGGTTTTATTTTTTTACTGTCATTTTTATTAATAATCTTTATTTCACATTTATTACTTATTTTATTAGTCCCACTAGGGGACTTTACTAGGCGATCTTCAGATCGCTGCTATAATGCTTTGGTATACTTAGTCACGTCCTAATAGGCATATGCCCAGGGCATAGTTGGGGGCCTTTATTAGGCCCCCGGCTGCCATGACACCCAATCGGAGACCTGCGATTGCATTTGTGGGCCGCCGATGGGTGACAGAGGGAGCTCACTCCGTCTGTAAACAAGTTAAATGCCGCGGTCGCTATTGACGGCGGCATTTAACGGGTTAAACGGCCGCAATCCGGGCGTTGGAGCAGGAGCCCGGCTGTCATCAGACAGTGGAGCTCCAGCCTGCACGGGACACCCATGCAGGGCTTAGACTGGGCCGCCGTGAAAAAGCGGCGGCCTAGCCTAAGGCCCCTTAGTGACTGCCGTGAAAAGGCGTATTGGTGGTCACTAAGGGGTTAACCCCTTCAGGACCAAGCTCATTTTGGCCCTCAGGACCAGCCCCATTTTTTCAAATCTGACCTGTGTCAATTTATGTGGTAATAACTTTGGTATGCTTTTACTTATCCAAGCGATTCTGAGATTGTTTTCTTGTGACATATTGGACTTTATGTTAGTGAAAAAATGTGGTCGATAAATTCATTGTTTATTTGTGAGAAACTCCAAAATTTTGAGAAAATTTGCAAAAATTATGATTTTTCTAAATTTAAATGTATCTGCTTGTAAAACAGATAGTAATACCACCCAAAATAGTTACTAATTAACATTTCCCATATGTCTACTTTATGTTTGCATAATTTTTAGTACATTTCTTTTATTTTTCTAGGATGTTACAAGGCTTAGAACTTTACCAATTTAGCAATTTCTCACATTTTCAAGAAAATTTCAAAAGGCAATTTTTTTCAGGGACCAGTTCAGTTCTGAAGTGACTTTGAGGGGCCCATATATTTGATACTCTTCTAAAACACACCATTTTAAATACTGCACCCCTCAAAGTATTTAAAACCGCATTCAGACAGTGTTTTAACCCTTCAGGCGTTTCAGAGGAATTAAAGCAATGTAGAGGTGAAATTTACAAACTTCTTTTTTTGTTGTTGCAGAAATTCATTTTAAATCCATTTTTTTGTAACACAAAGTTTTACCAGAGAAACGCAACTCAATATTGATTGCCCAGATTCTGCAATTTTTAGAAATATCCCACATGTGGTCCTAGTGTGCTACTGGACTGAAACACAGGCCTCAAAAGCAAAGGACCACCTAGTGGATTTTGGGGCCTCCTTATTTTTCTAGAATATATTTTAGGCACCATGTCCAGTTTGAAGAGGTCTTGTGGTGTGAAAACAGTGGAAACCCCCCAAAAGTGACACCATTTTGGAAACTACACCCCTCAAGGAATGTATCTATGGGTATAGTTAGTATTTTGAACCCACAGTTTTTTTGCTAAATTTATTTGAATTAGTCTGTAAAAATTAAAATGTATTTGTTTTCTGAAAAAGGAATAAAGGAGAAAAAGATATTTATAAAGCAATTTCTCCTGATTACTGGAATACTCTATGTGTGATCATAAACTGTTGTTTGGACTCACGGCAGAGCTCAGAAGGGAAGGAGCGCAATTTGGATTTTGGAGCACAGATTTTGCTGGAATGGTGTTTGGTGCCATGTCGCCTTTTCAACGTGATCCCATTTTGGAATTTACACCCCTCAAGGAATTTTTCTAGGGGTATATTTAGCATTTTGACCCCACAGGTTTTTTGCTGAATTTATTTGAATTAGTCTATGAAGATGAAAATCTATTTATTTAAAAAAAATTTCAAGGAATAAAGGCGAAAAGCACCCCAACATTTGTAAAGCAATTTCTCCCGAGTATGGCAATACCGCATGTGTGGTCATAAACTTCTTCTGTTTGGACACATGGCAGGGCTCAGAATGGCAGGAGCGCTACTTGGCATGCAGACTTTGCTTGATTTGTTTTTGGGCGCCATGTCGAATTTGCAGAGCCCCTGAGGTACCAGTACAGTAGAAACCCCTGAGGAGTGACTCCATTTTGGAAAGTACACATCTCAGGGCATTCACCTAGGGGTGTACTGAGCATTTTGACCCCACAGGTGTTTCATAGATTTTATTAGAAATAGCCAGTGAAAATGAAAACAAAATTTTAGTTTTTTTTTAAATTGTCGTTTTCGCTCCCAATTTTGTATTTTTACGAAGTGTAATAGAAAAAACACCACACAATTTGTTAATCAATTTCTCCCGAGTGTGCCAATACCCCATTTGTGGCCCTAAACTGCAGTTTGGGCACATGGCAGAGCTCAAAATGGAAGGAGCGACATTTGGCTTTTAGAACTTGGATTTTGCTTGATTGGTGTACGGGTGCCATGCCATGTTTGCAGAGCCCCTGAGGTACCAGAGTACAGTAGAAACCCCTGAGAAGTGACCCAATTTTGGAAATTACACCCCTCAAGGCATTTATCATTTGCCTGGACATATGACAGGGCTCAGAAGTGAAGAGCACCATGTGCATTTGAGGTTTATTTTGCAGATTTTCACAGCATTGACCCACAATTGCAGGGCTCTGAGATCAAATAGTAAAGCAAACCCCCAAGTAGTGACCTCTATTTTGGAAACTGAACCCCTCAAGGCATTTTTTAAGGTGTGTAGTGAGCATTTTGACCCCACAGTGTTTTTTCTAAATTCATTAGAAATGAGCACTCGGCAGATAGTGCAAAGTGAAAATTGCAATTTTCCACTGATATGCCGTTTTAGTGCCCAATATGTGGTGCTCAATTTGTGCCACTGCAGACAAATATCTCATAAACTGTTAAGCGGGTTCTTCCGGGTATGGCAATGCCATATTTGTGGACGTAAACTGCTGTTTGGTCACTCTGTAGAGCTCAGAAGGGAGGGAGCGGCACTTGGCTTTTGGAGTGCCGATTTAGCTCGGTTTTTGTTCTGTTTGGGGTATTGCTGGTATTTCAGTTTATAATGTGGGGGAATATGTAATCTGTGCGGAGTACATCAGGGCATAATAATAAGGTATAATAATGCTGTAAATAAATAATAATTCATAGATGGGTGGCCAGTGTCGCACTGATAAATGGTGCCCAATCTTATCTGCTTTTGGATCGCTCTGCACATTAGCCAGATCTTTTTTTATTTTTTCTCCATCAGAGTTGTGTGAGCGCTTATTTGTTGCAGGACAATCCAGTTTTCATTGGTACCATTTTGTGGTACATGCAATATTTTTATTTTTTTTTAGCACTTTTTATAAAAAATTTTGGCAAGCAAGGTGACCAAAAATTCGGACAATGATTTTTATTACGACGTTTACCGTGCGCTATAAATGACATATTTACTTTATACTGCGGGTCGATACGATTAAGGCGATACCAAATGTATATAGTTTTTGTATTATACAGCGTTTGCACAATAAAATCGCCATTTAAAAAAAAACAAACCGTTTTTTTTTGTATCACCATATTCTGAGAGCCATATGTTCAGTGGCATAACTACCACTATACCAGCCGTAGCAGCTGCTACGGGGCCCGCGGCATGAGGGGGCCCATGTCGCCCGCCGGCACAGGCCCCCACCATGGCCGGAGGCTCCGATAGCAACCGCTATGGCTGCTACAGCACGACGCCACTTAACACTATGGCAGAGCAGGGAGTTATCTCCCCGCTCTGCCATTAAACAAAAGACATGTATCCCCTATCCACAGGATAGGGGATACATGTGTGATCGCTGGCAGCGATAGGGAGAACGGGGGACTGAAAGTCCCCTGAAGTTCTCCATCACAAACCTCGGACTTCCGGGGCTGTGTCGGCAGCACCGTAGAAATGAATGGAGCGCCGGTCGCGCTTGTGCGCATGCGTGACCAGCGCTCCTTTCATTTTTATTGAGCTGCGCAGACGCCGGAAGTCAGAGGTTAGTCATGGAGAACTTCAGGGGACTTTCGGTCCCCCGTTCTCCCTATCGCTGCCAGCGATCACACATGTATCCCCTATCCTGTGGAGAGGGGATACATGTCTTTTAGTAGGACACACTGTAGGTCAGACTTTTTTGGGAGGGGGGGCTGTATGGCGTTCACTACAAGGGGGGCTGTATGGCGTTCCCTACAGGGGGGGGCAGTATGGCGTTCCCTACAGGGGGGCTGTATAGCGTTCCCTACAGGGGGGGGGCTGTTTGGCGTTCCCTACAGGGGGGGGCTGTATGGCGTTCCCTACAGGGGGGGGGGCTTTGTGGCGTTCCCTACAGGGGGGGCTGTATGGCGTTCTCTACAGGGGGGGGCTGTATGGCGTTCCCTACAGGGGGGGCTGTATGGCGTTCTCTACAGGGGGGCTGTATGGCGTTAGCGCCATACAGCCCCCTCTATAGATAACGCCATACAGCCCCCCCTGTAGAGAACGCCATACAGCCCTCTCTGTAGAGAACACCATACAGCCCCCCCATGTAGAGAACGCCATACAGCCCCCCCTGAAGGGAACACCATACAGCCCCCTCTGTAGATAATGGCATACAGCCCCCCCTGTAGAGAACGCCATACAGCCCCCCCCTGTAGATAGCGCCATACAGCCCCCCTGTAGATAGCGCCATACAGCCCCCCCTGTAGATAGCGCCATACAGCCCCCCCTGTAGATAGCGCCATACAGCCCCCCCTGTAGATAGCGCCGTACAGCCCCCCCTGTAGATAGCGCCGTACAGCCCCCCCTGTAGAGAACGCCGTACAGCCCCCACTGTAGAGAACGCCGAACAGCCCCCACTGTAGAGAACGCCGTAGAGCCCCCACTGTAGAGAACGCCGTACAGCCCCCTCTGTAGAGAACGCCGTACAGCCCCCTCTGTAGAGAACGCCGTACAGCCCCCTGTAGAGAACGCCATACAGCCCCCCTGTAGAGAACGCCATACAGCCCCCCCTGTAGAGAACGCCATACAGCCCCCCTGTAGAGAACGCCATACAGCCCCCCCTGTAGAGAACGCCATACAGCCCCCCCTGTAGAGAACGCCATACAGCCCCCCCTGTAGAGAACGCCATACAGCCCCCCCTGTAGAGAGCGCCATACAGCCCCCCCTGTAGAGAACGCCATACAGCCCCCACTGTAGAGAACGCCATACAGCCCCCACAGTTTGCTATGGGGCCCAGTCTTTCCTAGTTACGCCCCTGCATATGTTTTTTATTTTTCCGTCAAAAAAGCTGTGGGAGGGCTTCCTTTTTGCGGGACGGGCTTTAGTTTTTATTGGTACAATTTTGGAACCATGCAACATTTTGATCACTTTATATTCCATGTTTTTAGAGGGGTGGTGAACAAAAAACAGCGATTCTGGAATTGTTTTTTATTTAAATTTTTTTACGGTATTCATTGTGCAGGGAAAATAATGTGATATGTTTATAGTTTGGATTGTTATGGACGCGGCGATACCAAATATGTGTACTTTTTTTAATGTTTTCAGTTTTTTCCTATAATAAAAGACTTATTATGGAAAGAAAGGCAGCTATTGTTTTTTAACTTTAAACTTTTTAACTTTTTAACATTTTTATTAACGTTCTTTTAACTTTTGTTTTTTTTTGTCCCACTAGGGGACTTGAAGGCATGAAGCCCTGATCGCTATTCTAATACACTGCAGTACGTACATAGTGCAGTGTATTAGAGTTGTCAGTTATTCACTGACAGCAATCCGTACTAGGCAGACCAGGAGGCAATTGTTCCATAGCAACCATCGGCACCTCCGCGGATCACGATCGTTGCCATAGCAACCTTCGGGTGCAATCTAACTACCTAGATGCAGGGATCTCTTTTGATTGCTGCATTGAAGGGGTTAATCATCCGGATCGGAGGCTAGCTCTGTTCCTGGCCGTTACAGCGGGATGTCCGCTGTAATATACAGCTGACACCCGCGTATGATGGCGTAGGCTCAGCTTCTGAGCATGCGCCATCTTCTTGTCCCTGATAGTAAAAGGCATCCGTGCTTGGCAGACCAAGAGGCCATTGTTAGGCCTCCGGTTGCCCCGGCATCCCGGCGACCGTGACAAAGGGATGCCAACAGGCTGGAATCCACCTAGATGCAGCGATTGCTTGATCGCTGCTTTAAAGGGGTTAATCAGCAGGATCGGCAAAGTGCTCCAGTCCTGGCCGTTACAGCGAGATGTCAGTTGTAATATACAGCTGACACCTGCTGGTGATGGCGCTGGCTCAGCCTCTGAGCCCTCTCCATCACCATCACGTACAGTTACGTGAGAAGGCGCTAACACATTAGCGCTGACTACGCAACTGTACGTGATTGGGCGGGAAGAGGTTAAACATAGGATTTGATTGTTTTTACTACTTCACTCTCTTTCTACTTTCCTATTTTACTTATTTATTACATTGACTTAATTTTTGTTCATTAACCCCTTCAGGACCCAGCCTGTTTTGGCCTTCAGGACCCAGCCGATTTTTTCAAATCTGACGTGTTACTTTATGTGGTAATAACGTTGGAATGCTTTTACCTATCCAAGCGATTCTGAGATTGTTTTCTCGTGACATGTTGTACTTTATGTTAGTGAAAAAATTTTGTCGATAATTTTGGTATTTATTTCTGAAAAACACCACAATTTAGAAAAAATTAGCAAAAATTTGCATTTTTCTAAATCTAAACGTATCTGCTTGTAAAACAGATAGTAATACCACACAAAATAGTTACTAGTTAACATTTCCCATATGTCTACTTTATGTTTGCATCGTTTTTTGAACGTCCTTTTATTTTTCTAGGACGTTACAAGGCTTAGAACTTTAGCAGCAATTTCTCATATTTGAAAGAAAATTTCAAAAGGCTATTTTTTCAGGGACCAGTTCAGTCTGAGGTGGCTTTGAGGGCCTTATATATTAGAAAATCGCCAGAAGTCACACCATTTTGAAAACTGCACCCCTCAAGGTATTCGAATCAGCATTCACAAAGTGTTTTAACCCTTTAGACGTTTCACAGGAATTAAAGCAAAGTAGAGGAGAAATTTACAAATTTTATTTTTTTTGCAGAAATTAATTTCTAATACATTTTTTTATGTAACACAGAAGGTTTTACCAGAGAAATGCAACTCAATATTTATTGCACAGATTCTGCAGTTTTTAGAAATATCCCACATGTGGCCCTAGTGTGATAATGGACTGAAGCACCGGCCTCAGAAGCAAAGGAGCACCCAGTGGATTTTGGGCCTCCTTTTTTTTAGAATATATTTTAGGCACCTTGTCAGGTTTGAAGAGGTCTTGTGGTGCCAAAACAGTGGAAACACCCCAAAAGTTACCCCATTTTGGAAACTACACCCCTCAAGGAATTTATCTAGGTGTATAGTTAGCATTTTGACCGCACAGGTTTTTCGCTAAATTTATTAGAATTAGTCTGTACAAATGAAAATCTACTTTTTTCCGAAAAAACATAGAAATTTTTAATATTTACGAGGAATAATGTAGAAAATCACCCCAACATTTGTAAAGCAATGTCTCCTGATTACAGCAATATCCCATATGTGGTAATAAACTGCTGATTGGACCCACAGCAAGGCTCAGAAGGGAAGGAGCGCCATTTGGATTTTGGAGCACGGATTTTGCTGGATTGGTTTTCGGCGCCATGTCGCATTTGCAACGCCCTGGAGAGACCAAAACAGGGGAAACCCCCCAAAAGTGACCCCATTTTGGAAACGATACCTCTCAAGTAATTTATCTAGGGGTATAGTTAGCATTTTGACCACACAGGTTTTTTGCAGAATTTAGTGGAATTAGGCAGTGAAAATGAAAATCAACTTTTTTTCTGAAAAAGCATAGAAATTTAACATTTTTACAAGGAATAAAGGAAAAAAAGAACCACAACATTTGTAAAGCATTTTCTCCTGATTACGGCAATACCCCATATGTGGTAATAAACTGCTGATTGGACCTATGGCAGCGCTCAGAAGGGAAGTAGCGCCATTTGGATTTTGGAGCACGGATTTTGATGGATTGTTTTTCGGTGCCATGCCGCCTTTGCAACGCCCTGGAGAGACCAAAACAGTGGAAGCCCCCCATGTTACCCCATTTTGGAAACACCCCTCAAGGAATTTTTCTAGGGGTATAGTGAGCATTTAGACTCCACGGGTCTTTTGCAGAATTTATTAGAATTAGGCGGAGAAAATTAATATCACAATTTTTTTCCACTAAAATGTTGCATTTTCTCATTTTCACAAGGGATAAAGGAGAAATAAACAACCAATTTTTATAAAGCAATTTCTCCCGGGTACGGAAATACCCCACATGTGGTCATACGTTTTTTTTCATTAGAAATGAATTAACCCTTTCAGGACTGATCCATTTTTTGCTTTCTTATTTTCGTTTTTCACTACCCGCCTTCCAAGAGCCATAACTTTTTCCGTCAGTAGAGTGATGTGAGAGCTTATTTCTTGCGGGAGGAATTGTAGTTTCTATTGATACCATTTAAAGTGCCATAAAAAGTACTGGGAAACTGTAAAAAAAACTGGAAAATATAGGAATATAGGAAAAAAATCTGATTCCATTTTTTGGGGTTTTCGTTTTTACAGCTTTCGCCGTGCGGTAAAAACGAAAACTACAGCGATTTTGGCGGTTTAAATTATTTAAGTTTTTTACGGTGTTCACCGTGCGAGTTAAATAATGGTATATTGTAATAGTTCGGCCTATTACGGATGTAGCGATATCAATTCTGTTTATTTTTTTACATTACTTTTGAAGAAAAATGGGAAAAGGTTTGTTTTTTAAATTTTTTTTTCTTTCTCACTACTAATAACTTTAATTCTTTTACACATTTTATTAGTCCCTTTAGGGGACTTGTACCAGCGATCATTGGATCGTGGGTATAGTATGCTGCGATACTAATGTATTGCAATATTTTGTTATTTTTACAGGCTTCTGTAACCGCACGATCGCTGTTCCTGTCCGTTAGTCCTGGGTGTCAGCTCTAATACACAGCCGACGCCCGCAGCGTATGGAGCGGGCTCAGCACGTGAGCCCGCTCCATACATCACCCCTGCACCATGACGTGCTATTAAGTCATAGTGCTCAAAGGGGTTAATGCGCAGCGGATGGTGTGAATATTACAATTTTGCACTGATGTGCCATTTTAGTCCATAATGTCGTGCCCAGTTTGTGCCACTGAAGACAAATACCTCATAAAACGTTAAGCGGGTTCTCCCGGGTATGGCGATGCCATATATGTGGGCGCAAACTGCTGTTTGGGGACGCTGCAAGGCTCTGAAGGGAGGGAGCGCCATTTTGCCTTTGGAGCGCAGATTTTGCTTGGTAGTTTTTCTGTTTTGGGTTTTGCTGGTATTTCAGTTTATAATGTGGGGGTATATGTAAGCTGTGCGGAGTACATCAGGGTATATGTAATCTGTGCGGAGAACATCAGGGCATAATAAGAGGGTATAATAATGCGGTAAATAAATAATAATTCATAGATGTGTGGCCGGTGTCACACTGATAAATGGTGTCGGATCTTATCCACTTTTAGAACGCTCTGCACATTTTGCATCGCCATATTCTGAGAGCCAGAACTTCTTTATTTTTTCACCACCAGAGCTGCGTGAGGGCTTATTTGTTGCGGGACAATCTGTACTTTTCATTGGTACCATTTTGGGATACATGCGATTTTTTATTTTTTTTTAATCACTTTTTATTACATTTTTTTGCAAGCCGGGTGACCAAAAACAAGCAATTCTGACAATGTTTTTTAGTTTATTTTTTGCGGCGTTCACCGTGCACTATAAATGACAATTATATTTTATTCTGCGGGTCGGTACGATTACGGCGATACCAGATGTATATAGGGTTTTTTTATGTTTTACAGCGTTTGCGCAATAAAATCACTTTTTTATAAAATAATTTATTTTCTGTGTCCCCATATTCTGAGAGCCGTAACTTTTTTATTTTTCAGTCAAAAAAGCGGTGTAAGGGCTTGTTTTTTGCGGGACGGGTTGTAGTTTTTATCGGTATTATTTTCGGGTACATGCGACTTTTTGATCACTTTTTATTCTCTATTTTTGGAGGGGTGGTGACCAAAAAATAGCCATTCTGGTGTCGTTTTTTATTGATTTTTTTTGGGGTGTTCATCATGCGGGAAAAACAACATTATAGTTTTATAGTTGGGGTCGTTACAAACGCGGTGTTGCCAGATATGTGTACTTTTTTTAACGTGTTCATTTTTTTCCTATAATGAAAGACTTATTATAGGAAAAAAATGCAGTGTTTGTTTATATAACTTATAACTTTTATTTTTACACTTTTTTAAAACATTTTTATTATCTTTTTTTTACTTTTTTCACTTGTCCCACTAGGGGACACTTAGGCTATGTTCACACGGGGTATTTTGCCGAGTTTTTTGACGCGGAAACCGCGTCGCAAAACTCGGCAGAAACGGCATGCCTCGCGGGAAAAAGAAGCGACATGCCCTATCTTCGGGCGCTTCCGCCTCCGACCTCCCATTGACTTCAATGGGAGGCAGGAGAAAGCGTATATCTCGCTGTTTTATGCCCGCGGCGCTCAATGGCAGAGTACATTACACTATACACGTAGTGTAATGTACTGTCATTGTGACGTGACAGTCACACTGACAGGAAGTCTCGGAGGAGCGGCAGGAGGCTGCTCCTCCAAGGCTTCCGTACATGGCAACCCGGAGGTCATTGTCTGACCTCCGATTGCCACGACAAGCATCGGTAGCCCCCACGATCACTTCGTGGGGGCTGCCGATGCGCTTCAAACCACTTAAATGCAGCGACGGCAATCCGTCGCCGCATTTATGGGGTTAATTACCGAAATCAGCGGCGATGGTCCGCTGACCGGCAAGGCTGGAGTGTCAGCTGTCAGGGACAGCTGACCTCCCGGTTCCCGGACAGTGTGCTCCGGGAACTACTCCGCAATAGTACGTCTGGATGCGGGAACTAACCCCTCTGCAGGACGTACTATTGCGGAGCAGCGCGGCAAGAGGTTAAACCTTGATCCAATGTATCTAAAATAGAAAATGAAGCAGCCTTGCAAATTTTGTTAATTCAAAATCTCTTGCTTTTTGTGTCTACAGCTCCTATGCAGATCTTTCTGTCTATATTGTTAGACTACAAACAAACCCTGTGTAGTCTGATCCTGCTCTCATACTCCCTCCCATCTGTTTACAATGGAGATGCATAGGTTTGCTTTTGAGCTGTAGATAATAAGTGGTAGGAGATTATTAATTAAGACTGTTTGCAAAAGTTGCTTCATTTGTTTAAATTTATATTGTTATGCTGCATGTAATCTATGATCTTCTTCTGCAGGTATTTGACAACACCCCTGCTGCTCATGATGGAACCATTGCATCAGGAGATGAAATTACTGGTGTGAGTGGAAAATCCGTTAAGGGGAAAACAAAAGTAGAGGTGGCCAAAGTGATCCAGACTGTTAAGGTGAGACTTTGAAATGTACCTCCAAGTAAAGAACTTCTTAAGAGTCAGAGACTATTGAGAGGTTTTCATTGGTGAGGGTCTATGAGCTTCAACAAAGCTTTTAGATCCCCACATCTTCTGGTTAAATGTGGAAGGCGATTATTACAGAAATTAACTTATTAGAATTATCAGAATTTATCAGAATCTGTATTCACTTTAAAGGCTCCTTATGGCAAGCAAATAGTTTAAAGCGTACCTAACCTTTCAGGTGATTTTTTAGACTAAGGCTTCATTCACATCTGCGCTAGGGCTCCATTCCGATGTTCCGTCGGAACGGAGCCCTGACAGACACAGACGTTTCCATCACCATTGATTTCAATGGTGACGAATCCGGTTCCAATGATTTCCGTTTGTCTCGGTTGTGCAAGGGTTCTGTCATTTTGACGGAATCAATAGCATAGTCGACTACGCTATTGATTCTGTCAAAACGACAGAACCCTTGCACAACGGAGACAAACGTAAACCATTGGCACCGGATCCGTCACCATTGAAATCAATGGTGATGGAAACCTTTGGTTTCCGTTTGTGTCAGTCAGGGTCCCGTTCCGACGGAACGCTCCGACACAACGGGACCCTGGCGCAGATGTGAACAAAGCCTAAGATGTCATATGTGTGTACATGAGGAATGTGTGTACATTAGGCAGTTTTCCCCTCAGCAGGCTCTATCTCTAATTCTTAGTTTTCTCTGAGCTAGTGGGTGGAATCTAACTGCTATCATGTTTTCTATGCACTGCACACAGAGAGGAGGAGAGTCCTGCTCTTCTAGCTTTATCTATTGCATATATAGAAGCTACAGCAGCAACATGCAGGAGATTATAGAGCAGTAATGAGCAGTGTATCTATGAATCCAGCACTGTGGTGATACATAACTCTTATTAGGAGCAGCTGCAGCATCTATGTCTCTTCTGTCTCTCTGTTTGTTGAAAGTTAGTGTCCATTTAAGTCAATAGGAACCCCCTCAGTGAACTCCTTGAAGGAGCACACAGTCTGAATATTTGCATAGACACTGCTTCTGTGATTAAACGGGTCGAAATATCGCATATTTACTAATACAATATCTCCCTGCTTGCAATTTTAATCTGGCATTGCATGTATACTTTAAAAAGCATCAGTCGGGGGGCGTGGCCAGGCACGGATGTGAGCGGTCGCACTGAACCTTAGCTCCGTGTGCTGAACCCTGTATTTCATCCTGTGGAGAAAGTATTTCAGCCAAAATTCCTTACCTGTTGAGAAAGAAGGGTAGGAAACCCACTTGGCACAATATGGGACCCTCCAAGACATCGGGAGCGGTGGAAAAACTGAAAGAGTTCGCCAGGAACTCGGGACAAGATGGCGCCCGGGGGGAGCAGTCCTCGTCGGCACATGTTCAGGAGAGACGGCCTGCTGCACTCGCCGAGGCAGGGGAAGCGGTGCCCCCCGAGTTAACGTTGAAGCAGGTGACGGAGACGCTCCTGGCGGCGATTCTGGAGACACGTACCTCGGTAACAACGAAAGTGGAGGAGGTGAAGGTGGATGTCGGTCTGATGCGGCAGGACCTCCATAATCTGAGAGACCGGTAACTCAAGTTGAGACAAGGGTTTCGGACCTGGAAGATGTAACGGCAGCAGTACCGCGCACGCTGAGAGACCTGTCGGGGAAAGTGGAGTTGTGGCGCCAAAAAGCAGATGATCTCGAGAATCGACTGAGAAGAAATAATCTGAGGATAATAGGCCTCCCTGAAAGGTCGGAGGGACCCAGACCAGATGAATTTGTGGAGAAGTGGCTGAAAGACCTATTTCCGGATACAGTATTTTCAATGGCCTTTGCAGTTGAAAGGGCGCACAGAGTGCCAGCGAAACCACCACCACCCGGGGCGAATCCCAGACTATTGCTGGCGAGATTGCTAAATTGCAAGGACCGAGATTTGGTGCTGCAGGCAGCAAGGCGCAAAGGAGAGATCAGAGTGGAGAACACGACGGTGTCCATTTTCCCGGATTTTTCCCCGGAGCTACAACGACAGAGGGCCTCGTACATGCACGTCAAGAGACGACTTCGGGAGCGTCAGATCCCATATTCTATGGCGTACCCTGCGCGACTGAGAGTTGTGGATGGAGAGAGATCCGTGTTTTTCACTACCCCTGAGGCGGCAGATGAGTGGCTCACCAGACATGGACGATCTCCTCGACGCTGACTTGAGGACCATGTTTTATATGAAGGGGACAGTGAGTTTACATGATTGCAATATGTATTTTATGAGGGGTCCCTATGCAGTGGATGTTTGATCTCGCACACACTTGGGTTATATACATGGAAGTGTTCTTGATGTACTGAGTATATGTATGTACTAAACCTTGAAGAAGATAAGGGGAGAGGGGCAGATATATGGAGGCGGCATAGGAGGAAAATGTTATAGTTTAAATAACTGGATTAATTACCCTCACGTTTATCTAAGTTATAAGGAAGGAAACATGGAATCTTATATGGCTGAAATACAGCTTAACAAAGGGTGAAGCCATTGAAAAAGGTACTATTGCTTATCTTGATTCCTCTGTGTTACCAACCTAAGCAGTGGAAACTTCCCCCGTTTTTATACACTTTGCATTTTTTATGCCTTGTAGGCTTAAGCAGCTCCTGATGAGCTTAATTGTTCAAAGTTATTGGTTTAACCCCTTAAGGACGCAGCCTAGTTTGGGCCTTAAGGCTCAGCGCCCATTTTTCAAATCTGACATATTTCACTTTATGTGGTAATAACGTCGGAATGCTTAAACCTATCCAAGCGATTCTGAGATTGTTTTCTCGTGACACTTTGGGCTTCATGTTCGTGGTAAAATTTGGTCGATATATTCAGTCTTTATTTGTGAAAAATTGCAAAATTTAGAGAAAATTTACAAAAAAAAGCATTTTTCAGAATTTAAATGCATCTGCTTGAAAAACAGACGGTTATACCACCCAAAATAGTTACTAGTTCACATTTCCCATATGTCTACTTTAGATTGGCATCGTTTTTTGAACATTATTTTATTTTTCTTGGACGTTACAAGGTTTAGAACATAAACAGCAATTTCTCATATTCTTAAGAAAATTTCAAAAGCCTTTTTTTGAAGGTGCCAGTTCAGTTCTGAAGTGGATTTGAGGGGCCTATGTATTAGAAACCCCCATAAAACACCCCATTTTAAAAACTAGACCCCTCAAAGTATTCAAAACAGCATATAGAAAGTTTTTTAACCCTTCAGGCATTTCACAGGAATTAAAGCAAAGTGGAAATGAAATTTGCAAATTTCATTTTTTCTGCTGAATTTCAATTTTATTCAATTTTTTTTTAGTAACAGAGAAGGTTTTACCAGAGAAATACTACTAAATATGTATTGTCCAGATTCTGCAGTTTTTAGAAATGTCCCACATGTGGCCCTACTGCGCTCGTGGACTAAAACACAAGCCCTAGAAGCAAAGAAGCACCTAGTGCATTTTGAGGCCTCTTTTTTATTAGAATATATTTTAGGCAGCATGCCAGGTTTGAAGAGGCGTTGAGGTATCAAAACAATGGAAACCCACCTGAAGTGACCCCATTTTGGAAATTACACCCCTCAAGGAATTCATTTATGGTTTTTGTTATCATTTTGACCGCACAGTTTTTTCACAGCACCTATTTGAATTGGGCTGTGAAATGAAAAAAATGATATTTTTTCCAATAAAATGTCATTTTTGATCAAATTTTCTTATTTTCACAGGGAACAACATACCCCATTTTGTTGCCCAATTTGTCCTTAGTGCGGCAATACCCCATTTGTGGTGATAAACTGCCGTTTGGGCCCATGGGAGGGCTCAGAAGGAAAGGAGCGCTATGTGTTTGTTGGAGTCCAGATTTTGCTGGATTGGTTTTCGGGTGCCATGTCGCATTTGCAGAGCCCCAGAGGTATCAAAGCAATGGAAACCCACCAGAAGTGACCCCATTTTGGAAACTACACCCCTCAAGGAATTCATTTATGGTTTTTGTTATCATTTTGACCGCACAGTTTTTTCACAGCACCTATTTGAATTGGGCTGTGAAATGAAAAAAATTATATTTTTTCCAATAAAATGTCATTTTTGATCAAAATTTCTTATTTTCACAGGGAACAACATACCCCATTTTGTTGCCCAATTTGTCCTTAGTGCGGCAATACCCCATTTGTGGTGATAAACTGCCCTTTGGGCCCATGGGAGGGCTCAGAAGGAAAGGACCACCATTTGGCCTACTGGAGCTTTTCTGGTGCAGAAGCCCCTGAGGTACCAGTACAGTTGAAACCCCCGAGAAGTGACCCCATTTTAAAAACTACACCCCTTAAGACATTCATCTAGAGGTGTAGTGAGCATTTTGACCCCACAGGTACTGTGTAAAAGATAATGCGCAGCAGATGGTGCAGTGTGAGATTTGCAATTTTATATATGTATATGCCATTTCAGTGTCCAATATAGTGTGCCCAGCATGCGCCACCGGAGATATACACCCCTTAAATTGTAATGTGGGTTCTCCTGGGTACGACAATACCCTACATGTGGCTGTTATCAGCTGCCTGGGCATACGGCAGGGCTCAGAAGGGAAAGATGAGGGGGGTAAGCTGTGCGGAGTGCATCAGGGTAACTTAAAAATCAAGGGATGTATGATACATTTTAAAACAATCTTTTATACAGAGCCCTGGTTTTTCGGGACACGTGTCACATTGGTATATTGTGTTCTTCCTTATCCCCCTCTTATAGCAGACTCTGCACCTCTTTTGACTCTTTCCCTTTCCACCGGTTTGGGGACCTTCTCCTGGAAAGTGTTGCCCTGGTACGATGCGTGTGGCCTCGCTTCCAGAAGTACTGGGTGCCCCCCCTTCCTGGTCCCTAAAGATTAGATCTTGAAATTCCAGGAAAGTTCCCCTCTGGCCTGCACATCGACGTAGCACATACGCATTGTACAAAGCCCTCTGTATGATGTGCCCGGCCAGCTTCTTATACCACACCGCATGGCGCTGTAGGGCTTCAGGACTTGATTTGACAAGTCCATCCCTCCCATGTACCTATTGTAGTCCAGGATGCAGTCTGGTTTGGGGGTGGCCTTTCCTTCATATATCCTAAACCTGTAGGTATACCCTGATGCACTCTCGCACAGCTCATACATCTTCACGCCATACCTTGCCCTCTTACCTGGCAGGTACTGGCGGAATTGAACCCTCCCTTTAAAATGTACCAGGGACTCATCAATAGAAATACACTTCTCAGGGGTGTATGCTTGGGAAAACCGGGCACTGGAACGGTCTAATAGGGGTCTCCGTTTATACAAACGGTCAAAACTGGGGTCATCTCGGAGTGGGCACGGCTCATTATCAGTATAATGTAAGAAGCGAAGTATTGCCTCATTTATTTATTTTTTTAGGTTCCAGTTCAGTTCAGAAGTTGCTTTGAGGGGCCCATATATTAGAAACCCCTATCAAACACCCCATTTTAGAAACTAGACCCCTCAAAGTATTCACAACAGCATTTAGAAAGTTTATGAACCCTTTAGGTGTTTCACTGAAATTTAGAGCAAAGTAGAGGTGAAATTTACTCTTTTTATACCATTTTTTTTATAACACAAAAGGATTTATCAGAGAAACGCAACTTAATACTTATTGCCCAGATTCTGCAGTTTTGAGAAATATCCCACATGTGGCCCTCGGGCGGTAATGGACTGAAGCACCGGCCTCCGAAGCAAAGGAGCACCTAGCGGATTTTGAGCCCTCTTTTTTATTAGGCACCATGTCCGGTTTGAAGAGGTCTTGTGGTGCCAAAACATTGGAAACCCCCCAAAAGTGACCCCAATTTGGAAACTAGACCCCTTGAGGAATCCATTGTAGTTTTCATGGGGTGCATGCGGCTTTTTGATCAGTTTTTATTCCATTTTTAGGTGGCGTGGTGACTAATAAACAGCAATTCTACTATTGTTTTTGTATACTTTTTTTTTTACAGCGTTCACCGTGCGCTATAAATGATATATTAACTTTATTCTGCGGGGCGATACGATCACGGCGATACCAGATGTTTATAGTTTTTTTTTATGTCTTATGGCGTTTGCACAATAAAATACGTTTTGTAAACAATCATTCACTTTTTGTGTTACCTTATTCTAAGAGCCAGAACGTTTTTATTTTTCAATCAATAAAGCCGTGCGAGGACTTATTTTTTGCGTAACGAACTGTATTTTCCATCAGTACCATTTTTAGGTACATGCGACTTTTTGATCTCTTTTTATTCCATTTTTTGGGAGGTGAAGTGACCAAACAATTGTGATTGTGGTACGGTTTATTAATATTTTTTTTTACGGCGTTCACCGTGCGGGATAAATAACAAAATAATTTTGTAGTTCAGGCCGTTACGGACGCGGCGATACCAATTATGTATAGTTTATTTGTTTGTTTATATATTTTTATTAATAATAAAGGACTGATAAGGGAAAAAGTGGGACTTTTACTTTTATTACTTTTAAAACTTTTATTTTCTTATTTTTACACATCTTTTTTTAACTTTTTTTTTACTTTATTACTTTGTCCCACTAGGGGACTTGAGGGCAGGAGGCCCTGATCGCTATTCTAATACACTGCACTACATGCGTAGTGCAGTGTATTAGAACTGTCAGCTACTCACTGACAGCAAGCATAGTGGGTCCTGACGTTGTCAGGACCCACTAGGCTTCCGTCTATGGCATAGCCGGACGCCATTGTTTGGTGTCCGGTTGCCATAGTCACCATCGCCGGCCGCTATCGCGTAGCAGGCCGGCGATGGCAGCTTAACCCCTAAAAAGCCGCGATCTCTATAGAACGCGGCTTTTAAGGGGTTAATCAGCGGGGACACAGCGATCGGTCCCCGCTGTAGGAGCTGTGACAGCTGCTGAACAAGACAGCAGCGTCACAGCTCCTGTATGTGTCGGGAGGACGGCCGAAACGGCCGTTACTCCCGAGACGTACTATTACGGCATGGAGCGCGAACGATACAGCTGCCATGACGTAATAGTACGTCAAGGAGCGGGAAGGGGTTAAGGTTCAAAACGGTTTTGCATGCCTGCTACATGATGACATGGGAACAGGGTCCCATTATCACTGCTCGCTGATTGTGGGGGGATGGTGCCTTCACATAGAGATATGGTGTAGAGTGGAATATGGCGACACTTAAATTTATGTCCTGGAATGTGAGGGGGATGGGAACGCCGGGTAAGAGAAATGTGATCTTTTCTATACTACGGAGGCACATGCCTCATATTATATGCCTTCAGGAAACGCATCTTACGGCATATAAGGTGCATATGCTGAGTAAATCTTGGATTCAATGGGGGCGGCATGCTACTAGATCCTCAGCATCGCGGGGAGTATCACTGCTAGTACATAGGAATTTACGCTGGGAGGCGTTACATACAAGAATAGATACTGATGGTAGATATGTGCTGGTTCATGCTAATGTAAACTCTGTCCCTTATGTCATAATTGGTATCTACAACCCGCCCCCGGCTCAATGAGTATACTCAGAGAGGCCATCACATTCGCATCCACTTATCAGGAGGCGCGAGTTATACTAATGGGGGACCTGAACCTCACCATAGACCCTCTGTTGGATCGCTTTACTGTTAGGTCGGGCCCCCGGGACCCCATGAGCCCCACTCCGCTAGCATCTATGATAGAGGAGATAGGATGGTTGGATCTATGGAGAGTGAGCCACCCGGGAATAAGGGAATACACGTGCCATACTCCGCAGTTTAACGCTCTGTCTCGCATTGACTATGTGTTGGGATCTCCCGCCATTTTCTCAAGCATGGCTTCTATAGAGCACTTGCCCAGAGGGGTGTCGGATCATAGCCCGATTCTTTTACAGTTACATCAACAGGCGGAGGGGAGCTCTTAAGATACACCCATTTTGGTTGCAATTGTTTACGGGAAGTGACAGAATACCTGATCAACTAGATGTCTTTTTAGGAGCGCATTCACAAGAACAAAATAGTGCACTGGTGTGGGATACATTAAAAGCGTATTTGCTTGAGATCCTCTATTTCCTATGTTAAACGCTCCTCAGCCAGACAAGAAATGGATTTAGCACAACAATGCAGGGGTTTAGAGGATACTTTCGTACGGGACCCATCCCAGGTTAACAGAGAAGCGTGGCTGGCAGCGAGCAGACAATACTTGCTTCTAGTCAAGGAAAAGGCAGCAAGAAGGATATTCTTCTCTAAACAATCCTTTTTTGAGCACGGTAATCAGTCGAGTAAGCTGCTTGCACAAATAGCGAAGCAGAATACCATGTCCCCTCCAGTGCTACGTATATCCCAACCAAACCAGGGTACGGCTACTACGCCATTAGACATACTGAATAGATTTGCAGATTTTTATGCGGAACTCTACACTTCGCAGGCACAGTATTCGATGGAGGAGTTGAACTCCTATTTAGATGGGGCAAACTTCCCAGGGTTGTCAGAGGAGAATAGAATCAAGTTAGAGGCCCCTTTCTCGGTACAGGAGATTGAAGAATGCTTATTCTCCATGACAAAAGGGAAGGCGTCTGGTCCGGATGGTCTCCCTCTAGAGGTGTATATTAAATATGCAGATACTCTAAATCCCCAGTTATTAACTGTATTTGAGGACGCCTTTCAGAAGGGTGAATTACCAGTCTCGATGAAAGATGCCACTATAGTTGTCATTTTGAAACCAGGAAAAAATTCAGAGGAATGTGAGTCGTACCGCCCGATATCCCTACTCCAATGTGGATTATAAAATCCTAACCAAACTTTTAGCTAATAGACTTCGTGGCGCTATCACAGATATTATTCATCCGGACCAATCTGGTTTTATCCCAGGCAAATCAACATCGGATAAAATCCGCAGAGCTCAGGTGGTGACCCAGATAGGGTGGTGGGAGCAGCAGGACTGGGCAATGGCCTCGTTGGACGCGGCTAAGGCCTTTGATTCAGTAGAGTGGCCTTATTTGTTTGAGGTCCTTCGCAGATTTGGTTTTGGCGAGAGATTCCTTAAATGGATTAACATCCTATACAAAGATCCGAAAGCATCGGTGTTGGTCAATGGGATTTTGTCTCCCTCCTTTTGTCTCCATAGAGGCACGAGGCAGGGATGCCCCCTGTCCCCTCTTCTGTTTGCAGTGGCCATTGAGCCCCTGACTATCCGCATCCGTCTAGATGCGGCTTTTCAGGGTATCCGCATAGGACCACGGGAGGATCGGATCGGTCTTTATGCCGATGACATGATCTTGTATATGGCTAATCCAAACGCCTCCTTACCAAGAGCAATGACAATACTGGAAGAGTTTGGACGGTTCTCAGGACTATATATCAATTGGAGTAAGTCATTTCTTATGCCCCTTAGACCCGATAACTGTGGGTGGGATACGGAATTCCAGGGCCTGCAGGTGGTTTCCTGTTTTAAATACTTAGGGGTCCATATAGTTAGGGATAGTGGCGCTTCATATGATCTAAATATATATCCCCTGTTAACATATCTGAGAGATAAATTTGCTGTCTGGAAGGCGCTCCCTATATCGACAGCAGGAAGAATAAATTTAATTAAGATGATAGTGCTGCCCAAAATGTTATATCTCCTAGAACATGCGGACACCCTGGTCCCTTAAACGATTTTTCAACCTGGTAAGCTCCTTATTTTCCTCATTTGTATGGGGGGAGAGTCGCCCCAAGCTTAAACTTAGCACGCTCCAACGCCCCAAGGAACAGGCGGGGGCTGCTCTACCTGACGTGTTCTTGTATTACTTGGCAGGCCAATTAAGATATATTAAGACATGGGTGGCATGCCTAATGCAGAACTCCACTTGGCCCATTTTCTTAGGATCCCCTCTCTGTGGCCCATACTTGAGCCGCATGGATATAGCCCTAGGCATTCCTTGCCAATAATTAAACTAGCCAGACAGGTCTGGTCACATGTTAAGAAAGTTCTGGAATGGGAGGACATAGTTGCAGAGCTGCCACTTTGGTCTCATCAGGGTCTGTCTCATTTTAGGGGGATGCAGGATTCTGATTTTTGAATTGAAGTAGGTATAACGCAGGTGCAAAACCTGATAGATGACGAGGGACATATGATATCAGCCAGAGAGATACAGGATACATTCCGGGTCCCTGAGAAAGATGCATTCCGTTGTGTACAGATTAGGCATGCTTTACAATCCCAGTTCAGGGAAGATCAGAGATCCATTTCTTCACTTCCACTCATTGGTATTCTGAGAACACAGGGACCAAGGGGGATGGTATCTGCCCTTTATACTTACCTCCTGTCGCAGAGGGTCGCTCACGCTGAGATGTCGGTTGAGGTTGGATGGAGGGGTCTTATTCCCACACTATCCAGTGAGGACTGGGGGGAGGCCATGGGATCACATCTCTTGGTCTCGCCTGCAGCGAACAATAAATTGACGCAATTGTACATCATACACAGATGTTATATTACCCCTATCAGATTATATCGGATGGGAAGGGCACCTAGCACACGATGTCCTAGATGCTCTCAAGATCAGGCTGGCTTTGACCACATGATGTGGTTATGCCCAGTCATAGCCAACTTCTGGAAAGAAGTGACGCAAATACTGTCCTCAATTATGACTAACCCGATTCCATGTGAACCAGGTCTCTGCTTATTGGGGCTGTTGGGAGAGAGGACCCGGACACACTATGAGGGTATCTTCCTGCGAGAAGCCCTGTTCTTAGCCAGAAAAGCGATAGCCATCCGATGGATGGGGGACACTTTTCCGGATACGTCACAATGGAAAAGTCTGGTCAATGCTATTCTCCCATATGAAAATATAGTATATAAACATAGAGGATGTCAATATAAATTCTTGAAAATCTGGGGAGAGTGGTGCTCCTCACCTCTTGCCTCCTTCAGCGTGGGCGACCTTAGAGAATCCTTACCACTTCAAGTAGGAGGGATCTGAGATCTACTTGACCAGGTATTTAATGCCCTAGGTGTGAGAATGGAGCTTGGATCTGGTAAATAACTGCGACCTGTATGTCTACAGAATCACAAATAAGTGAGACACTGAACTGCCTGCGTGCAGTGAATATTTGGAGTCTCATGTGACTCGCCTTCATGTATAAATGTAAATTGCAAACTCTTGTTTCTAATGTGTATTCATGGTATGCAGGAACGTTAATGTTAATGTCATTATTTTGTTTCCATTTGCTGATGATTTTTGTATGTACTTTTACAATAAACCGAGTTTAAAAAAAAAAAGCATCAGTCACCACCACCTTTTTGTTGCCGTCACTGATGACAGCATAAGGTAGTGAAATACTCTGAATTCAGCATTTTGAGTGTTATGTCTCCTTGTGCTGTATTGTTTGAAAATATTAGTTTAATCTTTGAAGCGCTTGCATCACAATGTGAGGAGGACTCCTCCGTATTCATAAGCTGCCGCTAACCCCGCCCTCCTAAAATTGATTGACAGTTTTCTCTCTATTACTGTGCATAGCGAGAAAGCTTTTAATCAGCGGCGGGAGGGCATGATCAGTGGCATCTCATGAACACAAAGGACTCTTCCTCATAGTGTGATGCAACGATTAAACTTTAAGCTATACAAAAACACAACACACAGAGACATAACACTCAAAATGCTGAAATCAGCGTCTTTGTTGCTACCTTATGCTGCCCTCAGTGATGGCAGGAAAAAGGTGGTGACAGATGCTACTTAAGGACGGATCAGCATCCATTTTGTATTTTTGCCGGTGGGGCATATGTTAAACATCAGAAGAACATTATAGAATTACTAGCTGTGCATGTGTGTGTCCAACGGGATAGGGTGATGATGTTAGACACGCTATCGGGGAGAGGATTTGATGTACAATTCAGAATGCAAATGTAGGGCAGTCAGTGGTATTGCCATATGAGGCCCAGCCACAACTTTTACGAAAAGGGCCCTGCCACTGCAAACCAGAATCGATGGGGCCCATATAGTGTCTAACGTTATGGTTCTCGTTCCTTTAACCTTGGTAAAACTGTACGTGCCCCAAGCAACAGTTAGGGCCGCCCTCGTTTCCTCACGGCTCCTCCGGTCCCTATCCTTCTCTCCTCCTATCCTTCTCTCCTCCTCACAGTGTTGCGAAGTCCGTCTGCATCAATGTGAGGAGACTGAGTTAGACGGAGTTTTCTTTTGGGCAGCAGGAGTATTGAGTACCTGGACCTGCCAATATAAGAGCAGAGCACAGCAGTGAGGACAGCCTGTGGAGCAGAAAAGAGTCTCAGGTAGGGAGTCTACCTGCCTGCCGGCACCCTCAGGCCCATTTGTCTATCTCCCTTCTGGCCCTCCATAGAACCTCTGCCACCTTTTTGCCCCTTTGCCACTCCCCCCACAGAGCCTCTGCCACCATTTGTGCCCCTACAACACTCAAAGAGCTTAATCATCTTCTGTGTCCCCTGCACCTTCCTAATACCCCGGGAAAACAGTGATTCCTCCATTGTTTTTTGGGTTTCAATTTTACAGCGTTCACTGTGCAGTAAAAACGACATGTTAACTATATTCTGGGGGTCAATGTGATTATGGCGATACCAAATTTATATAGTTTTCTTATGTTTTAATACTTTTCCGAGGAAAAAACGTATTGTTAAAAAAATTATTTGTTTTGTGTCGCTATATTCTTAGAGCCTTAACTTTATTTTACCATCGATTGAGCAGTGTGATGGCTTGATTTTTGCAAGGCAATTTTGGGGTACATAGAACTTTTTTGATCACTTTTTATTACATTTTTTGTGGGAGATGAGGTGATCAAAATAACAGCAATTCTGGCGTCTTGTATTTTTTTTTTTTTTACAACGTTCACTGTGCAGGTTAAATAATGTTATATTGTAATAGTTCTGAATTTTACGAATGCGGCAATACCAGTAAGGCTGGATTCACACGAGCACATTACGTTCGTAATGGACGGAACGTATTCGGGCCGCAAGTCCCGGACCGAACACACTGCAGGGAGCCGGGCCATCATAGTTATGTACGATGCTAGGAGTCCCTGCCTCGCTGCGGGACAACTGTCCCGTACTGTAATCATGTTTTCAGTACGGGACAGTAGTTCCATGGAGAGGCAGGGACTCCTAGTATCGTACATAAGTATGATGCTAGGAGCCCGGCTCCCTGCAGTGTGTTCAGTCCGGGACTTGCAGCCGAAATACGTTCCGTCCATTACGGACATAATGTGCTTGTGTGAATCCAGCCTAAAGCTTATTTTTTATAATTTTATTTTTTACATTGCTTTAGGAGGAAAAGGCATTTTTTGTTTTTTCTTACTTTAAGATTTTTTTTTATTTTTTTGGGGATATGTAGAAAATAACCTATTTAGCTACTTTTTTCATTTTAATTAGTCCCCTGCAACTGACACCCGCATTGTATGGAGCGGGCTCAACCTGTGAGCCCGCTCCATACTTTCCCTCTTTCTTTTATCGTACATACAGGGTGGATGTCGGGAAGGGGTTAAACCTCTTGTTTTTGGGATATGTGATGGATGTGATGCGTTTTCCCGAAATTAATAACTTGCTCCTTGATTATATTGCACTTTTTACTATCATTATCTATAAAGAGGGACATTTTGAATATTGGCCAGCAAGTTGCTAAACTATTTTTTATTTTTATTAGGAGCTTCTAGCATCCAAGAAAATCAACAAACAATGTTATGATTTTTTGCTTGACATCATGACTGAACCCTTTCCACAAATAAAATTGTGCATATAGGAGATAATTTCAAGCCATCAAGTGACTTTCTGATTAAAATGTGGTTTTGGGAAATCCAGGCGAAAAACTACATCAAACTGTGGTGCAGTTTTTTACCCGAAATATCCGCTGCGGAAAAACTGCAGTATTTAGCCGTCCTGCTAGCAGGCCGGCCTCCTAGGATGATTTGCTGCAGCAGCAGTCACATGGGATGAAACGTCATCCCAGGTGGCCAGCCTGGAGGAAGAAACACAGTCTTCTGGGTAATTATGACTATTCATTATTTTCGCGTTGCGTTTTTTGCGGCAACAACTGCTATTTGTTGCGGGTTTTAACTTCGCATTGAATTCAATGGAGAAAACCCGCAATTCGATAATTCAAATTCTGTTGCGGAAAATCGGCAGTATTTACGCAACGTGTGAACTGACCCTGAATGTTTAAGCCATTAGGTGCCCGATTGATTTTAACTGGACTTAACTGGTTCCCGACCGCTGGCTGTATTTTTACGGCCTGCGGTCAGGGTCCTTAAAACCCGAGCCATAGACTTTTCACGGCTCGGGTTTTAACTTGCTGCCCCCGCGATCGGGCAGCTGAATGTCGGGTCTCCGGCTGTCAGTGACTGCCGGGGACCCTGAGGAGAGGATAGAAGCAGCTTTAGCTGCTTCTGTCTTCTCCGATGTCTTTTTACACAGCGCTCAATGAACGCTGTGTATAGGAATAGAGGCAGCGGCTGCGCCGCTGTCTCTATTCCTCCCGGTGATCATGTGACTGGTCACATGATCGCCGGGTGCCGTTACTTACAGACTGCTGCTGGGTCTAACTAGACCCAGCACAGCCCTATTAGTGACAATCGTCACTATGAGAGGGCTGATTTCCCCTGTAACTGGGGCTGCTGTGCAGCTCCAGTTACAGTGGAAAAACATGGTGTAAAGGAAAGAAAAAAAATATATAAAGTTCCCCAAAGGTCATTTCTGACCTTTGAGGGACAGACCATAGTAATAAAAAAATAATAAAGTAAAGTGCAAAAAAAATTTAAATAATAAATACACATAAAATACCCACCCCCAAAAAAACAGTTCCCCCCCGCCAATCATTGTTGTAACGCTAGCGCTGACCCAATTACTCTAATATAGACATGTAATATATTACAATTTACGGTAGACAATGACGATCACAAATAAAAGGTCTATTTTAGGGTACAACTATTACCAAAAAAAAATAGCTGAAACGTAAAAAAGCTTATTTTTTTACTATTATTTTCAAACTTTATGAATAAAAATTCTAAAATAGCAAAAAGGTGTGTATAAAAACGATAAAAAATGAAACCTGCATTGTCTACGGAAAAAAAAAAACGCAAAAATCACGTCATTAGCCCAACAATTAAAAAAGTTATAGCCATTTAACGAACGCGTGCTAAAAAGGGCTAAACGGTGTCTGGTCCTGAAGGCGCAAAATAGCCCGGTCCTGAACTGGTTAAAGAAGACATCACTTTCTGGGAAACCTCATGGAGTAATTGGACACCAACAAATAAAACTTATATGGGGGAAAAAATGTAATTATATATATATATATGGAGTGCTGCCTCTTCATTTTTTCGGATTCCACTAACAAGGGTTCCTAGCCTCAACCTAGGATGCCTGCACCCACTGCTGTCGCTGTGCTGTTTTACTCTTTTCCTCATTATATATAGATATATATATAATATTTTCTTACAAAAGCTTTGAGGCTTCCTGCTTCTAAATTGCGGGAGCCTGCTGTTAGGGGCGGGTGCCTATTGGGGTCAGTTCAAACTGCGTTTTTTGCGATGAATATTACGCAGAAACCGTGTCAGAATCTGTGCCGAAAAGCGGCCGAAACCGCCTCCCGTTGATTTAAATGGGAGGCGGAGGCGTTTTTTTCCCGGAGGGGATAAATACGTGACATGCTCTTTCTTGCCACAATCCGCCTCCTGCCACACGTTAAAATCAACAAGACGCAGAGAGCGTTTTATGCTGCGTTTTTTGCCCGTGGCGCTCAATGGCCGCGGCCGAAAAATGCAGTGAAAAACGCCACAAAAACCGCGGTAAGAAAGTGCAGGCAGGACTTCAGGAATTTTGTGGCCGATTTTTCTGCCTGCAAGAAAACTCTGTGTGAACAGGGCCTTAGTGTGCAGCATGCGTACACAGGGACGTTCTCTGCTTCTGTCTGTCAGTGCAGTCAGAATCTCATGAGATTTGGACTTCACTGTGCTTAAATGAGGAAGTAGAACTCTTGTCTATATATTGAGAGGAATTCTGTTTTGCTAATGATAGGTATTTAAAATAACTTATAATTTAGTGTCACTGAGATTTTCTCAGAATTGATAGGTCCTCTTTAAAATACTTAATGATATGCAGTAAATATTAAAATTTCTTTAGTTTTTTTTCCGTTTGTTACTGCTTGAAATGATCCTGGTCCAGTTTAAATAATCACATGACATTTTTACATATTCGTGTGATGGGTCTATTGATTACTACATAGAGGATGCTAAAAATAATGGATAAATTGTTTAGTATTCTAGATTATTGATCACTTTTTTAAAGGGGTATTCCCATGTAGAATATTACGTTTATTTAAATAAAGCACCAAATTAAAAACTTATTTTAGACTCCTAAAACAAACGTTTCAGTGTAGAGTTATGACATTTACTTACATAGTATGGAGCCACCTGGTGTTAAAAGTGTATAACAATGTGCACGTCTACCTACTGTACACGCATTCTCAGTCCCCCTCCTCACAGTGAGGTCTCTGTGTAGTGATCCTCTGTTCACTGCAGAGCAGCCCCAAAAAATTGCTTTGTTCCCTGCTTGCCGGGGAAGGAGCAGAGCCTCTGCAGTAGCATGTCAGTAAAGCTGAAAAGACTCCATCTCAGCATGTTACAATTGTAAAGTTGAATTGTAAAGTAAGAAGGGACTATATTGTCAGCTGCTAGAGGGGGAAGGAGATTGATTCTGCTCAGAGCCCCTCCGTCAGCAGCAGCACCAAGGGAGACACCTGCAGGGGCGTAGCTAAAAGCTTATGGACCCCGGTGCAATAGTTCTTGGTGCCCCCTCCAGCTTTTCTTCATGGCCGATGGCCCCCAGCTTTCAGCTGCGTTGCTGGGTCTCTTATGTGACTCATTAAAGGGTTATTCCCACCTTCATAAATGTAGCTATTAAGCTCAACCTGTTAATTTTATACATTTTTGTAAATACCTTTCTTTATCCAAACAATGTCGTTTTCTTGATATCCGTGCTCCATGTCGCGGTCAGTCCCTCTTTGTTTGCTCGTTGTCTAGGGATCCGGCCACCACTGTTTTCTGATAGCGGTGGCTGCGCTTGCGCAATGATATCCTCTTTGTCCGTAGGAGAGGATGTCATTATAGTGAACGCGCATATCAGCGCATGCGCATTAGATGCCGGCCCAGCCACCTCTCGTGTGGACACATCAGTGGTCGGCTCCAGGTACTGCATGGGGGAAGTGTTGCCACGAGGTGGGGGGGGGGGTATGCAGCTTATCGCGAGGGGGAAGTGGCTTTCCACTAGGGGGTGAAGTGGGTTACAGAGAAGGGTGGCGGGGGGTTGCAGTGAGGAGTGGCGTGGGTGCCTTGAAATTCAAGGTGTTAGTATAAAACAATCTAGGGAATTGGGTGGGGTTAGTCTCAACCACGCTTACCATTCCTGGTTGAGACGATCGTTCTCCCGAGGCTGCTATTGCTATATTAGCTAGCAACGTCTGGAGCTAATGACTCAATTTGACTCAATTTGGGACTAACCCTTTAATGCAGCACTAGCAGCCAAGGAGACCGCATATCTATAAGACTATGATCCCTATAGCTCCGCCACTGGATAGGATTAGATACAGTGGCTCAGCAGACAGTATCACCCGTGATAGGATTATACACAGCAGTCCAGCTGCAGTATCACACATGATAGGCTTGGATACAGGGCACAGTCTACAGGATGACACATTAGGCTTAGATACAGGGCCCTGCAGGTAGTATCACACATCAGGTGTGATACTGTCTGCTGGGCCCTGTATCTAAGCCTACCACATGAACGGCTTAGATTGTGGGCCCCAGCAGACAGTATGCTTATGCTCCTCGCTCCTAACCTGGATCCTTGCTCCTGCGAACAGACAATTCTCAGGAGCAAGGAGGGTAAGTATACAGTTACTGTAGTAATAGGGGACCACGTAGTTTATTACATAGACCCTAGTTACTACAGTAACCGTGGATAGACATGGGCCGCAGGCCCCCTGGCTTCAGGGCTCGGTCACAATTGCGACCGCTGTGACCCCTACAGCTATGCCACTGGACACATGGAAGAAAAAGATTATTTTTTTTTGGGTTTGTTTTTATTCTAGAATCACAGGAATTTTGGTATGAAAATTATTTATGGGATTACCCCTTTAACATTTATGAAACATATTATATTCGAGGTTAACGTAATAAAACTGCATTTGTAGCCAAATATACTATTGGATGTCCACAGTGTTTACACTAAGAGCACATCGGTGGGACAGCAATATGATGGACCATTTTTTTCTGATACAACAAGCCTTTTGTATGGCACAGTGGTGTTCAAAGAACACGGCTTGTAGCCATCAGACTTGAGAATCATCATTTTTTGTTATACGCAGACATAAACTCACTCATCTTTTTGCTTCTTATGCAATTAAAACTGTTGTCATGTTTTTAAGTTAACAGAAATCCCTTTCTTCTTGACTAGGGAGAAGTGACTATTCACTACAACAAGTTGCAGGCTGATCCTAAGCAGGGAAAAACACTTGATATTGGTAAGAGGTTATTTGTCCACCCCCCCCCCCCCCCCTGAAATAGAAAAAAAATTTAGGCCATGTTTACACCTAACATTGTGGTACAGATAACTGCTGAGGGAAAAAACAAGGCAAAACCACATTTCCCTGTATCTCATTTAAAAAAAATTTTTTACATTTGTTTTTCAATTCGGGTATGGTCTTTGTCCCCCCCCCCCATTAAAGTTAACAGAGTAAAAATGCAACAAATGGGGCATGGTGTGTTGTTTTTTTTTTTTTCACAGCGCTGTGGTTTTCAAATGCAAGACGTAAATAAAATTTAAAGAAATCCCATTCACTTACATGTAACCTCTAGTATTGCGTTTTTTCCATTGCAGAAATATGCCAGCCTTGCTTTGGTAGGTGGTTCTGTTTCTGTCCTAACTTTTATCTTTGTATATTTTTCAGTGCTGAAGAAAGTAAAGCATCGTCTGGTAGAAAATATGAGTTCAGGCACAGCAGATGCTCTTGGCTTAAGCCGTGCCATCCTGTGCAATGGTAATTTTCTCTTTAAAGTATCTACTTAATCATAAGGAAACATGCAAGAAGCCATCTCTTCTAGTTACTGGAAGTCAAATGATTATGTAAATTTTTGTTATTTTTTTTTTTAAAGGTCTTCCACTATTTTTGGAATATAAAAGTGCCATATACAGTATTATATATATAGTATTATAGTAATATAGTATTAGAACCTTAGGCACCCCTAGTGAATTATTTTGTTCTCTGAATTTTCTAATGACACAACATCTGGAGGACACAAACTTCGATGTGACTTATTCTTGCAAACATTATGCCTTTATGATTGGTTGCTAATTATATCATAAAACTTTGGGAACCGCAAATGACTAGAAACTGGCCTAAATTATAGCGTTGATTTTATCCAGTGATGCACGGACAGCCGAAGATGCAACAAATGTATAACCTGCCAGCGGTTCCAGCAGTTCACAGTATTACAGCCTTCTCTCATTAAAGTGAATAGTAAAAGGCTGTAATACTGTGAAATGCCGCTTCATGAGCTGTATGAGTGACACGGCCCATTTAAAACAGCTGATCGGTGGGGGTGCTGAGAGTCGGCCTCCAAGCGATCACATGTTGATGGCCTATCCTGAGGATAACACACTACTCCGCCTGGACAGAACTAAGCTATAGAACCCATCAACTATGCCTCCATTGTGCCTTTCTTACCATACACAGTAATGGGTACATCCCCTATGCAGCTGCTCCAGTTGCGCCAGACTCCAGTTCACAAGAGAATGCTAATTTGCGGTTAAGCAAAAGAAGGAAAGTGCCTTTATTCCCAGCCGGCTATAGGAGTATGTGTATGTTAAAATATAACTTTTATTAATTATGATTAAATACAAGGGTAACTAGACAAGACGAACAATGTTTAAAAATTAGCCAAAGCTCACTGACCGGAATATATTTTGCATCAAACAGACGCAATCAATACACAGTGGAGTCTGTCTAACTTTGCGTCTCCCACAGTGTCTGCAGAGCGCCGCGACACACGGATCAGTGGTGTCCGTATCTAACAGTCAGTGAGACAATGATATTAAAAGGTAAAGAGAAGCCCCCCGACATGTTTCGCTGCATCCGCAGCGTCCTCATGGGTTCAAATGGGGCAACTTGCCTAATTTTATTTTTAGTTTATTCACTATAATGAGATGGGGTGTGGCATAGCATAAATGCTTCCAAGGTTCTTTGCCCATTCTCTGTCGGTTTTTTTCCATTTCTCTGTGTAATATTAATATATAAGATATATAGCTAGAAAGAAAACAAAAATATTTATGCTTGGTTACTGTGAAAAAGAAGGGATGCGATTTCAGAACGGAACCAGACTAAAACAAACGGAAACCATAGGTTTCCGTTTGCATCACCATCTATTTTAATGGTGACGGATCCGGTGCCAATGGTTTCCGTTTGTCTCAGTTGTGTAAGGATTCCGTCGACTACGCTATTGATTCTGACAAAACGACGGAGCCCTTGCCCAACTGAGACAAACGGAAACCATTGGCACCAGATCTGTCACCATTGAAATCGGTGGTGATGCAAACGGAAACCTGTGGTTTCCGTTTGTTTCAGTCAGGGTCCCGTTCTGACGGGAAGCTCCGACGGAACGGGACCCTGGTGCAGATGTGAACCAAGCCTTAGTGAAAGATTAATTACATAGCATTATAAAACAGATGCCTGCTGCTGCCGTGTTGTATCTGGCTGGTTATGAAAATTGGGGTCCCACAGATAGTATCACACATGGGCCCTGTATCTAAGCCTAACACATGTGTTACTAATTGTGTTTTGTGTGTTTTCTTACAGGTTCGGTCGTTGGACTACGTCAGATTCCAGGACTACTTCGATGACGGCTTTTTTTATTAATAAAATGGTCAATGAGGGTTGTGTGGGTTTTTTTTTAATTTCAATAAAATATATTTTCTATGTCTTTGTTTTCTTTTTTAAACTTTATTACTACCGCCTTTGTAATGGCCGCCGGCTGATTGACAGCGTCCATTGCTAAGGCGGGGCTTAGTGTTAGCCGGTGCAGAGGCTAACACTAACCCCTTTTTTACCCCGGTACCCACCGCCACCAGGGGTGCTGGGAAGAGCCGGGTACGATTCAGTACTTGACCATCTGTAGTGATGGTCGGGCAATGGGGCAGCCGCAGGCTGGTATTAACAGGCTGGGAAAGGCCAGATACAGTGGCCCTTCCCACCCTGGTAATGCTAGGCTGCTGCTGCTTTATTGTATCTGGCTGGTTATGAAAAATGGGGGGGACCCCACATAATTTAAAAAAAATAAAAATGATTGGAAAGAACGATGTGGGGTCCTCCCCAACTTTCATATCCAGCCAGATACAACACAGCAGCAGCAGGCAGCATTACCAGGGTGGTAGGTGCCACTGTTTTTGGCCTTCCCCAGCCTAATACTTCTAGCCTGCGGCCGCCCCGGTGCCTGACCGTCACTGCAGATGGTCAGGTACTGGTTCGTACCCGGCTCTTCCCAGTACTCCTGGTGGCGGTGGGTACCGGGGTAATAATGGGGGTTAGTGTTAGCTTCTGCACCGGCTAACATTAAGCCCCGCCTTAGTAATGGAGGTTGTAATAAAGTTTAAAAAAGTATTGAAATAAAAAAACACCACCCCCATTAACCATTTTATTGAGAATAAAAAAACGCTGTCATTGAAGTCCTCGAATCCGACGTAGTCCAACAACCGAACCTGTGAAAAAAACAAACACAAAAATAATTAGCAACACACAAAAAAGCAAACAATTATTATTCTTACCTTTCCTGGGTCCAGCGCTGGAGCCGCAATGTCAGCGAGCTGGGCCCTATATTTAATCCAATCATGTGTGATACTGTCTGCTGAGCCACTGTATCTAATCCTATCATGTGTGATTCTGTCTGCTGAGCCACTGGATCTAATCCTATCATGTGTGATACAGTCTGCTGAGCTGCTGTATCTAATCCTATCATGTGTGATACTGTCTGCTGAGCCACTGTATCTAATCCTATCATGTGTGATACTGTCTGCTGAGCCACTGTATCTAATCCTATCGTGTGTGATACTGTCTGCTGAGCCACTGTATCTAATCCTATCGTGTGTGATACTGTCTGCTGAGCCACTGTATCTAATCCAATCATGTGTGATACTGTCTGCTGAGCCACTGTATCTAATCCTATCATTTATGATACTGTCTGCTGAGCCACTGTATCTAATCCTATCATGTGTGATACTGTCTGCTGAGCTGCTGTATCTAATCCTATCATGTGTGATACTGTCTGCTGGGCCACTATCTAATCCTATCATGTGTGATACTGTCTGCTGAGCCAATGTATGTAATCCTATCAATAGTTTATAGGGTCGTAGTGCTATAGATATGCTACGCTGCCTCCTATACACACATATACACACACACATTTTTTGGGGGCGGACACATATGTATTGCTGCTATTTCCCCTGACATTTTAAGTCCTTAGTGACACCCCTGGCTGCTAGTGCTTCATTGTTGGGTCAGTTAGGAGACCCAGCGATGCAGCTGAAAGCTGCGGACCATCGGCCATGAGAAGTCTGCGGGGGGGGGCAATAAGAACTTTTGCATCGGGGCCCATGAGCCCTTAGCTACGCCCCTGGAGATGCCTTCACATGTACCACGAATCCTATTGTTACTATTGTCGGTAACACAGAAAAATCTAAAGGGCTTATTTCATTAGTATATAAATATCTGTTGGACAAAGAACATTCCAAATCTCCTCTTGGTGTTAAAGAAACAAGAAACCATAAACAACCGATGTAAAGCTCAAAATGCAGATCTCTTGCATATGATGTGGTCATGTTCGCAACTTGAAGTCTTCTGGCAGGAGGTGGTGAATATTGTTAATGTGGTGTATTCTGCTAATCTTACACTATTGCCTTGTGTATGTATACTTGGCTATGTGGATGATTTTCGCGCAGCCGGCATCATTATGACACTCCGTTTGGATGTTTGTAAACAGAAAAGCACGTGTTGCTTTTCTGTTTTCATTCATCCTTTTCACTGCTGTTGCGCGAATCACGCTGTTCGCACGGAAGTGCTTCCGTGTGACATGCGTGGTTTTCACGCACCCATTGACTTCAATGGGTGCGTGATGCGCGAACAGCGCACAAATATAGAACAGGTCGTGAATTTTTTGCAAAGGACTCAGGTTGCACAAAATTCACGGACTGTCTGCACGGCCCCATAGACTATTATAGGTCCGTACGACACGCGTGAAAATCACGCGCGTCGTACGGACTAATAACACGCTCGTGTAAACAAGCCCTTAGTCTGCCCTCTCGCAGTTGACTCTCCTAGCTTCTAAATCTCCAGAGCATCAAAATCTGGTGAAACTCTGCTTTTATCACTAAAATTAGAGGAATAATTTTTTAAATTTTTCTAAATATACACACATACTTTTGATCTCTTATCACTTCTTGGGAAACCTCATGAAGTAATAAGTCCTTTTTATCGGTAACCTAGTGTTGAATATATTTAGCTGTCTTATACAAACTGGAAACTACAGACCCTTCAATTTGTCCGTGTATAGAGAGACAGGGGAGAAACCAAGAGTTCATATTCCCCTACTGAATGCTGTCTTCTAAATGCAGTAGTTAGTAGATTGTGTAGTTTGAAGGTGTTACATGGAATAAATGCAGGCCTGTTTTATCATTCAACCTATGTTGAAGAGGTTTTAGCAATAATGGTAAATAAAAACTAAACTAATATTCATATTTTTAGATGGATTGGTGAAGAAACTGGAAGAGCTTGAAAAAAACGCAGAATTCTACAGAGGTATTTATGAATTAGTATTGATTGTTTCCCAATAAGAATTATTTTGCTGAATGTTACTTACTTATCAATACTAAGGCCCTATTCACACAACAAGTTTTAACGGCCGTCTGACTGCGTTTTTTTTAATGGCCGTCACACGGCTGCATTTAAATCTGTTAACTCCAAGGGGGCTATTCACACTGCCGATTTTTTTTCTTTCATCCGAGTGATGGCCGTGGTTTTTCCCTCTCCCTCATTCTCTCATCCTACTCACAGAGCGAAGTGTATGTGAGGAGGAGATTTGGCCATCGTCGTAGTGAGTACATCTTTGACGTTGGTAAGGGGACTGTGTGGCATTATCTACAGGGGGCTGTGTGGCACTATGTACATATATGGACCGTGACGTCCTGAGTTTCCTGGCCCTGGAGTCCCTGAGCAGAGCATCAGCTAGTTCTCTGCCCTGTGGTTCCAGCACTACGGAAGCTCCTGAATTCACTGTCCATATATGGACAGTGACGTCAGGAGTTTCCTTTCACTGGAGTTCCCGAACAGAGTATCAGCTTGCACTCTGCCCAGGGACTCGTGTAATGCTCCTGACGTCACCGTCCAAATATGGTATGTGACATAAGGAGTTTTTCCAGGGCCGGAATTCAGGGGCAGTGTCTTTACTGAAGCTCTGCCTGGGGATTTCAACACTAGAAAAGCCCCTGACATCACTGTCCATATGTGGACAGTGACATCAGGATCTTTCCCTGGACTAGAGTCCCAGGGCAGAGCCCCTACTAGCGCTCTACCCGTTTCCTATCGCTACAGGGCTGGAACCAGGAAAGTGACGTAAAATAGTTGTTTTGCTTTATTGTGTTTGTTTGTGGTTTTTAGAGGTTTGGTTGAGGATTTGAGGACTACTTTGATGACGGCGTTTTTTCCAAATATTTTTAATAAAATGGTTTACTAGGGTTGTGTGGGTTTTTATTTCAATAAAATATTTTTTCTACGGATCTGTTTTTTTTTTTAAACTATATTACTGCTGCCTTAGTAATGGCCGCTTTCTGATTGACAGCTTCCATTACTAAGGTGGGGCTTAGTGTTAGCTGGTGATAAGGCTGACTATGTATTATGGTATAATGAACATATAATAGCAGCAGGCATTACCAGAGTGGGTAGGGCCATGGTTCTTGGGCTTTCCCAGCCTAATAATACCAGCCTGTGGCCGCCCCAGTGCCCAACCATCACTACAGATGGTTGGATACTGGATCGTACCTGGTTCTTCTCGGTACCACTGGTGGCGGTAGATACTGGGGTAATAATGGGGGGGTTTGTGTTAGCCTTTTCACCAGCTAACACTAAGCTCCTCCTTAGTAATGGACACTGTGAATCAGTCAGCGTTCATTACTAAGGCGGTAGTAATAAAGTTAAAAAGAAATCTAAAAAAAAAATGATTTTTATTTTTAAATTAAAAAACCCCCACACACAACCCTTGTCAGCCATTTTATTGAGAATTAAAAAAAACCCGTCATTAAAGTAGTCCTTGAATCCAAAGTAGCCCAACAACCGAACCTATAAAAAAACACAAACACAAAGAAAAACTAGTAACGAATAAAAAAGCAAAGAGATTATTATACTTACCTTACCTAGCCGCAATTTCAATGAGCTACACTGTTTACGTAACTTCTGGAATTTATAGGGGGCGTTTGCGTCCATTACTAAGGAGGGGCTTAGTGTTAGCTGGTGAAAAGGCTAACACTAACCCCCCCCCCCCATTATTACCCTAGTACCCACCGCCACCAGAGGTACCGGGAAGAGCCGGGTACGATCCAGTATCCGACCATCTGTAGTGATGGTTGGGCACTGGGGCGGCCACAGGCTGGTATTATTAGGCTGGGAAAGCCCAACAACCATGGCCCAACCCACTCTGGTAATGCCTGCTGCTATTATATGTTCATTATACCACATACACAAACACTAACGTTACTGCAGTGTCCTGACAATGAATATACATTACCTCCAGCCAGGACGTGATGTGTATTCAGAATCCTGACCACTTCTCTGCACTTCTCTGTGATTTACAGCAAAGCAGGCGTAGTCTCGCGAGATTACGCTGTAAGCTGTCATTTACAGCGAGATCTCGCTGTGCTGTAAATCACAGAGAAGTGGTCAGGATTCTGAATACATATCCCGTCCCGGCTGGAGATAATGTATATTCATTGTCAGGACACTGCAGTTATGTTCGTGTTTGTGTATGTGGCTGCACATAGCGATATAGCTATATCGCTATGTGCAGAGTAAATTAATGGAGAGAAGTGTATAACGATGATTGGTCAGCGTCATACACTACTCTCCACAACGCCCACTTGGTCAAAAAGTAAAACACGCCCAGTTGGTCATTAAGAAACTCATTAGCATAAAGCGAATATAGGTCATAATTGTCAAAAATGATCGTTTTTCTAAATAAAAAACACTGCTGTAATCTACATTACAGCGCCGATCACATCATGTACAATATAAGGCACTTATAATGTGGTGACAGAGCCTCTTTAACATCTATACAGAACTAAAAACACAAAAAATGGCCATACTCACAAATTGGGCAGGAATAATCCCAACAGGACGCAGCCAGGTCAACAATGCTGCTGAAGGAAAGTGCTCATGTGTGTTAAATAATAATAGCCACTCCCACTAGCCTTGAGGGGAGTGGCGTGTGGTGCATGGGATAAGTAGTAAATATAAATAAATTGTGTGTAATGTGCAAGGAGTAATAATATGTGTGAAATATAGGGGGCAGTACTGAGTATAGTGAGTGGTGAATAACGTGTAAAATATCGGGGGGCAGTACTGAAAGGGTCAGGAATGTGAGTGATGCATGAAGTGTGGGTGCAGTGTGTAAAACATGGAGGGATAATGCGTAAATCATGATGCACAGCCTATACAGCCTGGTAGCAGCCTATTTGTAATGCCATGATAAATCATAGAGCGGGCTGCCCTGCTTGCAATGCCAGACCGCAACACACCATGCTCTCCCAGCATTGAAGACCTGGCTGCGTCCAAAAAGTAGTAAATATAATACAAGTAAACATGGAAAATACATGGGGTATTTATTGGTATTAATTTCAGCCAAAAGAACGCAAAATTTATATTTGACTACTTTTTGGACGCAGCCAGGTCTTCAATGCTGGGAGAGCATGGTGTGTTGCGGTCTGGCATAGCAAGCAGGGCAGCCCGCTCTATGTATTATCATGGCGCCCCCTTCTCACGCCAGCTCCTTCTCTACACAGCCGACTGGACCTGCAGGCTGGTGAGTGTCCCCCCTCTCCATCCTGCTTCCCATTCCTCTTGACCCCACTTGTAGAATATATAAAGCATGTTAAATTGTTTTTCGTTTTCCTAGGTTTTTTTGCCGTGATCTTCGCAATCCCGGCAAAAATGGTGCAGTTTTGCCGCTATTATATAAAAATCGCCGTGAAACCGCGTGATTTGTGCCGCGATTACGAAAATTTCATAACAAGAAGGATACAAAACATGAAAAAATTGTGCTGTTAGGCTATATTCTCACATCTTTGCCGCGATTTTGAAAAAAATTCTGGCAAAAACATGGGATTTGACCACGCTATGTAACTAGATTAAGGCTGGGTTCACACGAGCATGTTATGTCCGTAAAGGACGGAACGTATTTCTGCCGCAAGTCCCGGACCGAACACACTTCAGGGAGCCGGGCTTCTAGCATCATAGTTATGTATGATGCTAGGAGTCCCTGCCTCTCCGTGGAACTACTGTCCCGTACTGAAAACATGATTACAGTACGGGACAGTAGTTCAACGGAGAGGCAGGGACTCCTAGCGTCGTACATAACTATGATACTAGGAGCCCGGCTCCCTGCAGTGTGTTCAGTCCGGGACTTCCGGCCGAAATACGTTCCGTCCTTTACGGAGGTAACATGCTCGTGTGAACCCAGCCTAAGGCCTTATTCAGACAGCCCTGTTTGGTCCGTGATATACGGAGCGTGTATCGGTCGTATTTCCCATTCCGACCACAATTCATGGAGCCAGACTCCTAGCATCACAGTTATCAATAATGATAGGAGTCCCTGCCTCTCCGCGGGATTACTGCCCCATACTGTAATGATGTTTTCAGTACAGTACCGGAGACCGTATTCCCACAGGAAGGGAGGGGCCCCTATGATTATAGAGAACAGTGATGCTAGAAACCGGCTCCCTGAACTGTGGTCGGTCCGGGAAATATGGCCGATACACGGTTCGTATATCACAAAACGAACATGGACATCTGAATAAAGCCACTTGTCTCCTATTTTTGGTGCGGATTGCGCACTGAAAATTGACTACAAATTACAATTAAGGCGATATTCAGACGAACGTGTGTGAAATCAGCCGTAAATAACTTCCGTTTTTCACGGCCGATTTGCACCCGTGCAGGACCTGTTTTCACAGATCCCTCATAGACTTGAGTCTATTGAGGGATCCGTGACAATGCACAAAAATAGGACATGTCCTATTTTTTTACAGGCCCTTCACACGGTCCGTTAAAGCAACGACCATGTGAATAACCCCATAGAAATACATGCAGCCGTGTGACGGCCATTAAAAAAAAACGTCCTTCACACGAACGATTAACACGTTAGTCTGAATAAGCCCTAACTCGTGAATGGGGTTTGTCAAAACCCCATGTACGTGCAGCAGAAAAAAATCTGCATGGAATTTAGGACGTGCTGCTGATTTATAACCCCTTAACGCAATATCACGTAACGTTACGTGATAAGGGCTACGTATGTATGTGAAGTATAGAGCGAGCTCACGGGCTGAGGTCGCTCCATACACAGTGGGTGACTGCTGTGTTACGCAGCCGACACCTCATTGCAACGGGCGGCATCAAAGATCACTTTCATTCCGCCCGTTTAACAGCTTAAATGCCAAGGTCAATCGTGACTGCGGCATTTAAAGTGTTAGAAGCTCGGGGGGCATCCCCTGAAACAAGCCATCGTGCCCCCCCCCCCCCGCGGAACAATCGACTGTTAACAACGGTTGTTATAGCAGCCTGGGGGCCTAATGAAAGCCCCCAGGTCTGCCATCTTTGTACTCCTTTGGAGCTCTGCCTCCGGCAGGGCTTCAAGGGAGACTGTCAGAATCACCATATACTGCAATACATTAGTATTGCAGTATATCATGCAGTGGATCGCTGCTTCAAGTTCCCTAGGGGGACTAATAAAAAAGTAAGAAACATTTAAATAAAAGGGGTTTTTTTATGTTCCAAAAAAAATAAAGTATTAAAAGTAAAAAAAAAAACAATAAACCTTTTCACATTTTTTCCCTAAATCAATGTTAAACAAAATAAGTTAACATAACTGGTATCGCCGCGTCCTTAAAGGAACAGTGTCATCACAAATTTTTTTTTCATATGTTCAAGATGTTAGTGCTTTATTAAAAACGTTTATATTTATTTGTGTGTTTGTGTTTTACTTTTTCTTATTTTTACACTTTTTCTTCCCTATGGGGGCTGCCATTTTTTGTTCCATTTCTGTGTGTGTCGATTAACGACACATACAGACATGGAATACGGCAGCCACAGTCCCATAGGGACTGCGAACGGCTCCCGTCCCATTCACTTGTGTGTACGGCGTCTGTGTGGGAACTGCGCATGCGCGGCTCCCACACAGTCCAATTTGAAATTGGCGCCGTCCGGCGCCATTTTCCTGTGGACCGGAAGTCGCGGCCGGACAGTAATATTACTACTTCCGGTCGCGGCTTCCGGACTTGTGCACTTGGACCAGCGGCAGCAGACGGAGCGGACGGGCCGGAGGGAGCCGCGGCGGCAGGAGCAGGTAAGAGATTTCAATGTATGTTCGTGTTTGTGTGTGTTTACTACTGTATGTAAACCTACTACACTGTGTGTTAGCTCAAAAAATGGCGACACACAGTGTAGGAGGTTACACCGTTCAAACCCCTCGTTTATCCCGGCACTAGCCAGGATAAAGGAGGGGGGGATGCTGAGAGCTCACTAGAGCGAGGGCTTTTTACCCAATTTTGCAGCAGAAAAGCTATGTGGTTGCTTTACCACATGCTTTTGGGAATGGCTCCATCTAGTGACCAGAAATGGTAAATACTATAAATTTGAATCCAATTGAATCCAATTTATAATATTTCCTGACTCGTGAAAAAAATAAAAAAAATTTGAACAATGTTTAATCACCCACACACTAAATGTTTAATTTAAAAAAACAAAACATGTTTTTCTGGCAACACATTGCCTTTAAAGGAACAGTGTCGCCACATTTTTTTTTTTTATATCAGTTTGATGTTAGTGTTTTATTAAAAACGTTTGTATTTATTTGTGTGTTTGTGTGTTACTTTTTTTTATTTTTACACTTTTTCTTCCCTATGGGGGCTGCCATTTTTTTTTCCATTTCTGTATGTGTCGATTAACGACACATACAGACATGGAATACGGCAGCTCCAGTCCCATAGGGACTGCAAACGGGGCCCGTTCCATCCACTATGGTGTACGTCGTCTGTGTGGGAACGGCGCATGCGCCGCTCCCACACAGTCCAATTTGAAATGCGCGCCGTCCGGCGCCATTTTCCTGTGGACCGGAAGTCGCGGCCGGACAGTAAGATTACTACTTCCGGTCGCGGCTTCCGGACTTGTGCACATGGAGCAGCGGCAGCAGACGGAGCGGACGGACCGGAAGGAGCGGCGGCGACTGGAGCAGGTAAGTGATTTCTATGTATGTTCGTGTTTTACTGTGTGTTTACTAGTGTATGTAAACCTACTACACTGTGTGTTAGCTCAAAAAATGGCGACATACATTGTAGGAGGTTAGACCGTTCAATCCCCTCGTTTCTCCCGGCACTAGCCAGGATAAAGGAGGGGGGGATTCTGAGAGCTCACTAGAGCGAGGGATTTTTTCCCAATTTTGCAGCATAAAGCAATGTGGTTGCTTTACCACATGCAATGCTGCAATTTTGGGAATTGCTCCATCTAGTGACCAGCAATGGGAAATATTATAAATTGAATCCAATTTATAATATTTCCTGACTCGTGAAAAAAATTAAAAACATTAGAACAATGTTTAATCACCCACACACTAATTGTTTAACTAAAAAAAAAAATACATTTTTTACTAACAACACATTCCCTTTAAAAGTCTGAACTATCACAATATAGCGTTGTTTAACCCTCTGGATGAATGGCGTAAAAAAATATATACAAAAAACACGTAAATTGCTTGTTTTTGGCCACCTTAGCGCTCAAAAAAGTGATAAAAAAGTCGCATATACCCCAAAATGCTATCAGTGAAAACTACAGCTCGTCCTGCAAAATTTAAGCCCTCACATCGCTAAATTGATGGAAAAATGAAAAAGTTATGGCTCTCAGGACAGGAGACACAAAACATTTTTTTAATTTAGCAAATTGTTTTATTTTTTTAAAAGTGGTAAAACATGAAACAAAACATATAAATTTGGTATCGCCGTAATCGCATTAACCTGTAGAATAAGGTAAATATGTCGTTTTTACCGCCTGATGGATGCCGTAAAATCATAACCCCAAAAAAATGGCGTGATCGCTGTTTTTTGCCCATTTCACCCCACAAATAATCTTTTTTCAGCTTCCCAGTACATTATGCGGTACAATAAATGGTGCCATGAAAAACTACAACTTGTCCCGCAAAAAACAAACCATCATATGGGTATATAAACGGAAAAATAAAAAAATTATAGCTTTTGGAAGGTGGGGAGGAAAAAACAAAAGGGAAAATCTGAAAAATGGCTAAGGAGGGAATGGGTTAAATCAGCTGCATGCCTATTATGTTGCAAAATTGTAACGTATTTCATCCTTTACAATTTAAAGGGTTAATTTGCTGTAAATCCCTAGCAAATTCTGTAACGCACACATTGAGGAATTCGGTGCACAAAATCCGCATCAAAACCGCAGGTAATTCCGCAGGTAAAATCTGCACCTAATTAGTTTTTAGGTGTGGATTTTACATTTTTATGCGGAAATAGGTGCAGGTTTTATGCTGCAGATTTTTTTAATTTTTTTTTAAACTAGTCCAAAACGGAAACGCAAGATAAATTGACATGTATCATATTTTGAAATACGCACCGCATGTCAATTTTTGTGCAGAAAATGTGACATGTAGATGAGATTTCTTCATATTTACTTTGCTGGTACTGTAATACACTGCGGATTTGCCGCACAAAAATACCCGTGACAAATTTGCACGTAATAAGTATCGTGTGCATTTGGCCTAACAGAGTTTTTTTTAACTTGCCCTAAGACCCCGTTCACACATGTTGGATTTGATACCGATTCCGATGACATGCCAATGATTCTTCAGCCCATGCATATGAGGTTTCCGCAACCCAGTTCACATGCTACGAAAAATTTTCCACTCTTATTTTTGTCCGCATCATGAAAAGAAATCCACCACAGCAATAAGTAGCATGCTAATTATTTTGCATGGAAAAGCCGAGGATAAGCAACTTTGAATGACAATGAGACTTAGGCCTTGTTCACACAGATTTTTGCAGGCAGAAAAATCTGCCTCGACAATCCTTCAGGCTTTGTCTGCCTCCCATTGAGAGACGGAAATGGCAGAAGAAAGGGCATGTCGCTTCTTTTTCTCGCGAGGGTTTCTTTCCGCTCGCGGGAAAAAAACGCCTTCGCCTCCCATTGAAATCAATAAGAACCAATTTCGGCTGTTTTTTTTACGCAGATTTCAACGCTGTTTCCACTGCAAATAATGCGACAAAACACTGTGTGAACAGGGCCTTATTCTTTTGCGGATCTGCTACACGCTTGTGGCACATCTGCGTCAGAAATCAAAGGGTAAACCTCAGATTTTTGCTCTGGAAAAAACACATTTATGGCAACGTAAGAACAAAGCTCCTTACACCCTCACAAGCGCTTCCCCCTCCATTAACGCCCCCTTCACATCATGTTGTTGCCCTAAGTTTATCGTGTAGGCCAGGAAATCTCCTAACGTACACTATAAACTTCATCGACGATAATTCACAGGGCTCCATTAAGTCTTTTTAGCCTACGTCGGGCTGGTAGACGTTGGTATACCTTATTTTTGAAGAATGGAATAGCGTAGTAGACTTTGCTATTCCGGAGTCCCCAGGCAGAGCATCACAAGTGCTCTACCTGTGGACTATGTCCCTGGGAAAGCTCCTGACATCACTGTCCATATATGTAAAGTGACGTCACGGATTCTCCCGGGCCGAAATCCCTGGCCAGAGCGTTGCCGACGCTCTGGCCGTGTACTCAGGCTTTGCAAAGCTTCGGACGTCACTTTATGTATATGGACATCGGGAACAGCGCCATAGTCCCTGGGCAGAGCGCTAGTAGAAGACTCCAGCCCTGTTCATGGACAGTGACTTCAGTAGTTTCCCCTGGGCTATTCCCCGGGCGACGTATCCCACAGTATGCCATACAGTCGGATACGTTTTGGCTAAACAGATCAAAATCCAGACTTTCCGTTGCCCACCCCCGGTAATGGAGGGGGGGGTGGACATCTTGGCTGTATGTGGGCCAGAAATACCTGTCACGCGACATGGTGCCAAGGAACTAATACAGCAAAATCTGCGCTCCAAAATCCAAATAGCGTTCCTTCGCTTCTGAACCCTACGGTGTGCCCAAACAGCATTATGGTGTATTGTCGTACTCGGAAGAAATTGCTTTACAAATGCAGGGGTGCTTTAAACCTGACATGGCTAGTAATCTAATAAAAGCAAGGCCCCAAATTCCACTAGGTGCTTCTGAGGACTTTGTTTGAGTCCAGTAGCACACCAGGGCCACATTTCCAAAAACTGCAGAATCCGAGCAACACATATTTAGTTGTGTTTCTCAGGTAAAACCTTCTGTGTTACAGAACAAAAATAGATTCGAATTGAATTTCTGTAAAAAAAAATGAATTTTAAATTTAGTAAATTTCACCTCCTTTGCTTTAAATCCTGTGAAACGCCTACAGGGTTGAGAAACTTTCTGTTTTGAATGCTTTTGAGTGGTGCAGTTTTTAAGATGGGGTGTTTTATGGGGGAATGTAATATACAGGGGGACAGTTTTATAAAATTATTTAATTTCTGAAGATCACAATCAGAAGTGAAAGCTGTGCTCTGATTCTAAATCTTCCCCAACATTTCTATTCCATTATTCAGATAATGATGTATGGCTGGTAATTTAGAGATGAACAATGAAAGTGGATAATCTAACAATATTGGAAGAGAGAGAATGCTAAAAAGGTTCAAGAAAAATGGGAAGAAGAATTTGCAACACCTCCACCAACTAGACTATCAATATACTGTATATGTGACAAATTTGACAGACCTGGATCCATTTGTAATGCACCAAATAGTGGTCGCCCAGTGAGTGTTGCTACTGATGAAAATGAATTGTTAGTTGCACTGGCAATTACTCAAAGCCCCAAAAAACCTAAAAAGAGCTTCTAAAGAGTTGGACATTTCCCTATAGATCTTTGGGTCGTCTAAAGCAGTTGTCACGTTGGGTGCGTGGATCCACTGGGCCGTACCGCCTTAACGGTATGGCAGCTGGCCAACAGGACACAGGTAAAAGTCTATAGTTCAAATAAGTGTACCTATGGCAACTTCGGACTGCAGCAAGACAGGCTCGGATGAGACTTTGGCAGCAGGCAGACACCAGGCGCGGTGTAACAGGACAGGCATAGTACTTAGCGCAGCTCGACTCCAACTCTATACGCCACTTGGTTCTGGATAGCATGGGATACAGAATACAGGTGGAACACTGGGAACTAGGAAACACTAAGGGTCCATTTGCAGAGACAAACATAGGTAAATGGCAACAACGCTCAGACAATGCAGAAAGAGGCTGGGCACTTCTTATAGTCCAGGGTGCTCATGGACTAACTTGGTACTTTAACTCAGGTGCATGCACTGGCCCTTTCAGAGTAGGCACGAGCGTGCGCGCGCGCGCACCCTACAGGACTCGGCTGAGTGAAGCGGAAGTGAGCGCTGGCATCTCCTGAGGAGGAGATGCGGGCCAGCGCTCACTGATCCATGGCTATGGCCGTCAGGAGTTGAGTGCACCTGACGGCCCGCTGTTATGGACATTACAGTATCCCTCCGCTTACGCCCCCTCCTCTTGGGGCCAGAGCGAGAGAGAAACTTCTTCAGGAGAGTAGGAGCATTGAGGTCCTCCTCTGGCTCTCAGCACCTCTCTTCAGGACCAAACCCCCTCCACCAAATAAAAGTTTTTCCCACCCACTCTCTTGGTGTCCAGTATCTCCTTAAACTCAAAAGTATCTGATGAAATGCTGGGAGCCACTGCAGGAGTAGGAATTTTGGAGTAGCGGTTCAGGATCACAGGCTTCAGTAGGGAGACATGGAAGGAGTTGGGGATCTTGAGGGTAGGAGGCAGCCGAAGCTTGTAGGAGGAGAAATAAAAGGAAAAAGCACGGCGCCACATAGTGTAAGTAAGCCCAGAAGTAGCAGTCAGTAAAATACAAATGAATGCTCACCACAGGGCCGTAGAACAATCGCGTTGAAATTGTTAGTAGGAGTGAGTGCTGCTGCCGAATTCCCAACCGGTCAGGCCCATTGGCCACCGCAATGAAGACCATTAATAATTTCGGAAAAACGGGAATAAGTGCAGCGCTGCTTCAAAATAAAAGTACAAATGATGTAGAATGATGAAGTTTATTGAACAATCCAGGCTACGCGTTTCAATGCCGCACCGGCATCTTCCTCAGGCCATATAGCTATATGATGAAGCAGCGCCGCACTTATTCCCGTTTTTCCTAAATTATTAATTGAAGCTTGTAGGAGACCGGGTTGATCTGTAGCAAGAGGTCCGAGGAAACTGGGAGCAAACTTGTATGATGGCACCCTCAGCTGGATATTTCTGGAGGACAGCCAGACCTTGGTACCTGGAGAAAACTGGGGAGGCTCTCTTCTCATTGTGTCTGCCTTACGTTTCATGTGGTCCACCGCCAGCAGAATGGAAGATCGGGTCTGCTGCCAGATCTGCAGGAAGTCCCTAAAAGCAGAATCAGCTGCGGTACTTCAGACATAACGGGCACCGGGAGAGGAATTCGTGGGTGTTGGCCGTAGACTATGAAGAACGGTGTATTTCTTGTGGACTCGCTAGTATGATTATTGTACGAGAACTCGGCACAAGGAAGAAGCTGCACCCAGTCATCATTCTGCTTGGAGATGAAGTGTCCTAGGTAGATCTCCATGATTTGGTTGATCCTCTCAACTTGACCATTGGACTGAGGATAGTAGGCTGAGGAAAAGTCCAACTTTACATTGAGGAGTTTACAGAGGGCTCTCCAGGACCTTGAGGTGAACTGAACCCCCCGATCAGACACGATATGCTGAGGCAAGCCGTGCAGGCGGAAGATGTGTTGGATGAAGAGGGTGGCCAATCGAGAAGCAGAAGTTAGACTGGTCAGCGGAACGAAGTGAGCCATCTTCAAAAATTAATCCACCACCCAGACTGAACTGTATCCCGAAAAGGGGGGCAGGTCCGTAACCATGTCCATTACTATATGCTTCCAGGGAGCATTGGGCACAGGCAGCGGCTGGAGCAGGCCAGCAGGTTTGGAGTGAGCAACCTTGTTAGCTGCGCACACTGAGCAGGATGAAACAGTCCATGATGTCTTTGGGCAGTGTGGGTCACCAGAAATGATGGGCAAACAGGTCTCGGGTCTTACTGGTGCCCGCATGACCTGCCAGTCTGGAGCTGTGTCCCCAGTGGAGGATTCTCCCTCGGTCTGCCAGGCGCACAAATGTCCTCCCCGGAGGGATGTCTCTAACTTGCAGAGGGTTGAACGAGACAATGCAAGACGGGTCAATAATACTTTGTGGAGACTCCATAGTGTTCTCTGTCTTGAACAACCTGGACAAGGCATCGGCCCTCACATTCTTGTCGGCCGGGCGGTAGAGGACCTCAAACTGGAACCGTGCAAAGAACAGCGACCACCTGGCTTGACGGGGGTTCAGTCGTTGGGCTGTCTGGAGATAAGTAATATTCTTGTGGTCAGTGAATATCAAGATGGGATGAACTGCGCCCTCTAGCAGATGTCTCCACTCCTCCAGGGCCAATTTGATGTCCAGTAACTCCCGATCCCCCAATCGAGTAGTTGCATTCTGCGGAAGAAAAGAGTTTAGCGTAATAGCCACATACCATTGTCTTGCCCTTGGGACCTCTCTTGTACAGGAGTCCATCAGCACCAACAGTGGCGTCCACCTCCAACGAAAACTGTCGAGATACATCTGGATGATGGAGAATAGAGGCTGACGTGAAGGCACTCTTCAGGCTATTAAATGCGGATTCCGCTTCTGGAGTCCACACTTTGGCGTTCATGCCTTTCTTGGTGGGGTAGAGATAGGAGATGTCAGTGAGGAGAAGTTTGGAATGAACTGTCTGTAGAAATTGGTGAATCCCAGGAAACGCTGTATGGACCTCAAGCATTGAGGGCGTGGCCATTCCAGGACAGCCTTTTACCATCTCAGGATCCATCTTGAGGCCTTGATATGAGATGATGTAGCCTAGGAAGAGTAGAGCATTTCTTTCAAACACAGGATACAGGTAGCAGGAACGGGAACACTGGGAACTAGGAAACACTAAGGGACCATTTGCAGAGACAAACATAGTTAAACGACAACAACGCTCAGGCAATGCAGGAAGGGGCTGGGCCCTTCTTATAGTCCAGGGTGCTCATGGGCTAATTTGGTACTTTAACTCAGGTGCGCTCGCTGGCCCTACGGGACCCGGCCGAGTGAAGCGGAAGTGAGCACTGGCATCTCCTGAGGAGGAGATGCGGGCCAGCGCTCACTGATCTATGGCTGCGGCCATCAGGAGGTGAGTGAACCCGACAGCCTGCGGCCATGGGCATTACAGCAATGCTTAGGGCTGAAAATTTATCGGCCAATATTAATACATGGATTATTAGAGGATGATCCATATCGGCATTTACAATTTTGTGAGGCAATTTTAAATTATTAAACTCAGGGAGACGGCTTTATTAGAAAAGTAACTTGTTCTGATGAAGCCAACTTCAAACTTTCAGGTGGTGTTAATAGGCACAACTGTGTTTACTACTCAACAGAAATCCCCCTTACAACAATTGAAGAACAGTAAAATCAACCTGGGGTTACAGTTTGGGCGGCTCTTTCATGTAAAGGGGTAATTGGACCTATCTTCTACAATACCACAATTTCAGTTGGAGCATGAATATGAAGACTTATATTTTCAGCAAGATGGAGCCCCTTCTCACTATGCTTTAGCGGTGCATGATTTTCTTGACAAAAAATTATCCAATAGGTGGATAGGTAGATGAGGCCAGGTTGAATGGCCACCACGATCACTAGACTTTACCCAATTAATTTTTTTCTTTTGGGGAGTTATCAAAGATAAGGTAAATTCAGTATAGTCAAGAAAACCACAGATGGTTGATAACATGATTCAGTTCATAAAAGAAGCATGCCAAGAAATGAATTCCAATAAAGAACTTTGTGCTTGAGTGTAAATACTAGAAAATTGAGGCGTTTTTCCCAAATAACACTGAATGTATCGACCAAATTTTACCTCTAACATAAAGTACATTGTGTTACGAGAAAACAGTCTGAGAATCGCTTGGATAGGTGAAAGCATTCCAAATTTATGACCGTATAAATTGAGACATGTCCGATTTGAAAAATTAGGTTCTGTCTGAAAGGTCAAAACTGGCTGCAGTGGGAAGTGGTTGAATCCACAGCTTGTCACTTTCTGCTGTGGAATGGTTGCAGATTTGTTGCATATATTCCCCATTGAGTTCAATGCAACTATTCTCTTAGTTTAAAAGAAAAAAATGACTAGACTTCCCTCCACTGGTGCTTTGGTAGCAACGTGTCACAGGTCTCTCAGCTGCTTTCTGTACAGCCAGCCTCCTGGGAGGACATTTTTGTCATATGTGACCGCTGCAGCTGTCGATTTGTGGTCTAACTCGGTGACCCTCTTAACAAGATGTTTGATTTTCAGACCAAGCCTTCATTCCACGGCAGCAGGTTCTTCTTTGTGTGCATCACATCCCCTGGTTGAGTAAGACTTGTTCAGTTTCGAGTAAACAGCTGCACAGTGGTTTTTTAAAAGGAGCACCGCAGCAGGATATGACTGCTCTCGCGTCTCAGGTGATCAATATTTCAATTTCTTTTTGAGACTTCCATGCAATCAACCTGCTTCAATTCTCATACATAGGCTAGTTTGAGGTCTTCCGGCATTCTGCTTGGCTGTAACCTGGGAGGCCAAACAGGTTTCTAAGAAAGCACTCATCAGTCTTTCTTCTCTCTGTTCTCAGAGTTTTCGGTCTTTTCTAAACTCCTTACCAGAGCTTATCTCCTCAAAGATTAGACTTAGCAACATCGCCCCAAGGCCCCAGAGGTCCCCCTCATCCAGGACATCTTGGCCTAAAGGGTCTCCCCACTCGTGTCGGCTGTCCGATTAGTGGGTGTTCGTCCCTTCAGCAGACATCATTTGCTCATGTGCACGACGCCTGGGTTCAGGAGTGTGTGGATTCGGAGATGTGTGTACATTTTTGGGTGGAGAGGGGCTATATTTTACTTTTTATTTGAAATTTTTTTACTATGGGGGCACAGGTTAGCAGGGAATAAATTATCTCTCTTTTTCTTCTGTCCCCATATATAATGATGATAGTTATGTAATGGTAACAGTGATATGCAGAAAAGCAGAACACGTCTTCTCTGCATGCCTGCGAGCCCCCCTGCACTGTAAATTCCTGTGATGTCATTAATGGCTTTTTTAACAGCTGCCCGAATGCAGAAGCACTCAAAATGAGCGCTGTGTTCAGAGGCATTTAGTCACAGGGAACGGATTATTTTTGTTCACTGTTAAAATACAGGATCTTGTGAAGAATTCGGTCTTCATCAGGCTTATGATGAAGCCTGATGAAGACCTAAGTACTAGGTCGAAACTTGTAGCTTCTAGTTCCATTTATAGAGACATATGCTATTCCAATACACGTCTTTTTAAGCAATAAAGCTGTTTTTTACTTCATTCACTGAGAGGTCCTTCCGTCATTGGGGACGCGGCCGACTTTCAACGCATGTGCAGGAGCGCCTTCAGTAAAGAGTGATCCTTTTTTCAAGTTTTTTTGGACTGTTTTCCTCCATCGGATCCCACTGATTTTTCAGCCACCAGTGCCCACTCCGAAGGCTAGCAGACTGCCCATGTATGGAGCCAAAGGTCTGCACATGCTAGATGATCGTGTTGTGCCGACCTTCTTTCACAACCACAGAATTATTACCTAAAACACCTTTGTTTGTGCCATCTGTTTTTGAATCTACGGTATCACTTTAGAGGAGCGCTCTGTGTCTCTCTTTTGTTCCCGTAGCCTTTCCCATCTCATCCTATGTGACTGCTGCAGCGGTCACATGGGATGAAAAGTCATCTCAGGAGGCCATGCTGCAAGACGACAGAAAGACGCGTCGCCATGGTTACAGGTAAGTATAAAACAGTTTTCTTTTATCGTTCAGTTTTCTGCAGTGGACATTCCGGCTGAAAAACCGCCAAAATTTGGTACGTTTTTATGGCCGGAGTTCCATGCGGTGATCAGAGTGGATATGCTGTGCAGCGTATCTGCCCTGTCTGAACATACCCATATACAAACAACTTGTAATTTTATTTATTTTAAGAAAGGCATTAAACCCCTTTAAATATCTCACTAACGCCACATCTCTTGGCGGAGAGTTCAGTAGTCTCGCTGCCCTTCTGTGATGTAGAATTCTTCATAGATGTAGTAGATACCCCCTTGTTATAGTTACAGACCTGGTTCAAATAGATCATGACAGAGATCTCTGTATTAACCTTTGATTTAATACATAGGTCACCTCTAAGCTGTCTTTTTTTTTTATTTTTTTTAAGACTAAATAATAACCCAATTTTAGTAATCTATTCTTGATTAGATTCCTACATATGAAATGGAGAGATGATATGAGAAATCTTTCAGCTCAAGTATGGTCTAGTTCTCTGCGTACAATTCTAAAACTTTCATCTAGTTTGACCTATCAGTAAGCACAACTTTTTATTACCCATAGATTATATCTGACTCCAAAGATGTTGGTAAAGCTTTGTTCACATCTGTGTCGGGGTTTCATTCATGGGTTCCGTCAGGGGAACACATAAACAGGAACCATAGCTTTCCGGTTGCATTACCATTGATTTCAATGGTAACACTTCCGTTGCTAATGGTTTTCGTTTGTCTCCGTTCCATAAGGTTTCCATTCTTTTTGCGGATTGAATAGCGTAGTTGACTATACGCTATTGATTCCGCTGAAAAAAAAATCCAGAAACCTTACGGAACGGAGAAAAATGGAAACCATTAGCAACAGAATCGTTACCATTGAAATCAATGGTAATGCAAACGGAAAGTGTTGGTTTCCGTTTATGGGTTCCCCTAACGGAAAGGTCTGATGGAACCCATGGACGGAACCCTGACGCAGATGTGAACAAAGCCTAAGAATAAAATATAGGGACGCTACTAAATGTTCAAAATGTTTAACCTCTTAATGACCAGCCTATTTTAGACCTTAATGACCAAGCTATTTTTTACGTTTTTCCATCGTCGCATTCCAAGAGCTATAACTTTTTTTTATTTTTGCGTCGACATAGCTGTATAAGGCCTTGTTTTTTGCAGGACAAGTTGTATTTTTTAATAGCACCATTTTGAGGTACATAATATTTATTGATGAACTTTTATTAACTTTTTTTGGGGGGGAATAGAAAAAAATCTGACATTTTGCCACACTTTTTTGCTTCCTAAATCTACGCTGTTTACCGTGTGGTATAAATAACACAATAACTTTATTCAGCGGGTTGTTACGATTGCAACGATACCAAATTTGTATAGATTTTGTATGTTTTACTACTTTTACACAGTAAAAACTCTTTTTTTTCAAAATTATTTGTTTTTGTGTCTCCATATTTGAAGAGCCGTAACGTTTTTATTTTTTTGCCGATGCAGTTGTATGAGGGTTTTTTTTTGCGGGAAGACATGTAGTTTTTATTGGTACCATTTTGGAGTAGATGCGACTTTTTGATCTCTTTTTAATCAAATTTTTTTAAAGTCAAAATTCACAGAAAACAGCAATTTTTTCGTCTTTTTTTATTTAATTTTTTACGGCGTTCACCGTGCGGGTTAAGTAATGTAATATCTTTATAGTCGGGGTCGTTACGGACGCGGCGATACCAAATATGTGTAACTTTTTTACTTTATTTTGTTTTTTTAATACTAAAGCAGTTTGTAAGGGGAAAAAGTTGGGTTTTCATTTTTTTCACATTTTATTTTCATTAACTTTATTAAACTTTTTTTTAAACTTTTTTACTGGTCCCACTAGGGGACTTTAACATGCGATTCTCCGATCGCTATTATAATACACTTGAATACTTTTGTATTGCAGTGTATTACTGCCTGTCCGTTTAACACGGACAGGCATCTGCTAGGTCATGCCTGCGGCATGATCTAGCAGGCATTCGCTACAGGCAGACCTGGGGGCCTTTATTAGGCCCCCGGCTGCCATCGGAGACATAGACACTCGGCAATAAGATCGCCGGGTGTCGGTGGGATCAGAGGGAGCTCCCTCCCTCTCTCCAAAAACCACTCAGATGCGGTGCACGCTATTGCGCACCGCATCTGAAGGGTTAAACGGGTGAGATCGATACTAATATCGATCTCACCCAGTCGAGCAGGGACGCCCCCAGCTTTCAGCTACCTCTGGCAGCTGAGAGCAGGGAGATTTGACAGCTCCCTGCTCTGTTTACTTTATTCTGATGCAGTGCTGTAAAAAGGCATATGCATCAGAATAAAGCCTGTTAGTGGCCGCCGTGAAAAGGCGTATTGGCGGTCACTAACGGGTTAAATAGGCACTTCACTTTTCACAAACTTTGCATAAATCAATAGTAAAGCAAATATAAGAAACTTTGCAATATATCTTATTAGAGAATAGTGCCTCTGTCTCGACTTATCAGGCTCCTTTCTTTCCACCCTCCTCCTAACTGTTCACGCATTCTGAATTTACTGCTATACCCATCGCTACAAGACAAGATGGACTATCAGCTCACTGAGGGATCAGGGTAACAGCTGCCCATAGGAGTCTATATAGATGGGAGGGGGGAGCAGGAGCAAAGTGAGAGAGAGAGAGAGACAGATTCACAGATGCTACTGCAGCTCCCTAGTGAGTGTTCTATCTCACCCCAATTCTGGATTTACAGCTACACTGCTCATTACTGCTGTATAATCTCTTCCATACTGCCTCAGCTTTATATATGTGATAGGAGAGCAGGTTTCTCCCCTTTTTTGTGTGCTGTGTATGGCAGACATGAAAGCAATTAATCTCCACCCACTAGCTTCGGGGTAACAGAATATTAGAGATAGAGCCTGCAGAGGGAAAAACTGCTAAAAATAAATGCAGAATACAAGTCATATATTGGCCAGAAATTGAGTTATTCCTCGTGTACACACATATGATTGCTTATTCTGAAACAACAGGTTCGCTTTAATGGTCCATTCACACGTTGAGGTACGGTTAAAACTGCATCCAAAAACCGCATGCGCTGTTACCGCGATTTAGTGTGTTTTTCCGATGCGTTTTTCCGATGTGGTTCTAACTGCACTCCCCTCAACCGCAACATGTGAATGGACCCTAAGGCTTAATGCATTCTCTCTAGATTTTGGGACCAAGTAATTGTTAATATTTATTAATGTTTGATTTCAATCGATTTCCTGATAGTATGCTGTGTGTACAGCCCCCTGCACGCACAGCGTAATGCTGTCGAATATTCATCCGGAATTTCCATGTGAAAATCTGCAGCATTTACGCAAGATAAATTGACAACCCAGATTGAGAATCCGCACCAGAAATCAATTTCCACACAAGTTTTTTGCTGATTTTTTCCACAGCGTGTGGATAAGATTTGTTCAAATCTCATCCACTTTGCTGCTAATGTAATACTCTGCAGAATATTGCACCATTTACGCAACGTGTGCAGGAGCCCTACTAGATGTGTCAAATCTATACAACTTGTCTCCTAAATATTATTGTGCTGGTTTAGACATTATATGTCGCTCATAAATTGATTAAAGTAATGTAATTAAATGTAAACTTTTTTAATTGCATTTTTTTTTCTTTTTTTTAAATAAGTCGGTGTGAGTGAAACTTTATGTACAGTTTTTATTTTAAAAAATGTTTACTTTTTGAGATACAACTGTTCTGTATTCTTTATACAGAGCAGCTGTATTGTTCGCTAAATCCTGCTCCAGTCAGGTCCGTGGGACTGACGGGTTCAGTGAAAGCGGGTTCTGGGTGTCCCTGACACGGAGTATCCACCTGTAATCTATCACATCTAAGTTCATAACTTATATGTGATAAGATTACAGGTGGGTCAGAGACTCGCAGGACACGCTGACACTGAACCCATCAGGACCGCGGGACTGACAGGTTCAGGTCATAGCGAATAATACAGCCGCTCTGTTTAGAGAATACAGAACAGCTGTAGCTCAAAAAGTAAAAATTATTTTGAATAAAAATTATATATAAAGTTGCACCAATCATACTGACCTTTTTATTTTAAAAAAAATGCCATTCAAAGGTTTTCATAGCCTTTAATGAAATTCCAAGTGACCTATAATGCCTTCTAAAACAGCACAATAGGAGGCAGGTGGTATAGATTTGACACACCTAGTAGGGCTCCTGCACACGTTGTGTAAATGTTGCAGAATTCTGCAGCGTATTACATTAGCAGTGGATGAGATTTGAATAGAGATATCAAAAGTGTCAAATATTCCATAGTCCAAAGGGGTAAATATTTTGCTATGGACACTATATGCCAATGTTTCTTACAAGATAATTCTATTTCAAAATAATAAAATATTGTACCCAGACTTTTCCCTGTTATTTTTTGAAGGTATGATGGAACACACCAAACGTCTCTTAAGAGCATTTTTTGAACTCTCTCAGACACACAGAGGTAATAATTAATTCAGTACCTAATATGTAGTTAAGAATGTGTACAAGCTTGGTATCAGCTACCCCAACATATGGATTGTCGTAAGTGTTGTGAAAAAGTATTTGACCCCTTCTAAATGATCTAGTATTGCATATTTTTTCACAAAGAATAGCCTCTGATTTTTAAACAAAATGTAGGGTTGTTTGAGTTATGTCATTTCCGAATTAATAAAGAGTACAAACCTGTAAGAAATTATATAATAAAACAAACTAATATACTCATGGTTAAAGGGGTTGTCTCATCACAACAACTCCTGTCTATATTCCCTGTCAGGCTTGGCCCATCAATGTATTATATGGAAGGCCAAACACTGCTTTCTAGACTAGTCTAATGCATTCCTATGGCCAGCGATTTATAGCTCACTACAAAACAAAAAGTCTAGGTCTAGCTCCAGCCTTAGTATTCAATATTTTTTGAACTCAAGTTGTGCAAATGAAGGCAAATCAATAAAAACAATATTTACTGCTTAAACATTGGGAAGTGACTGCCTGTATCCAGTGCTCGAGAGAAAAATATTAGGTGAGTACAACTTTTTTCATTGTGCATTGTTACATTGGTTAGAGGGGGCATAGACAGAAGAAAGGCAATGTCACGGGTCATTCCAATTTTATTTTATCACCCTTGCTGGCTATCACTTGCTGCTTCTGTCCTACCAAAAATAAAATAAACTTGTTATATTGATACTAAACTTAGAATTACTTTCCTAGCATTTGGAGATGTGTTCTCGGTGATTGGTGTCCGGGAGCCTCAGCCTGCGGCAAGTGAAGCTTTCGTCAAGTTTGCTGATGCACATCGAAACATTGAAAAGTTTGGAATTAGTCTTTTGAAAACAATTAAACCAGTAAGTGATCATATTAGGAGGACATTGTGTCATGAAACTGAAATCTTGAATATGTTTCTAGAGTTGTGTTTTGAAAGAAAAACTAAAGCAAGAGACCTGGAGTTGACTTAGAAGTAATGGGCAGGTTCCACAGTCACAGGTGCATACCGAAGTTTTGTTTCTAGTCCGAATGCAATCTTAAAAGCAGAAAGCTGAATGGAATTTAGTACATATACTATTCCAGACTTCTTTTTGAAATAATCAAATCGTGTATCTGCAGCTTTAAAAAAAAAAAAAAGAAGGCCTTCTTTATGGCCCATTCAGATGTTGCATTTGAGTTGTGGTTAAAACTGCATCCAAAAACCCGCCGCATTTTTACAATTATTTGGTGCGTATTTCAATGCGGTTGCGGAACCCTTTACAAAAACACATCAAATTGCGGTAAAAACGCATTCGGTTTTCGAATACGGTTTTCGATGTGGTTTTAAGTGCCCTCAACTGTAACGTGTGAATGGACCTTTAGTTTTTTTTACCGCAACTGCAACAAAAGACGCACAAAAATGCAGTGAAACCACATGCAGTTTTTAGATGCTGTTTTTCGATGCGATACAAACCTTACCGCAACTTATCAATGGACCCTAAAGGTTTTTTACTATTTCCTACTTGGCTGTAAGGCAAGAGTTGCTGCTGTGGTTTTCTTAACAGATCTTGTGATTTTTAAAAATAGATGAAAAACATTTTTTTCATAAAAAGTGGTTTTAATTTTTAAAAGTGTAAAAAAACTAAAAGAAAAACCAATACACATAAGTGGTATTACCATAATTGTAATGACAGGTATAATAAAGTTAACATGTTATTTTAACCGCATGGTGAATGGTGTTAAACGGTGTTGCTTTTTTCCATCGCCCCCATAAAAATAATAAAGTTAATTTGTATATAACCCAAAATGATTCTAATAAAAAATATCACTCGTCACGCAAAAAACAAGCCCATATATGGCTACATTAATGGAAGAATAAAAAAGTTATGGCTTTTGGAATGCAGCAACATAAGAAATGTTCTTTTCATCAATCAGACTTTTATGGCATATCAGTGGATATGCCAAAAATGTCTAATTTGGGAATACCCCTTTAAGTTAGATATTAGTATTTTGGTTTCTTAGCAGTAGCCATTTTATTATTTAAAGAGACTTTGTCACCACATTATAAGTGCCCTATCAACTACATAATGTGATCGGCGCTGCAATGTAGGTGACAGTAATGCTTTTTATTTAAAAAAACGATCTTTTTTCACAACGTTAGGAGCGATTTTGGTTTATGCTAATGAGCTTTCTTAATCCCCAAGTGGGCGTACTTTTACTTTCGACCAAGTGGGCGTTGTACAGAGGAGTGCATGACGCTGACCAATCGCCATCATTCACTCCTCTCCATTCATTTACACTGCACTAGCGATATAGATCTATCGCTATGTGCAGCCTCATACACAAACCCTAACATTACTACAGTGTCCTGATAATGAATACACATGAAATCCAGCCTGGACGTCATGTGTACTCAGAATCCTGACACTTCTGAATCTTTTCTATGAGATTCCAGCAACAGATACGAAATCTCGCGAGATCACGGAGCTAAACGAGATTTGGTTTCACTTGCCGGAATCTCACAAAAAAAGATTCAGAAGTGTCAGGATTCTGAGTACACATGACGTCCAGGCTGGATTTCATGTGTATTCATTATCAGGACACTAGTAATGTTAGGGTTTGTGTATGAGGCTGCACATAGCGATATATCTATATCGCTAGTAATTAACAACCAAAAAGTCTCACAGGTATGGTAATTTGGCTAGGTATCACCCGCAAGGCGAAATGTTCTACCTCCAAAAATGTCACTATAAACTAGCGAAAACTCCACAATTACATTAGAAACCATGAGAAAAAGGAGTCATATAAGTACACAAAGAAAAATAATTTTATTGTTACATTCGAAAATACACAAATATAAAAACACAAGTACACAACGAGGTGTTAAAAATTGAAAGTAGATAGGTGGATCAGGTATCAAAAACCCTCAACACGGGCATGCCATAAGTACAAAAACGTGAGAGGTTCCGTTAGTATATAAATGTATGGGGGAGAGAAAGCACATCGCCGTCACATACAGACAATGCTGGTTCACTGCAACGGAATCTGTGCCATCTCACCACCAAATAGTACATGCACATAAGCAGTAGATGAAATAACGTCTACAAACTAGTAACAAGAGAGTTACGTCTAACTCTTCAAATGCATGGTCCCAGAAGTAGATGAAGGGAAAAGGAGCCGGCCCACTATAGCCTAGTGTGAAGGGGAACCAAACGTCCGCTTAACGTCCGCTTTCTCTACCCCATACATTTATATACTAACGGAACCTCTCACGTTTTTGTACTTATGGCATGCCCGTGTTGAGGGTTTTTGATACCTGATCCACCTATCTACTTTCAATTTTTAACACCTCGTTGTGTACTTGTGTTTTTATATTTGTGTATTTTCGAATGTAACAATAAAATTATTTTTCTTTGTGTACTTATAGTCTATGACTCCTTTTTCTCATGGTTTCTAATCTATATCGCTAGTGCAGTGTAAATGAATGGAGAGGAGTGCATGATGCCGATTGGTCAGCATCATACACTCCTCTGTACAACGCCCACTTGGTCGAAAGTAAAAGTACGCCCACTTGGGCATTAAGAAAGCTCATTAGCATAAACTAAAATCGCTCCTAACGTTGTGAAAAAAGATCGTTTTTTTTAAATAAAAAGCATTACTGTCACCTACATTATAGCGCCGATCTCCTTATGTAGGATAATGTGGTGACAGAGTCTCTTTAAAGAGGCTCTGTCACCACATTATAAGTGCCCTATCTCCTACATAATGTGATCGGCGCTGTAATGCAGATAACAGCAGTGGTTTTTATTTAGAAAAACGATAAATTGTGACCAAGTTATGACCAATTTTAGATTTATGCTAATGACTTTCTTAACAACTGGGCGTGTTTTTACCTTTTGACCAAGTGGGCGTTGTAAAGAGAAGTATATGACACTGACCATTCCGCATCATACACTTCTCTCCATTCATGTACTCCGCACATCGTGATCATGTGAGATCACGATGTGCTGTCACTTACTCACACATTAACTTTACTGAAGTGTCTTGAGAGTGAATAGACATCACCTCCAGCCAGGGCGCGATGTCTATTCACAATCCCGACACTTCGGTAACGTTTGTGTGTGACTTACTCACACAGCACATCGAGATCACGCTGTGCTGTCTTTCGGTAACGTTTGTGTGTGTCATTACTCACACAGCACATCGAGATCATGCTTGCTGTCATTAACTCCCACACAAACATTACTGAAGTGTCGGGAGTGTTAGACATCGCGTCCTGGCTGGTAGTGATGTCTATTCACTCTCAAGACACTTCGGTAACGTTAATGTGTGAGTAAGTGACAGCACATCGTGATCTCGCAAGATCACGATGTGCTGAATACATGAATAGAGAGAAGTGTATGACGCCCACTTGGTCAAAAGGTAAAACCATAACTTGGTCAAAATTTATTGTTTTTCTAAATAAAAAACACTGCTGTTATCTACATTACAACGCCGATCACATTATGTAGAAGATAGGTCACTTATAATGTGATGACAGAGCCTCTTTAACAGCCTTTTAGTAAGCTTCTGAAACTAGGAAGCCACAAAGAGTAATTTACTTGTTTACTGCGGAACCCCTTTGACCCCTTCAGCATCGAACCTATTTTATCTCTTAGAGCAGCAGGAATGTTTTTTGGTGGCAATATTCTTCTTATAAACATTGGCTAATTCAGGTTTTAGCCTAGTGTCGTAGGAGACAGACATGACCTGATACTCAGGTCTGATGGTATTTTTTATTTTAGTTTTATTTATGCTTTTCTTACCTTAGCAGCAGGTGAGTTTACAGCCTATTTACAGCTCCCTGCGGTTGTTGGGAAACCAGGCAGTCATCTGCTCTTTTTCTCACTTTCCGCCGGTCACTTAACGTTTATTTTCTGCGGACTGAGTGCCAGTGCCCCACTGTTTGTGCAAGATTACTGAGCAGGTGCCCCTGCGTGCACCCGAAGAAGTCTGATGTTTCTATTCCCCTCTATTTTTAGGGAAGTACTGTGAGTCCCTTCTCTGTGCCTTCCCTGTTTTTTACTGGGAAGTAAATCCTCCTTTAGGGGCGTTTCTAGGGGTTTAGTCCCTACTTACTTCTGGAGTTTCTGGCACTTTGCAGTATGGTCGCCCCAGCCGTTGCGGCCGGGCTTTCTAAGCTTGTGTCTGGCCCAGGCCGTGGTTGTTTCCTCCGTTTTGGCTCTGCTCCAAGCCGTTCAGGTGTTCCTTTTTCCTGAATTTGATTGGAGGAAGACCTTTTCGGGAGACTGAGTTTGGGGCGGGGCTTAGGTCTTTAGAATGCAGGTGCCATTTTCAAAAATGACTTGAGAACTTCAGCTCTGCTGCAACTTATTTTCTAGTGCCATCCTACTGCCGTCCTCATCACAGGAGTACATAGCTTTAAGGGTCTGGCAGGCCAGCATTTTTTCTCTATTGTCTGTGTCTTGTACTTCCCCAGCGGTTCGGTTTCTTCCTTAGATATTGCTGCTTGTTTTTTTTTATGTGTCTTCTTCTCAGGAGGATGTTAGCAAAGAGCCTATACAGGTGGGCAAGGCTACTTTTTATGCCTGTGGCAGTTGTAATATAAAGTTTACTTCAAAGTAAAAAAAGGAGTGAAGCAGCAGAGGTCCCAGGATATGGGATGGTATCACGTCGGCCTAGCCAGGATAAACCCCTACCTATCGACTACAATAGTTTTACCAGCGCTCGGACAACAGCACACATCTCCTATGATATACAAAAAGTGGTATTTATTCGTCAAGCATAAGCAGAACAGCAATGTTTCGACCCATCATGCATATAGGGTCTTTCTGATGCCTAAAACTATGTCTAAATAAACCCTCTTAAATATGTGAATGGGAATTATCATGTGACTCGGAATCACCAACTGTGTCAAAAGTTTAGCAACAGTTAACTCGCAGATACATGAAATGCATGTCAATTAGACAAACCAGTAAAGTTAAACCTATGTACAAAAAAAATACTATAACTATAAAGTGCAACATATTTAAAATACATTTCAAACTTGTCCATGTCCTGATCCATCCTGCATCACTTCGGCTGTCAAAACCTTAAATACAGGTAAAGACGTGGGCACTACGGACATTCAGGACATATATAACTATGGAGATCTTTGTACTTTGTAATACTACAGCTCTCCAAATTGTAGACGCTATGACCTAGCAAACCAGTCATTGTGTCATGTATCACGTGACCCTAGTGCACATATCAATATTCAAGGAGGTTCAGGTCGCTTAGCAACTAGTTGTACACACTAGACTTAGCCAAATGTCACATAATGCTTTTGAAAGTTGACTTTCAGAGATTCGGGTCAGAGGGAGAAAAGCAGATCACTGTGTCACTCCTCCCCTTCATATGAGGTGTGTCACCAGTGCACAAGGTTGCGCTCGAAATACGTGCCACCTATAATAGGTAGAAATATAATCAGTGCATTCCTCAACTGACCGGCAACGTCCCAAAGTCGCCCTATATCAAGCACTGATGTGACCACGATCATGTATGTTATGTATTGCATCTATTACCTTCTATAGGTCACTAGTCCCATCAGGAATAAAAGGGGGCATATATATTCATAAGCGATGTAGCATTCGATTCATGCAGGCTCAATCAATCATCCATTGTGGTGAGCAATTCCCCCCTGTACCAATGATCCATCGGCATTTGACAGAAATTGAAACAATCGAACTGTCGCTTTTTTCCAAGCAGTTTGTTCCCTTCTCCTACGGAAAGTTATTGTCTCCGTTCCTCAGCTTGAACGATTTCAACTGTTCTCCTCAAATCTTTTTGCAATTCCCAAGAAGAATAGGTCTCTTTGTTCAATCCTGGAATTGAAGATGTTGTATTGCTTCATTCACGTTTGACGGTTTCTCATGGAATACTTAATGGTCAATCATCGCATTGCTGAAACTGGGAATTCCTCTCTTCTATTGGGATTTGCGATGTATACCTCCATATCCCCATCGCAAGGACCCATCAACGTTTCCTCAGTTTCGGGGTGGGTTCTCTACATATCCAATTTATTGCTCTCCTTTTTGGTCTCGCCACGTCTTTTCGGTTCTTTACCAAGGTTGTAAAGATTCATTTGGCGCTTTTGCGGGCCAGGGTAGTCGCTGTCATACCTTATTTGGATGACCACTTGATGAGGGCACCCTCCAAAGAGTACAATCTTCATAGTCTCCAGATGTTTTCGGACACTTAGTTCGGATGGATCATAAACTAGGAAAATTCCTTATATGTCCCAACTTAGCGCATGTCTTAGCAAGTGTCTTTCTTCCAGTTGATATAGTGGCCTCCATTCGAACCGAGGTGGTTCTTCTCCACCAGCACACTCCTTATCTATCAGTTTTTGTATGGAAGTGCTAGGCAGAATGGTGTGGGCCTGCAAGTGGTTCTGTATGCACCGTTCCACTTAGGCGCTACATTCACGCGAGTGTGAGAGATTTACGCACGTAAACAACATGTGTAAATCTGTCTGTATATGTTATTGCATCAGTGTGCTTTGCGAGTGGCATGCATTTTTCACGCACACGCAAAGTACTTTTTTTTCAATGGAATTGATGCGCAAATCATGCAACAATGTGCATTTGTGTGCTGTGCGTGGGTTTTCACGCACCCATTGACTTCAATGGCCGCGTAGGTGCGTGAAAACACCAATATAGGGCCTGCAGTGAGTTTCACGCAACGGACTCTAGCTGCGTGAAAACTCACGCATGTGTGAATAGCCCATTGAAATCAATGGGGCTTTTTGCTGTGTGTTTCGTGTGAATGGGGCCTTAAGGTCCCTCCAGTGGGCATCCTTTCATGCTGGGACAAGTCTCAGGACTCGCTGGACAAATTCTGCCCGTCAGGAGTTGCGATGGTGGTAGACCTCAGCGAACATCTCAATATGTCCGTCTTTTCTCCCCCTCCAGTGTCTGGTCATCTCAACGGATTCCAGTCTGTCCAGGTGGGGTGCAGTTTGTCTTTCCTCAAATAGTTCATGGTACTTGGTTGCAGGAAGAAAGGTCCTTGCAGATTAACTGGTTGGAATTGGAGACAATCTTCCTAGCCCTCTAGAACTGGACTACTCTTCTTCAGGGTCGGCCGGTCATAATCCAGACAACTCCACGATGGTTGCTTCTCTGAACCACTAGGGCAGCACCAGTAGATGGGTGAATCTGTTGGAAGCCTCCTGGATGTTACTGTGGGTAAGGCAACATATTCCAGCGCTGTGAGCACCAGACATACCAGCAATGGACAGCTGGGCTGCAGATTTTTCTCAGGCTCCTGATGAAGCCACAGAGGAAACACGTGTCGTGCTTTTTGTACACCCTCCATTTTTTTCTAGAACCTTCACACTATGGCCAATGGTATGTTGTCAGTTTCTATGACCATTTTTCATTACTTATAGGCATCTGGCATACATTCTTGTTAACGTGTGCATTGCTTGGGTGGCATTTATTCAGTGTCCTTGGGCAATTCCTATCTTTGCTCTATATGTGAGCATTACTTATAGTCTTTTCTAGCACACTAATGACTTGGCATCACAGACCAGGTGGGCTATTAAATTTAGTTAGATCTTTTAGGGCAAATTATTTTTTGTCTGTTCCCTTTTACTGTGGTACATTAGCTTTTACTCATATGTAGGTCATCATAGGGACTTTTATTACTTTTTGTTACATGACGTCCATTTACATATAGATTCCTCATTGATGCCTCTTTGCATGCACTTAGTCGGGTATCCCTGATCATTGGTAGGGCAGCTGTTGCTCTTTATAGATAGATTTTTTATGCAAATTTTGTACTGTTGGGCTGGTGTCCAGATATGTTATAACTGCTATTATGTGGCGTAGATGTGCATATACATTGGGATATTGTCTCTGGAATATATGGTTAAATGTACTTTTTTCTGTGTCCTTGGACAGTCTGTTTCCATCTTGTCCCTATTGCTCCCTCACATATTTTTAACTGTGTTTTTGATAAGATTGTTATTTGATAATATATGTAAAAAAGATATAATTTATATATCTGTTGGGTGTTATATCCTTCTATGTGGGTTTTGATATTGCATCAACTGTGCCAGGGCTACCCAGATGTGGATCTTTTTGTGTCATGTCTCAACCACAAGGTTCCGACCTACGTGGCCAGGATACACGATCCCATGGCCATCACAGTCAACGTGCTGGTCACTCCATGGAGAGAGTTCTTTCTCCTGTATCTCTTCCCTCCACTTTCACTCTTGCCCAGAGCGCTCTAATGACTCAAAAGGGAGAGATTCTTGTGAATCCAGACTGGCCTCGTCGGTCCTGGTACGCAGATATAATCTACCTTCTCATCTTCCACTTCTTCCCGACCTCCTTTCCCAAGGTCCACTATTCCCCCCCACTTTACTTCCGATGTATTTAACGGCTTGGCTGTTGAAGCCGAGGTTCTGAGGGATTAGGCTTCTCCGAGCCAGTCATCCAAACAATGTTGAAGGCCAGAAAACCTTAATCAGCCAAGGTGTACCACCATACGTGGAAGGCTTATTTCCGCTGGAAGGCTAATTTCCATTCTTTGAAATGTTTCACACCTAGAATCCTGTCAATCCTGCAATCGAGCCTATAAAGAGGCTCTGTCACCACATTATAAGTGTCCTATCTCCTACATAAGGAGATCGGCGCTATAATGTAGGTGACAGCAGTGCTTTTTATTTTTTAAAAACGATCTATTTTCACCACTTTATTAGCGATTTTAGCTTTATGCTAATGAGTTTCTCAATGGACAACTGGGCGTGTTTTACTATTGACCAAGTGGGCGTTGTACAGAGGAGTGTATGACCCTGACCAATCAGCGTCATACACTTCTCTCCATTCATTTAGTCAGCGCATAGGGATCCTTTTAGATCAGTATGTTCTATCTTATACGAACACATTAACGATACTGAAGTGTTTAGACAGTGAATAGACATTTCACGGGATGTCTATTCACAATCCCTGCACTTCGTTAATGTTTCTGTGGTAGTTACAGCAGAGCAAGCGTAATGTGTTTTTGTGGTGGCTATCACAGGCGGGTTTTGGAACTTGCTGCCTTGTCCTGCAAGTCACCTTTTTTGTTCATTCATAAGTATAAGGGGGTTCTCTGAGCTGTTCTGTTATTTCTACTGAAGGTAGTCTCTATTTTCCATACTAATGAAGACATTATTTGCTCCCCTTTTTGCTCCTCCCAATCTCATCCGAGGGAATGGGCTTTACATTGATTTTGTAAGAGCACTCTGAATTTGTCTGCGGACGGAGTTGTCTCGGTACACCGATTTCTTATTTTTTTTGTTGCTCTTGAAGGCCAACACAAGAGTTTGGCAACATACAAAGCCAGTATTGTGTGTTGGATGCGGGCTATGATTTTAGAAACAGTCCAAGGGTAAAGTTGCTCCCCTTCGGGTTACAGTCCATTCTACAAGGGCTGTCAGTGCCTCCTGGGTGGTCAGGCATCAAACTTCAGTTTCTCAGGTCTGCAAGTCTGCTTCCTGGGCTTCTGTGCATACCACGTTTTACTAAATGTATACTTTGGCCTCCACAGCTGTGTGGCATGGCTATACTCTAAATGAGTTTATTCCCACCCTTTGGGACTTCTTCAAAATGTGCAATGGGTCTGTGTCCCCCAATGATTAACGAGAAAATAAGACTTTTGTACTCCCCTTTCTCTCTCGTTGAATCAGTTGGGGGACACAGATCCCGCCCTCTTATTCTTTGTTGTTTATTCTAGGTGCGGGTCCTGTAGTTCTTTTTAGTTGGGGCTGTGGACTTGTTTGTATTCTTTTTTTTCTGCTGCTTTTGTACAAACTAAATTAGTCAGTGTCTGTGGGAAGGGTACAGTCTGCCTGGGTGGAGCCAGAACTTTTTCCTTTTTAGTGTTTTAAGGCCCTACCTAGAGTCGCCTCCTAGTGGCAGGAGCATATAACCTTGTTGCTTGTCCCCCAAGAGATTCAACTGGAAATAGATTTTACATTGAGTACAACAATCTTGTTTTGTTTTTTTTAATAGAACCATTTTGGGGTACATATAAATTATTGATTACCTTTTTATTATTTTATTTTTATTGGGGGTGGAAAAAAGTTGTTGATCTTTTTAGCTGTTCGCCATGTTGTTTAAATAAAATCTTTTTTTTTTTTTTTTTTAGTCTCTTACACTTTTGCAAATTTAAATCCACTTTTCATGGGAAAAATGTTTATTTTTAATGGTGAACCGAAGCGGTTTTGGAGTTCACTTCAATCATGGAAATTGCAGTTCGACGTCGGCTGTATATTACAACTGGAACCCACTGAGGGTGGCACTGGCACAGCTCCTGTTGTAGAAGTACCTCTCCTTTTTACACCACTGTTAATGCAGCTTATAATTTTAAATTTACATCTTTATTAAGAGAAAGCATAGAAAGTGTTTTATTCCAGCATAGACAATGATGTTATATGGCTGGAGATATCTCCGGCTATCTCAGAGAAAATCTTAGAGGCCAATTCATCCTAGTAATATCCAATCGATGACATTTTTTCCTGTGCTTACTGTTAATAGACTAATTGAGATTGCAATACTGATATGAACCTTCTTTCAACAGATGCTGAATGACTTAAATACTTACCTTAATAAAGCCATTCCCGACACGAAATTAACAATCAAAAAATATCTTGATGTTAAGTTTGAATATTTGGTAAGTAGACCATTTAGAAAAATCACAATAAAATGCTCTGTTCACACAACAGACTTTGACGCGTATTCTGCTATGAATCCCGCGTGAAAATGACCCACAAATAGCATCTCATTGATTTCAATGGCAAATCGTAGTGTTGATCATATGGCGTGGAATTGAAAACCGCATAGCAAAAAAAAAAAGTGGCATGTAACTTCTTGAAGCGGTTTACGTGCGAAAAACGGGTCAGGTAGCCACATCCGGATTAGCCTCATTGAATGTGGATAATCTGCGGTGGATCTGCAGCAGATGAAACTTCAAATTTCTCTTGCAAATCCACGTTGGGTTTTTCCACTTGAAAATGTGTTGTGTTCACAAACCATGAGAGATTTCTCATTAAAAAAGATGTTCTCTCTCCGGCACCCACATCTATAATCCAAATTGGAGAGCGGCTCCAAAGTGTCTCTTGCTCTGAAGGACCTGTATCAAAAATTGTGACGATCCTTCACTATAGGGATTGATTCCAAAAAGTATCGTCCACAATTAATTGGAAAACGTAATCACTGGAGTAGAACTGGAGTTCTATCTTAAAACATAACTTTTAGGCTGGATTCACACGAGCACATTACGTCCGTAATGGACGGACGTATTTCGGCCGCGAGTCCCGGACCGAACACACTGCAGGGAGCCGGGCTCCTAGCATCATAGTGATGTACGATGCTAGGAGTCCCTGCCTCGCTGCCGGACATCTGTCCCGTACTGTAATCATGTTTTTAGTACGGAACAGTTGTCCGGCAGGGACTCCTAGCATCGTACATAACTATGATGCTAGGAGCCCGGCTCCCTGCAGTGTGTTCGGTCCTGGACTTCCGGCCGAAATACGTCCGTCCATTACGGACGTAATGTGCTCGTGTGAATTCAGCCTTACTGTAGAAAATTCATAAAAAATATGTACGAACAATATATATACAAATTTTTCGTTCTGCATATATTGCAACATTCCGTTGTCAGAAGCACTAATTAATGGCAATTTCGTATTTCCTCCAAATCTTTGCAGGATATATGAACAGGGTTTGTTAGTTTTTTGATGATTGAACTGGAGTTTCCTCCTTTTTTTTATTATTATAGAATTCAAAACAAGAAATATCAGTATCAGGGTCCCGAAAATAAATAACCTCGGTTCCCCGGCATTATAACATTAAATCACCCCCACCCCTTCCTGAGCACATGTGGAAAAGCCCTTTGTTTAATCCAAAAACTTGTAAATGTCCTGTTTGTAAAACAGGCGGATTCATCAATTTTTCCAAGTGTTTTCTCTGAGCTCTTTCTTTCCGATATATATGTGACCATTCTAGAGTAGTAAAAACTTAAGTGCATTTAGAAACTCTCTGTAGCTTGGTGTGTACGATTTTAACCATGCATTCAAAATTAGTCTTCTTAGCTGTCAATGTTTTTGTTTTTTTAATCAGTTCAAGTTTATTAAACAAATAACCATATCATTACAGGTCATTATGCAATCAACCAAATTAATACATCAGTACTTTACAGACCCAAGAATGTATTTCCCTCATAACAATACTCCCTACCCCCAACTCCCCCCCCCCCCCCAACCCCCAGCCGTCCTTTTCGCTACAGGTTTCCATGCCCTATCCCCCACTCTTGCAAATTTCCAATCCCCTCCTCTCTCCCACTCCCTATTATCTCCCCTCCCTCCGTACTTCAAGACCCTAGTGTGGAGCCCCTCCTCCCCCATTAGACCTCTACAGTACCCCATGTGTCAGTGTAGTCCCCTTGACCCTCTTGCCAGCTTAGCCTAGAATAGTCGCGCGGATTGTCAGGAGTTCCGAGGAAGCACACCCAGAGTGATCTATCCACCTAGCCCTTTGCTTTTCAAATTTATTCTTGGACCCCCTTTTGGAGTATATCCTGTACTCCATCAGGACCTGATGGTTTATTGCACTTATAATTTCCTGTTTCGAGGGTGGTTCCGCATCTCCAACATACCCTAGCAACATTACCATGGGATCCAACGGAATCTGTACCTGAAACACTCGCCCCAGTAACTCCGACATTTCTGCCCATAGATTCCTCAAGATCCCACATGACCAGAACATGTGAAAGAAGTCCGCTTTTTCCTCTGGGCACCGAGGGCATCTGGCATCCGCCCTTAATTACATGCTTTTCAGAACCCAGGGGGTCCTATATACCCTAGGTATAAAAAATAATTGGGACCTCCTGTGCGCTACATTAAGAGACAGAGTATATGATGACGCCAAGACAGCCTCCCAGCGTTCCTCGGGAATAGGGCCCACATCTCTTTCCCACTTAGCCTTGACTGGTGCCATAAGATCCCCCAGATGTTCTGGCAGTAGCCTGCGATAGACCAACGAAATCAACCCACGTGATGTAACCGCTTTTGCGACATGTTCCAACACTCCCGTTGCATGAATCATCAAGTCTACCCTTGCAGCTTGCGTTTGTACTAGGGATGCATGGTGCATCGAAACTTCGATACTGTTTCGATACTGTGCATCCCTAAACGGTTCGATACCGCTATTTCCTGTATTTCGATACTTCGCTGCGCAGCCGCACAGCTCAGTATAGTAATACATGAATGTATGAGAGCGGGGCTGCGGCTGTGTAATTCAGCCGCTCCTGAGTCATGATAAGTTCGCGGGGTCAGGATGATGCGATACGGCCAGCGCTGCACTAATGAGCGGCGGCACTGAAGACAGAACATGGCGAGCGCTCTACAAAACCCCCCCATGTTCTGTCGTCAGTGCCCGAACTGCCGCTAATTAGTGCAGCGCCGGCCGCATCACCTCATGCTGACCGCGCGCGCACTTCCTGTCAGGAGCGGGGCAATGGCTGTATTACACAGCCGCAGCCCCGCTCTATAACGGTGGAGATCAGAGAAACCTCTCCTCTCCGCCGCTATTCCCCTGAATGCTGCGATCAAAGCTGACTGCAGCATTCAGGAGAAAATGAGGAGGGGGGATGCCCCTGGATCGCGTCACAGGGAATTCCTGTGACGCGATCGAGGGCCATACCATATATGGGCAGACAGCCCAGGGTCTATTGACGGACCCCAGGGCTGTCTTACCATATTTCATGTTGTTAGGACATACCCAAGTATGTCCTAACAACTGCCTGTGTGCTATCCGTCCACAGGCTAATGTACTGGCACATATCTGATATATGTCAGTACATGAAAGTTTAAAAATAAAGTAAAAACAAAGTATTGTTAAATTTAAAAAAAAAAATACACATTCACCTTTTTTACAATAAGCATTAAAATAAGTCTCAATACATAAAATATTAACACATTCAGTAAGGGCGCGCACAACAATTTTTTTGCATCATTTATGATGTGTACGCTGTAAAAAAATTAAATAAACACGGCTTTCATTCACTTATTAATGTGAGGCGCTAGGTGCGATGAATTTAACCTCCATGTTCCTCACATTAATAGTAATTAACCCCATCATGTACCTCGCACATTAACCCATTATGACTGAGAAACATGATGGGATTAATTGCTATTAATGTGAGGCGCATTCAAAATTCATCACACGTCGCGCCTCACATCAGAAAACGGAAGAATTTTTTTTTTATTACTGTTGGCAAAGTATCGAAATTGGTATCGAAATCGCAATACTAAACTAAGTATCGGTATCGAAGTCCAAATTCTGGTATCGTGACATCCCTAGTTTGTACCGCATGCCGAATCTGCAGATACTGATAAAACATGTGGGAGTCCAGCTGAAACCCCTCCCTTAGTCGTTGAAAGGATTTGAATGTGTCCCCCTCGTACAACTGACACAATCTAATAATGCCTCGCTGTTCCCATCCCTGCATCCCTTTCAACGAGTACAATTCCCACAGATAGGGGTTCTGCCAAAGTGGGGTATATTTATTGCATTCCCCTATCTCCAACAATTGCTTACATTGCCACCATATCTTATGTATTAGAAGCAGGGTGGGTCGATTACTCGCCAGCCTCTTATAACTGTGTGCTTCCAGTCCTGCCAGCGGATTTTCCCCACCCACCAGATATGCTAAAATACGTGCACTTGACCCCCAGGTTTCCTCCCGCTCCCACCCCCAGAAGTGCTGGCACTGAGCAGCCAAGTAATACACCCATGCATTGGGTAGGGCCAGACCCCCCTCCTCCTTAGGCAATTGCAGCTTCTCTAGTTTAATCCTGGGCACCCCCCTTTTCCACACTAGGTTTCTAAAAAGTTTATGCAGCCTTCTGAACCAATATTTGGGATACCGGGGAGTTATGTACGACGTACAGCACCTGTGTCATTAGGATCATTTTAATCAGATTTGTCCTACCCAGAGCAGATAGCGGGAGCTTATTCCAAGCCTCCACTTTGGCCTTTAGCTTTGCCAGCATTGGAACCACATTTAGAGACATATAGTCCTGCACTTGTGCCGTCACCTGAACCCCGAGATACTTAAACTGCGCGACCACCGGTACTACCACTTCTCCCTCCCTAGGCTGGACAGCTCCCGGATCCAAGAACAGAAGAGCCGATTTCGACCAGTTAATAAGTAATCCAGAGTATTTCCCAAAGCGTTTGATCAGGGCCATAACTATCGGCAGGGTGTGCTCGGTATCCGCCAAGAACAACAGCATATCGTCCGCGTACAGTGCGATTCGCTACTCTACTCCCCCATATTTTAACGTATGTCCGCATGTTGTCGGACCGCACATGCCAATGGTTCCACCACCAGCGCAAATAACAGTGGGGACAAGGGACAACCCTGGCGAGTTCCCCACGCCAGTGCAAACCGATCTGAGTAGGCCCCATTCACCCGTATTTTTGCCATTGGGGCTACGTATAACAGCCTTACCCATTTGATAAAGTTAGGACCAAATCCCATTTTATCTAATACTGACCATAAGTAATCCCACTCCAAGCAATCGAACGCTTTGGCCGCACCTAATGAAAGAATGGCTCTCCCCCTAGGATTATCCAGAAGTACCTGCAAATTCAAGAACAGCCGTCTCAGATTCACTGCTGTCTTAGATGGCATAAAGCCGGCCTGGTCTCCATGTACCACCCCGGCCACTACTCTAGAACGTCTAAGCGCTAATACCTTCGCTATGATTCTAATATCCGCGGTCAGCAGGGACACTGGTCTATAGGATTCTGGCAGCTGAATATCCTTCCCCTCCTTAGGCAGAACCACAATAGTAGCTTCGTACATTGAATCCGGGAGCCGCCCCCTTTCAAAACTATCCAGCAACGTACTTAGTAATTGAGGCGCTAGCTCCTCCCCATATTCCTTAAAGGAACAGTGTCACGAAAAAAATTTTTTTTACATCAGTTTGATTTTAGTGTTTTATTAAAAACTTTTATATTTATTTGTGTGTTTGTGTTTTACTGTTTTTTATTTTTTCACTTTTTCTTCCCTATGGGGGCTGCCATTTTTTTTTCCATTTCTGTATGTGTCGATTAACGACACATACAGACATGGAATACGGCAGCTACAGTCCCGTAGTGAATGCGAACGGGGCCCGTTCCATTCACTATGCTGTACGCCGTCTGTGTGGGAATGGCGCATGCGCCGCTCCCACATAGTCCATTTTCCTGTATACCGGAAGTCGCGGCCGGACAGTAAGATTACTACTTCCGGTCGCGACTTCCGGACTTGTGCACTTGGAGCGGCGGTAGCAGACGGAGCGGACGGACCGGAGGGAGTGGCGGCGACTGGAGCAGGTAAGTTATTTCTATGTATGTTCGTGTTTTACTGTGTGTTTACTAGTGTATGTTAACCTACTACACTGTGTGTTAGCTCAAAAAATGGCGACACACAGTGTAGGAGGTTTGACCGTTCAATCCCCTCGTTTCTACCGGTACTAGCCAGGATAAAGGAGGTGGGGATCACTAGAGCGAGTGAGTTTTCCCAAATTTTGCAGCATAAAGCAATGTGGTTGCTTTACCACATGCAATGCTGCAATTTTGGGAATTGCTCCATCTAGTGACCAGCGCTGGGAAATATTATAAATTAGAATCTAATTTATAATATTTCCTGACTAGTGAAAAAAAGTTAAAAATTAGAACAATGTTTAATCATTTTTACACTAACTGTTCAATTAAAAAAAACAAAAAAAAAACTCGCAACACATTCCCTTTAAAGACCTCCACCGGGATGCCGTCCGGCCCCGGAGCCTTTTCGTTAGCCAGTGCTCCTATGGCCGCCTGTATCTCCTCCAAAGAGACAGCTTCCTCCAGAGTCGTTCTCTCCTCCCCTTCCAACCTGGGAAGACCAATTTCCCCTAGATACCCCTCCAACTATTGAGTCGTGTGCTTGCTCTTGAGGCATACAAATCTGAGTAAAATCGCTTGAAGACTGCCGTCCCGTGTCTGTTTCCAATCTGCCCCCCTTATGGTATGGATATAATTGTTCTCCCTCTGGGCCTGTGCCATGCTGGCTAGCAACCATCCCGTAGTTTCCCCCTCCTCATAATATTGGCGACTCGGAAACATCCTTTTGTTGTCTGCCCTTTCCAACTGATGTTGCTTTAATAACCTCTGCGCCTCCACCCAATGCCTCAAAGTATCCGGTGTATTATTCGCAACATGTAGCCGCTCTGTCTCCGCCACCCTTTCCAATAATGTGTCTCCCAACTGTCTAGACCTGGTTTTTACATCCGCAATGTGCTGAATGAACACCCCTCGCAACCATGCCTTCATTGCGTCCCATAATATCTCCTGTGGCACTGTGCCCGAGTTGAATTGAAAATATTCCTGTATTAAGTCTAGAATCTTTTTATTGTCTAACAACTTCAGCCAAAATGCATTTAGCTTCCAGCACCCCTGACCCCGTCCTGTCCTCCCCTCCGTCACTACCTTCATTAACAAGGGGGAATGGTCCGATAGAGCTCTCGGTAGGTACTCTATCTGGGCAACAAACTGCACCGCTGTCTGCGAGCACAAAACTAAGTCGATCCTGGAGAGAGACTGGTACGTTGTGGAGGCACAAGAGTATTGATGCTGACTCGGATGTTTATCCCGCCATATATACCGCCAACCCATCTCCGCAATAAGACGCCCAAACGCTGTGCTCCCTCCCCCCACCGTGCCAAATTTATCCATATCAGTATTCATCACAGCATTAAAATTCCCCATCAAAAGTAAAGGCACCTCCGGGAATCTAGACAGTTCTTCCACCACTTTCCTAATACACCCACTTGAAAAGGGAGGAGGAACATACAGCACCACCAACACACATTCCCAATGGTAAAGAGTACAGTGCACTCCAACATACCGTCCCTCCCCATCTCGGAAAGAAGAGTGACACATAAACGGTACTGCTCTGTGTATGAGAAGGCTCACCCCCTGGAATAGGTAGTGTGGTAAGAATGAAAACTCTGACCTATCCATGCCCTATGCAGCATGGAGACAGAGTCCCTCGTCATATGTGTTTCCTGTAGACCAATCACCCGTGCCTCCTGTTGCTTGAGAAGTGCAAACACCGCCTGCCGTTTCCTTGAGTCTCGCTGGCCCCGAACATTCCAAGACAAGCAATTAAGTGATCCCATCATCCCTAAACATATCTTGATACGCCGTACCCTGTAACTGTAATTGTGCATAACTGACCAGCTGGGTCAAACTCCCCCCCACCCCGTCCCTCCCTCCCCCTTTAACCAACCCAATAAACCTACCCCCGTCAAAGGTTTGGGGCGACAGATATCTTCTGTCCTAGCCCAGAGCAGCAAACAACGGCTGGCCAACACTGCCCACCGCGCAATCAGTGAAACCATACTCTGCATTTCACTTTCCAGGTTCAACTGGCCATTCCTCGCACTGCCCTTTGCAAATACACAACCATCCCGTCAACATATGCATTCCCTTCAATGTCCATAGACAATCCCCCCCACCCCCAGTCCTCAGCAGTAACTTCAAAAAGGCCTGCAAAGGCACCCAGGATGCCAAACACAGCCATGGGCCATCAGTGCCAGTTCTTGCAGTAGGCTACAGCACCTTCCATATTCTCGGATCACCGGCCATGTCAGCCCGTCCACTCCACCTCAGCGCCGTCCCGCCGCATCCTCCGGTCTCAATTGACTCTCATGGCTCTCCAACCATCTAACCGCTTCTCTCGGTGTTTCAAAAAATGACATCGTGCCCAGGGCCACCACCCAAAGCCAAGCAGGATACATCATGGAGTATTGCACTTGCAACGCCCGGAGGCGCCTTTTTATATCCATAAATTGCGATCTTTTCCGTTGCACTTCCATAGAGAAATCAGGAAAAAAGGATACTTTCACCCCATTAAAGGAGATATCTTGACGTTCTCTCGCTTTCCTCAGGATCTTATCTCTATCCTTGTAATGTAGAATTTTGATGAGAACAGGTCTTGGCGGTCGCCCCGGAGGACCGGGTCTGGTCGGCACCCTGTGCGCTCTCTCCACTGCAAATAGGGGTGTCAATTCTTCTCTGCCAAATGTGTCGATCAGCCATTTTTCGAAGAAATCGTCTGGATTCGACCCCTCCACACGTTCTGGAACCCCCACAAGGCGGACATTGTTCCGTCTCAGCCGATTCTCCATATATAGGTATATCTCCGTATATTAGGTATAGCATCCTCCATCTCTGGGACTCTCCCCTCTACAGTAGTGGTGCGTTCTGCGACTTTTTGCAGGTCATTTCTAAGCAACAAAATGTCCTCCTTCAATCCACCCATCTGACACGATAAGGCAGTGAGAACCATGGAATTCTGTTTTACTGCAGCAAATATGTCCTTCAATGAGGGTTCCCCCCTCCTCTCTCCATCCTGCCCTCCAACACCTGGCTGATCCCGCATGGCACCGCTCCCCTCCTCCTCCTCTTCCTCATCCTCACTCCTCGTGTCCCCTGCCAGGGGAGAATACCTTGATCCATATGAGGAGCCGCCAGCAGCCTGATCCCTTGCCGATGTTCCCTGTAGTGCAGCCGCACCCCCTAGCGCTCCAGCTTCTCTGCTGCGTCCTGCCTGAGGCCTCTGGTCCGGCCGTCCTTCTTGCCGGCGCCATCTTGGGAGCGGGACCCGGGACTCGCCGGCGGCGATTTCTGCTTTTTGGAGCGGGTCATCACAGCCGGGCACTCTGGCACCACCACCTCCAGCTCTAAGGAAAGTACTGGGAATAGGTTTTTCCCTGAATTTCGTGGGTTATAAGGGGCTTACAGGATGGGACAGCAGGAGCTCCGGTCACACACACGTCCTCTCACATTCACCGCTTGGCCACGCCCCCCTTAGCTGCCAATGTTAATAAAGAAATAATCCTCTTGGTTTCAATTTGCTGTAGTTCTAAGTTTACATTAAAGACAAGAATTTGTGGGTTTAAAGTTATCGGTTGATCTAATACGGAGTTTATAAATGAAACAACTTGGCGCTAAATCCTGTGAACCTATGCATATCTGCTGATGATGCTTCTGAGCCGGAAGCTGAGCCGACACCATCTTGCCATTGGTACCGGTAGCCTTTGAAGCCCCCGCCTCCGAGCGGGGCATAGGAGGCTTCCGTATCTGGCAGACCGGGAGGCCAACATTAGGCCTCCGGTTGCCATTGCAGCCACCAGCAACCCAGCAATCATGTTGCTGGGGTGCAGTGGCTAAAAACTCCTCAGATGCTGCGATCTCTATTGAATGGGGTTAATCGGCCTAGCCGTTATAGCAGGGTGTCAGCTGTAACACAGCTGGCACCCGGTGGTGATAGTGCGGACTGAGCTCGCACTAGCACTGCGACGTAAATGAACTGCGGTTTGCGGGAACCCCTGCCTAACAGCGCCATATATATACAGCGGATGTCGGGAGGGGGTTAACTAAAGGCATGCATAAAAATAATCATATAAAGTTATTAAGAGAGAAAGATGGATCAATGCACCATAACATACACAAAATCTCAGAGATTCTGACCACCTGCTATTCGGAATTATATATAAAGGGGAAGAGATTCATTTAAAATTTGCATCTTGTGTAGACTCACTTAAAATAACTAAACTTAGTGAAGAGCAACGGTCAAGTATTAATAAACTAATAACCCTTCAAGAACTTCAGGAAACAATTGCTGGTTTGGCTAACGATAAAAGTCCAGGACCAGACGAGTTTACAAATGAATTTTTTAAATTCTCCATCTCAAATATAAAAGATGCTTTACTAAACTGTGGCCAATATAAAATTAATACCAAAGAAAGATAAGGATCTTTCAGATCCTATATCATATCGCCCGATTTCCCTTATTAACACTGACATTAAAATATATTCTAAGGTAATGGTGACTAGGTTAGCGAAAGTAATCTGCTTAATATGCTCAAAATGGGTTCATAAAGGGAAGGAATGGGGTTAGAAATATAAGGAAAATCTTGGCAGTTCAGGATTGGGTTAGGACCAGGCCACAAATTTATCTTAAAGAGACTCTGTCACCACATTATAAGTGCCCTATCTCCTACATAAGGAGATGGGCGCTATAATGTAGGTGACAGCAGTGCTTTTTATTTAGAAAAACAAACTATTTTTACCACATCATTAGCGATTTTAGGTTTATTCTAATTACTTTCTTAATGGACAACTGGGAGTGTTTTTACTTTAGACCAAGTGGGCGTTGTACAGAGGAGTGTATGATACTGACCAATCAGTGACCAATCAGCGTCATACACTTCTCTCCATTCATTTCCTCAGCGCATAGGGATCCTGCTAGATCAGTATGTGCTGTCTTATACTAACACATTAACATTACTGAAGTGTTTAGACAGTGAATAGACATTCCTTCCAGCCAGGACGGGATGTCTATTCACAATCCCGACACTTCGGTAACGTTTCTGTGGTACTTACAGCAGAGCAAGCGTAATCTCGCGAGATCACGCTGTAAATGACAGGTTACAGCGAGATTACGCTTGCTCTTCTGTAAAGGTAAATAGCGGTGGCCGGGAACCTAGACAACGAACAAGAAACAAAGAGGGACTGACATGGACTTCAATCAACAATCGCAAGAAAACGACATAGCTGAGCTACAGAAAGGTAATTATAAAAATTCTTAACTTTACATGGGTGAGCTTCCTAGCTACATTTATGAAGTTGGGAATAACCCTTTAAAGCAATCCAAAGTTATTCGCACATAAAGTGACGCATGTCAGATTTGAAAAAATCATCTGTGTCCACATGGCCAAAACAGGCTGCGTCCTATCCGCTCCAGGCCACGTAATTAAAAAAGGGAAAAGCACTGAGAAGATATAAACCCCCAAAAAAACAACACATTTCATGTGCTCCGGATCCCACCCAAATACCCCTAACAACATTTTAGAGTACCTAGTACACAGTAATGCGCACCAATGAACCTTATCTTCCCACACAATGCTCGTAGGAAAAAAAAAAAAAGAGTAGAATAATGCCACCACATAAAAAGAGTAGAATAAAAAAAAAGAGCAATTAAACAATGTCACTCCCTTATAAATGACAAATGTTGGGTGCCCTAACGCATAAAAAAAAATAGAAAAGTCATATTTTATATTTCTTCCTAAATTCCTCCAGATCTGGAAATGTAAATGTGTCTCCACTTTCTTCAAAGATTTTCAAGACTGCCGGATAAATGAGTCTGAAGGATTGTTTCATTTCCGTTATTCTCACACAAATAGGAACGAACAGGCGTCTGTTACTGCTCAGCTCAGTGAAGAAGTCCTGGAACACCAATATACGTGCCCCATTGATTTCCAGACCCCATTTAAATCTGTACATCTTCATGATTTCAACTTTGTCATTGTAGTCAATGATTTTTGCAATGACTGGATGGGGACGTTTATTATCTAAAGTTTCCAATACTCTGCCTATCCTATGGGCTCTTTCCGCCTTAGTCTGGTTTTGAATGCCAAGTACTGCCGGAATATATTCCATAACAAAATTGTGTAACTGCATATTGGACATAGACTCTGGTATACCAGTACGTCAAATTTTATTGTGTCTATTATGATTTTCTAGGTCACTTAATTTTTCAGTCCGTTTCATTTTCTATTGTTAGGCTTCTGCATTTAATGTGTATATCTTCTAATTCTTCTTCCATGGTAAGGAGTTTGTGCTCTAGTTGGTCCAATATGGGTATTTAACGCCTTTTTTACATCTCTAAGCCCTTTGGTTATGGAATTATTTATTATTTCCATTAGTTTTGGCAATATTTCCTGTGCTACCATTTCAGCTATTTGTTTTGTGTTACACTGTGGCCATTCTGGAGTATCATTATCGGAGGTAGAGGCATTATTGTTTGTTGTTGTATAAGGACGCATCCCAATAGAGGCTAGTTTGCCTGATTCTCTCCGCTGCTATGCTGTTCTAGGAACCCTAGAAGGTTGTCCACCCCTCAGCATTTTAATATAGTATTTGGCTTAAATGACATAGGTTACTTAAATAATTGATGAGAGAAATACTTGAGTACTTGAATTTTATCGTTTTATCATAAATCGTCATAATATAAATTCCTAATTCTATAAAAAAATATTACAAACTAACCTAGTTTGTCATATATAATATGCCCAGATATAATTCAGAAGTTGAAGCAATTAGAATAGCATAAAGTTCATACGATCTGGTATATAGCCTTCTTAGGCCCCATGCACACGATTGTGCTTTTGCGACTGCAATTCCCCTGAAAATCCACAGGAGAATTGCGGCCTCATTCATTTCTATGGGGCCATGCACACGACCGTAGTTTTTACGGTCTGTGCATGGCCCGGGAGCCCACACCGCAGAAAGAACGGACATGTCTTATTACGGCCGTCTTCTGCGGTCCAGGCACATTGAAAATAATGGCCTCGGCCATGTGCATTGCCCGCGATTTGCGTGCGGCTTGAGGCTGACAGTTCGCTGCCGGCCGACCCGAAAATCACGGGCGTGCACATGGCTACGGTCGTGTGCATGAGGCCTTAGATTCTCCAGTTGCTTTTTCAAAGTTGATGTCACAGTAGAAGATTTACATTCAAAGCTTCTGCCCCGCATTACCCAATAGGGTTATTACACAATCATCCTGCAGCCGCGACAGCAATATGTGATCCTATGGTGCCCAAAGGACAGGAGTTGGACCTGTAATGTAGTAGAGTTGGCCTGTAGCAGGTGCACCTGTTTGGCAGAGTAGCACAGCAATAGCAGGTTAGCCTGCAAAGTGAAGCAGCAGCAACTGGGTCGGTGAGTCTAATAGTCCAATAGTAATGTAACAGTAGTACTGCAGCAACAGATGAACCCGCAGGTGAGCCTGTTGGGACAGCAGGGGGACCCCAGGTGCTGTGGTCACTGTGGAGCAACAGTGTAGCAGCAGATAAACAGCAAGTGAACCGAGTGAGCCTGTAGGGCTGAGCGGCAACAGGGAGACCACAGGCACTCTGGGGAAATAGCGGACCCTGCTAGTCAGGTAGCCATCAGGGACTAGAGACCAGATAGAGCACGACTTAAATGGAAGATAAAGGTGGAGATTGAAGGCAGGGAGACCAAGGATCAAGCTCAGCGCACCACAGTTTATGAAGGTGCTTGAAGAGGAGGGGACTCCGCAAGAGCTCAGAGTGGTGGACACTGGAGCACGGTCGCGCCTCACTGACGCCGCATCACATGACTCAAGAACTCTGGAACAGGAAGCCTGAGGAAGCACTTCTTATATTTTATATAGTTCCCATCTCATGTATAGTATTACATATATAGAAAATAAAGCTTTTTCTGTGGGTTTATTTACCCCCCTACCCGTCCTGTTGTAGGTTGCTCCTAATGCAATAGAACAGGGGACTTAACGGAACCACTATTTAACTGTTATTCTCCCGACACCTTTCCTCGTGGCCTGGATTCATCAAGGGAGATTAAAGAGGCTCTGTCACCAGATTTTGCAACCCCTATCTGCTATTGCAGCAGATAGGCGCTGCAATGTAGATTACAGTAATGTTTTTATTTTTAAAAAACGAGCATTTTTGGTCAAGTTCTGACCATTTTTGTATTTATGCAAATGAGGCTTGCAAAAGTCCAAGTGGACGTGTTTAAAGTAAAAGTCCAAGTGAGCGTGTATTATGTGCGTACATCGTGGTGTTTTTACTACTTTTACTAGCTGGGCGTTCTGACGAGAAGTATCATCCACTTCTCTTCAGAACGCCCAGCTTCTGGCAGTGCAGACACACAGCGTGTTCTCGAGAGATCACGCTGTGACATCACTCACAGGTCCTGCATCGTGTCGGACGAGCGAGGACACATCGGCACCAGAGGCTACAGTTGATTTTGCAGCAGCATCGGCGTTTGCAGGTAAGTCGATGTAGCTACTTACCTGCAAACGCTGATGCTGCTGCAGAATCAACTGTAGCCTCTGGTGCCGATGTGGCTGACACGATGCAGGACCTGGGGCAGGAAGTGAGTGACGTCACAGCGTGATCTCTCGAGAACACGGCTGTGTCTGCACTGCCAGAAGCTAGGCGTTCTGAAGAGAAGTGGATGATACTTCTCGTCAGAACGCCCAGCTAGTAAAAGTAGTAAAAACGCCCCGATGTACGCACATAATACACGCCCACTTGGACTTTTGCAAGCCTCATTTGCATAAATACAAAAATGGTCATAACTTGGCCAAAAATGCTCGTTTTTTAAAAATAAAAACGTTACTGTCATCTACATTGCAGCGCTTATCTGCTGCAATAGCAGATAGGGGTTGCAAAATCTGGTGACAGAGCCTCTTTAAACCATTAAACTCTTCCATCGTAGGGAAGATTTGTTGTTCCAAATTTGAGCTGTGGCTCCCAAATCAGCAAACTTGAAGTGGCAAGGGAAGGTCCATGGCAGAGTTCATTGCCCACGTTCTGCCAGGCGCCGATACAAGCGGGGTAAATAAAATCCCAGAAAATGCTCCATTTGGCATTCTAGCTGTTAATTTGCTGAGATAATCGGGAGAAATTTCACCCCATTCTTCCAGAAGCCCCTCCCACAAGTTGGATTGGCTTGATGGGCACTTCTTGCGTACCATACGGTCAAGCTGCTCCCACAACAGCTCTATGGGGTTGAGATCTGGTGACTGCGCTGGCCACTCCATTACAGATAGAATACCAGCTGCCTGATTCTTCCCTAAATAGTTCTTGCATAATTTGGAGGTGTGTTTTGGGTCATTGTCCTGTTGTAGGATGAAATTGGCTCCAATCAAGCGCTGTCCACAGGGTATGGCATGGCGTTGCAAAATGGAGTGATAGCCTTCCTTATTCAAAATCCCTTTTACCTTGTACAAATATCCCACTTTACCAGCACCAAAGCAACCCCAGACCATCACATTACCTCTACCATGCTTGACAGATGGCGTCAGGCACTCTTCCAGCATCTTTTCAGTTGTTCTGCGTCTCACAAATGTTCTTCTGTGTTATCCAAACACCTCAAACTTCGATTCATCTGTCTATAATACTTTTTTCCAATCTTGCTCGGTCCAATGTCTGTGTGCTTTTGCCTATATTAATCTTTTCCTTTTATTAGCCAGTCTCAGATATGGCTTTTTCTTTGCCACTCTGCCCTGGAGGCCAGCATCCCGGAGTCGCCTCTTCACTGTAGACGTTGACACTGGCGTTTTGCGGGTACTATTTAATGAAGCTGCCAGTTGAGGACCTGTGAGGCGTCTATTTCTCAAACTAGAGACTCTAATGTACTTGTCTTGTTGCTCAGTTGTGCAGTGGGGCCTCCCACTTCTCTTTCTACTCTGGTTAGAGCCTGTTTGTGCTGTCCTCTGAAGGGAGCAGTACACACCGTTGTAGGAAATCTTCAGTTTCTTGGCAATTTCTCGCATGGAATAGCCTTCATTTCTGAGAACAAGAATAGACTGTCGAGTTTCAAATGAAAGCTCTCTTTTTCTAGCCATTTTGAGAGTTTAATCGAACCCGCAAATGTAATGCTCCAGATTCTCAACTAGCTCAAAGGAAGGTCAGTTTTATAGCTCCTCTAAACAGCAAAACTGTTTACAGCGGTGCTAACATAATTGCACAAGGGTTTTCAAGTGTTTTCTAATCATCCATTAGCCTTCTAACACAGTTAGCAAACACAATGTACCATTAGAACACTGGAGTGATGGTTGCTGGAAATGGGCCTCTATACAACTATGTAGATATTGCATTAAAAACCAGACGTTTGCAGCTAGAATAGTCATTTAGCACATTAACAATGTATAGAGTGTATTTCTGATTAATTTAATGTTATCTTCATTGAAAAAAACTGTGCTTTTCTTGCAAAAATAAGGAAATTTCTAAGTGCCGTAAACTTTTGAACGGTAGTGTGTGTGTGTGTGTGTGTGTGTGTGTGTGCGTGTGTGTGTGTGTGTGTGTGTGTGTGTATATATATATATATATATGTGTATGTAATAATATACATGAGATGGGAACTATATAAATATAAGAAATGGAACCTAAAGTCTTTTACAGTTGGAATTGCTTGTGAAAAGGGAATGTTGCAATGTTTTCACAACGAAAAATCTGATTTGTATATATATTGTTCGAACATATTTTTTATGAATTTTCTGCAGTAAAAGTTATGTTTTGAAAGAAAACTCCAGTAATTAATTTTTGTGAAGGACCTGTGCATTACATGGACAGAAAAATTTATTTAAATAAAGCACCATGTGATGCTGAAATTACAGGGAAATGGTAGGTAACATCTTACAGTTTACAGATTATATCTGAACGCCGGTGGTCTCATCATCGCTTCCCTATGTACGGGCAAATATTGTGTGAGTACAGATCTGCTCTCCCGTTAGCTCAAACAGCACTATTGGCTAAGGGCTAATAGGAGTTGTAAAAGAATACACTGTACTCATATTTATACTCCCATGTTCATTAGGGCAGGGATCCTCAACTGGTGGACCGCAGACACCAGTTGTCTGGACCAGTGGCGTTGCCAGGTAGATCCATGGGCGACTGCCTTATTCAATTGTATCTGCGTCCTCAGGACGCAGACACAATTGAATACAAAGCTCCCTTCTCTGCCATCAACTAGGCTACAGGCCACGTTATTCCTATAGCCTGTAAGATGCTGGGACAGAATCCCTGCACAGGCCAACGCAATGACATCACTGCATCGCATTGACCTACACAAGGGTCCCATCACGGCGTCTCACAGGCAGCAGACCTAACATGGCTGAGTAGGCCGTGGAACATCTTCGTTCATCGTGGGAAAGGGGCTAGGTCAGTACAGGTTTTTAATTTGTTTCGGGGGAACTATCTACAAGGGGGGCTGTGTGGCACTATCTACAGGGGGAGTTGTGTGGCACTATCTACAAGGACGGGCTGTGTGGCACTATCTGCGAGGACGGGCTGTTTGGCACTATCTACAAGGGCGGGCGGTGTGGCACGATCTACATGGGGGCACTGTTGCTTGATCTACATGGGGCATTGTGTGGCGCAGTCTACAGGGGGCATTGTGTGAGATCCGACAAATTTATTAAATTAGTCTTACTCCAGCGCATTTTTTATTAATCTCCTCCCAATGTGTGTCTTACTGCTGATAGTGTATTAGAAAGTTGCAGAACTTTTCATTATAAAATAATTAAAGGCGTGTTCCCATCTTAGACATTTTTGGCATATCCCCAGAATATCGCATGAACATCTCATAGATGCGGGTCCCAGCTCTGGGGCCCGCACCTATATTGAGAGCGGCGGCCGCAAGCTGCCGATTCCAGGTGGGGATTGGTCTCCCCACTTTGTTCAATGGGAGGTATGGAAACAGCCGAGCAGCACTAGTCCCCTTCTGGAATTGGCACTTTACAGCAGCCGCACCAGGTGAAACTAAACGGGTCGGGTGACCCCCGTTCTTGATTTAGTTGCCGATCCTATAGATGGGATCCTCATTTATCAGACATCCCATAAATGTCTAAGATGGGAATCATTTTTTAAGGTTTATTTACATTTATTTGGGGAACCTCTATAATGTATGCTGTAGTTGTATATAGTAATTTGCATGCAGTGAAAGAGTTATGTATTTTTAGTCCATTTATTGTGTACCCCGCTTTCTATCTCATGTTTTGATAATTGTCTGTTATTGAAATTTGCTGCAAGACTTTTAAAACCATGTAATGTCATTTAGAAATAATTAAGTGGCATATTGTAGTCTGTGGGTTTGGAGGAAAGTTGCCAACAATCTGTAATTCGCCGAGACTGTCCCTATTTTTTAGGTTGAATCCTGGATTTTGTTTGTCCTGGACGCTGCCCTGCAAATGGAGGTGTTGATTTAGGGGGGGATTATGTGGGGTTCGCCCGCCCCTAAGTCTACACCTTTTATTTTTGTATATATTTTTTAAATCGGTTATTCTATATTCGATTATTCCAACACATAATGTTCTATTTGATTCACCGATCCTGGCTCCTGTTCACGCAGCTCCGGTTCCACAGGGTTCTGACGCTGGTCATCTTCAGAACATTGTGTTCGGCAGTGTCTGGAGCAGAAGAGGAGTCAGGAGAGCCTGAATTTTTGGGATCTGGTCTGGATAAAAAAGGTTAATAATCCAGGCTTTATAAAAACTGTGTAATTTTAAAAGCAAACGCTGCAGGCAATCCCCTCCTTCTATACTATCCTCACTGTAAGGTCCTTATAGTTATGGCAATATACAGGGAAAATGTGCAAAAAAATGTGTATTCTGACATACCACGCCCTGTCAAAGCCACGCCCCTGTCAAGTTTCCCCTCAATCCACCTGCATAACCAAAGTGTCCCTAGAAAAAAATTTGAAATGGTAACTATACGCCTATTTTCACACAGTGTGGATACGCTGTGTAAAAGCACACAAGGTATCCGCCCTGGTCGTCGCAGGGAAATTCAGGCAGAAAATCCACACCAAATTGTGGTGTAGTTTTGCTGAAATCCTGCCCTGAAAAAAAAAAAAAAAGTAGAAGTTTTTTTTTTTTACTGACATGTGTTTTTAGCGGCGGAATCGCAGCTTTTCCGATGCCGAAAACGTAACATCTGCTATTTGTTGCGAGTTTTACCTCCCCATTAATTTCAATGGGGAGACCCTGCAACATAAAGGCAGCGATTGCACAAATATAATTGATATGCTGTGGATTAAAAAACCGCACCGCAGGTCAATTTCTGAGCGTTTTTTCCGCTCATCATTTACGCAGCGTGTGGATGAGAAAATCTCATTGACTCTGCTGCTACTGTATTATTCTGCGGATTTTCCGCAACAAAATACGTTGCGGAAAACCTGCAGTATTTATGCTATGTGTGAACTTGCCCTACAGCTGAGAGAAATGTAGAACTGTGCAGGAAATTTCTCTAAAAATGTCTCTACTGAGGTTGAGACTACGCGCAGTGGTTCAGCTCATGTGCGGCCACACTATATTTAAAAAATTACTACACTATGCCGTTTTTTCACAAATTCGCTCTGTTTTACAAGGGTCGATTTTAGCCATTTCGTTTTTACAGGTTGCTGTTAAACTGCATGCTGTTGCAGTTTTTGGCCAAACTGCCTTTGCTGCTTTTAGCCTCTCCCTAAAAATATTGCATCTAGTTTCTATACGAAGAGAAAATCTAGCAGTTCATGCCTAGCCAATCTTGAAAGTCTGTTTCCCAAAATCCCCAATGTGGATTGAATTTTGGAACCGATGATACATTTTCTACACACTTATTAATATACTGTAATCCCTAATAATGCCTTGTTGCCTATGTATTAACACCAGCTTTCAGGTGATTCAGAAAGTTATCAACATTATTTTGTGGGTTTGTCATTTCATGTAATCTGTGGATTGTCTGTTGCTAAAATTTACATAGAATTTGCTGTTCGTAACCGTTATAATATATTTTATTCAATTTAATATTTTCCAGTCATACTGTCTGAAAGTAAAAGAAATGGATGATGAAGAGTACAGCAGCATAGTAAGTATGATAGATAGGTATATGACATTTAATGTATGCCTCTGAACCGTGGAAATTTGCATAATCGGACGATTATCGGAAAGTATTTAAAACTCATAAGTGAAGATAATCTTCAGGAAGAGATCCCAAACTTTTAGACAATCTATGCTGCTAATTGGTTATATCGGCTCAGTCACCTGCTTCTGGTCATGTCAAATTCCACATAATTTTGCAGTTGTGTGCAGGATCATCAGCCATCTGGATGTTAATTTTACTCTGTATGTATAAATATATAATACCATAATTGTCCGCAATTCCTGTGATATTATAGTACAGGTAGCCCAGTGTCCTGAGTGTCGTTTACATACCACCCAACTTTCAAGTATTGCCAAGAGGAACAATCGTTGCAGCTCGCGTGGCGTGCCATGGCAAATTTTTCCCAGTTAAGCCACACCTCTAACCCCACTAAATTCCTTCCCATACACACCCAGTTCAGCACACAAAGTATCATGCTCCCATAGTGCTCCACGCAGTATAATGCCCGTATAGCTGCCCCCACACACAGTATAATGTCCCTATAGCTGCCCCCACACAGTATATTACCCCATAGTGCCTCCCACACAGTATAATGCAAATAGCTGCCCCCACAGAGTATAATGCCCCCGAAGCTGACCCCACACAGTATTAAGCATTTATAGATGCCCCCCATACAGTATAATGCCCACACAGATGCCCCCATACAGTATAATGCCTAATAGCTGCCTCCATACAGTATTCTGCCCCATACAGTATGCCACCATACAGTATAATGTCCCCTTAGCAGGTGCCACCATACAGTATAATGTCCCCTTAGCAGGTGCCCCTATACAGTATAATGACCCTTTAGCAGGTGCCCCCATACAGTATAGTGCCTGCTTAGCAGGTGCCCCATGCTGTATAATGCCCCTTTAGCAGGTAGCCCCCATACAGTATAATTCCCCCGTAGCAGGTGCCACCATACAGTATAATGCCCTATAGTTCCTAATAAAAAAATATATATATATACTTTCCTATCCCTGTTCCCACGACGAGTGGAGGAGATCCCTCTGCTCCTCCGCTCTGCTATGAGTGGCTCGACGCAGATAGGCTCGATATGACATCACTGCATCGCACCTGTCTGTGCCGAGACGCCCACGGCCACGTCACATAGTGAATGCTGAGGCAAGTAGGTGACGGTTCCCTGCTTCAGCATTGGTTTCAACCGTGTCTTCATCCTGAGAGTACAGATGCAGTTAAAACTGGGAAAAACCACCAGCCGTCCAGGACAGTGGGACACTGCCCAGAATCCGGGTCTCTGTCGCTGAATCCGGGACAGTTGGGAGGTATGAATTTATATTATGAAGATGGGTAGAAATGGCTACTGAGTGCAGTACTAAGACCACATTCTGGTTCCTTAACAATAGTAGCTATGATCAGACTCTTCCTATACTGCCTACGGAAGCTTAAGAGAGGCTCACTTTCTCCATTATATGTGCAACATACCGAAGGCACTGGACAATCTGTGCACTGACATTAGATAAATATGTATATTATGAAAAGACTACATTTGGTAAACCATGCAAATATTAAATATTATTTATTCATTTTAGAGGTCCGATTTAAGCCATATGGTTTTATGCTTTGCAGAGCCGATGTTCCTAAAACCTTTATTTTCCCTATTGAAGTCTGTTGGGGGAAAGCCACCAAACAATAGGGATAGGACATGCTGAGGAGAAGCAGCAGGTCCTAAAATGCAGTGAAAGCTGGATTTTGTAAAATTCCCCCACTATGGTCTCAGTTAACTTCTTTAACACCCCCCCCCCCCACAGTCTTTTGAAGTCAGGCGGTGCAGGTCCTTCGTCTACAGCGACTTTTTTTGGTGTCGCTGTAGAAGAGGCTGATGTGCGCTCCTGTGACTGCTCATCCTCTAAGCAGGCGCTGTAACATGATCAAAGGGGACTCCAGTCTTTGATAGCGTCACCAGAAACCTGGTGACACGATCGAAGATGGGTAATCCCTCTGCAGTCAGCCCTGGGGACCTAGAAAGGACCCCAAAGCTGTCTGTTCAGTTTGCCTGCTGCTATGGCACTCTGTGTGTTAGGAAACGCCTGTTCCCTTAAGATTACCATGACTGCGGTTCTGGCTTCTGGGCGTATCTGTTTTACCTTGAGCCTACCTCTTTTGTCTGTCCTCCTACCTGTCAGGTGTGGATTAGTATTTAATCCCACCTTACATCTCTCCCTTGCTTGTGATTCTTCTATCTTCTGGTGTTTTGATCAAGCTCCTGACATTTCCTGCACTTCTGACTTCTGGACCTCGTGAATACTGACCTCGGCTTCTCTCTCGTTTACCCTCTGCTTACCGATTCTGATTATCTGCTGCTCCCGGCTATTTCTGACCTTTTTGCTTTGCCTAATTATCCCTTGCTCTAGTTTTGGACTTTCATTTAACCCTCTGGCTGTCTGGTTTCCAGCTCAGGTTTGCCTGCATTGCACCTCTAATCCAACACAGTACTCTGCTAAGACAACCTGGGTTCTAAGCAGCAAAGACCATCCCACCTTGCGGCCGGCTCTGGCGAACACCTTAGTGTAGCCTTAGATTCTATCGAACAGAATAATTACGGATTTGAAGTTGCGGTTTTACGTGCACGCTCTCTCCTGGCAGACTCCAGCAGCCTTGGAAAAATCGCTCAAACTTACATTTCCAGAATACTGTGCTGCCCTAACAGCAGCCTGTGCCACAGTGTAATGTATTAGCAAACAAGAGTATGCTAATACATTTTAAGTAAAAAATAATAAAGTTGTAAGTAAAGTTATCCTTTAATGGGATTTTAAAAAAATGTAGCAAAAAAGTCATTATTTTGCATAGAATATATTTTATTGCCCATCCATTACATTAAAAAAATCCTACACTTACTAGGTATCTACATGACCGTAATAACCTTCACATTTTATTTAACAGGTTATTTAGCGTGAAACGTGAACAGGATAATAAATAAACAAAAAAAAACAATGCAGAGAATCGCTTTTTTCCTATATTCCCGCCTTAAAAATAAATGATATGACTCATGATGCAGAAAAAAATACAATGTCTCCCGCATAAAACAAGGCCTCATACAGCCACGTCAATGAAAAAATAACAAAGTTATGGCTGCTGAAAGGCAGAGAGGCAAAAATGGAGCTGGTCATTAAGGCCTTTTCAGGCCTGGTCATTAAGGGGTTAAAAAAATTAACAACTGCAGTGGGTAAAATGCCCAAAAAATGTTTAAAGGCAATGTGTTGCCAGAAAAACATGTTGTTTTTTTTTTAAATTAAACATTTAGTGTGTGGGTGATTAAACATTGTTCAAATTTTTTTTATTTTTTTCACGAGTCAGGAAATATTATAAATTAATTCTAATTTATAAAATTTCCCATTTCTGGTCACTAGATGGAGCTATTCCCAAAATTGCAGCATTGCAAAATTGGGTAAAAAGCCCTCGCTCTAGTGAGCTCTCAGCATCCCCCCCTCCTTTATCCTGGCTAGTGCCGGGATAAACGAGGGGTTTGAACGGTGTAACCTCCTACACTGTGTGTCGCCATTTTTTGAGCTAACACACAGTGTAGTAGGTTTACATACAGTAGTAAACACACACAAACACGAACATACATTGAAATCTCTTACCTGCTCCTGCCGCCGCGGCTCCCTCCGGCCCGTCCGCTCCGTCTGCTGCCGCTGGTCCAAGTGCACAAGTCCGGAAGCCGCGACCGGAAGTAGTAATATTACTGTCCGGCCGCGACTTCCGGTCCACAGGAAAATGGCGCCGGACGGCGCCAATTTCAAATTGGACTGTGTTGGAGCGGCGCATGCGCAGTTCCCACACAGACGCCGTACACACAAGTGAATGGGACGGGAGCCGTTCGCAGTCCCTATGGGACTGTGGCTGCCGTATTCCATGTCTGTATGTGTCGTTAATCGACACATACAGAAATGGAACAAAAAATGGCAGCCCCCATAGGGAAGAAAAAGTGTAAAAATAAGAAAAAGTAAAACACAAACACACAAATAAATATAAACGTTTTTAATAAAGCACTAACATCTTTAACATATAAAAAAATAATTTGTGATGACACTGTTCCTTTAATGCAAATACAGCCTAAAAGTCTGATAATCAAACACTCTTTGGAGGGGTGCTTTCTTATCCAATTTAAGGCATGTGCATTGTTTGCTACTTTAATTATACGTGAAGTTGAGAGAAGATGGACACTTCTAATTATGATCATTGTGCACTACACAGTTCACTCCAACCACAGAACCCACCTTATTCCACATTGAGTTTTGACTGAAAACTATTATAATTGATTGCTTTACCTGCAGGTACATAATTATTATTTTAATTTAATGCCACTGGTTCACTTATATGGAATGAAGGTCCCATGAAAAAATAGGACGTCCTATTTTTGTCCGACTTCACGGATCTCTCAATAGACTCAAATCTATGAGGGATCCGTGAAAACGGGTCCCGCATCGGCAAATCGGCCGATTTCACACACGTTCATCTGAATAAAGCTTAACGTTGATGATAATCATCAGCAAGCTCTTTTTGCAGAGTTTACCGTTGCACTAGTGGAAGTTTAAAACACTTATGATGAATACTCTGCAATGCTACAGTAAATTTTAAAGGGTCACTATGCTTATGGTATGTTCAAACCTGACCTGTTTGGTGCAGAAATATCTACAACTGCGACATGAGAAAGGGGCTTCTAAAAATCCATTCATACGTTGTAGACTCATGCCCATTCAGGTATTTAAAAGTAATTTTGTGTTATGAGAAAATGACCTACTGCTTAACCCTTTTCCACCACAGCCACTTTTGGACCAAATGACAGAGCTCCATTTTTACAATCTGACATATGTCACTTTATCTGGTAATAACTTTGGAATGCTTTCCCGAATCCAATTGATTCTGAGATTGTTTTCTCGTGGGACATTGGACTTTATTTCAGTGGTAAAATTTGGTTGACACATTCAGTATTTAATTGTGAAAAACACCAAAATTTAGCGAAAAATTTAAAAAATTAGCATTTTTATAAATTTTAATGTATCTGCTTGTAAGACAGATATTTATACCACACAAAATAAATGCTAATTACCATTTCCCATTTCTACTTTAGATTGGCATAGTTTTTTTGAACATCCTTTTATTTTTCTAGGATGTTGCAAGGCTTTGAAATTTAGGAGCAATTTCTCACATTTTCAAGAAAATTTCAAAAGCTATTTTTACAGGGACCAGTTCAGTTTTGAAGTGGCTTTAAGGGGCCCATACAATACAAACCCCCAAAAATCACCCCATTTTAAAAACTGCACCCCTCATAGTATTTAAAACAGCATTTAAAAAGTTTCTTAACCCTTTAGGCGTTTCACAAGAATTAAAGCAATATAGAGGCGAATTTTACAAATTTTTTTTTTTTTTTGCAGAAATTCATTTTTAATCAATTTTTTTCTATAACACAGAAGGTTTTACCAGAGAAACGCAACTTAATATTTATTGCACAGATTCTGCAGTTTTTAGAAATATCCCACATGTGGTCCTAGTGGACTGAAGCACAGGCCTCAGAAGCAAAGGAGCAACTAGTGGATTTTGGGGCCTTCTTTTTATTAGATTATATTTTAGGCGCCATGTCAGGTTTGAAGAAGTCTTGTGGTACTAAAACAAAGGAAACACCCCAAAAGTGACCACATTTTGGAAACGACACCCCTCAAGAAATAAATCTAAGTGTGTAGTGAGCATTTTGACCCCACAGGTGTGTCAAAGATTTTATTAGAATTGGGCCGTGAAAATGAAAAATTTAAGTTTTTCCAATAAAACACAGTTGTTTTTGTTCATAAGGGCTAAAGGAGAAAAAGCACCGCAACATTTGTAAAGCAATTTCTCCTGAGTACAACAATACTTCATATGTGGTCATAAACGTCTGTTTGGACACATGGCAGGGCTCAGAATGGAAGGAGCGCCATTTGACTTTTGGAGTTCAAATTTAGCTGGGATAGTTTGCAGAGGCCATGTCGCATTTGCAAAGCGCCTTTTGGGGGCTAAAAAATGGAAACCACCCCACAAAGACCCCATTTGGGCAACTACACCCCTCAAGGAAGTTATTTAGGGGTATAATGAGCATTTTGACCCCACAGGTTTTTTGGGGAAATTTTTGGAAGTGGGCCGTGAAAATTAAAATCTAAATTCTTTTCGATAAAATGTAGGTTTAGCTCATTTTTTTTTCTTTCCACAAGAACTAAAGGAGAAAAAGCACCCCAACATTTGTAGAGTAGTTTCTCCCAAGTACAACAATACCCCATATGTGGTCATAAACTGCTGTTTATGAGGCAAGGCTCAGAACATAAACAGCACCATTCAACATTTGAGGCCTACTATGGTAGTATTTACTGCCCTGTGTCGTGAAAACAGGCTTTGGGATGTCAAAATATTAGAAACCCCAGAAAAGTGAGCCCATTTTGGAAACAAAACCCCTAAAATAATTAATCTAGAGGTATAGTGAGAAATTTTAGATTGTGAAGTAACACCCTTCAAGGTATTCATCTAATGGTATAGCAAAAATTTAATTTGTGAAGTGACAGCCCTCTAGGTATTCATCTCGGGGTATAGTGAGAATTTTACATTTGTGAAGTGGCACTCCTCTAGGTATTCATTTAGGGGTATAGTAAGAATTTAATTTGTACAGTAACTGAAGACTACCTGGAAAACCCACAATGGAGGGAAAGGGAATGGCGGGTCCCACTACCAACCTAGGGTTTTCTTTTTACAAATTTTAAATGAGCAATGGGGATGGTCAGTAAAAAAAATAAAAAAATTTGCCATGGCCAATAAGGAAGACAGAAAAGGTGGATAAAGAATAAATAAAATAAAAAATCCAAGGGGGTGTGATATAATTTGAAACATTGTTTCATGCACAGGCTGGGATTTGTGGGACACGTTTCGCATTGGTATGTGGTGGCCTTCCGAATGCCTCGCTCAGCGCACACCCGGCATTTTTTTCGGGGATTCTGTTTTTTTCAGTGGGCGGGGATTTCTGTGGGGAAATGCTGGCTGGGACTTATCCTGCTGACGGAAGGACCAGATGAACTGCCCTCCTCTTCCTGGTCCGCAAATATCAGGCCTTAATGACTTTTTCCTGAAATTGCAAGAACGTTTCCCTGCTGCCAGCAAATCTGTAGAAAACAAAGACATTGTATAAAGCAATCTGTGTAGATGGACAGAAAGCTTTTTATACCATACCTTTGTCTTGCGCATGGCACTGTATGGTTTTATTACCTGATCAGACAGGTCAATGCCACCCAAGTATTTATTGTACTCCTGTACACAAAATGGTTTGGGGACTTGGGTGGTGGATCTACGTACAGGGACAAAGCTGCAGCTGCTGTCATGAATGTCATAAGGACGTCCCTTTAACCCTTTCAGGACCCAGCATGTTTTGGCCTTCAGGACGCAGCCGATATTTTCAAATCTAACGTGTTACTTTATGTAGTAATAACTCCGGAATGCTTTTACCTATCCAAGCGATTCTGAGATTGTTTTCTTGTGAAAAATTGTACTTTATGTTAGTGAAAAAATTTGGTCGATAAATTTGGTATTTATTTCTGAAAAACATCAAAATTTAGAGAAAATTTGCCAAAATTAGCATTTTTCTAAATTTAAACGTATTTGCTTGTAAAACAGATAGTAATACCACACAAAATAGTTACTAATTAAAGAGGCTCTGTCACCATATTATCAAATCCCTATCTCCTATTGCATGTGATCGGCACTGCAATGTAGATAACAGTAACGTTTGTTTTTTTTTTTGAAAAACGATCATTTTTGGCCAAGTTATGAGCAATTTTATATTTATGCAAATGAGCCTTTCTAATGGACAACTGGGAGTGTGTTTTCTCTTATTTCCAACTGGCCGTGTATTGTGTTTGTAACATCTGGGCGTGTTTACTTGTTTTACTAACTGGGCGTTGCGAATAGAAGTGTATGATGCTGACATATGATGCTGACATATGATGCGGTCTTGTGGTGCCAAAACAGTAGAATCTCTCCAAAAGTGACCCCATTTGGCAAACCAAACCCCTCAAGGAATGTATTGAGGGGTATAGTGAGCATTTAGACCCCACAGGTTTTTTGCTGCATTTTGTGGAATTGGGCTGTGAAATTGAAAATCATTTATTTTTTCTGATAAAACATGCAAATTTTTAATATTTCAAGGAATAAAGGAGAAAAAGCACCCCAAAATTTGAAAAGCAATTTCTTCTGATTACGGCAATACCCCATATGTGGTCATAAACTTCTGGTTGGACAAACGGCAGGGCTCAGAAAGGCAGGAACGCTATTTGGCATGTAGATTTTGCTGGATTGGTTTGTGGGTGCCATGTCGCATTTGCAGAGCTTCTGAGGTACCAGTACAGGGGAAATACCTTGAAAGTGACCACATTTTCGAAACTAGACCCCTTGAGGAATTCATTGTAGTTTTCATGGGATGCATGTGACATTTTGATAATTTTTTATTCTATTTTTTAAGAGGCGTGGGGACTAAAAAAACGCAAATCTACTATTGTTTTCTATCCCTTTTTTTTAATTTTTTTATTTTTACAGCGTTCACCGTGCGCTATAAATTACATATTCACTTTATTCTGCGGGGCGATACGATTACGGGGATACCATATGTTTATAGTTTTTTTTTATGTCTTATGGAGTTTGCACAATAAAATACTTTTTATAAAAAAATCATTTACTTTTTGTGTTGCCTTATTCTAAGAGCCATAGCCTTTTTATTTTTCCATCAAGAAAGCCGTGTGAGGGCTTGTTTTTTGCGTAACCAACTTTAGTTTCGATCAGTACCATTTTTGGGTACATGCTCCGTTTTGTTCTTTTTATTTCATATTTTGGGAGGTGAAGTGACCAAAAATTATGGTTCTGGTATGGTTTATTATTTTCTTTTACGGCGTTCACCGCGCGGGATAAATAACGAAATACTTTTGTAGTTTAGGCTGTTACGGACCCGTCGATACAAATTATGTATAGTTTATTCATTTATTTATTTTTTTCATAATAAAGGACTGATCAGGGAAAAAGGGGGATTTTTACTTTTATTACTTTTAAAGTTTTATTTTTATACAACTTTCTATTATCTTTTTTTTTTGTCCCCTAGGGGACTTGAAGGCAGGAGGCCCTGATCGCTATTCTAATACACTGCACTACATGCGTTTTACTGACAGCAAGCATAGTGGGTCCTGTAAGGACTCACTAGGCTTCTGTAGATGGCGTAGCCGGAGGCCATTGTTAGGCCTCAGATTGCTATAGCAACCATCGGCGCCAGCGATCATGTTGTGGGACGTCGATGGTGGTTGAACCCCTAGGAAGCTGCGATCGCTATTGAACGCGGCTTCTAAGGGGTTAATCAGCGGGGACCACCTCGATAGGTCCCTTCTGAAGGAGATGCAGCAATTGCTTTACGAGACAGCAGTTGTGACAGCTCCTGGTGTGCCGGGAGCGGGCCAGAATGGCCGTTCCTCCCATGACGTACTATTCCGTCACTGAGCACGAACGATGCGCTCATCATGACCTAATAGTACGTCAAGTAGCGGGAAGGCGTTAATGGATGACACCGAACAACAATAGTGTGCATGGCAGGATTCTGTAACGACCAGCAGGTTTGTGGATCCACTGGGCTACTCCGCCGGATTCGCGTAGGGCCACCTCTAAGGGTATTGTCTATGTAGCCTCACCGGTCTTCACCCTTTAACCCCTCTACAGGGATCTGGTCTTCACTGTGGGGAGACTGCCAGGTCGCTACCACTTGAGGTGGTCCTGGTGAAGTAGTTGCTGGCCAAACAGAAGCTAGGTAGAGACAGGCAAGTGGTAGCTTGGTAGTAGTAGACCGGAAACAGATTACTGGAAGCAGACTGGTGTCGAATTGCTGGAAGCACCCTGGTGCCGGATTGCAGGAAGCACCCAGAGGGCCCTGGATACCGACAGGTAACAGAATCAGGATACCAATAGGTAAAAGACAGGATAACACTAGGTTTGTCCAACTTTTCTCAAGCACTGGGGAAAGGGGCACGGTCACTTATAAGGACCAGGGTGTGTAGGAATAGGCTGGGGGCATTTTAACTGGTGCGCACACTGGCCCTTTAAGAACTGGCATGAGCGCACACCCTACGGGACAGTCCTGGAGAGGAGGCAGAGAGCAGAGCAGGCCGGCGTCCCAGGGAAGGGAGATGCCGGCGGAGATGCACAGTCCTGTGGTCGTGGCTGCCGGTAAGACGGGGATGCCGGTGGTCAGCGGTTACAGATTGCAACTAAAAAGCCACTGCTCTCCAAAAAGAACATTGCTGCCGGTCTGCAGTTTGCTAAAGATCACCTGGACAAACCAGAAGGCTTTTGGAACAATGTTTTGTGGACGGATGAGACAAAAATAGAGCTTTTTCGTTTAAATGAGAAGTGTTATGTTTGGAGAAAGGAAAACGCTGCATTCCAGCATAAAAACATGATACTATCTGTGAAACATGGTGGTGTTAGTATACTGGTTGGGCCTGTTTTGCTGCATCTGGGCCAGGATGGCTTGCAATCATTGACGGAACAATGAATTCTGAATTATACCAGCAAATTCTAAAATGTCAGGACATCTGTCCGTGAGCTGAATCTCAAGAAAACGTGGGTCATGCAGCAAGACAACGACCCTAAGCACACAAGTCGTTGTAACATCCATGGCCGCGGGCCGTCCGGTTTACTTACCTCCCGACGCCCGCAGCCATGGATCTGTGAGCGCTTGTCCCCATCTCCTTCCTTGGAGACGCCAGTGTTCACTTCCGCTCCGGTCCGCTGTGCCCCATAGGGTGCGCGCGCATGCTCGTGCCTGCTCTTAAAGGGCAAATGCGCGCACATGAAAACAATCATCAACTCACATGATTTCCTGGACTATAGGAAGGCCTCTGCCCGTCTCATCCTTGCCTAAGCGTTGTTTGCCATATCCTAGTTTGTCTAAGCAAATGGTCTCCTAGTGTTTTCCTGTTCCTGTATCCCGTGCTGTGCTGTAGTCGTGCTCTGCTGTATCTACGCCTGTCCTGTTGCTCCACGCCTGACATCTACCGGCTGCCTAATCCCAGCCGAGCCTGCCTTGCTACTGTCCGAGCTGCCACAGGTAACTTATACGAACTGTGGACTGTGACCTGCGCCCTGTTGGCCAGCTGCCATACCGCCAAGGCAGTACGGTCCAGTGGGTTCACAAACCCAACGTGACAGTCGTTCTAACAAAGAGCGGTTAAAGAAGAATGAAGTCAAAGTTTTGGAATAGCCAAGTCAAAGTCCTGACCTTAATCCAATAGAAATGTTGTGGGAGGACCCGAAGGGAGCAGTTCATGGGAGGAAACCGACCAACATAAGAGTTGAAGCTGTTTTGTACAGTAGAATGTTCTAAAATTCCTCTAAGCCGATGTGCATGAGTGATCAACAATTACCGGAATTGTTTAGATGTAGTTATTGCTTCACAAGGGGGTCACACCAGATACTAAAAGCAAAGGTTCACATACTTTTGCCACTCCCAGATCTGTGATATTGGATAATTTTCCTCAATAAATAAATGACCAAGTCTAATATATTTGACTCATTTGTTTGATTTGGTTCTCTTTATCTACTTTTAGGACTTGTGTGAAAATCTGATGTAGTTTTAGGTCAAATTTATGCAGAAATACACTGTGTTCCAAATTATTATGCACATTGGATTTAAGTGTCATAAACATTTACTTATTAGTTTTTCAATTAAACTCATGGATGGTATTGTGTCTTAGGGCTCTTTGGATCATTGTAATCAATCTCAGACACCTGTGATAATTTGTTTGCCAGGTGTGCCCAATCAAAGGAAAACTACTTAAGAAGGACGTTCCGGGGGGCGTGGCTTAGCTATGGAGCTGTGAGCACGCGTTTTGGGGGAGCTCCGCACTAGCAGCTGAATAACAGCCATCTTTCCCGGGTAAATCCGGCAGGCGATGCCAGGAAAACGAAGGGGACCCTGCCCTGGAACTTCCCGGTCCTTACCTCGCTCCTCTGGCCGTTGCAAGAGCATGGAGCGCTTTCTTTCCTCTTCACAAGCGGCCGCGGGCGAACGAGCAGTAATGGCGGACGCATTGCCGCCACATCCGGCCTCAGACACTCTGGCTCCTTCTCTTCCTGCTCCCCTGTTGCAGGCAACACAAGCGGCCACGTCTGCTGATACGAGCCTTCCCTGCTGCAGCTCTCAGGACGCGGTAAGCCTTGTCTCTCCCCTCAACATGCCATTAGTGAGAGATTTGCCCGCCATTATACCACACACATATGCCCCTGAAGTTCAGGCTGGCCCATCGGGCTTACATGCTGACCTACAACTACTGAGGGAGATGATACAAGCCCTCCCCACCCGACAGGATCTTGACTCTTTGGTGTCCAGGGTTGAGCAGGCACATCAGCAAGATATAACTGACCTGCGTCAGGATGTGGTCAGACTAGACTCTAGGGCGCTTACATCTGAGAATATTGTGTCGGCCATTGACTCTAGAGTAACTGCGTTGGAAAAAGCTGCCACGGATACTAGAACACATTTACAGTCCCTGGCGCTTCAATTAGATGATCAGGAGAACAGAGGACGCAGAAACAATGTGCGTCTGAAGGGCCTTCCGGACCTCGGCCCACGAGATGAGCTGATGTCTAGAGTATCTATTATATTTAACAAGCTCACTAACCGACCATCAGAAGCGACTTTTCTCCTAGATCGCATTCATAGAGTTTCGCGCCCAGGCCCGCTTGATTTGTCCTCTCCCCGCGACGTGTTATGTCGCCTTCACTATTATACCGATAAAGATGCAATTATCCGGGGAGCATGGTCACATGGTCCGATCTCAGTTGAAGGAAGTACGGTTACTATATACCCTGATGTCTCCCCACGGACACTCTATATGAGACGGCTCCTTCATCCTCTGCTTGAAAAAATCAAGGCCGCAGGCGCCACTTATAGATGGGGACACCTGTTCCATGTTGTTGTGAAGAACAACTCTGGCTTCTATCTCCTGCGCCACTCCTCGGATCTTGAGGGCCTATTTCGATTTCTTCAGATCGAGCCGTTCCCAGTCCCGGATTGGCTAGCCCTGGACAGAATTGAACAACCTCAACGTCGTCGCCTCAACAGGACTAACCAGCCCATACGAAGCAGATCCATCCCGGGTGTACCACATTTGCCGTTAATCGACCTCTCCCGCCGGGTCCCGCCTGAGGCTTAAAGAGGACTTTCCGGCTAATATCCTTTTATTTGTCAATATGTTGCTGGGCCGCCGGTAGCATTGCTGCTCAAGGGACTTGAGGTCGTCAAATGTTATTTTGCTCACATAATGTTTTGATGGTTATCTAGCAGGGCTTTTTTGTAAATAAGTGTTTTGCCTAGTTCTTTCACAGGATACTCAGGTTTCGTGTATAGATAGAATGGCCGCAAGGGGCCTTCACTTAGTCCTCAGGAAATATGTGCTGCTTATACCGTATTAGTTTAAAAGTTAATGGAAGATCGCCACATGAGGTGTCTGGGTCCGAGGTTGTTTAGAGGCTGTATTATCACCTGCAGCGCTGGTGGCATTTAGCATACTGATACCTCCCCCAACCGCACCCTTTTGCTGGTTAAATATATTAGACAAAGGTTTGTGTTGCGGGCTATGGGGAGTTTCATATGACTCTGTTAGTCGGTATATCTGATAATTTTAAAATGCGATGTTTGCCGGGCATACACTAGTTGCGCGTTAAATTCCAAATCCACTTAGCAGCTAAGAGGTCGAATTTCTGGTTGATAGCCGTTTACAGCAGCCTAGTATACTTAAATAAAAGGATGTGGCGTCGCTATAGGTTGTCCATCAGAGGCCATGGCTATTAGCACAGGTTTTGGGTTAACCTCCCTTGCCTAGTAGTAACTGAGAGATACACGTCGGTTCTATTCATGATTGTGCCTCCGTCGCCTCCCCAATGGTAGGCGATGGAAGAAATGGTTTACTGGTTGATGATTATGTGTGCGGTGCGGGGTTCCCCCCCCGTGGTTTTCCAGGTCCCCACAAATTTAACAACCTTCCTTTACAGGTTTTTACACCGTATAGGAGTCGGCCTGCGGGCCTCTTTCTTGGGTATCGTCTTATTCTCTTTCTCTCCCATCTTTATCTGTCCTCCTCTTGCCCTTTACTTTGCTTTCCCCTCCCCCTCCCCCTCCACCACAGCCCAGGACAGATATGTCACAGCATACACAAACGGACCTGATTATTGGCTCATTAAATGTCAAGGGGTTACACAGTCCTGGAAAGCGATCCATACTTTTCAATTTGCTGAAAGGCAAAAATATACAGGTGGCGTTCCTTCAGGAGACGCACCTATGTCAGCAAAAACCTTTTAAACTCTCTAATGCATGGTTCCCCAATGCATATCATAGTCTTTCTCCGGACACGAAATCCAGGGGGACAAGCATTTTGATCTCTAGATCTCTTCCTTGGGAGTTCAGGGGGTCTCGCAGTGATGAAGTGGGACGAATGCTCTTGATCATAGGAGTTATTGACTCTCAAGTATATACTTTTGCCTCTTTTTACCTACCCAACTCTGGTCAATGCACAGCCCTTGTTGGCTTTCTGAATGCCCTGGAGGAGTTTGGGGAGGGTACCATTGTCCTGGGAGGGGATTTCAATGTTGCGTTAGACCCTGCACTAGACACGTCCGTAGGTTCTTCTTCATTCTCGAGGGCACATCTGCGCCGCATTATGAAATCATTTCACGAACACCAATTAGTGGACACATGGCGTCTCCTACACCCAGCAGATAAGGACTTTTCATTCTACTCCGCAGTACACGACAAATATTCCAGAATTGATCTTTTTTTCGTCAAGCATCACTCGCTACATTCTATACGTGCGGCCGACATTGACTCGATTTCCTTTTCAGATCATGCATTAGTCACCTTGACCCTCTCTCTGCATTCCCCTCTATACCGTCAATCTCAGTGGAAACTGAACCCAACGCTTCTCTCGGATTCAGTGGTTACTGCTGATATCCAACGTAATATCACTGACTACTTCGTAACTAATGCCACAGAGACCATTAACCCTCGCATTATCTGGGAGGCGCATAAATGCGTAATCAGAGGTATATTTATTAAACATGGTGCACGTCGGAAAAAAGAAAGGGCGGTGGCCACGGCCTGCTTGCTGTCTGAAATTGAAGTGCTTGAGATCTCACATAAACGTTCCCATGACCCGGAGTGTAGGATTGCCCTCCTACGTAAAAGAGAGGAACTGCGTACCTTATTGATGGCTCGAGCCAAGGCTACGCTTTCTAGATGTAAACGTCATTATTACGAATATGGCAACAAGAGTAGTAGGTCTCTGGCTAGAGCATTGCGGACCCAACAGACCCAGAATTACATACCCTCCATAGTATCCCCCTCACAAACGCGGCATCGTTTGCCGTTGGACATAGCTTCCGCATGCCGGGATTTCTACGCTGCCCTATATAATACTGACTCTACCAATCCGTCTGTGTCATCCAGTGAATTCAGGTCTAAAATTTCTAAATATATCGCGGATTCTGGTCTACCTGCCCTATCGGAAGATCACATCAATAGCCTGGAAGAACCACTTACCACACAAGAACTCGCATACGCTTTAAAACATTCTAGAACAGGCAAGGCACCTGGCCCAGACGGGTTTACAATTCAATATTATAAAAAGTTTATGACGTCTCTAGGTCCACATTTTCTAGCCTCCTTTAACTCATATTCGGCCTCCTCCCCTATCCCTCCTGACGCCCTCAGGGCGCATATCGCGGTGATCCCCAAACCGGGTAAAGACCCCACACAATGTGCCAGTTACAGACCCATATCCCTCCTCAATACAGATATCAAGTTGTTTGCTAAAATTCTAGCGGAACGTCTCGCTCCACTGATGGGAGGAATCGTACATAATGACCAGGCAGGGTTCATGGCAGGTAGAGAGGCACGAGACAACACAACCAGAGCCATCAATCTGATCCACAAGGCCAAAATCTCCAATATACCTCTTATGCTTCTATCTACAGATGCGGAAAAAGCATTTGATAGAGTTAATTGGACCTTTATGGAAGAAACCCTCTCACGTCTGGGCCTTGGATCACATATGCTGGGATGGATAATGTCGCTTTATTCATGCCCATCCGCCCGAGTTCGAGTAAACGGCCTTCTATCAGACGAATTTGCTATACACAACGGCACTAGACAGGGTTGCCCCCTCTCACCCTTGATATTTATATTGACACTAGAACCCCTTTTACGCCATATACGTGCAAACGCGGATGTGAAGGGACTAGAAACGAATAACTCAACTAACAAGGTGGCGGCCTATGCAGATGATCTGCTATTCTTCCTGACGAATCCAACTGTCTCCCTTCCTAATCTCATGCGGGAATTCCAACGGTTTTCAAGCTTATCCAACTTTAAAATTAATTTCACTAAGTCCGAGGCCCTGAACATTTCTCTTTCACCTCATCTTTCCACAACCTTAAAACAATCTTTCAGTTTTAAATGGAACCCAACAGCGTTGAAATATCTTGGAGTTCGCTTAACAGCAGACCTGAGAGATCTCTTCCATCTAAATTTTCCTCCACTCCTTGCTGAGCTTAAGGCAGATTGTGCCAGATGGGCCAAAGGTACCTTTACTTGGTTGGGCCGCTGTAACATCTTTAAAATGAATGCTCTCCCTAGGCTACTATATTTATTTCAAACCCTTCCCATAGCCATCCCAACACAGTTCTTTAAAACGGTCAATTCTCTTCAGATTAAGTTTATATGGAATGGTAAGACTCCACGTCTGTCCCGAACGTTATTATGCCGATCTAGGGCATCGGGGGGTCTATCATTACCTGATGTCCGCACTTACTACATTGCATCTCATCTTGCTCGGGTAGTTGATTGGTGCAGACATGCGACCGTTAAGGCTTGGGTGTCTTTGGAGCAGAGTTTTTACTCTATTCCAATATCGGCCCTTCCATGGCTGCACCGTAGCCAACTCAGACATCTCCATCATCACCCTACTATAGGCCCAACATTAGTATGCTGTTCCCTCCCCTCGGTAAGGGCATCGTGCTTGCCAGTCCCTTCCTCTATGTTTCCGATACTGGGCAATCCATCCTTTCCCACTGGCTTGACGGACCCAGTTTTCCGTATATGGCAATCCTTGGGATGTTATCGTGCAGATCGGTTCTTAAAGGATGGTGACTGGCTTTCTGTTGCAGACCTGGCCCAGATTGCTGATCTCCCTACGTTGGGGCAATGGCGTTCGCTGCAACTGCGACACTTTTTGACGTCTATCCCAGCCCCTAGGTCCTACCAGGAGGGAAAAACTCCACTAGAGACCCTCTGCACAGGCTCTGACCTGATTAGACATACATTGTCCGCTATTTACAGAATTCTCATGGACCCCCCAGATATGCCCAATCCTATATACATGTCAAAATGGGAAGAGGACCTGGGAATATCCTTCTCCCCCGCACAGGGGCAGCGTATATTCCTTATGGCTCAAAAAACCTCCATCTGCTCAAGATACCAAGAGGCAAGCTTCAAACTACTCTCACGTTGGTATAGAACCCCAGTCCGCCTACATAACATCTTCCCCACAGTGTCCCCTATGTGCTGGAGATGTGGGCAAGACAGTGGTACCCTCTTCCACACCTTCTGGTCATGTCCTCTCCTTACCCCATTTTGGGAAGGTGTAAAGAGGGTGATAATGGAAGTTACAAACACAAATGTAACCATGGATGCGGCCCTTTTTCTTCTTCATCATTGCGACATCCCAGCGAACAAGTATAAGCGTTCCCTGCTTCACTTTCTAGTGATGGCAGCTCGTCATTGCATCCCACTAAGATGGAAGGATCCATCTCCCCCAACACTATCCCTCTGGGTTTCACAGGTTAACGACATCATGCATATGGAGGACTTGACATCCGTTATCAATGACTCAAGCTCCAGGTTCTGCCAAACTTGGGCCCAATGGATGGTTTTTCAGGATTCGGACTCCTATAAAGACATCATCTAAGACGGCCGCAATAGCATCCTGGTCTGTGGGGTGCTGTGGGGGATTCCCTCCCCCCCTCTCCTGCTTCTTTCCGCTCTCCCCTTCTTTCTTCATTCTCTGGTCTGGGAGCTTTGCTCCATCCACACTTTCTTGATTCGTGTTCCCTTGTCGTTATTCCCTCTTTTTCATTCAGTATGCCATTAGATAACAATGTACTTATTGTTCTTTCTGTACATTTGCCTTTGGATTATGTATTCTAAAGGTACATTACCTTGTTGTATGTTTTCCTTTATGTTATAAAAAGGACCTCATAGGTCAACAAAAATAAAGAATTTCAAAAAAAAAAGAAGGACGTTCCACATTATTAAGCAGGCCACAGGATTCAAGCAATATGGGAAAGAAAAAGGATCTCTCTGCTGCCGAAAAGCGTGAAATAGTGCAATACCTTGGACAAGGTATGAAAACATTGGATATTTCAAGAAAATTTAGGCGTATTGTGAAAAGATTTGTGGCTGATTCAGAGCACAGACGGGTTCCTTCAGATAAAGGCATAATGAGGAAGGTTTCTGCCAGACAAATTAATAGGAATAGGAGAGCAGCTGCTAAAATGCCATTGCAAAGCAGCAAACAGGTATTCGAATCCGCTGGAGTCCCGCGAACCTCAAGGTGTAGGTTCCTCCAGAGGTTTGCAAGTGTGCAAAAAGCTATTATTCGGCCACCCCTAAACAATGCTCACAAGCAGAAATGGTTGCAGTGGGCTCATAAATACATGAAGACTAAATTTCAAACTGTGTTGTTTACTGATGAGTGCCGTGCAACCCTGGATGGAGTAGTGGATGGTGGGTGAATGGCCACCAAGTCCCAACAAGGCTGAGACGTCTGCAAGGAGGTGACGGAGTCATGTTTTGGGCTGAAATCATGGGGAGAGAGCTGGTAGGCCCCTTTAGGGTCCCTGACGGTGTGAAAATGACCTCTGCAAAGTACGTAGAGTTTATGACTGACCACTTTCTTCCGTGGTACAAAAAGAACTGCTTTCCGTAGCAAAATTATCTTCATGCATGACAATGCACCATCTCATGCTGCAAAGAATACCTCTGTATCATTGGCTGCTATGGGCATAAAAGGAGAGAAACTCATGGTGTGGCCCCCATGTTCTCCTGACCTCAACCCTATTGAGAACCTTTGGAGCATCCTCAAGCAAAATATCTATGAGGGTGGGAGGCAGTTCACATCAAAACAGAAGCTCTGGGAGGCTATTCTGACATCCTGCAAAGATATTCAAGCAGAAACTGTCCAAATACTCACAAATTCAATGGATGCAAGAATTGTGAAGGTGATATCAAAGAAGGGGTCCTATGTTAACATGTAACTTGGCCTGCTAAGTTTTTTTTTATTGAAAGAGCTTTTGATTTCTGTAAATATGACCTCCTGATGTTGCAAATTCAACAAATTACCATTTTAGTTCTCTTTACAACCTTTAAAATGTTTTGATCTCTGTTGTGCATAATAATTTGAAACAGTGCATTTTGAGTTTTTTACTTCTAAAAAAAAATCTGTTATAATTAGGTGATTTGTTCAATAAAATTTGCATTATACTCCAACGGTTGATGGCTTGAAGATTATACTGACTGTCATTTGCATCGACTATTTAGGAAAATCAGCGAAAAATAACATTTGCATAATAATTTGGAATGCGGTGTATAGAAAATTCTGCAGGGTTCACAAACTTTCAAGATGGATGGATAGATAGATGTGTGTATGTATATATACAGTACAAGTCAAAAGTTTGGACACACCTGACTGAATGTTTGTTTCTTTTGATTCATAGACCTTTTGATCCAAAGGCTTATGGCTCAAAGGTTTATCCCGGATTTTAAAACAGATGGCCTATCCTTTGGCCTCAAGCACACTTCATTGATTTTCTTCATTGTGCTATCTGTTTTTTTTACGGATAGCACACTGACCCATTAATTTCTATGGGGTCATGCACTCTTTCGTTATTTTCACGGATCCGTGTGTCTGTCCCGCAAATTATAGAACAGATCCTGTTCCTGTCGGTTTTTACAGTTCAGACATTTTTTGCGGAAAGTAATATAGTATTCTAATTATTTAAATATATAAACTCCGCAGGTCAAGTCATAGGTTAGGTGCCGATAACAAGTGTCAAGGTACCTCCAATATAAGGTTACAATGTAGCAAAACTCCGATACATCATGAGAAAAATTAGAGAAAAAGGAGCCATAACGCCACAAATGTTTGAGAAAAAATTACAAAACTTTATTTATTTAGGACACACAATATAAAATGACATGATTTAAAAATGAATGGATCTAAAATACCAGTGTGGTTACTTGAAACAAGGTAAATTAACCACGGGTATCCTGCATTAGAACGTCCCAATAAACATATATGCCCACAAAAGGAAACAAAGACCAGTATAAGTATTACGTCCTTCAAGCGTCAATGTGTCCCATAATGGTGAAAGTGGCAAAAGAAGTTAAGGACACACAAACTTGTGGTCCTAATGCCAGGAGTAAGAAAGATATTGGAAAAGACGCTAGGAGACATAAACTTGTGACTGGTTCAAGTTCAAGGTAAAGTGCATAAGGGAAAAATATCCCGACATGTATGGTGCTATTGAAACGAACAAAAATCTGCCTCAAGTGGCAGGTATTAGCGTAGGCTTACCCATGGAGATGAATGGTCAAATGACCCACACTGTATAGCCTGGTTGAGTGGCGCCCCTTGATGCGCATTTCGCTAACGTAGCTTCCTCAGGGGGTAATGTGCGAGAAGTGAAATTATCATGTTTATATAGCTGGGTCAGGATCAATATGCAGAAAATGATGTACCGGTGTGTTCTCCTGGTCCGGTCTCTGGCGCATGCGCGGAAGTTTGTCCTGAGCCGCGAGATCCCCGTCGCCTGTCGTCACGCTCACACCGCGCCTGCGTGCCCCCAAGGACTCGTGTCCAAGGAGACAAAGCAAGCGCAGTCCCAGCGTATAGAAGAGAGGAGAACGGGGCGGGGCCCCGGAACGGAGGATATCAATGTAAGTATATCTGTAATCAATCAATAGAACAATGTAGTTAATTAATGGCTAGCAGATGTCAATTTATCTCTCCCATTTGCTTCATAGTGAAAACGATAAAAAACAAAAAAGAAAAAGAGGGGAATTGAAAAAGAAAAATAAGAAATATTATTCATTAATAGTGAAAGTTATTGTTCATATCTTCTAATGTATCAAGGGTAGAACAAGTGATAAAGTGAAAGAAGAACAATATAACAATGTTCGAAAAAATAACACAAGTGAATATAATACAAAGCATGTCAAGAAATATTGTGTAATAGAAAACTCAAATAAGGGATAATAAAAACAAAAGTGAAAGAAGAACATGAAAAACATGTAAGGAAGACGCAATGAAAAAATTGCGAATGTGAACACAAACCCAAAAAATATATATATATAAAAATGTTGTTTTTTATATAGACCGGGAGAAAGATGACAACTTATTCAATCCTAATAAAAGTAGTAAAAACATATATATCATTCAGAACTGAAGTAACCGGGATCTCGGATATAGCAGGATACTTCTCGATATTGCTAGATGATCATTCTATCCAGTATATATCCAAAGATACATCAAAGAGTGAAAGCAGGGTGTGTCCAGCAATATCTAAACATGAATATAAAAACAGGCAATTAATAACAACTATCAACATTTAAAAATGCGGAAGACATTTAAAAAAGAGAGAGGGTTCGTAACCACTATTAGGCAATACTCAAAATTAGAGATAGCTCTATAGAAAAGGAGCAAAGCTTAGATTCTCATTGAGACCATGTGGAGTCATGGTGCCCAATCTGACAATCCACCTGCACTCTTTTTGTGCAAGTGTCATCTTCACATCTCCACCTCTGACACCACAATGTATCCGATCTATGCCCCGTACTAGGAACGTTTTAGGATCACATCCATGGTACAATTTGAAATGTTTAGGGATTGTTTTCAGGGTCGTCAGATCATCTATATCCTTTGCGGCGGATATATCCCGTACGTGTTCCCGAACACGCATTCTCAGTTGCCTAGAGGTTAGGCCTACGTAGACCTTAGGGCATCCACATGTAGCATAATAGATGACATGAGTTGTGCTAGAGGAGATGTATTGCAAAATTTTGAAACGTCTTTCGTTCTTGATGGAATCAAAGAATGTCGTACGCAAAATATTCGGACATGCCACGCAGTCCCCACAGGGGAAGCAGCCCTGGACAGGACCTCTAGTTGAGAAGGGATTTTGTTGTTTAGGTATGTAGTGGCTTTTAACTAACATATCCCTTAGATTTCTACTTCTTCTCGCCGTCATTTGAGGGTTAGGTGGTAGGGCTAGAGTCAGGGTTGGCTCTAATTGCAAAATGGGCCAATGTTTTTGCAGTATGTCCGTCATTGTCTGCCACTCATTATTATATGTAGATATAAACCTGATCTTACCATTAGTCTCATCCTTCTTATTGGTTATTAACGGATTTAATAATTGTTTGCGTTCAAATTTCTTGGCCCGACTGTATCCCTGTTTTATGCATCTCTGACTATAGCCTCTCTCCCTAAATCGTTCTTTCAAGTCCTCTGCTTTACTCTCAAATTTGATGTCTGAAGAGCAAATCCGCTTCATCCTCAGGAATTGACCCACCAGGACAGCTTTGACAGTAGAATAAGTATGTGCTGATTTTGCGTGCAAGAGAGAGTTGACCGACGTCTCTTTCCTAAAGACGTCGGTCTGTAATCTCCCCTCCGCATCCGCCTCAATGGACATATCCAAAAAATCCACCCTTTGTTTGTTATGGACACACGTGAGTTTTATGTTCCAAGTATTGATGTTCAGATCTTACATAAAACTGGTGAGTTGCATCTCTGTACCTTGCCAGATGATGAACACATCATCAATGTAACGTAGCCAGCACTGCACACGGTCAGCGGCGCGGGCGCCGTCACCGTGCACAACCTGCCTCTCCCAAAATCCAAGAAACCAGTTGGCTTATGACGGCGCGGCACGCCGCCCCCATGGCAGTGCCTTGCTTCTGAACATAAAAAGCGTCCTTAAAAGCAAACAAATTGTGAGTAAGGATGTATTCCAAGAGTTCAATCACCAGATCGCACAACTGGCTGTCCCGGTATCTCATTCCCAGGAAGAAGTGGACCGCATTATTTCCATCCCGATGTCTAATGCTCGTGTAAAGAGACTCTACGTCCGCTGTGACTAAAAGCATATCCGTCTCCAAGAATATTCCATCGATCCTTTTGAGTACCTCGGTGGTGTCTCTCACATGTGAAGGTAGGCACTCCACGAGAGGTTTCAAATAGAAATCGATGAACCTGCATGCTGGTTCACACAGTCCCCCAATCCCTGACACAATCGGTCGACCTGGTGGATCCCTTACATTTTTATGGACGTTCGGAAGAAGGTAAAAAGTGGGGATTTTGGGGTATTTGACTATGAGACCCTCAAACACTTTTTTAGGGATAATCCCCTTTTCAAAGGCCATATTTAAGATTTTTTCTAGCTCCAAAGAAAAGGGACCTATTGGATTATAGCTCAGTTTTTGATATGTCTCCCTGTCTCGCAACTGGCGGAATGCTTCCCTTTCATATAATTTGGTTGGCCAAATCACGATGTTACCCCCTTGTCCGCTACTTTATATACCACATCGTCAAATGATTGTAGTACCTTCAGTGCTGCTCGCTGTGTAGCTGTGAAATTATCATATTTTTTGTTGATGGAGATTTGTTTAAAATCCTCCATCACTAGTTTAGTGAAGATTTCTACTTGTGGGCATAGGGACAAGGGGGGAACCTCCTAGATTTGGGAACAATAGAGTTTGGGAACCCACCTTGTTCTGAGGGAATTTGCTCCTGCAAAAGTTCTTCCAGAGCTGACAAGGTTTCTTGTTCCATTGAGCTATTCAGACCCACATCAATATCACCCCTACCGTGAAGTTTTTTCAGGACCAATTTCCGTGAGAACAAAAAAAGATATTTTACCGCTGTACAACCAGGCTATACAGTGTGGGTCATTTGACCATTCATCTCCATGGGTAAGCCTACATTAATACCTGCCACTTGAGGCAGATTTTTGTTCGTTTCAATAGCACCATACATGTCGGGATATTTTTCCCTTATGCACTTTACCTTGAACTTGAACCAGTCACAAGTTTATGTCTCCTATTTAGCGTCTTTTCCAATATCTTTCTTACTCCTGGCATTAGGACCACAAGTTTGTGTGTCCTTAACTTCTTTTGCCACTTTCACCATTATGGGACACATCGACGCTTGAACGACGTAATACTTATACTGGTCTTTGTTTCCTTTTGTGGGCATATATATTTATTGGGACGTTCTAATGCAGGATACCCGTGGTTAATTTACCTTGTTTCAAGTAACCACACTGGTATTTTAGATCCATTCATTTTTAAATCATGTCATTTTATATTGTGCGTCCTAAATAAATAAAGTTTTGTAATTTTTTCTCAAACATTTGTGGCGTTATGGCTCCTTTTTCTCAAATTTTTCTCAGTATTCTTATTATGTTATACTTAAGGGAGGTTTTCCAACCACTGAAAATTGATGGCCTATCCTTGAGGATAGGCCATTAATAGCTGATTGGTCGGGGTCCGACTCCCGGGATCCCTGCCGATCAGCTGTTTTGAAGGGGGTGCAGCACTCTTACGAGCGCTGCTTCTCCTTCATTTGTACTTGCTTACTGTGAATTGTTGTCACACATGTAGTTGTGATTCACAGGTTTTGCAGCCTTTTCTCCCATTCACTTCATACCAGCACTGCACCCCCTTCAAAACAGCTGATAGGCGGGGGTCCCTGGAGTCGGACCCTGATCGATATTGATGGCCTCTCCTGAGGATAGGCCATCAAATTTTACGGGCTGGAAAACCCCCTTTAAATTATATAGTTCAACATGAAATGCAGTACATTTTTCAGAAGCACATGTAATACAATGTATTGCTCACTGTAAAAGAAAAAAGTTTTCTTTTCTAGGCATTAGGAGAACCTTTGTATCGTGTTAGTACAGGAAATTATGAATATCGCTTGATATTAAGATGTCGACAAGAAGCACGTGCACGGTTTGCTAAGATGAGGAAAGATGTCCTAGAAAAGATAGAACTTCTGGATCAGAAACATGGTAAGGATAATGAATAAATAAAGCTTCTCTTATAGACTGTTATTGAGGCTCCAAGACTGACAAGGTTATGGTAAAAAAAAGTGTCAACAATGAGTCTGGTGTTAGTGACAGCAGAGTTATGTTAAAGGCTACGGTCAGATGGACATAATACTGTTAGACCTCATGCACACGAACGTAAAAACGCCCATAATTACGGGCCGTAATAACGGCCCGTAATTACGGGCCCATAGACTTCTATTGGCCACGGGTACCTCCCCGTATGCTTACGGGAAGGTGCCCGTGCCGTTGAAAAATATAGAACATGTCCTATTTCAGGCCATTACCCAGAACTCCCTGCTTCTTCCTCCAGTCCGGCCTCCTGGGATGACGATTCAGACCATGTGACTGCTGCAGCCAATCACAGGCTAATCACAGGCTGCAGCGATCACATGGACTGCCGCATCATCCAGGGAGGTTGGACTGGATGTCGAAAGGGACGCGTCACCAAGACAACGGCCGGGTAAGTATGAATTTCTTTTACTTTTACTGCGGAAAGGGCTGCCCCTTCTCTCTATCCTGCACTGATAGAGAGAAGGGGCGGCCGATTAGTGCAGTGCAATTTTGCAGCGAAAACGTTCCCGTAAATACGGGTGGAATACTGGTGACACCGGACCCGTATTTACAGGCACGGGTCCGTAAATACTGGTGCAATACGGGTCGAATACATGTGACCAAGGACCCGTATTTACGCCAGTATTTACGGGAGGAAAAAAATACTTTCATGTGCATGAGGCCTGACAATGCTGTACGCCAAGAATGGGATCAGATCCAGTCATGTATTATCAGTAAAGCCTTTTATTCTGGGGTGTTCCCGGTATTCAGTTGTTAGTACCTACCAAAAGTGGTCCAAGGAAAGAGAATCAGTGACAGGGTCATGGAGGCCCAAGGCTCATTATGTGCGTGGGGAGCAAAGGCTAACCTATCCAGTCTGATCTCACAGAAGAGCTACAGTAGCACGAGTTTCTGGAAAAGTTAATGCTGGCTATAATAGAAAGGTGTCAGAACACACAGTTCATTGCAGGTTGCTACGTTTGGGGCTCCATAGACACAGACCGGTCAGAGTGCCCATTGTGACCACTTGTCCACCACCAAAAGTGCCTACAGTAGGCATGTTAGTATCAGAACTGGACCATGGAGCAATGGAAGAATATGTCCTGGTCGATTGAGGGATGTGCTGGAAAAACAAGTCTGATACATTGAGGCCCTACCTCGTAACTTAAAAAGGTTTTGTGGAGTCCATGCCTTGATGGCTCAGAGCTGTTTTGACGGTATGAGGGGGACCTAAACCATATCAGGCAGGTGGTTTTAATTTTATGGCTGATTGGTGTATACAGCACATACACACATACCACATATATACACACACGTATAAAACACACTACACACATTAAAAACACACAAACTCTAGAGGTTATAGCCATCATTGCCTGAGTTGCTCTGCTGTGTAGTGTTCAGATCCTTCACAGGTCCTGTCTGCAGTCCTTTTAGTGAGCAGGAGGTGGAGAGAAAATGTGGTCTAGCAACACAGGTCCCAGGGCTACTAACACTAAAGGAGGCCCAGTGCACGTATGATTAAAATGGCCCTGATCTGAAATGTATAGGTCCCTGATCTGAAATGTATTAAGTTATCTTACAGATTTAGAAAGTAGAATGACTGTGGGTGTAAGACTTGTTTGAAAAAAATCAAAACCCCAGCATATGAATTTTTTTTTTTTTTTTAGGGCAGCAGTTTTTCAGAGTTCCCAGGTACCGAACAAACAGACGTGTAGCAGTTTCTCACATAATCTGAATTATAGGGCAAGTCATACTTTAATGTACAGTACACTGTACAACCTATGGGCAAAAGGTGGCCCCACGAAGTATTAACACTCTTTAAACTCTTTAAAACTTTGTGAATAAGTGGTGAAGAACCTGGCAATAAGAGCTGGTTGCTAGGGAAAGTGTACCAATGCCATATTGCAGCTCCATGGGAGTCTTACGGTTCGTGCTAATGGAGAGGATTAAATCTTGCTTTGCGAAAGGCTTTTCTAATCACACAGGACTGGATGCAATCACTTACTTTGCTCTAAATATATGGCTATGTGCACGGTTTATTTTCATTTGAATAATATAATTGTGGATATTCTTGGGCTCTGTACTTGTATTCATTTTAGAATCGGTTCTTACAATGCCTCTTCTCCTCAGTTCAAGATATAGTGTTCCAGCTTCAGCGTTTCGTATCGGCCATGTCTAAATATGATGACCAGTGCTATGAGGTCCTGAAGGAGGCAGATATTTTCCCAATTGAAGTGGACCTGGCCCACACCACTCTTGCTTATGGCCAAAATGATTTATTCATAGATGAAGAGGAAGACTTGGAGAAAATGAAAGAAGAGGAGAAAGGAGAGAAACTGATTGATGATGCATAGCATATGAGAAGATTGTCCTGTTTCATTCTTCTTTTTAGTGTAATTCTTGGTGTTTAAGAAAATAAAAATAAGGAGTTGTTCAAGCTTAAAAACTTTATTCACATAGAAGAATGTGGTAGACAAAATGGAGGAGATTTATCAAAAGTAGTACATGGGAAAGGTAGAGGAGTTGCAAAAAGCAACAAAAAAGATCTAGCTCATTTTTCAAGTGCCATGGAAAGTAAAAGCTGCAACCTGATTGGTTCATGTGGGCAATTCCTCCGCAGAGCACTAGTTTTGATAAATCTCTCCAAATATGTTTTCTGTTTCGCAACTGTAAAGGCTGTATAGTCTATGCTGTTGTAAGTAAAAGAGCTTTATTTGATGGGTAACTAAATGTTATGATCTTGCATGATCATATATTCTCTGCAAATAAATAAATAAAAAATAAAAAAAAGGAAAAAACTGTCCATTGCAGGAGATTCAGTTATTTTACAATGTATATCTTCTGATAAATGACCCATAAGTATAACTAGTCAGTGTACAACAAAACCAAGAAAACCTAATGAGGAACTGCACGACTTTTTGGCATAAAGGTAAAAAATGTACTTTATTACAAAATAAAACAAAATAGAAAAAAGTAAAATGAAGTGTACAACCATCCCAAAAAAGGAGAAAGAACGAGTGGGTAAAGATGGGTATAAGGACGGTGTCAAGGTCCTTCATATAGGGCATATAAGGACATATTTTGTAAATGCATCCCAACAGGGGTAAGTATATACAGGCAATCAACCAAATCTCATAATACACAGGTACACATACACAGTGAAATACATAAGTACATATGGCAGGGGCGTAGCTAGGGGGGGCAGGCGGGGCATGTGCCCCGGGCTCAACCTGGTGGTAGGGAAGGGGGGGGCGCCGAAGAGCAGCTGATCGCTGCTGACAGGTGCCCCGTATGTCGGACACCTGCAGCAGCTTGGGAAGAGCCAGGAAATTAGGGCGTTCTGACTGACCAGTCCAGTCACCTTACCTGTCGCCTGACCTCACATCAGTGACATGAGGTCAGATGACTCAGGTCAGGGGACAGGTCCACTCCCGTGCTGCAGCCTTCCAGCTCTGCCTCTACTCTGTGCTACACACGCCGAGAAGCAGAGAGGAAGCTCCGCCCACAGCCCGTCCTGACCTGTGATGCTGTCAGCAAGGAGACATGTGAATACAGTGTGTGTCTCTGTGTTTGTATGTGTAGATGTTAGGCATCATTTACACGAGCGTAATATACGCGCGTGCTTTTCACACGTGTCGTGCGCACCTATATTAGGCCATGGGGCAGTGCAGACAGTGCGTGAATTTTGCGCAGCGCTCTTGCGCTGCGTAAAACTCACGACATGTCCTTTCTTTGTGGACTGTTCGCGCATCACGCACCCATTGCAGTCAATGGGTGCGTGAAAACCACGCAGGTCGCACAGAAGCACTTCCGTGCGAACTGCGTGGTTCGCGCAACAGCTGTCAAACTCTGAATGTAAACAGAAAAGCACCACGTGCTTTTCTGTTTACAAACATCCAAACGGAGCGTCAAAATGATGGCGGCTGCGAGAAAATCTCGCAGCCGCGCATCTTACACTGATGACACACGCAGCTGTTAAGTGTCTTTTGCGCACGCAAAACGCCGTGTTTTTTTGCGTGCGCAAAATGCACACGCTCGTGTAAATCATACCTTACTGTGTGTGTGTGTGTGTGTGTCTCTGTCTGTCTGTGTCTCTGCATGTGTTTGTCTCTTATATCTACTACATTATCTGTACTCAGAGAGTTATCACTGTGCTATCTGTGGTGTTACATAGGACCGCAGGTAACATCTACTACATTATCTGTACTGTGTAGCAGAGCTGAGATTGTAATTTAGCACAATGTGTTATCTGTGGTGTTACATAGGACTGCAGGGGACACAACTACATTATCTGTACTCAGAGAGTTATAACTGTGTTATCTGTGGTGTTACATAGGACTGCAGGTAACATCTACTACATTATCTGCTGTGTACATATGTGCCTGTGTGCGTATATATGGGTCTGTTTGTGAATGTGTTTTTGTGCTTGTATATATGTGCTTTTTATGTATTTGTATATGTTCCTGTCTGTGTATTTATCTCTGTGTGTGTGTGTGTGTGTGTGTGTGTGTGTGTGCGTGTGTGTGTGTATATGTGTTTGTACGGCTATATATTTACCTGTATGTATGTATGTATGTATTCCAGAATATGTGCATGTATATTTGCCTGTATGTCTAAATATCTGTATTTTTGTATGTACAGTATATATGTTCTAGTGTGTCCATATATGTGGTTACGTTTTGGTTTGTGTAGGGGGCGGCAATAGAGTCCCACAGAGGGCGCCATCCAAGCTAAGGCCGGCCCTGGCTGTCACCAACCCTAGTCAGAAGGAACTCCGCCGCTGCCTGCGCCGCATGACCTCCTCGGCTCCTCCGGTAAGTCACACCAGGCAGAGCGGAGAGTGGTAGGTAGGCTACCGCTCACCGCTCTTTTCACAGTGTGGCGCTAAGTACAAGGTGTGGGAGTGTGGCGCTATTTAAAACGGGGGAATGTGGCGCTATTTACAAGGGGTGGGGGAGTGTTGTGCTATTTACAAAGGGGCAGCGGGCTGTGTGTGGCACCATCTACAAGGGGGGAGTGTGCCGCTATCTACTAGGGGGTGAAGCGGGCTGTGTGTGGCACTAACTACAAGGGGTTGGGGAGGGTGCCGCTATCTACTAGGTCGGGAAGCGGGCTGTGTGTGGCACTATCTACAAGGGGGGCTGTAAAGGATCTGCCAGACACCGCTTCTGTATCAACGCCCGTGGGTAATCAGTCTGCACCTGCTCCTAAGTCTGAGAGAGTGACACGATCTTCTACCAGTCAGGCTGGGAGGCTGAGGAGTGGGAGAGCCTATCACAGCCTGGCCAGACAGAGCTAGCTCCCGCCCTCTGTCTATTTATACCTGCATTTCCTGCTCCTCCTTTGCCTGTGATTCTTTTCTGTTTCCTGGCTCTGCTGCTCCTGCTATGATTATTGACCTTGCTTCATTTTTTACCCTGGCTTTACTGACTACGCTCCTGCTCTGCGATTTGTACCTCGTGCACTCCTGGTTTGACTCGGCTCGTTCACTACTCTTGTTGCTCACTGTGTTGCCGTGGGCAACTGCCCCATTTCCCTTAGCTTCTGTGTACCCTTGTCTGTTTGTCTGTCGTGCACTTATTGAGAGTAGGGACCGTTGCCCAGTTGTACGCCGTCGCCTAGGACGGACCGTTGCAAGTAGGAAGGGACTGAGTGGCGGGTAGATTAGGGCTCACCTGTCTGTCTCCCTACCCCGTCATTACATAATCACAGGCCCATATACCTTTTCTACCCTGGTTCCTGACACAACTATGGACCCCCTTGAGACCCTGGCTCAGCAAATGCAGGGCCTCTCCCTACAGGTCCAAGCACTGGCTCAGAAGGGCAACCAGCATGATGCTACCCTGGTAGTGCCCCCCACCTCACCTCTTGAACCCCACCTCAAGTTGCCTGACCGGTTCTCAGGGGACCGGAAGACTTTTTTCTCCTTTCGGGAGAGTTGTATGCTCTATTTCCGTTTAAAGCCCCACTCCTCAGGTTCTGAGAGCCAGCGAGTGGGTATAATTATGTCCCGGCTCCAGGACGGGCCCCAAGAATGGGCCTTTTCCTTGGCTCCTGACGCCCCTGAACTTTCCTCTGTTGATCTTTTTTTTTTCGCTCTCGGGCTCCTATATGACGAGACTGACAAGACTGCCTTTGCCGAGAGTCAGCTGGTGACCTTACGTCAGGGTAAGAGACCCGTTGAGGAGTACTGTTCTGACTTTAGGAAGTGGTGTGTAGCTTCTCGGTGGAATGACCCTGCCTTGAGGTGCCAGTTTAGATTGGGTCTGTCGAACGCCCTGAAAGACCTGTTAGTTAGCTATCCCTCTTCTGACTCCCTAGAACAGGTTATGGCTTTAGCGGTACGTCTTGACCGACGTCTCAGGGAACGACGACTGGAACGTCTTTGTGCCTTCCCCTCTGACCCCCCCATGATGGCTCCCGAGGTTCCGTTGCTTCATTCTTCCACGGAAAACTCGGATGAACCTATGCAACTCGGAGCCTCCGTCTCTCCCCAACAACGTAGAGAGTTCCGCAGGAAGAATGGTCTCTGCTTCTACTGTGGGGATGACAAGCATCAAGTGAACAACTGTCCTAGGCGTAAGAATAAGCAGCCGGAAGAACTTCCGCGCCTAAGTGACCATCAGGGAGGTCATTTGGGCACACAGGTATTTCCCGTATATATGAAACCTAATAAGATCTTGCTTCCCTTTCAGGTCTCTTTTGAGGGTAGGTCTGCCACCGGCAGTGCCTTCGTGGATTCAGGGTCTTCTGCTAATATTATGTCTGTGGAATTTGCTATGTCTCTAGCTATGCCATTGATTGACTTGCCTAAACCTGTCCCGGTAGTGGGTATCGACTCCACTCCTCTTGCTAATAGTTATTTTACACAGCATACCCCTGTTTTTGAACTCCTTGTTGGCTCCATGCATTTGGAGCAGTGCTCTGTACTGGTGATGCAGGGATTATCGTCTGATTTGGTTTTAGGCCTTCCCTGGTTGCAGATACATAATCCCACGTTTAACTGGAATACTGGGTGTCACGCTGCGGGGTGTGGATGTCACAATGCGGGGTGTGGACCCACTGGGCCGTACCGCGTAGCGGGGATGGCAGCTGGCCAAACCGGAAGGTACACAGTTCAATGGTTCAGCGAGAGTACCTGAGGCAATCGTAGGCAGTGGCGAGGCGGACACGTCCAGAACCAGGCGGTGGGAAGTCGTTCGGTGAGGCGTAGCAGGGTAGCGTAGACTGTAGCACAGCAAGGCAGGTAGCACAGCACGGCAATAGCACTAGGTAGCACGGAAACAGGATACGGAATACAGGAGCAAGGTACACTGGGAGGCTGGAAGACACTGGGAGACCATAAGCAAGACTAACAATGGGAAAACTAACAACGCTCTGGCAAAGGGCAAGAGGGCAGAGCCCTTTTTATAGCCCAGGGCATCCTGGGCCAGATTACAGTTTTTTCAAAAACGCGCGCGCTGGCCCTTTAAGGCTGTGCACGCGGGGGCACGCGCACCCAAGGAGACACTCGAAATCCGGAAGAGAGTGCTGGCGCCTGACTGGGGGACGACGCTGCAGGCAGGTAAGCTGTCCATGGCCACGGCCGTCGGGGTTAACGACCGATCGACGGGCCGTGGCCATAGACGTTACACTGGGGATCTTACCAAATGGGGTAATGAATGCATGACGTCATGTTTTTCTGTTAATTTTATCTCTCTCCCTGAGGTGAAGACTCTACATGAGTTTATTCAGGACTTCGCTGATATTTTTTCTAAAAAGGCCTCCGAAGGGTATGAAGGGTGACCTATTATGATTGTGGACTGCAATGTGTAGTGCCAATCACTTTTTCTTTTTTTTTTCAAAATTGTTTTTGTTAACATTTTCCAATAAGGGGTACAAAAAGTAGAAAGGGGAGGATGGGGGCTGAGAAATATACAAGACATTGAAAAAGATCAAATAATGGGATAAAACAATAAATAAAAAAATAAAAAAAGGAGAAAAATAAAAATAAAAAAAAATAAAAATAAAAAAATATATATATTAAATAAAATTAAAGAGAAGTAAACAAAAATAGGAGGTGAACAAAAACATAACAGTCATAACCGTTACTATTAAGCTCATTATATCCATAATTCCAATAAGTCAGGTGAGGGGATCTACATATCAAGCAAATGCAGGCTCTCCCCTTCTCGTCGGGTTTTCAACCCCAGCGTGACGATAGCATGGGTATGGAACCAGCCAAATACCCTGTGCCAGTCTCACCGATATGTTATCCAAAAGCTTTCTCCGAGAAGCGAGATCGCCAATAAGCAGATCAGAGGCGTGACCCCCGCAGGCATCATAAGAATCTGAATCCCCGACAACTCATCATCTCGCAGTGAACACACGTTACATTATAGGTGCGTCCCCCATAAGTAGCTGTTCGTTAAACCATATAGTGGAGTCAAAGCAGTGTTTTATTTTCATTTGCACATTCCGCGGGAGGAGTGAGATAAAGGATTCCAAAGTATTGAAAAATTGCTTGACCTTTTGCTCTTTGTGGAGAGATGCCTCCATCCAATCCATCTTCATCAGATAGGAAAGCTTGTCAAGAAACATTTTGAGCGGCGGGGCCTGATCATGAAGCCAGGTTTGTAGGATGGCCTTTACCCCCGCTGCCGCCACGTAGTGCAATAGTCTGTGCGCCCCAGGGGAACAGTGGTGTGTATCAGGGTCCAGGTACCCAAAGATTGCCCATAACGCTGTGTTAGGAACAAAGTTTGTGAGGTGTTCAGAGGTGAATACTTGTATTCTGGACCAGAAAGTTTGGATATTTGGGCAGGACCATAGACAATGATAGAGGTTAGCCTCCGGTGTGTGGCATTTGAAGCAATGCGAGGTGGGATAGACACCTATTTTGTGCCCTATATGCGGTGTTAGGTATGACCTATGGGAGACCTTCAATCTCATCTCCAGGAAACGAGCCGAAGGGAGAAACCTATGTGCCTGTGTCAGGGCCGCTAAAATGGTTGTGTAGGTGAGCGTGTGGTCGTCTGTTTGCCATTTGGTTAGGGGGGTTTGGGTTTGAGAATAATCTAAGGGAACGTGCATAAATTGATAATTACAAGTGATTTGACCCCTGAGGTAGTTTTGTTTTGAAAAATGATGTCGCAGGCATGGGTTCCATTCTTGGTCAGGTAGCAGTGGTAGTATCTTTGTTAAGTAGCTTTTGACTTGCATATAGCTAAAGAGATCAATCGGGTGATCCGGAAACTTAGAACATAGCTCTGTAAAGGAGAACATCCTACGCTCTTCTATGTTCACAAATTGCCCCACAGAAGTGAGCCCCAGCCTGTACCATCTGTGGAATACGGCAGCAGGGTTACCACTCTGAAAGTCAGGGTTACATACCAAGGGCATATGAAGAGATAGCAGAGGAGAAAGATGAAAGAGAGATCTTATCTTCTGCCATGCTTTCCATGTAGTAAATAGTAAGGGGTTGGCCCTTGTTTCCCTCGTCAGGCTCCCATAAGGAAGATGCAGGAGTCCTGATAAAGCGTTCCCCATGAACAATGCCGAGTCTAGAGGTGAGGAGGTGTATACGGAGGTGTTGTGGATCCAATCAGAGATATACCGATATAAAGCTGCCAGATTGTAGTGCTTAATATTGGGGAAGTTGATACCCCCATTACCCCTGGGCTGCTGCAGGATGATATAGGCTATTCTGGATCTTTTCCTGCCCCAGATAAAGGTTCTATAGAGATAGTTGATTCTGCGCTCGTCTTTGGGTGTGAGGTAAATTGGGAGAGTGTGGAAGAGGTACAGGAGGCGTGGGAATTCTGTCATTTTGAGTAGGTTAGCCCTGCCCAGATAAGAGAGTGTAAAGTGTTTCCAGGAGAGGAGCGTCTTCTCCAGTTCCGTTATATAGTGCGATATGTTGGTGCTATAGAGTGCGGACGGGCGTTTCGTGATTCGAACTCCTAGATATGTGAGGGCCTGAGAGTTCCATTTAAATGGGAATTTGCGTGACCACAGGGGTGCAGAGGGGACTTTCAGTAACATTGCTTCTGTCTTATCCAGGTTCAGAGTGTAACCGGACAGTCGCCCCACCCCCTCCACAATCACTTTTTCTATATCAATGCATTACTTCTAATTGGGATCTGTCCATACTGACTGTGTAGTCACGGCTTTAGAAGAGGAGGAAGAAGCTTTTTCTGCTCAGCACTTGGCCTCCTCTAGAACCACTGACTGATTAGTTAAAGGCTATGTAAACGTGTGAAAGGCAGCAAAACATTTTTTTTTTCAATAAAAAGGTGTATCAATGTGTTTTGTGTAACGTAAAAACTTTTTATTAAAAATAATAGATTTTTACTTTTTTAGATACAGCTGCTCTGTATTCTCTATACAGAGCAGCTGTATCTAGTGCTTGTCACGAAGAGTCTGTGGACCCACTGGGCCGTACCGCCTTGGCGGTAAGGCAGCTGGCCAACAGGGCGCAGGTGAAAGTCTATAGTTCGTATAGGTACCTGTGGCAGCTCAGACAGCAGCAAGGCAGGCTCGGCTTGGACTATGCAGCAGGTAGACGTCAGGCAAGGTGAAGCAGGTCAGACGTGGAATACAGCATGACACGACTTTGGCACAGCACAGTGCTCGACCAGGATGGTATGGAATGCAAGGAACAAGAAACAGGAACACACTAGGAGGCCATCACATAGACAAACTAGGAAACAACAACACTCAGGCATAGAAGCAGGGGTCTGGACCCCTCTTATAGTCCAGGGTACTCACGGGTCAATGTTAATCAAAAGTCCGGAACGCACGCTGCCCCTTTAAGAGCGGGCATGAGCGTGTGCGCGCACCCTACGGGATCCGGTTGAGGTGAGTTGAAGCGGGCGCTGGTGTCTCCTAAGGAGGAGACTGGGGCCAGCGCTTGCCGACTCGTGGCTGCGGCTGTCAGGAGGGGATTGGAGCTGACAGCCCGCAGCCACAGACATTACAGTATCCCCCCTCTTACGCCCCCTCTTCTTGGGACCAGAGCGAGAGAGAAACTTCTTCAGCAGAGTAGGAGCATTGAGGTTCACCTCTGGCTCCCAAGACCTTTCTTCAGGACCAAACCCAGGAGGGAGACATGGAAGCAGTTGGGGATCTTGATGGTAGGAGGCCGCCGAAGCTTGTAGGCGACAGGGTTGATCTGCTGTAGGATCTCGAAGGGTCCGAGGAACCTGGGTGCAAATTTTCACGATGGCACCTTTAGTCGGATATTCCTGGAAGACAGCCAGACCCTTGTGCCAGGAAGAAACTGAGGAGGTTCTCTTCTCCTTGTGTCAGCCTTCCATTTCATGCGGTCGACTGCCATTAGGATGGAGGATCGAGTCTGCTGCCAGATCTGTAGGAAGTCTCTAAAAGTGGAGTCAGCCGCTGGAACCTCAGAAGTATCGGGCACCGGGAGAGAAATTCGTGGGTGCTGGCCGTAAACAATGAAGAACGGTGTATTCCTTGCTGGTGTGATTATTGTAGGAGAATTCAGCCCATGGGAGCAACTGCACCCAGTCATCATGCTGCTTAGAAATGAAGTGGCGTAGGTAGTTCTCCAAGATCTGATTGATCCTCTCGACCTGACCATTGGACTGAGGATGGTAGGCTGATGAAAAGTCCAACTTCACACCGAGGAGTCCGCAGAGGGCTCTCCAGAACTTCGAGGTAAACTGAACCCCCCGGTCAGACACAATATGCTGCGGCTAGTCGTGCAGGCGAAAGATGTGTTGGATGAACAGCTTGGCCACCTGAGGAGCAGAAGGAAGACCGGTCAGAGGAACGAAGTGGGCAATCTTCGAAAATCGATCCACCACCACCCAGACAGCACTGCATTAAGCAGAGAGAGGCAGGTCCGTAATAAAGTCCATAGCTATATGCTGCCAGGGAGCATTGGGCACAGGCAATGGCTGGAGCAAACCAGCAGGTCTGGAGTGAGCGGCCTTGTTGGCTGCACATACAGAACAGGAAGAAACTAAGTCCATAATGTCCTTGGGCAGCGTGGGCCACCAGAAATGATGAGTAATCAGATCCCGGGTCTTACAGAAACACGCGTGACCTGCCAGTCTAAAGGAGTGTCACCAGCGGAGGATTCGTCCCCGATCAGCTAGGCGCACAAAAGTCCTCCCTGGAGGAATGTCCCCAACTTGCAGGGGATTGACAGAGATAATGCAAGACGGATCAATAATATTCTGTGGACTCTCCAAGGTGTCTTCCGTCTCGAAAGACCTGGACAAGGCCTCGGCCCTCACATTCTTGTCGGCTGGGCGATAATGGAGCTCAAACTGGAACCTTGTAAAGAACAGTGACCACCTGGCCTGACGAGGGTTCAGCGCCCTGTAGTAGATGTCTCCACTCTTCCAGGGCCAATTTGATGGCCAGTAACCCCCGATCCCCAATCAAGTAGTTGCATTCTGCTGAAGAAAAGAGCTTAGAGAAATATTCACATACCCTTGACTTGCCCTTGGGACCTCTCTGGAACAGGAGTGCACCAGCACCGACAGAGGATGCGTCCACCTCCAACGAGAACTGCAGCGAGACATCCGAATGATGGAGAATAGAGGCTGACGTGAAGGCACTCTTCAGGCTACAGAATGCGGACTCTGCCTCGGGAGTCCACACCTTGACGTTCATACCCTTCTTAGTGAGGTTAGAGATGGGAGAAGTCAGTAAGGAGAAGTTTGGAATAAACTGCCTGTAAAAATTTGCGAATCCCAAAAAGCGCTGTATGGCCCTCAAGCCTTGAGGACGTGGCCATTCCAGAACAGACATTACCTTCTCAGGATCCATCTCGAGACCTCGATTCAAGATGATGTAGCCCAGGAAGGGTAGAGCATCTCTGTCAAACACGCACTTCTCCAACTTGGCGTACAGACGATTCTCCCTTAAACATAGCAGACCTTGACAGACAAACTTCTGGAAGACCGCAAGAGTATTGCACAGGCCAAAGGGCATTACTAGATACTCATAGTGTCCATCACGGGTGTTAAATGCAGTCTTCCATTCATCACCCTGGCGAATCCGGACTAGGTTGTAAGCCCCATGCAGGTCTAGTTTAGAAAAAATCTTGACACCACGTATATGATCAAACCGTTCAGAGATCAGTGGCAACAGATATTTATTCTTCACCATGATCTGGTTGAGACCTCGGTAGTCGATACAAGGACGAAGAGAGGCATCTTTCTTTTTGACAAAGAAGAACCCGGCTCCTGCCGGGGAGGAAGACTTTCGTATGAAGCCCCTCTCCAAGTTCTCTTTCACATAGGTGGACATGGACATAGTCTCTGGCAAGGAGAGAGGATATACCCTACCATGGGGAAGGGATGCACCAGGAATCGGCTCGATAGGGCAGTCATATGCCCAGGCTGTGTCTCCGCCTCCCTCTTGCTGAAGACGTCCGAAAATGCAGCATAATGAATCGGCAATCCTACCAATGACCGAGGCAGCGAAGGCTGAGCCGAACGAATCTGCACCAGGCAACGACCTTGACACTCAGGGCCCCACTAGAGAACCTCTCAAGAATTCCAGTCCAGGACTGGGGCATGCAGTCGGAGCCAATGCAGGCCTAGCAACACAGGGTTAACAGCTTTGGATAGCACATAGAAAGGCAGAAGTTCGGAGTGAAGGGCTCCCACTTGGAACCTCAGCGGCTTGGTCACAGCTATAACTGGGTCTGGCAGAGGTAGTCCATTTACTGAAGCAACTGTCAACGGGTTCTCCAGAGGGGTGGCGGGTAATTGAAGAAGATCCACCAGGTCTCTACGGATGAAATTAGCAGCGGATCCAGAGTCCAGATACGCAGAGACCTGATGCGTACTCTCGCCGGACACTATAGTCACTGGTATGGACAATTTAGACGGTAGTCCATTCTTACCCAAGCTTGTCACTCCTAGCAACCCTAGATTTTGGGATCTTTGGGGACACAGACGCACGAGATGGCCACCGAGGCCACAATAAAGACATGCGTCCACTTACACTGGTCCATTATCACCGACAACTCAAGAGGATCGACATCTGAGGACTGCAGGGGTTGCTGCAAAGTAGGAGCCAGACTGGGAAGGACTCCCTCCCGTCGAACCTCTTGTTGGCGTTCTCGGGTCTGTATAGCAATCCGGGCAGACAGAAGGATGAGGTCATCCAGAGTAGACGGCAGATCCCGTGCAGCAAGATCGTCCTTAATTTTAGGAGCCAGTCCATGCCAGAATGCAGCCACCAGGGCCTCATTGTTCCATAACAGCTCTCCCACCAGGCTGCGGAAGTGGATGGCGTACTCACTCACGGATGTGTCTCCTTGGCGCAGGTTAATCAAAGAGGCCGCTGCAGATGAGACCCGTCCAGGCTCCTCAAACACCATGCGAAAAGTGCGGAGGAAGGCAGGGAAGTCACGGGTCTCTGGTCTTTGTCTCTCCCAGATAGGGTTCGCCCATGCAAGAGCCTTGCCAGTGAGGAGAGAGATGATAAAAGCGACCCTGGCACCATCAGACGAAAATGTCCTAGCATACAGGCTGAAGTGGATCTGGCATTGATTAAGAAAACCACGACAGGTACTTGCTTCTCCATCATACCGGTCAAGAAGTGGCAAAGAAACACGTGGGTCAATACTGTCAAGAGGTGTAGTCTGAGGATCAACATTGCCAGGAGGTGTAGTAGGAGGAACGGCAGCTTGTGCCTCCTGCCGACGTGCAAGAATGTTTAACGCCTGGAGAAGTTGATCCTGTCGAGACCGAAGGTCCAGCATATCCGCTCGCATCTCCTGTGACTTCGTCATAGTCTTGAATCGACCAGCGGGGTCCATTGCCTGAGTGTACTGTCACGAAGGGTCTGTGGACCCACTGGGCCGTACCACCTTGGCGGTAAGGCAGCTGGCCAACAGGGAGCAGGTGAGAGTCTATAGTTCTATAGGTACCTGTGGCAGCTTAGACAGCAGCAGGGCAGACTAGGCTGGGGCTAGGTAGCACGCGGACGTCAGGTGAGGTGAAGCAGGTCAGACGTGGATGCAGCACGGCACGACTTTGGCACAGCTCAGTGCTATACCCATAGATGAATTCCTCAAGGGGTGTAGTTTCCTAAATGGAGTCACTTTTTGGGCGTTTTCACAGTTTGGTCCCTCAGGTGCTGTCACGATGCGGGGTGTGGACCCACTGGGTCATACCGCGTAGCGGGCCGCCATCTGTCCAAACAGTACAGAGTCAAATAGTTCAGAGAGGATACTTGAGGCAAGGTAGACAGTAGAAAGGCAGGCACAACTGGGACCTTGCAGTGAGTAGACGTCAGCTGTGGTGTAGCGAAACAGGCGTGGAACGTAGTCAAATCTGGTAACAACTCAGCACGGGACTTAGAACAGGGCAACACGGAAACAGGATACAGGACCAGGGTACACTGGGAAACTGGAAGACACTAGGAGACCATTAGCACGACAAACTTCGGGTAACAAAAAACGCTCTGGCAAAGAGCAAGAGGGCAGAGCCCTTTTTATAGCCCAGAGCATCCTGGGCTAGATTGCAGACTTCCTGCAATAAGCGCGCACTGGCCCTTTAAGAGTGTGCACGCGCGCCCTCCGGAGATAGTCTCATTATCCGTAAGTGAGAGCCGACGCCTCACGGGAGGACGACGCTGCACACAAGTCAGAAGTCCATGGCCACGGCCGTCGAGGGGTAAGTCGGAACAACGGGCCGTGGCCATAGACGTTACAGTATCCCCCGTCTTACGCCCCCTCTTCATGGGACCAGAGCGGGAGAGAAACCTTCTCATGAGGACAGGGGCATCGATGTTCTCCTCTGGCTCTCAAGATCTCTCTTCTGGACCGAAACCCCTTCCAATCCACTAAATAAAATGTCCTTCCTCCCACCTTCTTGGTTGCCAGAATCTCCCTTACTTCAAAAGTCCTAGATGAGCCGCCAGGGACCACTGCGGAACTAGGAGTCCTGGAGTAGTGGTTCATGACCACGGGCTTCAGCAAGGAGACATGGAAGGAATTAGGCATCTTGAGGGTAGGAGGCAGCCGCAGCTTGTAATATACAGGGTTGATCTGTCGCAGGATTTCGAAGGGTCCGAGGAACCTAGGAGCAAACTTGCACGACGGCACCCTAAGACGGATATTCCTTGTAGACAACCAGACTTTAGTCCCTGGAAGAAACTGCGGAGGATACCGTCTTCTTGTATCTGCCTTTCTCTTCATGCGGTCCACCGCCAGCATGATAGAAGATCGGGTCTGTTGCCATATCTGTAGAAAGTCCCTGAAGGTCAAGTCAGCCGCAGGCCCCTGGGACATAGTAGAGACAGGAAGAAGTATACGAGGATGTTGGCCGTAGACAATGAAGAAAGGGCTGGAGGTGGTGGACTCACTAGTGTGGTAATTATAAGAGAACTCTGCCCACGGAAGCAACTGCACCCAGTCATCATGTTGTCTGGAAACAAAGAGACGCAGATAGTTCTCCATAATCTGGTTAACCCTCTCGACCTGCCCATTGGATGTGGATGATAGGCCGAAGAGAATTCCAACTTTACACCGAGGAGACCGCAGAGTGCTCTCCAAAACTTCGAGGTGAACTGGACCCCTTTGTCCGAGACAATATGCAGGGGCAAGCCATGTGGACGGAAGATGTGTTTTATGAAGAGGTCAGCCAGTCGAGCAGCAGAAGGCAGGCCAGTCAAGGGAACGAAATGAGCCATCTTAGAAAATCGGTCCACCACCACCCAGATTACACTGCAACCCGCAGAAGGAGGAAGATCTGTGACAAAGTCCATTGCGACATGCTGCCAGGGAGCAACGGGCACAGGCAGTGGTTGGAGCAGATCAGCAGGTCTGGAGTGGGCGACTTTATTTGTTGTGCACACCGTGCATGAGGAGACAAAGTCCATAACGTCATTGGGTAGTGTGGGCCACCAGAACTAACTTGGGTCTTACGAGCACCCGCGTGACCAGCCAGCTTAGAACAGTGACCCCAGCGAAGAATTCTTCCTCTGTCTGCCAGACACACAAAAGTTCTTCCCGGAGGAATGTCTTTAACTTGCAGGGGAATCACAGAGAAGATGCAGGACGGATCAATAATATTCTGTGTGGACTCCACAGTGTCTTCAGTTTCTAAAGACCTAGACAAGGCGTCCGCCCTCACATTCTTGTCGGCAGGTCGATAGTGGAGTTCGAACCGGAACCGAGCAAAGAACAACGACCACCTGGCTTGACGAGGATTCAACCGCTGGGCCGTCTGTAGGTAGGTCAAGTTCTTGTGATCCGTGAAGACCAGGATAGGATGAACGGCGCCCACCAGTATATGTCTCCACTCTTGCAGAGCCAGTTTGATGGCCAGTAACTCCCGATCCCGCATCGAGTAGTTGCGTTCTGCGGAGGAAAACAGCTTGGAATAGTAGCCACATACCACAGCCTTGCCTTTCAAACTTCTCTGGAACAGGAGTGCACCAGCAGCGACAGAGGAAGCGTCCACCTCTAACAAAAACCGTAGGGATATATCAGGGTGTTGAAGAATAGAGGCTGACGTGAAGGCTTTCTTTAAGGATTCAAATACTTCTGCCTCCGGAGTCCACATTTTGGCGTTCATACCCTTTTTAGTGGGGGTGGAGATAGGAGCAGTCAAAGATGAGAAGTTGGGGATGAACAGCCCGTAGAAGTTGGCGAATCCCAGAAAGCGTTGTATTTCCCTTAAGCCTTGGGGGCGTGGCCACTCCAGGACAGCCTTTACCTTCTGGGGGTCCATCTTGAGGCCCTGATCAGAGATGATATAGCCCAGGAAGGATAGAGACTTCTTCTCAAGCACATACTTCTCCAGCTTGGCATAAAGGCGATTCGCCCTTAGGCGAAGCCACACCTGGCGGACCTGACTCTGATGAGTTACTGGATCTGGGGAAAAAATCAAAATGTCATCGAGATACACCACAACAGAAACATAAAGGAGATCACGAAAAATGTCACTGACGAGTTCTTGAAACACTGCGTTACACAGGCCGAAGGGCATAACTAGATATTCGTAGTGCCCATCATGGGTATTAAAAGCAGTCTTCCACTCGTCACCTCGACAAATCCAAATCAAATGTCCATTTAACAAAAGGTCCATTTAAGAAAGAAAAATTGCCCCTGTATGCGATCAAACAGTTCAGAGATCAAAGGCAGAGGATACCTGTTCTTCACCGTGATCTGATTCAGACCTCGGTAGTCAATGCAAGGTCGTAGCGATCCATCTTTCTTCTTGACAAAGAAGAACCCCACTCCGGCCGGGGATGAGGATTTACGAATGAAGCCCCTCTCCAGATTCTCCTCAATGTAGGCCGACATAGACTGAGTCTCTGGCAAGGAGAGAGGGTACACTTTACCGCAAGGAGGGGACGACTCAGGAACCAGGTCGATCAGACAATCATATGCCCGGTGTGGCGGCAAGGTCTCAGCTTCCTTTTTATTGAAGACATCGGAGAACCTGCTAGTGACTGAGGCGGAGAAGGCTGTGGTGACTGGACATGGCCCAGACAGCGGTCTTGACACTTCGGACCCCACTGGAGAACCTCTCCAGTGTTCCAATCCAGGACTGGAGCGTGCAGATGGAGCCAAGGCAAACCCAGTAGCACGGGATTGACGGCCTTGGACAGGACAAACCGGGAGATGAGCTCAGCATGAAGAACTCCTACTTGAAGTCTCAACGGCTTGGTTACAGACACAACTGGGTCAGGCAATGGCAGTCCATCCACAGAGGCAACGATCAACAGCCTTTCTAGCAGGACAATAGGCAACTGAAGAAGATCCACAAGGTCCTGGCAGATGAAATTGGCTGCAGAGCGAGAGTCCAGATAGGCAGAGACCGGATGGGACCTCTTGCCAGCAATGATGGTTACAGAAATTAGTAGTTTGGAAGAGAGTTCGCGATTAGATACAGTGACGCCTAGGGTTGTCTCTCCAACCAAACCTAGGTGCTGTTTTTTTTGGGCTTCTGCGGACACAGACGCACGACATGGCCAGCGAGGCCGCAATATAAACAGAGTCCAGAGGTGAGCCTGCGCGGTTTCTCCTGAACCGACAATTTTAGCCGGTCCACTTGTATCGGAACCTCGGGCAAAGCAATAGACGCCGGCAACAAGGGTTGTTGGAAGTTGGGGGCCAGTCTAGGAAGCCTTCTTTCCTGACGAATTTCATGGAGATCTCTCCCTCAGCCTTATGTCTACCTGAGTGGTGAGCAGAATCAAGTCATCCAAGGCAGGTGGTAGATCTCGAGCGGACAGTTTGTCCTTAATCTCGGATGACAGACCATGCCAATAGGATGCCACCAATGCCTCATTGTTCCAGGATATCTCTCCTGCCAGGGTCCGGAACTGGATGGTATATTCGCCCACAGAGGTGTCCTCTTGGCGAAGGTTGAAGATGGCTGTGGCTGCCGACGAGAGTTGCCCAGGTTCCTCGAAAACAGTCCGGAATAACCGCACAAATCCCTGAAAGTCTTGGGTCTCGGGACCCTGACGTTCCCAGATAGGGTTAGCCCACGCCAGGGCCTTGCCGGCAAGTAGAAACATGATGAATGCGATCTTGGTTCCGTCCAACGGAAATGCTCGGGCGTGCAGGGTAAAATTAACATAGCAGTGGTTCAGAAACCCCCGACACGTACTGGCGTCTCCGTAGAATCGAGAGGGCAATGGCAGCGAGTACCGAGGATCCGAGCCGGAACTGCCAAGAGGTGTAGCAGGAGGATCGACCTGAGGATTTTGCATAGTTGCTGTGCCATAGCATCCATTGCCACAAGGAGTTGATCTTATCTAGCTCGGAAATCCAGCAGGTCCACCTGCATAGCTTGGGAGGGTGCCAACCTTTGAATTGACCAGTGGAGTCCATGGCCAGAGCGTACTGTCACGATGCGGGGTGTGGACACACTGGGCCGTACCGCGTAGCGGACCGGCAGCTGGCCAAACAGGTAAAGTACAGAGTCAAATAGTTCAGAGAGCATACCTGAGGCAAGGTAGACAGTAGAAAGGCAGACACAACTGGGACCAGGCAGACGTCAGCTGTGGTGTAGCGAAACAGGGGTAGAACGTAGTCCAATCTGGTAACAACTCAGCACGGCACTTAGAACAAGGTAGCATGGAAACAGGATACAGGATAGAGGAACAGGGTACACTGGGAAACTGGAAGACACTAGGAGACCATTAGCACGACAAATGTCGGGTAACAAACAACGCTCTGGCAAAGAGCAAGAGGGCAGAACCCTTTTAATAGCCCACAGCATCCTAGGCTAGATTGTAGACTTCCTGCAATATGCGCGCACTGGCCCTTTAAGAGCGTGCGTGCGCCCTCTGGAGACAGTCTCGTTATCCAGAAGTGGGTGCCGGCGCCTCACGGGAGGACGTCGCTGCACACAATTCAGGAGTCCATGGCCACGGACGGCGAGGAGTAAGTCGGAATGACGGGCCGCGGCCATAGACGTTACAGGTGCTTTGCAAATGCAAACTATTCCTGCTAAATTTGAGCTCCAAAAGCCAAATGGCGCACTTTCCCATCTAAGCCCTGCCGTGTGTCCAAACAGCCGTTTATTACCACATATGGGTTACTGTTTGACTCGGGAGAAATTGCTTTATTAATTTTACGGTCCTTTTTCTCCTTCAGTCCTTGTGGAAATGAGAACAAATTAGCTAAACCTACATTTGGTTTGAAAGAATGTAGATTTTCATTTTCACTTCCTACTTCCAATAATTTCTGCAATAAACCTGCAGCGTCAAAATGCTCACTATACCCCTAGATAATTTCTTCCATGGGTGTAGTTTCCAGAATGGGGCCACTTGTGGGGGTTTCCACTGTTTTGGTCCATCAGGGGCTTTGCAAATGTGACATGGCCTCCGAAAACCATTCCTGCTAAATGTGAACTCCAAAAGCCAAATGGCGCTCTTTCCCTTCTAAGCCCTGCCGTGTGTCCAAACAGCCGTTTATTAACACATGTGGGGTATTGTTTTACCCGGGAGAAATTGCTTTACAAATTTTGTGGTGCTTTTTCTCCTTTAGTCCTTGTGGAAATGAGAAAAAATTAGCTAAACCTATATTTTCTTTGAAAGAATGTAGATTTCCATTTTCACAGCCTACTTCCAATAATTTCTGCAATAAACCTGTAATGTCAAAATGTCGACTATACCTAGATAATTTCCTTAAGGGGTGTAGTTTCCCAAATGGGGTCACTTTTGATGGATTGCCACTGTTTTGGCACCGCAAGAGCCCTTCAAACCCGACATGGGGCCTAAAATATATTCTAATAAAAAGGAGGCCCAAAATCCTCTAGGTGCTCCTTTGCTTCTGAGGCCTGTGCTTCAGTCCAGTAGCACGCTAGGGCCACATGTGGGATATTTCCTAAAACTGCAGAACCTGGGCAATAAATATTGAGTTGCGTTTCTCTGGTAAAACTTTGTGTTACAAAAAAAATGGATTCAAAATTAATTTCTGCAACAACAAAAAATAAAATTTGAAAATTTCACCTCTACTTTGGTTTAATTCCTGTGAAACGTCTAAAGGGTTAAGAAACGTTCTAAATGCTGTTTTGAATACTTTGAGGGGTGAAGTTTTTAAAATGGGGTGACTTTTTGGAGGTTCCTAATATATAAGGCCCTCAAAGCCACTTCACAACTGAACTGGCCCCTGTAAAAATAGCCTTTTGAAATTTTCTTGAATATGTGAGAAATTGCTGCTAAAGTTCTAAGCCTTGTAACGTCCTAGAAAAATAAAAGGATGTTCAAAAAACGATGTCAATCTAATGTAGACATATGGGGAATGTTAATTAGCGACTATTTTGTGTGGTTTTACTATCTGTCTTACAAGCAGATACATTTAAATTTAGAAAAATGCTAATTTTTGCAATTTTTCACAAAATTTTGGTGTTTTCCACATTTAAATACTAAATGTATCGAGCAAATTTTGCCAGTAACATAAAGTCCAATGTGTCACGAGAAAACAATCTCAGAATCGCTTGGATAGGTGGAAGCATTCCGAAGTTATTACAACATAAAGTGACACATGTCCGATTTGAAAAATGAGGCTCTGTGAGGAAGGTCAAAAGTGGCCAAAGAGGGAAGGGGTTAATTGATCAAAAAAACGATTAACACTTATTACTTTGCATTTTTACATAACTGCTTAAACCGATGGCACAGTACTATATGTATATGCGTGATGGATGCTAAAAGAACATTCTTGACATCCAACGGGTCTGTATTGCCTTATGGATGCGTAATGCGGACAAATATTTTTTTTTGTTTATGTCGGAAGTGTGAAACAAAACGTCCAGAAATCCCTGGCAGCCAATGGGAAAGAGAAAACGTGAATACGAGGATACGTCATCAGAGACTGTCTGATCTTCAAATATGATAAGCAGCGAATTTACTTATTTCTATATTACTTCAGACACAATCGCGATACATGATACTAGGCGGACGCTCCGTTACAACGTCACTGCAGCCACACTCGGAGCGTGACTTGGCGAACAGTCTACCGCAAACAGCACGGACAGGGGGCGGGCCACACTTTCACTGGCCAATCAGCTGCTACACAAGAAACAGGGCGACATAGTAGCCAATCAGAGCGGCCAGCGGTGAGCGAGCGATAGCATAGCTTGTTCCCGCGATAAAACATCACGTCCGTTTCCTTGTTCTGTAATAAAGCCGTACAGGCCGCTGTGTGAGGAGCGGACCGGTCACCTGCATTTTCCTGGAAAATAGGCGTGCACCGAGTGTAGTTAACGGGAGAGAAAGTGTAAAAATCCGAATAGAGTGTTCGCCTTCAGTCTTTCCATTTCTCCTCAAAATGTCGGCGCAGGCCCAAATGCGCGCCATGCTCGACCAGCTCATGGGGACCTCTAGGGACGGTAAGTGATTCCTCTGCTGTATTCTGTTACGCGTTAGTTTCACGTTGTCTGTTGCTTTTTCATGAACCGGGTGAGTTCTCCGTTTGTACGTATGGTGGAATGTGTTATTTGCTCCATGGGCGGGTGTTTTTGACAGTGTGCTGCTCCATGTACGAGACCATCTTGTTCAATCCCAAAAAGCTTTATAGACTACTTCTCCGATGTACAGCCTCATTCACATTTGCGTCTGGCTTCCGTTTATGGGTTCCGTTAGACCTTTCCGTCAGGGGAACCCATGAACGGAAAGCCGAATGGAATCCATAGCTTCCGTTTTCATTCCCATTTATTTCAATGGCTGTGCATCTGTTGCAAATGGTTTCCGTTTGTCTCCGTTCTGTTAAGGTTTCCGTTTTGTTTTTTTAGCGGAAAAAATAGCGTAGTCGACTGCGCTATTGTTTCTGCCAAAAAAGTAAGCAAACCTGAACTGAGCCGAATGGAAACCATTTGCAACCGAAGCGTTACCATTGAAATAAGGGGTAATGCAAACGGAAGCTACGGTTTCCGTTTAGCTTTCAGTTCATGGGTTCCCCTGACGGAAAGGTCTAACGGAACCCATAAACGGAAGTCCGACGCAGATGTGAACGAGGCTTGAGAAAGGCGGGAGGAAAAAAACACAGCTGCTGTGTAAAAACAGCGACCAAACCATGTACCGGTGTGCGACGTTTAGCGGAAATTATTCTGTCCGTGCTGGCGGTTCTCTGTGGCGCTTTCTGTACTAGTTCCCTGCACTTCTTGTGTGGTCACTCCGCTACTCATCTCTGCAGATCTGGTGCGTCCGTAATGAAATAATTTGTCTCTTTCTTTTCACGGTGATTTCTCAGGGTTCCTTTCTCCGCTCTCCTCATTGTCAAGGGTTTCTCCATAGATGAGCTGGCCGTAAATTGGTGATTTCAAATGGCCATTTTCTACGCCATTGGTCTTTCAGGGTCATCTGCGAAGGTTGTTTTGGACAATGCCGTTGACGCAATCCTGTGCTGAATGTCTTGGATTGAAGGTTTGGATGGGTGTGTCAGCAGACACCCTTTATTCATTTCCCCCGATCCATTAGTTATATTGGAGAGAAGTAAGATACTAGGAGACATGCTTTGTATACCCAAAATTCTTCTCTGGTTTATTGTTAGTATGCCGTTACAATTGTATCCCACAAGTGGGAGTTGGCTCGAGCTTAGCCAATCACAAGTAAGGTTTCTCATAAGAAATAAGCAGTAAGGCCCCCTGCACACAGCCGGCCGTGGACTGTTACCTGCATTTGCGGGCTATGCTCCCGTTTAAATTATAGGAGCACGGTCCGCAAAATAAAATAAAAAATAGGACGTGTCCGTGGGCCATAGAAATGAATGGATCAGTATTTTGATTTGCAATTGCGGATCAAATTTACGGTCATGTGCACGGGCCTCAGACACAGCTTCCCACGAGAATCTTGCAGTTGCACAGTTAACACGTCTACATTCTCATAGCAGACTTGGATAAAGAGGCTCTGTCACCAGATTATAAGTGCCCTATCTCCTACATAATCTGATCGGCGCTGTAATGTAGATAAGTGTTTTTTTTTTGTTTTGTTTTTTAAAAAAACATAATTTTTTGAGCAAGTTATGAGCAATTTTAGATTTATGCTAATTGGTTTCTTAATACCCAACTGGGCGTGTTAACTTTTGACTGAGTGAGTGTTATAAAGAGGAGTGTATGACGCTGACCAATCAGTCATACACTTCTCTCCATTCATGTCCATTTGTACTATATTGTCTATATTTGTCCCAGCGCTACATGTGACGGTCCTGTGCGTTGCTCGGTCAATGTCACTGTGCTAGCCTCCTCTCACTAGTCACACACACTGCTGCTGAGTATTCCCTCCATCCTCCGTGATTGTCCACACAAAGGCTGCGCTCGGGGTACATGCAGTACGCAACAATGAGAGCAGCGGCCGCTTGTTGTGATTGAGGGCTGAACACGTGAATCGGAGGCAGGGAGGAGCGGCACAGCCGGGCTCAGCATTCCTTTGTTCTGCAGGGAAGCATACAGCTGTGCCCCTGCCATGTGTTCAACTCTCTAAAGCGCTAGTGCTGGGGATAGCCTTGAACTTGGGATGGGTACGTACATGGCTACTGAGCGTGTGTGACCTGAGGTAGATAGAATACCAACTCCATTCCCTGGAGTATCGGAGATAGTTCTCAATGAGCAGCATGCTGCAGCGTGATCTCGTGAGATCACGCTGTGCAGCGATTAAGTCCCACACAAACTTTACCGAAGTGTCGGGAGTGTGAATAGACATCGTGTCTTGGCTGGAGGCAATGTCTATTCACTCTCAAGACACTTCAGTAAAGTTAATGTGGGTGTATGTGACAGCACAGCATGATCTCGCGAGATCACGCTGTGCGTAGTACAAATGGACATGAATGGAGAGAAGTGAATGATGCTGATTGGTCAGCGTCATACGTCTCTCAACGCCCACTTGGCCAAAAGTAAAAACACGTCCAGTTGGGCATTTAGAAAGTAATTGGCATAAATCTAAAATTGTTCATAACTTGCTCAAAAATGATCGTTTTTCAACATAAAAAACACTTGTTATCTACATTACAGCGCCGATCAAATTATGTAGGAGATAGGGCACTTATAATCTGGTGACAGAGCCTCTTTGAGGAATAATAAACACGCTTTCCTACACCGTTCTAGCATAAGTTTTGTCTTACAGAGAAACAGATCCTTCAAACTATAAAATGGGTTCTTCATACAAAACCGTGACATAAAACACACTTAACGCACCTTCACAGACGTCCTACATTAAAACGCCTATTTGTTGATCGTGGGTCTGGGGTTCTGTTGTCGGGATGCAGATCTTTCAATTGGCATGAATGACTTTACGAGGACTGCCCCTGACCAACATGACAGATTAGATTTGCACAGATGTCTTCATGCTCGATGTAAAAAAAAATGTGCCATGGAACACAGGAACCCTTGGGATCAGTCGGGGTCCTAGCGCTTGGGCCAACCAGTTTATGTGGGGAACGAAAAGTATTAGCAGGGTACTTGCTACAGTATGTGAGTACACTGCTAACATACATTCCGGTCCCCTGTCGCGCTGATTATTATATTTCAATCGATTTTTTTTTATTTTTTTTATAGTGCTGGCAGGGAATTGGATGTTTAGTTGCACAGTCTTCATGGCGACACAACTAGTCATCACGTGTCTGGCCCCAATGTGATCAGTAACTACTATCAAACCTATAATTTTTTTTGGTATCACCATATTTGTACTGACCCGTAGATGATTTGGCTTGTTTTTACAGTGGGAAACATGCAAAAAACGATGGTGGATTTTTTTTTTTTTAATATATCACCCTAAAAGAAAGTTGGAAGCTCATCAATATGTAATTACTAATGTTTTCACAACATTCATTGTAAGGCTATGTTCACACGGAGTATTTTGGGGGAGGAATATCTGCCTCAAAGTTCCAAACGGAATTTTGAGGCAGATATTCCTCCCCCAAAATACTCAGTGTGAACAGCAATTATCGCGCCGTTTTTCGCCCGCGGCCATTGAGCGCCGCGGGCATAAAACAGCGAGATATACGCTTTCTCCTGCCTCCCATTGAAGTCAATGGGAGGTCGGAGGCGGAAGCGCCCGAAGATAGGGCATGTCACTTCTTTTTCCCGCGAGGCAGTTTTACTGCTCGCGGGAAAAAGACGCCGACGCCTCCCATTGAAATCAATGGGAGGCGTTCTCGGGCCGTTTCTGCCGAGTTTTGCGACGCGGTTTCCGCGTCAAAAAACTCGGCAAAAGACCCCGTGTGAACATAGCCTAAGGCTATGTTCACACTGAGTTTTTTGCAGGCGGAATTTCTGCCTCAAAATTCCATTTGGAGGTTTGAGGCAGATTTTCCTCTCCCTGCACGCCGATTTTCGTGGCATTTTTCACCCGCGGGCATAAAACGCCGCGACATACGCTTTCTCTGCCTCCCATTGAAGTCAATGGGAGGTCAGAGGCGTAAATGGCCGAAGATAGGTCATGGCGCTGCTTTTTCCCGCGAGGCGGTTTTACCGCTCGCGGGAAAAAGACGCCTCTGTCTCCCATTGAAATCAATGGAAGGCATTTTCGGGCCGTTTTTGCCGAGTTTTTTTGGCGCGGTTTCCGCGTCAAAAAAACTCTGTGAACATAGCCTAACACAAAATTTGTGGAAATTTTTTTAATAGGGATACATTGTTGAAAAATATTAGCACAGATTTACATTTTTTAGCTGATCCACGACTGGTATTCTGCTTTTAATGCATTCACTGAGAATTTTTTTTTTGCAAGAATAATTTCCCATTCAATATAGTGAATCCATATTTGGCCATTGAAAGGGTAGAAAAACTGACATTTATCAGAATATAATCTGCAGTTATAAAATGCTTTATCGGGATGCTGACACACTATTTGATATGTATTTGTGTTGTCTATTCCCCGTCAATTAAGACATACATTACGATATTAACTCCTTAATGACCAGCCTATTTTAGACCTTAATGACCAAGCTATTTTTTACGTTTTTCCATCGTCGCATTCCAAGAGCTATAACTTTTTTTTTTATTTTTGCGTCGACTGAGCTGTATAAGGTCTTGTTTTTTGCGGGACAAGTTGTATTTTCCAATAGCACCATTTTGAGGTACATATTATTTATTTATTGATTAATTTCTGACATTTCGCTACTCTTTTGCGTCCTAAATCTTGATTATGCTACAGATTTTAAAATCCGCAGGTCAATTTACGTGCGGGAAAATACTGCAGCGTGTACATGAGATTTCCTGGAATCTATTTATGCTGGTACTGTATTACGCTGCGGTTTTGCTGCATGTAAATACCCGCAGCAAAATCGCATGTAATACGCATCGTTTACATTGACCCTCACAGTATGAGCAGTAAGGGAAATTAATGAGAAGCCGCACTCGTACGAGTGCTGCGGCCCCTTCAAAACAGCTCATTGGTAGGGGTCCCAGCTGTTGGACCCTGACTGATCAGATATTGATGGCCTATCCTGAGGATAGGCCAACAATTTTTAGGGGATGGAAAACCCCTGTTAAGTGTCGAGGATCATCCCTTTTAACAGAGTTTATAAAGTTTGAGCTCCACATGCTTCTCTCATATTTTTCCCACTCTCTTCCTGTGGTTTGGTTCTGCTTGGAAACCTGTGCTGTGATTCCTGCCTTCCTCGATTTATTTTTTTATGTTTGGTCTTGTGGTTAAACAGATTGTCTTGATCCTTTTGGAGACTGTACACACTGTCAATCAATGCATGACTTATGGAAATAACCAGGTATGTGGTTTTACATGTAATTCTATAGGACTGTGCTTATCTGATTTTTGTTTTTTACGTAAACCGTATTTTGCCATTTAATTCTATTAATTCTGCAGTAAATTTTACCTTTTTTCTTTACATTTTGTAAACCACACTGTTCAATACTTTACAAGCTAAAATCCCTATTGGTATTAAACATGGCATGAAATTTATGTGGTTACAAAACCATTGAATTTTGTATTTCATTTCGTATAAAAATAAATAAAGATACTTTGATGTGTGAAACTACATGCCTGGAAATTATATTTAAATTGGTGTGGGAGGGAATAACTTTTTATTGTTTTTCATAAAGTCTGGATCAACATGTACTTTGATACTGTGTTAAAATGCTGGCAGACGCAATGTATTTTATACAAACTGAACAATCTGGCCCCCTTGTTTTATTTATAAAGGTTCAATGTATCTATGCCTGCCTACTTCAATCCGCAAGGGAGTATCAGAAAGGCCCCGCATTCGCCGAGCCGTGAGTTATAACAAACTTTTCAGATGTGTTAATAAATGTGGAAGAAAAAAACAGGTTGTGTAACCAAACAGTTAAGTCTTGCAGCTGCTGGCCCCAACAGAGTGAAGCAACCTATATAAACGGACTATAAAAAGGCCACACGTCTCCTGTTGTAGACAAAGAAACCTGAGCTAGCATGGTTACTAAGGAAAATAACTACATTTGGTTTTGGTAAACTAAAAATGTGAAACTCTAAGGGTATGTTCACACGGCTTATTTTCAGCTGTTTTTCGGGCCGTAAACGCCTAGAAAAACGTCTGAAAAACCGGAAGCTGAACACCTCCAAACATCTGCCCATTGATTTCAATGGGAAAAACGGCTGCAAATGCCTTAAAGAACGTTTGATGTTTAAAAAACGGCTGAAAATCAGAGGCTGTTTTCCCTTTAAAACAGCCCTGTATTTTACAGCTGTTTTGCGTGTGAACATACCCTAAAGCTTGAAGTATCATTTAGTTGTATGTGTTTAGATTTAGGGAAGTCGAGTTTAGTAAACCAGTATGCGTCTATAGCTATTGACAATTTTTTTTTATTTTTTATTTTTATCCATCTATATTAGCCTACGGTCTTGACCATCTCAAAATTATTCAAAAACTATGCCATAAGGCATGGCACTAGCTTTGTCTTTTCAGGTTTTGTCTTCGAGAATCCCTATCAAGACCTGTGTGTAGATCACTGCTTTTGTCATTCAAAGTAGTTTCACACTCTTGGTTATAAAATACTTGACTGATCCCAGCTCTCAATATTTAGAAATATATATATTTTTTTTATTAACTCCTTAACGACATCCAACGTACAGTTACGTCGTTGTGGGCAATGACTTCCCGCAACTCAACGTAACTGTACGTTGCAGTGATGGCACGGGCTCAGAAACCGACATCCTGCTGCCAGGACTGAAGCTAACCTCCAATCCGTCCAAATAACCTCTTAGATGCCACGCTCAAAAGCAAGCGCTACATGTGTAGGGTTCCTAGCCGATCGTCACTCCAGCGTTGCAAATGCTGGGGTACTGATGGCTGCTTTGGCAAATGGAGGCCTAACTATGTCCTATTGTCTGCCAAGTACAGAAGCCTGTTGTGCTCCGCCCTGAGGCGGAGCCTTATAGGCTTGCTGTTGGTGAATGACTGACCGCTCTAATGCATTGTAGTAGGTGGTTAGTAAAAAAGGGGGTTTGAAGCTTGCCCCACTCTGTGCACGGTCCTGGTGCATTCCAGACACTCTGAGTCCTTAGTCATAACTATGACTAAGGACTCTGAGTCAGAAATGCGCCTTTTGGGTTAATTCTTTGTGGATGCTCTGTTTTTTTTTTTTGTATTGATGTTTTGACATGGTTACAAATATAAAGGACATTTTAGCAGACGAGTGCTTGTTCCACCTACTGCGATAAATTTTACTATGTGGTTAGTGCAATGTATTAGAATAATGTTCACACGGCTCATCAGGCTGATTTTGGAGCATAAAAGCCTGGTTTTACCCTCTAAGGCTATGTTCACATCTGCGTCAGGGCTCCGTTCCGTCTGAGTTTTCCGTCAATGGTGATGGGTCTGGTGCCAATGGTTTCAGTTTATCTCAGTTGTGCAAGGGTTTTGACTGGTTGAATACCGTATTCGGCTTACATGGGTGCTTAAATGAGCACTTCTGCCACCTCGTTTTAGCGATTGGTTGGGGTCCGAGCACCGAGACCCCCACCAATCAAAACTTCTGACATGTCAGAAGTTTGTCGAACATTTAGTTACCCTTTAAAAAAAAAAAAAAAAGTACACATTTGGTATCCCCGCGTTCGTAACGACCGAAACTATCAAACTATAATGTTGTTTTTCCCGAATGGTGAACGCCGTAAAAAATAAAATAACAAACAATGCAAGAATCTCGTGTGTTTTTTTTTTTTTTTATTACCACCCCTCCCAAAACATAGATTAAAAGTGATCAAAAAGTTGCATGTACCGCAAAATAGTACCAATAAAAATTACAAAAAAAAAGTCCAGCTTTTTTGACTGAAAATAATGACACAAAAAATAAATTATTTAAAGAGGCTCTGTCACCACATAAGTGCCCTATCTCCTATATAAGAATAATAATAATAATCTTTATATAGCGCCAACATATTACGCAGCACTTTACAATTTAGAGGGGACATGAAACAAACAATATCAGACATTACATAGTGACAAAGTTCATTTACAATTCAAACCTGGGGAGTGAGGACCCTGCTCGCAAGAGCTTACAATCTATGAGGACATAAGGGAGACACAAAGTGTAATAGTGTTTGTTCTGTACAATGGTCCGGCCATTTTTATACACATGCGGTGGTAACATAAAGCTGCATGAGCCGGTCACCAGCCAGTATCCGTGTATGACGGACATGAAGAGAAGGAGTGTGAGGGAATCTTATTCTGATGACTAATCTAAATGGAGGGCCATGGAAAGGAGTCAGATTAGGGAATGTTATAGGCCTGTCCAAATAGATGTGTTTTCAGGGCACGTTTAAAACTGTGGATATTGGGAATTAATCTGATTGTCTGGGGTAGCACATTCCAGAGGACGGGTGCAGCACGAGAGAAATCCTGGAGACGGTAGTGGGAGGTTCGGATTATGGAGGATTTTAATCTAAGGTCGTTGGCAGAACGTAGAGCCCGAGTAGGTGACAGTAATGCATTTTATTTAGAAAAACTATCTATTTTTACCACTTTATGAGCGATTTTTAGCTTTATGCAAATTATTTTCTTAATGCCCAAGTGGGCGTTTTTTTACTTTAGACCAAGTGGGCGTTGTACAGGGGAGTGCATGACGCTGACCAATCAGCATCATGCACTTCTCTTCATTCATTTACACTGCACTAGCGATATAGCTATATCGTTATGTGCAGCCTCATACACACACGCTAACATTACTGCAGTGTCCTGACCATGAATATACATTACATCCAGCCAGGATGTGATGTGTAGTCAGGATCCTGACACGTCAATCTTTTCTGTGAGATTTCCAGCAAGGAAACGTAATCTCGTTTTAAATGACAGTTTACATCGTAATCTCGCGAGATTACGTTTGCCTTGCTGGAAATCTCACAGAAAAGATTCAGACGTGTCTGGATTCTGAATAAACATCACGTCCAGGCTATTAAGTGATGTATAGTCATTATCATGACCCTGCAGTAATGTTAGTGTATGTGGCTGCACATAGCGATATAGCTATATCGCTAGTGCAGTGTAAATGAATGGAGAGAAAACACGCCCACTTGGGCGTTAAGAAACTAATTAGCATAAAGCTAAAAATCGCCCAAAGTGGTAAAAATAGTTTTTCTAAATAAAAAGCATTAATGTCACCTACATTACAGCGCCCATCTCCTTATTTAGGAGATAGGGCACTTATAATGTGAGTCTCTTTGAAAAAAAAAAAAAAGGGATTTTATTGGGCAAAACATAAAAAAAAATGTACATTTGGTATCGCCCCACAGAATAAAGAAAAAATTGTTTTATAGCTCACGTTGAACAGTGGGGAGAAAAAAAAACAACAAACTTCAGCATTGTTCGTCAACTTCCCTGCCAAATTTTTTTTGCAAGAAATCGTATATACACCAAAATGGTACCAATGAAAAGTGCAGATTGTCCTGCAAAGAATTAGCCCTCACACAGCTTCAGTGGAAAGAAAATAAAGTTCTGTCTCGCAGAATATGGCGACACACAATGTGTTCCAAAAGCAGTTATGATCGGGCACCATTTATCAGTGCGACACTGTCCACACATTTACTTACTATTATTTATTTACCCCATTATTATACCCTCTTATTATGCACTGATGTACTCCACACATCTTACATATGCCACCACATTATAAACTGAAATACCAGTAAAACCCCAAACAGATCTACCAAAAAAAATCCATGCTCCAAAAGCCAAATGGCGCTCCCTCTCTTCGGAACCCTTCAGTGTGCCAAAACAGCAGTTTACGGCCACTTATATGGCATCATACCCGGTAGAACCCGCTTAAGTTTGAGGTATGTGTCTTCAGTGGCACAAACTGGGCAAAACACATTGTGCACTAAAATTACAAATCAGTGGAAAACGGCAATTTTTACTTTGCACCGTCCGATGCGCATTAATCTCTAATGAAAAATCACCTGTGGGGTCAAAATGCTCACTACACCCCTTTAAAATGCCCCAAGGGGTGTAGTTTCTAAAATAAGGGTCACTTCTTTGGGGGGATTGTTTTATTATTTGACCTCAGAGCCCTGCATTTGTGGGCCAATGCTGTGAAAATCACCATAATAGGCCTCACATGCGCATGTTGCTCTTCACTTCTGAGCCCCATCATATGTACAGGCAAATTATAAATGCCTTGAGGGGTGTAGTTTCCAAAATGGGGTCACTTCTTGGGGGCTTCCACTGTACTCTGGTACCTCGGGTTTTGCAAATGCGACATGACGCAGAAAAATCACTCCAGCACAATCTGAATGCCAAATAGCACTCCTGCCTTTCTGAGCCCTGCCATGTGTCCAAACAGCAATTTATGACCACATGCGGGGTATTGCCCTACTCGGGAGAGCTTGCTTTACTAATCTTGGGGCGCTTTTTCTCCTTTTATCCTTTTGTAAAGAAAAAAAGTCTTGTCTATTATGAAAATGGAAAAATCTGAGCTAAAACAAAATTTTATTAGAAAACTTTTTCACGTCCTAATTCCACTAAATTTGTCAAAAAAATCCTGTGGGGTCAAAATGATCACTACATTACTAGATAGATTCCTTGTGGGGTGTAGTCTCCGAAATGGGGTCACTTTTGGGGGTATATCTTTTGTTTTGGCATCACGAGACCTCTTCTAACCTGACATGGTGCCTAAAATATAATTAATAAAAAGGAGGCCTCAAAATCCACTAGGTGCTCCTTTTATTCTGAGGCCGGATTTTGTCTATTAGCACGCTAGGGCCACATGTGGGATATTTCTAAAAACTGCAGAATTTGGGTAAGGCTGGGTTCACACGACCTATTTTCAGGCGTAAACAAGGCGTATTATGCCTCGATTTACGCCTGAAAATAGGGCTACAATACGTCGGCAAAAAGCTGCCCATTCATTTGAATGGGTTTGTCGACGACCTGTAATTTACGCGTCGTCGTTTGACAGCTGTCAAACGACGACGCGTAAATTGACTGCCTCGGCAAAGAAGTGCAGGGCACTTCTTTGCCACGTAATTTGAGCCGTTCTTCATTGAACTCACAGACGCCTTGTATATTACGAGGAGGAGCATTTACGGCTGAAACGAGGCAGCTGTTTTCTACTGAAAACAGGCTGTCATTTCAGCCGTAAATGCCTCTCATCGTGTGCACATACCCTGATATTGAGTTGCGTTTCTCTGGTAAAACCTTCTGTTACAGAAAAAAATGGATTCTGCAAAAAAAATACATTTGTAAATTTCACCTCCTTTACGTTCATTTTTGTGAAATGCATATAGGGTAAGATTTTCTAAATCCTGTTTTGAATACTTTGAGGGGTGCAGTTTTTAAAAGTGATTTATAAGGGGTTTCTAATATGTAGGGCCCTCAAAGCCACTTCAGAATTGAACTGGTCCCTAAACAAAAAGGCTTTTGAAATTTTCTTGGAAATGTGAGAAATTGCTGCAAAAGTTCTAAGCCTTGTAACGCCCTAGAAAAATGTTCAAAAAAGCTATGCAGACATGGGAAATGCTAACTAGTAACTTTTGTGTGGTATTACTATCTGTCTTACAAGCAGATACGTTTAAGTTAATAAAAATGCAAATTTTTCAAAATTCCTCTAAATTTAGTTGTTTTTTTTCACAAAAACTGAATGTATCACCCAAATTTTACCACGAAGGGCTCATTCAGACTAGTGTAAAACTCGTCCGTGTGCTGTCGGTGAAAATCATGCACAGCACACTGACTCATTGATTTCAATGAGGCCATTCACACATGCAGGAGTTTGTGTCCATTGCGTGAAACTTACTGCATGTCCTATATTGGTGTGTTTTTCACGCACCTACGCACCCATTGAAGTCAATGGGTGCGTGAAAATCTTGCACAGCACACAGATGCACAAATCACGCACTGCACATGGATGTGTATCAATTCCATTGAAAAAAAAAATGTGCTTTGCGAGTGCGTGAAAAACGCATGCCACTCGCAAAGCACACTGATGCAAAACGCAACACACACGGACCAGAATCACGTGCGTTTTTTCACGCACATGAATCTGATACGCTCGGGTGAATGTGGCCTAACTTAAAGTAAAATGTGTGACGAGAAAATAATCTCAGAATCGCTTGATAAAATGCACTCCAAAGTTATTACCACATAAAGTGACACATGTCAGATTTAAAAAAAATGCTCCTGGTCCATAAAGCCAAAATAGACTGTGTTCTTAACCCCTTAAGGACGCAGCCTAGTTTTGGCCTTAAGGCTCAGAGCCCATTTTTCAAATCTGACATTTGTGGTAATAACGTCGGAATGCTTAAACCTATCCAAGCGATTCTGAGATTGTTTTCTCGTGACACATTGGGCTTCATGTTCGTGAAAAATTGCAAAATTTAGAGAAAATTGTGAAAAAATTGCATTTTTCAGAATTTAAATGCATCTGCTTGTAAAACAGACGGTTATACCACCCAAAATAGTTACTAGTTCACATTTCCCATATGTCTACTTTAGATTTGCATCGTTTTTTGAACATTCTTTTATTTTTCTTGGACGTTACACGGCTTAGAACATAAACAGCAATTTCACATATTTTTAAGAAAATTTCAAAAGCCTTTTTTTTAAGGTACCTCTTGAGTTCTGAAGTGGCTTTGTGGGGCCTATGTATTAGAAACCCTGATAAAACACCCCATTTTAAAAACTAGACCCCTCAAAGTATTCAAAACAGCAGTTATAAAGTTTTTTAACCCTTCAGGCATTTCACAGGAATTAAAGCAAAGTGGAGGTGAAATGTGCAAATTTCATTTTTCTTGCTGAATTTCAATTTTATTCATTTTTTTTTCTGTAACAGAGAAGGTTTTACCAGAGAAACACTACTAAATATGTATTGTCCAGATTCTGCAGTTTTTAGAAATGTCCCACATGTGGCCCTACTGCGCTCGTGGACTAAAACACAAGCCCTAGAAGCAAAGAAGCACCTAGTGCATTTTGAGTCCTCTTTTTTTTTTATTAGAATATATTTTAGGCAGCATGCCAGGTTTGAAGAGGTGTTGAGGTGTCAAAACAGTAGGAATCCCCCAATAGTGACCCCATTTTGGAAACTACACGCCTCAAGGAATTAATTTAGGGTTGTTGTTACCATTTTGACCGCACAGTTTTTTCACAGCACGTATTTGAATTGGGCTCTGAAATGAAAAAAAAGTCATTTTTTCCAATAAAATATCATTTGTGATAAAAATTTCTTATTTTCACAGGGAACAAAATACCCCATTTTGTTGCCCAATTTGTCCTTAGTGTGGCAATACCCCATTTGTGGTGATAAACTGCCGTTTGGGCCCATGGGAGGGCTCAGAAGGAAAGGAGCGCTATATGTTTGTTGGAGTCCAGATTTTGTTGGATTGGTTTTCGGGTGCCATGTCGCATTTGCAGAGCCTCAGAGGTATCAAAGCAATGGAAACCCACCAAAACTGACCCCATTTTGGAAACTACACCCCTCAAGGAATTCATTTATGGTTGTTAGCATTTTGACCACACAGTTTTTTCACAGCACCTATTTCAATTGGGCTGTGACATTAAAAAAATGACATTTTTTCCAATAAGATGTAATTTTTTACCAAAATTTCTTATTTTCACAGGGAACAAAATACTCACTTTTGTTGCCCAATTTCTCCTGAGTGCATCAATACCCCATTTGTGGCAATAAACTGCTGTTTGGGCCCATGGGAGGCCTCAGAAGGGAAGGAGTGTGTGTTCTTTGGAGTGCAGATTTTGCTGGATTGGTTTTCAGGTGCCATGTCACATTTGCAGAGCCCCAGAGGTATCAAAGAAATGGAAACCCAGCAGAAGTGACCCGATTTTGGAAACTACACCACTCAAGGAATTCATTTATGGGTAATGTGACCATTTAGACCCCATAGTTTCTTCACAGAACTTATTTGAATTGGGCTGGGAATGAAAACAAAATTATTTTTGTCAAATAATATGTAGTTTTGGCTGAAAATTCTTATTTTCACAAGAAACAAAATACCCCATTCTGTTGCGCAATTTGTTCTGAGTGCCGCAATACCCCATTTGTTGTGATAAACTGCCGTTTGGGCCCATGGGAGGGCTCAGAAGGAAAGGACCACCATTTGGCCTACTCTGGATTTTCTAGTGCGAAATCATGTATGCAGAAGCCCCTGAGGTACCAGTACAGTTGAAACCCGCAAGAAGTGACCCCGTTTTAAAAACTACACCCTTAAGGCATTCATCTAGAGGTGTAGTGAGCATTTTGACCGGAGACCTACACCCCATAAACTGTAATGTGGGTTCTCCCGGGTATGGCAATACCCTACATGTGGCTGTTATCAGCTGCCTGGACACACAGCAGGGCCCAGAGGGGAAAGACGAGGGGGGATAAGCTGTGCGGAGTGCATCAGGGTAAGTAAAATTGGGGTAAATTATAAACCAAGGGATGTATGATAAATTTTAAAACACTTTCATACAGAGCTCTGGTTATTCGGTACACGTGTCACATTGATATATTGTGTCATCCATTATCGCCCTCTTATAGCAGACTTTGCACCTCTTTTGACTTTTTCCCTTCTTGCCAGTTTGGGGAACTTCTCCTGGAAAGTGTTGCCCTGGTACGATGCGTGTGGGCTCTCTTCCAGAAGTACTGGGTGCCCCCCCTTCTTGGTCCCTAAAGATTAGGTTCTTGATAATCACCTCTTGAAATTCCAGGAAAGTTCCCGTCTGGCCTGCACATCGACGTAGCATGTACGCATTGTACAAAGCCATCTGTATGATGTGCCCGGCCAGCTTCTTATACCACACCGCATAGAGCAAAGTAGAGGTGAAATTTACATATTTTTTTTGTCAGAAAATCCTCTTTATACCATTTTTTTTTATAACACAAAAGGATTTATCAGAGAAACGCAACTTAATACGTATTGCCCAGATTCTGCAGTTTTGAGAAATATCCCACATGTGGCGCTAGTGCGGTAATGGACTGAAGCACCGGCCTCCGAAGCAAAGGAGAACCTGGTGGATTTTGAGGCCTCTTTTTTATTAGGCACCATGTCCAGTTTGAAGAGGTCTTGTGGTGCCAAAACATTGGGAACCCCCCAAAAGTGACCCCAATTTGGAAACTAGACCCCTTGAGGAATACATTGTAGTTTTCTTGGGGTGCATGCAGCTTTTTGATCAGTTTTTATTCTATTTTTAGGTGGCGTGGTGACTAAAAAACAGCAATTCTACTATTGTTTTTCTTTTCTTTTTTTTTTTTACAGCGTTCACCGTGCGCTATAAATGACATATTCACTTTATTCTGCGGGGCGATACGATTACGGCGATACCCTATGTTTATAGTTTTTTTTTATGTCTTATGGCGTTTGCACAATAAAATACGTTTTGTAAACAATCATTCACTTTTTGTTTTACCTTATTCTAAGTGCCATAACGTTTTTATTTTTCAATCAATAAAGCCGTGCGAGGACTTATGTTTTGCGTAACGAACTGTAGTTTCGATCAGTTTCCTTTTTTTGTACATTTTTTCTTTTTGATCTCTTTTTATTCCATTTTTTGGGAGGTGAAGTGACCAAAGAATTGTGATTGTGGTTCGGTTTATTATTTTTTACGGCGTTCACCGTGCGGGATAAATAATGAAATAATTTTGTAGTTCAGGCCGTTACGGACGCGGCGATACCAATTATGTATAGTTAATTTGTTTGTTTATATATTTTTATTAATAATAAAGGACTGATAAGGGAAAAGGGGGGATTTTTACTTTTATTACTTTTAAATCTTTTATTTTATTTTTACACATCTTTTTTTAACTTTTTTTAAACTTTATTACTTTGTCCCACTAGGGGACATGAGGGCAGGAGGCTCTGATCGCTATTCTAATACACTGCACTACATGCGTAGTGCAGTGTATTAGAACTGTCAGCTACTCACTGACAGCAAGCATAGTGGGTCCTGACGTTGTCAGGACCCACTAGGCTTCCGTCTATGGCATAGCCGGACGCCATTGTTTGGTGTCCGGTTGCCATAGTCACCATCGCCGGCCGCTATCGCGTAGCAGGCCGGCGATGGCAGCTTAACCCCTAAAAAGCCGCGAACTCTATAGAACGCGGCTTTTAAGGGGTTAATCAGCGGGGACACAGCGATCGGTCCCCGCTGTAGGAGCTGTGACAGCTGCTGAACAAGACAGCAGCGTCACAGCTCCTGTATGTGTCGGGAGGACGGCCGAAACGGCCGTTACTCCCGAGACGTACTATTACGGCATGGAGCGCGAACGATACAGCTGCCATGACGTAATAGTACGTCAAGGAGCGGGAAGGGGTTAAGGGCTTAAAACCCTCTGCTTAGCATGAAGGCCCTGTTCACACAGTTTTTTTGCAGGAGGAAAATTCTGTCTCAAAATTTCGTTTGGGATTTTGAGGCAGATTTTGGCCTGCCTGCACGCCGTTTGCTGTGATTTTCGCGGTGTCCCATTGAGTGCTACAGGCAAAAAACGCAGCGAAATACGCTTTCTCTGCTTCCCATTGATGTCAATGGGAGGTCAGAGACGTAAACGCCCGAAGATAGGGCATGACGCTTGTTTTTTACCGCGAGGCGGTTTTTCCTCTCGTGGGGGGAAAAAAACGCCTCTGCCTCCCATTGAAATCAATGGGAGGCATTTTTGGCCGTTTTTTGGCGTGGTTTCCGCGTCAAAAAACGTGTCAAAAAAACTCTGTGAACAGGGCCTTATTGTTTTTGAGAATCACATCTGCACTTCTGAATAACACTGAAAAGCCCCACATCTTGTTTGGTTAATTTAGAAGTTGATTAACCCCTTGAGTACCCAGCTCATTTTGGCCTTGAGGACCAGACCCATTTTTTCAAATCTGACATGTATCACTTTATGTGGTAATAACTCCGGAATGCTTTTACCTATCCAATTGATTCTGAGATTGTTTTCTCGTGACATATTGTACTTTAGTTTAGTGCAAAAATTTGGTCGATAAATTCATTGCTTATTTGTGAAAAACACCAACATTTAGCGAAAATATGAAGAAATTATGATTTTTCCAATTTTTAATGCATCTGCTTGTAAAACAGATAGTAATACCACACAAAATAGTTACCAATTAACATCTCCCTTATGTCTACTTTGTTTGCATAGTTTTTTGAACATCCTTTTATTTTTCGAGGATGTTACAAGGCTTAGAACTTTAGCAGCAATTTCTCATATTTTTAAGAAAATTTCAAAAAGCGATTTTTTTTTTCAGGGACGAGCTCAGTTCTGAAGTGGTTTTGAGTGCCCTATATATTAGAAACCCCCATAAAACACCCCATTTTGAAAACTGCACCCCTCAAAGTATCCAAAACAGCATTCAGAAAGTGTTTCAAACCCTTTAGGCGTTTTACAGGAATTGAAGGAAAGTAGAGCTGAAATTTTCAAATTTCATTTTTTTTTACAAAATTCATATGTAATACATTTTCTTCTGTACCACAGAAGGTTTTACCTGAGAAACGCAACTCAATATTTATTGCCCAGATTCTGCAGTTTTTAGAAATATCCCACATGTGGCCCTAGTGTGCTAATGGACTGAAACAGGCCTCAGAAGCAAAGGAGCACCTCTTGGATTTTGGGGCCTCCTTTTTTCAGAATATATTTTAGGCACCATGTCAGGTTTGAAGAGGTCTTGTGGTGCGAAAACAGTGGAAACCCCCAAAAGTGACCCCCATTTTTTAAACTACACCCCTCAGGGAATTTATCCAGGGGTATAGTTAGCATTTTGACCCCACAGGTATTTTGCTATATTTTCTGGAGTTAGTCTGTGAAAATGAAAATCTACTTTTTTTCTGGAAAAACGTAAAAATTTCTAATTTTTGCAAGAAATAAAGGAGAGAAAGCACCCCAACATTTGTAAAGCAATTTCTCGCGATTACGGAAATACCCCATATGTGGTAATAAACTGCTGTTTGGACCCACAGCAGGGCTCAGAAGGGAAGGACCCCCATTTGGATTTTGGAGCTCTGATTTTACTGGAATGGTTTTCAGTGCCGTGTCACGTTTGCAACGCCCTGGAGGGACCTAAACAGTGGAATCCCCCCAAAAGTGACCCCATTTTGGAAACTATACTCCTCAAGGAATTTTTCTAGTGGTATAGTTATCATTTTGACCCCACAGGTTTTTTGCTGAATTTATTGGAATTAGTCTGAAGATGAAAGAGACTTTTTTTTGGAAAAAACACAGAATTTTCTAATTTTTATAAGGAATAAAGGAGAAAAAGCACCTCAACATTTGTAAAGCAGTTTCTCCTGATTACGGAAATACCCCATTATGTGGTAATAAACTGCTGTTTGGACCCACGGCAGGGCTCAGAAGGGACGGAGCACCATTTGGATTTTGCAGCTCAGATTTTGCTGAATTGGTTTCTGGGGGCCATGTCGCATTTGCAGAGTCCCTGAAGTACCAGTACAGTAGAAATTCCCCAGATGTGATCCCAATTTGGAGACTGTACCCCTGAAAGAATTAAATTAGAGGTGTAGTGAGCATTTTGAGCCCTCAGGTGTTTTATAGATTTTATTAGAATTGGTCCGTGAAAATGAAAACATTTTTTTTTTCCAATAACCTGTAGATTTAGCTCAGAATTTTTCATTTCCACAATGAATACAGGAGAAAAGACACCCCAAAATGTGTTACACAATTTCTCCTGATTACGGAAATACCCCATATGTGGTTGTAAACGGCTATTTGGACATACGGCAAGGGTCTAAACGGAAAAAGTGCAATTTCGTTTTTGGAGTGGAGATTTTACAAAATTTGTTTTTGACGCCATGTTGCATTGCGCTGAGGTACGAGTACAGTGAAAACTCCCGAGAAGTGACCCCATTTAGGAAACTACACCCCTCAAGGAATTCATCTAGAAGTGTAGTGAGCATTTTGACCCCCAAAGGTTTTGCAGAAATTAGTGCACAGTGGATGTTGTAGATTGAAAATTGACATTTTCCACATATTTCAATGCGTTGGGCCCAGCTTGTACCACTGGAGACATACGCCCCATAAATTGTTAAGCGGTTCTCCAGAGTACGGTAATACCCCATATGTGGTCATAAACCGCTGTTTGGGCACACTGCCAGGCCCAGAAGGAGCGCCATTTGGCTTTTGGAGCGCAGATTTTGCTTGGTAGTAGTTTTGTTTAGTGTTTTACTGGTGTTTCAGTTTATAATGTGGGGGCATATGTAATCTGTGCGGAGTACATACATTTTTTGCGTGACACACTGTCGTTTTTATTGGTACCATGTTTGGCTACGCGTGACTTTTTGATCACTTTTTATTCCATTTTTTTGGAAACAACGTGACCAAAAAAGGAAATTCTGCCATTGTTTTTTATGGTATTTTTTTTACGGTGTTCACCGTGCGGGATCAATAATATGATATTTTTTTAGGTCCAGGCCGATACGAACGCGGCGATACCTATTATGTCTAGTTTGTCTTTTTTTTCATTTTTTTCTAATTATAAAGGGCTTGATCAGGGAAACAAGGCGATTATTGTTTTTATTACGGTAAACTTGTATTTATTTATCTAAAACTTCTTTTTTTTTAACTTTTTTTTCACTTTTTATTTTATACATACTAGGGGACTGGAAGATCTGATCATCTGATCCCCTGCACAATACACTGCACTACTTCTGTATGTACTTGTGTAGTGCAGTGTATTGTAACTGTCATTTTATAACTGACAGTTGAGCCTATTACGTCCTGCCTCGTGCAGGACCTAATAGGCTCCCGTACCTGGCAACCAAGAAGCCGTTGCTAGGCTTCCTGGTTGCCATTGCAACCATCAGAACCCCGCGATGTTTCGCGGGGGGGGGGGGGGGGCAATGGGGTGCAGAGGGAGCCCCCTCCCTCTATCAATCACTTAAATGCCGCTGTCGCTATTGACAGCGGCATTTAAGGGGTTAAACTACAGCGATCGGAGAGGACAGTGATCGCTGTAGTTGCAGTGGGATGTCGGCTGTATATTACAGCCGACATCCGATGAAGATGGGGCGAGCACAGCTCCTGTGCCCGCTTCATCCTCAGGGCGTTACTATACGCCCATTTTCGGGAAGGGGTTAATAAAAATAGTGTTTTTTTTTTTTACACCGCTTTCTCTGATCTCCTCACGTAACTCACAGAAGTGAGGAGATCAGAGAAAGTGACAGGAGCTTTCTCCTGCAGACGACGTCACAGACGGCTGTGATTGGTCAGTCTTCAGAGACTGACCAATCACAGCAATCGCCGGCATTGGGGACTGCTAATTGGTCCCCAGGCCGGTAGCAGAGACGGTTAGCTGTCAATGACAGCTGCCGCCGCTGTTCTGTCACTATGTGATTTCACATAGTGACAGTTTATTCCTGCGCCGTAATAGTACGTCGAAGGTACGCTGGAATAAGCGGCCAGCGACGTACTATTACGTCGAAGGTACGCAAGGGGTTAAGAGCCATCTGAAGATGTAACCTGTAGGATTAGGATGAGTGTTTTTGCTGGAACAGCACTGACCATTTCGCTCCAGTGTGATGGTAATACAATGTGGTCACCTAACTTGCTGCTTAGCGTTAGTTGCTTCTGAGTATGTGATGTTTCTTAAACATGTAGGCTGAACTGTGGCCCTATCCTCAGTCAATTCTCTTACTATCTCTCGCATTAATGAGCATCATAGGGAGAGCTAACATGAAGGTTGGAGGCTGTTGCAATATTGTGGAGGTAATCTTCATCTTGTATGAAGAAAGATGAGGCTGCAAATTGTAGTGGTTAGTATATAATACAATCACGGACTCCCCGCTACTCGCCCCGATATTATCTTTATGATATTTGAATACGTTTTGTGAGCTTGTTTTCAGCCCACTTAGGGTATGTTCACACCGAGGTTTTTTTACGCGGAAACCGTGCCGCAAAACTCACCGAAAATGCCTCCCATTGATTTCAATGAGAGGCGGAGGCGGTTTTCTCCCACGAGCCGTAAAAACTGGCTCGCGGGAGGAAGAATGGAAATGCCCTATGTTTGGGCGTTTATGCCTCTGACCTCCCATTGACATCAATGGAAGGCAGAGAAAGCGTATTTAGCTGCGTTTTATGCCTGCGGCGCTCAATGGCCGCAGGTGAAAATTCGCGTGCAGGCAGAGGAATATCTGCCTCAAACTTCCAAACTGAATTTTGAGGCAGATTTTATGCCTCAAAAAACTCAGTGTGAACCCGGCATTAAAGGGAACCGGTCCCGTGATTTTTGCCATCTCCCGGCATGACGCTGTAGGATATTTAAACACTTTCAACCATGCCCAATGCAGCAGCATTGTATAGTCACTGAGTCCGCACTGTAAGCACGTCTATTCCTAAGTGATTGACGTCCCCCATTACCATGCATGCGCAGACTTCATGAGCCGCTGATATTAAGGGAAATGGGATGTGAATCACATAGGCGTGCTTACAGCGCTGACTCTGCGACTACTATACAGCAATACTTCCCTGTCCAGATGACTGCATGTCTCCTATGTGCATACAGTACGTGCTGTTACTAAACTCATTATTTTACAGAAAAGGCCAATGTATCACAGTATGAGGGTATGTTCACACGCAGTGAGCAAAAACGTCTGAAAATACGGAGCTGTTTTCAGTCGAAAACTGCTCCTGATTTTCAGACTTTTTTTTTTTTTAACAACTCCCGTTTTTTACGGATGTTTTTGGAGTCCATGAAAAACACCTCCAAAAACGTCCTAAGAAGTGTCCTGCACTTCTTTTGACGAGCCGTCATTTTAGGCACCGTATTTTGACAGCGACGCGTAAAATAAAGGCTTGTGTGAACAGAACATCACAAAAACCCATTGCAGGCACTGGGCAGATGTTTGTAAGCGTATTAGGAGCGTTTTTCAGGCGTAATTCGAGGCATAAAACGCCTGAATTACGTCTGAAACCACTGCGTGTGAACATACCCTAAGACAGCACATACTGATCTAGCAGGATCCCTATGCGCTGACTAAATGGAGAGAAGTGTATGACGCTGATTGGTCAGCGTCATACACTCCTCTGTACAACGCCCACTTGGTCTAAAGTAAAAACACGCCCAGTTGGGCATTAAGAAAGTCATTAGCATAAGCTAAAATCGCTAATAACTTGGTATATAAACACTGCTGTCACCTACATTACAGCGCCCATCTCCTTATGTAGGAGATAGAGGCTCTGTCACCACATTAGAAGTGCCCGAAGTCTGCATGTATAATATATCTCTCTTGGAGTGGTTATCAGCCAGATTACCGTTTCCATGAGTTCCTGATGAATCATTAAATCCACATGGATATCGGGGTCATTACCAGTAGTGCGCACAGAACGCATTTAAAATAGTCTTTATAACTCGCACACAATTGAATTCTATAAGAAAAAAAAAACAAGTAAATACAAATGTTACTGTAATGGTGATTCCATTAATTTCAGGGTCTTTTTAAAAAAAAAAAAATGTATGGCTCTTTTTACCCTGCTTTACATTATCTTCAATTGTTGCTTAGAATGCTCATGTAGTCCAGCATGTACAAAGTCAACACAACAGGGCACGTTTATCAATGTTTTCTAGTGTAAATCCATTTAAATATATGGTGTTCATGCTGAGCACCAGATTTATAAAGCCCCAGCGCCACTTTTTCGACACCATAAGAATGTGTCAGGGAAATTGGGTGGGGTTTCAGTTACACCAAGTATAAGCGGTTTCTGTTTTTGGTCCGACTTAGCATTATTTAAAGACAACTGCAGGTTCAACAGGCCGTGCGCTCTGTTTGTGAATTGGTTGCACGCTTCACTGAGAGAGAATGACACATTGCTGATATGTTGCGCCGGTATTGATAAATCTCCCTCAATATTTTTATTGGCTTGCAGCTAAAGGGACCAATTCTGAATTGCAATTCTCACTATAGTCATGCAGTAGGTTAAATAGGGATACTATGTATATGAACACCAAAGTTGTAAGGGTATGTTCACACGCAGAGTCAAAAACGTCTCAAAATACGGAGCTGGTTTCAAGAGAAAACCGCTCCTGATTTTCGCCATTTTCACTGCGTTTTTTACGGGCGTTTTTGGAGCTTTTTTCAATAGTCTATGGAAAAGGGCTCCAAAAAACGTCCCAAGAAGTGTCCTGCACTTGTTCGCGGCCGTTTTTTTTTTCTACGCGGAAAAAAAACCGCTCCGGAACAGAACGCCGGGTTCCCATTGAAATCAATAGGCAGATGTTTGGAGGCGATCTGCTTCCGATTTTGCGGCCCAAAAAACGGCCGAAAATAGGCGGTGTGAACATACCCTTACAATGTTTTAAGTATTTGCAGAGTCTACGCTGCGTTTGGGCTTTACATTTGCCACTTACGCTGGGAAACACTCTTGATGTGATGTTACTGTATGCCACACATAGGCTGTCATGTTAAAAACAAAATAATTTATACCGCGTGCTTTCCTATAACGTTTAAAAAAAAAATAAAGTGTACCTGGCAGGTGTCAAAAGGGCACCCTTTTGGCAATCAGAAGCACTGTAAGGCCCTATGGGTAAGTTCAGAATATGCACCGTGAGCGTTTCCAGTTCATGCGCCTAATGTACACTTCAACCGAAGTCTGAACTTACCCTAATGAATTGTAATTCCACTCAGACATGGCATTAGTGCTTATAAATATTAATATCTATAAATCACCACCAGTTTATATGACTAAAGCACATTAGTGTAGGCCATTTAGTAATATTCCATCACACTTCCTTTTAGCAGAGTGGCATATTTTAATGTACCAAGTTTATCTTCACAAGAGTGGTGACATATTTTTTTTGCCGGTATCCTATCCGGTAAATAGTGTATTCCGTTTTGGATGTTGCCCTTTTGCTTTTATAATTATCTGCATCAAAGAAAAAGCAAAAACATAGGAAAATCTGTTGTGGGCTCCAGCTGATCACATCATGAAAAGTTTTGACAGTCCACAGAGCTCGAGAAGGGTAATGTTGCTAAAATGTTGCGCACTAACAGTATTCCTGGGTCTTGACTAGTGTAAGTACTTTTCAGGTTTGTATTACCCCTCCATTCTAAAATGTAATTGTTACCTGCTAGTCTTAAGTAAGGGCTATTGTTTTAATACATTTGTTGCAAATATTAATGTATTACAAAACTAGTAATAGATAAGCTAAGGGCCTGTTCACATTACAATCGGGTTCCGTTTTGGGGTTTCCGTTCATCCATTCCATCAGATGAATAGAAAGCCGAATGGATACTGTAGCTTCAGTTTGCACTACCATTGATTTCAATGGTAGTTCTTCCGTCGCAGTTGGTTTCCGTTCTGTAAAGTTTCTGGGTTTTTTCACGGAAACAATAGCATATTGGAAACCAACTGCAACTAAAGCATTACCATTGAAATCAATGGTAGTGCAAACGGAAGCTACAGTATCCGTTCGGCTTTCCATTCGTCTCTTGCTCTGACGGAATGGATGAACGGAAACCCCAGACGGTAATGTGAACAGGGCCTAAGCTTTTTCTACCAGATCATATTTAGAAGTAGGGACGTTCTAGTCCATGATGCAGTGTTTTCTAGTGCTTTATTTGCTAAAACTGTCCCTTAGTGATCTAGTGGATAGCTTTCTTTCTAGACATTGGTTTATTTCCATCCATTTTATTCTATACAACTAATGACAAATCCTTAAATCCAGGCCTATTCATTTGTGCCTTTAATTTCAAGTTTGTTTGTTCATACATCTTACCCAGCAGTTTTTATTTTTAAGGAGGACCTGTCCGCTCTTCTGACATGTCTGTTTTAGGCTTCGTTCACACCTGCGTCGGTGTGTTCCGTTGTTGTGCTTCGTCAGAGGAGCAGAACAAGTGTGAATAACTGAAGCAACGGTTCCGTTGCACAACGGACACCGCCAGTGGCTGACGGAATCCATTGACTTTAATGTGTTCAGTCAGCTTTCTGTCGGGGTGTACGTGATTTTACCGGAGACACTAGCGATGCATTCTGCGCTATTGTTTCCAGTAATCTCAGCCGGAACCACGAAACTTCTATGTAAAGGAGTAAATACTTGTATTCCCATGAAATAACACTTGCGGAGCATTTTTACTTAGAGATCTGCACTGTTCTATTCCTCTGTAAGGGTATATTCACACACTGTTTTCGGCCGTTTTTTCAGGGCCGTAAACGCCCGAAAAAATGAAGCAGAACGTCTTCAAACATCTGCCCATTGATTTCAATGGGAAAAACGACGTTCTGTTTGAAGAACAGGCGCGTAAAAAAACAGGCCGCGAAAAACAAATGCAGGTCACTTCTTGGGACGTTTTTGGAGCCGTTTTTCATTGACTATGGAAAACCGCTCCAAAAACGGCCGTGAAAATCGCGAATGGCTTGAAAAGAGCACCGTATTTTCAGACGTTTTTGTCTCAGCATGTGAACATACCCTTTTTCCTCAAACATTTATAAATAAACTAACAACTGGGTGTTACCATGGCTCTTGTCAAAATAGCGTGTCCCCACTCCTCCATCTGTCAGCACCGATTTGACATTACCAGTGGAAACACCCAGTTCTCAATTTATTCATCCATTTCTTGGAGGAATAACAGAGGGAACAACACAACGTAGAGCTCTAAGAAAATATTCCCCAGAATTGTTATTTTATGGAGAATACAATTTTTTACTAAAATAGACAAGTCTGCGGAGCTGACAGATCTTCTTTAGTATGGCCACATTGATTGTGCTGCAGTTAATAAACGAAATAATTAAAAGTGATATGTTAATAAAATAAAAAGTGATATGTTTCAGAACTTGGAAACGGATTGAAGGAACAATTTATTACATAATGCTTACTTTTTTACTGATACCAGAAATTTTAGGTTTGATCCCATCCAACAAACTAAGTGTGGTGCCACTTTTTAGTCCTCAGTCAGGGTTTTTTTTTTTTTTTTTTTTTTTTTTTTTTTTAAGGTTAGGCTGATGTTATGGTCCACAACACAACCTTTTGAATCCCTAATATGAGATATTATGGGTCATCTTTTTCAGGTGATACAACAAGACAGCGGATCAAGTTTAGTGATGAAAGAGTGTGCAAAAGCCATCTGCTCAATTGCTGTCCCCACGATATACTCTCTGGAACGGTATGTCAATTTGTCTTTGGTATATTATGTAACTGGGCATGACTTTACAAACCACCAGCGAACAATTAGTGATTTGAAGATACTTCGTGCTGTAAGGGAGTCTTCTAATACCTTACACAGATGTGTTCCGTGTAAACGAGCGCAACAAGACCGCTTGTTAATTGGTGCTTGTTTGCTCCTTTCACAAGGAGCTATTTATGGGGACCAGCGCTCGTTACTACGATCACTCATCCCCATACATTTCTATCATGTTGGCAGCACGTCTCCCTGTTTACACAGGGTGATGTGCTGCCGACCATGATATATTCGGCTGCATAAACGATACAATCAGCCATTTGCTTGTTCATCAGCTAATCGTTGCCCTGTTTACACAGGGCAATGATCAAGAGCGAACATTATGTGAACGCTCGTTTGCCTGATAATTGGCCTGTGTAAAAGGGTCTCAATTGAAAATGTTATCCACCAGTATAAAGTGTTCATGCCAAACAAAGTATAGGTTAACATTCTGTTAGTAAATTCTATTCAGGCACATCCTTACTGAGTTATAGACTCTCATTAATATAGATATACACTTTGCATCTGATTTTGACCAGCCGATCATAATTTTAAAATTTTGCGCGAATATTCACGATTGCCAAAACTATTCTAGAATGGCATAAGTAGCCAATTATGGACAATTGTTCACTAAATTTTTTTGGTCAAATTATGTCCCTGGCCTGCCAGTCTGGCACACATTTATTGACATATTAGTCAGTAGAGATTAGGCAAGGATGGGGGAAAAGCCAGAACTGGTTCCAGAGATCCAGAGAAAAAAAAATAGGTTGTTTGCTAAAGGAAAATAACGAATTTGTTCTTTGAGTTTGGTCGTGGGAAATGACAGCAGTAAATGAGTTCAATTTAGTGCCAGTAACAGCCAAAGTAGTGATGTTACATCTGTAGTTGAAAATTTGCTACTATTTATACTGACTAGTTATTGTGATGTAGCCTCCAATATTGTGTGTGGTTGGGGTACTAGAGTCAGTGTTCGTTTTCTTTATTTTAAAGAGGCTCTGTCACCAGATATACACAACGCCCAGCTAGTAAAAGTAGTAAACACGCCCCGATGTACGCACATAATACACGCCCAGTTGTACTTTTACTTTTCAACACGCCCAGTTGTACTTTTGCAAGCCTCATTTGCATAAATACGAAAATGGTCATAACTTGGCCAAAAATGCTCGTTTTTTAAAAATAAAAACGTTACTGTAATCTACATTGCAGCGCCTATCTGCTGCAATAGCAGATAGGGGCTGCAAAATCTGGTGACAGAGCCTCTTTAAGTAATCATGTAGATCTGCATTTGCAATACTTTCTAAACTCACATTGTTTGAATAATGTATCTTTCTTTATCTGCAGAGAATGGATCTTGGAGAATGTTTGAAGGTGCATGACTTGGCGTTGAGAGCGGACTATGAGATTGCATCTAAACATCAAGATTTCTTCTTTGAGCTTGATGTAAGTTTTTGTTTATTTTAAAATATTGAGTGTCCATATTAGTAGCATACCACAGTTAATGGTTTATTTGGATGACAGTGATGCCAGCCAACTTCAGTGAGTGACTAGATTATCACTGGCACTACTATATGCACTGAGTTTGTAATACTATTGACTTAGATGTAGTAACTTTCCAAAACCCATTTTTCTGTGCATTTTTACATCTTATTTTTGACTGCTTTTTGAAGTTAGGCATGAAAATATTAATAATAAACCAATAGTATGTCACATGAGCAAAAATGTTGCTTAGGACTCTTAAACCAAATATGTCGCCTATAAAGAATTCATCAGGGCACGTTCCCGTTAAAAACGTAAATTTAATTTCAATTAAAAAATTACTATACACTAGTCTCTCAATGAATTAGAATATCAAAAACTTAATATCAGTAATTCAAATCAAAAAGTGAAACTCCTATATTATATAGATTCATTACTCATAGAATGATCTATTTCCAGCATTTTTTTTCTTTTAGTGATGATTGTCTAACAATTAATGAAAACCCAAAATTTAGAGTCTCCGAAAATTAGAATATTGGGTAAAAGTTGAAGATTGTAGACTCATGGTGTCACACTCTAATCAGCTAATCAACACAAAACACCTGCAAAGGTTTCCTAAGCCTTTAAATGGTACAACAGTCTGGTTCTGTAGGCTACGCCATCATGGGGAAGACTGCTGACTGGACAGTTCTCCAGAAGACTGTAATTGACACCCTCCACAAGGAGGGTAAGCCACAAAAGGACATTGCTAAAGAAGCTGGCTGTTCAGAGTGCTGTATCCAAGCATATTAATGGAAAGTTCAGAGGAAGGAAAAAGTGTGGTAGAAAAAGGTGCACAAGCAACAGGGATAACCGCAGCCTTAAAAGGATTGTCAAGAAAAGGCCATTCAAGAATCTGGGGGAGATTCACAAGGAGTGGACTGCGGCTGGAGTCAGTGCTTCAAGAGCCACCGCACACCGATGTATCCATGACATGGGCTACAACTGTCGCATTCCTTGAGAACGTCAGAAGTGTCTTACCTTGGCTAATGAGAAAAAGGACTGGTCTGTTACTCAGTGGTCCAAAGTCCTGTTTTCAGATAAAAGTAAATTTTGCGTTTCATTTGGAAATCAAGGAACTTCAGTTCAAGTTCCTTGCGGTCCAGTGTGAAGGTTCCACAATTTGGGGAGCCATGTCATCTGCTGGTGTTGGTCCACTGTGTTATATCAAGTCCAGAGTCTACGCGGCGTCTACCAGGAAATTTTAGAGCACTTCATGCTTCCCTCTGCTGACAAGCTTTATGGAGATGCTGATTTAATTTTCCAGCAGGACTTGGCACCTGCCCACACTGCCAAAAGTACCAATACCTGGTTTAATAACCGGAGTATCACTGCGCTTGATTTGCCAGAAAACTCACCTGACCTAAACCCCATAGAGAATCTATGGGGCATTGTCAAGAGGAAAATGAGACCCAACAATGCAGACGAGCTGATGCTATCAAAGCAACCTGGGCTTCCATAACACCTCAGCAGTGCCGCAGGCTGATCGCCTCCATGCCACGCCGCATTGATGAAGTAATTTATGCGAAAGGAGCCCCGGCCAAGTATTGAGGGCATATACTGTACATTGTTTTCAGTAGGCCAACATTTCAGTATTAAAAATAATTTTTGAAATTGGGCTTATATAATCTAATTTTCTGAGACACTACATTTTGGGTTTTCATTAACTGTTGAACATAATCATCAACATTAAAAGAAAAAAAATTCTGGAAATAGATCACTCTGTGTAATGAATCCTATATAATATGAGCTTCACTTTTTGATTTGAATTACTGAAATTAACTTTTTAATGATATTCTAATTCATTGAGGACTAGTACATTAAAGCAATAGATGAAAAAAACACTGATCGAATTGCAGTCCACAGATCACACTCCACTTTTCTAGGGGTACAAATCGTACCGCATTGTCATATTCCCAATGCAAATTATAGTAACCAGAATGCAATTATAACTATCTCTCTGCTGTGTGCACTAGTCCTATATTGGTTTGCAAATTAAGAGAAAAATAAATCCATAAATAACATGCCCCAAGTGGTTTTGCAGCGCTACCCTAACGTATTTTTTGTTCGTTTTGTCAGGAGGCGCGACCTAGTGGGGAAATGAGATGCTTTTTCAAGAGCTGGAGAGTCTATAGGGAGCCTTATAGGGCTCATATGTCTGAACCAGCTGTGTGTCCGTACAGCAATTAGGGGCACATGCATGACAGTTTACTCTGACTGATAATGGTTCCTTCAGTCTGCCACTTTGAACTGTGCATGTCCGAGGCCACAATTAGGGGAACGTGGATCAGCACAGTTCACAGCAGCGGCATAGCCGACGGGCTCCGATTACTGAAGCAATGCACTGTAGGCTGTTAACATTACTGGATAATTCACTGTTAGTGTAGATGAGAACAGCGGGAGTGGGCATATCACACCATTAGAATCTCTATAGCATGGTAAGCCTGGGATCACCTCCCAGGTAGGACAGAATCAATCAACTTCCCTCTTATTTATTTTCCCCCTCATTTCTTTTTTGTTATATGCTGATATAAATATGAGATTAGTTTGAATGTTTTTTTACAAAAATCTATACTAATTATTCTGAATGGTTCTTAAAGGAGCACTACCACAATCTTTTTTTATTTTATTCTATTATTCTCTGGCGCATTAGAGAGGCACATTATGTAAATTATCTTCTTACCGGTGGCTGTATTTGGGAGTTATACACTCCCTACGGGTGGGGGAGTATGGATCGGGCTCACGGGCAGAACCCGCTCCATAAAATGAGCGTGTCCACTGTATCTTACAGCTGACACTTTGTAATGACCGAGATACCGCTCGTTTAACCCCTTAGATGTCGTGGTCAATAGCGACCGCAGCATCTAAGTGATTAGAAATAGTGGGCCGGCCCACAGTAGCGTTGCAACGTGATCGCGGGTTGCCGATAGTTGGCATGGCAGCTTGGGTGCCTGATAAAGGCCCCCAAGTCTGCCATCTTTGTACTCCTATGAAGCCCTTCTTCTGGCAGGGCTTCATAGGTGACAGTCAATATAACGATATACTTTAACATAACTGGTATCGCCGCATCCTTTAAAGCCTGAACTATTACAATAAGTAATTTTTTTAGCCTGTCTGGTAAATGCCATAAAAAATTAAAATGTGCAATTTCATCTCCCACAAAAAAAATAGAAGTGATCAAAAAGTCTCATGTACTGCAAAATGGTACCAATAGAAGCTACAGTTCACCCCGCAAAAAAATTGAGCAGTATGAGTGCTAATCGACGGGAATAAAAAGTTATGGTGACATAACGCAAATTTTATTTTTAGCAATCCGTTTAAGACCTAAAAATAACCTATATAAATTTGTAATCATATTGACCCATAGAATAAAGTTAACATGCCGTTTCTACCGCACGATGAACAGTTTCCCACTACAATATATGGTACAATAAATGGTGCCATAAAAAACTACAACTCATCCCGCAAAAAAAAGCAACCCTCATACGGCTATATCAACGGAAAAGTTATGGCTTTTGGAAGTGGGAGGAATAACTAAAGTAAAAATCCGTAAAATGGCTGCGGCGGGAAGGGGTTAAAGACAAACAAAATTTCAGAGTGGGGCTGTAAAAAGTACGTTAGTGTTTTTCCAGAACCGCCACCATTTCTTTCTACTGTTCATTATGTTATTAGTTGTACCTGATTATCTTGGACTGATCTGCTTCCTGTTGTTGGGACATAACATTGGTCTTCTCAAATTTTTCGCTGGTCTGTAACCTCTTAAGGGGATTTTGCACAGGACGCTTATCGGGCAGACAAATGTTAATATAGCGGTCGTTGCCGATAATTGCCCTGTGTAAACAGGACAACGATCAGCAGATGAACGAGCAAACGTTCAATCATCTGCCAGTCGTATAATTTAAAAAAAGTAAAATATTATCGTTGTCTGCAGCACATCTCCCTGTGTAAACAGGGAGACACGCTGCTGACATAACGTATGGGGATGAGCGATCTGAGTGATCGGGCATCCCCATCCATAGCTCTGTGTGACAGGAGCAAGCGAGGGCCGATCAACGATGCCTCGTTGATCGGCGCTCGCTGCACGGGCCGAATGTTGGCCAGTGTAATAGGGCCTTTAGGCCAGACTCGCACGAACGTTGTACACGTCTGTGTGCGATCAGTGAAAACCGTGGACACCAACGGACCTATGCAACTCAATGGATCTATACAGACATGCATTATTTTTCATGCAATGTGTTTCTGTTGCATGAAATTCACTACGTCTCCTATTCTGGTGCGGTTTTGCGGATCACGCACCTATTGAAGTCAATGGGTGCATGAAAATCACGGACAGCACATGGATGTCATCTGTGTGCTGTCCGTGATTCACGCGTCGGTTGCTAAAATAAAAAAAGCAGAGAGAATGTGCGCCAACACTGACATCAGAAACTGATGGCACACGGTACAGCGTTTTTTGCGGATGCAAAACTGACACGTTGGTGTGAATCTAGCCCTAATTTGTCTGTTGCTATAGCCTTTCTCTAAAGCATTCAGTCATATTAGCAGCCTGTCTTTCAAAGTTCCCTTCAGTTGAGCAGATATATTTCATATGTAAAAATTGACATACCAGAATAACTCTGATCTATTTTGAATGTGAAGAGCCTGCGTGTAACAAAGAATTAACTGCGTTTGGCTTTCTATAAACATCCGTAACTAATTTTCCATCTTTCGCTGTTTAAATATTTACATCTGAAAAGTCCAGCTCTCTCACATTTGTATGTGAGGTTGATGTTGAAATTGTTTTCATTGAGTATGTACTTAAAGTTTTCCCGTTTAAAATTGGTGCCTTCCCAAATAGAGAACATCCATCAATGCATCGAATCCAATTCTGTACTTTTTCTATCTGTTCTATCGGTACATTGATAAAAATCTGTCTTTCCCAGGCACCCAAAAATAAATTGGCATACGATAGGGGGCATGTAGCCCCCATCACCATCCCTTGAATCTGTAAATAGAACTCGTCTTTAAATATGAAGAAATGTTATGTGTTAATACAAAATTCTAATAAATTAAAAGTTCAATCAAATTTTTTTAGGAATGGCCTCCCTGCCCTTAATCCATCAGTATATTTTTAAAGATGTATACAATGATTCTACATCTGCTGTTATCATCCTAGTATTTTGTTCTAGGAATAAACACTCATTGTTTAACCCCCTTCCCGCTTTGGCCACTTTTGACCTTCCTGGCAGAGCCTCATTTTTTAAATCTGACATTATTCACTTTATGTGGTAAGAATTTTGGAATGCTTTTACGTATCCAAGCGATTGTGAGATTTTCTCGTGACGCATTGGACTTTCTTACTTTTAGAATTTACTTGGTATATTTAGTATTTAATTGTGAAAAACTGCAAAAATTTGCATTTTTCTAAATTTTAAATGTATCTGCTTGTAAATTAGGCAGTTATACCACACAAAATTGTTGCTAATTAACATCCCCCAGATGTCTACTTTAGATTGGCATCGCTTTTTGAACATCCTTTTATTTTTCTAGGATGTTACAAGGCTTAGAACTTTAGCAACAAAATCTCACATTTTCAAGAAAATTTCTATTTTTTTCAGGGACCAATTCAGTTGTGAAGTGGCTTAGAGGGCCTTATATATTAGAAACCCCCATAAATCACCCCATTTTAAAAACTTCACCCCTCAAAGTATTCAAAGCCGCATTTAGAAACTTTCTTAATACTTAAGACGTTCCACAGGAATTAAAGAATTTACAAATTTCATTTTTTGTTGCAGAAATTCATTTTTAATCCATTTTTGTTGTAACACACTCAATATTTATTGCCCAGGTTCTGCAGTTTTAGGAAATATCCCACATGTGGCCCTAGTGTGCTTATGGACTGAAGTACAGGCCTCAGAAGCAAAGGAGCACCCAGTAGATTTTGTGCCTCCTTTTTATTAGAAAATATTTTAGGCACAATGTCTGTTTTGAGGGGCTCTTGCGGTGCCAACACAGTAGAAATCCCCCAAAAGTTACCCCATTTGTAAAACTACACCCCTCAAGGACATTATCTAGGTATAGTAAGCATTTTGACCCTACAGGTTTATTGCAGAAATTAGTGGAAGTAGGCTATGAAAATCTACATTCTTTCATAGAAAGCATAGGTTTAACACATTTTTTTCTAATTTCCACAAGGACTAAAGGAGGAAAAGCACCGCCACATTTGTAAAGCAATTTCTCCCGAGTAAAATAATACCCCACATGTGGTCATAAACGGCTGTTTGGACACACAGCAGGGCTTAGAAAGGAAAACGCGCCATTTGGCTGTTGGAGCTCAAATTTAGCAGGAATAGTTTGTGGAGGCCATGTCACATTTGCAAAGCCGCTGAGGGGACAAAATAGTAGAAACACCCCACAAGTGGCCCCACTTTGGAAACGACACCCCTTGAAGAATTAATCTAGGGGAGTAAATGAGCATTTTGACCCCACAGGTGTTTCATAGATTTTATTTTTATTGGGCAGTGAAAATAAAAATGCTGTTTTTTTCCAACAAGACGTAGCTTTAGCTCAACATTTTTCATATTGTGAAAAAATAAAGGTGAAAAAGCACCCCAACATTTGTAAAGCAATATCTCCCTAGTACGGCAATACCACATATGTGGTGATAAACTGCTTTTTGGGCACACGGCGGGGCTCAGAAGGGAAGGAGCTCCATTTCGCTGTTGGAGTGCAGATTTTGCTGGATTGGTTTCTGGGCGCTATGTCTCATTTGCAAAGCCCCAGTGGGACAAAAACAGTGGAAATCACCCAGAAGTGACACCATTATGGAAACTACATGCCTCAAGGTGTTCACCTAGGGGTGTAGTGAGCATTTTAACCCCGCAGGTGTTTTGCAGAAATTAGTGTGCGCTCGATGTTGCAGAATGAAAATGGGATTTTTTTCATAGATATGCCAATATGTGGTGTCCAGCTTGTGCCACCATAACAAGACAGCTCTTTAATTATTATGCTGTGTTTCCCGGTTTTAGAATCCACCTACGTGGGTCATTAATCTTTTGCCTGGACATTCGACTGTGCTCAGGAGTGAAAGAGTACCATGCGAAATTGAGGTCTAATTTGGCGGCTTACAAAGTATTGGTTCACAATTGCAGAGCTCTGATGTGAAATAATAAAAGAAACCCCTGAGAAGTGACCCCATTTTGGAAACGACACCCCTCAAGGCATTTATTAAGGGGTGTAGTGCGCATTTTCACCCTACAGGTCTTTTCAATAAATGATTGCGCTGCGGTTGGTGCAAAGTAAAAGTTAAAATTTTTCCCCAAATATGCCATTTCAGTGGCAAATGTCATACCCAGCTTATGCCACTGGAGACATGCACCCCAAAAATGGTCAAAAGGGTTCTCCCTGGTTTGGCGATGCCTTATATGTGGAAGTAAACTACTGTTTGGGTACTCTGTAGGGCTCAGAAGGGAGGGAGCACCATTTGGCTTTTGATGCATAGATTTTGCTTGGTGGTTTTGTTTGGAGTTTTACTGGTATTTCCGTTTATAATGTGGCGGTACATGTAAGCTGGGCAGAGTAAATCAGGGGCATAGTCAGGTGGTATAATAATGGGGTCAAATAATCCATAGATGTGTGTTACGCTTCGAAGGAATCTTTTCTGCACAAGCCAGTGTCACACTGATAAATGGTGTCCTTTCTTATCTCCCCTTTTGGTCTGCACTTCGCACCTTTGCAGTTTGGGGAATTTTGCAGGGAAAGTGTTGTCCTCTTATAATACGGGCACCCTCGCTTACAGCAGTTATGTTTGGGCCCTCCCCTTCCTGGTTCCCTAATCTTAGGGCCTCGATAAATCTCCTTTTGAAACAGAAGAAATGTTCCCCTCGGGCAGGCATGATGGTATGAGGTTTGTTTTTTTTTTTGTTTTTTTCTTTGTGGGATCAGCTGTAGTTATTATTGGTACCATTTTGGTAAAAACATGCGTTTTTTTTTTTTTGCAAATGTCCTTTTATTTATGCACATAACTAGACATCAAACATGTAATTAGACATTAATTACATTAGACATGTCAAACCAAGTAATCTTGGCATACAATAACATAACATGTGGGCACGCAGTCCCTGCCAACAATTATCAAAACCATTCGAGGCAAGTGCCTCCAAGACACGATATTACATTCAACTATATACAAAAAAGTGAACAGAACAGTCCCACGAAATCTACAATATGTAGACAATATAGTTAATAATAAAGGTTATATCAGAAATCCCAAACCCAGAATGGAGCCAAGAGGAACACAGCCCTAGTCGGTCATAAGGGACAGGCGTCTAATTGGAAACCCCAGAAACTGAGAGCGGTTGAGGAGTGTCACCATCTGTCTTACGGAAAGCTAGCCATGGTTCCCATATTGCCACGAAACGCTCAGGTCTCGTCAGCTCCCAGCTCAATAGCTCCTCCATCCTACAAATGGAGTACATGCGACTTTTTATCCTATTTTTTTGGGAAGCAAGGTGACCAAAAAACAGCAATTCTGGCATAGTTTTTTTTTTTTATATCTTTTTTTTTTTATAGAGTTCACCATGCGTTATAAATGACATGTTAACTTTATTCTGCGTGTCAGTATGATTCTGGCGATATCAAATATATAGCACTTTTTTATGTTTTTATAACTTTTTGCACAATAAAATTATTTTGTAAAACGAATGTATTTTTTCTGTCGCCATGTTCTGAGAACCATAACTTTAATTTTTTTCGTTGACGGAGCTGTATGATGGCTTGTTTTTTGCGAGACGAGCTATAGTTTTTATAGGTACCGTTTTTGGATACATGCGACTTTTTGATCACTTTTTATTCCAATGTTTGTAGGGCAAAGTGACCAAAGAAACCAGAAATACTGGCATTGTTTTTTACGTTTTTCTTTTTTATGCCGTTCACCACATGGAATAAATAACAATAGTTTTATCGTTTAGGCTGTTACGGTCGTGGCGATACCAAATATGTATGGTTTATTTATTTTTTTGCTTTAATAAAGGACTTGATAAGGGAAAAAGGGCGATTTGTGTTTTATTACTTGAAACTTTTTTTATTTTTCACTTTTTTTACACATTTTGTTTTTACACATTTTTTTAGTTCCACTAGGGGACATGAAGGTGCAACGGTCAGGTTTTTTTTTCTAATACATTGCACTACCTATGTAGTGCAATGTATCAGATCTGTCAGTCATTCACTGACAGCATGCCGATTAGGCTTCGCCTCTGGGCGGGGCCTAATCGGCTTCCATAATGGCAGAGCAGAGGCCATTGTTGGGTCTCTTGTTGGCATAGTAGCAGTCCGCAGCCCTGTGATTGCAGGGCAGGACTGCCAATCTGCTGACAACCACAAAGATGCAGCGATCGCATTCGATCGCAGCATCTAAGGGGTTAATGGCAGGGATAGGAGCTCGCTCCAGTTCCCGCCGTTACAGGTGGATGTCAGCTGTAACATACAGCTGACCTCCACCGCTGATGACACCGGCTCATCTCCTGAGCCGGCGCCATCTTGCCGACTTGAAGGCCCCGCCTCTGGGTGGGGGGCTGGAAGTTTTTCGTGCTAGGCAGACCATTGCAGCCACCGACACCCTGGCGATTTCATTACTATGGTGCCAATGAGCAGCAAACACCTTTAAATGAAGCGATCGCTTTTGACCGCTGCATGTAAAGGGATAATGGTGGGGATCGAAGCTAACTTCGGTCCCCGCCATTATAGCAGGTGGTCCGCTGTAAGATACAGCTGACATCCAAGGATGATGGCACCGACTCCGCTTCTGAGCCGGTGTGATCCGTTTGTCGTAAGTATCCGACATTTTGTGGGAAGCACTGGCTTTCCATGACGTATACTTACGACAAATGTCGGGAAGGGGTTAATTCATCTGTGATATCTTTGATACAAGAAGGTAATTCATATACCAAATGCTTCATATAATGGTCAATAAATTGACATACTATTTCACATAAACTTCCGTTTAGACGATCGCCCTCTCGCTGGATTCTTAATGTATCTTTGGAATAAGAAAAAATGTAGATATTTTGGGATTAGAAGGTAACAGGCCGTTGCAAAAAATTTCTAGGAATATTTTTTTCAGCGTATGCTTTTATCCAAAATAAGCCTTTTTATTGGTTTTGATATTTTTTCAGGTTATTTAGCTATAAATATTACAAAATTTTTAGAAAGTTTTTTGTTTTGTGTTCTACTTCCTATGGCTTGGTTTTAGGCCCTGTTTACATCACTATAATGGCCTCTGTTTGTATATGCTGCAAAAGTATTCCGATGTAAACCTCTATACAGTGGGAGGCCTGCTACGTATCCAACTCTATCGTCATACAATGGTATACGTCACCTATAGGGTGCCATTGTAAAAAAAACTGTACACAGTGTGGTATGCTTTTTTGTTTTCTCCTTTCTCCTTTCACTGTATACAGTTGGATAGAATTGCATAATCAACTACGCAAATCCATACCCCCCCCCCCCCTTGGTAAATCGAGCTATTTCGATCAGACGTAGGCAAAGAGAAGACTTCTGGCTAATACAGCTATGGGTTCACGTTTGCTTTTACACCGATAGATTTTCCCAGCATACACAATAAACGTATCTCACAAACAAGATCTGAACAAGGCCTTAGTTTGTTACACCGTTGCCTGATCTTAAATTGTTAAATACGCAAACTTATATATTTTCGATAAATACTCGAGCATGAATTTAAATCTGATTATTAAAGGTTAAAGGGGTTAGTTACTAGGGCTGGGCGATTAATAATCATGATTTTGTTTTAGATTATAATCGTATTTGAGGTTACATATTCAATTAAACAATTTTAGGCCACACCCCTTTTGCATACCACGTCACCTATTTGAGTAGCACACCCTTGAATTCAAATCCCCTAAGCCTGCTGTATACTACTGTATATAGTATACCCCCTGACTCTGCCCTTCACGCAGTATAATGCCCCAATAGTGCCTAATAAATATAACAAAATACTCGCCCAACCATATTCTAACAACGAGTTCAGGAGATCCCTCTGCTCCTCTGGTCTGTGCGTCTCCGCACACACATTTTTAGATTCCGCTGGACTTCTGCTCTATACTGGTGGTTCAGGCATCCTATTGGTCGACTTTGTCTTCACTGCCTAACCTATTTATGTCTTGTTTGCCCTCAATGCCCATGTACCACGGCGAGTGCGCAGTGCCCACCCCAATGACGTACATGGATGATGGGCGTTATATACCAGGGATGATGGTGGACTGGTATATACAAGGATGATGGGGGTTATATACAGGGATGATGTCAGGCTGGAATATACAGGGATTATGGTCATCCCTGTATATACCAGTCGGCTGTCATCCCTGCGTGTAGCCCCATCATCCCTGCATACAGGAATTATGGGGGTAATATACAGGGACCCCGATCCTCCCATATAGCCCCCATTAACCCTGTATATAACCCCCATCATCCATTTATATACAGTTGGGGCGGGCACTGTCTGGCAATGGCGCACGGGCACTGAAGTAAACAAGTAAATAGGGCAGGCATTGAGAACACATTGTGAACTAATAGGATTCCTGAAACGCTGGTATATGGCAAAAGTCCAGCTTACTCTGAAAATACCCATGCTGAGCCGCGAGCGGCCGGTGTTAAACAGTGAATAGTAGAGCAGGGAGCTGACGGCTCCCTTCTCTACTATAGTATTCAACTGTATCTGCTTGCTAAGGATGCAGATACAGTTGAAACCAGAAACAAACGAGAAAAATGAAATGCTCAAGATTACGTCCGTTATCTGCACTGAATTTCGCTATAGGTTTTTCCCGTGTTTTTTTTAATTAATTAATTTATTTTTTAATTATTGCCCAGCCCTAGTAAGCACATGTTGGGCTACATGTATACATTTTGTTGGTTTACATTCATGGCTGCACACAGCTTATATTGAGTAAATGTTAATGTCCTCCAATAGAGGGCTTCAATCTAAAACTAGAACTTTACCACACTGCAAGCATCCCCGAAGAAGCCACATTGTTGAGATACACGTGGGGCATTTCTTGTCCCCTATACCAAGAAGGGTAATATTGCTATACACGTTATTTGATATATTGATGCAACATTTTGTTCATACATGTATATTTATACTTATGAGTTTTTGACCGTGTAATTGTGGCATCATTTGTCGAAATGTATATTTTTTTCAACTTATGATAGTTCCTTTATTGTGCCAATATCCATACCCAATCTTTGTTCAATGTTGCACACATATCAACAAATATATGTTGTAATAATTAAAAATGTCTGTACACTGATTCTTTGTAACTGTTTACAGACCCACATACCGCATAAAAAAGCAGGATGCATGCTGGTAAAAAATGGTGACCTATGTTATAGCAATGATTTAGGTTGAGCAAAGTATGTGTATTTGGTACAGTTCTACCCAGCAGAGTGCGGAGATTATCTTGTGGCAAAATGTGTCTGCTTAAACTTATTACATTAAATTACAAAAGGAAAAAAAAGAAATTGTAATTTTTCCCAAAATATATAGTTGTTGCATTGGTACCACAATAAAGCCCTGTCTGTGCCACACAAAAATAAAATTCACTCTTAGAATGTGTCATTCATGCATGCGAAGGCCATGGTCTTGAAAGGGGTAAAGAGCATCTGTCACGAAACAGCTCTTATTCTATGTTTTTTTTAACTAATAATTTTAAAATGATTAAATATATTCTATTGTGAGGAGAATTAATAAAAATAGGGTAAAAATGTTCTCGCACTTCTCTGTGATCAGCTGTCCCTCAGTTACTTGGGATGCTCATTTATCGTTATAAAACTCTGTTTCTGCACCCTGCCTCGTCAAGACTCAGACACGTGTGTATATAGCATAGTAATACTTGCTAAATGTCTGACAATATATTTATACTTGGTTACAAATATATATTAAGTTGAAGTTCTTGATAACTTGTGGCTAGGTACTGCAGACAGTAATTTGGTGCGTCCTTGGATCGATGCACACAGCAGGGGGTCTGACACCCAGACCCTCAACCGATCAGTTGTACCGACTTCCATGTGGTGTTCAGTACCGGAAGCCGAAGGCTCCATACGCTTCACAGCGGCCGTGCTTCAGAACTGCAACTCCGCTCCTATATACTTGTAATAGGAACAGAGCTGCAGCGTGGCCGCTATACTGTGAATGGAGCAATCTGCTTCCGGCGCGGACAACTGGTGCCCGGAGGCAGCCAGAGCAGCTGGTTGGTGCGGGGTCTGGGTATCGCACCCAATCATATACTTATGAGCTAATATATATATATATAATGTGTAATCAGTATGAAAATCAGCCCGGTGCCCGGACAAACCCTTTTAATATGGTTGTGTGCATGAGCCCTTATAGTCACACGATAATTCCCCAGCCAGGCTTTTCACCAAAACATCAAGCGTAATGGGGGCAGTAGAACTTTTTAGTGTTCCGTTGATTTCTATGATTATTCACTTTGATTTTCCATTGCATAATTCTAAAATCCTATATCTTCTCTTACAGGCTATGGACCACTTGCAGTCATTCATCGCAGACTGTGACAGACGAACAGACATAGCAAAAAAAAGACTGGCTGACACCCAGGACGAGATAAGTGCAGAAGTAGCTGCCAAAGTAAGGCCTTTAAATTTACATTTGTGTAAAAGTAGACTTAAAATTGTACCCATTGCCAGACATCTCACTATGAATGATGGTATCGAATAGATGCCTTGAAGTAGTGTGTCTGTAAGGTCCCGTTCAGATGTGATCGATTTGCTGTGCAGGTTTTGCTCTGAAAATCTGCATCATTGTAGCGTTCAATAAATGTCACTTTTTTTTTAAAATAAGTCAATGTCGGGTGACATGCATTGAATCCAGATGGCATACACCTCCGTGCTTTAATGGGATTAAGTACAGTCATCTATAATGACAGAATCTGTTCCACAGGACTGGTGCATAGCAAATGTCGTTCTAATATTCAAAAAGTGGGCCTGGAAACGATAGGCCTGAAAGTTTAACCTTTTTTGTTAGTAAAATGTTTGATGGTTTTCTAAGAGATGCTGTCCTGGGGTATCTCAATGAAAATAAATGTAGAACTCATATGGGTTTATGAGGGATCAGTCCTGTAAAACAAATCTGATGAGCTTCTATGAAAAGGTAAGTTCTAGACAAAACCGTAGTGAATTATTGGATGTCATTTATCTTGATTTTTCCAAAGCATTTGATACTGTGCGCATAAGATTGATACATAAATGAGAATGCTTAGAATGGGGGAAAATGCGTGCAAGTAGGTAAGTAATTGGCTCCGTAATAGAAAACAGGGTGGTTATTAATGGTTCCAGATTGGATCACAATTACTACTGGGGTGCCTCAGATGTTCGTTTTGGGCCCTAGATAGAAATGGATGTATATTAAAAATTACCTTGTTGAGGGATTGTACAGTAAAATATAAATTATTACAGTTTAGTTTGTAAGGCCAAAGAAAGATACGTCCATCCAGTTCAGCCTATTCTGCAATGTTTATCCAGAGGAAGGCAAAAACTAATTTTCCTCATCCTACATAAAAATGACTACCATCTATAATATGGCAATCGGAATAAACCCCTGGATCAACGACCCATCTCTAGTAAACATAACTTGTAATTAGGGCTGGGCGATTTTGCCAAAAATAAAATCTAGATTTTTTCCAACACTTTTTCAATTTGAATCTTTTTTTTTAATTTTTTTTTATCGCTTTATTTAACAGTAATACACAGAGATAATTTAATACATTTTCCTTATATAAATAACTTTTTAACATGTATTGCTAGAATTATTGTGCGTAACATCACAACTTTTAACCTCTGGAAATACTTTATTTTTTTTTTTGTATCATAAATACAATTGAAGAATTGTCTATCTAATTGATTAAAACATCTGTGTTCCCTTGCAGGGAACAGGTTAACAGAATCTGTAATCAATTATATACTGCATTCACTAACATCCAACCTCTGCCCATCACCCCTCTGGCGGTCCCTGACATTGCGGTGAGAGCAGTGTAAGTTGCAGCAGGGCCAGGCAGATAGCGCCGAGCAGGCACTCTGGGGAGAGATCGACCATGAAAAACGATCAGTGTGTTCGCCGGATTTCCCGGCCTGACCACTGTACGTGTGAACAGGACTCCTGGCATCAGTCATTTAGACTATAGTCAGGTTTTTCACGTCCATTTTGCATCAGTGTCTCCAAATTATCGTCCATCTCCAGTCCGTCTGTTCATTTTTCATGGTCGTTTAAAAAAAAATTATAAAAAAAATAAATAATTTGTCAGGACTTTTGTCCCAATCCCATGAAAACACCACAGTGCCCATGTAGATGGTGCCACACTGCCCATGTAGATGGTGTCCACATATAGTGGCACAGTGCCCATGTAGAGACCTACACTGTAGCCCACCCATTTATTACTTTAGTTGCCCGCTATTGAACCTGCTCAAGCGCTACTATGTTTTTCTTTTGCACTGATTCCCAAAACTGCACACACTATCCGTTCTACCCAGTATTTTCCCATTTAATATGTAATGGTGAAATGTATATTTCTTTCCCAAGTGCGTAACCCTGCATAATACTGTCGTTTATGTTAATTACTTTACACAGTTTAGTATCAACTGTGTGATATCAAGGTCATTAATAAATCTATTAAAGCGTAAATGGCCCATTACTGACCACTGTGGCACCCCCACTACTAATGGTGATTCACTCTGGATGTACTGTTAGAAAACAGAGTGTGGTTATTATCACTGAGCCAGTTACTTAACCCCTTCAGGACACAGCCTGTTTTGGCCTTGTGGACGCAGGCGATTTTTTCAAATCTGACATGTGTCACTTTATGTGGTAATAACTCCGGAATGCTTTTACTTATCCAAGCGATTCGGAGATTGTTTTCTCGTGACATATTGTACTTTACGTCTGTAAAAAAATTTGGTAGATAAATTCAATATTTATTTGTGAAAAACACCAAAATTTATAGAAAATGTGCAAAAAATTGCATTTTTCTAAATTGTAATGTATCTGCTTGCAAAACAGGTATTAATACCACACACAATATTTACGAGTTAACATCCCCCATATGTCTACTTTATGTTGGCATCGTTTTTTGAACATCCTTTTATTTTTCTAGGACGTTACACGGCTTAGAACTTTAGCAGCAATTTCTCACATTTTCAAGAAATTTCCAAAACCTATTTTTTTAGGGACCAGTTCACTTCTGAAGTGACTTTGAGGGCCTTATATAGTAGAAACTCCCCATAATTCACCCCATTTTAAAAACTTCACCCCTCAAAGTATTCAAAACAGCATTCAGGAAGTTTCTTAACCCTTTAGACATTACACAGGAACTAAAGCAAAGTAGAGGTGAAATTTACAAATGTAATTTTTTTTGCAGAAATTCATTTGTAATAGAAAAAATTCTGTAACACAGAAGGTTCTACCAGAGAAACGCAACTTAATACTTATTGCCCAGATTCTGCAGTTTTTAGAAATATCCCACATGTGGCCCTAGTGTCATAATGGACTAAAACACCGGCCTCAGAAGCAAAGGAGCACCTAGTGGATTTTGAGGCCTCCTTTTTATTACAATATATTTTAGGCTCCATGTCTGGTTTGAAGAGGTCTTGTGGTGCCTAAACAGTGGAAACCCCCAAAAAGTGACCCCATTTTGGAAACTACACCCCTCAAGGAATTTATCTAGTTGTATAGTGAGCATTTTAACCCCACAGGTTTTTTGCTGAATTTATTGGCGTTAGTCTGTGAAAATTAAAATCTACATTTCTTCTGAAGAAACACAGAAATGTTTTAATTTTTGCAAGGAATAAAGGAGAAAAAGCACCCCAACGTTTGTAAAGAAATTTATCCTGATTACGGCAATACCCCATATGTGGTCAGAAACTTATGTTTGAACACATTACAACCCTCAGAAGGGAAGGAGCGCCATTTGGGTTATGGAGCTCAAATTTTACTATAATGGTTTTCGGTGCCATGTCCCATTTGCAACGCCCTGGAGGGACGAAAACAGCAGAAACCCCCCAAAAGTGACCCCATTCACTATCAGGATCTAAGAGAGCAAATGCCTCTTCAGTGGTATATAACTTGCGTGCCATTTTTTACTTATTTTTTTTTTAACTTATTTTTTGTAACCGTTTTAATAAAAGTAACAAAGAAAAAGTCCAATAATCCATTGATCAATAAAAATTTATGAACAACCCTAAGGCCCTGTTCACACAGAGGTTTTTTTACACGTTTTTCGGCGCGGAAACCGCTCTGCAAAACTCGTCAAAAACCGCCCGAAAATGTCTCCCATTGATTTCAATGGGAGTTGGATGAGCTTTTTTACCATGAGCAAAAAAAACGCATCGCGGTAAAAATAAGCGACATGACCTATCTTGAGGCGGTTTCCGCCTCCAAAACCCCATTTCAATCAGTCAGAAGGGTAAAAATAAACACCGCGACGAGTGTTTTGACGAGTTTTTGGCAAACCACTGTGCAAAAAACGTCCGGAGCAGTTTTTGCAGGAGGAATTTTCCTCCTGCAAAAAATTCTGTGTGAACACAGCCTAACAATGAATCAATGTATTTAGAATTTACAGACGTGTAAAATATATGAAGAGATTTATATAAGTATATGTGTGTATACGTATATATTACATGTACGTATATATCTATATGATGATATAGATATATAACATCCCTAATTATTAAATTTTAGTGTTAACAAATGTAAAATATATGTCTATATATAATATATATTACGTGTGTGTGTGTGTATATAATATAATATAGACGTGTATGTGTGTGTGTGTGTGTGTATGTATGTATGTATGTATATATATATATATATATATATATATATACACACACATACACAGTATATAAATATATATCTATATAATTTTATAGATGTAAATATATAGAGAGACAGATATATATTTATATAATGTGTGTATGTATATATATATATATATATATATATATATATATATATATATATTACATACATACACACACACACATATTATAAGCCCTAATTGATTAACTAATTAATTGTCCTAGTCTGAGTACTATCTACCTAAACTATAGCTAGCTGCCTACACTAAACTATGTGGAGGTGTTATTTGTGTGTGTTTTTCACAGTCATTGTGTCTTTATACGAGACACACAGCAGCTGCTCGGCACAGCTTCTTCTCCCCCACTGCCTAAGAACGATCTGACAGGGAGGGAGGAGAAACAGTGTAACAAACAGCACGAAAGTTTGTTGCTGCAACAAACTTTGCTGCTGCAACAAACTTTGCTGTGAACACCATGATAGCTTTATCATGGTGATCACGTCATCAGGACCGACACCAATCCGGTCCTGATGTCTTCTCTCAGCACTTAGGCTGCTAGTAGCAGCGTGTGCTGAGAGATTCAGAGCACAGGGAGAGCGCTGTGCACGCTGTTCTGGCACCACGTGAATTAACGGGCTGCAGGAGAAAAGCCCAGCACGGCAGCCCGTTAATCTACGTGGGCTGGTCGTGAAGGGGTTAAACACATTTTCCCCTTAGTCAATTCATATGAAACGATGGCCGGACACGGGTAGCCGCAGGCTGGCATTATCTGGCTGGAAAGAGACAAAAGCCACGCCACTTTCTATCCTAGTAATGCTTGGCTACTTTATTGTCTATCTTAGGCACAGATGTTAAATGGTGGGTGAAAATCATTGCATGTGGGATACAGCCCCTGTTATCTAAATTAATCTCTCCAAAACAAGTGGAATTTGTCACTGAAAGAGGGCAGACATAACACCACCAGACTCCTCTATTTGATCCATTCCGCTTCAATGTAGAAACTGCCACTTGTCTTGATAGGGACAGATGCTGAAAAAGCGTTTTGATATTCAGATGGTCTTTCGTGCAAGCCACTCTTCACAAATTTGGTTTCCCCGACTTACATAGTTACATAGTTACATAGTTAGTACGGCTGAAAAAAGACACATGTCCATCAAGTTCAACCAAGGGAAGGGAAAAGGGAAGGAAAAATTTCTACACATAGGAGCTAATATTTTTTTGTTCTAGGAAATTATCTAACCCTTTTTTAAAGCCATCTACTGTCCCTGCTGTGACCAGCTCCTGCGGTAGGCTATTCCATAAATTCACAGTTCTCACTGTAAAGAAGCCTTGTCGCCTCTGCAGCTTGAACCTTTTTTTCTCCAGACGGAGGGAGTGCCCCCTTGTTTTTTGAGGGGGTTTTACAAGGAACAGGATTTCACCATATTTTTTGTATGTGCCATTAATATATTTATATAAGTTAATCATGTCCCCCCTTAGTCGTCTTTTTTCAAGGCTAAATAGGTTTAATTCTTTCAATCTTTCCTCATAACTTAAATTCTCCATGCCCCTTATTAGCTTCGTTGCTCTTCTTTGTATTTTTTCCAACTCCAGGGCATCCTTTCTATGAACTGGAGCCCAGAACTGAACTGCATATTCTAGATGAGGCCTCACTAATGCTTTGTAAAGTGGCATTATTACATCCCTGTCCCGCGAGTCCATGCCTCTTTTAATACACGACAATATCCTGCTGGCCTTTGAAGCAGCTGATTGACACTGCATGCTGTTATTGAGTTTATGATTTACAAGTACACCCAGATCCTTCTCAACAAGTGAATCCGCCAGTGTAGCGCCCCCTAGGACATATGATGCATGCAGGTTGTTGGTACCAAGATGCATAACTTTACATTTATCTACGTTAAACTTCATTTGCCAAGTGGATGCCCAAACACTTAGTTTGTTTAAATCTGCCTGTAATTCATGAACATCTTCCATAGTCTGAACTATATTACATAGCTTGGTGTCATCTGCAAAAATAGAAATAGTGCTATTAATCCCATCCTCTATATCATTAATAAATAAGTTGAATAATAGTGGTCCCAGCACTGAACCCTGGGGTACACCACTTATAACCGGGGACCATTCAGAGAAGGAATCATTGACCACAACCCTCTGGATACGGTCCTTGAGCCAATTCTCAATCCAATTACAAACTATATTTTCTAAACCTATAGTCCTTAATTTACCCATTAGGCGTCTATGGGGGACAGTGTCAAATGCCTTTGCAAAGTCCAAAAACACTAAATCCACAGCGGCCCCTCTGTCTAGACTTCTGCTCACCTCTTCATAAAAACAGATTAGGTTGGTTTGACAGCTTCTGTCCTTAGTAAAACCGTGCTGGCTGTCACTTATAATGCTATTTATTGTCACATAATCCTGTATATAGTCCCTCAATAGCCCCTCAAACATTTTCCCCACGATGGATGTTAAGCTTACTGGTCTATAATTACCCGGGGAAGACCTAGAGCCCTTTTTGAAAATAGGCACCACATTTGCCCTGCGCCAGTCCCTTGGCACTATACCAGTCACTAGAGATTCTCTGAATATTATGAAAAGGGGGACAGAAATAACTGAACTAAGCTCTTTAAGAATTCTAGGGTGTAACCCATCTGGTCCCGGAGCCTTGTGCACATTTATTTTATTTAATTTAGCTTGGACCATCTCTACATTCATCCAATTCAGTATATCAACTGATATATTAACAGCACTGGCACCGGCTACATCAGCTGCTCCTTCTTCTGTTGTATATACAGAGCTAAAGAACCCATTTAGTAACTCTGCCTTCTCTTGATCCCCTGTGATCAACTCCCCATTACCATTATCTAGGGGTCCTACATGTTCAGACCTTGGCTTTTTTGCATTTATATGCTTGAAGAATTTTTTAGGATTTGTTTTACTATCCTTGGCCACCTGCCTTTCATTTTGTATTTTTGCTAATTTTATTACATTTTTACAGATTTTATTAAGCTCTTTATATTTTACAAAGGCTACAGCTGTACCCTCAGATTTGTATTTTTTAAATGCCCTTTTTTTGTCATGTATTGCCCCTTTCACAGAAGGTGTAAGCCATGTGGGGTTTAATTTGAGTCGTTTATACTTATTACCTGTAGGAATAAAATTTGCACTATAATAACTCAAAGTAGATTTGAAAATCTCCCATTTATCATTTGTTCCATTATTTGACATTAGTTCTTCCCAGTCTATATCCTGAATTGCAGCCCTCATCCTGGGGAAATTGGCTTTCTTAAAATTAAATGTTTTTGCCCTCCCAGCCTGCGTTTGTTTTTTACAGTATAGGTAAAATGTAACTATATTATGATCACTGTTACCGAGGTTTTCACGAACATTGACATTCCCAACAAGATCTGCATTATTAGAAATGACCAGATCCAACAGAGCTTCACTTCTAGTCGGGTCTTCCACAAACTGGCCCATAAAATTTTCCTGCAACAGGTTGAGGAAATGTCTCCCCTTTGCAGTTGAAGCCGAACCATGACACCAATTAATATCCCGGAAATTAAAATCTCCCATTATCACTACAGTACCCGCCTGTGCAGCCCGCTCCATCTGTTTATATATCTGACCTTCCATCTCCTCAGTTATATTGGGGGGTCTATAGATTACACCAAAAGTAATTTTTTCAGTGTTTACCTCCCTTTCTAGTTCCACCCACAAGGTTTCAACCTCCTCACAGTCTTCACCCACTATTGTCTCTTTCACACTCGCCTTCATATCACTTCTCACATACAGACATACACCACCACCTTTCCTATTTGTCCTGTCTTTACGAAAAAGTGTAAAACCCTGTAGATTTACAGCCCAGTCATGTGAAGAGTCCAGCCATGTTTCAGCAACACCAACTATATCTATATTTTCTTCCAGTATCAAGGCCTCCAGCTCCCCCATTTTGCTTGCTAGACTTATTTATCAAGACCATATTCTCCCTTTTATACATCACCCTCAGCTAAATTAAGACTGAATGGCACGCTTTCCCCCGCATTTACTATAGGGAATGGCACACGGCAGAGCTGCCCATTATCTCCTATGTTCTTTCCCATTTCAATGGAAACTCTCATCCAGAAATTGGTTCCAGCAGATGAAATCCAGGGTTTAAAGTTAAACACATATCATCATAAATCCGCAACCAATGCAGACGGCATCTTATTAATAGTTACTAAGGCCTCGTGCACACTTACATCACCGTTTTCACGGCCACTTCTGACGGGTCCGTGAACCCGTTTTAGCGGCCGTGTGATTTCCGTGTGCACTCAGTGTTTCCGTGCGCCGAGCATGGTACTGTCCAGGGTGCTGAAAGAGTTAATGGGCTGCACTGATCGGCGGTAACTCTTTCAGCACCCTGGACAGTACCATGCTCGGCGCACGGAAAATAAAATTTTAATGTAATAAAAAAAAATAAGTTCATACTTACAATCCTCCTGTCCGGCCTCCAGCGATGATGTTCAATCCATGTCGCTGCTGCAGCCAATCACAGGCTGTAGTGGCGGTCACGCACGTCAGGATGATGTCGGAAGGCCGGCCTCCAGGGATGACGTTTCATCCCACGTGACCGCCTCTACAGCCAATCACTGGCTGTAGTGGCGGTCACGCACGTCAGGATGATGTCGGAAGGCCGGCCTCCAGGGATGACTTCATCCCACATGACCGCCTCTACAGCCAATCACAGGCAGCAGCGGCCTCTGCAGCCAATCACAGGCTGCCGCGTCACAAGAGGTCGTCGGACTGGAGGAAGAAGATGGATCCGTCACCAAGACAACGACTGGGTACGTATGAAATGCTTTTTATTTTATTTTTAATCAGCAGCCTCTTTTCTCTATCAGTTATTGATAGAGACAAGTGGCTGCCGATTAGTGTAATGTTTTTCTGCCCGCCCGGCGGTTGCTAGGCAACGGCTCCGTCACACGGATGCCTTCCGTGTGCCTTCAGTTATTTTGACGGCCCCATTGACTTGCATGGGCCTCACGGTCACGGAACCCCGGACCAAAGTAGGACATGCTCTACTTTGAATCGGAACGGAGCAACGGACTGTCAAAAAAAACTAGTGTGCATGGCCCCATTGAAATGAATGGGTTCAGGGTGCTATCAGTGACAAAAACGGACAGCACCCTGAAGGAAAAAACTGAAGTGTGCATGAGGCCTAACCCTCACCAAGCATTCCCACATATACTCCAAATATTTGAATAATTTGGTTGGATATCTAACTTCAAAATCAATTATACAAAATCAGAGGTCTTGAATGTCTCTGTAAACAGCCAAGATATTGAAGATCTTAACCCCTTAGTGACCAGCCTTTTTTAGGCCCTAATGACCAAGCAATTATAATTTCTTTTTTAGTTTTTCTATAGTCTCATTCAAAGAGCTATAATGTTTTTATGGGGACTTGTTTTTTTGGAGGATTAGTTGTACTTTTTAACCCCTTCCCGCCTCAGCCCTTTTTCAGATTTTCATTTTAGTTTTTTCCTCCCCATCTTCCAAAAGGTTGATATAGTACTATGAGGGCTTAATTTTTGCGGGACGAGTTGTAGTTTATCGTAGCAACATTTATTGTGCCATATAATGTACTAGGAATCGGGGAAAAAATTATTTGTGGGGTAGAAAATGAAAAAAACCAGATACCTCCATTGTATTTTGCGCTTAGTTTTTACGGAGTTCACTGTGCAATTAAAACAATGTGTTAACTGTGGGTCAATACGATTACGGCGATATTTTTCTATATTTTACTGCTTTTACAAGTAAAAACCTAAGTGTAAAAAATTATATTTATTTTGTGTCACCAAATTCTGAGAGCCATAACTTTTTAATTTATTTATTAAGTGGTATGAGGGCTTATTTTTTTGCGGAATAAGCTGTAGTTTTTTAATACCATTTTGGGGTACATGCGACGTTTTGATCACTTTTTTTATTTAATTTTTTTGTGGGAGATGAGGACCAAAAAAATAGAGATTCTGGCATTTTTAACACTTCTTTTTTTTTTTTTTTTTTTTTTTTTTTACTGCGTTCACCCTGCGGGTTAAATTTATATTTAGTAATAGTTAAGACTTTTACGGACGTGGCGATACCAATTATGTTTGTTTAATTTTTTTACTATTCTCTAGGGGGGGGGGGAGTTTGAAAGTAGTAAAAGTAAAAATTTCCCTTATTAGCCCTTAAAAAAAATTACATAAACTATACATAATTGGTATCGCTGCATCTGTAGCGGCCTAAATTACAAAAGTATTTAGTTATTTATGCCGCGCGGTGCACACCGTAAAAAATTATAAACCATACCAAAATCACAATTTATTTTTTTTTGTCACTTCACAAAAAATGGAATAAAAAGAGATCAAAAAGTCGCATGTACCCTAAAATGGTACTGATCAAGACTACAGTTCGTTGCGCAAAAAACAGGCCCTCACACAATTTTCTTGATGGAAAAATAAAAAGTTATGGCTCTTAGAATAAAGCAACACATTATTTTTTATAAAAGTATTTTGTTGTGCAAACACCATAAGACATAAAAAAAAAACTATAAACCTATTGTATCGCCGTAATCGTATCGCCCCGCAAAATAAGGTGAATGTCATTTATGGTGACCGCTGGAAAGAAAGGAATAAAAAAACAATCGTAGAATTGCTGCATTTTAGTCACCACGCCTCTTAGAATAAAAACTGTAGTTTTCATGGGGTACATGCTTTTTGATCAATGAATTCCTCAAGGGGTCTAGTTTCCAAAATGGAGTCACTCTTAATGGGTTTCCCCGGTACTGGTACCTCAGAAGCTCTGCAAATGCCACATGGCACCCACAAACCAATCCAGCAAAATCTACATGCCAAATAGTGCTCCCGCCTTTCTGAGCCCTGCCGTTTGTCCAACCAGCGGTTTATGACCACATATGGGGTATTGCCGTAATCGGGAGAAATTGCTTTTCAAATGTTGGGGTGTTCTTTCTCCTTTTATTCCTTGTAAAAATTTTAAATTTGTACCTTTTATCGGAAAAATGTGGTCTTCAATTGCACATCCTAATTCCACAAAATGCAGCAAAAAACCTGTGGAGTCTAAATGCTCACTATACCCCTCAATAAATTCCTTGAAGGGTGTAGTTTGCAAAATAGGGTCACATTTGAGGGGTTTCCACTGTTTTGCCACCTCTTCAAGCCAGACATGGTGCCTAATAAAGAGAAGGCCTCAAAATCCTCTAGGTGCCCCTTTGCTTCTGAGATCTTTCTTCAGTGCATTAGCACACTAGGGCCACATGTGGGATATTTCTAAAAACTGCAGAATTTGGGCAATGAATATTGAGTTGCGTTTCTCTGGTAACCTGTTTTACAGAGAAAAAAAAGAAATGTGTAAATTTCACCTCTACTTTGTCTAGTTTTTAAAATGGGATGTTCTAATATGGGAGGCGCACAAAGCCACTTCTGAACTGGTACTTAGAAGAAAAAAAAATAATAATTTCAAAATATTAGAAATTGCTGATGTTCTAAAGCCTTGTAACGTCCTAGAAAAATAAAACATTGTTCAAAAAATGATGCCAACATATAGTGGACATATGGGAAATGTGAACTAGTTAGGCCCCATGCACACGAACTTGTTTTTGCGACCGCAATTCCCCTGAAAATCCACGGTAGAATTGCGGCCCCATTCTTTTCTATGGGGCCATGCACACGACCGTAGTTTTTACGGTCCGTGCATGGCCCGGGAACCCGCAGAAAGAACGGGCATGTCCTATTACGGACATCTTCTGCGGTCCGGGCTCATTGAAAACAATGACGGCGGCCATGTGCATGTCCCGCGATTTGTGGGCGGCTTGCGGCTGACAGTCCGCAGCTGGCCGACCCGAAAATCACGGCCGTGCACACGGCTACGGTCGTGTGCATGAGGCCTTACTCTTTTGTGTGATATTACTATCTGTCTTACAAGCAGATACTTTTAAATTCACATATAAGCACTGATTGACACACTGCATGGAGCCGGGCTGTAATCATGAAAACAGGACTACAGTACAGTTGTCCCGCAGGGACTCCTAGCGTCATACATAGCTATGATGCTAGGAGCCCGGCTCCCTGCACGGTGTTCGGTCCAGGAAACGCGGCCGACGTACAGACCGTATGTCATGGACCAAACGCTCGTGTGTGGGAAGCCTTATATTGAAGTTAAAATGGAAGTATAGAATACTGGACAAAATGGTGGAATTGGTTTTATTTCTTTTTTTAGACTTATTGAGTTAACTTTTATTATGACTTTTTTTTGGCAGTGAAAACCATTTGCAATTTCGCCATTGTTTTTTGTGTTTTGCGGCGTTCACCCTGCGGTTTACGTGATGTGTTAACTTTATTGTTTGGGTCATTACGATCACAGTGATACCATACATGTGTACTAAATAAAACCATTTTTAATGGGGGAAAAACATTTTTTATTTTTTTTACTGTAATCTTTAATTTTATTTAACATTTACTTATTTTTTTTTAAGTCCCACTACGGGACTTCACGATCTTTAGATAGATCTCAGATATACTGCTTTGGTATACTCAGTATACCAGATCATTACTGCCTGTCTGTGTAAAACTGACAGCTAATCTATTAGGCATATAGCCAGGGCAGGCCTAGGGGCCTTTATTAGGTCCCCAGCAGCCATGGCACCCCAACGGAGGCAGGCGATCTCATTTGCAGGCTCCCGATGGGTGAGAGAGGGGGCTCCCTCCCTCTGTAAGCAACTTAAATGTTGCGGTCGCTACTGAGTGCAGCATTTAAGGGGTTAAACGGTCGCAATCTAAGTAAACTTTATTTTCACAAATTGTCCGCTTTTAATATTATATCATGTTGATCTGGAGTTACACAAAATTCCACCCTGCAGATCATTATCCAAAGCACTATGAACCAAACCACCGTGTTAAAAACCTGGATCACTAAAGAGTGCATGCTCCATTACAATCTTCCCTTTTTTACTCTCCAGTCACTTGCTTAGCTGCCATGAAAAGTTCACTATATGTAGGGGTTTTATCATATGGGAGTGGTGAAGCTGATGGAGCCACAGCAGGCTTTTGTATTTCCTCCTCTTTAGGCTGTGTTCACACACAGTTTTTTGCAGGAGGAAAATTCCTCCTGCAAAAACTGCTCCAGACGTTTTTTGCACAGTGGTTTGACAAAAACTCGTCAAGGCGTTTTTTTCCTCTTTCTGACTGATTTGAAATGGGGTTTTGGAGGCGGAAACCGCCTCAAGATAGGTCATGTTGCTGCTTTTTACCGCGACGCGTTTTTTTTTTGCTCGCAGTAAAAAAACTCGTTCGCCTCCCATTGAAATCAATGGGAGGCATTTTTTTGACGAGTTTTGCGGCGCGGTTTCCGCATCAAGCTCGTCAAAAACCTCCTTGTGAACAGAGCCTTAGAAGATGAGCAGGAAATGTCTTGTTTATCCCTTTTGCCTTTTTTTTTTGTTTTTTTTCCCCCCACTAATTTAACAACTGTTATTGTAGTTGCTGATCTTTGCCTAAAGAGGTGGCTTTTAATATAAGTATGTAAGTGGTTTCAATGAACTTTAGAAATACATAATGTTTTTGGCGAGGAAACCCTGAGAGCTGATGTTTTCTCACTCCACTTCTTACACCACTTCTCTAATTCTTTAGTATCATCAGGATATTCCTGACTCATAACTGTTAGGCTATGTTCACACGGGGTATTTTGCCGAGTTTTTTGACGCGGAAACCGCGTCGCAAAACTCGTCAAAAACGGCCCGAGAACGCCTCCCATTGATTTCAATGGGAGGCGTCGGCGTCTTTTTCCCGCGAGCAGTAAAACTGCCTCGCGGGAAAAAGAAGTGACATGCCCTATCTTCGGGCGCTTCCGCCTCTGACCTCCCATTGACTTCAATGGGAGGCAGGAGAAAGCGTATTTCTCGCTGTTTTATGCCCGCGGCGCTCAATGGCCGCGGGCGAAAAACGGCGCGAAAATCGGCGTGCAGGGAGAGGAATATCTGCCTCAAATTTCCAAACGGAATTTTGAGGCAGATATTCCTCCCCCAAAATACTCCGTGTGAACATAGCCTTAATTGGGTTGACATGATGTTATGTTAAAATATTTGTACCCAAAGCAAGTCTGTAAATTTTGACCCTAATGGAGGTGCAACTAAAGGTCAAAAACACTTCAACAGAGCTAGGTGCAATGCTCTGCCAGGCACCAATCCTAGTAATATGCCACCAGTTAGTATTATGATTTTCTGTCACTACACTTGCCATTCTCAGAGTAAAGCTTACTGGCACCATTCGCTACGTAGCGAGTGTCCCCTTACCTTAACGCAATCTGAAGTAACAATACGGTCGCGGGTTCTACTCCACAGTGCTCACAGTAAAGTCTAATAGCACCAAAACATAGGTGTGTCTGCTTACCGAAGCGTGGAGTTTTCAACCACTACAAAAAAAAACAAGACAAAACCATTCCTAAGGGGATTTCCAAGTCCATTGGACAGCAGAGATCTTCAAATCTAAAATTTTTAAAAGGCCTTTATAAAGATGCTGCCAGCATTCTGATACTTTTACGCACAAGCTTTAGCAAATGGGATGCCGGTACCACAATGCTCGTTACTTCGCGCGAGATCTCAACACACAGTCTGCTCAATCTCTGGTTACTTTACGTACAAAGCTTTCACAACTCTGCCTGCAGAATTTAGTATGTCAGCCCGCTTCCCCTGTTCCCAATTTTGTCTCATACCAAAAAGAGAATTTCTGGGCCTTTTTTAAACTGAGAAAAATAGCCAGCAGAGACGCAAACCTGAACTGTAGCCCTTTCTTATTCTTGATAAATATTACTTTTCCTGGGAGTGCTATTAGAATTTACCCAAACTCCTCCCCCAACCCCCCCCCCCGCCAAGGTGTCCTACCCAGATTACATCTGTGCGGTATAGGGAGGGACAGCAGGGAGGTTGTAGTGTACACACAATATCCGTGGCAACAAGCTGCTAAAGTCACTCACCACTCCTGTGCACAAAATAGCGGCCGCGTCCTCACTGCAAAGGGTCCACTCTTCCCTGTCCCTCATTTTTAATCTGCTGTCAGGGCAACACTGATGATCTTGAAGTAGGGCCCTGGTAGTGAAACTGCGGTCCTCTTCTGTTCTGGTCCGCCAGAAATTTAGGCCGGGGATTTGGTCCGCTCGCCAAGCCCAAAGATGTAATGTGTTGGATCGGGGCCAGGACTCCGGGAAAGAGGATGGAGGCAGATAATGTTTGCTGCCAGTGGAGCTCCAGAAACACGTCCTCTCACCGGAGTTCAGGCCTCGTCCTCTCTCCCATTGGACACATACAAACGTGATTCTCTAGTGGTCTTCTTGGTCTGGACCATACTCCTTTTGTCCTGTCCAAATTCTAACTAATCATTCTTAGAGTAGTCTACCCCCCACCCCCACCTTGGAGTGTGGCTTATTGCCTATGTAACCATAGAATGTAATATATAGCATAAAAAGCGGCTAAAATCTCATTTTCCTTTTCACCGGTTTAGGATAGAGATGAAAATTGAAGTATATTCGTAAGTCACTTTTCAGATAAAATAAAATTGCTTAGCATTTATTTTGGTCCCCGGATAACCTCTTAACTTTTTGCCTCATGGGTTGTTGTTTTTTTTTCTACTTCCTCTGGATCTACCTTGCGGGATAATAGGAGGAACTGGATGATATCTTTTTTCATTCTTATAAACTGTTACATGAGAATGGGCTTTTTAACTCCTTAACGCCGAAGGACGGATATATCCGTCCTCAGCAGCTGCTAGTTCGCGCAGGAGGACGGATAAATCCGTCCTGTGATCGCGTGGGTACTGTCACTGTACCCACACGATCAGCGGCAGGAGCACGGCTGTTATACACAGCCTGGCTCCTGCTGCAACTGCCGGAATCGAAGCGCGCGCCGATTCCGGCAGTTTAACCCATTAAATGCCGCTGTCAATAGTGACAGCGGCATCCAATGTGTTTGACAGAGGGAGGGAGCTCCCTCTGTCACCCGATCGGCGCCCCCGCAAACAAATTGCGGGTCGCCGTCGGGTTTCCATGACAGCCGGGGGTCTAACAAAGACCCCCAGGTCTGTCTTCAGCATCTGCCTGTTAGGCGATGCCGGAGGCATGACCTAACAGATTGCCTGTCAGTTTTACACTGACAGGCAATAATGCTTTGGTATACTAAGTATACCAAAGCATTATATATGCGATCAGCAGATCGCATAGTGAAGTCCCCTGGTGGGACTAAAAAAAAAATTACAATCAGTTAAATAAAGTTTGTGAAAAAAAAAATAAAAAATTACAGTCAAAGTCAAATAAAACTACTTTTTTGGCCCAAAAAGTGGTTTTATTTAGTAAAACGGTCAAAACAAATCACACATACACATATATGGTATCCCCGCGATCATAACAACTTGACCAATAAAATGAACACATTAATTAAACCGCCGGATGAACGGCGTCCAAAGAAAACGCAAAAAACAACGGCAAAATTCTCTTTTTTCTGCCATTCCCCCCATAAAAAATAAAATAAAAGTTAATCTATAAGTCCCATGTACCCCAAAATTGTACTAATGAAAACTACACATTGTCCCGCAAAAATCAAGCCCACATACGACCACATCGACGGAAAAATAAAAACGTTACGGCTCTTGGAACGCGGCGATGCAAAAACAAGTAATTTTTTTCTAAAAGGGTTTTTATTGTGAAAACGTAGGAAAACATATAAAACCTTTACACATTTGGTATCCCTGTAATCGTGCCGACCCATAGAATAAAGTGAACATGTTATTTACGCTGCATAGTACACGGCGTAAATTTATAACGTGAAAATCAATGCTGGAATAGCTGCTTATTTTCAATTCTCTCCTAAAATAAAGTTAATAAAAGTTAATCAATATATTATAAGCATCTAAAAATGGTACAATTACCAAATACAACTCGTCCCGCAATAAACAAGCCCTTATACGGCTATGTCGACGGAATAAAAAAAAAGTTACGACTCTTGGAATTCGACCGTGAAAAAACAAAAAATAATCCTTGGTCATTAACGTGCAAAATGGCCCGGTCATAAAGGGGTTAAAACCCCATACACGTGTCGTGCATTTGAACATCCACAGCATGCCTAATAGTCACGGATTTCCTGCAAATTTCACCTTTTGCGATGCTATGGGGAAAATTCACAGCAAAATATACACGCAAGACATGCAGGCTTTTTTCACCACAATTGAACATAAATGCATTTTGATTTCCCTCCAGTGGTGTTCATCTGTACACACTTGTTACTTAGGGTCATAGGTAAAAAACATGCCAAAATTTGGTAATTTTAGCAAATGATGACTGAAAGAACACAGGCTGTAAGCCCTTGTTCCTACTTTCAGGATTCTACACGGATTTCGGAGCAGGTTCTACATGTGACTGGGCTTCTTGTGATCCACATGCTACTTATTCCCACGGATTCCACATGGAAAACCATGCGGATAAGCCTCATTGAGTGTTTATCCATTTTTGATGAATTTGTAAAGATATGTGCATTTATGGAGTTTTATTTTTGGGTGGTGGTGTATATGTAATGCTCTGCTTGAGTCAGACATTTAGCCACAAATGTACATTTTTTTTTTTAATGCATTTCTCGGCACCATGTCACCAAATCCATTTGTTGTAATGCTATAATATTTCATCAAATATGTAATTTGTTCAGGCAGAGAAAGTACATGAGCTGAATGAAGAGATTGGAAAACTGCTAGCAAAAGCTGAGCAGTTAGGAGCAGAAGGAAATGTTGAAGAGTCCCAGAAGGTTATGGATGAAGTTGAAAAGACCAGAATTCGGAAAAGAGAAGCTGAGGTTTGTTATACGATTCTAAAAAAAATAAAATCTGTTTTATAAAGGCTTGATCTGATTACTTAGGATAGATGGCGCCCCGTGCGAAATGATCTTTTGGCGCCCCACTCCCATCTATTAAAAAAATAATAATTGCCCCATAAAAACATAATGCCCCTTTAGTGCCCCCATAAAGTATAATAATATTATTTAATCTAATATATTACAACCCCTTCAAGGACACAGTATTTTGTACTCTAATTGTGCCCACAGTATTATGCCCCCTGTAGTACCCCTACACAGTATAATGTCCGCTTAGTGGGCCCCACACAGTATAGTTCCCCCCTGTAGATTTTTCCATTCAGCTTTCCTGTTGACCGTGCCATAATCCCCCACCACCTCCTTGTATACAGTGCCCCCAAACAAAAACTGTATTCCCCCTAGGCCCCCTTCCCACGACGAACTGAGCTGCTCCACGACGGGATCCTTGGATAGGCCAGCGTGAACCTGTAGCCTAGTATAGAATTTCCCAACCTTTTCGGACACGAGGCAGCACTGGAAAAATAAAATTTCCTCAGGGCACACCTACCAAAAATTGTTTTGAGAAAGACCGAAAACGGCTAAAAACAAGCACTACACTCGTAGGGTATGTTCACACACGTTTTTTGTAAGTCAAAAAAAAAATCTGCCTCCAAAATACTTTCAGGAACTGACCGTTTGTTTGACTACTTTTGTGTGCGTTTTTTTTTTCTTAAACCGTTGAAGCTAATGCAAAAGACGCAGAAAAAAAAAGCACCAAACGAGTGCCCCAGGTATATTCTGCCTCCTATCAATTTCAATTGCCGGTCAAGTGGTTTCCGCCTCTGAAAACCATCAGCCCCCGCTCACAGGAAAATGACAATCAGGCCGCCACTCACAGGAAAATGACCATCAGGCTGCCGCTCACAGGAAAATGACCATCAGGCCGCCGCTCACAGGAAAATGACCATCAGGCCGCCGCTCACAGGAAAATGACCATCAGGCCGCCGCTCACAGGAAAATGACCATCAGGCCGCCGCTCACAGGAAAATGACCATCAGCCCGCCGCTCACAGGAAAATGACCATCAGCCCGCCGCTCACAGGAAAATGACCATCAGCCCGCCGCTCACAGGAAAATGACCATCAGCCCGCCGCTCACAGGAAAATGACCATCAGCCCGCCGCTCACAGGAAAATGACCATCAGCCCGCCGCTCACAGGAAAATGACCATCAGCCCGCCGCTCACAGGAAAATGACCATCAGCCCGCCGCTCACAGGAAAATGACCATCAGCCCGCCGCTCACAGGAAAATGACCATCAGCCCGCCGCTCACAGGAAAATGACCATCAGCCCGCCGCTCACAGGAAAATGACCATCAGCCCGCCGCTCACAGGAAAATGACCATCAGCCCGCCGCTCACAGGAAAATGACCATCAGCCCGCCGCTCACAGGAAAATGACCATCAGCCCGCCGCTCACAGGAAAATGACCATCAGCCCGCCGCTCACAGGAAAATGACCATCAGCCCGCCGCTCACAGGAAAATGACCATCAGCCCGCCACTCAGATACCCCCTGGTAGGGAGCGCCACCGAGCCCGCTTCGTGTAGCGCTCCACGACGCTGTGGACGGCAATTCCGCTTCAGGAGTTTCCCCTGATGTCGTTGTCCATATATGGACAGAGAAATCAAGCGGAGCGCTCCAGGATTAAATGGCCAGGTTAATACAAAAAACAATGGCAAAATTCATTTTTTTCCTCCATTCCCTCCCAAAACATCTAATGGAAGTTAATTGGTCCCATATACCCCAAAATAGTTAGGGAACTACAACTTGCCCTGCTAAAAGAAGCCCATATATGGCTACACAGACGGAAAAATAGTTACGTCTCTTGAAATGCGTCAAAGCAAAAAAAACAATTTTTTTTTTCAAAAGGGGTTTTTATTGTGCAAATATACTAAAATATGTATGTTTGTTTTTTTTAAATGTTTTACTATAGCCGCAATCGTACTGACCCATAAAATAGAGATGTTATTTACGCCGCATAGTGGGCAGTCAGGGCATCATAGGATACACTTAAAGATTTTTTTTAATAATAAACAATATTTAGTTTAAAAAAAACAAAAACATTTTTCCCCGTAGCATAATGTAAACATTTTTAAAAAATTTGCATTACTGGTGTCACCACGTTTGTAAGAGTCGGAACAATTACAATATACCGTTAAACCCACACGGTGAACGCCGTAAAAAAAAAAGATAATTTTTGGTCTTTACTTTTTTTTTATTCCATGTTTTTGTGGGAGATGATAGTCTCTCAAAATGGTAACAATAGGCACCGTAGTTTGCCCCGCAAAAAATAAGCCCTCATAGTTCTGTCGACGGAAAAAAAAAGCTACAGCTCTCAGAATATGGCAACAAAACACAAATTTTTATCTTTAACAATCAGTTTTTTTTCCCTTGTAAAAGTAGTAAAACGTTAAAAAAAATAAACTACATAGATTTGATAGTCATCGTATTGACCTGCAGAATGAAGTTAAAGGGAACCTGTCACCAGAATTTCACCTATTGAACGTTACTTATCCATCACTGGCCGCTGCTATAAAAAGTTCATTGCCGTTGTCCCCTCTCCTAAACTCCTCCGACTGTAAATAACGGTCTGCAAGCATCTCGCGCCTTATAGCCTAATAATCCGGTGTCCTGTTGTACGCACACACCAGAAGAGGACATCCATGCACAAGTGTGGGATTTTGTGTACTGTGGGAAGGCGTGGAGCGGTCAATCAAAAGTAAGGAGGCTGGGTAAACTCGCAAAGACTAGAGGAATGAAGATATGACTCTTTTTTTTTTTTTTCAAACGAAGATTTGACGTTTCAAACAAAGATATGACTTATGCTCATTAGCATATGGTGCGGGAACACTGAAAATCTGAATACTACAGAGCCGACTAAGACATTTATAGGTTATATAGAAATTATTTTTCACCCACTACCACCAGGTAGTGCTGGTTTAATAGGTGAAATGCTGATGACAGGTTCCCTTTAACATGCAATTTTTACTGAACGGCAAACACTGTAAAAACGAACCCCCCCCCCCCCCAAAAAAAAAATAATAATTTGCAATCGCTGCTTTTCTCATTTTCTGATACATTAAACGGTGCCATGAAAAACTACAAGTCATCCGGCATAAATCTAACACTCGTACGGCTATATAGATGGCAGAATAAAAAAGTTATGGCTTTTGAAAGGTGGGGAAGAAAAGATGAAAGTGAAAATCTGAAAAATAGCTGCGGCTGGAAGAGATTAAAGAGGCTCTGTCACCAGATTATAAGTTCCCTATCTTCTACATAATGAGATAGGCGCTGTAATGTAGATCGCATAAGTGTTTTTTATTTAGAAATTTTGACGGATTTATGACCTATTTTAGCTTAATGCCAATGACTTTCTTAATAGACAACTGGGCGTGTTTTTACTTTGTGACCAAGTGGGCGTTGTGGAGAGAAGTGTATGACGCTGACCAATCAGCGTCATACACTTCTCTCCATTCATTTTCTCAGCACGTAGTGATCTTGCTAGATCATGATGTGCAGTCACATACTCACACATTAACGTTACTGAAGTGTTTTGACAGTAATAGACATCACCTCCAGCCAGGAAGCGATGTCTATTCACAATCCCGACACTTCGGTGACGTTTGTGTGGGACTTAATGACAGCAAGCGTGGTCTCGCGAGATCACGCTGTAAATGACCGCTTACAGCGTGATCTCGCAAGATCAAGCTTGCTGTGATGTGTCATTTACAGCGCGATCTTGCGAGATCACGCTTGCTGTCATTAAGTCCCACACAAACGTTACCGAAGTGTCGGGATTAGGGATGCACGGTGCATCGAAACTTCGATACTGTGCATCCCTAAACGGTTCAATACCGCTATTTCCTGTATTTCGATACTGAGCTGTGCTGCCGCACAGCTCAGTATAGTAATACATGAATGTATGAGAGCGGGGCTGCGGTTGTGTAATTCAGCCATAGCCCATGAGTCATGATAAGTTCGCGGGGTCAGGATGATGCGATGCGGCCAGCCCTGCACTAATGATTGCCGGCACTCAAGACAGAACATGGCGGCCGCGCTACAAAACACCCCCATGTTCTGTCTCCAGTGCCTGAACCGCCGCTCATTAGTGCAGCGCCGGCCGCATCTCCTCATGCTGACCGCGTGCGCACTTCCTGTCAGGAGCGTGGCAATGGCTGTATTACACAGCTGCAGCCCCGCTCTATAACGGCGGAGATCATAGAAACCTCTCATCTCCGCCGTTATTCCCCTGAATGCTGCGATCAAAGATGGACTGCAGCATTCAGGAGAAAATGAGCAGGGGGGATGCCCCTGGATCGCGTCACAGGGAATTCCTGTGACTCGATGGCCATACCATATATGGGCAGACAACCCAGGGTCTATTGACGGACCCCAGGGCTGTCTTACCATATTTCATGTTCTTAGGACATACCCAAGTATGTCCTAACAACTGCCTGTGTGCCATCTGTCCACAAGCTAATGTACTGGCATATATCTGATATATGTCCGTACATTAAAGTTTAAAAATAAAGTAAAATCATAGTATTGTTAAATTTAAAAAAAAAAATACACATTCACCTTTTTTACAATAAACATTAAAATAAGTCTCAATACATAAAATATTCACACATTCAGTAATAACCTGCACAACAATTTTTTTGCATCATTTATGATGTGTACGCTGTAAAAAAATGAAATAAACACTGCTTTAATTCACTTATTAATGTGAGACGCGAGGTGCGATGAATTTAACCTCCATGTTCCTCACATTAATAGTAATTAACCCCATCATGTACCTTACATATTAACCCATTATTGACTGAGAAACATGATGGGATAAATTACTAATAGTGAGGCGCATTCAAAATTCATTACACGTCGCGCCTCACATCAGAAAACGGAAGAACTTTTTTTTTATTACTGTTGGCAAAGTATCGAAATCGCAATACTAAACGAAGTATCGGTATCGAAGTCCAAATTCTGGTATCGTGACATCCCTAGTCGGGATTGTGAATAGACATCGCGTCCTGGCTGGAAGCGATGTCTATTCACTGTCAAGACACTTCAGTAACGTTAATGTGTGAGTAAGTGACTGCACATCATGATCTCGCAAGAGCACTACGTGCTGAGTAAATGAATGGAGAGAAGTGTATGATGCTGGCTGGTCAGCGTCATACACTTCTCTCCACAACGCCCACTTGGTCAAAAATTTAAAAGTTCAAGTCATTAGCATAAATCTAAAATCGGTCATAACTCAGTCGAAAATGATAGTTTTTCTAAATCAAAAACACTGCTGTAATCTACATTACAGCGCCGATCACATCATGTAGGAGATAGGGCCCTTGTAAAGTGGTGACAGTCTCTTTAATGTAAGCCTTTTAAGGCATTGTATTTTTTCTCATGTAAAATGTTCTAATGCCACAAAATTCTCACCTCTTTAGAAGTAGAACTGTAAGTGATTTCAACCCATGAGACCTGACACTGGGAACTTATTTGTATTCCTTTTATTGCTTGCTTCCCTAGATAAATACAATAAGAATGTCCTCTTCCAGTAGAATTTTAAGCGAAGGTCTTAGCTGTTTACATCTCTTCGCTTCTCCCTATGTGCTAAAGCAAAAGGATGAATTTTTCTGGTTAGATTTTGTCACACTTTATTGTGGAATTTCGTATTTTTAATGGAGAGGAATACACTGCAGTGATCATAAGAGTTATAAACTTATTTAACCAACAGGATATCTATCGCAGTTCTATGCCAGCCTCAAGCTTCCAGCAGCAAAAGCTGAGAGTATGTGAAGTATGTTCTGCTTACCTAGGACTCCATGATAATGACAGAAGATTGGCTGACCACTTTGGTGGCAAATTGCACCTGGGCTTCATTGAAATACGTGAGAAATTAGACGAGTTAAAGGTATTATTATTTTTTTTTTTAATATATACACGTTTTTCCATCTAAAGCCATGTTCATACAGGGAACACCTTGGATTGAAACCGAAGTCTCCCACAGTTTTGCATGTTGATTAGCTTTATAGAAGTTACATAGTTAGACCCGTGTCTTCAAAATTATTATCAAGTCCAACCTATAATCCTACCGTATTGATCCAGAGGAAGGCAAAACCCCCATGAGGTTGATGCCAATTGCCTCATTTGGATTCAGAGAGGAATTTATCCCCTAATAAGGAAATCAGAATAAATGCCTGGATCAAGGTCCCATCTCCAGAATCTAGTACTCATGACCTGTACTGTAATATTATATTTTTCAAGTTGATTTGAGATAATCCTTCATCTTTTTAGTGCTTTGTCAGCATGCATAATGAACATGCTGCAGATTATAAAATCTCCAACGTGGTCATTATTCCACAGTGATACTTTACCAGAGCATGTGAATGGGTCATACGATTGTCGGCAGAATTGCTGCAAATTCTGTCTGGAAATAAGGTGCAGAATGCACATACCCTAAGGCCCCATTTACACGACCGTAAAATCACCCGTAATTACGGTCCGTAACTACGGGCCCATTAATTTCTATGGCCGACGGACACCTTCAAGTATGTCTACGGGAGGGTGTCCGTGCCGTAAAAACCGTCCGAGAAAGATAGGACGTGTCCTATTTTCTTATATTACGGACCATGCTCCTATACTTTATAATGGCAGCACAGCCCGTAAAAAGCCTGCGGCTGGCAATGCCCGTAATTACGGGCACGGTCGTGTTCATGGAGCCTCATAGTGGAATAATTCTCATCATTTTATATTAAAATACTTTACTTTTCATCAAGCGCATTAATTACCTGGTACTTTAACAAGTTTCATTTATTTTAAAAGATTGATTTCTGTAAGGCCTCATGCACACGACCGTTCTGTTGTGGCTGCAATTTATTTGGGGCCCCATGCACGCGACTGGTTTACACTGTTCTTTGTGGGGGGCCGCAAATCTGGACTGCAAAAAGTGTAGGGCAAGCCATTTTACGGTCTGGATTTGCGGATCCACCAATACTTCTGAATTATTGTGGATCCGTGTGCCCTGACGACAACGGACCTGTGGTGTTCCGGACAGCAAAACTAATGCGATCATGTGCATGAAGCCCTAAGGCCCCTTAGTATTTTCCCTCTGTATTTGTAAGCCAAAACTAGTAGTGGAATCTACACAAAGGAAAGATCTGCAGCTTTTCCGTGTTTTGGACCCTCTCCTGGTTTTGGTTTACATACTTACCAAAAAAAACAGCCATGTGAAAGAGACCTAATTTTATTTTATTTTTTTAATCAAGTAATTTTTTATTTTCAACAAAAACACAACATTTGCGACATAGTATCGCAACACAGATATAACACCCCCACCCCCCTTCTTCCAAAGTATAAAGAGACCTAACTTTAATGCCAATCTGTTGCAATTTCTTTCAAATAGAGAATTGTGGCGGAAAAGCAGGAGAAGCGAAATCAAGACCGATTGAAGCGCAGAGAAGAGCGGGATAGAGAAGAACGTGACAAATTGAAAAAAAGGTAATGATCAAATAAGTAATTATTACCTAGCTTATTCTAGTTACAACAATGGAGACACACAATTGTGGCATTAAAAATGACCTGTCACCAGCAGCAGAGGCGGCAATTTTAATTTATGGCAATGTAATATTGTTCTTGTAGGCCTATGGCTTGTGGCGCAAAGGTAACCTGACTCTGTTCTTCAACACCATTTTTCAATAACATGTTTATTTATCTGGCCTAAATAATTGTGTTGTCCTTATCAACTTCTATAAACAATCAACCTCTGGTGACAAACAAAACCAAACCCCACAACAGGCTTCAACATGTAGTCGTTTCCAAAAAGTAAACTTGCATTCAGAAACAGAAATTTGACCTACTCTCAAGGCTTCGTTCACATCTGCATTGGGGTCCCGTTCTGACGTACCGTCGGAGGTTTCCGTCAGAACGGGACACAAACGGAAACCCGAGGTTTCAGTTTCCATCACCATTGATTTCAATGCTGATGGATCCGGTGCCCACGGTTTCCGTTTGTCTCTGTTGTGCATCGTATCTGTCGTTTTGCTTGCAGCAATAGTGTAGGCGAAGCAATTTTATTTTTAAAGGGGTTTTTTTTTTCTCATTCAAAGAACCATAATTTATTTTTATTTTTACGTAGACATAGCTGTATGAGGGCTTGTTTTTTGTGGGATGAGTTTATTTTTGAGTGGCACAATTTTAGGGTACTTTTTTTTTTCAAACTCTATCAATAAAAGACATAAGTCAGCGAATATTCCCACAGGTCGGGAGCATTTATAGCTTCGAAGAGCTATGATAACAATAGCAGTAGTTTTGAGGCAGAATATTTAAACAAATGTACCTTTAAATTCTAAAATTTATAGTACAGTCAAAAACATACATAAGTATGGCATTAACCCCTTAATGACAGGGCCATTTTGCGTGTTAATGACCAAGGATGATTTTTTGTTTTTTCACGGTCGCATTCCAAGAGTCGTAACTTTTTTTTTTTTGTTTTTTTTTTAAATTCCGTCGACATAGCCGTAGAAGGGCTTGTTTTTTGTGGGACGAGTTGTATTTTGTAATTGTACCATTTTTAGATGCTTATAATATATCGATTTAACTTTTATTAACTTTATTTAAGGAGAGAATTGATAAGCAGCTATTCCAGCATTGATTTTCACGTTATAAATTTACGCCGTTTACTATGCATCGTAAATAAGATGTTAACTTTATTCTATGGGTCAGCATGATTAAATATTTGGTATCCCTTTAAAGGTTTTATGTTTTCCTACGTTTGCACAATAAAAACCCTTTTAGAAAAAAATTACTTGTTTTTGCATCGCCACATTCCAAGAGCCGTAACTTTTTTTATTTTTCCGTCAATGTGGCCGTATGTGGGCTTGATTTTCGCGGAACAAGGTGTAGTTTGCATTCGTACTATTTTGGGGTACATAGGACTTATAGATTAACTTTTATTAGATTTTTTTTTTATGGGGGGATTGGGAGAAAAAAGAGAATTGAGTTTTTTTTTTTTTTTTCTTTTTTACACCGTTCATCCGGCGGTTTAATTAATGTGTTCATTTTATTGTTCAAGCTGTCATGATCGCGGGGATACCATATACGTGTTGTTTGTTTTGACACTTTTTTTTACTAAATAAAACATTTTATTTTATTTTGACAATTTTTTTTTTCTTTTTTCACAAACTTTATTTAACTGCTTTACGTTTTTTTTTTTTTGTTTTTTTTTTCCTTTAGTCCCACCAGGGGACTTCACTATGCGATCTGCTGATCACATATATAATGCTTTGGTTTACTTAGTATACCAAAGCATTATTGCCTGTCCGTGTAAAAATGACAGGCAATCTATTAGGACATTCCTCCTAACAAGCATTTGCTGAAGGCAGACCTGGGGGTCTTTGTTAGGCCCACGGCTGCCATGGAAACCCGACGACGCCCTGCGATTTCTTTGCGGGGGCGCTGATGGGGGTGACAGAGGGAGCGCTCTTCCTGTCAAACACATTAGATGTCGCTATTGACAGCGCCGTTCAATGGGTTAAACTGCCGGAATCAGAGCGCGCTTCAATTCCGGCAGGAGCCAGGCTGTGTATAACAGCCGTTCTCCTGCCGCTGATCGCGTGGGTACACTGGCAGTATCCACGCGATCAGAGGACGGATATATCCGTCCTTTTGCGGGAACTAACTCCTGCACAGGATGGATATATTCGCCCTAAAGGGGTTAATGCAGTACACATAGTCTATTCCAAGACCATTGTGTTTCAAAACTCCGCTAAGGGTTATCTCTAGGTAGTGTTCGAATATCATACCCGATTTGGAAGAAGTTTGTAAAGAGTTAAACTTAAAAGTAAAACAATCTTAAGCTGGCGTAGCTAACTTTAAAGAGGCTCTGTTACCACATTAGAAGTGCCCTATCCCCTACATAATCTGATCGACGCTGTAATGTAGATAGTGTTTTTTATTTTGAGAAAGGATAATTTTTTAGCAGGTTATGAGCAATTTTAGATTTATGCTAATTCGTTTTTTGACCGAGTGGGTGTTGTAAAGAGGAGTGTATGATGCTGACCAATCAGCGTCATACGCTGCTCTCCATTCATGTCCATTTGTACTCAGCACAGCGTGATCTCGCTGTGCTGTCACATACACCCACATTAACTTTACTGAAGTGTCTTGAGGGTGAATAGACATCACCTCCAGCCAGGATGCGATTTCTATTCACACTCTCAACACTTCGGTATTTTCTGTGAATGACAGCACAGTGTGATCTCACGAGATCACGCTGTGCTGTGTAATTAAGTCCCACAAAAACTTTACCGAAGTGTCGGGCGTGTGAGATGAATGGTGATGCAGACTGACTCCAATGTTTCCATTTGCCTTTCCGTTGAGGTGTTCCCCAGATGGAAATCCTCAACGGAAAGGCAACGCTGATGTGAACACTGCCTAAGGAATATCATCTTAACTTGAATTGACCACCTGGTGAGCTTTTGCTAGGCATGAGGTCGTGTGTGGCAGGCATTTTGAGCAACCAGAACTGCCGTATAAAAGGAGGGACACCGCAGAACCTTGAGCAATTGAAGAGTTTGGTTAAAGACAAACGTAGAGGCCTCTGTCTGCCGGTAATTGCACGGACTAGGGGTTTTACTACAAATCTCAATGGTCTTCAAATGTCGTTTTTATGTTATTGAAAGTTTTTTTTAATTTTTTTTATACCTGTGTAGATCTAGATCTAGAGAGAAACGAAGACATCGTTCTTCCTCCCGGGATTGCAAGAGAAAAACACGTTCCAGGTCCCGTGATAAACGTCACACTCATAGATCAGGTTCTGACAGTCGTAATCACCGGAGTCGGGATAGGAGCAGAGATCGGAGTTCCAAGTCCAAGTATGTCTTAGGGTATAAGAATTAAATAATTAAAGGGCATTTAAACTTCTAAGAAATACAGAAAGTAACTATGTGTCTCAATGCTCACCATAGCTCAGAAGTAATTATTTTTCATTATCTTGTAAAGCACTGTATACCATCTTTGTTTTGATGCTTCAAGGGATTATCTATGTGAAGGCATACAGTCCCCATGATTCCTTTTTCCTGTCAAAATCATTCCTTCTATTTTACAGCTGCCCCTCCATTTAAATGGTGTTAAAAGGAATGTGTTGCTAGAAAAAAAAAAATTTTTATTTTTTTTAGTTAAACAATTAGTGTGTAGGTGATTAAACATTGTTCTAATTTTTTTTATTTTTTTTCACGAGTCAGGAAATATTATTAATTAGATTCAATTTATAATATTTCCCAGCGCTGGTCACTAGATGGAGCAATTCCCAAAATTGCAGCATCGCATGTGGTAAAGCAACCACATTGCTTTATGCTGCAAAATTGGAAAAAACTCACTCGCTCTAGTGAGCTCTCAGAATCCCCCCCTCCTTTATCCTGGCTAGTGCCGGGAGAAACGAGGGGATTGAACGGTCAAACCTCCTACACTGTGTCGCCATTTTTTGAGCTAACACACAGTGTAGTAGGTTTACATACAGTAGTAAACACACAGTAAAACACGTACATACACGGACCTAACTTACCTGCTCCTGCCGCCGCCGCTCCCTCCGGTCCTTACGCTCCGTCTGCTGCCACTGCTCCAAGTGCACAAGTCCGGAAGCCGCGACCGGAAGTAGTAATCTTACTGTCCGGCCGCGACTTCCGGTCCACAGGAAAATGCCGCCGGACGGCGCACAGTTCAACTTGGACTGTGTGGGAGCGGCGCATGCGCCGTTCCCACACAGACGGCGTACACCATAGTGGATGGAACGGGCCCCGTTCGCATTCACTATGGGACTGTATGTGCCGTATTCCATGTCTGTATGTGTCGTTAATCGACACATACAGAAATGGAAAAAAAAATGGCAGCCCCCATAGGGAAGAAAAAGTAAAAAAATAAAAAAAAGTAAAACACAAACACACAAATCTAAAAGTTTTTAATAAAACACTAAAATCAAACTGATGTAAAAAAAAAATTTGGGGTGACACTGGTCCTTTAAGGTAGTTCTATAAATACTCCGGCTGTTCTGTTGCTCACGGACAGTGCATTATCTGCTGCCCAGCATGTGAAACGCATCCTTTCAGAGGCATGGAAGTGCCAGAGGGCACTGGAGATGAGATGCAAGTGAGGCACTTTAAGCGGGGTTAGAGGGGAGATAACCAGCTGTTCAGAGTAAAGGACTTCACACAAGTAGAAGATAAACACCAGGAGCATAGTCATGTGAGAGGCATTTCAGCTACTGACCATAGGTTCGCAAAACATCTTGCTGCATTTGCACATAATTTTTAAAAACCGGAAAACCCCTCTAATAACTTTTCTCATTTTGAATTACATTGAAGTGTATATCTGCCTTTTTTTTAAAGAAAAACGTTTTTAAATATGCAGGTACTTTTTTTTTCTTTTTTTTAAGCAGAAAAGTTGCACTAAAGGCTGCAATGTGCTAATTTTTTTTAATTTTATTTACATCGACGCTCATATCATATTGGTAAGTTTTTAACCCGTTAGTGACCGCCCATTAGTGTTTTTATGGCGGCCACTAACGGGCTTTATTTCTTGAAACATACCTCAAACAAATGGAATTCCAGGTTTTTAATCATTGGCATATTTTTTCAAGAGTAAGTACAGGAAAAAATGAAGGAATCGTTGCTAAACAATATTCTTTCTTAAAGACCAGTTGAATAATTAGCTTTAACCCCTGCCCGCACGAGTAAGTAACTGTACGTCGTTGCGGGAGATTACTTCCCGCACGAGGACGTACAGTTACTGACGGCTAACGCTCCCGAGTCACCGGCAACGGACCCCGATTAGTGGTCCGATGCCGGCGATCGATGTGGTCGGTGGATTTGTACAGATCCACCGATCACATTGTTTTGTCTGTAAAAAGTTTTCAAAACCGTTCCCGGGACTCGTAGTTAAGTCCGGGAACGGTTACAAAGGTCCCCCTCCCTTCCCCCATGTGACAGGCAACGGACTGCTGCTATTGGTCCATTGCCGGCGAGGGCTGTAATTGGTGGGTTTGTTCAGACCCACCAATCACAGTGCACTTTTAGCCGGGAAGGGGTAAAAAATGCACCGTTCATTTTCGTTCTGGGTTTTCGTCGGGTGAACCCCACAACGGAAAGTGAAAGCACTGCCTCCGTTTCAGTCACTATTGATCTCAATGGTGACGGAAACATCACTAGTGGTTTCCGTTCGTCAACATTCCGGCAGGTTTCCGGTCTTCCGACGGAATCAATAGCGCAGTCGACTCTGAGATCAATGGTGACTGAAACGGAAGCTGTGCTTTCACTTTCCGTTGCGCGGTTCACCCGACGGAAGCCTCCGCCGGAACCCCAGAACGGAAAGCGAACGGTGATGTGAACAGGCCCTAAGTGCTATAAAACAAAAAATCTTTGTTAGACTTTGTTACAGTTCTCTGAGCTGTGTGTGTGTGTGTGTCCGTCCAGAATTTACTACTGCGGCAGGCATTGACGTACAGACAGAAGGGCTGACTATTGGATTTTTCAAATTATTCTTGACAATTTGATCCAGCTCATGGTTGATCAAACTAACATTTATGGCCAGCAGTTTATTTCGGAACACCCCAACGCCTTTCATGCCCAGGCCATTCGGTGGCAACCGACTAATTGTAAAGAAATGCACAAGTATTGGGGGTTAGTCCTCAACATGGGTCTCACTAAAAAGCCAGAAGTGAGATCCCACTGGTCCACGGACATTCTCTATCATTGTCCGCTGTACCGCAGTACTATGACCAGATCCCGCTTTGGGGCCCTCCATAAATTTCTTCACTTCAGTGACCATTCCCAATGCCCCCCTGCAGATGACCTAAACTTCGATAGACTTTTTAAAATTAGGCCCCTCATTAACATTTTATCCCAACATTTTTCATCTGTCTACACCCCTCAAAAAGAAATATCTATAGATGAATCCCTGGTGCATTTCAAGGGCAGGCTGAAGTTTCGCCAATATTTACCAAATAAGCGCGCCAGGTACGGGATAAAAATGTACAAGCTGTGTGAATCGGACTCCGGATACACACGCTTTCCGGATTTATGAGGGGGAAGGACAGGACAATACAGCCCCCAAATTGTCCCCCCGTCCTGTCTACAACAGGGAAGATAGTGTGGGACCTCCTGCACCCACTGCTAGATCAGGGGTACAACTTGTACTTGGACATCTGGTACACAATTGCACCCCTGTTCAAATGTATAAAAGACCAAAAAAACAATGGCATGTGGGATGGTGCAAAAAAAATCAGGCACCTTCCCAAGACCCTCATCAGCCAATCCCTGCAAATTGGCGAAAGCAGGGCATTGCTGCAGGATGGGATCCTGTGTCTCAAATTTAGAGACCAAAAAGGTCTGTATGCTGACATCTATACATGACGCCAGCTGCACCCCTGTCCCCACACGTGGATTCACATCATCCATGATGAACCCTCTGTGCATTGAGGCATACAATAAATTCATGGGGGAGGGGGTTGACCTGAATGAGCAGGTGTTGAAACCATATAGTGCCATGAGAAGAGTAAAATCTGGTACAAGAAATTGGCTGTGTACCTTGTCCAGCTGGCACTATATAACTCCTTTTTAATTTTTAGGAAAGCTGGCAATCCGGGTACATACTTGGAGTACCAAGAGAAAATGATAAAATGTATTTTATTTGGAGACGAGGTGGGGGAAACAAACGTCTGCTGCTCCAAGTATTTTTTGCCGAATTGTTCCTGGGCAGCACTTTCCTAGTGAAGTGCCTGCTACAGCAAAAAAAGGCAGGGCACAGAAAAGGTGCCGTGTCTGCACAAAAAGGGGTATCCGTAAGGATACGACATATCAGTGCGACACTTGCCCATCTAAACCTGGACTGTGCATGAAGGAGTGCTCACCTCCCTGGATTAAAAATGTTATACTTTCAAATCCCCCACCCCTCCCTTTATCATTCTGGTCTTTTACCCATTTTTAAAATTGGACACTAAAAAAACCCCCCCTCAACATACTCTTAGATGAATACTTAATACTCTTAAATGTGTATGATCTGCATAATTTTTTTCAGGCCTATGCTTGTGGCTAAAAATAAGGCCTCAAAACCCTTGTGGTGCTTCTTCACTTCCAGTCACTGCTAAGTGTCCAGACAACATATTTAGACCTCTTTGGGGCTATTTCTAAACTCAGTCTTCCTGCACTTACATGCTGTGTCTGAAAAATCTGTCCTATAAATGACGCATTTGTGAAAAATGTAACATTTTATTTTTAATAGATTTCTACTAAATTCAGCCCCAAAAAATATGGGGTCATAAAAGTGATCACACACCTAGATAAATTCTTTGAGGGGGCAGTTTCCTAAACGGGGTCACTACTTTGGTGTTTCCACTGTACTGGTACCTCAAGAGCTCTGAAAATGCGACATGGCACCCGAAAACCTTCCCAGCAAAAGCTGTGCTTCAAATGGTTCTCCTTCCCTTCTGAGCTCTGCCGTGGGTCTAAACAGCAGTTTATTACCACATATGGAGTATTGCTGTAATCAGAAGAAATTGGTTTACAAATGTTGGTGTTTTTTCTCCTTTATTCCTTGTAAAAATGAAAAAATTCTATGCTTTTTACAAAAAAAGGAGATTTTCATCTTCATAGACTAATTCCACTAAATTCTGCAAAAAAAACTGGGGACAAAATGCTAACTATACCCCTTTAAAAATTCCTTGAGGGGTGTAGTTTCCAAAATAGGGTCACTTTTGGGGGGTTGCCACTGTTTTGGCACCACAAGACCTCTCAAACCTGACATGATGCCTAAAATATATTCTAAAAAAGGAGGCCCTGAAATCCAGTAGGTGCTCCTTTGCTTCTGAGGCTGGTGCTTCAGTCCATAGCGCTCTAGGGCCACATGTGGGATATTTCTAAAAACTGCAGAATCTGGGCAATAAATTTTGAGTTGCATTTCTTGGGTAAAACCGATGGTGTTACATTAAATTTTTTTATTACAAATGAATTTTGGAAAAAAAATAATTTGTAAATTTCACCTGTACTTTGCTTTAATTCTTGTGAAACGCCTGTAGGGTTAAACTTTCTGAATGCTGTTTTGAATACTTTGAGGGGTGCAGTTTTCAAAATGGGGCATTTTATTGGCACTTTCTAATATATAAGGCCCTCAAAGCCGCTTCGGAACTGAACTGGTCACTGAAAAAATAGGCTTTTGAAATTTGTGAAAATGTGAGAAATTGCTGCTAAAGTTCTAAGCCTTGTAACGTCCCGGAAAAATTTAAAAACTTTCAAAAAACGATGCAAACCTAAAGTAGACATATGGGGGATGTTGACTAGTAACTATTTTGGTAATACTATCTGTTTTACAAGTAGATACATTTAAATATAGAAAAATGCAAATTTTTACAAATTTTCTGTAAATTTGACTTTCACAAATAAATATTGCATTTATCAACCAAATTTTTCCACTAACATAAAGTACAATATGTCACGAGAAAACAAACTCAATCGCTTGGATAGGTAAAAACATTCCCAAGCTATTACCACATAAAGTGACAGATGATTTTTTTCAAATCTGACATGTATGTCCACAAGGCCAAAACAGGCTGCGTCCTAAAGGGGTTAAGGGATAGGGATTTGTCATGGGCTATTGTTTTTTCTTAATTAACCCCACAAATTTGAAATCTGATTTAGATACAAACTGTTTTCTCACCATGTCATTAGGTTGATATGCCTTTCCTGAAGAAAATTGTCTCCTCAGAGGGAACACGTTTCAGAATGTGGTACCTGGGGCAATCGGCTTAACACCCCGGGTTCCATTTCCGTTGCGGTTAGCAAAACATTTCCCCTGCAGCGTACAAGTTTTCCTTTATCAGGGCCTAATTAACAATTTTGTGCTGTTCACCGGCTTCAATAAACAAACATAACCTCTGACAACAGCAAGCAAAATTTTATATTTACTAGTCCAAAAAGGTAAAACATTCAGAAACTGGGTGGGAAAAAATAATACTCCCTATAATTTACTAACCTGTAGAACCATCTTTTGCAACAATAACTTGAATTAAAAAGTTTCTGTAGGGGTTTATCGATATCTAATAGTTTTAGCCCCCTCTTTTCTTCAACATTGTTTTGTTTTCTTTTGGTTTTTTTTAACCTCTTCAGGACTGAGCGCCTGTATTGGCCTTCAGGAAGAAGCCGGTTTTTCAAATCTGACATGTCACTTTATGTGGTAATAACTTTGGAATGCTTTTTTTTTGTAAAACAATTTTTATTGAATTTTTCCAACAGTAAGAAACAGATGCATGACATTGCATTGGGCATTACATGTGAGTTATTCACCTGATCGTCAATACAAAATTGTATAGAACTGGCAGACGAATTTGACATAAATCATGCTTAGCTAACATTGTTATCAACCTTTAACCCCTTGAAACTCCCCCCTGACATCCTATATATGTATGTTTCTAATGTTAAATTGTAGAATGTTCATGTAACCGAACCATATCTGAACAGGAAGGTGGGTCCCTATCACTCCCTAGCGCCTAACTGCATCACCTTTTCAGCACTCCCAATGTTCCTGCCACATCTCTCGTCAGGTACCATGAGGTATAATAGAACGGTGTCATCAGATCCTTTATTTCGTCGGTCTGGAAATGTTTACATATAAAAACTTTCCATTTCTTAAAAAATTTTGATGATCCAGATTCCGCTGTTCGTTCAATATCTAGCCGATCCATATATACATACTTTTTCAACTGAGAAATTACCTCTAGGCCTGACGGTAGCTGTGGTTTAAGCCAGAGGGCGAGCAAGGACCTCTTGGCTACCAGAAGAAAGGCATGAAGTGCGTCAGGAATATATTGAGTATCAGGAAAGGCATGAAATAAAAGAGGTAATGGCTCCACCGCGACCGCCTCCCCCCATGTATCCCTGATTATCCCAGAAATCTCGTTCCAATATGTAAATAATTTGGGCCAAGTCCACAAACCATGAAATAAATTTGTTTTGGGTACATGGCATCGTGGGCACGCTATTTGTCTATCCGGACAGTTAAGGTGTGGGGGAATATCAAAACCGTATATGGCCCTGTGGATGAACTTAAAATGCGTCTCCCTCCATCTTTCACAGACAACAGCTTTACGCACCTTTGCCCACCCTCCCAAAATCTGCTGGGTAAGATCTTGCTGGATAAGCTCTCTACTCCACATTTTAAACATTGTGGCAGTGGTAGCTTTAGCGAGTGATTCTCTCATTGTACTATACAAAAAAGATAAAGAGGATTTAGATGGGGGAGACACTATCAAGTCATCCAGGAAATTCTTAGGGCATTCTGGGGCTATATTATGCAGTTTTGACCTTAAAAAGGACATTATTTGGCAATAGGCTAGGTGATGCCTTGTGGAAAGGTTGTTTCCAGCTTGCAACTCTTGAAATGTCATATATCTATTTTCAGTAGAGTGCAAGAGATGACTAAGCTTGAAAATCCCCAACGATTTCATTTCCCTGAAATGTGGGTTCTCCCTCCCCTGTGGAAACTCTGGATGCCCCCATAAGTGCATATGCTTAGAAACGTGTTGAGGGAGGCCAAAAAGTGCTCTAATCGATTTCCAAGCCATAATAGTATCCCTAAATAATACACGATGTTTGATTTCTGGTGGTATGTTCCCAATTGAGACATGTATTAGCGATGACAAATGTAGTGGAGCCACCACCCCCTCCTCAAGTGCGTAATTAGAGTAAAAGTTTGACCCTTGTAGCCAGTCAAGGCCATGACGAGCCAAACAAGCCAAGTTATAGCTACGAAGATCCGGGATATTGACACCCCCACCTTCTTTGCGTGTCATAAGTTTCTTTAACCCCTTAACGCTCCATGACCTACTATTAGGTCATGCTAACTGTAGCGTTCGCGCTCAGTGACCTAATAGTAGGTCATGGAGTAAACACGGCGCCGTTCGCGCGGGGCGCGTTCATGAGCTGTGATAGCTGCTGTTTCCGACAGCAGACTATCACTGCTCAATGTGCCGGGCCCGATCGCGGAGCTCCCCCGCCGTTTAACCCCTCAGAAGCCGCGTTCAATAGCGATCGCGGCTTCTTAGGGGTTAATCCGCCATCGCCGGCCTGCTACACGATAGCGGCCGGCGATGGTGACTATGGCAACCGGACACCAAACAATGGCGTCCGGCTATGCCATAGACGGAAGCCTAGTGGGTCCTGACAACGTCAGGACCCACTATGCTTGCTGTCAGTGAGTAGCTGACAGCTCTAATACACTGCACTACGCATGTAGTGCAGTGTATTAGAATAGCGATCAGGGCCTCCTGCCCTCATGTCCCCTAGTGGGACAAAGTAATAAAGTAAAAAAAAAGTTAAAAAAAGATGTGTAAAAATAAGAAAATAAAAGTTTTAAAAGTAATAAAAGTAAAAGTCCCACTTTTTCCCTGATCAGTCATTTATTATTAATAAAAATATATAAACAAACAAATAAACTATACATAATTGGTATCGCCGCGTCCGTAACGGCCTGAACTACAAAATTATTTTGTTATTTATCCCGCACGGTGAACGCCGTAAAAAAAAATATTAATAAACCGTACCACAATAACAATTGTTTGGTCACTTCACCTCCCAAAAAATGGAATAAAAAGAGATCAAAAAGTCGCATGTACCTAAAAATGGTACTGATCGAAACTACAGTTCGTTACGCAAAAAATAAGTCCTCGCTCGGCTTTATTGATTGAAAAATAAAAAAGTTATGGCTCTTAGAATAAGGTAACACCAAAAGTGAATGATTGTTTACAAAACGTATTTTATTGTGCAAACGCCATAAGACATAAAAAAAACTATAAACATCTGGTATCGCCGTAATCGTATCGCCCCGCAGAATAAAGTGAATGTCATTTATAGCGCACGGTGAACGCTGTAAAAAAAAAAAAGTATACAAAAACAATAGTAGAATTGCTGTTTTTTAGTCACCACGCCACCTAAAAATGGAATAAAAACTGATCAAAAAGCCGCATGCACCCCAAGAAAACTACAATGGATTCCTCAAGGGGTCTAGTTTCCAAATTGGGGTCACTTTTGGGGGGTTTCCAATGTTTTGGCACCACAAGACCTCTTCAAACCGGACATGGTGCCTAATAAAAAAGTGGGCTCAAAATCCGCTAGGTGCTCCTTTGCTTCGGAGGCCGGTGCTTCAGTCCATTACCGCCCGAGGGCAACATATGGGATATTTCTCTAAACTGCAGAATCTGGGCAATAAGTATTAAGTTGCGTTTCTCTGATAAATCCTTTTGTGTTATAAAAAAAATGGTATAAAAAGAGTAAATTTCACCTCTACTTTGCTCTAAATTTCTGTGAAATACCTAAAGGGTTCATAAACTTTCTAAATGCTGTTGTGAATACTTTGAGGGGTCTAGTTTCTAAAATGGGGTGTTTGATAGGGGTTTCTAATATATGGGCCCCTCAAAGCAACTTCAGAAATGAACTGGAACCTAAAAAAATAAATAAATTAGGCAATACTTCGCTTCTTACATTATACTGATAATGAGCAGTGCCCACCCCGAGATGACCCCAGTTTTGACCGTTTGTATAAACGGAGACACCTATTAGACCGTTTCAGTGCCCGGTTTTCCCAAGCATACACCCCCGAGAAGTGTTTTTCTATTAATGAGTCCCTGGTACATTTTAAAGGGAGGGTTCAATTCCGCGAGTACCTGCCGGGTAAGAGGGCAAGGTATGGTGTGAAGATGTATAAGCTGCGAGAGTGCATCAGGGTATACCTACAGATTTAGGATATATGAAGGAAAGGCCACCCCCAAACCAGACTGCATCCTGGACTACAATAGGTACATGGGAGGGATGGACTTGTCAAATCAAGTCCTGAAGCCCTACAGCGCCATGCGGTGTGGTATAAGAAGCTGGCCGGGCACATCATACAGATGGCTTTGTACAATGCGTACGTGCTACGTCGATGTGCAGGCCAGACGGGAACTTTCCTGGAATTTCAAGATCTAATCTTTAGGGACCAGGAAGGGGGGGAACCCAGTACTTGTGGAAGCGAGGCCACACGCATCGTACCAGGGCAACACTTTCCAGGAGAAGTTCCCCAAACCGGTGGAAAGGGAAAGAGTCAAAAGAGGTGCAGAGTCTGCTATAAGAGGGGGATAAGGTAGAACACAATATACCAATGTGACACGTGTCCCGAAAAACCAGGGCTCTGTATAAAAGATTGTTTTAAAATGTATCATACATCCCTTGATTTTTAATTTACCCTGATGCACTCCGCACAGCTTACCCCCCTCATCTTTCCCTTCTGAGCCCTGCCGTATGCCCAGGCAGCTGATAACAGCCACATGTAGGGTATTGCCGTACCCAGGAGAACCCACATTACAATTTAAGGGGTGTATATCTCCGGTGGCGCATGCTGGGCACACTATATTGGACACTGAAATGGCATATATATATATATATTAAATTGCAAATCTCACACTGCACCATCTGCTGCGCATTATCTTTTACACAATACCTGTGGGGTCAAAATGCTCACTACACCTCTAGATGAATGTCTTAAGGGGTGTAGTTTTTAAAATGGGGTCACTTCTCGGGGGTTTCAACTGTACTGGTACCTCAGGGGCTTCTGCATACATGACTTAGCACCAGAAAAGCTCCAGTAGGCCAAATGGTGGTCCTTTCCTTCTGAGCCCTCCCATGGGCCCAAACGGCAGTTTATCACCACAAATGGGGTATTGCCGCACTAAGGACAAATTGGGCAACAAAATTGGGTATGTTGTTCCCTGTGAAAATAAGAAATTTTGATCAAAAATGACATCTTATTGGAAAAAATATAATTTTTTTCATTTCACAGCCCAATTCAAATAGGTGCTGTGAAAAAACTGTGCGGTCAAAATGATAACAAAAACCATAAATGAATTCCTTGAGGGGTGTAATTTCCAAAATGGGGTCACTTCTGGTGGGTTTCCATTGTTTTGATACCTCAACACCTCTTCAAACCTGGTATGCTGCCTAAAATATATTCTAATAAAAAAGAGGCCTCAAAATGCACTAGGTGCTTCTTTGCTTCTAGGGCTTGTGTTTTAGTCCACGAGCGCACTAGAGGCACATGTGGGACATTTCTAAAAACTGCAGAATCTGGACAATACATATTTAGTAGTATTTCTCTGGTAAAACCTTCTCTGTTACTAAAAAAAAATTGAATAAAATTGAAATTCAGCAGAAAAAATGAAATTTGCAAATTTCATTTCCACTTTGCTTTAATTCCTGTGAAATGCCTGAAGGGTTAAAAAACTTTCTATATGCTGTTTTGAATACTTTGAGGGGTCTAGTTTTTAAAATGGGGTGTTTTATGGGGATTTCTAATACATAGGCCCCTCAAATCCACTTCAGAACTGAACTGGCACCTTCAAAAAAAGGCTTTTGAAATTTTCTTAAGAATATGAGAAATTGCTGTTTATGTTCTAAGCCTTGTAAAGTCCAAGAAAAATAAAATAATGTTCAAAAAACGATGCCAATCTAAAGTAGACATATAGGAAATGTGAACTAGTAACTATTTTGGGTGGTATAACCGTCTGTTTTTCAAGCAGATGCATTTAAATTCTGAAAAATGCTATTTTTTGTAAATTTTCTCTAAATTTTGCAATTTTTCACAAATAAAGACTGAATATATCGACCAAATTTTACCACGAACATGAAGCCCAAAGTGTCACGAGAAAACAATCTCAGAATCGCTTGGACAGGTTTAAGCATTCCGACGTTATTACCACATAAAGTGAAATATGTCAGATTTGAAAAATGGGCTCTGAGCCTTAAGGCCCAAACTAGGCTGCGTCCTTAAGGGGTTAAGGCTATTCTTGGGCGTTTCTTATTCCATATGTAGACGGAGAACATGGAGTTTAATGTCTTGATATCAGTGTGTTTTAATAGAAGAGGAATTGTCTGTAGGGGATAAAGCAATCTCGGGAAGCTTACCATTTTCAAAAGATGGCATCTCCCCATGAAGGAGAGAGGCAGATGCTGCCATCGTTGAAGGTCTTGTTTAATTTTATTTATAACCGCCGGATAATTGAGGTTATATATTGTGTCCGGTGTGCGACCTATGTTTATCCCTAGGTATTTAATGGAAGACCTAGCTATAGTAACCGGTATACTCAAAGAAGGTTTAAAGTGTGCTGCGCCGTTACTGGTCAAGTGTAGTAATTCACATTTTGTGACATTTACTTTAAAGCCGGAGTGGCTCTCAAATTTTTTAATAAGCTCAAAGACGTGGGGAAGATCGTGATGCGGGTCTGATAGGAATATCAAGACATCATCTGCAAAATATGTTGCCTTAATTGTTTCCGTGCCCACCCTAATGCCCTTTACACTTTCGTCAGCCTCCATTGTGCGAATAAAGGGTTCCAATGCGAGATTAAAAAGGAGGGGGGAGAGAGGGCAGCCTTGACGTGTCCCTCTATATAATGGGATGGTGGAAGAAAGAAATCCTGGAGTGTATACTTTTGCAGAGGGGGCCGAGTATAAGGCTCCAATAAAAGATCGAAAGGGTCCTGAAATACCCATAGAGTCCATTGTACCTCCCAACCAATCCCAATCAACCATATCGAACGCTTTTTCAGCGTCTATAGTAAGGATAGCTGGGTTTGGGTGAGCAGACGGATTAATTTTAACATCATCTAGTACAGTTAGTATTTTCCTGATATTGGATACCGCGGAGCGGCCTTTTACAATGCCAACTTGGCTTGGTGAGATTATTCTAGGTAATATAGTGGCTAATCTATCCGCCATAAGTTTAGATATTAGTTTTAAGTCCGAGTTGATTAAGGAAATCGGGCGGTATGAGGAAGCTAATTTTGGGTCCTTTCCTGGCTTAGGGAGGACCTTTATGTATGCGACATTGGAGGCTGCCGGAATGGTTTGTCCTGATAAATATCCATTATATAATTTAAGTAAACACGGGGTGATTTGATCACTCAGAACCTTGAAGTATTCACTGGCGTATCCGTCGGGGCCTGGGGCTTTCTGCATTTTCATTGAATTTATACAGGATTTCAACACTACTTCTGTAATTGGAGAATTCAGGAATGTCCGTTCCTCCTCTGTAAGTTTGGGAAGTTGTAGGGAGTCTAAGACCGTAGGAAGGGAGGTGGGAGTATATGTTCTTTTTGTATACAAATCCTCATAAAATTGCTTTAAGATGGAATTAACTTGTTTAGGGTGTGACTGCAAAGTTCCCCATTTATCCTTCAATGTGGTAATATGGAATTGTGGTCCCAAAGGTTTGGACAAACGTGCCAACAACCTCCCCGCCTTGTTTCCGTATCGAAACAGCTTCGCTTCAAAAGCGGACCGTTTCATCTTTTCCCCTTTATCTAACCACAATTCATATTCCCCCTTTGCTTTCTGCCATTCTTCTTTGTTTGAGGGTGTTGGCATTGCTTGGAAACGTGTGTAAGCCTGCCTTAAAGCCAGGCCATACTCCTCAATTTTTAATTTAGTCTGTTTTTTAAGTTTTGTAACATACGCTATTAGTTGCCCTCTCATGACTGCTTTGGAAGTGTCCCAGAATAGCTGGGGATCCTGTGAGTGAGCTCCATTGGTATCCTCAAAATCCAACCACCAACCTTTAAGTAAAGATTGGAACGATTCATCAGATGCCAAGTTACTGGGGAAGTGCCACAGGATGTCCGAGCCCTTCGGAAAGCAATCATGTATTTCTAGCACTACCGGAGAATGATCTGATATAACCATGGGTTCGATGACACTCTGGTGCACCCGCTGAAGGAGCGGCGTCGACACCAAAGTGTAATCGATGCGTGACCATGATTGTTGGGCATGTGAATAATGCGAGTATTCTCTGCCATCAGGATGATGCAGACGCCAGGGATCATGTAAACCTGTGTCTGAAAGGAATGTGTGTAAGACAGTTTCTCTATCTAAATCCTTGTGAAGAAACGGTTTATGGGGATTACTCCTATCCTCCGCAGGTTGTAAGACTACATTCAAGTCTCCCCCCAGAAGTTTGGAGGGTGTCGTATCAACTGCCATAACTCCGTTTAGCGTCTTGAAAAAGTGAGGACTACGTACATTAGGCCCATATACATTATATATGCTAATGGAATCTTCTGAACCCGTGAGGTGTATATTCACCCATCTCCCTGCTGAATCAGCTGTAGAGCCCGTGACTGAATAGGGGAGGTTCTTACCAAGGAGTATCAGAACTCCCGCCTTAGAGTGTTGGGCGGGGGATCCGTACACCTGGCCCACCCACAGTTTTTGCATACGGTGGTAGTCTAACTCCGTTAGATGAGTTTCTTGCAGTAGCGCAATGTCAGTCTTTAGCCTTTTGAGATGGCGTAGTACCATCATGCGCTTATGGGGTGACCTGAGTCCCTTAACGTTCCATGAAACGATTCTCATAAACAGATGATATATTTAGTTTATCAATGTGGATGCCTAACTGCCCTTCCCAACCCCACCTGCAAACCCAAATACATAACCAACAACAGGTAACTATCACACCATGGTCCTTGCTGTACCAATGCAACATCCATGTATATGTGACATGCGACTTCACTTTTTTCCCACATGTAGTAGCACTTCTTATCTTAACTTCACCGTAACAAAGCCACTCCCAGCCATGGTGCTGGACTGGTCATATCATTATAGGATCAAGCACGAAAGATCTAAACAAAGGGTGGTCTATCTTGCATACATCATCTAGTTGTGCAAAGCGATCAGGAAACAATGCATATATTTAAAGTACATATATCTATAAGTACTGAGCAATATATTCCCATATGTGTGAAAGGATATATCCCATAGGAGACCCGAGTACTCCTGCTTTTCTGAGCCTCTGGATATGGGAGTTCATCAAGTGAGACTTTGCTGAAGATTCCTGTTCCTCTGCGGTTTAGGAGCTGAGAACGAAAAGCCATCTGACGAAGATCTGTCCTCCTTGGATAATTCTCGTGGTTCACCTATTGGCTTATGCGTAGGTGAAGGGCGATGAGGCGGTAAGGATTTCAAAATGGCATCCGCCGCTTCCGGTGTAGAAAAGGTATCATAGGATCCATCCGTATTCGCGACTTTGAGAACTGCCGGGTACAATAATGCAAACTTGACATGGCGTTTGTATAATGCCGAGCAGACTTGTGAAAATGCTCGACGCCTTTTCGTGACTTCCGCTGAGAAGTCGCCAAAAATCAAAATGCGGTGTCCTTTATAATCCAGGCCCTCGCGTCTACTTTTAAAGGCCTTCAGCACTGCCATTCTGTCTGAATAGTCTAAGTACTTGACTATGACTTGGCGCGGGCGAGGTCTCGTCTCCTTTGAGCACTTGTCTGTGGATCTTAAGTCAGGTCCAACTCTATGAGCTCGCTCTACTTTACAGGCCTGGCGGATTCCCAAAGCCTCCGGTAAGTCCGACTCGCACAGTCGCCTGAGATCTTTCGCCAATACCGACTCCGGTAAACCCACGATGCGTAGGTTGTTCCTTCGTGACCTATTCTCTAAGTCTTCTACTCTGTCCCAGAGTTTCTGGTTGTCCAACCTGGTATCTTGGACTAGTTGGCGGAGGTCCATGAATGCTGTGTCCACGTGGTGCATGGCTGTCTCCAGCGTATCTATACGCTCCCCCTGCTTCGTCACCGTGTCATGTAGTTGAGATAGGGAGGTATTAACCGTTTTAGACAGGGATTCTTGTAAATCCGGGGAGATTAATTGCGCTACCTGAATCGCCAATTGCTTATAGTCAATATTCAGGGTAGATAATGTAGACTCACCAGACATTGAGGTCAGTGGAGCTTGAGGAACTTCCGACTCATCTGGTGTAGTTTGCTTAGAGGACTCGTCCGCCATGATGGCTGTCTGGTCGGCCGCGCGGCCGGACTTGCTCTGTGCTCTGGATTTGCCCATAATATGGACGAATCTGTCCATATACCGACAGGTTTGTCTTCCGTGCTGCAGGGGATCAGACTCGATTGTCCCAGCGATAGTTAGTAGGATCTGACCGAGTGATTTTGGTATCAAGGGCTGGAGCACTTGTACTCGCGCGTCCTCACATGCAGGCGCCGGAACCGGAAGTCTGGAATGCTTTTACCTATCCAATTGATTCTGAGATTGTTTTTTCGTGACATTGTATTTTATGTTCGTGAAAAAATGTGGCCGATAAATTCAATATTAATTTGTAAAAAAAACACTTCAAGATTTGGAGAAAATTTGCATTTTTCTAAATTTTAAATGTATGTTTGTAAAACAGATACTAATACCACGCAAAATAGTTACTAGTTTACATTTCCCATATGTGTACTTTGTTTGCATAATTTTTTGAACTTTCTTCTGGGACTTTACAAGGCTTAGAACTTTAACAGCAATTTCTCATTTTCAAGAAAATTTCAAAAGGCTATTTTTTCAGTGACCACTTCAGTTTGGAAGTGGCTTTGAGGGACTTGTATATTAGAAAGTCCCCATAAAATCACCCTATTTTGAAAACTGCACCTTTAAAAGTATTCAAATCCGCATTCAGAAATAGTTTTAATCCTTCAGGTTTTTTTCACAGGAATTAAAACAAAGTAGAGGTGAAATTGACAAAAAAAAAATTTGCCAAAATTTATTTGTAATACATTTTTTTTTTCTGTACCACAGAAGGTTTTACCCAAGAAATGCAACTCAATATTTATTGCCCAGATTCTGCAGTTTTTAGAAATAACCCACATTTGCCCTAGTGTGCTAATAGACTGAGACACAGGCCTCAGAAGCAAAGGAGCACCTAGTGGATTTTGGGGCCTCCTTTTTTTTTTTTTTTTTTTTTAGAACATATTTTAGTTGCCGTGTCAGGTTTGAAGAGGTCTTGTGGGGCCAAAGCAGTAAAGACCCCCCAAAGTGACCCCATTTTTTGAAACTACACCCCTCAATGGAGTAAAGGAGAAAAAACACCCAAATATATGTATAGCAATTTCTCCAGATTATAGCAATACCCCATATGTTGTAATAATTTGCTGTTTGGAGCCACAGCAGGGCTCAGAAGAGAAGGAGCACCATTTGGATTTCAGATTTTTGCTGGAATAGGTTTCAGTGCCGTGTCACATTTTCAATGCACTGGAGGGAGAAAAACCGTGGAAACCCCCAAAAAGTGACCCCATTTTGGAAACTACACCCCTCAAGGAGTTTTTCTAGGGGTAAAGTTAGCATTTTTACCCCACAGTTGCTTTGCTGAATTCATTGGAATTAGTCTGTAAAGGTAAAAATTACTTTATCCTGAAAAAAAAAGTAGACCTTTTTAATTTTTATAAAGGAGAAAAAGCATCCCAACATTTGAAAACAATTTTTCCAGTTTACGGAAATACACCATATGTGGTAATAAAGTGCTGTTTGGACCCACATCGGGGCTTAGAAGTGAAGGAGCGCTATTTGGCTTTTGGAGCTCAAATTTAGCGGAAATGGTTTGCAGCGCCATGTTGCATTTACAAAGCCCCTGAGAGGCCAAATCCGTGGAAACCACACAAAAGTGACCCCATTTGGGAAACAACACCAATTAAGGAATCTATCTAGGGGTATAGTGAGCATTTAGACCCCACAGCTCTTTTGCAGAATTTTATTAGAATTAGGCCGTGAAAATGAATAACATTTCCACTAACATTTTGATTTTTTTTCAATTTGACAAAGGATAAAGGAGGAAAAAGCACCCCAACATTTGTCGCGCAATTTCTACAGAGTACGGCAAAACCCCACATGTTGTCATAAATGTGTGTTTCATTAGAAAGTAATTAACCCTTTCCGGACTGAACCATTTTTTGATTTTTCTTTTTTACGTTTTTCCCTCCCCGCTTTCCAAGATCCATAACTTTTTTTTTCCGTCAATAGTGGTGTGAGGGCTTATTTTTCGCGGGACGAGCTGTAGTTTTCATTGGTACCATTTTTTGGTACATACAACTTTTTGAGCACTTTTTATTACTTTTTTTGGTAGAGCCAAGGTGACCAAAAAACAGCGATTTTGCATTTTTAAATTCTTTATTTTTCATGGCGTTCACCGTGCGAGTTAAAAAATTATATATTAATGTTGTGTATGCTTTTATAAATTTTTTCCATTATTTTAGAGAAAAACATTTTTTTTTTTTTTTGGCTATAATACACATCTGACACCCGCATCGTATGGTGCGGTCCCAGTGCGTGAGCCCGCTCCATAGATCACCCCCCACACCACGACATGCTATTAAGTCGTGGTGCGTGAAGGGATTAATGCGCAGCGGGTGGTGTAGAGTAAAAATTGAAATTTTCCAATAAGCCATTTTAGTGCACTATATGTTATGCCCAGTTTGTGCCACTGAAGACAAATACCTCATAAAATATTTACCGGGTTCTCCCGGGTATGGCGATGCCATGTCGGTGGAAATAAACTGATGTTTGGGCACACTGTAGGGCTCAGAAGGGAGGGAGCAGCATTTGACTTTCGGAGTCCAGATTTTGCTTGGTAGTATTTCTGTTTGGCGTTTTGCTGATATTTAAATTTATAATGTGGTGGCATATGTAATCTGTGCGGAGTACATAAGGGGCATAATAAGAGGGTATTCTATTCTAATGGGGTAAATAAATAATCCACAGATATGTGGCCAGTGTCGCACATAAATAAATGGTGCACAATCTTATACGCTATTGGAACACTGCACATTTTGCATCTCCATATTCCGAGAGCCAGAATTTTTTCTTCCCCGGAGCTGTGTGAGGGCTTATTTGTTGCGGTACAATCTGTCGTTTTCATTGGTACCATTTTGGGGTACATGCGATTTTTATTTTTTTATCACTTTATATTCCATTTTTTGGCAAGCAAGGTGACCAAAAACCAGCAATTCTGACAATGTTTTTCTATTCCTTTTTTTTTATTTTTTACTGCGTTCATCCTGCGCTATAAATGACAATTTTACTTTATGCTGCAGGTCGATGCGATTATGGCGATACCATATGTATATCGTCTTTTTTTATGTTTTGCCACGTTTGCGCAATAAAATCATTATTATAAAATTATTTTTTGTCACCATAATCTGAGAGCCATAACTTTTTTTTTTTTCAGTCAAAAAAGCTTTTTTTGCGGGGCGGGTTGTAGTTTGTATAGGTACTATTTTGGCGTACATGCGACTTTTTGATCACTTTTTATTGTATATTTTGGGAGGGGTGGTGACCAAAGAAATAGTGATTCTAGCATTGTTTTTTACTTATTTTTTTTGCAGTGTTCACCGTGCGAGAAAAAGATAGTTTTATAGTTGGGGTCGTTACGAACGTGGTGATATCAAATGTGTACTTTTTTTTTTTTTTAGCGTGTTCGTTTTTTCCTATAATAAAAAACTTCTAGGGAGAAAAAAAGCTGTGTTTGTTTATGTAACTTATAACTTTTATTTTTACACTTTTTTGAAAACTTTTCTTTTACTTGTCCCACTAGGACGTTTAGACTTGCAGCTCTGATCGCTGCTGGAATACATTACACTACCTATGTAGTGTAATGCATTCCAACTGTCATTGTGACGTGACAGTCACTTTGACAGGAAGCTTATGAGGACCAGCCTCCGGCTGGTCCTCATAGGCTTCCGTACATGGCAGGCCCGGAGGCTATTGTCTGGCCTCCGGTTGCCGTGACAAGAACCGCCAGCCCCGCAAATTCATGTGGGGGCTGCCGATCTGCTCTAAACCTCTTAAATGCGGCGATCTCAATCGACCGCCGCATCGAAGAGGTTAATTGCCTAAATCAGCGGCGATGGGCTGCTGATCAGCAACATGGAGAGCAGGGCAGACACCATGCACAGTTAACCGCCATTTATTTATTCTCTCAAAGGGGATGTGTTAATTATTTTTTTAACTTCTATTTAATAAGGAAATAGTTAAATGTTATCTTTTTTGGTAATTAGTTTTTCCCACCACTGGTAAGGAGATATGAAAAAGTAATTTATAATTTTTCATATTCTTTATTGGCTACCAGAGTGAGTTAATATGAAAATTGTTGAATTCAAGCAACCAGTAATACGGTTGCTACAAATTTGGTCTGTCCCCTCTCCTTGCTGCTGACCAGCGACCTACTCTACCCCTGTGGCTACCCAGAAGTACAGTCTCTTGCCACCACTGTTACAATGTTTGTCAGGGCAGCCACTGCATCTTGTCAGTGGCGGCCGCTGGGACATGTCGGACGTGAAAACCAGACGTTTTTCACGTCCGAGTTGCCCACATGCAGGTCCTGTTTTCACGGATCCACATAGACTTGTCTAACGAGGCATCCGTGAAAATGGAACAAAGTAGGACATGTTTTATTTTTCAACGGTCCGTTGAAACAATAGGCGTGTGAACGACCCCATTGAAATACATGCGTTCTTTTAACGGCTGTCACACGGACGTACACTGCGGTCATCTAATTTCGGCCTAAGGTTGAGAGGTAGTGTGTAGCGCGATGGAGGAGCCGAACAATATTAACATTCCTTCAAAAACAATCTTTTATCAAAATAATCTAAAAAGGGACAAATTTCCCTTTGCGTTCTGCCACAATATCTCAATGGTACTTTTTTTTCCCTTGTATATATTTTTTTTATTATCTTTCTGCATTCAAACCTTTTTATATATGTATTTTAAACTAGTGATGTTCTTTTTCCTTCTAGGTCCTCCAGAGATAAGGAGAGAACCTCAAGAGACCGGGATCGTTCTAGGGACAGAGAACGAAGGCACAAAAAGCGCAGCTATGAAACTGCTAATGGGAAATCAGAGGAGCGTAGTTCTGAAGAACGTGAAGCTGGAGAGATCCGAGAGGCCGCTTTCAGTCTTTCTTAAGCTTGAAACTATGGCTTCATTTACTGCTGTATTTCAAAGGGACAGTTGGCTACTCCTTCTAGGAATAGATGTGAGCCCAAATCTATATTTGGTATATATTGGTTTACACCAAAAGAAAGTTAAGTTCTTTTTAGTTATTCTACTGTAGACAACTTAATAATTGAGGTTTAAAACTGCATACTAGTCTGTTTTTTCATTAATTTGTGTTTCTACTTTTTCGTAAACTGTACAGGCTCTTTTTTTTTTTTATTTGGTATTTGTTTGGTTTCTTTGGGGGGGGGGCACAGGGGGTTAGTTTGAAAGATTTGTTATCCTCATTGATAGAAAAATGCATTGCTCAGTTTTGCCACATTCGCTCTTCAAAATTTTATTTGTACACAGCAAAGATTGGCTTCACTAAGGAGCAAAGTTTTCGGTCTGCTTTTATGGCCTCTACTGTTTGGTTTATAAAGATATTGTGTCCTTTTTGCTTTCTTATGTTTTTGTAATTTTCATTTTATACCTGTTAAATGAAATGCTAGTATTTACTTTTTGTTAGCAATGACTGTTAGCAATGACTGCAAACAGTGAACGTTTTAACGTCTCTTTACCCTCCACCCAAATCTCCAGTGTATTGTTGCAGTTCTAAACAAATAAATTACATATTGCACTGTATGGTCTGTAAAGAATTAAGTTCATAAACCAATTAAAGGACACCAAATACATTCTTCATCTTCAAATGACTCAACGGAAGATTTGGATGTCAATATACTAGGCTATGCTCATGCTAGTGTTGCAACTTTAATACGTAACTTGTATACTGTAGCTGTCATGCGTTTTGTCCTTCACGGGACATAATCCTGAATTTGCTAACCAGTAATCTCTCCCAGTGTTTTATCAGAATAATGCAACATGTGAAAATGGTTCTTAAAACATTCCTTTGCAGCTTTTGTGTGTATAGAAGATGTTTGTTATGGTAGGTGACCGAGAATGTTACTTTATTATACTAACTGTGTAATTTTTGCGTCCTGTATTCAATGGCAATACTGTTTTAACATTGTATAAATATACATTTTACCTTCCTTAAAGTGTTGCTAAATGTTAGACAAACTTCTGACATGTAATAGAGACATGTCAGAAGTTTGGATTGGTGGGGGTCCGAGCACAGCTGCTTCGTGTCTGTTCGGCTTTTTCCGGAAAGCCGATGTATCGGAGTACGAGCTCATAGACTTTGTATTGAGTCAGTACACAGATACATTTATTTCCAGAAAAAGCTGAACAGACACGAAGCAGCTGAGCGCTCACACGAACACTTCAGCTGCTTCGTTCTAGCGATTGGTGGGGGTCTCTGTGCTCGGACCCCCACCAATCCAAACTTCTGACATGTCACTGTTTGTCGAACGTTTAGCTACACTTTAAATCTTTTTTCCTTCCACTTAATTTTTTTCAAGACAGACTTTTTTGCTTTTTCGTTTTTCACTACCTGCCATCCAAGAGCCATAACTTTTATTTTTCAGTCAATTGTGGTGTGAGGGCTTACTTTAAATGGCACCAATAGAAAAAAAAATATCATATAATGTACTGGGAAACTGGGGAAAAAATATTTGCGGGATGAAATTGGGGAAAAAACTGATTCCTCCATTGTTTTTTGGGTTTCATTCTTACAGCTTTCACCGTGCGGTCAAAACAACAACTTTATACTGCGGCTCAATGCAATAACTGTGATACCACATGTTTGTTTGTTTTTTGCAGCTGTTGGAGAGTAGTAATGCACAGCTGACACCCGCAGAGTATAGAGCAGGCTGCGCCCACTCCATAAAACACCAGGACGTGCTATTACGTTGTGGAGCGCAAAGCGGTTAAATGCAGAAAAAGGGAGGTACACTATATGGACAATAACATTGGGACGCCTACACATTACACCTACAGGAGCTTTTATGATATCTCATTCTAAATCCATCGGCATTATTATGGAGCTGGTCCCCTCCCTTTGCAGTTCAAATAGATTCCACTCTTCTGGGTAGGCTTTCTAAAAGATTTGGGAATGTGTCAGGAATTTTTTCCCATTCATCCAGAAGAGCATTTGAGAGGTCAGACACTAATGTTGGAAGAGTGCGCCTGGCTCTCAATCTCAGTTCTAGTTAATTCCAAAGGTGTTTGATGGGGTTGAGGTCAGGGCTCTGTGCAGGCCAGTCAAGTTCTTCCACACTAAACTCCCCCAACCATGTCTTTATGGACCTTGCTTTGTGCACTGGGGCACAGTCATGCTGGAACAGGAAAGGGCCTTTTCTAAACTGTTTCCACAAAATTGTAAGCGTACGATTATCCAAAATGTCTTGGTATGCTGAAGCATTACGTTTTCCGTTCACTGGAACTAAGAAGCCTAGGCCAACCCCAGGAGAAAAAAAACCTTAGCATTGTCCCTCATTCACTAAACTTTACAGTTGGCACAATGGAGTCGGGCAGGTAACGTCGTTCTGCCATTGGCCAAACTCAGACTTGTACATCAGACTGGAGAAGTGGAAACGTGTTCTGTGGAGTGACTAATCACGCTTCTCCTGTGGCAGCATGCTTTGCACCACTCCATCCAAAGCTTTATATTGTGCTTGGTAATGTAAGGCTTGTATGCAGTTGCTTGGCCATGGAAACCCATGCCATGAAGCTCCCGGCACACGGTTTTTGTGCTGATGTTAATGCCAGAGCAGGTTTGATTCAGCAGAGCATTGGCGACTTTTATGCACTATGTCCCTCAGCACTCGGCGACCCCGCTCTGTAACATTACGTGGTCTGCCACTGCATGACTGAGTTGCTGTGGTTCCTAAAAGCTTCCGCTTTTCACTAATACCACTAACAGCTGATCGTAGAATATCTAGGAGGGAAGGAACAGCTGGTTGCAACAGTGGCATCCTATTACAGTACCACGCTGGTATTTAGTGAACGGCCCATTCTTTCACAAATGTTTGTAAAGGCGACTGCATGACTTGGTGCTGAACTTTATACACCTGCGGCAGTGGAACTGAAGGAAACGCCTGAATTTAATGTCTCAATACGTCTGTTCATATAGTGTTTATGCGAAAGAGCCTAACCTTTAGGCTATGTTCACACGGAGTATTTTGCAGAGTTTTTTGACGCGAAACTCTGCAAAAACGGCCCTAAAATGCCTCCCATTGATTTCAATGGGAGGCGTCGGCGTCTTTTTCCCGCGAGCAGTAAAACTGCCTCGCGGGAAAAAGAAGCGACATGCCCTATCTTCGGGCATTTACGCCTCTGACCTCCCATTGACTTCAATGGGAGGCAGAGAAAGCGTATTTCGCTGTGTTTTATGCCCGCGGCGCTCAATGGCCGCAGGGGCGAAAAATGGCGCGAAAATCGGCGTGCAGGGAGAGGAAAATCTGCCTCAAACTTCCTAACGGAATTTTGAGGCAGATATTCATCCTGCAAAATACTCCATGTGAACATAGCCTTACATTTCTGTTACAGGCAAACTTTTGATTGAGATTAGCGAATATTTGTTTTTTGAGGTGTACTGGTTTTCTTCCATTTCACTCACATGAATGCACCCTGTAGTCCGTAAACAGTGACACACTTGAATGCCCATTCTGCTTCTAATGAGGAGGGGATTTAGCTGGGTTGCTAAATTTTAGGACTCTTCTGCAAAATAGTAGTTTGCTTTGCATAAATGAGATGTGTAAATAAAGGCACTGAGAATGGTAAGGGTATGTCCCAACAGGATACACTGCAGATTTTCTGCAGCAGAATGTCCAAAAAAAAAAGATGTTAAATATGTCACAGAAATCCGCAGCAAAAAGTGCGGGGATTGCTGTGGAAACGCAGCGGTTTTACCTGCCGATTTAGTGTCAAGCATTGATTCTCACAAATATGTGCACCTGCGGATTTTCACTGACTTTTACTGCGTATCTGCTGGGTAAACTCTCTGAAACGAAACTTGCATATTTCATGCTCCCCAGTCAAGTCTATGGGCTAAAAACGCAGCATTACTGCATAGAATAAATTACAAGCGGCAGAATTGAATGTCATAAGGGGCATAAATCTGTCATCATTTTTTTGCTTGAAGTGAATATCAAAAAAAAATTTTTTATAGGTCTAAAATTCTGTGCTGATTTTTTTTAAAAATCTTTAAGTTCTGATGTTTCGATGTGATCAATATTAGCTGGATCCTGTGTCAGACACGCAGGACCTGCTCTCAGCCACTCAGTTCAGCTGAACTGACTGAATCGATTGTTTCATCTTCTGTATACAGTGATATAAAACACATTGATTTAATAAAAATATATATATTTCTATTCAAAGGTGTACATAGCCTTTAACTGTAGCAACCAGTGTCCGACAGCTGCTGTCAAAGCAAATAAGATCATGGGATACATGAAAAGGGACATAGTTGTACATGATGAGAACGTAGTTTACCACATTATAAGTCTCCGGCAGACCGAACATGGGATATTGTGTACAGGTTTTGGCACTAGTGCACAATGAAATCCTAGAGCTTAAGAAGATTCAAAGGGGGGCAACCAAAGTAACAAATGGAATAAGTGGACTATAGTACCCAGAAAGATTATTAATAGTTTAGATGAGGAAAAAAAATAAATAGCTTAGGACTGACCTAATAACTACGTACCTACGTGTGTGTGTGTGTGTGTGTGTGTGTGTGTGTGTGTGTGTGTGTGTGTGTGTGTGTGTGTGTATTTTATATATATATATATATATATATATATATATATATATAAAATATGTTTCAATACAGAGATCTAAATCATGATCTATTTGCACTTTGGGCTGTTACTATAACCAGGGGCATCCTCTATGTGTAGAGGAAACAGTGTTTCTACACAAACCTAGAAGGGGATTCTTAATTGTAAGAGCAGTGAGACTGGAACTCTGTCAGAGAAAGGTGTCTTGGTGAATTCATGAAGAGCAGTTTGAGGCCTGCGTGTCTTGAGTGTAATAACATTACAAGTTATAGGTACTAGATTGCTGTAGATGGATTGTTGAGTAACTGGTTAAGGACTAGGCTGTTTTACATCTAAATGACCATATAAAATGTCACAATTTTGCTATGCGCTACTTTAGATGGTGAAAGAAGTGTATCTTTGAATTTTACACTCTTAAAAGGACAGATAGGGCTTTGTTTTAATGGTATTTGTCCGTGTACATCCTTTTTTTTTTTCTCTAAAAGGGGCAAAAGTTTTGGGTTCAGCAATGCTGCGCTTGATTTTATAGCAGCATACTGTTTTCTGGGGGCCTAATGCACCTGAAACATTACAAAGACCCCATAAATTAATTTATTTACAAAAGTAGACCCCTTCCGCCCCCCCCCCCCCCACACCAAGGTTTTCTTCAAAGGGTTTATCTTTTTAGAAAGTCCAGTTTTCTTCTGAAAGTTTCTTGAATAAGATGGAATTTTTTGGCAAATGCAAAATTTTACACAAACCTTTTTCACACACCGTATGGACCATGGATAAAGTTCATCCCATTTCACGTTCTGTTACTTCTCCCATGCACGGCGATACCAAATATGTGTGTCTGATTTGTCACATAGAGATGTAGGAGGGCTTACAATAGAAGTTTATTTCACAAATCACTTTTTTTTTTCAAAGTGGATTTTACAAAACTCAGCAGAGTTTCTATAACACTTGCAAAATAATAGGTCCCAAAAGTATTCATCTAGGGGTATAATGGTAATTTATTTTATTTTGGTTTCCTAAAATAAGAAATTGCAGGTTTATTCAAATGAATGGGCTTTCTAACAGTCTAACATTAGAAAATATGCAAACATGACATCCTCCCCCCCACCCATTCCCTTTCTCATCCTGATCGCCTCCATGCCACGCCGCATTGATGCAGTAATTCATGCAAAAGGAGCCCTGACCAAGATTCTTTGCATCGGTTTTTGTATGTATGTTTTATCCCGTTCACGTTTCACGCTAAATAACCCATTAGATTAATTCTTCAGGTTATTACGGTCATTTAGATACCTAATATGTATAGGTTTTTTGTTTTTATTTAGGGTAAGGGCAATAGAATATATTTTATGCAAAATAATGACTGCTTTGGACTTTTTTTTTTATTAGCTTTTTTTTTTTTTTTTTTTTTAATCCCATTAAACCCTTCCTGCAAATGGGTGTTACTGTACGTCCTTTTTATCGGCTCGTTCCCGCAAACGGGCGTACAGTAACGCCCTGAGGATGACTCAGGCACAGGAGCTGTGCGCACTTCATCCTCAGCGGGTGTCTGCTGTAATATACAGCTGACATCCCGCTGCAACGGCGGCGATCACTCCGATCACCGCCATTTAACCCCTCAAATGCCGCTGTCCATAGCGACAGCGGCATTTAAGTGATTGACACAGGGAGGGGCGGCGTTCTGATGGTTGCAATGGGAACCAGGAAGCCCAGCAACGGTTTCCTGGTTGCCAGGTACGGGAGCCTATTAGGTCCCGTGCTCGAGGCAGGAAGTAATAGGCTCAACTGTCCGTTATAAAATGACAGTTACAATACACTGCACTACACAAGTACATACAGAAGTAGTGCAGTGTATTGTACAGGGGATCAGAAGATCAGATCTTCTAGTCCCCTAGTATGTGTAAAATAAAAAGTGAAAAAAAAAAGTTTGATAAATAAAAGTTTTACATAATAAAAACAATAATCGCCTTGTTTCCCTGATCGAGCCCTTTATAATTAGAAAAAAAGACAAAAACTAGACCTAATAGGTATCGCCGCGTTCGTATCGGCGTGACCTATAAAAATATATTATTTATCCCGCACGGTGAACACCGTAAAAAAAATACAATAAAAAACAGCAGAATTTCCTTTTTTGGTCACATTGTTTCCAATAAAATGGAATAAAAAGTGATCAAAAAGTCGCATGTACGCAAACATGGTACCAATACAATAAAAACTACAGTGTGTCACGCAAAAAACAAGCCCTAACACAGCTCCGTCTACATAAAAATACAAACGTTATGGCTCTCAGGACATGGTGACACTAAAACATTTTATTTATAAAATGTTTTTATTGTGTAAAAGTAGTAAAACATATAAAAACAATATAATCGTATCGAACTGCAGAATAAAACAAACATGTTGTTTATTCTGCACAGAGAACGCCGTTAAAAATTGATAAAAAACAGAATTTCTGTTTTTTGGTCTCCTCACCCCCCAAAAAATTGAATAAAAACTGATCACATTATCGCATGTACCCCAAAATGATACTAATAAAAACTACAGCTCATCCCATGAAAATCAAGCACTCACACGGAACAATAAAACGGAAAAATAAAAAGTTATGACTCTTGGAACGCAATAATGCAAAACGAAGGCCCAGACTAATTTATATGTGCAGCAGTTCTTCACCTAAAACCCCACGTCATCATTTGCAGCCCCCATTGGTAGACCCTGTAAATGCAGCGGAAACTATGACATTTTGGAGTCTGCTACATGTCGGGCTAGTGAAGAAGTCAAAGATTAGGCAATGCTGGAGTGCGGATATTTTGTACAATACCACGGACACCCTTTGCAAGTGCATAAAGGATTGGTTGAAAGCGTACGTCCCTATCCATGGATAATTAATTTTATTATTCATTTACCCCATTATTACATCATCCTATTATGACCTGTTGCACTCCGCCCAGCTTACATATACCCTGATGTACTCCAAACAGCTTACATATACCCTGATGTACTCCGCCCAGCTTACATATACCCTGATATACTCCACATAGCTTACATATCCCCTGATGTAGCCCGCACAGCTTACATACACCCTGATGTACTCCGCGCAGCTTACATACACCCTGATGTACTCCGCCCAGCTTACATACACCCTGATGTACTCCACATAGCTTACATATCCCCTGATGTAGTCCGCGCAGCTTTCATACACCCTGATGTACTCCGCGCAGCTTACATACACCCTGATGTACTCCGCGCAGCTTACATACACCCTGATGTACTCCGCTCAGCTTACATATACCCTGATGTACTCCGCCCAGCTTACATATACCCTGATGTACGCCGCGCAGCTTACATACACCCTGATGTACGCCGCGCAGCTTACATACACCCTGATGTACGCCGCGCAGCTTACATACACCCTGATGTACTCCAGATAGCTTACATACCCCCTGATGTAGTCCGCACAGCTTACATACACCCTGATGTACTCTGCGCAGCTTGCATATACCCTGATGTACTCTGCGCAGCTTATATATACCCTGATGTACTCCGCGCAGCTTACATACACCCTGATGTACGCCGCACAGCTTACATACACCCTGATGTACGCCGCGCATCTTACATGCACCCTGATGTACTCCGCGCAGCTTACATATACCCTGATGTACTCCACACTGCTTACATATACCCTGATGTACTCCACACTGCTTACATATACCCTGATGTACTCCACACTGCTTACATATACCCTGATGTACTCCGCGCAGCTTACATATACCCTGATGTACTCCGCGCAGCTTACATATACCCTGATGTACTCCGCGCAGCTTACATATACCCTGATGTACTCCGCGCAGCTTACATATACCCTGATGTACTCCGCGCAGCTTATACCCTGATGTACTCCGCGCAGCTTATACCCTGATGTACTCCGCGCAGCTTACATATACCCTGATGTACTCCGCGCAGCTTACATATGCCCTGATGTACTCTCCGCACAGCTTACATATGCCCTGATGTACTCTCCGCGTAGCTTACATATGCCCTGATGTACTCCGCGCAGCTTACATATGCCCTGATGTACTCAGCGCAGCTTACATATGCCCTGATGTACTCTCCGCGCAGCTTACATATGCCCTGATGTACTCTCTGCGCAGCTTACATATGCCCTGATGTACTCTCTGCGCAGCTTACATATGCCCTGATGTACTCCGTGCAGCTTACATATGCCCTGATGTACTCCGCGCAGCTTACATATGCCCTGATGTACTCCGAGCAGCTTACATATGCCCTGATGTACTCCGCGCAGCTTACATATGCCCTGATGCACTCCGCGCAGCTTACATATACCATGATGTACTCCGCACAGCTTACTTATACCCTGATGTACTCTGCACAGCTTACATATGCCCCCATATTATAAGCTGAAACTCCAGTAAAACACTAAACAAAACTACTAACAAGCAAAATCTGCGCTCCAAATGGCGGTCCTTCTGGGCCTGGTAGTGTGCCCAAACAGCAGTTTATGACCACATATGGGGTATTACTGTACTCTGGAAAACTGCTTAACAATAATTTATGGGGTGTGTGTCTACGGTGGTACAAGCGGGGCACAACACATTGGGCACTGAAATAGCATATCTGTGGAAAATGGCAATTTTATATCTAACATCCACTGTGCACTAATTTCTACAAAACCTTTGGGGTCAAAATGCTCACTACACTTCTAGATGAATTCCTTGAGGGGTGTAGTTTCCCAAATGGGGTCACTTCTCGGGGGTTTTCACTGTACTGGTACCTCAGCGCAATGCAACATGGAGTCAAAAAAAAATTTGGAAAATCTCCACTCCAAAAACGAAATTGCGCTTTTTCCCTTTAGACCCTTGCTGTGTGTCCAAATAGCAGTTTACAACCACATAGGGGGTATATCCCTATTCAGGAGAAATGTTGTCACACATTTTGGGGTGTCTTTTCTCCTGTATTGCTTGTGTAAATGAAAAATTATGAGCTAAATCTATAGGTTATTGGAAAAAAAAACCATTTCATTTTCACGGCCCAATTCTAATAAAATCTGTAAAACACCTGAGGGATCAAAATGCTCACTACACCTCTAATTTAATTCTTTGAGGGGTATAGTCTCCAAAATGGGATCACACCTGGGGAATTTCTACTGTACTGGTACTTCAGGGGCTCTGCAAATGTGACATGGCCCCCAGAAACCAATTCAGAAATCTGAGCTGCAAAATCCAAATGGTGCTCCGTCCCCTCTGAGCCCTGCCGTGGGTCCAAACAGCAGTTTATTACCACATATGGTGTATTGCCGTAATCGGGAGAAATTGCTTTACAAATGTTGAGGTGCTTTTTCTCCTTTATTCCTTATAAAAATGTGAAAATTCTATGTTTTTTCAGAAAAAAAGTCTATTTTCATCTTCACAGACTAATTCTAATAAATTCAGCAAAAAACCTGTGGGGTCAAATTGACAACTATACCACTAGAAAAATTCCTTGAGGGGTGTAGTTTCAAAATTGAGTCACTTTTGGGGGGTTTCTCCTGTTTAGGTCCCTCCAGGGCGTTGCAAACGTGACACGGCACCGAAAACCATTCCAGTAAAATCAGAGCTCCAAAATCCAAATGGCGCTCCTTCCTTTCTGAGCCCTGCTGTGGGTCCAAACAGCAGTTTATTACCACATATGGGGTATTTCCGTAATCGGGGGAAATTGCTTTACAAATGTTGGGGTGCTTTTTCTCCTTTATTCCTTGCAAAAATTCGAAAATTCTAAGTTTTTCCACAATAAAAGTAGATTTTCATTTTCACAAACTAATTCGAATAAATTTAGCAGAAAACCTGTGGGATCAAAATGCTTACTATACCCCTAGATAAATTCCCTGAGGGGTGTAGTTTCAAAAATGGGGTCACTTTTGGGGGTTTCCACTGTTTTGGCACCACAAGACCTCTTTAAACCTGACATGGTGCCTAAAATATATTCTAAAAAAAGAATATATTTTTTTCTTAAAAAAAAAGGAGGCCCCAAAATCCACTAGGTGCTCCTTTGCTTCTGAGGCCTGTGGTTCAGTCCATTAGCGCACTAGGGCCACATGTTGGATATTTCTAAAAACTGCAGAATCTGGGCAATAAATATTGTTGCATTTCTCGGGTAAAACCTTCTGTATTACAAAAAATGTTTAAATTACAAATGAATTTTGTAAAAAAAAATTGAAACTTGAAAATTTCACCTCTATTTTCCTTCAATTCCCGTGAAACGCCTAAAGGGTTAAAACACTTTCTGAATACTGTTTTGAATACTTTGAGGGGTGTAGTTTTCAAAATGGGGCGTTTTTATGGGGGTTTCTAATATATAAGGCCCTCAAAACCACTTCAGAACTGAACTCGTCCCTGAAAAAATAGCCTTTTGAAATTTTCTTCAAAATATGAGAAATTGCTGCTAAAGTTCTACGCCTTGTAACGACCTAGAAAAATAAAAGGATGTTCAACAAACGATGCAAACATAAAGTAGAGATATGGGAAATGTTAATTAGTAACTATTTTGTGTGGTATTACTATCTGTTTTACAAGCAGATACATTAAAAATGAGAAAAATCATAATTTCTTCAAATTTTCTCTAAATTTTGGTGTTTTTCACAAATAAGCAATACATTTATCGACTAAATTTTTTCACTAACCTAAAGTACAATATGTCACAAGAAAACAATCTCATAATCGATTGGATAGGTAAAAGCATTCCAGAGTTATTACCACATAAAGGGACACATGTCAGATTTGAAAAAATGGGTCTGGTCCTGAAGGCCAAAAATAGCTTGGTCTTGAAGGGGTTAAGGGATAACTTTATTTACAACTTTATTTTTTACTTGTAATATATTAGCATGCTCCTGTGTTCTAACACATCATAGTGTGTCACTATGACACAGGCTGCTGTTAGGGGAGCACATAGTGTGCCCTAACAGCAGGCAAACTGAACAGACCGCCCTGGGGTAACGTTACAAGGCATAGAACTTTAGAAGCAATTTCTCATTATTTTCTAGAAAATTTCAAAAGCCTATTTTTTCAGGGACTAGATCAGTTCTGAAGTGGCTTTGAGGGCCATATATATACATATATATTAGAAAGACTCCATTTTGAAAACTGCACCCCTCAAAGTATCCAAAACAGCATTCAGAAAGTGTTTTAACCCCATAGGCGTTTCATTTCATTTTTTTGCCAAAATTAATTTGTAATACAGTTTTTTCTGTAACACAGAAGGTTTTACACGAGAAATGCAACTCAATATATATTTCCAAGATTGTGCAGTTTTTAGAAATATCCCACATGTGGCCCTAGTGTGTTAATGGACTGAAGCACAGGCCTCAGAAGCAAAGGAGCACCTAGTGGATTTTGGGGCCTCCTTTTTTTAAGAAAAAAAATATATCTTAGGCACCATGTCAGGTTTGAAGTGCTCTTGTGGTGCCAAAACAGTAAAAAAAAAAAAGACCCCATCTTGGAAACTACACCCCTCAATGAATTTATCTAGGGGTTAGCATTTTGACCCCATGTATTTGAATTAGTCTGTGAAGATGAAAATCGACTTTTTTTCTGAAAAAAAACCCAGACATTTTTAATTTTCACAAAGAATAAAGGAGAAAAAACACCCTTGCATTTGTAAAGCAATTTCTCCTGATTACGGCAATACCCCATATTTGGTAATAAACTGCTGTTTGGACCCACAACAGGGCTCAGAAGAGAAGGAGCATCATTTGGATTTTGGAGCGCTGATTTTGCTGGATTCGTTTTCAGTGCCATGTCGCATTTGCAATGAACTGGAGGGACCAAAACTGTGGAAACCACCCAATAGTGACCCCATTTTGGATATTACACCCCTCACAGAATTTATCTAGGGGTATAGTTAGCATTTTGACCCCACAGTTTTTTTTCTAAATGTATTTTTAATTAGTCTGTGAAGATGAAAATCTACTTTTTTCCTGAAAAAACTTAGACATTTTTTAATTTTTACAAGGAATAAAGGAGAAAAAACACCCCAGCATTTGTAAAGCAATTTCTCCTGAGTGGAGACTACACCACTTAAGGAATCTATCTAGGGGTATAGTGAGCATTTTGACCCCACAGGTCTTTTGCAGAATTTATTAGAATTCGTGGGAATAATGTTGATCTTCATTTTCACGGCCTAAAATTTTGAATTTGTTAATTTTCACAAAGAATAAAGGCAGAAAAAGCACCCCAACATTTGTAAAGCAATTTCTCCCGAGTATGGCAATACCCCACATGTGGTCATAATTGGTTTTTTTATTAGAAATTAATTAACCCTTTCTGGACAGATCCATTTTTTGCTTTTTTATTTTCGTTTTTCACACCCTGCTTTCCAAGAGCCATAACGTTTTTATTTTAATAAATAGTCAATCGAGTAGTGTGACGACTCATTTCTTGCGGGACCTATTGTAGTTTTTGATGGTACCATTTTTTGGTATGTACAACTTTTTGAGCGCTTTTTATGAACATTTTCTTTAGAGCTAAGGTGACCAAAAAACAGCGATTTTAGCGTTTTAAATTCTTTATTATTTACGGTGTTCACCGTGCGAGTTAAATAACGGTATATTGTAGTAGTTCAGATTTTTACGGACGCAGCGATATCAACTTTGTGTTTAGTGGAAAAAATTGGGAAAAGGGTTTTCTTGTGGACTTTAAATATTTATTTCATTTTTTTCACTAATAACTTTATTAACCTTTTTATTTTACACATTTTATTAGTCCCCCTAGGGGACTTGAACCGGCGAACTAATGTATCGCAGTATATTGTAATTTTTACAGGCTCCTGTAACAGTGTGATTGCTGCTCCTGTCCGTTAGTCCCGGGTGTCAGCTGTAATACACAGCTGACACCCGCAACATATGGCACAGGCTCAGCCCGTGCCATACATCTGTTTTTTGCGGGACGGGTTTTAGTTTTTATTGGTACTGTTTTGGAGTACATGCGACTTTTTGATTACTTGTTATTGTATATTTTGGGAGGGGTGGTGACCAAAAAATTGTGATTCTGGCATGGTTTTCTACTTATTTTTTTTGCGGTGTTCACCGTGCGGGAAAAATAACATTATAGTTTCATAGTTTGGTTCGTTATGAACGCGGTGATACCAAATATGTGTACTTTTTTAACGTGTTCATTTTCTTCCAATAATAAAAATCTTATTATAGGAAAAAAAGCATTTTTTGTTTATGTAACTTCCTAACTTTTATTTTTAAACTTATAAAACATTTTTATTATCTTTTTTTTTTACTTGTCCCCCTAGGGGACTATTAGACTTGCAGCTCTGATCGCTGCTAGAACACTTTACACTACCTACGTAGTCTAATGTATTCTAACTGTTAGGCTGGGTTCACACGAGCACATTAACGTCCGTAATGGACGGACGTATTTCGGCCGGATGTCCCGGACCGAACTCAGTGCAGGGAGCCGGGCTCCTAGCATCGTAGTTATGTACGACGCTAGGAGTCCCTGCCTCTCCGTGGAACTACTGTCCCGTACTGAAAATATGATTACAGTACGGGACAGTTGTCCTGCAGAGAGGCAGGGACTCCTAGCATCGTACATAACTATGATGCTAGGAGCCCGGCTCCCTGCACTGAGTTCAGTCCGGGACTTCCGGCCGAAATACGTCCGTCCATTACGGACGTTAATGTGCTCGTGTGAACCCAGCCTTAGGGTATGTTCACACGGCTTATTTTCGTCCGTTTTACGGGCCCTAAACTCCTGAAAAATCGGTAGCAGAACGCTTCCAAACATTTGGCCATTGATTTCAATGGGAAAAACGGCATTCTGTTCCGACAGGCCGTTTTTTTACGCGGACATTTTGAAAAACAGCCACGAAAAAGAAGTGCAGGTCACTTCTTGGGACATTTTTGGAGCCGTTTTTCATTGACTCTATAGAAAATAGCTCCAAAAACGGCGCAAAAAATTCCAGAAGTTTTTTCAGATGTTTTTGAGTTTGCGTGTGAACATACCCTCATTGTGACGTGACAGTCACTCTGACAGGACATTGTCTGGCGTCTGGTTGCCATGGGTACCATCGCCAGCCCCCGTGATTTCACGTAGGGGCTGCTGATCTGCGCTAATCTTCTTAAATGAGGCGATCGCAATCGACCGTCGCATCGAAGGGGTTAACTGCCGAAATCAGCGGCGATGGGCCGCTGAACGGCAGCAGGGAATGCAGGGCAGACACCCTGCACAGTTAACCACTGCGCAAAGTTACTGCTCACCTTGACGTGCAGTTACGTCAAAGTGCGGGAAGGGGTTAAAAGAAAAAAAATGCTGGAAATAGATCACTCTGTGTAATGAATCTATATAATATGAGTTTCACTTTTTGAATTTAATTACTGAAATAAATTAACTTTTTGGTGATATTCTAATTCATTGAGAAGGACTAGTGTGTGTGTGTATATATGTATACAGGGTTGGATTGGCCATTGTAATTACCGGGAAGATTCCCATGGGGGCGCTGGGCTGCATCCTTCCTCCTCTGCGGTTACATTTATTTTCAGTATATTTTCTCCGTGGCCGCCCGGCTACTATCCAGTGTAAGAGAATTACGAGTGGCGGGCGGCCATGGCGCTGTTGCGCACAGAGCATCCTGACACTGGCCAGGCCAGCATCAGGACGTTCTGTGTGGAGCTAGTGCTGCCGTCACCCTCAATACTAGTCTCTGCTTCCCCCTCTCCGGATATCTGTTGGTGCGCGGCGGCGGCGGCTGTGCCTCCATCATTATGGTCTTCTGGCTGAGCTGAGCAGACTTAGCGGCCACCAGCCAGTTACAGCCAGGAAATTGAGCTTGTGTGAGTGACAATTTTTGAGTGTGTCTATGTTGTTTTGGCTGACATGATCACTGTACTAGGGGCTGACAATCAGCCTCACCCCCAAGGCTACATAAGTGACAAGTCTCCCTAGTACAGAAATCATATCAGCCCCTGGACTAGAGGCTGATTACATATGTATGGACTGACATGATTTCTGTACCAGGGGCTGATTATAAGCCCCTAGTACAGAAATCATGTCAGCCCAGGATAGGGGATACATGTGTAATCGCTGGGGGTCTGACCGTTGGGACCCCCAGCGATGAGTAGAAGGGGGACCGGAATTCCTCTTAAACGCTCAATGAAAATGGAGCAGCGCTCCATGGATATCTATGGGACATCTGAGACCGTTGTCTCCGGCAGCTCTATAGAAGTGTTTGGAGCGCATGTCGTTGATGCGGACCATCGCTGCATTCTCATCGAGCACTTCAGGGAAATTTCAGTCCATGGTCTTTTCGCTGTATCCTGTATACGTTAAAATAGCTTTTTTTTTTTTTTCACCTCCCCTTCCACAAAAAAGTGATATAAGTTAATTAATAAGTCCTATTTACCCAAAAACATTAAATACTAATCAAACTACATCCCATCCCGCAAATATCAAGCCTGCATACGGTTACATCGACAGAAAAAATAAAAAGTTATGGCTCCTTAAACGCAAAAACAAATTATTTTATATTAAGTGTTTTTATTGTGTAAAATTAGTAGAACATGAAAACCTATACATATTTGCTATCACTGTAATCGAATAGAACCATAGACTAAAGGTAACATGTTATTTGCGCCACACAGTAAACGGTGTATATTTAAAATGCAAAAAATAATTGTGGAATTGCTGTTTGTTTGTTTGTTTTTTTCCATTCCATCCCCAAAAGTTAATAAAAGTTAATCAATAAACTATATGCAAGTCAAAATAATGACATTCAAATATAATATGTGGACGAAAATATAAAAAAGTTATGGCTCTTTGAATGTGACGAAGAAAAAACTGCTGGCTCATTAAAGTGTCCCTCCAAAGTTATCCTCCCGCCCGATCTGACATTGGGCATGGAGAGCCGTAACGGCACGCTATGCAGTGCAGTTACCAAGACAACCATACGACACGCCCCGCGATTATCCTGCACGGATCCTATTTTAATTATTAGGACCTGTGCCCGCCCAGCGTGCAGTTACGGACTCTCCACGCTCTATGACAGATCGGGTGGGAGTGTAACTTTAGAGTAGGGCTGGGCAATTAATCGAAAAATAACAGAAACTGAAATTTAGCGCAATTAATCAACATCATCTTGTGCATTTCGGTTTTCTCAATTTTTTTATTTTTCCCAGGCATTCTGTGTGGAGGGCAGTTTTAGGGGGCATTATACTGTGTGGAAGCAGCTATAGGGGGCATTATTCTGTGTGGAGGCAGCTATAGGAGCATTATAATGTGTGGAGAGCAGCTATAGGAGCATTATAATGTGTGGAGGGTAGTTATAGGGGAATTATACTGTGTGGAGGGTAGTTATGGGGGCATTGTACTGTGGAGGGCAGCTACAGGGACATTATACTGTGTTGCGGCAGCTATGGGGCATTATACTGTGTGGTGAGCACTATGGAGGCAGTGTCAGGGGGTATGTTATATACAGTAGTATACAGTAGGCTCGGGCGATAAATATTAATTCAATGGCGTAGCGCACATAAAGGGTGAGTGGCCTAAATAATCGTTCATTAAAGTGTAGCTAAACGTTTGACAAACTTCTGACATGTCATAGTGACATGTCAGAAGTTTGTATTGGTGGGGGCCCAAACACTGAGACCCCACCAATCGCTAGAACGAAGCAACTGAAGCGCTCGTGTCTCTTCGGCTTTTCCGGAAAGCCGATGTATCGGAGTACGGGCTCATAGACTCTCAGGAGGACGACAGAGGGACGCTTCGCCATGGCTGCATAAATTTCAAATTTTATATTTTTTATGTGCAGTTTTCCGCAGTGGACATACCAGCAAAAAAACTGTGCTACTATCTGGTTTTTCGGACGGAATTCCCTGCGGTGCCTTGGGCAGATACGCTGTGTGCTTTTACGCAGCGTATCCACCCTGTGTGAACATCGCCTTAATGTAATCAAGTTTTCAGTATGGGACATTATTCCCACGTGGAGGCAGGGACCCCTGGTATCATAGATAACTATAACGCTAGGAGTCTGGCTCCCTGAACTGTGGTCGGTCCAGGAAATACATCCGACACACGGTCCGTATATCACGGACCGAACACGGCCGTCTGAATAAGGCTTATTAGTAGAAGGTAAAACAAGACTTTTCCCGATTGCGTGGATTTTATTGAGGGGATGCAGGCAGACAGAATATAGTGTTTTAGTGCTGTCTATTCTTTTAATTTGGAACTCTGCATTAGGAAAAACCGAGCTCAAACGACTATGAGGGTATGTGCACACGATAACGTCAATTACGGCTGAAATTACGGAGCTGTTTTCCGGAGAAAACAGCTCCTGAATTTCAGACGTAATTGCTCGTACTCGTGTTTTGCAGTCAATGAAGTCAATGAAAAACGGCTCAAATTTACGTCCCAAGAAGTGTCCTGCACTTCTTTGACGACGCTTTTATTTTACGCGCCGTCTTTTGACAGCGACGCGTAAAATTACAGGTCGTCGGCACAGTACGTCGGCAAACCCATTGATATGAATGGGCAGATGTTTGCCGACGTATTTAAGCCGTGTTTTCAGGCGTAATTCGAGGCGTAAAAAGCCTAGTTTACGCCTGAAAATAGGTAGTGTGAACCCAGCCTAGACATATATTAAGAAATCAATTTGCAAACAAGTTAGTCCTGAAAATATTTTTTGAATATACACTGTGAAGTTTTTCTTTTAAAACCTCTGCTTATTATCGCCATGTTCACACAGGGCAGATAGGCTTCATAAAAAACTCATTGTTTTCGCCCTGGAACCCGCAGGGCATTCCGACTGTAAAACCGCACACAATTTGTATGTATGTATGGTGCCCAGCGTTCACACATTCCTACTGTCCATGTCACGCCGGCCATAGCCGAATCAACAGCAAGTACATCATCAATGGGTATAGACACAGCGCACATGCGCTGAAAGTGCCATGCACGCATGCACGATGTGGTTCAAAGTACTCCAGCTTCCATATTGAAAGAGGGCAAAGCCCTACATATATACGCTGCACAAGATATATGCACTGCTTAAAAAATGACATTTATTTAAAGCGGCGACTAGGATGATAGTACTAGTCCAAAAGTGGACAAACGAGATATAGTCTATCCTTAATCACAACTATAGAAAATAGAGATGTGTAAAATCTCCACTACATTTACGTAACTACATAGTACTAAAGGCAGTTCATTCTACTATGGTGAATAGCCCAAGATAATGTAAGAATCACAATAATAGTCCTGTTAACAAAATATATTAGTATTTTTTGTGCGCATCGCCATCAAACCACAATGGAGAAGACCTGGTAACCAGAGATCCCCAGAACGATCAAAAGATGTTATGTCCCCAATCAAAAATGGTGCAAAACAGTACAATTTTGACAATATGGACTAATTTTAGACAGGAAACGAGCCACAGTGTACACCACAATAAAGGGTAACCATGAATATACAGGAAAAGATTACATCGAATATAGGCATAAGTAAATTTTTATCTGGACCATCTAGGAACAATTTGTAACAGTGAATGGTATACGTTTCCTAAATGCATGATTTGTATGGCCGCTGAGGCTTTGTCTGTGGTAATAGAGGTTTTCAGGTAATTGCTACCTCTAGGAATGATAATAAGCGCAAATTGATTATATGCATTATATTAGAGTATGAGATGATGGGAAAGAACGAAGGAAAATACAGCGCATCTCTGATATTTTTTCTAAACTCATATATTGGAAGAATTCATATCCCTTACATTCCTCCTATTCATTAAACAGTACCGCGAGCTGAGTTCACCACTCGTATCCTCTGCAGAAATCTTATCTACACCTTTAATTTTTATCCAGACTAATTTACACAGAGTGTTAAATTGAAATAACAAAAAGCCCCTAATCAGCCTCCCTACGTATTTTGCCACGTAAATTGGCGTCTTCAGGGGAGAATGACCATTTCAATGGCGCCCACAGGTGAACCGGCGTTGTAGATGCTCCCTGGAGGTTCTGACGTCACGCATTCACAGGTCTCTGCGCTCACGTGACCGCTTTCATACTTTTTCCTGCTTCTTCCAGAGTGTGCAGTGGATACGCTGGGAATGGTTTGTCTGGGGTCTGAGTTAGTGGAGGGGGGGTCTGCTCCCGAGTCGGGTCTGTGTTGGGTAGGGGTTGTCTGCTCTGGGGTCGAGGGTTTTTGGGGAGTTTTTATTTCAATAAAATATTTTTTCTACATGTCTGTGTTTTTTAACTATATTACTACTGCCTTAGTAATGGCCGCTGTCTGACTGACAGCGTCCATTACTAAGACGGGGCTTAGTGTTAGCTGATGAAAAGGCTAGCCCCCATTATCACCCCAGTACGCACCGCAACCAGGGTTACTGGGAAGAGTCGGGTACGTTCTGGTATCCGACCATCTGTAGTGATGGACAAGTACCGGGGCAGCCGCAGGCTGGTATTAATCTGGGAAAGGGCAAAAACCATGGCCTTGCCCACCCTGGTAATGCTAGCCTGCTGCTGCTATGTTGTATCTGGCTGGTTATGAAAAATAGGGGGGACCCCATGTAATTTTTATTAAATAAATGAATAAATTGAAAAAATGTGTGGTTCCCCCCCATTTTTTTTAATAACCAACCAGATACAACATAGCAGCAGGCCAGCATTACCAGGGTGGGTAAGGCCACGGTTTTTGGCCTTTCCCAGCCTAATACCAGCTTGCAGCAAGCGCAGTGCCCAACCACCACTACAGATGCTTGGATACTGGACCGTACCCAGCTCTTCCCGACACCTGTGGTACCGGGGTAATAATGAGGGGTTAGTGTTAGCCTTTTCCCTAGCTAACACTAATCCCTGCCTTAGTAATGGACATTGTGAATCAGACAGCGGTCATTACTAAGGCAGTTTTAATGACGGGGTAGGGAGACAGACAGGTGAGCCCTAATCTACCTGCCTAGTTGCACGGCCCGTCCTAGGCGACGGCGTACAACTGGGCGACGGTCCCTACGCTCAATATGTGCATGACAGACAAACAGACAAGGGTGCACAGAAGCTAAGGGAAATGGGGCAGTTGCCCACGGCAACACCGTGAGCAACAAGAGTAGTGAACGAGCCGAGTCAAACCAGGAGTGTACGAGGTACCAAACGCAGAGCAGGAGAGTAATCAGTAAAGCCAGGGTCAATATGAAGCAGAGGACAATAGTACAAGCAGCAGAGCCAGGAAACAGGCAGAATCACATGCAAAGGAGGAGCAGGAAATGAAGGTATAAATAGACAGAGGGCGGGAGCTAACTCCGTCTGGCCAGGCTGTGATAGGCTCTCCTCAGCCTCCCAGCCTGAGTGGTAGCAAATCAAGTCACTCTATCAGACTTAGAAGCAGGTGCACACTGATTAACCACGGGCGTCGACACAGAAGCTGTGTCTGGCAGATCCTTTACAGTACCCCCCCTTTTATGAGGGACCACTGGACCCTTTCTAGGTGGACCTGGCTTATTGGGGAACCGAAGATGGAACCTCCTGAGCAATACCCCAGCGTGAACATCCCGGGCGGGTACCCAAGTCCTCTCCTCCGGCCCGTATCCTCTCCAATGGACCAGGTACTGGAGGGAGCCTTGGACCATCCTGCTGTCCACAATCTTGGCCACCTCGAATTCTACCCCATTCAGGGGCGAGAACAGGGACCGGAGGTTTCCTCGAGGGAGCCAAGGACGGGGAGCAGCGTTTCAGGAGGGAGGCATGAAACACGTCATGTATTCGAAAAGACGGGGGTAACTCCAGTCGGAAGGAGATAGGGTTAAGAACTTCAATGACCTTGTACGGCCCTATATACCGGGGAGCACATTTTTTGGACGGGACTTTAAGGCGCAAATTTTTTGAAGACAGCCACACCAGATCCCCCACGACAAACAAGGGGTTAGCAGAACGTCTTCTATCTGCCTGAGTCTTTTGTATGCTCTGGGACGCCTCTAGGTTCTTATGAACCTGGGCTTAGACTGTGCACAGTTCACGATGAATGACATCTACCTTGGGATTGTTGGAACCACCAGGTGAAACGGAGGAGGACCGTGGATTAAACCCAAAATTACAGAAAAAGGGGGAGACCCCTGACGAGTTACTGACCCGGTTATTAAAGGAAAATTCGGCGAGAGAAATGAAGGAGACCCAATCATATTGACAGTCAGAGATAAAACACCTTAAATATTGTTCTAGAGACTGATTATTCCTCTCCGTTTGGCCATTAGTTTCAGGATGGAAGGCTGAGGAGAAGGAGAGATCAATCTTCAACTTTTTACAGAAGCCTCTCCAAAACAATGAAACAAATTGTACCCCTCTGTCAGAAAGAATATTGACAGGAACCCCATGGAGACGCAGGATGTGTTTGACAAACAAGGTAGCTAACATCTTAGCATTGGGTAGTTTCTTGAGGGGCACAAAATGGCACATCTTACTGAAGCAGTCTACTACAACCCACACCACCGACTTGCCTTGAGATGGAGGCAAATCGGTGATAAAATCCATGGAGATATGGGTACAAGGTCTCTGAGGAATGGGCAAAGAACATAGTAAGCCCGCTGGTCGGGACCTGGGAGTCTTGGACCTAGCACAAATTTCACAAGCGACAACGTAGGCCTTAACGTCTCTAAGCAACCCAAGCCACCAATAGTTTCTGGCAATGAGATGCTTGGTACCCAGGATGCCTGGATGGCCAGATAGTGCAGAGTCATGATTTTCCCTGAGTACCCTTAGCCGGAATTGCAGGGGAACAAACAGCTTGTTCTCAGGAATGTTCCCGGGAGCTGAACCTTGATCAGCCGCAATTTCGGAGACTAGGTCAGAATCAACAGAGGAAATTATTATACCTGGGGGCAAAACACAAGCAGGATCTTCCTATGAAGGAGTGCTGGCCATGAAGCTACGCGACAGTGCATCAGCCTTAATATTTTTAGACCCAGTCCTATAGGTGACCAAAAAGTTTAATCTAGTAAAAAATAACGCCAATCGAGCTTGTCTCGGGTTAAGCCTCCGGGCAGATTCTAGGAAAACCAGATTCTTGTGGTCGGTAAGGACCGTTACCTGGTGCCTAGCCCCCTCCAGGAAGTGGCGCCACTCTTCAAATGTCCATTTAATGGCTAAGAGTTCGTGGTTGCCAATATCATAGTATAGTTACTCTCAGTGGGCGAGAACTTCCTGGAGAAGTAGGCACAAGGACGGAGATGGGTGAGGGACCTGGTACCCTGGGACAAGACAGCACCCACTCCCACCTCGGAGGCGTCAACCTCCACGATGAATGGCTCCATTTGGTTAGGCTGAATCAGCACTGGGGCCGAGATAAAGCACTTCTTAAGGACCTCAAATGCCTGGACCGCCTCTGGAGGCCAGTGGAGGAGATTAGCACCTTTGCGAGTAAGATCCGTAAGAGGCTTGGCGATGACCGAGAAGTTAGCAATAAATCTCCTGCCATAATTAGCAAACCCCAGGAAGCACTGTAACGCCTTCAGGGAGGCAGGTTGGACCCATTCAGCCACAGCCTGAACCTTGGCAGGGTCCATGCGGAATTCATGAGGAGTGAGGATTTGACCCAAAAATTGTATCTCCTGCACCCCAAACACACATTTTTCGGTTTTAGCAAACAGTTTGTTTTCCCGAAGGGCCTGGAGCACCTTCCTGATATGCTCAATGTGGGAGGACCAGTCCTTGGAAAACACAAGTATGTCATCAAGGTACACTACAAGAAATACCCCCAGGTAGTCTCTTAAAATCTCATTTATAAAATTCTGGAAGACCGCGGAAGCATTACACAACCCAAAGGGCATGACGATGTATTAAACGCAGTCTTCCACTCATCCCCCTCTTTGATGCGGATAAGGTTATAAGCCCCCGTAAATCAAACTTAGAGAACCATTGGGCCCCCTGAACCTGATTGAAGAGATCAGGAATAAAAGGAAGGGGATACTGGTTCCTTACAGTGACCTTATTCAAGTTTCGGTAGTCAATGCACGGCCTAAGACCACCATCCTTCTTCCCTACGAAGAAGAAGCCAGCACCTACAGGAGAAGTAGAGGGGCGAATGTAACCCTTGGCCAGGCATTCCTGGATATACTCTCTCATGGCCTCACGTTCGGGACAAGAGAGATTAAATATCCTACCCTTAGGGAGCTTAGCTCCTGGTACCAAATCGATTGCGCAATCGTATTCTCTATGAGGAGGTAACACTTCAGAGGCCTTTTTAGAAAAAACATCAGCGAAGTCCTGAATAAACTCAGGTAGAGTGTTCACCTCCTCAGGGAGAGAAATTAAATTAACAGAAAAACATGACGTCATGCATTCATTACCCCATTTGGTAAGATCCCCAGTATTCCAATTAAACGTGGGATTATGCATCTGCAACCAGGGAAGGCCTAAAACCAAATCGGACGATAATCCCTGCATCACCAGTACAGAGCACTACTCCAAATGCATGGAGCCAACAAGGAGTTCAAAAACAGGGGTATGCTGCGTAAAATAACCATTAGCAAGAGGAGTGGAGTCAATACCCACTACCGGGACAGGTTTAGGCAAGTCAATCAATGGCATAGCTAGAGACATAGCAAATTCCACAGACATAATATTAGCAGAAGACCCTGAATCCACGAAGGCACTGCCGGTAGCAGACCTACCACCAAAAGAGACCTGAAAGGGAAGCAAGATTTTATTAGGTTTCATATTTACGGGAAATACCTGTGCGCCCAAGTGACCTCCCCGATGATCACTTAGGCGCGGAAGTTTTCCGGCTGCTTATTCTTACGCCTAGGACAGTTGTTCACTTGATGCTTGTCATCCCCACAGTAGAAGCAGAGACCATTCTTCCTGCGGAACTCTCAACGTTGTTGGGGAGACACAGAGGCCCCGAGTTGCATAGGTTCATCCGAGTTTTCCGTTGAAGAACGAAGCAATGGAACCTCGAGAGACATCATTGGGGGGTCAGAGGAGAAGGCACCAAAACGTTCAAGTCGTCGTTCCCTAAGACGTACCGCTAAAGCCATAACCTGATCTAGGGAGTCAGAAGAGGGATAGCTAACTAACAGGTCTTTCAGGGCGTTCGACAGACCCAATCTAAACTGGCACCTCAAGGCAGGGTCATTCCACCGAGAAGCTACACACCACTTCCTAAAATCAGAACAGTACTCCTCAATGGGTCTCTTACCCTGACGTAAGGTCACCAGCTGACTCTCTGCAAAGGCAGTCTTGTCAGTCTCGTCATATATGAGCCCGAGAGCAGAAAAAAAAGATCAACAGAGGAAAGTTCAGGAGCCAAGGAGAAGGCCCTTTCTTGGGGCCCGTCCTGGAGCCGGGACATAATTATACCCACTCGCTGGCTCTCAGAACCTGAGGAGTGGGCTTTAAACGGAAATAGAGCCTACAACTCTCCCGAAAGGAGAAAAAGGTCTTCCGGTCCCCTGAGAACCGGTCAGGCAACTTGAGGTGGGGGACACTACCAGGGTAGCATCATGCTGGTTGCCCCTCTGAGCCAGGGCTTGGACCTGTAGTGAGAGGCCCTGCATTTGCTGAGCCAGGGTCTCAAGGGGGTCCATAGTTGTGTCAGGGACCAGGGTAGAAAAGGTATATGGGCCTGTGATTATGTAATAACGGGGAAGGGAGACAGACAAGTGAGCCCTAATCTACCCACCACTCAGTCCCTGCCTACTTGCAACGGCCCGTCCTAGGCGACGGCGTATAACTGGGCGACGGTCCCTACGCTCAATAAGTGCACGACAGACAAACAGACATGGGTACACAGAAGCTAAGGGAAATGGGGCAGTTGCCCACGGCAACACCGTGAGCAACAAGAGAAGTGAATGAGCCGAGTCAAACCAGGAGTGTACGAGGTACCAAACGCAGAGCAGGAGAGTAGTGAACGAGCCGAGTCAAACCAGGAGTGTACGAGGTACCAAACGCAGAGCAGGAGAGTAGTCAGTAAGCCAGGGTCAATATGAATCAGGGCCAAATAGTTCAAGCAGCAGCAGCAGAGCCAGGAAACAGGAGAATCACAGGCAAAGGAGGAGCAGGAAGTGAAGGTATAAATAGACAGGGGGCGGGAGCTAGCTCCGTCTGGCCAGGCTGTGATAGGCTCTCCCATTCCTCAGCCTCCCAGCCTGATTGGTAGAAGGAGGGGTCACTCGATCAGACTTAGGAGCAGGTGCAGACTGACTAACCATGGGCGTCGACACAGAAGCTGTGTCTGGCAGATCCTTTACAGTTATCCTGGGAATATTTGTTCTTTGTCCTTGATAGGATAGATTTCTGTTCCAGCTTTTTGTCTATTTTTAAGATCTTACATCGCCTACCTACAGCGAAAATAAACTCTAGAGGATATTTGTCTGGAGCTTTTCCTATACACAGAGGAACGTGTCAGGGATGCCCGCTCTCGCCCACCCTGTTTGCGCTGGCTATTGAACCATTGGCCAATCTCATCAGGAATTCTCCCGACTTTCGTGTAGTGAAGGTGGGGGGAGTTTTCTTTTTTTTTTTTTTTCTTTATCAAAGTTTATTAAATTTTCAATACAAACAAATAACAACTTCGATGCATTTGAACGAGTGGCAGTTCAACTGAACCACTGTACATAAGATTTTTGCATACATTGCGAATGTTATACATGTTATACATAAAGAGCATATACATTATTGGCATCAAGCCGTGTACCTTGCGTAAGAACCATTCAATAAGGCACAAATAAGTACTGAAGAATTAGCACAATATAATCAATCTGATGTATTATATAATATAGTGCAAAAAAAAAAAAAAAAGGAAACATATAATAAAAATAAAGTTAAGAGACGGGGGGAGAAAAGAAAAACAAAGAAAACGGAAAAGGGAAGGACCGCGGGACAGGTAAGATATATAGTGGAGAGGGGGGGGGGGCCTCTGATCAAGACGTACGGACGCCAAAGAAGATTTAGGTGTGTTCTTCCAGCCAACGTGGCAAGGCTTCGCTTTCTGCAAACAGAATCCAGCTCCTCCATGTAGCCATGAATCTGTCTCGTTTGCAATTGTCCCCTGCCAGAAGGCCTTCCATTCTCATGATATGAGTTAATTCGGTAACCCATTCACGAAGAGAGGGGCATCTCGTGGATTTCCAGTGTCTAGGAATCACGCACCTAGCTGCAGTGAGAAAGTGCCTGAAAATACCTTTTTTCAAGGCTGTGACGTTGCCTGGCAAAAGGGACAGTAGTCCAATGGCAGGTTCAATAGGAGTCTGGGAATCATACAGCACATTATATAGTTCAAATATATTAATCCAAAATGGAGATAGTATAGGACATTCCCACCATATGTGCAACATGGTTCCCAAAGCGGTAAGGCAGCGCCAACATTGGTCAGAGGGAAAAGCTTTATGTAACAAGACCGGGTATCGATACCAACGGGTGAGAATTTTAAAATTCTTTTCCTGTGCGTAACTGGCTGATGGCAGTTTATGGGTAAGCAAAAAAATTTTTTGACAATCCTCCTCCTGTATGTGCAACCCCAATTCGGGCTCCCACGCCTGTACATATCTAAGTTGAGACAGCTCAGAGCAGTCACTAAGAAAGACGTGCATTGTTGATAACAGTTTGGTCGGCATGGAGGGTATCATCAGTAGGAAGACTTCCAGTGCTGTTTTGTCTAAGGTGATAGCCTCATTGTCTGGAAAAGAGGAAATGTATGCCCTAAGCTGTAGATACTCCATCCAAGATAGTCTTTTATGAGGACACGATTCCCTCAAGGATAGTAAAGTGGGGAGCTCATGAGTGTCAGTAAGTGTAGAAGCAAATCTGACATTGTCCTGCTTCTTCCAAGAAAGAAATTCCTCGACTCCCACTGCCGGTGTAAAGTCTGGATTGTCAAATAAAGGAGTGAAAGGACCAGGACAATGGGTTAGATTAAGAGCCGCTGCCTCCCTATCCCAGGCCACCAAAAAGTTTTGAGTTAACGATGGTAGCATAGGGGTATTTCTGAGCTGTTTAGCCATCCATGGGAGAGATGTTGGTCGTAAAGGGGAAATTTAAAATTCCAAACGAACCCATTGTTTGTGTGTATATGATCTAAACCAGTCAGCGATTCTCATCAACAATGCTGCAGAGTGATATTTTTTAAAATCTGGTAGCCCCGCCCCTCCCTCCGATTTTGGTTTACAGAGCACTTTCAGGCTTATTCAGGGTTTTTTAGATCCCCAAATAAATTTATTTATGCTTCTATGTAACTGACAGAAGTAGGGTTGAGTTGCCAGAATCGGGACCGTCTGAAATAGATATAAAAATCTAGGTAAAATGTCCATTTTTACCGCATTAATTCGGCCAAACCAAGAAAGGCGAGCCGAAGAGTATTGCTCCACGTCTTTCATTGTGCGATGCAATAAAGAGGTGTAATTCAGACGGAACAACTCTGTCAAATCCGTTGGAATATTGATTCCCAGGTACTTTAGAGATTTTTGCTGCCATTTGAATGGGAAGTTTTGTTTTAATTGTTCCACCAACTCACTGCTGAGGGAGACATTTAAAGCTTCAGTTTTAGAGTAGTTGACTTTGAAGTTACTGAGCTGGCTGAAACGTTCGAATTCCTTAAAGGGAATGTGTTGCCAGAAAAACATGTTTTTTTTAAAAAAAATTAAACATTTAGTGTGTGGGTGATTAAACATTGTTCAAATTTTTTTTATTTTTTTGCACGAGTCCAGGAAATATTATAAATTATTTCTAATTTATAATACTACCCATTTTTGGTCACTAGATGGAGCTGTTCCCAAAATTGCAGCATTGCAACGTTGGGTTAAAAGCCCTCGCTCTAGTGAGCTCTCAGCATTCCCCCCTCCTTTATCCTGGCTAGTGCCGGGATAAACGAGGGGTTTGAACGATGTAACCTCCTACACTGTGTGTCGCCATTTTTTGAGCTAACCCACAGTGTAGTAGGTTTACATACAGTAGTAAACACACACAAACACGAACATACATTGAAATCTCTTACCTGCTCTTGCCGCCGCGGCTCCCTCCGGCCCGTCCGCTCCGTTTGCTGCCGCTGGTGCAAGTGCACAAATCCGGAAGAGGCGACCGGAAGTAGTAATATTACTGTCCGGCCGCGACTTCCGGTCCACAGGAAAATGGCGCCGGACGGCGCCAATTTCGAATAGGACTGTGTGGGAGCGGCGCATGCGCAGTTCCCACACAGACGCCGTACACTGCAGTCAATGGGACGGGAGCCGTTCGCAGTCCCTATGGGACTGTGGCTGCCGTATTCCATGCCTGTATGTGTCGTTAATCGACACACACAGAAATGGAACAAAAAATGGCAGCCCCCATAGGGAAGAAAAAGTGTAAAAATAAGAAAAAGTAAAACACAAACACACAAATAAATATAAACGTTTTTAATAAAGCACTAACATCTTGAACATATGAAAATTTTTCTGGGTGATGACACTGTTCCTTTAAGGATGGAAGGCAGAGTCACAATAGGCTTAGTTACATATAAGAGGAGGTCATCTGCATACAAAGCAAGTTTAGTATGCATTGATCTCACGTTTATTCCTTTTATGGAAGAGTTGTTCCGCAATGCACTAGCCAAATGTTCCATGGTGAGCACGTATAAGATAGGGGATAATGGGCATCCCTGTCTAGTACCATTTGAAATATGCAGTGGATCTGATAATAGCCCATTCACGCGGACCTTGGCTGTAGGTTTTGTGTATAAAGACATTATTTTTCCAAGCATGTTGTTGCCCAAACCAATTTGTGACAATGCCCTCCCAAGGAATTGCCAACTTACCCTATCGAACGCCTTTTCGGCGTCTACTGAGAGCAGGCAGGTAGGGATCCGTTGTCGTTGTGCATAAGACATGAGAAGGATGGTTTTGTTTGTATTGTCTCTAGCCTCTCGTCCCTTGACGAATCCCACCTGATCATCGTGGATGAGAGACGCTAAAATAGGGGACATGCGTGATGCAATGATCTTCGCAAATAATTTGTCATCCACGTTGATCAGTGAAATCGGGCGGAAATTAGGGCAAGACGTAGGGTCCTTCCCCGGTTTTGGTAGTAATGTGATGTGTGCCTCAAGCGACTGTTGGGCGAAGCCGCATGTTGGAGTGATGGAATTGAAAACCCTTGTTAAAAAAGGAATTAGAAACTCCTGGAATGTTTTGTAGAATTTGTTATTGAAACCGTCAGGTCCCGGACTCTTTCCCAATGGAGAGTCCTTAAAAGCTTGCAGCACTTCGTCCTCTGTGAAATCGGACTCTAACATATCAGAGTCTGCATGGGAAAGAGTAGGAACTGGAGTCTCGTTCAAATACTCCTCTATTTTGGACTGTAATGTTTCCACTGGAATGTCATGTAAGCTACCCTTAATATTGTATAGGGAAGAATAGTATTGCTGGAAACCCATGGTGATGTCCATGGGATCAGAAACCACCTGCCCTGATGCTGTATGTAATTTAGGGATATATGCAGCCTGTGATCTGGGATGCAGCGCCCTTGCGAGAGGTCGTCCACACTTGTCAGCGAGTTCATAAAAGTACTTCCGATTCCTGTCTCTATACCTCGTGTATGTTTGGTCGAGCAGCTCCCTAAGTTGGTTCCTAGCAAGGCCGAGTTCTGAGAATGTAGTGAGGAGTTGCGTGCGTTTATGTTGGATCTCAAGGACATTGATCTTATCTAATAATTTGGTCATTTGGGCTCCTTTCTCCCTCTTCAGGCGTGACCCATGTTGAATGAGAACTCCTCTTAACACACATTTGAACGCCTCCCATTGCAGTGGTAGGGCTGTTGTGTCAGCTGTATGATTAAGAATGAAGGACTGAATAGAGTTCTTCATTGCGGTAATACTGACTGTGTCGTTTAGGAGGTTGTCATTCAGCTTCCAGTTCTTAAAATGTTTCGGCTTATCTGGGATATCTAAAATCAGATACACCGGAGCATGATTCGACCAGAGTACATTCCCAATCATTGTGGTGGGTTTCCATGTGAGGAGATGGTGGCTGAGAAGGAACATGTCAATTCTACTATATGAATTGTGCAACGCTGAAAAGTAGGTGTAGTCTTTGGTTTGTGGGTGGAGCGTGCGTCACACATCAACTAACTGCATTGTATGTAATGTAGATGATAAAGCTGACAAATGTGACTAGGTACCGAGCTTTTACCAGACGAAGAGTCAAGATATCTGTCCAACACTAGGTTAAAGTCGCCTCCAATTACCAGCAGCCCTTCTGAGAAATCCTCCAGCCTACGCAACAATGACCTGCATACCCTAGCCTGATCCTGGTTAGGCAAATAAAAGTTAGCCAACGTAATCACCTTGCCATGTAGAGAAATTTTGACAAATAAGTAGCGACCCTCCGTGTCTGACGCCGTCGCTAGTACCTCGTGCAATAGGGACTTATGAATTGCAATACTAACCCCTTTGCTTTTGGACTCCGTATTCGTGCTATGATACCACTTGGAATAATATTGAGTGCTAAGACGAGGGATGTGTGCTGTTTTAAAATGGGTCTCCTGTAAAAACAAGAGTTGGACCCTCTCTTTATGCATGTCATAAAGGATCTGTGCGCGTTTTTCAGGAGTATTAAATCCCCTGACATTCAGAGTGCACATCTTTAGGGAGGCCATCCCCTCACACAAAAAAAGGCGGGAAGGGGGGAGGAAGGGGGATAAGTTTAGGTATAGGAGAAATTAAAACAAAAATACAAAGAAAACGAACTTCGAAAATAAAGTATAGAATAAGGGTGAAAACCCACTCTCTGATGACTAAATCAGAGAGATATTACAAACCAAGTAACACTGGCGAACCAGTGAATCCCTAATTGGAAGAGTGACTAGTCAGGAACCTAGTGAACGCTTAGACTATCACCCCAGCAATATTACTGAAAAAATATATCAGGAAGAACAACATGAAATAATACAATATGAATGAGTATCAAGTGAACAGTATAATATAGCACCAAAAGGAGCTATGGAGAACACCCGTTAAGCGGTATTATCTAAGGCAGTATGGTATGACACATGAGGTGGTGCGGAACCTTAAATATACATTCAGAGGCAAATATTGGAACAGTGTACCATTAAAGTGACACATTTATGAAAAGTGCTAATGAACCTCTTCTATCTCTAACCGGAGCACAGTTGTATAAAAGCATATCACGTCAAGGTATTCGTTCTAGATTCTCTCAAAAAACATCATGAACCCTCAACCTGTGTCTCTATAGAATGAATAGAATACAAATAGGTAATCATGAGAGTTCCGCATCAAAGCCGGCAAGGGCTTATAATTATGCTACCTGTGGGTGAGTATTTATACTCACGACCACCACTTAATTTTCTGGAACCGGTTCCATCTGTCGTCGCTCCTGACGCCGTCCACGCAGGGCTGGAGATCTGCCGCGCCGACCTTGGTGCGCTCTTTGGGGAAGAAACGGAATTGAGGGCCAGTCCAATATGGAGACTCTTGGGATGTCTAACGCCTCACAAAACTCTGGAATGTCGGCTAGCTCCCGGACGAAGAAGAGAACACCATCTTTCCTGACTTGAAGCTGGAATGGATATCCCCAAGAATATGGAATCCCATTCTCACGCAGGACATCCAGTAAAGGGCGCAAGTTCCTACGTTTATCCAAAGTCATTTTGGAGAGATCAGATAAGAGTTCTATTTTCGTCCCCTCCCATACAATATCGCCTTTATCTCTGGCTTTTCGTAATATTTCTTCCTTCAGCGTGAAGTAGTGAATGCGGCACAGGATATCTCTCGGCCTATCAGGGTCTGCGTTTCTAGGACCCAGAGTGCGGTGTGCTCTATCAATTTCCAGAGCAGATTCAGGCTCACGTCCCAGGAGAAAATTGAATAGGCCCTTCAGGGTAGGAACTATAGAGGCAGTGCTATATGTCTCTGGCAGGCCACGAACACGCAAATTATTCCGCCGGTTGCGGTTTTCATGATCTTCAGCAATATTAAACAGCATATGGATTTGCTGAGTATGTTGCTCCAGTGTCGACTGATGTGCTGCTTGTGCCTGAGAAGTCGCTGTAATATCTCCATCCATGTGCTGTACCTGGTCTGTAAGCTGAGAAAGATTGCATGTCAGCGCCTGAATCTCAGATTTGTACGTTGTCTCCAACCTGCTCACATAAGCTTCCATGTCTCCCTTTGTTGGAACTGCAGCAAGTTGTTGTTTTAGCTCCATAAGCATATTCCCTGAAACAGAGATCATATCTGTCGCAACCATTTGCGTGGTTAGGCCTGTGTCATTCTTCTGAGACGACGAGGAGCTAGGAGAGGAGTTTTGGGCAGGAGATGGGGGAGCTATAGGAGAAGCGTCCTGTGCTGTGCTACCATTTCCCCTGGTCCGGCGTTCAGGGCCCGGCGGCGCCATCTTGGATTTCTCTCCCCTCACTGTGTCGGCAAAATACCTGTGAATACCTCCGGTTAGTGCCCTAGATTGTGTTCTGGACGGTGTGCCTGTATGTCTGGGTGTTCTCCTGCTCATCGGGGTGCCGTTTGCCTCTGCCTTCTCATGCTAAAGAGCTTGCTGGGATGAAGTCTGTAGTGGAGCTCTCAGTCCACACGTCCGCTCGGCGCCATTACCAGGCCACGCCCCAAGGTGGGGGGAGTTGAACATAAATGTGCATTATTTGCAGACGACATTCTATTATTTGTGTCGACTCCCCTTATATCCTTGACCAGTTTGGCACACTATGTTGGCTTAAGGTTAACCGTACCAAGTCGGTGGCAATGAATCTTACATTACCGGATAGGGTAGTTAAACTACTACAACTTAATTTTGATTTTCATTGGGATGCGCGTAGATTGATGTATTTAGGTATCAAATTAACACCCACTATAGAGTCCCTCTACAAGGACAATTTCCCTCCACTTTTCAAACAAATAGCGGCAGATCTCACTTACTCAATTTACAGATATTTATGTGCGGCCTTACTGCCCTCAATGGACACAAATAGAAACAACTGCATGTCCTCGTTTCCCGCTAGAAACGTTATTGTGGATGGAGTCATCGGATAGGCCTCCTGTTCTCTCCCCTGTGCTTTCTCAGACGTTACAGCTGTGGGACTCGCTTAGAAATAAATTTCATATCAAATCACCCCATAATCCTCTTATGACTCTCACGGGTAATCCTGCCTTTCCTCTGGGTCTGCGCAGTATAGAATTTCGCTGGTGGCTTAATAAGGGGTTTTACAGGATCAAAGATTTCTTTGTAGGGAGGGATATTAGAACTTTGGATTACTTTAAGGACTCACACTCGATGCCCCCATCGGATCATTTTAGATATATGCAGATACACCATTTCTTGTTAGCCTGGAAATCCAAGTTGGGGGAAATCAGTACATTGACCACTTTTGAAAGGCTTTGTTGGCTCCCTGGTACAAGGTGGAAGATATCTACGATATATTCTGATGTTGTCACCCCAGTGGGTAAACTCCCTTACATGACTCGATGGGAGCAGGATTTAGACTCTGTAATGGACTTGGAGCAGTGGAGGGAGATGGCGTGTTTGACCTCGAAATTATCTATTAACACGTCCCTGGTTGAGGCGGGTTATAAGGTATTGATGACTTGGTATATGGTTCCCACTCGTATAGCTCGATTTAATTCGTCCGCTTATTCGCATTGTTTTCGGCAGTGTAGTGCGGAGGGCACGCTAATGCATATCCTATGGGAATGTCCAATAGCTGTCGCCTTTTGGAACCAGGTCTACCAGCTTATTAACACGGTTGTTCAAATCTAACCCCCCAACGATGTAACTACGGCACTGTTGTGTGGTCCCATCCCGGCAGTTCGTGTCTGCACACGTAAATTTGTCCAATATGTATTTTTGGCAGCTAAAATTACTATTGCCAGGGCTTGGCGATCATCTACATTGTCTATGGATATGCTGATCGCTAAGATCTCATGGATAATGGTCAATGACCGCCTATTACATCTACTATCTGGTACGTTAGACAAATTTGATGCCATTTGGGCCCCCTGGAGGAATCGTACACCTTTGTAACACATAGAGATGGTTACGACCCCCTTCTTTCCTGTACCTTCCCCCCCCCTTCATCTATTTGTTATTGTGTGTTTATTTTTCCAGAGGTCATATAATGGGCCTCTATAAAGCAATGTGATGTCAATGATAGTTACCTATGTTTGCTACGATTACATTTATATGATCTACATTTTGTAGGAGTTTTGACATCATGAAAGTCATGTAATGTGGGTTTGAACACGGCCCATGTTGGTCTAATACTCTCTTTGATTGTATTGTTGTTATTCAATTGCTGAGACTCTGCGTGTCTGTGTTATTGCTATATTACAAAAATGTTCAATAAAAAACTATTGAAAACAGTCATTGGGCCGTCTGGAGATAGGTGAGGTTCTTGTGGTCCGTGAATATCAAGATGGGATGAACTTCGCCCTCTAGTAGATGTCTCCACTCCTCCAGAGCCAATTTGATGGCCAGTAACTCCTGATGCCCAATCGAGTAGTTGCGTTCTGCGGAAGAGAAGAGTTTAGAGTAATAGCCACATACCATTGTTTTGCCCTTGGAACCTCTCTGGAACAGGAGTGCACCAGCACCAACAGAAGAGGCGTCCACCTCCAACGAAAACTGTCGAGATACATCTGGTTGATGGAGGATAGAGGCTGACGTGAAGGCACTCTTCAGGCTATTAAATGCAGATTCCGCTTCTGGAGTCCACACCTTGGCGTTCATGCCTCTCTTGGTGAGGGTAGAGATAGGAGATGTCAGTGAGGAGAAGTTTGGAATGAACTGTCTGTAGAAATTAGCGAATCCCAGGAAGCGCTGTATGGACCGCAGGCCTTGAGGGCGTGGCCACTCTAGGACGGCCTTTACCTTCTCAGGACCCATCATGAGGCCTTGATCTGAGATGATGTAGCCCAGGAAGGGTAGAGCATTTTTCTCAAAACACGCACTTCTCCAATTTCGCATACAGGCGATTCTCCCTTAACTGCAGCAAAATTTGACGGACATGTTTCTGATGAGTCATTGAATCTGGAGAAAAAATCAAGATGTCATCAAGATAGACCACAACACAGACATAGAGGAGGTCATGGAAGATACCATTAACAAACTCTTGGAAGACCGCAGGAGCATTACACAGGCCGAAGGGCATTACTAGATATTCATAGTGTCCGTCACGGGTGTTAAACGCCGTCTTCCATTCGTAATCCAGTTTAGGTTATAAGCCCCACGCAGGTCTACCTTTGAAAGAAAATTGGCTCCTCGTTTGCGATCAAACAGTACAGAAATCAATGGCAACGGATATCTATTTTTTACCGTGATCTGGTTGAGACCACGGTAGTCGATGCAGGGGCACAGAGAACCATCCTTTTTCTTGACGAAGAAGAACCTGGCTCCTGCCGGGGAGGAAGACTTCCATATGAAGTCCCTCTCCAAGTTCTCCTTAACATAGGCGGACATGGACAGAGTCTCTGGCAAGGATAGAGGATATACCCTACCATGGTGAAGGGATGCCCCAGGAACCAGCTCGATAGGACAGTCATACACCTGGTGTGGGGGCAGCGTCTCCGCCTCTTTCTTGCTGAAGACACTCGAGAATGCAGAATAATGAGAAGGCAATCCTGCCAAGAACTGAGACAGAGGAGGCTGAGCCGGACGAATCTGTACCAGGCAGTGGGTGAGACACTCGGAACCCCACTGGAGAACCTCTACAGAATTCCAGTCCAGGACTGGGGCATGTAATTGGAGCCAGGGCAGGCCCAGCAGCACAGGTTGATGGCCTTAGCCAGCACAAAGAACAGAGGAGCTCGGAATGGAGGGCTCCCACTTGGGGCCTCAGCGGCTTAGTCCCAGCTACAACCAGGTCTGGAAGAGGTAGTTAATTCACAGATGCAACCATCAAAGGCCTCTCCAGAGGAGTTGTGAGCAACTGGAGAAGATCCACCAGGTCTCTCCGAATGAAGTTAGCTGCAGATCCAGAGTCCAGATAAGCCCGGTGGGTTTTTTTCACCGGACATTATGGTCACGGGAATGGAGAATTTAGAGGAAAGACCCTCTTCACCCTGGGTTGTCTCTGCAACCAACCCTAGGCCCTGGGGCATTTGGGGGCACAGACGCACAAGATGGCCTCTGAGGCCGCAATACAGAGTCCCAAAGTGCGTCTGCGTTGTCCCTCCAGGGTAGACAGCTTGAGATGGTCCATCTTCAAAGACTCCTTTGGAGGAACAGCTGATGAGGACAGCAGAGATTGCTGCAAAGTAGGAACCGGGCTAGGGAGTCCTCCCTCCCGGCGAGCCTCTTGGAACCGACCTCGCATCCTTATATCAATCCAGGCGGCCAGAAGGATGAGGTCATCCAAGGTAGACAGCAGATCTCGGGCGGCAAGCTCATCCTTAATTTCAGGAGACAGTCCCTGCCAGAATGTAGCCACCAAGGCGTCATTGTCCCACAACAATTCTCCCGCCAGAGTGCGGAAGTGGATGGCATACTCGCCCATGGAAGTGTCTCCCTGGCATAGGTTCAGCAAGGAGGCGGCTGCCGACGAGACTCGTCCGGGCTCCTCAAACACTGTGCGAATTGTCCGTAGGAACCCCTGGAAGTCACGGGTCTCAGGTCCTTGTCTCTCCCAGATTGGGTTTTCCCATGCTAGGGCTCTGCCAGTGAGGAGAGAGACGATGAAAGCGACCCTTGCACCATCAGTCGAAAATGACCTTGCATACAGGCTAAAATGGATCTAGCACTGGTTCAAAAATCCACGGCAGGTCTTCGCGTCTCCATCATAGCGGTGAGGTGGCGGCAAAGAAAATCGGGGATCAGCACTGCCAGGAGGTGTAGTTGGAGGATCTGTACTGCCAGGAGGCGTAGTAGGAGAAACGGCAGCTTGCACATCCAGCCGATGTGCAATAATGTTCAATGCCTGGAGCAGTTGGTCCTGTCGAGATCGGAGGTCTAGCATGTCCGCCCGCATCTCTTGTGACATCATCATGTTCTTGGATTGACCATCGGGGTCCATGGCCTGAGCGTACTGTCACATAGGGTGCGTGGACCCACTGGGCTGGACCACCTTAACGGTACGGCAGCTGGCCAACAGGGCACAGGTCAAAATCTATAGTTCGTATAGGCGTACCTCTCGTAGCTTCAGACAGTAGCAAGATAGGCTCGGATGGGACTAGGCAGCAGGCAGGCACCAGGCGTGGTGTAGCAGGACTGGCATGGTACACAGCGCAGCAGGACTCCAACTCAATACAGCACTTGGACCAGGATAACACGGGATACAGGTCACAGGTAGCGGGAACGTGAAACAATGGGAACTGGAAGACACTTAGGAGACCATTTGCAGAGACAAACTAGGGTAATGACAACAACGCTCAGGCAATGCAAGAAGGAGCAGAGGCCTTCTTGTAGTCCAGGGTGCTCATTGGCTAATTCGGTCTTTAACCCCTTAAGGACGCAGCCTAGTTTGGGCCTTAAGGCTCAGAGCCCATTTTTCAAATCTGACATATTTCACTTTATGTGGTAATAACGTCGGAATGCTTAAACCTATCCAAGCGATTCTGAGATTGTTTTCTCGTGACACTTTGGGCTTCATATTCGTGGTAAAATTTGGTCGATATATTCAGTCTTTATTTGTGAAAAATTGCAAAATTTAGAGAAAATTTACAAAAAATAGCATTTTTCAGAATTTAAATGCATCTGCTTGTAAAACAGACGGTTATACCACCCAAAATAGTTACTAGTTCACATTTCCCATATGTCTACTTTAGATTGGCATCGTTTTTTGAACATTATTTTATTTTTCTTGGACGTTACAAGGCTTAGAACATAAACAGCAATTTCTCATATTCTTAAGAAAATTGCAAAAGCCTTTTTTTGAAGGTGCCAGTTCAGTTCTGAAGTGGATTTGAGGGGCCTATGTATTAGAAACCCCCATAAAACACCCCATTTTAAAAACTAGACTCCTCAAAGTATTCAAAACAGCATATAGAAAGTTTTTTAACCCTTCAGGCATTTCACAGGAATTAAAGCAAAGTGGAAATGAAATTTGCAAATTTCATTTTTTCTGCTGAATTTCAATTTTATTCAATTTTTTTTTAGTAACAGAGAAGGTTTTACCAGAGAAACACTACTAAATATGTATTGTCCAGATTCTGCAGTTTTTAGAAATGTCCCACATGTGGCCCTACTGCGCTCGTGGACTAAAACACAAGCCCTAGAAGCAAAGAAGCACCTAGTGCATTTTGAGGCCTCTTTTTTATTAGAATATATTTTAGGCAGCATGCCAGGTTTGAAGAGGCGTTGAGGTATCAAAACAATGGAAACCCACCAGAAGTGACCCCATTTTGGAAATTACACCCCTCAAGGAATTCATTTATGGTTTTTGTTATCATTTTGACCGCACAGTTTTTTCACAGCACCTATTTGAATTGGGCTGTGAAATGAAAAAAATGATATTTTTTCCAATAAAATGTCATTTTTGATCAAATTTTCTTATTTTCACAGGGAACAACATACCCCATTTTGTTGCCCAATTTGTCCTTAGTGCGGCAATACCCCATTTGTGGTGATAAACTGCCGTTTGGGCCCATGGGAGGGCTCAGAAGGAAAGGAGCGCTATGTGTTTGTTGGAGTCCAGATTTTGCTGGATTGTTTTTCGGGTGCCATGTCGCATTTGCAGAGCCCCAGAGGTATCAAAGCAATGGAAACCCACCAGAAGTGACCCCATTTTGGAAACTACACCCCTCAAGGAATTCATTTATGGTTTTTGTTATCATTTTGACCGCACAGGTTTTTCACAGCACCTATTTGAATTGGCCTGTGAAATGAAAAAAATTATATTTTTTCCAATAAGATGTCATTTTTGATCAAAATTTCTTATTTTCACAGGGAACAACATACCCCATTTTGTTGCCCAATTTGTCCTTAGTGCGGCAATACCCCATTTGTGGTGATAAACTGCCGTTTGGGCCCATGGGAGGGCTCAGACGGAAAGGAGCGCTATGTGTTTGTTGGAGTCCAGATTTTGCTGGATTGGTTTTCGGGTGCCATGTTGCATTTGCAGAGCCCCAGAGGTATCAAAGCAATGGAAACCCACCAGAAGTGACCCCATTTTGGAAACTACACCCCTCAAGGAATTCATTTATGGTTTTTGTTATCATTTTGACCGCACAGTTTTTTCACAGCACCTATTTGAATTGGGCTGTGAAATGAAAAAAATGATATTTTTTCCAATAAGATGTCATTTTTGATCAAAATTTCTTATTTTCACAAGGAACAACATACCCCATTTTGTTGCCCAATTTGTCCTTAGTGCGGCAATACCCCATTTGTGGTGATAAACTGCCCTTTGGGCCCATGGGAGGGCTCAGAAGGAAAGGACCACCATTTGGCCTACTGGAGCTTTTCTGGTGCTAAGTCATGTGTGCAGAAGCCCCTGAGGTACCAGTACAGTTGAAACCCCCGAGAAGTGACCCCATTTTAAAAACTACACCCCTTAAGACATTCATCTAGAGGTGTAGTGAGCATTTTGACCCCACAGGTACTGTGTAAAAGATAATGCGCAGCAGATGGTGCAGTGTGAGATTTGCAATTTTATATATGTATATGCCATTTCAGTGTCCAATATAGTGTGCCCAGCAGTGGCGTAGCTATAGGGGTCGCAGCGGTCGCACTTGCGACCGGGCCCCTAAGCCTGGGGGGGCCCACGGGCCCCCGTTGCCATACTGTATGCTTCCAAAAAAAATCTTCTGTGCCGTAAAGCCGGCACTTCCTGGTTACGGTCACATGGTACACTTAGTGTACCATGTGACCGTGTTGTCACGTGACACGTCTTCCGGACAGTGGAGTGGAAGAGTCGGTGCCGAGGACTCCAGGTGAGCTGCAGTCTGTGTTGTGTTGTAATGTATTGTGATGTAATGTGTTGTGATGCCTTGTAATGTATTGTGCTGTTTGCGGTGGAGAGGAGGGGGGGGGGCCGTTAAATCACAGCCCCCCCTCCTCTCTCCACCGCAAACTTCACAATACAACACAATACAGTATAGTACACATGACTATGAGAGCGGGGCTGCGGCTGTGTAATACAGCCATTGCCCCGCTCCTGAGTCCTGACATGTGCGCGCCGTCAGCATGATGTGATGCGGCCAGCGCTGCACTAATGATCTGCGGCACTGAAGACAGAACATGGCGGGTGCACTGCAAAACACCCCCATGTTCTGTCCTCAATGCCTGAACCGCCGCTCATTAGTGCAGCGCCGGCCGCATCACCTCAGGCTGACCGCGCGTGCACTTGTTGTCAGGAGCGGGGCAATGACTGTATTACACAGTCGCAGCCCCGCTCTATAACGGCGGAGATCAGAGAAACCTCTCATCTCCGCCGCTATTCTCCTGAATGCTGCGATCAAAGCCGACTGCAGCATTCAGGGGAAAGTGAGAAGGGGGGATGCCCCTGGATCGTGTCACAGGGAATTCCTGTGACGCGATCGAGGGCCATACCATATATGGGCAGACAGCCCTGGGGTCTATTGAAGGACCCCAGGGCTGTCTTACCATATTTCCTGTTAGGGCATACTGAGGTATGTCCTAACAACTGCCTGTGTGCTATCTGTCCACAGGTTAATGTACTGACATATATCTGATATATGCCAATACATTGAAGTTTAAAAATAAAGTAAAAACAAAGTAATGTTAAATAAAAAAAACACACATTCACCTTTTTTACTATAAACATTAAAATAGTTCTCAATACATAAAATATACACATATTGGGTATTGGCGCGGCCGTAATAACCTGCACAACGATTTTTTTTTGCATTATTTGTGATGTGTGCGCTGTAAAAAAATAAAATAAACTGCTTTCTATCACTTATTGTGAGGCACAAGGTGTGAAGAATTTAACCTCCATGTGCCTCACATTAATAGTAATTAACCCCATCATGTACCTCACACATTAACCCATTATGACTGAGAAACATGACGGGATTAATTACTATTAACGTGAGGCACATTCAAAATTCAGCATCACACCTCGTGCCTCACATTAGAAAACGAAAGAACTTTTTTTTTTTATTACTGTAAACGAAGTATCGGTATCAAAGTCCAAATTTTGGTATCGTGACATCCCTACACTGTGGGTCGCGTCCCCCTGGGGATTCGTGTGAAGACCTCCGGGGGGTCGCGAGTCACTCACCGAGGTCCCGATTCCATTCAATCCTGGAGCAAGGAGCTGACATCTCCTTGATCCAGCATTCACTGTGCCCTGAGCAGCTCGACGCAGGCAGGCGGGATGTAGCGACATCTTCGCGCCTGTCTGCTCCGAGTCACTCATGGCACAGACCGGAGGAGGCGAAGGATCCTGCACCCGGCGTGGGAACGGGCATAGGTAAGTAATTATGCTATTTCTTTTATTATGCACATATGGGGGCATTATACTGTATGGGGGGGGGGGGTGCTGATATTGTGTGGGGGGCATTATACTGCATGGGGGCAGATATGGCATGGGGGCTGATAAGATGGGGGCATTATACTGAATGGGGGCTGATATGGGGGAATTATACTGAATGGGGGCTGATATGGGGGAATTATACTGTATGGGGGCTGATATGGGGAGCATTATACCGTATGGGGCTGTTATGGGGGGGCATTATACTGTGTGGGGGCAGCTATGGGAGCATTATACTCTGTGGGGGCATTATACTATGGGGGCTGTTGGGCAAAGCGTCTGGGCATAGGCACGCACAGGGGTCTGATGATAATGATGATGGTGGTGTTGGGGAGTGGTAGGGGGGCCCAAGCTGAATTCTTGCACCCGGGCCCATGAGCCTTTAGCTACGCCCCTGGTGCCCAGCATGCGCCACCGGAGATATACACCCCTTAAATTGTAATGTGGGTTCTCCTGGGTACGACAATACCCTACATGTGGCTGTTATCAGCTGCCTGGGCATACGGCAGGGCTCAGAAGGGAAAGATGAGGGGGGTAAGCTGTGCGGAGTGCATCAGGGTAAATTAAAAATCAAGGGATGTATGATACATTTTAAAACAATCTTTTATACAGAGCCCTGGTTTTTCGGGACACGTGTCACATTGGTATATTGTGTTCTTCCTTATCCCCCTCTTATAGCAGACTCTGCACCTCTTTTGACTCTTTCCCTTTCCACCGGTTTGGGGACCTTCTCCTGGAAAGTGTTGCCCTGGTACGATGCGTGTGGCCTCGCTTCCAGAAGTACTGGGTGCCCCCCCTTCCTGGTCCCTAAAGATTAGATCTTGAAATTCCAGGAAAGTTCCCCTCTGGCCTGCACATCGACGTAGCACATACGCATTGTACAAAGCCATCTGTATGATGTGCCCGGCCAGCTTCTTATACCACACCGCATGGCGCTGTAGGGCTTCAGGACTTGATTTGACAAGTCCATCCCTCCCATGTACCTATTGTAGTCCAGGATGCAGTCTGGTTTGGGGGTGGCCTTTCCTTCATATATCCTAAACCTGTAGGTATACCCTGATGCCCTCTCACAGCTTATACATCTTCACGCCATACCTTGCCCTCTTACCTGGCAGGTACTGGCGGAATTGAACCCTCCCTTTAAAATGTACCAGGAACTCATCAATAGAAAAACACTTCTCGGGGGTGTATGCTTGGGAAAACCGGGCACTGGAACGGTCTAATAGGGGTCTCCGTTTATACAAACGGTCAAAACTGGGGTCATCTCGGAGTGGGCACGGCTCATTATCAGTATAATGTAAGAAGCGAAGTATTGCCTCATTTATTTATTTTTTTAGGTTCCAGTTCATTTCTGAAGTTGCTTTGAGGGGCCCATATATTAGAAACCCCTATCAAACACCCCATTTTAGAAACTAGACCCCTCAAAGTATTCACAACAGCATTTAGAAAGTTTATGAACCCTTTAGGTGTTTCACAGAAATTTAGAGCAAAGTAGAGGTGAAATTTACTCTTTTTATACCATTTTTTTTATAACACAAAAGGATTTATCAGAGAAACGCAACTCAATACTTATTACCCAGATTCTGCAGTTTTGAGAAATATCCCACATGTGGCCCTAGTGCGGTAATGGACTGAAGCACCGGCCTCCGAAGCAAAGGAGCACCTAGCGGATTTTGAGCCCTCTTTTTTATTAGGCACCATGTCCGGTTTGAAGAGGTCTTGTGGTGCCAAAACATTGGAAACCCCCCAAAAGTGACCCCAATTTGGAAACTAGACCCCTTGAGGAATCCATTGTAGTTTTCATGGGGTGCATGCGGCTTTTTGATCAGTTTTTATTCCATTTTTAGGTGGCGTGGTGACTAATAAACAGCAATTCTACTATTGTTTTTGTATACTTTTTTTTTTACAGCGTTCACCGTGCGCTATAAATGATATATTAACTTTATTCTGCGGGGCAATACGATCACGGCGATACCAGATGTTTATAGTTTTTTTTATGTCTTATGGCGTTTGCACAATAAAATACGTTTTGTAAGCAATCATTCACTTTTTGTGTTACCTTATTCTAAGAGCCAGAACGTTTTTATTTTTCAATCAATAAAGCCGTGCGAGGACTTATTTTTTGCGTAACGAACTGTATTTTCCATCAGGACCATTTTTAGGTACATGCGACTTTTTGATCTCTTTTTATTCCATTTTTTGGGAGGTGAAGTGACCAAACAATTGTGATTGTGGTACGGTTTATTAATATTTTTTTTTACGGCGTTCACCGTGCAAGATAAATAACAAAATAATTTTGTAGTTCAGGCCGTTACGGACGCGGCGATACCAATTATGTATAGTTTATTTGTTTGTTTATATATTTTTATTAATAATAAAGGACTGATAAGGGAAAAAGTGGGACTTTTACTTTTATTACTTTTAAAACTTTTATTTTCTTATTTTTACACATCTTTTTTTAACTTTTTTTTTACTTTATTACTTTGTCCCACTAGGGGACTTGAGGGCAGGAGGCCCTGATCGCTATTCTAATACACTGCACTACATGCGTAGTGCAGTGTATTAGAACTGTCAGCTACTCACTGACAGCAAGCATAGTGGGTCCTGACGTTGTCAGGACCCACTAGGCTTCCGTCTATGGCATAGCCGGACGCCATTGTTTGGTGTCCGGTTGCCATAGTCACCATCGCCGGCCGCTATCGCGTAGCAGGCTGGCGATGGCAGCTTAACCCCTAAAAAGCCGCGATCTCTATAGAACGCGGCTTTTAAGGGGTTAATCAGCGGGGACACAGCGATCGGTCCCCGCTGTAGGAGCTGTGACAGCTGCTGAACAAGACAGCAGCGTCACAGCTCCTGTATGTGTCGGGAGGACGGCCGAAACGGCCGTTACTCCCGTGACGTACTATTACGTCATGGAGCGCGAACGATACAGCTGCCATGACGTAATAGTACGTCAAGGAGCGGGAAGGGGTTAATTCAGTTGCGCGCGCTGGCCCTTTAAGAGCAGGGATGGGCATGCGCGTGCACCCTATGGGACACAGCAGAGCGAAGCGGAAGTGAGCTGTATATATGTACTGATCTTGCTCTTGGCATCTGTGTATCTGTGCATTAGCCGGGGGATTTGTTGCGGCTTACTTCGCATGCCGCACTGTCCTCTCCCTTTCTCACAGTGCGCAGCCTAACTAAATAGGCTGAGCACGATTAGAATATTGAATGTGCAGATATAGACCTATACGTAATGGGTAAGTTTAACCCCTTCCCGACATTTGTTGTAAGTATACGACATGGAAAGCCAGTGCTTCCTGCAAAATGTCGTATACTTACGCCAATTGTTTGGCACCGGCTCAGAATCTCACAGCTGACATTCGGCTGTAAAAGCGGGGACCGATATTAGCTTCGATCCCCGCAATTAACCCCTTCAATGCAGTGTTCAAACGTGATCGCTACATTTAAGCTGTTTGCAGCTCATCGGAACCCCAGCAATGATATTGCCGGGGTTTCGGTGGCTGCAATGGCAATCGGAGGCCTAATACTGGCCTCCCGGTCTGCCTAGCACAAAAGCCGGTCAAGATCCGCTCGGCGGCGGAACTTGATCAGCTTCCGTAGCCGCCGGCAAGATGACGCCGGCTCAGGAGCTGATCCGGCGTCATCAGTGGTGGAAGTCAGCTGTATGTTACAGCTGACATCCACCTGTAAGAGCAGGAACCGGAGCTAGCTCCGATCCCTGCCATTAACCCCTTCGATGCAGCAATCGAAAGCAATAAAAGTTTCAAGTAATAAAATAAAACACAATCGCCCTTTTTCCCTTATCAAGTCCTTTATTATTGAAAAAATAAAAATAAACCACACGTATTTGGTATCACCGCGACCGTAACGACCTGATGTATCAAAATATTATATTATTTATTGCACACGGTGAACAGCGTAAAAACAACCGTAAAAAACTATACCAGCAATGGTTCTCACAACTTGGCGACAGAAAAAATACATTGTTTTTACAAAAGTAATTTTATTGTGCAAAAAGTTGTAAAACATAAAAAAGTGCTATAAATTAGGTATCGCCGGAATCGTACTGACCCGCAGAATAACGTGAACATGTAGTTTATAACGCATGGTGAACGCTGTATAAAAGAAACTAAAAAAACTATGGCAGAATTGCGGTTTTTTGTTTACCTGGCCTCCCAAAAAATAGGATAAAAGTCGCATGTACCCCATAATGGTACAAATAATAACTACAGCTCGTCCCGCAAAAAAAAGCCCTCGTACCACTACGTCTATGAAAAAACAAAATTAGTTAAGGCTCCAATAAGTCAGAAAATAAAAAATATGCAATTGTGCCGGCCCGAGGGGAACATTTCTTCTGTTTCAAGAGGCGATTTATCAAGGACCTAAAATTAGGGAACCAGGAAGTGTAGGGCCCAAACATATCTTCTGGAAGCGACGGTGCCCGTATTATACCAGGACAACACTTTCCCATCAAAATTCCCCAAACTGCAAAGGTGCGGAGTGTGGACCAAAAGGGGCATAAGAAAGGACGCCATATATCAGTGCGACACCGGCCTGTGCAGAAAGGATTGTGTCACAGCGTAACACATATCTATGGATTATTTTATTGTTTTTTTTATTTACCCTATTATTATACCACCTGGCTATACCCCTGGTGTACTCTGGCCAGCTTACATGTACCCCCACATTATAAATGGAAACACCAGCAATAATCAAACAAATCTACTACCAAGCAAAATCCGCTCTCCAAAAGGCAAATGGCCCTCCCTCCGCTCTGAACCCTACAATGTGCCCAAAAAGCCGTTTCCTTCCACATATATGGCATCGTCATACCCGGGAGAACCCTTTTAACAATTTTTAGGGTGTGTGTCTCCAGCATCATAAGCTGGGCATGACATATTTGCCACTGAAATGGCATATCTAGGGAAAAATATACATTTTTAATTTGCACCATCTGCAGTGCAATCATTTATGGAAAAGACCTGTGGGGTGCAAATGCTCACTACACCCCTTAATAAATGCCTTGAGGGGTGTAGTTTCCAAATGGGGTCACTTCTCATGGGTTTCTTTTTATTATTTCACATCTGAGCCTCTGCAATTGTGAACCAATACTTTGTAAATCGCCAAATTAGGCCTCAATTTTACATGGTACTGTTTCACTCCTGAGCCTGGTCGAATGTCCAGGCAAAAGATTAGTGCCCCATATAGGGTGTTTCTAAAACCGGGAAACACGCATAATAATTAGAGAGCTGTCTTGTTATGGTGGCACAAGCTGGGCCCCACATATTGGCATATCTATGGAAAAAAATCCAATTTTCACTCCGCAACATCAAGTTCACACTAATTTCTACAAAACATCTGCAGGGTTAAAATGCTCACTACACCCCTAGGTAAATGCATTGAGGGGCCTAGTTTCCAAAATTGGGTCACTTCTGGGGGTTTTTCACTGTTTTGGGCCCATAGGCACCCAGAAACCAATTCAGCAACATCTGCACTCCAAATGGCGCTCCTTCCCTTCTGAGCCCTGCCGTGTGCCCAAACAGCAGTTTATGACCACATATTGGGTATTGCCGTACTCGGGAGAAATTGCTTTACAAATGTTGGCTTCTTTTTTTCCTTTATTTGTTGACAAAATTAAAAATTTTGCGCTAAAGATACGTCTTATTGAAGAAAAAGGATTGTTTTTATTTTCACTGCCCAATTCTAATAAATTCTATGAAACATCTGTGGGTTCAAAATGCTTACTACACCCCTAGATGAATTTCTCAAGAGGTGTAGTTTCCTAAATGGAGTCACGTTTTTGGGCGTTTTCATTGTTTTTTCCCCTCAGGGGATTTTTATTTTCAGGGCCTACTTCCAATAATTTCTGCAAAAAAACTGTGGGGTCAAAACGCTCACTATACCCCTAGATAATTTCCTCAATGGGTGTAGTTTCCAACATGGGGTCACTTGTGGGGGGTTTCCACTGTTTTGTCCCCTCAGGGGCTTTGTATATGTGACATGGCCTACGCAAACCATTCCTGCTAAATTTGAGCTCCAAAAGCCAAATAGCGCTCTTTCACTTCTAAGCCCTGCCGTGTGTCCAAACAGCCGTTTATGACCACATATGGGGTATTGTTTTACTCGGGAGAAATTGCTTTACAGATTTTGCGGTGCTTTTACTCCTTTAGTCCTTGTGGAAATGAGAAAGAAAATCGCTAAACCTACATTTTCTTTGAAAAAATGTAGATTTTAATTTTCACGGCCTACTTCCAATAATTTCTGTAAAAAACCTGTGCGGTCAAAATGCTCACTATACACCTAGATAATTTCCTTGAGGTGTGTAGTTTCCCAAATGGGGTCACTTTTGGGGGATGTTTTGGCACCGCAAGAGCCCTTCAAACCTGACATGGTGCCTAAAATATATTCTAATAAAAATAAGGCCCCAAAATCCGGTGCTTCATTCCAGTAGCGCGCTACGGTCACATGTGGGATATTTCCAAAAACTGCAGTACCTGGGCAATAAATATTGAGTTGCATTTCTCTGGTAAAACATTCTGTGTTATAAAAAAAAATTGTATTAAAAATTTATTTCTGCAAAAATATGTTACATTTGTAAATTTCACCTCTACTTTGCTTTAAATCCTGTAAAATGTCTAAAGGGTTAAAAAAAATCTATATGCTGTTTTGAATACTTTGAGGGGTGACGTTTTTAAAATGGGGTGACTTTTTGGGGGTTTCTAATATATAAGGCCCTCAAAGCCACTTCACAAGTGAACTGGCCTCTGTGGAAATGGCCTTTTGAAATTTTCTTGAAAATGTGAGAAATTCAAAGCCTTGTAACGTCCTAGAAAAATAAAAGGATGTTCAAAAAAACGATGCCAATCTAAAGTAGACATATGGGGGATGTTAATTAAGAACAATTTTGTGTGTTATAACTGCCTGTCTTACAAGCAGATACATTTAAATTGAGAAAAATGCTAATTTTTGCAATTTTTCGCTACATTTTGGTGTTTTTCACAATTAAATACTGTTTTCAATAGTTTTTTATTAAACAGTTTTGTAAAATAATAATAATATAGTAATAACACAGACTCGCAGAGTCTCAGCTTTTGCATTTCAGTAATACAATTAAACAAAGTATTAGACCAACATGGCCTCCAATAAATCTCACATTATATATCTGTCATGATGTCAACACTCCTGCCAAATATATAGTATATAAATGTATTCATTGCTAACATAGGTAACTATCCTTGACATCACATTACTTTATAGAGTACCTTAACGTGGCCTCTATGGGAGAAAGAAAAGAGAGAGAGAAAAAAAAAACACACAATAACCAAAAGAAGGATAGGGAGGGGGGGAAGGAAAGGTGTAGGGTAGAAGGGTTTCGTAACCATCTCTATGTATTCACGAAAGTGTGCGATTCCTCCATGGGTCCCAAATGGCATCAAATTTGTCTAATGTACCAGCCAGCAGATGTGTTAGGCGGTCATTAACCATTATCCATGAGATCTTAGCGATCAACATCTCCATAGACAACGTGGGTGTTCGCCAGGCCCTAGCAATAGTTATTTTAGCTGCCAGGAACACATATCGGAGAAATTTACGTGCGGGGGCCCGAACCTCCGGAATAGGACCGCATAGCAGTGCCGTAATCACATCCTTGGGGGGTTGGACTTGGATCACTGTGTCAATAAGCTGGTATACCTGGTTCCAAAAGGTGGCAACCATTGGGCACTCCCATAGAATATGCATTAGCGTGCCCTCCGCGCCACATTGCCTAAAGCAGTGAATATCCACCGATGGATTAAATCGAGCTATACGAGTGGGGACCATATACCATGTCATTAATACCTTATAACCCGCTTCCACCAAGGATGTATTGATAGATAGTTTCGAGGTCATACATGCCATCTCCCGCCACTGCTCCAATTCCACCCCCGTACCTAAATCGTGTTCCCATCGAGTCATGTAAGGGAGTTTACCTTCCGGAGTAACCAGATCAGAATATATCGTGGATATTTTACGTCGTAGGCCAGAAAGCCAGCACAGCCGTTCAAAAGTGGTCAATGTACTGATGTCCCCCAGCCTGGATTTCCAGTCCAACAAGAAATGGTGTATCTGGATGTATCTAAAATGCTCCGATGGGGGCATCGAGTGTGAGTCCTTACAGTAATCGAAAGTTCTAATGTCCCCCCCTATAAAGAAGTCCTTAATCCTGTAAAACCCCTTATTGAGCCACCACCGGAATTCCATTCTACGCAGACCCGGAGGAAAGGCAGAATTACCCGTGATAGTCATAAGCGGATAATGGGGTGATTTAATATGAAATCTCTTTCTAAGCGAATCCCACAGCTGTAACATCTGAGAAAGCACAGGGGAGAGAACCGGAGATCTGTCCGAGGACTCCATCCACAGTAGCGTTTCCAGCGGGAAACGGGTACATGCCGTTTCAATTTGCGTCCACTGGGGGCAGTATGGTCTCGCATACATATCTGTAAACTGCGCCAGACGTGCTGCATGGTAGTAATGTTGGATATTGGGAACCCCCAGACCCCCAGACCCCCCGCAGTTTTAGGGGTAAATAATGTTTGCCTCTGTATTCTCGGTCTTTTAGAACCCCAAATAAACGACATAATGAGCCCTTGGATTTGTCTAAGCGCCTTCTGAGGGACCACGATAGGAAGCGTGCGAAAATAATAGAGCAATCTGGGAAAAAATCGTCATTTTGATGGAGGCAATGCGACCAAACCATGAGAGATTAAGAGGGGACCATCTAGTGAGATCTGTAGCTATTTGTTGAAAAAGTGGAGGGAAGTTGTCCTTGTAGAGGGACTCTATGGTGGGCGTCAATTTGATACCCAAATACGTCAATCTACGTGCATCCCAATGAAAATCAAAGTTAAGTTTTAGGAGCTTCACTACCCCAATTGGCAATGTAAGATTCATTGCCACCGACTTGGAGTGGTTGACCTTAAGCCCAGACAGCTTGCCAAACTGATCAAGAATATGAAAGAGATTCGGCAAGGATGTGAGAGGTGTCGATATGAAAAGCAGAATGTCATCCGCAAACAATGCACATTTATGTTCTACTCTTCCCACCTTCACCCCCCTAATGTCGGGAGAATTTCGTATGAGATTGGCCAGCGGCTCAATAGCCAGCGCAAACAGGGAAGGCGATAGCGGGCACCCCTGTCGCGTTCCTCTGCATATTGGAAAGGCTCCCGACATAAATCCCCTAGAATTTATTTTTGCTGTAGGGAGACAATATAAGATCTTAATAATAGACAAAAAGCCGGAACCAAAGCCCATTCTTTCAAGGACATAAAACAAATATTCCCAGGATAGCGAGTCAAAGGCTTTCTGAAGGTCAAGGCTTAATAACATACTTTGACGTCCGAAAGTACCATCCCACCCCGAACGGACTGCTGAGATAATGTCCACAGCCCGTCTCGTCTGGTCCTCCGCCTGGCGGAGGGGTATAAATCCCGCCTGGTCCTTATGTATATATGTGGCGAGGAAGGAATTCAATCTAACCGCCAGAATTTTTGTCATAATCTTAAGATCCACATCGAGAAGGGATATCGGGCGGTAATTGGCCTGATCTGTATGATCCTTATGAGGTTTGGGAATGAGATGTATGTAAGCTAAATTCGAAAAAGGAGGCAAATTATTACCCTCCCGATAAGCATTGAACAGTTCAACCATGTGCGGGGCCAAGACCTCCCTAAAGTGTTTGTAATAACCTGAGGAAAACCCATCTGGCCCCGGGGCTTTGTGAGCCTTCAGATTTTTAATAACATCCAATACCTCTTCCAGGCTAAATTCAGCATCCAGCGTTTCTCTATCCCCTTGGGAAAGTTTAGTAGGGAATGTTGTTTCCAGCAAGACCTTAGCCTTATTTTTATCAAACTGAGGTGGTGCTGAGTACAAAGCTGAATAAAAATCCTGAAAGGCCTTTAAAACTTTTGTGGGGTTCTGTGATAAAGATCCATCCGCCAATCGCAATTTCGGTGGTGTTGAGGTGTTAAATCGGGGCGTGAGGCGTCTGGAGAGTAATGTTCCCGGTTTATCCCCTTGTGAAAAAAACTTATGTTGTGACCATCGCAGGCTTTTTTCCGCCCAGCTTGTCAGACATAAATTTAATTCAGTTCTAGCTTCCGCTAATTTTGCTTTAATATCTGCTGAAGGGTCTGTTTTAAATTGCTTGGACAGATCCGCAAACTTCCTCTCCTTTAACGCCAGTACCTCTTTCGACCGTTTCTTATTACGCGAGGCTATCTGAATGAATTTTCCCCTAATCACTGCTTTGTGAGCCGCCCAATTGGACATAATTGAGGTGTCTGGTGCCTTATTAAGTAGGAAATATGTGTCCAATTCCCTTTGGATTTCTTTAACTATCTCCTGATCCGATAGTAGTGACTCATTCAATCTCCAAGAGGAGATAGGCGGTCTCCCACATAAATCTGACAGCCGAACCACAATCGGGTCATGGTCAGACCAGGGTGTAGCCAAAATCCTAGCATCCGTGACCTTAGGGAGTAAGCTAGTTGACAGCATAACATGATCAATACGGGTGTGAATATTATGGGCTGAGGAGAAATAAGTATAATCCCTTGCTGTGGGATTAAAATCCCGCCAGACATCTATGACATCCACCGAATGGAAGAAACGTGCTACTTGTATGCTGGTTGACGTAGGAGGAATAAGTCTCACCTTGGATGAGTGGGATGTATCCATGGACACGTCCAAGGCGATATTAAAATCCCCACCCATAATTATCGGGCCCTCTATCGATGAGTGGAGCTTGCGCCACATGCCTTGGAAGAACGCCGGTTGATTGGAGTTCGGGGCATAGTAGTTAATAAAGGTTATTGGAGATTCGTGTAACAGACCCGAGACCAGGATGTACCTGCCATCCGGGTCAGAGATCATTTTGTGAGATGTAAACGGGACCGACCGAGACAGCCATATGCCCACTCCCCTGTGCTTAGTAGAGGCACTAGCCAAAAATTTTTGTGAGTAGTGTCTATGAAAGTACGATGGAGCAGAGGAGGTAGAGAAATGCGTTTCCTGTAGAAATAGTATATCAACATGAGAGGATTTATAGTACAAGAAAGCTTTTCGACGCTTGATCGGGGAATTAAGGCCCTGCACATTATGTGTGAGTAAACTATAGGTCTTAGCAGATTCCAGGACCGCCATCATAGAGCAGGAGGTAGAACCATGTGCTGATTGGGATTCAGCCATAGAGACAAAGGTCAAAAATAGGAAAGAAGGGAAAGGGAAGGGAGTAAGAGACAGAACAAAAATAGGACAGACACAAAGTATCAATAGTACCGAACATAGTCTACCGACTAGGCAGTCAAGAAAAGACTGCAAAAAGGGGGCAGCAGACCGTCGTGAAGGCACAGCATTTCCGTAAATATATACCCAGACATTCAACCCCTTAACCTATATCATCCCTGAGCGTAGTAGGCATTCACATGTTAAATATAAGGTAAAGCAAACTTCACATTTTTAAACGAACATATCTGTAACCGGGATACCAACTCACTGCGACCTTGACACATCAAGAACCTTCCTCGCCTTGTTCGGGCCAGCTTATAAACAAACTTTCATTACTATAAGTGGGAATCAAAAAAAAAATAATCCCCTCAACTACCCCAACGTATGGAGCCCCGGCTCCCAGTCCGCTGAGAACTGCAACTGGCGGTATCAGGCTGAAACTCAACATCAGTGTTGTTTGAAGACATCTCCGGCCGATATGAAGAATAAAGAAAAAAAAAAGAAAATAACTGCTTCTATATTCGACCTCCTATCCGTCATGGAGGATTCAATTGTTGCCGACGAGAGTCCACCCTCTGTTCCCGAGGTGCCTCTGGACGGCCTCCTTGGGTGCGCCATATTGGTGACAACGGGGGATCCTGTATAGGGAGTCGGGGGGAGCTGGACTTATCCTGGGATGGTAGAATATGTAAGTCCCTCAGCAGATCCTCTCCTTCCTGTAGCGTAGAGAAGCCATATTGCCTGTTATTGCGCATGAAAAGGAGACGAAATGGGAATGCCCACCGGTATGGGATAGCATGGTGTATGAGGGTCTGCAGGATAGGACGAAGCATCCGCCTTTTTTGAATGGTTTGGGGAGCCAGATCAGCAAATATCTGCACCACTGTATTACAAATGGTGATCACCGGAAGCTTCCTAGATCTTTCCATCACTTTTTCCTTAATCGAATAATAGTGGAGTTTCACTATAATATCTCTGGGAAGTCCATCCCTCCTCATGGCCGTCAATGCTCTATGGGACCGGTCAATTTCCATATGTGATTCCGATATATCAGGTATCAAGGTAGTGAGTAGCATACGAACCACCGCCGGTACCTCCATCTGAGATTCCGGGACCCCTCTGATCCTGAAATTATAGCGTCGGGATCTATTTTCCAGGTCCTCAATTCTGGTGTTCGCCTCCTCCAATTGCTCCTGCAGGTCCTCCATAAATCTGGTATTCTGGTTAACTCTTGCAGTTATGGATGTCATTTTGGTTTCAATAGCCTGCATATGAGCCCCCACTTTATGTAAATCTTGGTGTACAGCGGCGATCTTAGAGCTTATTTCCCCCATCTGAGCTTGCATAGCTCTCGATATGCAGGAAAAGATGGCGTCCTCTGTCAATCCGGAAGTAATGGCCGGCGGCATGGGCGAGTGCTGTGGCACGTGAACGGGCGCTGGCTGCGGCAGTCCCAGGTCTGGGATCGGGCCCTCTGCTTGTAAATCCTCCTGTGCCTGCGATGGTGATGCACTGCCATGCTCCCGCAGGAGCACAGGATAGTCCTGTGATAACACCGATGTGCTGGGCTGTATCTGTGTCTCCTGCTGCTGCTGCAGCAGGCCTTGCTCCGCCATGTTCGGCGCCGCCATCAGCATGTCTGCCACGGACCTCTGAGCCTGGGTTTGCTTACCCCGTCTGCCGCTCCCTCTGGCCATAGGTGGATGCCCGGGCCTCTAAGGTACTTCTCCTATCTTTTATGGGTCTCGATGTCTGCTGTTAGCTATATATATGCTGGGATGCCTTCACGAGGTGCGGAGCCTGGTTAGAACGCGTCCACCATGTTCAGCTGCGCGCATGCGCCCCCCCCACAATTAAATACTGAACATATCGAGCAAATTTTGCCAGTAACTTAAAGTCCAATGTGTCACGAGAAAACAATCTCAGAATCGCTTGGATAGGTAAAAGCATTCCGAAGTTATTACCACATAAAGTGACACATGTCAGATTTGAAAAATGAGGCTCTGTCAGGAAGGTCAAAAGAAGCTGGGCTGGAACAATAAGAAGTGCATGACGCTGATTGGTCACTGATTGGGCAGCGTCATGCACTCCACTGTACAACGCCCAGTTGGTCAAAAGTAAAAACACACCCAGTTGGTCATTAAGAAACTAATTAGCATAAATCTAAAATTGCTCATAACTTGGTCAAAAATGATAATTTTTCAAAATAAATAACACTGCTGTTATCTACATTACAGCGCCGATCAGATTATGTAGGAGATAGGGCATTTATAATCTGGTGACAGAGCCTCTTTAATATAGGGCGTATTTGGAATATCGGCGACCTCCCCCCTGACGCCTATAGATATCTATCTAATCTATCTATCTATCTATCTATCTATCTATCTATCATCTATCTATCTGTAGATATATATACACACACACACACACACACACACAATATAAAACCGATCCTATAATTGTAGTGAGGCCTCCCATTCTGCCCTGGGTGATTTTAATCAGTTTAATGCTGGTTCCTACCGTCCCCAAGTATATATAGGCTTAGTCCCAGTTCTAGGTGTATGTGCAGCGTAGGTTCCCACCTTACAGAGGTCGCCTTGTTGTGGCAAGTGGGCTCACACAATTTGATCAAAATGTGCGCTAAGAACCTCCCTATTGTTAGTAGATTTAGCAGTGATGCATATTTATTTATATTTAGCGGCTTAGGTGGCATTAGTGTTTGCAGTGTGCTGTCGCCATTTTCTTGTGTGCTGTATAAATTTACAGTCACAGGCGTTCTTGCAACTGTATACGCGTTTTGTTTCATTTTGTTGTAAAGTGCTGTTCAAATTTTTGTGTTGTTTATGTGATTCATATATGTGGTGTAAAGGATCTGCCAGACACAGCTTCTGTGTCGACCCCCATGGTTAATCAGTCTGCATCTGCTCCTAGGTCTGATTGACTCAATCTGCTACCACTCAGGCTGGTAGGCTGAGGAGTGGGAGAACCTATCACAGCCTGGCCAGACGGAGCTAGCTCCCGCCCTCGGTCTATTTATACCTTCATTTCCTGCTCTTCCTATGCCTGTGATTCTGTCTGGTTTCCTGGCTCTGCTGTTCCTGCTAGAACTATTGACCTCTGCTTCTAATTGACCCTGGCTTACTGACTACTCTCCTGCTCTGCGTCTGGTACGTCGTACACTCCTGGTTTGACTCGGGTCGTTCACTACTCTTGTTGCTCACAGTGTTGCCGTGGGCAACTGCCCCATTTCCCTTTGTTTCTGTGTACCCTTGTCTGTTTGTCTGGCGTGCACTTATTGAGCGTAGGGACCGTCGTCCAGTTGTATCCCATCGCCTAGGACGGGCCGTGCAAGTAGGCAGGGACTGAGTGGCGGGTAGATTAGGGCTCACCTGTCTGTCTCCCTACCCCGACATTACATAATCACAGGCCCATATACATTTTCTACCCTGGTTCCTACACAACTATGGACCCCCTTGAAACCTTGGCTCAGCAAATGCAGGGTCTCTCCCTACAGGTCCAAGCCCTGGCTCAGAGGTGCAACCAGCGTGATGCTAACCAAGTAGTGCCCTCCACCTCACCTCTTGAACCCCACCTCAAGTTGCCTGACCGGTTCTCAGGGGACCGGAAGACTTTTTTCTCCTTACGGGAGAGTTGTAGGCTCTATTTCCGATTAAGACCCCACTCCTCAGGTTCTGAGAGCCAGCGAGTGGGTATAATAATGTACCGGCTCCAGGACGGCCCCCAAGAATGGGCCTTCTCCTTGGCTCCTGACGCCCCTGAACTTTCCTCTGTTGACTTTTTTTTTTCTGCTCTTGGGCTCATCTATGACGAGACTGACAAGACTGCCTTTGCCGAGAGTCAGCTGGTGACCTTACGTCAGGGTAAAAGACCCGTTGAGAAGTACTGTTCTGACTTTAGAAAGTGGTGCGTAGCTTCTCGGTGGAATGACCCTGCCTTGAGGTGCCAGTTTAGATTGGGTCTGTCGAACGCCCTGAATGACCTATTAGTTAGCTATCCCTCTTCTGACTCTCTAGATCAGGTTATGGCTTTAGCGTTACGTCTTGACCAACGTCTCAGGGAACGACGACTTGAAAGTTTTTGTGCCTTCTCCTCTGGCTCCCCCATGAAAGCTCCCGAGGTTCCGTTGCTTCGTTCTTCCATGGGAATCTCGGAAGAACTAATGCAACTCGGGGCCTCCTTGTCTCCCCAACAAAGTAGAGAGCTCCGCAGGAAGAATGGTCTCTGCTTCTACTGTGGGGATGACAAGCATCAAGTGAACAACTGTCCAAGGCGTAAGAATAAGCAGCCGGAAATCTTCCGGGCCTAAGTGACCATCGGGGAGGTCGCTTGGACGCACAGGTATTTCCCGTAAATATGAAACCTAATAAGATCTTGCTTCCCTTTCAGGTCTCTTTTGAGGGTAGGTCTGCCACCGGCAGTGCCATTGTGGATTCAGGGTCTTCTGCTAATATTATGTCTGTGGAATTTGCTATGTCTCTAGCTATGCCATTGATTGATTTGCCTAAACCTGTCCCGGTAGTGGGTATCGACTCCACTCCACTTGCTAATGGTTATTTTACGCAGCATACCCCTGTTTTTGAACTCATTGTTGGCTCCATTCATTTGGAGCAGTGCTCTGTACTGGTGATGCAGGGATTATCGTCCGATTTGGTTTTAGGCCTTCCCGGGTTGCAGATGCATAATCCCACGTTTAATTGGAATACTGGGGATCTTACCAAATGGGGTAATGAATGCATGACGTCATGTTTTTCTGTTAATTTAATTTCTCTCCCTGAGGAGGTGAACACTCTACCTGAGTTTATTCAGGACTTCGCTGATGTTTTTTCTAAAAAGGCATCCGAAGTGTTACCTCCTCATAGAGAATAAGATTGCGCAATCGATTTGGTACCAGGAACTAAGCTCCCTAAGGGTAGGATTTTTAATCTCTCTTGTCCCGAACGTGAGGCCATGAGAGAATATATCAAGGAAAGCCTGGCCAAGGGTTACATTCGCCCCTCTACTTCTCCGGTAGGTGCTGGCTTCTTCTTCGTAGGGAAGAAGCATGGTGGTCTTAGGCCGTGCATCGATTACCGAAACTTGAATAAGGTCACTGTAAGGAACCAGTATCCCCTTCCTTTAATTCCTGATCTCTTCAATCAGGTTCAGGGGGCCCAAAGGTTCTCTAAGTTTGATCTTCGGGGGGCTTATAACCTTATCCGAATCAGAGAAGGGGATGAGTGGAAGACTGCGTTTAACACGCCTGAAGGGCATTTCGAATACCTCTTCATGCCCTTTGGGTTGTGTAATGCCCCCGCGGTCTTCCAGAATTTCATAAATGAGATTTTAAGAGACTACCTGGGGGTATTTCTTGTAGTGTACCTTGATGACATACTTGTGTTTTCCAAGGACTGGTCCTCCCACATTGAGCATATCAGGACGGTGCTCCAGGCCCTTCGGGAAAACAAACTCTTTGCTAAATCCGAAAAATGTGTGTTTGGGGTGCAGGAAATACAATTTTTGGGTCAAATCCTCACTCCTAATGAATTCCGCATGGACCCTGCCAAGGTTCAGGCTGTGGCTGAATGGGTCCAACCTGCAGCCCTGAAGGCGTTACAGTGCTTCCTGGGGTTTGATAATTATTACAGGAGATTTATTGCTAACTTCTCGGTCATCAATAAGCCTCTTACGGATCTTACTCGCAAAGGTGCTGATCTCCTCCACTGGCCTCCGGAGGCGGTGCAGGCTTTTGAGATCCTTAAGAAGTGCTTTATCTCTGCCCCAGTGCTGATTCAGCTTAACTAAATGGAGCCATTCATCGTGGAGGTTGACGCCTCTGAGGTGGGAGTGGGTGCTGTCTTGTACCAGGGTACCAGGTCCCTCACCCATCTCTGTCCCTGTGAATACTTCTCCAGGAAGGTCTCGCCCACTGAGAGTAACTATGACGTGGGCAACCGCGAACTCTTAGCCATTAAATGGGCATTTGAAGAGTGGCGCCACTTCTTGGAGGGGGCTAGGCACCAGGTAACTGTCCTTACCGACCACAAGAATCTGGTTTTCCTAGAATCTGCCCGGAGGCTAAACCCGAGACAAGCTCGATGGGTGTTGTTTATTTACTAGATTCAACTTTGTGGTCACCTATAGGGCTGGGTCTAAATATATTAAAGCTGATGCACTTTCGCGTAGCTTCATGGCCAGCCATCCTTCGGAGGAAGATCCTGCTTGTGTTTTGCCCCCAGGTATAATCATATCCTCTGTTGATTCTGACTTAGTCTCCGAAATTGCGGCTGATCAAGGTTCAGCTCCCGGAAACCTTCCTGAGAACAAGCTGTTTGTTCCCCTGCAATTCCGGCTAAGGGTACTCAGGGAAAATCATGACTCTGCACTATCTGGCCACCCAGGCATCCTGGGTACCAAGCACCTCATTGCTAGAAACTATTGGTGGCCTGGGTTGCCTAAAGACGTTAAGGCCTACGTCGCCGCTTGTGAAATTTGTGCTAGGTCCAAGACTCCCAGGTCCCGACCAGCGGGCTTACTATGTTCTTTGCCCATTGCCCAGAGACCTTGGACCCATATCTCCATGGATTTTATCACCGATCTGCCTCCATCTCAAGGCAAGTCGGTGGTGTGGGTTGTAGTAGACCGCTTCAGTAAGATGTGCCACTTTGTGCCCCTCAAGAAACTACCCAATGCCAAGACGTTAGCTACCTTGTTTTTTAAACACATACTGCGTCTCCATGGGGTTCCTGTCCATTTTGTTTCTGACAGAGGGGTACAATTAGTTTCATTGTTTTGGAGAGCTTTCTGTAAAAAGTTGGAGATTGATCTGTCCTTCTCCTCGGCCCTCCATCCTGAAACTAATGGCCAAACTGAGAGGACTAATCAGTCTCTAGAACAATATTTAAGGTGTTTTATCTCTGACTCTCAATATGATTGGGTCTCCTTCATTCCCCTCGCCGAATTTTCCCTTAATAACCGGGTCAGTAACTCGTCAGGGGTCTCCCCCTTTTTCTGTAATTTTGGGTTTAATCCACGGTTCTCCTCCGTTTCACCTGGTGGTTCAAACAATCCCGAGGTAGATGTAGTTAATCGGGAACTGTGCACAGTCTAGGCCCAGGTTCAGAAGAATCTAGAGGCGTCCCAGAGCATACACAGACTCAGGCAGATAGAAGACGTTCTGCTAACCCCTTGTTTGTGGTCGGGGATCTGGTGTGGCTAACTTCAAAAAATTTGCATCTTAAAGTGCCGTCCAAAAAATTTGCTCCCCGGTATATAGGGCCGTACAAAGTCATTGAGATCCTTAACTCTGTCTCCTTCCGGCTGGAGTTACCCCCGTCTTTTCAAATACACGAGGTGTTTCATGCCTCCCTCCTGAAACGCTGCTCCCCGTCCTTGGCTACCTCGAGGAAACTTCCGGTCCCTGTTTTCACCCCTGAAGGGGTAGAATTCAAGGTGGCCAAGATTGTGGATAGCAGGATGGTCCAAGGCTCCCTCCTGTACCTGGTCCATTGGAGAGGATACGGGCCTGAGGAGAGAACTTGGGTACCTGCCCGGGATGTTCACTGTGGTGTATTGCTCAGGAGGTTCCATCTTCGGTTCTTCAATAAGGCAGGTCCAACTAGGAAGGGTCCAGTGGCCCCTCATAAAAGTGGGGGGGTACTGTAAAGGATCTGCCATACACAGCTTCTGTGTCGACGCCCGTGGTTATCAGTCTGCATCTGCTCCTAGGTTTGATAGAGTGACTCGATCTGCTACCACTCAGGCTGGTAGGCTGAGGAGTGGGAGAACCTATCACAGCCTAGCCAGACGGAGCTAGCTCCCGCCCTCGGTCTATTTATACCTTCATTTCCTGCTCTTCCTATGCCTGTGATTCTGTCTGGTTTCCTGGCTCTGCTGTTCCTGCTAGTACTATTGACCTCTGCTTCAAATTGACCCTGGCTTACTGACTACTCTCCTGCTCTGCGTTTGGTACCTCGTACACCCCTGGTTTGACTCGGCTCGTTCACTACTCTTGTTGCTCACGGTGTTGCCATGGGCAACTGCCCCATTTTCCTTTGCTTCTGTGTACCCTTGTCTGTTAGTCTGGCGTGCACTTATTGAGCGTAGGGACCGTCGCCCAGTTGTACGCCATCGCCTAGGATTGACCGTGCAAGTAGGCAGGGACTGAGTGGCGGGTACATTAGGGCTCACCTGTCTATCACCTGACTAGATTACATAAGGATTATACTAGGAGCTGGTGGGAGATTCAGAGTCTGGAAAACTATTTAAAAAATAATATAGTTCCCAGAGGCCTGAGAGTCCCTATTGTCCCAGCCTCAAGATTAAAAACCACTAACATAAAAGAGAGGTGGGAACAGGAGATTACAGGGAGTTCACTGAGGCTTATGCAAATTTTAGTGGAGGAAGAAAAAGTCCAGTTTGATTATATCAGCGTTGAGCTTAAAAAAGAGATTGAGACAGTTAAGTCTCTGGTTGATACCCCTGGCTTCGATAAAAAAGATAAAATCCTACAACAAACTCTAGAAAGGTTCACTAATCATTTAAAAGAGCGCAAGCACTTCCAGTTTCAGAGAGACCTACAGGAATTCAGGGAGAAAAAAGCTTACGATTTTGTTAACACTCAACAACAGCAATATCAACAGTCAAACAGGGGGCCTAGGGAATCTGACCCATCTACATCAGAGAGTGAAACAACAGACTCTGAAAGAGTGGGCCCTTTCTTTGGTGCTAGCGGTGGGAGACAAAAATTTAGGGGAGGAGCTAGAGGTAGAAATAGAGGTCGTGCTAGAGCTTCTTCCAATAGTGGCAATAATTTTTTAGCCAACAATCCCCCCATTTCCCGCTACATGCTGAGGGGACAAAAACATTAGAGAAGGGAAAAGGTACGGATAGGCTACAAATTATAAACCTATCTGACTACAATCTGAGCGCATCTGAGATTATGTTACTAGAAAAGGGGCTTTCTTTTGTCCCCACAGTGAAGTTCGATTCATTTACCTGGATAAAAGACCTAAATTTGTTTGCTCGTAAGCTTAAATGGATTAAATTCTTCAAACACCATAACAGAAAAAAATGCATGGAAATGGGTTTGGAAGAATCGGATATGGAAGGCCTTGAGGCCCTAGAGGGGTTACTAGAGGAATCTGGTAGAACCCCAGGTTTAGGCCCATTTACCAATCTTAAAATGAAGAGTAGGAAGCTGCCACCTATAGGAGACTTTACCAATGTGGATTTATTTGTAGACATGGTGGGAGACGAGATAAAAGGTCTCAGTCAGGACATGAGGGGCATAGACAACAATTTGTCTTGGTCCGAACGATCAGCTCTGACCACTTTGGAGAAAAAACAAAATATTGTTCTGAAAGCATCCGACAAGGGTGGGAACATCGTGGTCATGAGCAGAGATGACTATAAGAAAATGTGTGAGGACATTTTACTCAATCCTGACTGTTACACCATTTTAAAGGACAATCCCACAGCACTGTTCAAAAAGGAGCTTCTGGGCATTTTTAGTGATGCAAAGAGCAGATCCTTGATCAGTGCTAGTGAGTTTGGTTTCCTGTTCCCACAGTTTCCCATCATGGCATGTTTTTATAGCCTGCCCAAAATCCACAAATGGTATCCCCCCTTACGTGGCAGACCTATTGTTTCAGGCATTAACAACTTAACCCAGAACGTGAGTACATATGTAGATCAGGTGTTGCGTCCGTTTGTTTTGGGTCTCACATCATATGTACGTGACACCATGGATGTTCTGAAACAAATCGAAGGTATTACTTTGGAACATAACACATTGTTGGCTAGCCTGGATGTTGAGGCGTTGTACTCGTCCATTCCACACAAACTAGGGTGTGAGGCGGTCGAATACTTCCTTAGATCTAGGGGCACTCAGTTTGTAGCCCACAACCAGTTTGTTTTGCAGCTACTGCACTTTGTTCTTGAAAAAAATATATTTATCTTTGAAGACAAGATTTTTCACCAGCAATGTGGCACAGCAATGGGGAGTCCTACAGCTCCCACCTATGCAAATTTATTTCTTGGCTGGTGGGAGGAGACAATTGTCTTTGGGGATAAATTTGCCAAATGGACTTCGTCAATTGGAATATGGATTAGATATATTGATGACGTGCTGCTGTTTTGGAACTCAACAGCTGAGGAGTTCAATAATTTTGTAGCAGCCCTCAACACCAATGATATAGGGCTAAGGTTCACGTGCGAGATTAGTGATCAAGAACTGTCCTTTCTAGATTTAAAAATTACAAAAACAATGGAATGCACAATTCGCACCAAGGTACACCGGAAGGAAACAGCAACCAATAGTTTCTTACAATGGAACAGTTGTCATCCCTATTCCCTCAAACGTGGCATTCCAAAAGGCCAATTTATGAGAGTCCGCCGGAATTGTAGCTCCATGGGTGATTTTGAGAGTCAGGCACAGGAGCTCAAAATCAGATTGAAGGACAGAGGTTTCCCCATGGGTGTAATCAGGAAGGCCTATGAGGGAGCGAGGGACGCAGACAGGCAAAGTCTCCTTGTTCCTAAAAAACGTAAAGAAGAACGAGTTACGAGACTCATAGGTACTTATGATTCAAAACAAAATGACATCATGCAAATCCTAAAAAGGTACCGGCGTATTCTCAGTGCTGATATAGATTTGGCAGAACAGATCACACAATGGCCCTCAGTCACGTATCGGAGAGGGAAGAACATTAGGGATAGAGTCATGCATAGTTGTTTTGACCCTATTATACCGAGGGGCACATGGCTGGATAGAAAAACACCAGGTACATATAGATGTGGTAGCTGCAAGGCCTGCGATTTCATCCTTAAAGGGAACAGGTTTACGAGTGTCGCAACACAAGAGGAGTACGACATTCGTGATTTTGTCAACTGCAAAACAGCGGGGGTGGTTTACCATATCACATGTCCATGCCCCCTTAATTATGTGGGTAAAACGGTGCGACAATTCCGGCGCCGGATAAGGGAGCATGTTGGAAATATTGTCCATGCTAGGGATACCCCGATATCGAAACACGTACATGCTAAACACCAGGGTCGTGCAGAATGTTTAAAGTTTCAAGCAATTGAACTTATTAGACCTCCAAAAAGAGGAGGGGACTGGGACAATCTAATTCTACGCAAGGAAGCCCAATGGATCCACAGACTGGCATGTACACAACCAGCGGGTCTAAACGAGCAGACTAATTACACGTGCTTTATTTAACATGCAATATCATCCATCCTTAAGCAGCCGGGCTGATAATTTGGTTGCTTTAACGGGCGGTGGGTATTTTGCATAGTGCACTCTGATTGATATGGCCAATTGACTAGGTCGTGTATAACAGGTTTTTTAATCCAAATTTCGTAATGTGAGGGACACCGCATTCATCTATCCAATATGTGTTTACAATAAAAGAGTTGTTTTGAGGTAGTCCACTTGCGGTGGGTAACTGTCCCGCAAGATATACCCCATATTCTATATCGTTCTGCTCTTACCTTGCTCTTTCTTGGCAGCATGGGCGATGCGTCCGTGGCTTCCACTGCGCCTGCGTGTTCGTTCAGATGCGGTCGATGATGATTCTTGGTTGTCAGCTGACGGCCGGGAGTCACATGGACAGGTGTCACGAATTCAGGGGGCGCTGTGATTGGTTAGTTCGTACAGCGCCGCCAAGTACGAGGGGTGGAGTTTGGTGCTTATAGCAACTCAGTGCCCGAAATGAAGTATGCCGCTGACATCGACGCGAGCATCCTTCCGTGATGCGCAGCAGAATATCTGCTGTTGAATATTCTATCGCTGGTAATTAGGCCAGAGTGACCAAGATACGGACCACTGAGGATGAGTATTTGAAACGCGTAGGGTCGTTTTTGTATATGGGATTGTTGCATAGGGGACAGTAGCATTGTGGTGGACCCAGCGCTAGGAGATTCCGGTGTTGATCACGGACCCTGGTGTGTTCTTGGGGCTCGTACTATTGTTGTGCCCAGGTTAAATGCTGATTCCGGTGAATATCGGTATAAACACTGAGATATAATTATCTAAATGATTCAGTGTTTTCTGTTTAATACATTTTTAATATACACGGTGGGGCTTTTTTCACAGTGGTGTGTTACCCCTGTTTTTAGCGAGTTACTATAATAAAAGGTATATTTTACTCAAATGTCACTTCAGTGAATTTCCAAATTTTTCTATATTGTGGGAGCACAATTATATATACTATTTAATACAGTGAATTTATATGAATCCATACAGTTCATTATATTTTTCATTACATCCGGGTATGGCAGCCTTTGCACTCTCTGAGTTAAACACAGAAGGGTGGATGAGTGAAGCCAAAAGTGTCTTTTCTGAATGTGAACTGGTGTATACAGCACAGGGTGCGTCCCTTAAATCCACTTTCAAGAACCTGACTAGATTACATAAGGATTATACTAGGAGCTGGTGGGAGATTCAGAGTCTGGAAAACTATTTAAAAAATAATATAGTTCCCAGAGGCCTGAGAGTCCCTATTGTCCCAGCCTCAAGATTAAAAACCACTAACATAAAAGAGAGGTGGGAACAGGAGATTACAGGGAGTTCACTGAGGCTTATGCAAATTTTAGTGGAGGAAGAAAAAGTCCAGTTTGATTATATCAGCGTTGAGCTTAAAAAAGAGATTGAGACAGTTAAGTCTCTGGTTGATACCCCTGGCTTCGATAAAAAAGATAAAATCCTACAACAAACTCTAGAAAGGTTCACTAATCATTTAAAAGAGCGCAAGCACTTCCAGTTTCAGAGAGACCTACAGGAATTCAGGGAGAAAAAAGCTTACGATTTTGTTAACACTCAACAACAGCAATATCAACAGTCAAACAGGGGGCCTAGGGAATCTGACCCATCTACATCAGAGAGTGAAACAACAGACTCTGAAAGAGTGGGCCCTTTCTTTGGTGCTAGCGGTGGGAGACAAAAATTTAGGGGAGGAGCTAGAGGTAGAAATAGAGGTCGTGCTAGAGCTTCTTCCAATAGTGGCAATAATTTTTTAGCCAACAATCCCCCCATTTCCCGCTACATGCTGAGGGGACAAAAGGATTAGAGAAGGGAAAAGGTACGGATAGGCTACAAATTATAAACCTATCTGACTACAATCTGAGCGCATCTGAGATTATGTTACTAGAAAAGGGGCTTTCTTTTGTCCCCACAGTGAAGTTCGATTCATTTACCTGGATAAAAGACCTAAATTTGTTTGCTCGTAAGCTTAAATGGATTAAATTCTTCAAACACCATAACAGAAAAAAATGCATGGAAATGGGTTTGGAAGAATCGGATATGGAAGGCCTTGAGGCCCTAGAGGGGTTACTAGAGGAATCTGGTAGAACCCCAGGTTTAGGCCCATTTACCAATCTTAAAATGAAGAGTAGGAAGCTGCCACCTATAGGAGACTTTACCAATGTGGATTTATTTGTAGACATGGTGGGAGACGAGATAAAAGGTCTCAGTCAGGACATGAGGGGCATAGACAACAATTTGTCTTGGTCCGAACGATCAGCTCTGACCACTTTGGAGAAAAAACAAAATATTGTTCTGAAAGCATCCGACAAGGGTAGGGGAACATCGTGGTCATGAGCAGAGATGACTATAAGAAAATGTGTGAGGACATTTTACTCAATCCTGACTGTTACACCATTTTAAAGGACAATCCCACAGCACTGTTCAAAAAGGAGCTTCTGGGCATTTTGAGTGATGCAAAGAGCAGATCCTTGATCAGTGCTAGTGAGTTTGGTTTCCTGTTCCCACAGTTTCCCATCATGGCATGTTTTTATAGCCTGCCCAAAATCCACAAAGGGTATCCCCCCTTACGTGGCAGACCTATTGTTTCAGGCATTAACAACTTAACCCAGAACGTGAGTACATATGTAGATCAGGTGTTGCGTCCGTTTGTTTTGGGTCTCACATCATATGTACGTGACACCATGGATGTTCTGAAACAAATCGAAGGTATTACTTTGGAACATAACACATTGTTGGCTAGCCTGGATGTTGAGGCGTTGTACTCGTCCATTCCACACAAACTAGGGTGTGAGGCGGTCGAATACTTCCTTAGATCTAGGGGCACTCAGTTTGTAGCCCACAACCAGTTTGTTTTGCAGCTACTGCACTTTGTTCTTGAAAAAAATATATTTATCTTTGAAGACAAGATTTTTCACCAGCAATGTGGCACAGAAATGGGGAGTCCTACAGCTCCCACCTATGCAAATTTATTTCTTGGCTGGTGGGAGGAGACAATTGTCTTTGGGGATAAATTTGCCAAATGGACTTCGTCAATTGGAATATGGATTAGATATATTGATGACGTGCTGCTGTTTTGGAACTCAACAGCTGAGGAGTTCAATAATTGTGTAGCAGCCCTCAACACCAATGATATAGGGCTAAGGTTCACGTGCGAGATTAGTGATCAAGAACTGTCCTTTCTAGATTTAAAAATTACAAAAACAATGGAAGGCACAATTCGCACCAAGGTACACCGGAAGGAAACAGCAACCAATAGTTTCTTACAATAGAACAGTTGTCATCCCTATTCCCTCAAACGTGGCATTCCAAAAGGCCAATTTATGAGAGTCCGCCGGAATTGTAGCTCCATGGGTGATTTTGAGAGTCAGGCACAGGAGCTCAAAATCAGATTGAAGGACAGAGGTTTCCCCATGGGTGTAATCAGGAAGGCCTATGAGGGAGCGAGGGACGCAGACAGGCAAAGTCTCCTTGTTCCTAAAAAACGTAAAGAAGAACGAGTTACGAGACTCATAGGTACTTATGATTCAAAACAAAATGACATCATGCAAATCCTAAAAAGGTACTGGCGTATTCTCAGTGCTGATATAGATTTGGCAGACCAGATCACACAATGGCCCTCAGTCACGTATCGGAGAGGGAAGAACATTAGGGATAGAGTCATGCATAGTTGTTTTGACCCTATTATACCGAGGGGCACATGGCTGCATAGAAAAACACCAGGTACATATAGATGTGGTAGCTGCAAGGCCTGCGATTTCATCCTTAAAGGGAACAGGTTTACGATTGTCGCAACACAAGAGGAGTACGACATTCGTGATTTTGTCAACTGCAAAACAGCGGGGGTGGTTTACCTTATCACATGTCCATGCCCCCTTAATTATGTGGGTAAAACGGTGCGACAATTCCGGCGCCGGATAAGGGAGCATGTTGGAGATATTGTCCATGCTAGGGATACCCCGATATCGAAACACGTACATGCTAAACACCAGGGTCGTGCAGAATCTTTAAAGTTTCAAGCAATTGAACTTATTAGACCTCCAAAAAGAGGAGGGGACTGGGACAATCTAATTCTACGCTTCCTTGCCCAATGGATCCACAGACTGGCATGTACACAACCAGCGGGTCTAAACGAGCAGACTAATTACACGTGCTTTATTTAACATGCAATATCATCCATCCTTAAGCAGCCGGGCTGATAATTTGGTTGCTTTAACGGGCGGGTGGGTATTTTGCATAGTGCACTCTGATTGATATGGCCAACTGACTAGGTCGTGTATAACAGGTTTTTTAATCCAAATTTCGTAATGTGAGGGACACCGCATTCATCTATCCAATATGTGTTTACAATAAAAGAGTTGTTTTGAGGTAGTCCACTTGCGGTGGGTAACTGTCCCGCAAGATATACCCCATATTCTATATCGTTCTGCTCTTACCTTGCTCTTTCTTGGCAGCATGGGCGATGCATCCGTGGCTTCCACTGCGCCTGCGTGTTCGTTCAGATGCGGTCGATGATGATTCTTGGTTGTCAGCTGACGGCCGGGAGTCACATGGACAGGTGTCACGAATTCAGGGGGCGCTGTGATTGGTTAGTTCGTACAGCGCCGCCAAGTACGAGGGGTGGAGTTTGGTGCTTATAGCAACTCAGTGCCCGAAATGAAGTATGCCGCTGACATCGACGCGAGCATCCTTCCGTGATGCGCAGCAGAATATCTGCTGTTGAATATTCTATCGCTGGTAATTAGGCCAGAGTGACCAAGATACGGACCCCTGAGGATGAGTATTTGAAACGCGTAGGGTCGTTTTTGTATATGGGATTGTTGCATAGGGGACAGTAGCATTGTGGTGGACCCAGCGCTAGGAGATTCCGGTGTTGATCACGGACCCTGGTGTGTTCTTGGGGCTCGTACTATTGTTGTGTCCAGGTTAAATGCTGATTCCGGTGAATATCGGTATAAACACTGAGATATAATTATCTAAATGATTCAGTGTTTTCTGTTTAATACATTTTTAATATACACGGTGGGGCTTTTTTCACAGTGGTGTGTTACCCCTGTTTTTAGCGAGTTACTATAATAAAAGGTATATTTTACTCAAATGTCACTTCAGTGAATTTCCAAATTTTTCTATATTGTGGGAGCACAATTATATATACTATTTAATACAGTGAACTCACCTGTCTATCTCCCTACCCTGACATTACATGTGGGGTTAGTGACTGCCTCCATTTTTGATCTTGCACTCCTCCCATTCTGCCCTGGGTGATTTTAATTAGTTTAATGCTTGTTCCAACCATCCCCAAGTATATGTAGGCTTAGTCCCAGTTCTGGGTGTATGTGCAGCGTAGGTGTCACGAAGGTTCTATGGACCCACTGGTCCGTACCGCCTTGGCAGTATGGTAGCTTGTGAACAGGGCGCAGGACAATGTCTATAGTTCCTATAGGTACCTGTGGCAGCTCGGACAGCAGTAAGGCAGGCTCGGCTGGGACTACGCAGCAGGTAGACGTCAGGCGAGGTGAAGCAGGTCAGTTGTGGGATACAGCACGACGCGACTTTGGCACAGCACAGTGCTTGACCAGGATGGTATGGAATGCAAGGAACAGGAACAGGAACTGGAACAGGTACAGGTACAGGAACAGGAAACAGGAACACACTAGGAGGCCATCACATAGACAAACTTAGGAAACATCAACCACGCTCAGGCATAGAAGCAGGGGGCTGGACCCCTCGTATAGTCCAGGGTATTCACGGGTCAAAGTTAATCAAAAGTCCGGTACACGCGCTGCCCCTTTAAGAGTGGGCATGAGCGTGCGCGCGCACCCTATGGGATCCGGCTGAGGTGAGTGGAAGCGAGCGCTGGCGTCTCCTGAGGAGGAGGCTGGGGCCAGCGCTTGCCGACTCGTGGCTGCGGCTTTCAGGGGGGGATTGGATCTGCCGGCCTGCAGCCACGGACATTACAGTATCCCCCCTCTTACACCCCCTCTTCTTGGGACCAGAGCGAGAGAGAAACTTCTTCAGAAGAGTAGGAGCATTGAGGTTCTCATCTGGCTCCCAAGACCTCTCTTCAAGACCAAACCCCCTCCAATCCACCAAATAAAAGGTCTTTCCTCTCACTTTTTTGGTTTCCAAGATCTCCTTAACCTCAAAGGTGTCTGAAGGGCCGCTGCAGGCAACCACAGGGCTAGGAGTTTTGGTGTAGTGGTTCAGAACCACCGGATTCAGGAGGGAGACATGGAAGGAGATTGGGATCTTGAGGGTAGGAGGCAGCCGAAGCTTATAGGCGACAGGATTGATCTACTGTAGGATCTCGTAGGGTCCGAAGAACCTGAGAGCAAATTTGCATGATGGCACCCATAGTCGAATATTCCTGGAAGACAGCCAGACCCTCGTGCCAGGAAGAAACTGAGGAGGTTCTCTTCTCCTTGTGTCAGCCTTCCATTTCATGTGGTCGACTGCCATTAGGATGGAGGATCGAGTCTGCTGCCACATCTGCAGAAAGAGTCAGCCGCTGGTACCTCAGAAGTATCGGGCACCGGTAGAGGAATTTGCGGGTGCTGGCGGTAAACAATGAAGAACGGTGTATTCCTTGTGGACTCGCTGGTGTGATTATTGTAGCAGAATTCAGCCCACGGAAGCAACTGCACCCAGTCATCATGCTGCTTGGAGATTAAGTGGTGTAGGTAGTTTCCCAAGATCAAATTGATCCTCTCGACCTGACCATTGGACTGAGGATGGTAGGCTGATGAAAAGTCCAACTTCACACTGAGGAGTCCGCAGAGGGCTCTCTAGAACTTTGAGGTAAACTGAACCCCCCGATCAGACACAATATGCTGCGGCAAGCCATGCAGGGGGAAGATGTGTTGGATGAACAGCTTGGCCAGCTGAGGAGCAGAAGGAAGACCGGTCAGAGGATCTTTGAAAATCGATCCACTACCACTCAGACAGCACTGCATCCAGAAGAGAAAGGCAGGTCCGTAATAAAGTCCATAGCTATATGCTGCCAGGGATCATTGGGCACAGGCAATGGCTGGAGCAGACCAGCAGATCTGGAGTGAGCGGCCTTGTTGGCTGCACATACAGAACAGGAAGAAACGAAGTCCATAATGTCCTTGGGCAGCGTGGGCCACCAGAAATGACGAGCAATCAGAGCCTGAGTCTTACAGGGCCCCGTGTAACCTGCCAGTCTAGAGGAGTGTCCCCAGCGGAGGATTCTTTCACGATCAGCCAGGCACACAAAAGTTCTCCCTGGAGGAATGTCCCCAACTTGCAGGGGATTGACAGAGACAATGCAAGACGGATCAATAATATTCTGTGGACTCTCCAATGTGTCTTCCGTCTCGAAAGACCTGGTCAAGGCATCGGCCCTAATATTCTTGTCGGCCGGGCGATAATGGAGCTCAAACTGGAACCTGGTAAAGAACAGTGACCACCTGGCCCGACGAGGGTTCAGCCGTTGGGCCGTTTGGAGGTAGGTCAGATTCTTGTGGTCTGTAAAAATTAGGATCGGATGAGATGCACCCTCTAGTAGATGTCTCCACTCTTCCAGAACTAATTTGATGGCCAGTAACTCCCAATCCCCAATCGACTAGTTGCGTTCTGCGGAAGAGAAGAGCTTAGAGAAATATCCACATACCCTTGACTTGCCCTTAAGACCTCTCTGGAACAGGAGTGCACCAGCACCGACATAGGACGCGTCCACCTCCAACGAGAACTGCAGAGAGTTATCCGGATGATGGAGGATAGATGCTGACGTGAAGGCACTTTTCAGGCTATAGAATGCGGACTCTGCCTCGGGAGTCCACACCTTGGCGTTCATACCCTTCTTAGTGAGGTTAAAGATGGGAGAAGTCAGTAAGGAGAAGTTTGGAATAAACTGCCTGTTAAAATTAGCGAATCCCAAAAAGCGCTGTATGTTCTTCAAGCCTTGAGGACGTGGCCATTCCAGAACAGACTTTACCTTCTCAGGATCCATCTCGAGACCTCGATTCGAGACGATGTAGCCCAGGAAGGGTAGAGCATGTCTGTCAAACACGCACTTCTCCAACTTGGCGTACAGACGATTCTCCCTTAACCGTAGCAGAATTTGACGGACATGTCTCTGGTGCGTCACACAATCTGGTGAAAAGATCAAGATGTCATCAAGGTAGACTACTACACAAATATAGAGGAGGTCATGGAAAATGTCATTCACAAACTCCTGGAAGACGGCGGGAGCATTACATAGGCCAAAGGGCATTACTAGATACTCATAGTGTCCATCACGGGTGTTAAATGCAGTCTTCAATTCATCACCCTGGCGAATCTGGACTAGGTTGTAAGCCCCACGCAGGTCTAGTTTAGATAAAATCTTGGAACCACGTATACGATCAAACAGTTCAGAGATCAGTGGCAACGGATATTTATTCTTCACCGTGATCTGGCTGAGGCCTCGATAGTCGATACAAGGACGAAGAGAGCCATTTTTCTTTTTGACAAAGAAGAACCCCGGCTCCTGCCGGGGAGGAAGACTTTTGTATGAAGCGCCTCTCCAAGTTCTCTTTCACATAGGCGGACATGGACATAGTCTCTGGCAAGGAGAGAGGATATACCGTACCACGAGGAAGGGATGCACCAGGAATCAGTTAGATAGGGCAGTCACACGCCCAATGTGGAGGCAATGTCTCCGCCTCCCTCTTGCTGAAGACGTCCGAAAATGCAGCAGAATGACTCGGCAATCCTGCCAATGACCAAGGCAGCGAAGGCTGAGCCGAACGAATCTGCACCAGGCAACAGCCTTGACACTCAGGGCCCCACTGGAGAACCTCTCCAGAATTCCAGTACAGGACTGGGGCATGCAGTCGGAGCCAAGCCAGGCCCGGCAACACAGGGTTAACAGCTTTGGATAGCACATAGAAAGGCAGAAGTACGGAGTGAAGGGCTCCCACTTGGAGCCTCAGCGGCTTGGTCACAGCTATAACTGGGTCTGGCAGAGGTAGTCCATTTACTGAAGCAACTGTCAACGGGTTCTCCAGAGGGGTGGTGGGTAATTGCAGAAGGTCCACCAGGTCTCTACGGATGAAATTAGCTGCGGATCCAGATACACAGAGACCTGATGCGTTCTCTCACCGGACACTATGGTCACAGTGGACAATTTAGACGGAAGTCCATTATTACCCAAGGTTGTCACTCCTAGCAACCCTAGGTTTTGGGATCTTTGGAGACACAGGCGCACAAGATGGCCATCGAGGCCGCAATAAAGACAGAGTCCAGACGTGCGTCTGCGTTGTCTCTCCTGAGTGGATAACTTACACTGGTCCATTATCACAGACTCCTTAGGAGGATCGACATCTGAGTACAGCAGGGGTTGCTGCAAAGTAGGAGCCAGACTGGGAAGGACTCCCTCCCGTCGAACCTCTTGGAGGCGTTCTCGGATCCGTATATCAATCCGGGCGGACAGAAGGATGAGGTCATCCAGGGTAGATGGCAGATCCCAAACGGCAAGTTCGTCCTTAATTTTTGGAGCCAGTCAATGCCAGAATGCAGCCACCAGAGCCTCATTGTCCCATAACAGCACACCAGGGTGCGGAAGTGGATGGCGTTCTCACTCACGGAGGTGTCTCCTTGGCGTAGGTTAATCAAAGAGGCCGTTGCAGATGAGACCCGTCCAGGCTCCTCAAACACCATGCGAAAAGTCCGTAGGAAGGCTTGGAAATCACGGGTCTCTGGTCCTTGTCTCTCCCAGATAGGGTTCGCCCATGCAAGAGCCTTGCCAGTGAGGAGAGAGATGATGAAAGCGACCCTTGCACCATCAGACAAAAATGTCCTATTATAAAGGCTGAAGTGGATCTGGCACTGATTCAGAAATCCACGACAGGTACTTGCTTCTCCATCATAGCAGAAGTGGCAAAGAAACAAGTGGGTCAACACTGCCAAGAGGTGTAGTCTGAGGATCAACACTGCCAGGAGGTGTAGTATGGTGAACAGCAGCTTGTGCCTCCTGCCGACGTGCAAGAATGTTCAAAGCCTGGAGGAGTTGGTCCTGTCGAGACCGGAGGTCTAACATATCTGCTCGCATCTCTTGAGACGTCGTCATAGTCTTGAATCAACCAGTGGGGTCCATGGCATGAGCGTACTGTCACGAAGGGTCTGTGTACATCCTTGGCGGTATGGCAGCTGGCCAACAGGGAGCAGGACAATATCTATAATTTGTATAGGTACCTGTGGCAGCTCTGACAGCAGTAAGGCAGGCTCGGCTGGGACTAGGCAGCAGGTAGACGTCAGACGAGGTGAAGCAGGTCTGACATGGGATACATTATGACACGAGTTTGGCACAGCCCAGTGCTCGACCAGGATGGTATGGAATGTAAGGAACAGGAACAGGAACTAGAGCAGGTACAGGTACAGGAACAGGAAACAGGAACACACTAGGAGGCCATCACATAGACAAACTTAGGAAACATCAACAACGCTTAGGCATAGAAGCAGGGGGCTGGACCCCTCTTATAGTCCAGGGTACTCACGGGTCAAAGTTCATCAAAAGTCCGGTACGTGCACTTCCCCTTTAAGAGCGGGCACGAGCATGCGCGCGGACCATACGGGATCCGGCTGAGGTGAGTGGAAGCGAGCGCTGGTGTCTCCTGAGGAGGAGGCTGGGGCCAGCGCTTGCCGACTCGTGGCTGCGGCTGTCGGGGGGGGGGGGGGGATTGGAGCGTACGGCCCGCAGCCACGGACATTACAGTAGGTTCCCACTTTATAGAGGTCATCTTGTCGTTGCAGGTTGTAACTCCCATAGAAGTGAATGGGACCTACGGAAACAGCGTAGCATGTATCAAGGCCCTAATTTGCCACAAGGCACTAGCGCTCTTAATGGGACTCCAGAACTGCTCCTGACGACACTTTCAATATATGGACAGTGATGTTGGGGGCTCCTGGAGGTATACGTTTAAGGTATACCTGTAACCCGTCACTCATAGACTCCCAGGGCTAATTAACATCTATGTAGGAGGCTCCATTTGGGGCCTCCGTTGCTGCGCTATTCTTTCTGGTAAACCACAGACACCCCTACAGAACCCTTTAAAGTCAATGGGTTCCTTTGATCGCCGGTTGTCTACGTTGTTTAACGGTGCCTGCACTTCCGGTATTTTCATTGTTCTGCTCCTCTCACGGAGCAGAACAACAGAATGCCGAATGCTGATGTGAACAAGGCCTTATTACTAGTGATCATTCACTTAGTTTTGAAAGCACGTGAATGAACACTAACAACTCCTAGCACAGGGACTCCTTTGTATCCAAAGGAGTCCCCACACTAAGTTTTTTTTGTGGCATATGCACCCGAGATGCACTAAAATTGTGGCACATTTCGGGTGATCCTGCGCCAAACTAAGCAGTGACAGCTCTAAGCTGTCATTGGTTAGTTTATATCATGTGGTGCTTTTTTACCTCAGTTCATTGGCCTACTTATAAAAGTAGGCCAATGAACTGAAGTGACCTGGGACCACTTGATGTCAACTAACCAATGACAGCTTGGTGCTGTCACTGCTTAGTTTATTATCATGGACCCAGGAAAGGTACGTATAATAATTGATTTGCTTTTTTATGTGTTACTAATGGGGTTTTGTTTGTGTTTTTTTACAGGTTCGGTTGTTAGACTACTTCGGATTTGAGGACTACAGGGTGGGGCATTTATATGGATACACCTAAATAAAATGGGAATGGTTGGTGATATTAACTTCCTGTTTGTGGCACATTAGTATATGGGAGGGGGGAAACTTTTCAAGCTGGGTGTTGACCATGGCGGCTATTTTGAAGTCGGCCATTTTGTATCCAACTTTAGTTTTTTCAATGGGAAGAGGGTCATGTGACACATCAAACTTATCGAGAATTTCACAAGAAAAACAATGGTGTGCTTGGTTTTAACGTTACTTTATTCTTTCATGAGTTATTTACAAGTTTCTGACCACTTATAAAATGTGTTCAAAGTGCTGCCCATTGTGTTGGATTGTCAATGCAACCCTCTTCTCCCACTCTTCACACACTGATAGCAACACCGCAGAAGAAATGCCTCCCGATCTGACCCCCTTAGACTTTTATCTTTGGGGTCATCTGAAGGCAATTGTCTATTCTGTGAAGATACGAGATGTGCAGCAACTGAAACTACGGATACTGGAAGCCTGTGCTAGCATTTCTTCTGATTGATAGATAGATAGATAGATAGATAGATAGATAGATAGATAGACAGACAGACAGACAGATAGATATGAGATAGAAAGACAGACAGACAGACAGATAGATAGATAGATAGATAGTTAGATAGATAGATAGATAGATAGATAGATAGATAGATATGTTTAATGGAGAAATGTGTTTTTGTATTACCACCACTACTACTATTAATATTCTCCCTCTCCTCCCAGGAGAGGGAAAAGTTACAGCAGTCCCGTGAAGGGGGGTCAAGGGGGGGGGCAAGGGGGGCCGCGAGGGGGTATCGTGGCAGCCGCTAAAAGAATGTGCCTGGAGACACAAGAGTTTCTAAAATCATAAACTAATGTCATTTATTTTATGATTTTAGAAACGCTAGTGTTCCCATGCACTAAATTGTTTACTCACCACTGTCCTGTGTTTCCTGTCCTCTGCAGTGCTCAGCTCCGGTGTGTCTGCTCCCTCTCTCCAGGCAGACTGCTGCATCATGGACTGTGCGGTGCTGGCGCCCCCCTCTATGTTGCGCCCGGGGGACATGCCCCACCTGCCCCCCCCTAGCTACGCCCCTGGTCTGGGTCAGGGGCGTAGCTAAAGGCTCATGGGCCCTGGTGCAAGAATTCAGCTTGGGCCCCCCTACCCCTCCCCAACACCACAAGACCCCTGCCGTGCCTATGGCCAGCCGCCTTGCCCAACAGTCCCCCAGTATAATTCCCCCCATAGCCGCCCCCACAGTATAATGCCCCCATTAGCTGCCCCATACAGTATAATGCTCCCCGTAGCTGCCCCCATACAGTATAATGCTCCACATAGCTGCCCCATACAGTTTAATGCTCCCATAGCTACCCCCACAGTATAATGCTCTCATAGCTACCCCCCACAGTATAATGCCCCCATACAGTATAATGTCCCCCATAGCAGACCCCATACAGTATAATGCCCCTCATAAATTCCCCCATACAGGATAATGCCCCCATAGCAGCCCCATACAGTATAATGCCCCTCATAGCTGCCCCCACACAGTATAATGCCCCTCATAGCTGCCCCCACACAGTATAATGTCCCCATAAAGTATAATGCCCACATAGCAGCCCCATTCAGTATAATGCCTCCATAGCTGACACATATAGTATAATGCCCCCATACAGTATTATGCCCTCCATAGCAGCCCCATACAGTATAATGCCCCTCATAGCTGCCCCCACACTGTATAAAGCCCCCATAGCTGTCTCCCTACAGTGTAATGCCCCCATAGCTGCCACCATATCAGCCTCCCAGACAGTATAATGCCCCCATAGCATACCCCATATGGTATAATGTCCCTCATAGCTGCCCAACACAGTATAATGCCCCCATAGCAGCCCCATACAGTATAATGCCCCTCATAGCTGCCACCTTATCAGCCCCCCAGACAGTATAATACCCCTCATAGCTGCCACCATATCAGCCCCCCATACAGTATAATGCCCCTCATAGCTGCCACCATATTAGCCACCCTCCTTATACAGTATAATTCATTCATATGTGCATAATAGAAAAATAATAAAGTTACTTACCTATCCCGTTCCCACAACAAGTGGAGGAGATCCATCTCCTTCTTTTCCCTGTGTTGAGTGACTCGGCGTAGACAGGTGCGATGACGTCACTAAATCGCGCCTGTCTGCGCCGAGACGCTAATAGCTCACGGCACATTGAATGCTAGAGGAAGGAGCCGTCAGCTCCCTGCTCCAGGATTAAATACAGTTGGAAGCAGGACCTCGGTGAGTGGTTCGCGACCCCCCGGAGGTCTTCCCCACACCCCCCAGGGGGAGTGCGACCCACAGTTTGTAATGTATTGTGTCGTGTAGTTTGTGTTTGCGGTCGGGAGAGGAGAGGGGGGGCTGTAATTTAAAGCCCCCCTCTCCTCTCGCGACCGCAAACACAGACAGTACAATACAACAGACAGTACAATATAACACACATACACATAACATAACACAGTACTCGGGTTTTTGATTGAATTTTCCTGCTTGTTTTATTAGTTATTGAGAGTCCGGGATCAATTACCTCAGTTGAAAGGGAGCTCTCAAGAAGCAATTCTTCCAGATCTCCAAGTGTATTCTGTTCTACAATTGAAGGAGAATCTAGGTTCCATATGTTGGTTGAGTCATTACTAGGAGAGAAGGTTTGTTTACTATATAATTTCTGATAATAAAGTTTCCATCCAAATAAATGTAGATCTTTTATGACTGTGAATTTATTCAGTCTTGTGGTCAAACAGTAGTTCAAACCTTTTTTTGAGAACTGAGATCTGAGAGTTGGTCAATGTATGTCCAGAGAGGTTGATAACTCTGAGGCAATTCTCACGAGTGTCACTCTCATAAGTATTTATTTCTTGTGAGGTCTCTGATGACCCCCTCTCCCTTGTTGGGAGCTCCTGAAGCCCCATCTCCCTCTGTCCCGTAAAAAAGGGACCTCAGTAAGATTCTCAGGTTTCTTAGATAGGATTTTATGTCTTCCAGGGTACCTTCGCTGGCAGTGTTGTGGGTCTGCATCCGAGTCTGAGGGATCCATACCATCAGTACCAGTGTCAGAGAAGTCATGTGGGTCACTGGGTCACATGTGTGTTACTTTGCACCCTGTTGTGCTGAAATTTATTTAGCCTCAAAGATTTTGTTTTACCCCAATCATAGATTTCACCTTTGGAGTAATCTGCCTTGTCACGAGCGTATTTCTTTCTCTTCCTATTTTATTCAATTGGTCATGTATCAATTTAACATGACCTTCTTACTAACTCTTCTCCCAGGCCTAGGATTGGCTGGCCTGGCTGTCAATCAATTCTTGCCCTATTAATAGGGCTGTTTAATGGCGGTTCCCCACCCCTAGAAGAAGCCAGAATGCTGGCGAAACGTGCATCGGGTGCTTAGCACTATTTTAGTATCCATGGTGCAATACATGGCACTTGCTGCATAGCACAACTTAATGGTCACCAGCCAAATCATACTCCACAAACTGACAGCGGCTACTTGCTCTATCAGCACAACAGCACAGTTCACAACACGCCCCGCTGTGCTCCGTACTAACAGCTGGGTGTGATCCATCACTTACCGGCTGTGCTGTCTGCTGCTTGTTGCTGAAATTCAATGCACGATCTCCCCCACTCCACTGCTCTGTCCAAGCGGGAGTGAAGTACGTTCTTCATCCTGCGGGACAGTTCGTCTATCCAGCGATCCATATCCTGCTGCTCCGCTGCTTGGTACAGTGCACACATCGGGTCCTGTACCACCCGGCTTACAGCCTCATCAGACGAACCAGCAGCTTTGCTGCCCCAGCTGACAGCGGGGTGTCGTTATGTTGTATCAGCTTCGGCTATTCACCACGCTGCTGCTCCGATACTAGGGGTGACACTGAGATTTACTGTACTTCTAGCTTCATTCTCACTGTGCTGCTTGGCAATCGAGCGGCAGCACACTGGGAATTTAGTCTCATAAGAAGATTCAGCAGCGTTGCGGCTCCAGCTGACAGCTGGTTGCCGTTACATTGTGTCAGCCTTGCATGTCTACGCTGCTGCTCCGATACTAGGGGTGCCATCGTGACACACTGTATAGCTGGCCTCATTCTCACTGTGCTGCTTGTCAGCCACGAGGCGGAAGGAATGTCTATTCACTGTCAAGACACTTCAGTAATGTTAATGTGTCAGTATAAGACAGCACATACTGATCTAGCAGGATCTCTGCGCTCAGGAAATGAATGGAGAGAAGTGTATGATGCGGATTGGTCAGCGTCATACACTCCTCTGTACAACGCCCACTTGGTCTAAAGTAAAAACATGCCCAGTTGGGCATTAAGAAACTAATTAGCATAAAGCTAAAATCGCTAATAACGTGGTAAAAATAGATAGTTTTTCTAAATAAAAAGCACTGCTGTCACCTACATTATAGCACCCATCTCCTTATGTAGGAGATAGGGCACTTATAATGTGGTGACAGAGCCTCTTTAATGTAAATGTTTATTCTGCCTCTAATCCGTACTGTAGTCACTGTATAATCTGCAGCGAGATGATGGGTGGTATGATTATGATATCATTTTTTTTTTTTTTTAAACATCATCTCCCAGCATATCCTTACCATTGTTTGGGCCATGTTGGGAGCTGGAAACAATTTAGTGCAAACCTATACGGCAGGGGTTGCACTAAATTGAGCTGTATTTGTGCTGGTGTTGTATATATGTAATGAGCTGGGTTCTGGTGCTGTATATATGTACTGAGCTTGGTTCTGGTACTATATATATATATATATATATATATATATATATATATGTACTGAGCTTGGTTCTCAGGCTGTATTTACATACTGAGCTTGGTTCTGGAGCTGTATTTATGTATTTAAGCTTTGTTCTTGTGCTGTATATATGTAATGATCTTGGTTCTGGAGCTGTATTTATGTACTGAGCTTCATTCTGGTACTGTATATATGTAATGAGCTGTGTTTTGGTGCTGTATATATGTAATGAGCTTTGTTCTGGTGCTGTATATATGTACAGAGCTTGGTACTGGTGCTGTATATATGTACTGAGCTTGGTTCTGGGGATGTATATATGTATTGAGCTTGATTGTGATGCTGTATTTATGTACTGAGTTTTGTTCTAGTGCTGTATATATGTAATGAGCTTTGTTCTGGTGCTGTATATATGTAATGAACTGGGTTCTGGTTGTGTATAGAACTATATTGCTTGTAAAATGTACAAATGTTTTTATGCTTGAGTTACATAAGAAAAAACGTGGAAAAGAAATGACACGTCATTCATTGGTAGTGAAAACAAACATGGCGCGGGGGAAGAAGATGTCGGGAAAGAGGTTGGGGGGGGGGGGGGGGGCACCAAACGGAATCTTTGCCCCGGGTGCTGGAGAACCTAGCTACGCCTCTGCCCAGACAATACTAGTTATAACATGTCTAGGACTAATAACTGATGAACCATATTCAGCAGGCACGCCAAAATACGAATACAGAAAATTATGCCCAAAGGGCCACTTGGACCAGTATCAACAATAATAGCTAGCACCCAGACATCAACTGTCAATAAAAAGTGTATTACACAGTATGATAGAAATCTCGCATGAGAAAAAGACTAAATAGTATCAATATGTAATATCGCAATCAAAGGGATCAAACAAATAAAGGAGTAAAAGCTAGTCAAGAAAACCTATCCAGTATATAAGGAAAGGTATAAGAGTCTGGAAGGCAATAGCCAGTGGATCTAGTCAAAGCGAGGAATTACCGTTGGACATTGTTGTTTAATATGAATCATGATTGAAAATGACAATGATGCGACAACAACGATATATGTTATTTTTACTTGTTAACAAAATGGAGAATGAGAATAAATACCAACAAGTCTACATATATGAGAACAAACATACAATTAAATGACATTATTATTATTATTATTTTTTTTAAACGCCTCACATTTACAGTGCCATCTAGTGACACTGGGCAGATATAACAGCCAATAAATTACTTATTGTGGAGGTTCGGTCAGCACCAGAAATTGAAGGGTGCACGAGTAGGAGCCCAAACCAATGATATAGAAAAATTACTCGGCACACCAATTGGAGTGTAGTATTTTCTTGTTTTTAATTTGTTATTTTGCCAGTTAGTTTGTGCGTGCGATATTTCAGTCACAGATAATCTTCATCAATCACTGAAATTATACAAAAAGAAGGGGGGTAGGGGGAGGAATACACATTATATCTCCATACATGATGCAACATGTATTATAGGACAAAATGTCATATGAGTCACAGAACTAGATAGAGCAGTAATAGATGCAGCAGAATGATAATACAGGGGCGTAGCTAGGGGGGGGGGCAGGCGGGGCATGTGCCCCGGGCGCAACCCGGAGGATAGGGAAGGGGGGGTGCCGAAGAGCAGCTGATCGCTGCTGACAGGCGCCCCGTATGTGGGACACCTGCAGCAGCTTAGGAAGAGCCAGGACATTACGTCGTTCTGACTGGGGTCTGTGACGGCCAGGGAGTGGACCAGTCCAGTCACCTGACCTCACGTCAGTGACATGAGGTCAGATGACTCAGGTCAGGGGACAGGTCCACTCCCGTGCTGCAGCTTCCCTGCATCTGCCTCTACTCTGTGCTCTGCCGAGAAGCAGAGGAGGAAGCTCCGCCCACAGCCCGTCCTGACCTGTCAGCAAGGAGACATGGTGATTGTCTGTGTGTGTAGTGTGTAATGTGTGTCTCTGTGTTTGTATGTGTATATGTTACAGCGTGTGTGTGTGTGTGTGTGTGTGTGTGTGTGTGTGTGTGTGTGTCTCTGTCTGTGTCTCTGCATGTGTTTGTCTCTTACATCTACTACATTATCTGTACTCAGAGAGTTATCACTGTGTTATCTGTGGTGTTACATAGGACTGCAGGTAACATCTACTACATTATCTGTACTCAGAGAGTTATCACTGTGTGTTATCTGTGGTGTTACATAGGACTGCAGATAACACTACTACATTATCTGTACTCAGAGAGATATGACTGTGTTATCTGTGGTGTTCCATAGGACTGCAGGGAACATCTACTACATAATCTGTACTGTGTGCTAAATTACAATCTCAGCTCTGCTACACAGTACAGATAATGAAGAAGATGTTACTTGCAGTCCTATGTAACACCACAGATAACACATTGTGCTAAATTACAATCTCAGCTCTACTACAATGTGTTATCTGTGGTGTTACATAGGACTGCAGGCAACAGCTACTACATTATCTGTAATCAGAGTTATCACTGTGTTATCTGTGTTGTTACATAGGACTGCAGGTAACACTACTATCTGTATTTAGAGAGTTATCACTGTGTTATCTGTGTTGTTACATAGGACTGCAGGTAACATCTACTACATTATCTGTGCTGTGTACATATGTGCCTGTGTGGGTATATATGGATATATATGGGTCTGTTTGTGAATGTGTCTTTGTGCTTGTATATTTGTGCCTTTTATGTATTTGTATATGTTCCTGTCTGTGTATTTATCTGCCGGTGTGTGTGTATATGTGTCTGTACGTCTATATATTTTCCTGTATGTATGTATTCCAGAATGTGTGTGTGTATATTTGCCTGTATGTATAAATATCTGTCTTTATGTATGTACAGTATATATGTTCCAGCGTGTCCATATATGTGGTTCATTTTTGGTTTGTGTAGGGGGCGGCAATAGAGAGTCCCGCACAGGGCGCCATCCAACCTAAGGCCGGCCCTGGCTGTCACCAACCCTAGTCAGAAGAAACTCCGCCGCTGCCTGCGCCGATAAGTCACACCAGGCAGAGCGGAGAGTGGTAGCGGTAGGCTACCGCTCACCAGTCTGTTCACAGTGTGGCGCTATTTAAAAGGGGTGGGAGTGTGGCGCTATTTAAAAGGGGGGGGGGAGTGTGGCGCTATTTACAAAGGGGCAGAGGGCTGTGTGTGGCACTATCTACAAGGGGGGCTGTTGTGGCACTATCTATTGGGGGCTGTGTGTGGCACTATCTACAGGGGGCTGTGTGTGGCACTATCTACAAGAGAGGGGCTGTGTGGCGCTATCTACAGGGGGCTGTGTGTGGCCTCTTTAATTTATTTTCTTTTAATTTATTTTTATGTTAATTACATTATAGAACTATATCGCTTGTAAAATGTAGAAATGCTTTTATACTCAAGTTACATTAAAAAAATTGTGAACAAAAAATGACATCTCATTGATTGGTAGGGAAAGAAAACATGGCTAGGGGGAAGGAGATGTCGGGAAATAAGTTGGGGGGGGGGGTGCCAATCTGAAATTTTTGCCCCGGGTGCAGGAGAACCTAGCTACGCCTCTGGATAATATGTATCTGATAACGCCAAAAAGGTACAATAGGAAAGGTATTATTAATATACATTTAGATATTGAGGAATAAATGCATGTTCAATCCATTACAATAGCGCATTAAAATGACAGGAGCGTGTCACAGGTAATGAACATCACGTGGATAGTCAGTATCAGGGATCTAGTGGTCAGTAAAATAGTAGAGAATGTCACGTTGGGTACGTGGACCCACTGGGCCGTACCGCTATGACGGTATGGCAGCTGGCCAACAGGACACAGGACAAAGTCTATAGTTCAATAGGTGTACCTGTGGTAACTCACAGACAGTAGCTGGACAGGCTCAGACGGGAGTTTGGCAACAAGCAGGCACCCTGCTTGGTGTAGCGGAACAGGCGTAGACTCAGCGCAGCACGACTCCAATACTATACGGTACTTGGACCAGGATAACACGGGATACAGGTTACAGGAAGCAGGAACGGGAACACTGGGAACTTTGCATAGACGAACATTGGTAACAACAACAAAGCTCAAGCAAAGCAGAAAGGGGCAGAGCCCTTCTTATAGTCCAGTATCATGGGCTAATTAATGAACATATTCAGGTGCGCGCGCACCCTATGGGACACAGCAGAGCAAAGCGGAAGTGAGCGCTTGCGTCTCCTGTGGAGGAGATGCGGGCCAGCTCTCACAGGACCATGGCTGCGGCCATCAGGGGGTGAGTAAACCTGACGGTCCGTGGCCATGGATGTTACAGAGAAATCTATTTCAAATGCTGCAGACCCATTTTCAGAGTACAGATGTGTAAGGAGATGTAAAGTAAATAACCCTTATATAGTACACTGCTTAGAAGAATAATCCATAAATAATAGAACATCGTTGTATAATATATAATAAAATATAGTGAATTGAACCATTAAACGGTAGAGCATTAATATGTGAATAAGTATCTGTAGTGATATATAGTAGGGCACAATACTTAAGTCCAACAGTATGAGTATGATATATGGTCAATGTAGAGGAATAAGTTGTTATAAATGTAGTATGAGTGACACTAAACAGGTAAAATGGGTGGGCATACCTGTGAAGATAAACTGGAGCGGTAAGTAGCTGTGGTGCTAAGGATGAGTGGCTGGCTGCATATATAGCGCTAGCTATTCGCAGGGCCGCATCTTCCATGAGGCGAGTTGAGCCTCTGGCCTCAGGCAGCACCCTGCAGAGTCTTAGAGGGGGCGGCATTACAGAGCTACTGGCCGACGTTCCCTCCACTTAGCAGCTGCAAGATGACCTGCCTACTTATGAACATCACATCTCTCCTGTACCACCTTAATAACCCCCCCTGCCCCCCCCTCTCTCCACTCTCCTCTTGCCATTGTAATACGATCCTGCTCTGTGTCAGGACGGAGAGAGAGGTGGGAGGGTTGTCTGCAGTGCAACTGAAGGGAAATCCTGCCATAATGGACTCACCAACGCTTGCTAGTGGTTTCCTCTGGACTCTCCTATCACAGCAAGAGAAGATCCACATAGGCAGCAGCCTGCACAAAAGGTAAGTGTGTGTAATGTGTGTACTGTATGTGTGTAGTGTATGTGTACTGTATGTCTATAGTGTATGTGTAGTATGTACTGTATGTGTATAGTTTATTTATACATGTAATGTATGTGTGTATTGTATGTACTGCATGTGTATAGTGTATGTGTAGTGTCATCAGGAATTTCTGGGCCCCATACAGCCAAAATCTCTGGGCCCCCCTCCATTACCGGGGGTGGACACCGAAAAGTGTGGTGCTCATGTTTGTACATTATACGCGTTAACCGATTTTGGTGCTGACGTAATTTTCAGTGAACAAAACCATGGAGCAGGCAGTGACTGGTTAATGCCCTGGATTTTGTTCAATTTAGCCAAAACGTATCCCACTGTATGGCATATAGTGGGATATGTCGCTCGGGGAGTGGAGCTTTCCCAGGGCTGGTGTCTCCGGGAAGGTCTTCTACTAGCGCTTTGCCCAGGGACTCTGGGGCTGTTCCTCATGTCCATATATGTAAGGCTTCCCACACACGATAGTGTTCGGTCCGTGAGATATGGACCGTATGTCGGCAGTATTTCCGTAACCGAACACAGTGCAGGGAGCCTGGTTCCTAGCACCACAGTTATGTATGATGTCAGGAGTCCCTGCTTCGCTGCGGGAAAACTGTCCCGTACTGTAATCACATTTTCAGTACGGGACAGTAGTCCCGTGGGGAGGCAGGGACATCTAGCATCATACATAACTATGATGCTAGGAGCCCGGCTCTCTGCACTGTGTTCGGTCCGGGAAATGGAGCCGACTAACGGTCCGTATATCACGGACCGAACACGCTCGTGTGTTGGAAGCCTAAGGCTTCGTTCATATCTGCGTCAGGGTTCCATTCATGGGTTTCGTCTGACTTTTCTATCAGGGGAACCCATGAACGGAAAACAAACAGAAACAAATGGAAACCATGGCTTTCAATGGTAATGCATCCATTGCAAATGATTTCCTTTTGTCACTGCTCTGTAAGGTTTCCGTTGTTTTGACGGAATGATTTTGATGCGTTTTTTTTACTGCGCCTCAAACGTTACATGTGAATATACCCTCCCTTGCACAAAATCTATAACTAAACTTTTCCCTCGCATAACATCTACACAAATGAACTACAAGGGTCTACAAGGGTCTCTTCACACGTCAAGGTCAAATAACGTTTTTTTGCAACAGTTTTTGTAAAATTGTTTTATAACCATGTCATTTGTCATGGTTTTGCGAATATCTCTGCAAAAAAAACAAAACGAAATATGACCGTAACCTGTGACTATATGCTAAATAAGTTCCCACACACATGACATTTACAGTGAAATCCCCTCTCCCCCATAAAACTATTTAAAGGCTACACCATTTTTTTCAGAGTTGCGATTTTTGCGGTGTAAATGCTGAGATTACACCACAAACGTCGCAACACTTGGCTTGAATTCAATGGGGAAAAACCGCAACAGAAACTCAACAAAAATGCACCATAAATTGACATGCTGCGGAATTAAACTCTGCACCGCAGGTCAAGTTATTAACATTTCCGCTGCGTTTTTTTTTCGCAGCGCGGGCATGAGATTTACAAAATCTCATCCACTTTGCTGCTACTGTAAATGCTGCGGAATTTTCGCACAGAATTCAAATCCGGAAATTCCACAGCATTTACGCTACATGGGAACCCAGCCTTACCAATCACATATAAGTTATGAACAAAGATGTGATTGATAACAGCTTGATCCGATAGCTGTCACTGAAGCAGCTGTATGTCAAAAAGTAAAAATAATTGAATAAAATGTAATTGCAAAGTTGCACCAAACCCACTGATACACATTTTTATTTAAAAAAAAAAGTTTTTAAAGGTTTACATAGCCTTTAAACAGAATCCCCTCATTCCACACATGAGATTTAGGCCTCCAACAAACGAGCGTGTTCGGCCCGTGATATACGGTCTGCATGTCGGCAGTATTTCCCGGACCGAACAAAGTGCAGTGAGCCGGGCTCCTAGCATCATAGTTATCTATGACGCTAGGTGTCCCTGCCTCTATGCGGTAAAACTGTCCCGTACTGTAATCATGTGTTCAGTATGGGACAGTAGTCCTGCAGAGAGGCAGGGACACCAAGCATCATACATAACTATGATGCTAGAAGCCCGGCTCCCTGCACTGTGTTCGGTCCGGGAAATACGTCCGACATGCGGTCCGTATATGACGGACCGAACACGGTCGTGTGAATTAGACCTTAGGGTAAGTTCACACGTAGCGTAAATACTGAGGTTTTTCCGCAACGAATGCGTTGCAAAAAATCTGCAGCAATTACAGTAGCAGCAAAGTGGATGAAATAGAACAAATCTCATCCACATGCTGCGTAAATACTGAGCGGAAAAAAACGCTTAGACATTGAGCTGTGGAATTTTATTCCGCAGCATGTCAATTGTATTTACAGAATTGGTACTTATTTTTGCGGGTTTTCTCCATTGAATTCAGTGGAGAGTTAAAACCCGCAACAAATAGCAGTTCGCAGCTAAAAATCAAACTCATAAAGAAAAAATCCTATACTTACCCAGAAGTCTATGTTTCTTCCTCCCTCCAAAATGGCCTCCTGAGATGATGTTTCATCCCATGTAACTGCTGCAGCCAATCACAGACTGTAGCAGCGGTCTCCTGGGATGAAACATCATTCTAGCAGGCCGGCTGCGAACGAAAAAAGTTTGGTGTGGATTTTTGCCCAGTATTCCCTGCGGTGCACAGGGCGGGTATACTGTGTGATTTTTATACAGCGTATCCGCCCTGTGTGAACTCAGCCTAACAGTTAAGTTCCCCCTCCCCCAAATTTTTTTTATAATGCATTCCTTCCCCCACACAGCCAAGTCCAACCCTCCACCACAAAAACATTTGACAGAAAATCTTCTCCCCCACATATAGCATTTACAGGTAAGTTCCCCTTCCCTCACAAAAAACGTTGTACACTAAATCCCCTCCCCCACATATATAATTTACAGTTAAGTCCCCCTCCCCCACAAACCAAATCCCCTCCCCCACATATAGCATTTACAGTTAAGTTCCCCCTCCCTCACAAAAACGATTTGTAAAGAATTCCCTCCCCCACACATAACATTACAGTTTCTTACTCTTACCGGTCCTGGAGGAATCTTCTGCCTGGTACAAGTTGCAGGCAGGAGGGGAGGAGTGCGGTGTGCCACTGCTTCACTCCAGCTCTTTCTTCTTCCTCTCATTCTCCCTGTCTGGTGGGCGGCTCTCTCCACACGGAGCGTCTGTTTCCAGCTCATGCAGCAGCTTCCTCTCAGGACCCTAGTGTAAGTTACTTGAGAGTAAAGAACGACCAGTTACACTTCAGGGTCCATTCCTTTCTCCAAGTAACTAACGCTGGGCCCTCAATGAAATGTTTAAAGTAACGAGCGGGACCCATCTTTTCATCATTGTGGCCGGGCCCCTGACTGCAGTACCAGCAGTACTGCAGTGATGGCATCCCTGATTATGGCTAGCAGTTAAAGAAAATACAAAATTTAGTGTCTCAAAAAATTAGAATATTATATAAGGCCACTTTCAAAAATAATTTTTTATACCGAAATGTAGGCCTACTGAACAGTATGTATAGTATATGCACTCAATACTTGGGTTCCTTTTGCCTGAATTACTGCATCAATGCGGCGTGGCATGGAGGCGATCAGCCTGTGGCACTGCTGAGGTGTTATGGAAGCCCAGGTTGCTTTGATAGTGGCCTTCAGCACATCTGCATTGTTGGGTCTGGTGTCTCTCATCTTCCTCTTGACAATACCCCATAGATTCTCTATCGGGCTTAGGTCAGGCGAGTTTGCTAGCCTATAAAGCACAGTGATACTGTGGTTATTAAACCAGGTATTGGTACTTTTGGCAGTGTGGGCAGGTGCCAAGTCCTGCTGGAAAATGAAATCAGCATCTCATTAAAGCTGGTAAGCAGAGGGAAGCATGAAGTGCTCGTAAATTTCCTTGTAGACGGCTGCGTAGACTCTGGACTTGATATAACACAGTGGACCAACACCAGCAGATGACATGGCTTCCCGAACCATCACTGACTGTGGAAACCTCACACTGGATCGCAAGCAACTTGGATTGATACCTCTCCACTCTTCCTCCAGACTCTGGGACCTTAATTTCCAAATGAAATGCAAAATTTACTTTCATTTGAAAACAGGACTTTGGACCACTGAGCAACAGTGTTGGTCCACTGTGTTATATCAAGTCCAGAGTAAATGCAGCCGTCTAGCAGGAAATTTTCGAGCAGTTCATGCTTCGATCTGCTGACAAGCTTTATGGAGATGCTGATTTCATCTTCTAACAGGACTTGGCAGCTGCCCACACTGCCAATAGTACCAATACCTGGTGTAATAACCACAGTATCACTGCGCTTGATTGGCCAGCAAACTCTCCTGATTTAAACTCCATAGGGAATCTACTGGGTATTGTCAAGAGGAAGATGAGAGTCAACAATGCAGATGAGCTGAAGGCCGCTATCAAAGCAACCTGGGCTTCCATAACACCTCAGCAGTGCCACAGGCTGATCTCCTCAATGCCACGCCGCATTGATGCAGTAATTCATTCAAAAGGAGCCCCGACCAAGTATTGAGTGCATATACTGTACATACTTTTCAGTAGGCCTACATTTCGGTATTACATATTTTTTTTTTAAATTGGGGTTATATAATATTCTAATTTTCTGAGAGACTAAATTTTGGGTTTTCATTAACTGTTAGCCATAATCATCAATATTAAAAGCAAAAAAATGCTGGAAATAGATCACTCTGTGTGTAATGAATCTATGTAATATATGAGTTTCACTTTTTGAATTGAATTACTGAAATAAATTAACTTTTTGATGATATTCTAATTCAATGAGAAGGACTAGTATTTAAACCAATATGTAACATTTTGTACTAGATCTGCAATATGATTAGTAGAACATAAAAAGAGTGTGCCTTTAATTTACAGTCATTTATACGAAGGAACTGGAGTTTCAATTGAAAATCATCACTGGTTATAAAAATTTTCCCGGTTTTACAATGGTTGCAAAAATGTCTTCCCCATGCCCTCCCATGTTGCTAAAGTCTTGAAACAAGTTGGAGCTGTAGACTTAGCACTCTTTTACACCAGCCAATTATTGGGCAAACGAGCATTCACAGAACGCTCCTTCCCGATCATTGCCCTGTGTAACAGGGCAACAGTCAGCCGATCAACGAGCAAACACTCGTTCATCGGCTAATTGTATCGTTTTAAATGCACAAAATATTATTGTTATCGGCAGCACATCTCCCTGTGTAAACGGGAAGGCGTGCTGCCAACATGATAGAAATGTATGGGGACTAGCAAACGATCGCTCATCCCAATTCTAACCAAAATGGGCCGGTGTAAAAGGACCCTTAGTCTTAGAAGAGATAGTTGATACTTTTTTCCTTGGAGAGCTCTTAAACAAGTTCTTTAAGTTACAACCTTATCCTTTAACCATCTAAAGCAGGGGTCGGGAACCTATGGCTCGCGAGCCAGATATGGCTCTTTTGATGGCCGTATCTGGCTCGCAGACAGGGCTCCTACCTGTCTATGGGAAGGATGCATGCAGTGGCGTAACTACCGCCGTAGCAGCAGTAGCGGCTGCTACGGGGCCCGCGGCATGAGGGGGCCCGTGTCGCCCGCCGGCACGGGCCCCCACCATGGCCGGAGGCTCCGCTAGCAGCCGCTATGGCTGCTACAGCGGGACGCCACTGAACACTACGGCAGAGCATGGAGGTATCTCCCCGCTCTGCCATTAACTGGTTCCCGACCGCTGGCTGTTATTTTTACGGCCAGCGGTCAGGGTCCTTAAAACCCGAGCCATAGACTTTCTACGGCTCGGGTTTTAACTTGCTGCCCGCGCGATCGGGCAGCTGAATGTCGGGTCTCCGGCTGTCAGTGACTGCCGGGGACCCTGAGGAGAGGATAGAAGCAGCTTTCGCTGCTTCTGTCTTCTCCGATGTCTTCTTACACATCGCTCAATGAACGCTGTGTATAGGAATAGAGACAGCAGCAGCGGCGCTGTCTCTATTCCTCCCGGTGATCATGTGACTGGTCACATGATCGCCGGGTGCTGTTACTGACAGACTGCTGCTGGGTCTAACAAGACCCAGCACAGCCCTATTAGTGACAATCGTCACTATGAGAGGGCTGATTTCCCCTGTAACTGGGGCTGCTGTGCAGCTCCAGTTACAGTGGAAAAACATGGTGTAAATTTAAAAGAAAGAAAATATATAAAGTTCCCCAAAGGTCTTCTTTGACCTTTGGGGGACAGACCATAGTAATAAAAAAATAATAAAGTAAAGTGCAAAAAAAATTTAAATAATAAATACACATAAAATACCCACCCCAAAAAAACCGTTCCCCCCGCCAATCATTGTTGTAACGCTAGCGCTGACCCAATTACCCTAATATAGACATGTAATATATAAAAATTTACGGTAGACAATGCCGATCACAAATAAAAGGTCTATTTTAGGGTAAAACTATGTTATTACCAAAAAAAAAATAATAGCTGAAATGTAAAAAAGCTTATTTTTTTACTATTATTTTCAAACTTTATGAATAAAAATTCCAAAATAGCAAAAAAGGTGTGTATAAAAACGATAAAAAATGAAACCTGCATTGTCTACGGAAAAAACGTCGCAAAAATCACGTCGTTAGCCCAACAAATAAAAAAGTTAGAGCCATTTAACTAACACGTGCTAAAAATGGCTAAACGGTGTCTGGTCCTGAAGGCGCAAAATAGAGCAAAAGACATGTACCCCCCCCCCCTCTCCACAGGACATGTATCCCCTCTCCACAGGATATCCACAGGACATGTATCCCCCTCTCCACAGGACATGTATCCCCCTCTCCACAGGACATGTATCCCCTCTCCACAGGACATGTATCCCCTCTCCACAGGACATGTATCCCCCTCTCCACAGGACATGTATCCCCCTCTCCACAGGACATGTATCCCCCTCTCCACAGGACATGTATCCCCCTCTCCACAGGACATGTATCCCCCTCTCCACAGGACATGTATCCCCTCTCCACAGGACATGTATCCCCTCTCCACAGGACATGTATCCCCTCTCCACAGGACATGTATCCCCCTCTCCACAGGACATGTATCCCCCTCTCCACAGGACATGTATCCCCCTCTCCACAGGACATGTATCCCCTCTCCACAGGTTATCCACAGGCCATGTATCCCCCTCTCCACAGGACATGTATCCCCCTCTCCACAGGACATGTATCCCCTCTCCACAGGACATGTATCCCCTCTCCACAGGACATGTATCCCCCTCTCCACAGGACATGTATCCCCCTCTCCACAGGACATGTATCCCCTTTAAACATATTGTACGGCTCTCGCGGAATTATATTTCAAAATATGTGGCGTTTACGGCTCTCTTAGCCAAAAAGGTTCCTGACCCCTGATCTAAAGGCTTGTTCAGGGGCGTAGCTAGGGGGGGCAGGCTGGGCATGTGCCCCGGGCGCAGCTTAGAGAGGGGCGCCAGCGCCACCTCCTCCTGCACTATAATTGTACCTGTGTCTATAGGACACAGGCATAATTAGAAGCAATGAATGACCAGGCACGGAACGTCTCCAGCAGGTCTCCATGGCTGCCGGACGGCGTGGCGTATTTTTTTATTTTTTTTTAATTGTAATGAAAGTGTGGCTGTATCTACAAGGGGGACTTTATCTACGGGGGGACTTTGTCTACACAGGGGGGGGGACTTTGTCTACACGGGGGGGGGACTTTGTCTATACGAGGGGGGACTTTGTCTACACGGGGGGAACTTTGTCTACACGGGGGGTGGGGGACTTTGTCTACACGGGGGGGCTTTATCTACGGGGGGCTTTATCTACATGCGGGGGGCTTTATCTACACGCATGGTGTCTATCTACAGGGGGGGCTATTTACTGGGGTGGGCTATCTATAGAGCACCATATACAGGGGTGGGCTATAGCTACAGGGGGGTCTATATAGAAAATAGCCCCCTGTAGATATAGCCCCCCCTGTAGATATAGCCCCCCCTGTAGATATAGACCCCCTGTAGATATAGCCCCCCCTGTAGATATAGCCCACCCCTGTAGATATAGCCCACCCCTGTAGATATAGCCCACCCCTGGATATAGCCCACCCCTGGATATAGCCCCCCTGTAGATATAGCCCACCCCTGTAGATATAGCCCACCCCTGTAGATATAGCCCACCCCTGTAGATATAGCCCCCCAGTATATAGCCCACCCCAGTATATAGCCCTCCCCAGTATGTAGCCCACCCCTGTATATAGTCCCCCTGTAGATATAGCCCACCCCTGGATATAGCCCACCCCTGGATATAGCCCACCCCTGGATATAGCGTCCCCCTGTAGATATAGTCCCCCTGTAGATATAGTCCCCCTGTAGATATAACCCACCCCTGTATATAGTATCCCACAAATAGCTCCTCCTATAGTGCTCCACAGAAAGCCCACCCCTGTATATAGCCCCCCTGTACATATAGTCCACCCCTGTATATAGTGCTCCACAGATAGCCCACCCCTGTATACAGGGGTGGGCTATCTGTGGAGAACTATATACAGGGGTGGACTATCTAGTGGAGCACTATATACAGGGGTGGACTATATGTACAGGGGGGCTATATACAGGGGTGGGCTATCTGTGAAACACTATATACAGGGGTGGACTATATGTGGAGCACTATATACAGGGGTGGGCTATATCTACAGGGGGGGCTACATACAGGGGTGGGCTATATCTACATGGGGGCTATATACAGGGGTGGGCTATCTGTAGAGCACTATATACAGGGGTGGGCTATATCTACAGGGGGCTATATACAGGGTTGGGCTATATGTGGAGCACTATATACAAGGTTGGGCTATATCTACAGGGGGCTATATACAGGGGTGGGGTATCTGTAGAGCACTATAGGGGGAGTTATTTGTGGGACACTATATACAGGGGTGGGCTATATGGGTGCACTATCTACAGGGGGCTCTATGGCAGACACTATCTACAGGGGGCACAGTGTGTGTGGGACACGGTGTATGGTGCTATTATAATTAGAGGTGCAGTGTATGGCACTATTATATTTAGGGGCGTAGTGTGTGGTATAATGATAACTTTATATTTATTTATAGGTGTAGAAATGTTGGAAAAGTGAGAAGCTGAAGTCATGTGAGCCGCAAACTGCAGAAATGGTCTGTGACCGGGTGAAGTCATCATAGAGGTCTGGACCGGATGGAGAAAAAGAACTAGAATCTGAGACGTCACCGGTGAGTTAACTAATGTAAATGTTTATTCTGCCTCTAATCAGTACTGTAGTTACTGTATGATCTGCAGCGAGATGATTATGATATGATTTATTTTTTGTGAAACAGCATCTCCCAGCATATCCTTACCATTGTTCGGGCCATGCTGGGAGCTGTAGTTTTACGCCGTAAACACCTATACGGCAGGGGTAGCACTAAATTGAGCTGTATTTGTGCTGGTCCTGTATATGTGTACTGAGCTTGGTTCTGGTGTTGTGTATAGAACCATATTGCTTGTAAAATGTACAAATGTTTTTATGCTCGCGTTACATAAAAAGAAATGTGGAAAATAAATGACACGTCGATTGGTAGAGAAAACAAACACGGCGAGGGGGAAGGAGATGTCGGGAAAGAGGTTGGTGGGGGGGGGGGGGGGGGCGCCAAACGGAATCTTTGCACCGGGTGCTGGAGAACCTAGCTTCGCCTCTGGCTTGTTGCCAGTCTGTCATTAACCTGACAGTAACCATCCAAACTACAAGGGAAATAAGACATTGCTTATAATACTCCACCCTTCTGATGCCTACTAAGTGTTGTTAACCATATGATAGTCATGGATAATCTGAGAGAATGATTGATTTGGGGGCAGAGTCTGTAATTGTAAGAATTATGGAACATATGCGTAGTAAGGCCCTTATGACACTGCGTTCACAGTGTCCATCGGAACTATACGTTCGGACATTCTTGAGACGTATACCTCAGATCCCCAGTTGCTCATAAGCTTCCATTGTAAAAAATGTAAGCCACGCATTAGAAATATTTTTTGTGGATATCTCTGTATGGATATCTCTGATATCAACTGCGCTTATCCATACACCAAAGAAGAAAGGCAGTCCCATGTGGGCCAAAAGGACATGGGGTGAATAGGGGCATATGGATATGTTTTAGGGAGTATTTTTCATCGTAAACTTTCAGTAAAGTATTTTTTATTTATAACTTATCAGGACCGCTACAATAGATTTGCTTGCAATTTTTTTCTTCACCATTGAATTAAATGGGAAAACCCCCAACCCATCTCTGCACCTTCCACAACAAAATTTGTCATGCTGGGGATTTAAAAATCGACACCGTTGGTCAATTTCTTCATCGAAAATTTTTGCAGCATGTGGATGAGATTTGTTCAATTTCTATCTACTTTGCTGCTACTGTAATACATTGCAGATTCTCCATCCGCAAATCTGGACGAAAAGTCCGCAGCAAATCCAAAATGTGATAATATAGCCTAAGTCAGCAAGTGAACAGCTAGATCTTAACGCTGATGTATTGTAAGCTGGAAAAATGTTGAAGCAAACCTCCCAATTTACAAGTATCGCAAAGAGAGATGAGGCATGAGGGCAATGTTTATGGGCCGGGCGGCACGGGCCCCCTCATGCCTGGTGGCTTTGCTAGCACCAGAGGGGGCCCCGGTGCTAGTGACAGCCACAGTCACTTGTATCTGCATTCTCAGAACACAGATACAATTGAATACTATAGGCTGCAGGCCACGTTCAGCCTGCAGCCTAAAAGGCGCTGGGAAGAATCCCTGCGCAGGCCGGCGTGATGACGTCACTGCATCTTGCTGGCCTGCGGAGGCTGTGAAGCGCTCCATCCATCACGAGAACGGGGCGAGGTAAGTGCAATTTTTTTTGGGGGGGGGGGCTGTGTGGCACTATTTGCAAGGGGGGAGTTGTGGGGCACTATATACAAGGGGGGTCTGTGTGGCACTATATAAAAGGTGAGTGGGAAGCTGTGTGGCACTATATACAAGGGGGGTGTCTGTCTGGCCCTATATACAAGGGAGGGAGGACTCTGTGGCACTATATACAAGAGGGGGGGTCTGTGTGGCACTATATATAAGGGAGGGGGCAGTGTTGCACTATATGCAAGGGAGGGGGTTGTGTGGCACTATATACAAGGGAGGGGTCTGTGTAGCACTATATACAAGGGAGGGGGCTCTGTGGCACTATAAGCAAGAAAGGGTGCTGTGTGACACTATATACAAGGGAGAGGGGGCTGTGTGGAACTATATAAAAGGGCAGGTGCTGTGTGGCACTATATAAAAGGGAGGGGGCTGTGTGGCACTATATACATGGGGGGCTGTGTGGCACTATATACATGGGGGGGACTGTGTGGCACTATATACATGGGGGGGGGCTGTGTGGTACTGTATACGAGGGGAACTGTGTTGCACTATATACAAGAGGGCAGTGTGGCACTATATACAAGGGTCGGCTGTGTGGATCTGTATACAAAGGGAGGACTGTGTGGCACTATATACAAGGGGGTTGTGTGGCACTATATACAAGGGGGGCTGTGTGGTGCTATATACAAGGGCGGGCTGTGTGGCACTGTATCCAAGGAGGGGCTGTGTGGCACTATATATAAGGAATGGGGCTGTGTGGCACTATATACAAGGAAGGGGGATGTGTAGCACCATATACAAGGGAGGGGTCGGTATGGCACTATATACAAGGGAGGGGGCTCTGTGAGACTATATACAAAGGATGGGGGGCCTTTGTGGCACTATATAAAAGGGAGTGGGGCTGTGTGGCACTATATAAAAGGGATTGGGCTGTGGCGCTATATACAAAGGGGGCTATGTGGCACTATATACAAGGGGGGCTGTGTGGCATTATAAACAAGGGTTGGCTGTGTAGATCTATATACAAATGGAGGACTGTGTGGCACTATATACAAGGGGGCTGTGTGGCACTATATACAAGGGGGGCTGTATGGCACTGTATACGAGGAGGGCTGTGTGGCACTATATACAAGGGGGGCTCTGTGGCACTATATACAATGGGGGCTTTGTGGCACTGTATACAAGGGGGAGGGCTGTGTGATGCTATCTACAGGGGATGCTGTGGCACTGTATACAAGGGGGAGGGCTGTGTGATGCTATCTACAGGGGATGCTGTGGTGCTATATACAGGGTGCACAAAAGTGGTATTTTTAGTGTGGGGGCACGGTTACTGATGGGGCACTTTTACTGTGTTGAGCACTGAGGGATCATTATTACTATCTGGGGCACTGTTGATTACAAGTTTGTTTAGAGGATGGGGTATAAGTCGGAGGCTGCTGGAAAAGCGAGAAGCCAACATGTCTGTGTCAAATTTTCCAGAGACAAGTCATGGTTGGAATAAGTCAGTGTCACGGAGCGGGTTAGGCCGTACCGCCGTAGCGGGAAGGCAGCTGGCCAAACCACAGGAAACCCCAGAAATACAATGTCCAGCACAAGGGTACCTGGATAGTCCAGACGGTGACCGAAGCTCTGGCACAGATGGAGATGGTTGCAGCAGACAGCGCCAAACGTGGCGGATGACAGGCTGCGCCAGACGTTTCAGATTCCTCCGGACGTGGCAGATGACACAGGACGTGGCGGATTCCTCCAGACGTGGCAGATGACACAGGAGGTGGCAGATTCCTCTGGACGTGGCAGATGACACAGGACGTGGCAAATTCCTCTGGACGTGGCAGATGACACAGGACGTGGCACAACTTGATACTAAGGCAAAGCACGGGAACCAGGAACGGGGAACAAGGCACGGGTAACAACAGGAACGGGAAACACTAAGGGACCATTTGCAAGACAGACTGGGAAAACTAACAACGCTCAGGCAAGGATTAGAAGGCCAGGGGCCTTCTTATAGACCAGTAAATCGTGGCAGTTGATGATGATGACTTCCTCCTATTTGCGCGCGCTGGCCCTTTAAGGCCGGGCACGAGCGTGCGCGCGCACCCTACGGGACACAGATAAACGGAGCGGAAGTGAGCTCTGGCGTCTCCTAGGAAGGAGATGGGGACCAGCGCTCACAGATCCATGGCTGCGGGCGTCGGGAGGTGAGTAAACCCGACGGCCCGCGGCCATGGACGCTACAGTATCCCCCCTCTTACGCCCCCTCTTCTTGGGGCCAGAGTGAGAGAGGAACTTTTTAATAATAGCAGGAGAGCTAAGGTTCTCCTCTGGCTCCCAGGACCTCTCCTCAGGACCAAACCCTCTCCAGTCCACCAAATAGAAAGTCCTTCCTCCTACCCTTTCGCAGTCCAGGATCTCCTTTACCTCGAATACATCAGAAGGACCGCTGGGAGCAACTGTGGAGCTAGAAGTCTTGCTGTAGCGGTTCAGGACCACTGGTTTCAGGAGGGACACATGGAAGGAGTTAGGGATTCTGAGGGTAGGAGGCAGCCGCAGCTTATAGGAGACAGGGTTGATTTGTTGCAGGATCTCGAAAGGACCAAGGAACCTGGGAGCAAACTTGTATGAAGGCACCCTCAAGCGAATGTTCCGAGAGGACAGCCAGACTTTAGTCCCAGGAAGATACTGAGGCGGCTCTCTTCTCTTAGTATCTGCCTTTTGCTTCATGCGATCTACCGCCAGCAAAATAGAGGACCGGGTCTGTTGCCAGATTTGCAGGAAGTCCCCATATGCAGAGTCAGCAGCGGGTACCTGAGATGAAGTTGATACAGGAAGAGGGACTCTGGGATGTTGACTGTACACGATGCGAAACGGAGTGGAAGTGGTGGACTCACTTGTGTGGTTGTTGTAAGAAAACTCGGCCCATGGAAGAAGCTGTACCCAGTTATCGTGCTGTGAAGAGATGAAGTGGCGGAGATAATTTTCCATGATCTGGTTGATCCTCTCAACTTGCCCATTGGACTGGGGGTGATAGGCAGAGGAAAAGTCCAAACTCACATCCAGGAGTTTACAGAGGGATCTCCAGAACTTAGAGGTAAACTGAACACCCCGATCTGACACGATTTGTAGAGACAAGCCATGCAAGCGAAAGATGTGTAGAATGAAGAGACTCGCCAGACGAGGAGCAGAAGGTAGGCCGGTCAGCGGAATAAAATGAGCCATCTTAGAGAACCGGTCCACCACCAACCAGACAGTGTTACATCCTGCTGAGGGGGGAAGGTCTGTGACGAAGTCCATCGCAATCTGCTGCCAGGGGGCATTGGGTACAGGCAGAGGTTGAAGCAGGCCGGCAGGCTTGGAGTGAGTCACTTTGTTAGAGGCACACACCGTGCAAGAAGAGACAAAGTCCAGAACATCTTTAGGTAGCGTGGGCCACCAAAAGTGACGAGCAATCAGGTCTCGGGTTTTACGGACACCAGCGTGCCCAGCAAGTTTAGAACTATGTCCCCCGCAGAGAATTCCTCTCCTGTCTGCCAACCGAACAAAAGTCCTCCCAGGAGGGATGTCTCTAACCTGCAGAGGATTAGCAGTGACAATGCAGGACGGGTCTATGATGGTCTGAAGGGACTCCACCGTGTCTTCTGTCTCAAACGATCTGGACAGGGCATCGGCCCTCACATTCTTGTCCGCGGGACGGTAGTGGAGTACAAACAGAAAACGGGTGAAGAACAGCGACCACCTGGCTTGACGAGGATTCAGTCTTTGAGCGGACTGAAGGTAAGTAAGATTCTTGTGGTCGGTGAAGATCAGGATGGGGTGAGCAGCGCCCTCCAGAAGATGTCTCCACTCCTCCAGAGCCAATTTGATGGCCAGCAGCTCCCGATCTCCAATGGAGTAATTGCGCTCAGCAGAAGAAAACAGTCTAGAGTAGTAGGCACATACTACTGCCTTTCCTTTGTTGCTCCTCTGGAACAGAAGTGCACCTGCACCAACAGAGGAAACGTCCACTTCCAGTGAGAACTGCCGAGATACGTCAGGATGATGGAGGATCGAGGCTAAAGTGAAGGCTCTCTTGAGGCTAATAAATGCTGACTCTGCCTCTGGAGTCCACACTTTGGCGTTCACACCCTTCTCGGTAAGGATCGAGATGGGAGACGTCAGAGAAGAGAAGTTAGGAATAAACTGCCGGTAGAAATTGGCGAATCCCAGGAACCGCTGTATGGCCCTTAAGCCTTGGGGACGTGGCCACTCCAGGACAGCCTTCACTTTCTCAGGATCCATCTTGAGGCCTTGATCCGAGATGATGTAGCCCAGGAAGGACAGAGAACTCTTCTCAAAGACGCACTTCTCCAGCTTGGCGTATAAATGATTCTCCCTCAATCGTAGTAGAACCTGATGGACATGCCTCCGATGAGTCGTCGGATCTGGGGAGAAAATCAAAATATCATCAAGATAAATAACAACACAGACATAGAGTAGATCCCGGAAGAAATCGTTAACGAACTCCTGAAACACTGCGGGAGCGTTACACAGTCCGAAGGGCATCACTAGGTATTCGTAGTGCCTGTCCCGGGTGTTAAATGCCGTTTTCCATTCATCACCCCGGCGAATCCGGACTAGATTGTAAGCCCCACGCAGGTCTAGCTTAGAAATTTTTTTGGCCCCTCGTATGCGATCAAACAGCTCAGAGATGAGTGGCAACGGGTATTTGTTCTTGACTGTGATCAGGTTGAGGCCCCGGTAGTCAATGCAGGGACGAAGGGATCCATCCTTCTTTTTAACGAAGAAGAATCCAGCCCCGGCCGGGGAGGAAGATTTTCGTATAAAACCCCTCTCCAGATTCTCCTTGATATAGGCCGACATGGATAGAGACTCAAGCAAGGAGAGAGGATATACCCGTCCACGGGGGAGAGAGGCATTAGGAACCAGTTCAATGGGGCAGTCATAGGTCCGATGTGGAGGCAGCGTCTCAGCCTCCTTTTTGCTTAAAACATCTGCATACTGAGCAAAATGGGGAGGCAGTCCCGCCAACGACTGAGGCAGAGGAGGTTGGACAGGATGGATCTGCAACAGACAATGACCATGGCACTTGGAGCCCCATTTGAGAAACTCTCCAGAATTCCAGTCCAGGACTGGGGCATGTAGTCAAAGCCAAGGCAGGCCCAGCAGAACAGGATTGATGGCCTTGGGCAAAACAAGGAAAGAAAGAAATTCAGAATGAAGTACTCCAACCTGGAGCTTCAACGGCTTGGTTTTAGAGATGATGGGATCAGGCAGAGGCAGTCCATTAACTTAGGCATCAGCCAAAGATGTCTCCAGGGGAACTGTGGGTAGCAGGAGGAACCGCAGGGACGGGTGCGGTGACGACTATGGTTGGAGCGAGCAACCGATTGGCTATGGCGTTCACCGACAGGAGGAGCTGGTCTTGTCGTGACTGGAGATCCTCCATCTCGGCCAGCATGGCTTGTGTCATCAAAGTTTCAGGTTGACCAGCGGGGTCCATGGCCTGAGCGTACTGTCACGGAGCGGGTTAGAGGACCCACTAGGCCGTACCGCCGTAGCGGCAAGGCAGCTGGCCAAACCACAGGAAACCCCAGAAATACAATGTCCCGCACAAGGGTACCTGGATAGTCCAGATGGTGACCGAAGCTCTGGCACAGATAATAATAATAAGAATAATAATCTTTATTTATATAGCGCCAACATATTATGCAGCACTTTACAATTTAGAGGGAACATGAAACAAACAATATCAGACATTACATAGTGACAAAGTTCATTTACAATTCAAACCTGGGGAGTGAGGACCCTGCTCGCAAGAGCTTACAATCTATGAGGAAATAAGGGAGACACAATGTGTAACAGTGTTTGTTCTGTACAATGGTCCGGCCATTTTTATACACATGCGGTGGTAACATAAAGCTGCATGAGCCAGTCACCAGCCAGTATCCGTGTATGACGGACATGAAGAGAAGGAGTGTGAGGGAATCTTATTCTGATGACTAATCTAAAAGGAGGGCCATGGAAAGGAGTCAGATTAGGGAATGTTATAGGCCTGTCTAAAAAGATGTGTTTTCAGGGCACGTTTAAACTGTGGATATTGGGAATTAATCTGATTGTCTGGGGTAGCACAATCCAGAGGACGGGTGCTGCACGAGAGAAATCTTGGAGACGGGAGTGGGAGGTTCGGATTATGGAGGATTTTAATCTAAGGTCGTTGGCAGAACGTAGAGCCCGAGTAGGGTGGTAGACAGAGATGAGGGAGGAGATGTAAGGAGGTGCAGCACTGTGGAGAGCTTTGTGGGTGAGAGTAATAAGTTTGAATTTTATTTGGAAGGGGATGGGCAACCAGTGCAGTGACTGGCACATGGTAGAGGCGTTGGTGTAGCGGTTGGTCATAAAGATGAGCCTGGCGTGAATCAGAGCAACAATGAGAGTTTTGGCGGTTTCCTCCGTAAGAAAAGAGCGGATTCTGGAGATGTTTTTGAGGTGAAAATGACAGGAGCGTGAAAGTGATTGTATGTGAGGAGTAAAGGAAAGATCTGAGTCAAAAATAACACTGAGACAGCGGGCGTGCTGCTTAGGAGTGATGGTAGTGCCACACACAGAGATGGAGACATCAGGTTTAGGGAGGTTAGTAGATGGTGGGAACACAAGGAGCTCAGTTTTAGAACGATTCAGTTTCAGATATAGTGAGGACATTATGTTAGAGACAGCGGACAGACAATCACTGGTGTTCTGTATTAGAGCAGGGGTGATGTCACAGGAAGAGACATATAATTGGGTGTCATCAGCGTAAAGATGGTACTGGAAGCCAAATCTGCTGATGGTTTGTCCAATAGGGGCTGTGTAGAGAGAAAAGAGAAGCAGACCTAGGACTGATCCCTGAGGAACCCCGATAGCAAGGGGAAGATGAGAAGAGGTGGAACCAGCAAATGACACACTGAACGAGCGGTCAGAGAGATAGGAGGAAAACCAAGAGAGAGCCGCGGCCTTGAGGCCAATAGAGTGGAGCATGTTAAGTAGGAGTTTGTGGTCTACAGTGTCAAAGGCTGCAGAGAGATCCAAAAGAATCAGGAGAGAGGATTTACCGTCCGATTTAGCCGCCAAGAGATCATTTGAGACTTTAGTAAGGGCAGTTTCTGTGGAGTGTTGAGTGCGGAAACCAGATTGTAAGGGGTCAAGAATGGAGTTAGCAGAGAGATAGCGGATAAGGCGAGAGTAGACCAAGCGTTCCAGGAGTTTGGAGATGAAGGGCAGATTAGAGACTGGTCGGTAGTTAGCAGCGCTGGATGGGTCAAGAGTTGGTTTTTTCAGTAATGGGTTTATAATGGCATGTTTAAAAGAGGAGGGAAAGATACCAGAGGAAAGAGAGAGGTTAAATATTTTAGTCAGGTGACCAGTGACAGCTGGGGAGAGGGACTGGAGGAGGAGTGAGGAGACAGGATCACTAGGACAGGTAGTAGGACGAGAAGAAGAGAGGAGCCTCGAGACTTCTTCTTCAGTTATTGGGTCAAATGCTGAGAGTGAAGAAGAGGGAGTGCGGGAGGGAAGGGGATCGATGTTACTAGGGGACTGGGAGATAATATCATGCCGGATGTTGTCAATTTTAACTTTAAAATAATTGGCCAGGTCTTCAGCACAGAGATCTGTGATCGGCGTCTGCACTTTAGGACTAAGGAGGGAGTAAAAAGTATCAAAGAGGCGTTTTGGATTATTAGATAGTGTGGAGATGAGAGAAGTGAAATAGACTTGTTTAGCTCGGTGAAGGGCAGAGTTATAAGTTTTGAGCATAAATTTGTAATGGAGGAAATCTGCATCCAAATGCGATTTTCTCCACAGTCGTTCGGCACATCTCAAGCACCGCTGAAGAAAGCGGGATTGAGGCGTGTGCCAGGGTTGTCGTCGTATTTGTCGGCTGGTTTGGAGTGTAGGGGGGGGCTGCTTCATCCAATGCATTTTTGAGAGTGTTATTGTAAAGTTTGGCAGCCAGATTGGGACAGGAGAGGGAAGAGATAGGGGACAATGAGGACTGTAGACTGTCTATGAGTTTCACAGTGTTAATGGCATGTAGATTTCTGTATGTCTGATACGTAGGGATGACCTGAGGAGGCAGAGAATATTTGATAGTAAAGGAGAGAAGATTGTGGTCAGAAAGCGGGAGAGGAGAGTTAATAAAGTCAGAAACTGAGCAGAGCCGGAAGAAGACCAGGTCAAGCGAATGCCCGTCTTCATGTGTAGGAGAGTTAGTAAGTTGTGACAAACCTAGGGACGAGGTTAAAGATAGAAACTGGGAGGCAGTCGAGGAGATTGGGTTATCAATGGGGATGTTGAAGTCACCCATGATGAGAGTGGGTGTTTCAGAGGATAGAAATTGTGGAAGCCTGGCAGCAAAATGATCCAGGAATAGGCGGGGTGAGCCTGGGGGGCGGTAGACAACTGCCACTTGGAGGGAAAAAGGGTGAAAGAGTCTTAGGGTGTGGACTTCAAAAGAGGGAAATGTGAGTGAGGGGACCGGGGGAATGACCTGAAAAGTGCAGTGTGGGGAAAGAAGTATACCTACTCCTCCACCCTGCCTGTTCTCAGGTCTGGGGGCATGAGAGAACTGGAGACCACCATAAGATAGAGCAGCAGGGGAAGAAGTGTCAGACAGGTGTAGCCATATTTCTGTAAGATCCAGGAGGTTGAGAGAGTTAGAAAGGAAGAAGTCATGAATAAAGGTGAGCTTGTTGCACACGGACCGAGAGTTCCAGAGAGCACAGTTAAAAGAGACAGTAGAAGACGTACAAGGAATGGCAAGAAGATTTGCAGGGTTTCTATGTGTGACAGGTAAGTGGTTGAGCTTGGCAGAAGAAAAGGGAGGACCAGGGTTGGTAGATATGTCCCCTGCAGCTAGCAGCAGGAGAATGGAGAGAGACAGCATATGGTTCTGTGATTTATGAGAGCGTTTTTTATGTTGGGCAGTGGGATGGGATGGGTTAAGTTGATTGAGGAAAGTGAATAGTGCATGGGAACTGTACATGGGTGAGGCAAGGAGAGAGGGACTGATGTGGACTGTTTTTTGGCAAGGCCTAAATGGGCGAAAGGATTGTAAACCAAGAGCAGCTATAATGATGAGCGCGGTAGCGAACATGTTTGTTTGTAAACAGATAGAGTTTGAAATCTAATAATTAGAATGTGTGCTAGATTGTTTGGTTTTGAAGCTTACCTGTCACTGACCCTGTGCAACTGCCATGTATAACTGCCAGGACACTTTGACAGTATGACACTTGGACAGAGATGACTTCTGCCTTCCTGCCCCCCTGCACGAGTGCCTTCCCCATATGCTACATCTAAATTTATAGGGGAGTAGATGCTCAGATCTAGGCCTAATTAAGCTCGTTCAGCTATTAATCAAATCAACTAGACACATGAGGTGAAAAGCTCTGCAGAGATAAACAAATAAACTAGCTGGTCTGGATGATCATAAAACTTAATGACGATCAAACACTTTGACAAAAGTTAGAGATAACAGACTATATAGCAAGACAGGAAAGCAGAGTTATATACCATAAAATACAAGTTTCAGCGTTTTGAAATGCAGGTACAGCACAGATGTAGTTCATGCAGGAATGGAAAGGATTAGATACCATATACCATATACAGATGGAGATGGTTGCAGCAGACAGCGCCAAACGTGGCGGATGACAGGCTGCGCCAGACGTGGCGGATTCCTCCGGACGTGGCAGATGACACAGGACGTGGCGGAGTCCTCCGGACGTGGCAGATGACACAGGATGTGGCACGACTTGATACTAAGGCAAAGCACGGGAAACAGGAACGGGAAACAAGGCACGGGTAACAACAGGAACGGGAAATACTAAGGGACCATTTGCAAGACAGACTGGGAAAACTAACAACGCTCAGGCAAGGATTAGAAGGCCAGGGGCCTTCTTATAGACCAGGAAATGGTGGCAGCTGATGATGATGACTTCCTCCTATTTTAAGGCCGGCCACGAGCGTGCGCGCGCACCCTATGGGACACAGCCGAACGGAGCGGACGTCACAGATCCATGGCTGCGGGCGTCGGGAGGTGAGTAAACCCGACGGCCCGCGGCCATGGACGCTACAGTCAGCACAGTGCTCTGGGCCGGATGGAGAAAAAAAGGGAAAGTGAATGACTCTAATCAGAGAAAACATTACCTGGGATTCACCGGATATTGTCACGATCTTGGGGTATGTGGACCCACTAGGCCGCTTCGCCATAGCGGAGAGGCAGCTTGTCAAGTCATAGTCTATGCAAAGTCTATGCAAAAGTTCGTAACACAAGGGTACCTGATATAGTCCAGATAGTGGCCGAGGCTTAGGCACAGATGGGGCTAGATGTTGCAGCTTGCGCCAGACGTGGCGGATGATACCAGGGATGGCAGATGACACCAGACGTGGTGTATACCAGCAGGCGTGGCAGGTTGCGCCAGACGTGGTGGATGATAACAGGAGTGACAGATGACACCAGACGTGGTGTATAACAGCGGGCGGTACAATACGACTCCAACACTAGACAGACTCAGGAACCAAACACAGCACGGGATACAGGATGTAGGTAGCAGGGCACGGGAAACACTGGGACCAGGATAACACTAAGGGACCATTTGCAATACGAACATGGGAAACTACAAAAAGGCTCAGGCAAGGAGCGAAAGGGCAGGGCCCTTTATATAGTCCAGGGTGCTTTGGGAAATAATCAATTAATTACATAAGCGCACGCTGGCCCTTTAAGGCCAGTAACCAGCGCGCACGCACCCCCTTACGGATATAGCAGGACAGAGCGGCCGGCTGTGCTGACGTCTCAAGGGAGGAGACGTCGGCCACAGGAAGGAGGTCTGCGGTCGCCAGCAGGTAAGGGGAGGCTGCGGTCTACGACCGCGGCCATTACAGATATAAATATACTGTAATCACTTGTATCATCTGCAGAGCTTCTGTGTATAACTGGCATCTACCATTATATGGTGGTAACATTATAAGGTCTGCAGAGCTCCTGTCTATAACTGGCATCTACCACTATATGGTCATTATATGGGGGTATTATTATTCAGTCACTATGTGGTTATGGTGTGGCTGTATTATTCAGTAACAGTATGGGGGTATTATTCAGTTGCTATGTGGTTATAGAGTAACTCCATACAGCATAATGGCCCAATAGCTGCCCCATACAGTGTAATGCCCCCATAGCTGCCCCCATACAGTATAATGCCCCTATAGCTGCCCCTATACAGTAAAATGTCCACACAGATGCCCCCATACAGTATAGTGCTCCCATACAGTATAATGCTCTATAGCTGCCCCATACAGCATAATGCTCCCATAGCTGACCCATACAGTACAATGCCCCGATAGCTGCACCATACAGTATAATGCCCTGATAGCTGCCACCATACAGTATAATGCCCCCTTAGCTGCCACCATACAATATAATGTCTTCACAGCTGCCCCATACAGTATGATGCCCACATACAGTATAATGCCCCGATACCTGCCCCCATACAGTATAATGCCACTTTAGCTGCCGCCATACAGTATAATTCTCCAGAAATCCGGGACTGTCCTGCTGAATCCGGGACGGTTGGGAGTTATGGTTGAAGTGTAAGGATCTGAACGACTTTGATAAGGGCCAAATTGTGATAGCTAGACGACTAGGTCAGATAATCTCCAAAACGGTAGGCCTTTTGGGGTATTCCCGGTATGCTGTGGTTAGTACCTACCAAAAATAGTCCAAGGAAGTACAAGCGATGAACCAATGACAGGTTTATGGGGGCCCAAGACTCATTGATGCACGTGGAGAGCAAAGGCTAGCCAGTCTGTCCGATCCCACAAAAGAACTACTGTAGCACGAATTGCTGAAAAAGTTACTGCTGGCCATGATAGAAAGGTCTTAGAACACACAGTGTTTCGCAGCCTGCTGCATTTAGAGCTGTGTAGATGCGTATTACACAATAGTAGGCGGGAAGTTTTAATGTTAAGGCTGATTGGTATATATCATATTTAGCCAATCGTTTGCGGAAATAAGGGGATTATTAAAAATAAACTTTATTACTATATACATTATAAAGAGGTGTTTTTTTTTTACTAAACATTGTGGCAGCAATATTTACAGAGTGCTAAGCTGGCAATTATATCAGGGCAGCTATGTGTACTGTATATGCTTGTATATAGAAACTACAGAACTGATTTTATGAGCTGAGAAATGTACGAACTGCTGTACCTTCTGTTGGCGCCCCCTTCCCCATATGGTGATTTGTCATAGAGTATACAACTAGTCATACCAAACAGTGCCTAATTATAAAATAACTGCTTAAAGAGGCTCTGTCACCACATTATAAGTGGCCTATATTGTACATGATGTGATCGGCGCTGTAATGTAGATTACAGCAGTGTTTTATTTAGAAAAACGATCATTTTTGAGTTATGACCTATATTAGCTTTATGCTAATGAATTTCTCAATGAACAACTGGGCGTGTTTTACTATATGACCAAGTGGGCGTTGTACATAGCAGTGTATGACGCTGACCAATCAGCGTCATACACTTCTCTCCATTCATTTACACTGCAGATAGCGATATATCTATATCGCTATTTGTATTTGCAGTCACATAAACACACTATAACGCTACTCATGTGTCATGACAATGAATATACATTACCTCCAGCCAGGACGTGACGTGTATTCATTCTCCTGACCACTTCTGTAGTGTCTGTGTGATTTACAGCACAGCACAGCGAGATCTCGCTGTGAATGACAGTTTACAGCGTAATCTCGCAAGACTACGCCTGCTGTGTTGTAAATCCCAGAGACGCTACAGAAGTGGTCAGGAGAATGAATACACGTCACGTCCTGGCTGGAGGTAATGTATATTCATTGTCATGACACATGAGTAGCGTTATAGTGTGTTTATGTGACTGCAAATAGCGAGATAGATATATCGCTATCAGCAGAGTAAATGAATGGAGAGAAGTGTATGATGCTGATTGGTCACTGATTGGTCAGCGTCATACACTCCTCTGTACAACGCCCACTTGGTCATATAGTAAAACACTCCCAGTTGTCCATTGAGAAACTCATTAGCATAAAGCTAATATAGGTCATAACTCAGTCAAAAATGAAAGTTTTTCGAAATAAAAAACACTGCTGTAATCTACATTACAGCGCCGATCACATCATTTACAATATAGGGAATTTATATTCTGGTGACAGAGCCTCTTTAAGGCTTGGTTCACACAGAGTTTTTTGCAGGCGGAAATTCTGCCTCAAAATTCAGTTTGGAAGTTTGAGTCAGATTTTCCTCTCCCTGCACGCCCATTTTCGCAGCTTTTTTCGCCCGCGGCCATTGAGCACCGCGGGCATAAAACGCCGCGAAATACGCTTTCTCTGCCACCCATTGATGTTAAAGGGAATGTGTTGCCAGAAAAACATGTTTTTTTTTAAAAAATTAAACATTTAGTGTGTGGGTGATTAAACATTGTTCAAATTTTTTTAATTTTTTTGCACGAGTCCAGGAAATATTATAAATTATTTCTAATTTATAATACTACCCATTTTTGGTCACTAGATGGAGCTGTTCCCAAAATTGCAGCATTGCAACATTGGGTTAAAAGCCCTCGCTCTAGCGAGCTCTCAGCATCCCCCCCTCCTTTATCCTGGCTAGTGCCGGGATAAACGAGGGGTTTGAACGATGTAACCTCCTACACTGTGTGTCGCCATTTTTTGAGCTAACCCACAGTGTAGTAGGTTTACATACAGTAGTAAACACACACAAACACGAACATACATTGAAATCTCTTACCTGCTCCTGCCGCCGCGGCTCCCTCCGGCCCGTCCTCTCCGTTTGCTGTCGCTGGTGCAAGTGCACAAATCCGGAAGCCGCGACCGGAAGTAGTAATATTACTGTCCGACCGCGACTTCCGGTCCACAGGAAAATGGCGCCGGATGGCGCCAATTTCGAATAGGACTGTGTGGGAGCGGCGCATGCGCAGTTCCCACACAGACGCCGTACACTGCAGTCAATGGGACGGGAGCCGTTCGCAGTCCCTATGGGACTGTGGCTGCCGTATTCCATGTCTGTATGTGTTGTTAATCGACACACACAGAAATGGAACAAAAAATGGCAGCCCCCATAGGGAAGAAAAAGTGTAAAAATAAGAAAAAGTAAAACACAAATACACAAATGAATATAAACGTTTTTAATAAAGCACTAACATCTTTAACATATAAAAAAATAATTTGTGATGACACTGTTCCTTTAATGGGAGGTCAGAGGCGTAAACGCCCGAAGATAGGGCATGTCCCTTCTTTCTCCTGCGAGACGGTTTTACCGCTCGCGGGAAAAAGACACCTCCGCCTCTCATTGAAATCAATGGAAGGCATTTCAGGGCCGTTTTTGACGAGTTTTGCGGCGCGGTTTCCACATCAAAAAAATTGTCACAAAACTCTGTGTGAACATAGCCTAATGTGTAATTTTAAAACACTGATATATAATTAATAATAATGTTTCTGTTGGTCACAAATGCCCAGGAGGCACACTCTTCAGCTGGGGTGGCTAATGCATCAGTGCAGTGTTACAGATTGCATACTCTAAGGCTATGTTCACACGGCAGATTTTGCTTGTCAGGTTCCACCGCAAAATCCACCACAGAATTATTCCTGCTGTCAGCAGGAAGATTCCTACTCCTATTTACTTCAATGGAAGGTTTCGGCTGAATCTGCCAGAAGATCGAGCAGGGCGCTTCTTTTGTCCACTAGCTGAAAAAATCAGCTAGCAGGAAAAAGAAGCGTCTGTCTCCCATTGAAATTAATGGGAGGTGGCATTTCGCGGCGGAATCCGCAGCGGGTTACGCCGTGTGAACATAGCCTAAGTCTGGCCATTAATGGAATTGAATAGCGTCGGAAACCGTGCCAAAAAACTGGAGGTGTTTTTTCCCCGCGATTTCAATGGGAGGTGTTTTTTTCCCACGAGCGGAAAAAAACGCTTGCGGGAAAAAGAAACATCATGCTCTTTCTTCAGGCATTTCCATCTCTGACCTCTCGTTGACATCAAAGGGAGGCAGAAAAAGCGTTTTTCGCAGCATTTTTTGCCCGCGGCGCTCAATGGCCGGTGCTGAAAAACGCTGCGAGAAACGCCGCAAAAAAACGTTGCAAAGAGAGTGCAGGCAGGTCAAAGTCTGCCTCAAAATTCCTGAAGGAATTTTAGGGTAGATTTTTCTGCCTCCAAAAAACTCTAACATCTGGATGCAGCATCTTTAACAAATACAAAAACTGTTAAAAACAGCAGCATTTATGCCCTCTATAGCCCCCCCCCCTTGTGTTCAGGATTGCTGCGTCTGAATAAAGGTCAATGTATAGAACTACAGTGAAGGAAAAAAGTATTTGATCCCTTGCTGATTTTGTAAGTTTGCCCACTGTCAAAGTCATGAACAGTCTACAATTTTTAGGCTAGGTTAATTTTACCAGTGAGAGATTATATTTAAAAAAACAACAGAAAATCACATAGTCAAAATTATATATATTTATTTGCATTGTGCACAGAGAAATAAGTATTTGATCCCCTACCAACCATTAAGAGTTCAGCCTCCTCCAGACCAGTTACACGCTCCAAATCAACTTGGTGCCTGCATTAAAGACAGCTGTCTTACATGGTCACCTGTATAAAAGACTCCTGTCCACAGACTCAATTAATCAGTCTGACTCTAACCTCTACAACATGGGCAAGACCAAAGAGCTTTCTAAGGATGTCAGGGACAAGATCATAGACCTGCACAAGGCTGGAATGGGCTACAAAACCATAAGTAAGATGCTGGGTGAGAAGGAGACAACTGTTGGTGCAATAGTAAGAAAATGGAAGACATACAAAATGACTGTCAATCGACATCGATCTGGGGCTCCATGCAAAATCTCACCTCGTGCGGTATCCTTGATCCTGAGGAAGGTGAGAGCTCAGCCGAAAACTACACGGGGGGAACTTGTTAATGATCTCAAGGCAGCTGGGACCACAGTCACCAAGAAAACCATTGGTAACACATTACGCCGTAATTGATTAAAATCCTGCAGTGCCCGCAAGGTCCCCCTGCTGAAGAAGGCACATGTACAGGCCCGTCTGAAGTTTGCAAATGAACATCTGGATGATTCTGAGAGTGATTGGGAGAAGGTGCTGTGGTCAGATGAGACTAAAATTGAGCTCTTTGGCATTAACTCAACTCGCTGTGTTTGGAGGAAGATAAATGCTGCCTATGACCCAAAGAACACCATCCTCACTGTCAAGTATGGAGGTGGAAACATTATGTTTTGGGGGTGTTTCTCTGCTAAGGGCACAGGACTACTTCACCGCATCAATGGGAGAATGGATGGAGCCATGTACCGTCAAATCCTGAGTGACAACCTCCTTCCCTCCACCAGGACATTAAAAATGGCTCGTGGCTGGGTCTTCCAGCACGACAATGACCCGAAACATACAGCCAAGGCAACAAAGGAGTGGCTCAAAAAGAAGCACATTAAGGTCATGGAGTGGCCTAGCCAGTCTCCAGACCTTAATCCCATCGAAAACGTATGGAGGGAGCTGAAGATCCGAGTTGCCAAGCGACAGCCTCGAAATCTTAATGATTTACAGATGATCTGCAAAGGGGAGTGGGCCAAAATTCCATCTAACATGTGTGCAAACCTCATCATCAACTACAAAAAATGTCTGACTGCTGTGCTTGCCAACAAGGGTTTTGCCACCAAGTATTAAGTCTTGTTTGCCAAAGGGATCAAATACTTATTTCTCTGTGCACAATGCAAATAAATATATATAATTTTGACAATGTGATTTTCTGTTGTTTTTTTTTATATATAATCTATCTCTCACTAATAAAATTAACCTAGCCTAAAAATTCTAGACTGTTCATGTCTTTGACAGTGGGCAAACTTACAAAATCAGCAAGGGATCAAATACTTATTTCCTTCACTGTATATGAATGACACCTTTGTCATTTTATAAAATAATTATAGAAATGCTTTTGAGTCGGCACTTTTATTTCATTTAGAGTCATTTATTTCTTCCTCTAACAGTGAATGTAAACATTTTCATTCTGGATTGAAATCCATATTACAGTGAAAAGTAAAATTTTGTGGCTGATTTGTAGAAATACAAAAACTAAACGAAACCAAATTAAAGCATTACCAAATCAAATGGGTAGGAGTTTAAAGCACAAAAAATGAGAAGGTAGTTTACTCCGGCTCATTCACACAGCACAGATATTCTGACAGTGGCTGCTTTTATACAGGCCAGGCAGGCTATACTATCCATATCAATGTTGATAAGAAACCAGTTAAAGAAAACTCTGAAATGACATTTGGTTAAAGAAGCGCTCCCACAAATAGCAATTGCATTTACAAATGGGGTCGCAAAAAAACAGCTCTATACACTCTACTAGTATGTAGGTATTAGCTATAAACATTGCAGGGTTTATAGAGACAGTAAAGATCACATGGGCATATAGAATGGCTGAGATTATCACAAATTCAAATTTCCTTTTATAGTGATATAATATTCATTTACAAAATATAGAAATCTGTTACTGCTAATTAAAATGTTGGCAATCTCAAGTCAGTTTATCCAAAAGAAAATTTAAATGACATGAAGAAAAATGCACAGTCTCGAAAAGTTTCTGCCATCCTTTAAAATTAAATACCATAGTTATGCTACAAGTGTCCAGGCTGCAAGGCTCAAGTGTCATTGCTCAGCAAGTATGGCTGGCAATATTCTACTGTAAAAAGTTCTCCTAGACACATCCACATTTACATCTAGTGTTTGTATCCATAACTTAACTCTTCAAGATGTAGAGCAATGAGCTAAAATAAAACTTTCATTAAAGTTTGACTTCTATGGCAAATAGATCCTTCCAGATTGTAGCAACAAAGGACAATTGAGATCCATCTTCCAGAGTAAAGTTGGTGGACATGGAAAGACATCTGGGCTTCTTTCTGCAAAATAATTAGGTTTATATTACTTTATTTTCGTTTAATATGCTAAATAATGCAAACAATAAAGATAATGATTATGTAAAGAATAGTAGTGAAGCTTTCTAATATATGCTGTGTTTCAATTCCTCATAAGTTTTCTGATCTAAGGGATATGGCTTATAACAGAGAATATGCCTCTTTGACCTCAGAGTGCAATGTTAAATAATTTTGTGTAAAAAAAGACAATAGTATTATAGGTATGATACCTTTATTGGCTAACCATAAAATTTATATATGCGAGCTTTCAGAGGACACAGGCTCCTTCTTCAGGCAAGTTTACAAATTAATGTCTTAGGCTGTTCACACGATAGGGAAACACAGCTGAAACTCGGTTTATTTAACAGCCGTCACACGACCGCAGTAAGTACATTAGACCCCAAATAGGGCTATTCACGCGGCCGATTTTTTTGATGGACGGTAAATCAGGCCATCAAAAAACAGAACATGCCCTATTTTGGGACGTTCTCCCGGCTGCATGGCTCCAATAGAAGTCTATGGGGCCGCGTAAGGCACGGCTGACACTTGGATGTGATCCGAGTGACAGTCATGACTTATGCCACTCGCTCGCTGAAAAGGAGATTTTTTTTGGTCCCTGTTGGAGCAGAATCACTAATTGGCCGGGGATTTCGCTCCAGTAGAAGTCCCTGACTTCATTATCCGTATATGGACAGTGACGTGTAGGACTTCTGCTGGAGCAGTCCCCTACTCCTGAAGCAGAGTACCAGGCGCTGTTTCCGGGGATTCTGCTCCAGGAGAAGTCCCTGATTTCAATGTCCATATATGGACAGTCATGTCAGGGACTTCTCCTGGAGCGGTCCCTTACTCCTGAAGCGGAATCTGCTGCGTTGTGGTCGGTGATTCCGCAGCAGGAGAAGTCCCCTATTCCTGAAGCGGAATCCCCGGCTCTGTGGCCGGTGATTCCGCTCCAGGTGGAGCTCCTGACATCACTGTCCATATATGGACAGTGAAGTCAGGTACTTCTCCTGGAGTGGTCCCCTATGGTGGCACAGTAGGGGACCGATCCAGGAGAAGTCCTAGACGTCCCCTACTCCTGACGTGGGATCCCCGGTAGGTTTGGTGGCTGTTTGTATGCAAGGAGGGGCAAAATCAGGAATATTTCCTTTAGTTTATTGTTTCTGTGAAATATAGGTTGGAGATCAGAAGCAATTTTCCTCAAGATGTTCATTTGGGGTTTCTATATGACCACTAGGGGCACCCTGTGGTTGTCTTCTTTCTCTTTGTACTCCAGTAGATTGCTCCTTGGAATTCTTGTGGCTCTGTAGATCTGGTCATCTATAATCTGCGGATTGTATCCCTGTTGTAGGAATGTATTCCTCAGTGATAGCAGGTGTTGTTTTCTGTCTTTACTGTCTGAACAGATCCGTATGTACCACATAGCTGGGCTGCAGATAATGTTTTTCTTTATGTGTGTTTAATTGTCTTTGTGTAACATCTTAAATGTTGTGCTTTTTTCTAAGTCATTCATTTGTAAACTTGCCTGAAGAAGGGGCCTATGCGCTCTGAAAGCTCGCATTTATAATTTTTATGGTTAGCCAATAAAGGTATCATACCTTACTATACTTTTGTCTTTTTTTACGCAAATGTATTTAACATTGCAAATTGTTTCTGGCTAACACGGTACTACACTATTTTTTACTGACCTCAGAGTGGTATTTCCTGTACAGTTTGAGCATCTTTGCAGCTAGCGGCTTGCAGTAAGAATCTCATGGATCTCCAGATCAAGTGGGAATAGGTAAATTAAACTTTGGGGATGGGATGAGTGCTTTCACTAATGGCAAAAGCTTTTGCCCAGAGTGTCATTTTAGCAAAATGTATGCCTGTGTCAGTTTGTAGCCTCTGGATGTACAGAATACTGTCTCCTTTCACAAACAGCAAACAGAAATTCTGAATATAAAAATAAATTGAAGTCAATGTATATGAGAGAGTGGCATAACTTATCATCATACAATAAGTAAGCTTTATTTACATAGAAAAAAAACAGAAATATCCAAACACTTGCATATTATAATAATGTATCCTTTGTATCTGGTTTCTAAGAATGTAAGAAATAAATGAAAAACGTCCTAAAAAAGACTTATAAAAAGACTAAGGCCTCATGCACACGACCGTAGTGGTGTGCACGGGCTGTGACTTGCGGCCCAGACGGCTTCGGAGTGTCAACAGCGGCCGCCTGCAAATCGCGGGCCGTGCACATGGCCACGTTCATTCATTTCTATGAGCCTGGACCGCAAAATATCCGTGATAACATGGCCGTGATAAGACATGTCCGTTCTTTTTGCGGTCCATGCTCTTGGGCAATGCACAGACCGTGGAAACCACGGCGGATTTGCAGGTGAATTGAGGCCGCAAAAATATGTTCGTGTGCATGGGGCTTTATAAATCCGGTTTCAGATGACTATAATACAGGCTCATTTTGGTGACCGCATTTTGGTCTCAATTCCTGGACCCAATGGTGATCAAGGTTTAGTTCAGTAAATCCGTGGGCTGTATGGTTATTGCAGTCATAATACAGATGCTAAAATGCAATCCTTGTCTGCCTCCTTTCACTACTATTTGGGTCAGTGATTCATTTTTTTGATACGGAGCTCTAAATTCCCGCTTTCTTTCTTACGTGATTGTTTACATGCAGGAAGTCATAGTCAATCAGAGGGCTAAGTGGTGACAAGTTGTAGAAATACAATACAGAAATATAATGGCAGAAATACAATGAATGACTGCTGAGGCCTCTGATTAGCTGCAACAATCACATGCTGTCTGCATGTAAACAGCCACCGGGGGTGTGCTGCCGAAACGTGAGTGCTGGCTCGCCGGGGGAAAGGGTAGGTGATTACTGCTTGTTTTGGTAATTCATTTAATTTGCAACCACTAGTAAAAAATGTAGGAACTCGAATAACCCCTTTTAAATTAAAGCTAAATCTGTATGCTGTGAGCTTACCCTAGTGACAAATGCTGTTAGACAAAATGTTAAATCATTTAATGTCTGGGTGATGGGATACAGGAGCTCTGTATCAGAAAAATAAAGCTCCGACATTTATAGAGATATATAATGAAATAAAGAAATGAAGCAATGTTTAAATGAGTTGCCATCTAGCGTAATAATATAATACAATACATGCTTGACTTTCATGTTTTTCAGATTATCAGAAGTGAATGTATAGTTATTTTTTATATTAGGCTGGGTTCACACACAGGTGGTTTTAATGGCGTTTTTGTATGTGTTATTTTTTGGTGCAACCATATGTTACATTAAACTCTATAGTAAAATATGCACTACACACAACTGTGTTTTGGTTTGTGACACTTTTGAGGCAATTTTGTGGTCAGTGGCGTATTTTCCAAATGCAGCATGCTCTGGGTATGGCGTTTTTTCAGATATTTTTCCCATAGACTTCTCTGAACACATTAAAAAAAGCATGTACAAAATTACACTAAATGAAAACGCCACCAAAAACACCACTAACACGCCTTAAAAATTGCAGGTTACATTTTAATGACGCTAAGTTTAGTTTAAAAAGGCAGAAAAATTCTTTTTGTCAAGGAGGCCTAAAAGTGTTTTTTTCTGATACATTATATTTGTATAAAGCACAGATTGTAAAATGTATGCAGATAATGAAATAATACTTAATTTATGCAATGTTGCTGCACTTAGCTAAGTGTTCGCTGAACTGTACCATATACATATCTGGTATCCCTATAATCAGAAATTCCATTTATGGTTTTCTGCCCGCTGCAAAAACAACCGATTTCCTTGTGATATAAACAGTCTCATAATACAACATAAAAAGTACTTATGGTCTGAGATTTGCTGGGATTTAACGAATATTGAGGTACAAAATGTTGCTCTTGAATACACTCTTATGCCAGCTTTTAGCAGAAAGCTAATATTAGCTATAAAAAAACATATCTGCAATTGAATGTGTGGAACCGTTTTGGTGAATACTGTGCAGTTTCACAGGAGGGATGAGGGTAGATTTAAGTGTAGCTAAACATTTGACAAACGTCTGACATGTCATAGTGACATGTCACAAGTTTGGATTGGTGGGGGTCCAAGCACTGAGACACCCACCAATCTCTAGAACGAAGCAGCTAAAGTGATCGTGTGAACGCTCAGACGCTTCATGTCTGTTCGGTGTACGGGCTCAATAGAAAGTCTATGAGCCCGTACTCCGATACATCGGCTTTCCGGAAAAAGCCGAACAGTCACGAAGCAGCTGAGCGCTCACATGAGCACTTCAGCTGCTTCATTCTAGAGATTGGTGGGGGTCTCAGTGCTCGGACCCCCACCAATCCAAACTTCTGAAATGTCTCTATGACATGTCAGAAGTTTGTCAAAGGTTTAGCTACACTTTAAAGACTACCTGTCATATCAAACATGCTGTCCTCTCTTCAGGCAACATGTTATAGGATCAGAAAGATCTGAGGAGAATTTTATAAAGTTTTGTGGGAAAATGTTCAGGAATCAGATAAGCTGTGACTTATTTATTTAAAACCCTGCTCACTGTGGGCTTAAGAGTCCAGTGGGTGGTCCTACTCAATGATTGGCAGCTAATTCTGTAGTCACACTCATACAGGGAATGCTGTCAATCACTCAATGATTATGACCACCCTCTAGACCCTTTAGCCCACAGTGAACAGGGATTTAAATTAATAAATGACAGGTTACATTGAATCTTCTCCCAAAAAACGATACATCAATATACACAGCTCATCCTGCTCGCTAACATGCCGCTTACAGATTGGACAGAAGGCTTGACATGACAGGTTCCCTTTAAGGAGAGCTGAATAAGAGACAGGTATACTAGGTAGTAAGACAGGAGAGCATGGAGGCAGAGTGGATGTCTTTCGCAAGCAAATCTAGAAATTAATGAGAAAAAAACAATTTGTCAGTATGTAAAGGCTTAAAAGCTCCTAAAACAGACAGATCCAGCTGGATTGCAGAGAGACACCTCCTGCTTCTGTTGTACCATTGGAAGGGGCAAAGGATAGCTAAAGGACTTAGTCTTGCACGTTCTCTATTAAAGACAACATAGGCTATAGTACACACCCACGAGGAGCAGGGTTTGGAGGGAGAAATTAAAAAGGAGAAGAAAAAAGTTGTCCTACATTGACAATTTTTTGAAAAAATGATACATTTTCAATGAAGTTGTAAGTTATACCAATGCTTTTTCATTTTTACAAAAGGGTCTAAGTTCTTATCAAAGTCCTAAAATGACAATTAACAGACAAATCACAGAAAGAAAACAAGACTTTCTGCAAACTGCTGGCACTAAGGCTGGGTTCACACGAGCATGTTACGTCCGTAAAGGACAGAACGTATTTCGGCCGCAAGTCCCGGACCAAACACACTGCAGGGAGCCGGGCTCCTAGCATCATAGTTATGTACGATGCTAGGAGTCCCTGCCTCGCTGCAGGACAACTGTTCCGTACTGTAATCATGCTTTCAGTACGGGACAGTAGTTCCACGGAGAGGCAGGGACTCCTAGCGTCGTACATAACTATGATGCTAGGAGCCCGGCTCCCTGCAGTGTGTTCGGTCCGGGACTTGCGGCCGAAATACGTTCCTTCCATTACGGACATAACATGCTGACCATTGAGGACCGTGGGCAAAAAACGCAGTGAAAAGCGCTATTTTTGCCTCCCATTGATTTCAATGGGAGGTCAGAGGCGGTACCGCGGCAAGAAAGAACATGCCGCTTTTTTTCCCCGCGAATGGCTCCCATTGATTTCAGATAAAATTAATGGGAGGCAGTTTCGGGCGTTTTTTTGGAGCTGATTCCGATGCAGTTTCCGCGTCAAAATCAACACCAAAAAAACTCTGTGTGGACTGGGCCTTATTAGGGTAGGAACCCACTAGGTGTGAACGCTGCAGATTTTAGGCAACAAAATTAATTGCGGAAAATCCGCAGCGTATTGCAGTAGCAGCAGAGTGTATAAGATTTGAACAAATCTCATCCACACGCTGCAGAAAAAATCTGCTCCAAAAAAAAACAAAAAACTTCATTAATTGACCTGCTGTGATTTTTTTTAAGCCGCAGCATGCAATTTATGCTGCAGAATCGCTGCACCTCTATTGCGGGTTTTCCCCATTGAATTCAATGGGGATTTAAAACACGCAACAAAGTGCCATGTCTCGTGATTTTTGTGCGCGGAAATGCTGTGATTCCTCCGCAAAATATCACAAATGAGATAAAAAAGGTGTTTTTATTTTATTTTAAATTAATAAAAACATTTATACTTACAACGGCCGTAGTCTAGGTGATGCGATCCTCTATTCTGAGCGCAGCCCCGCCTCCTGTCCTGACGTTTCATCCCATGTGACTGCTTCAGCAAATCAAAGCCTGTAGCGGTCACATGGACTAAAGGCGTCATCACAGGAGGCCAGGATACGCTCAAAAGAGAGAGAGACACATCGCCTAGACTACGGCCGGGGTAAGTCTAAATTTTTTTTTCTCTGCAGGACTGTTTGGTGCGGTTTTGCTGGCGGAATTCCCAGTGGCTACAGGGGCGGATACGCTGTGTGGTTTTATGCAGCGTGTCCGCCTAGTGTATTCCTACCCTTATGATGTACTCCTGAAGCTGCTGCCTGTCTCTAAATAGGGGGGGGGGGCCCAGACAATTTGGCTGTATGGGGCCCTGAAATTCCTGGCCATAGAACTACATTGTTCAGAAAACGGCTGTGTGAATCCCTGTCGTGTAAATGTAGCCTAAGCCATGAAACCTCATTACCCTAAGGCTGGATTCACATGAGCACATTACGTCCGTAATGGACGGACGTATTTCGGCCGGAAGTGCCGGACCTGACACACTGCAGGGAGCCGGGCTCCTAGCATCATAGTTATGTACGACGCTAGGAGTCCCTGCCTCTCCGTGGAACTACTGTCCCGTACTGAAAACATGATTACAGTACGGGACAGTTGTCCGGCAGCGAGGCAGGGACTCCTAGCATCGTACATAAGTATGTGCTAGGAGCCCGGCTCCCTGCAGTGTGTTCGGTCTGGGACTTCCGGCCGAAATACGTCCGTCAATTACGGACGTAATGTGCTCGTGTGAATCCAGCCTAATTCATATTGAGTCTGTCCGTTTTTTCCTCACCTTGGATTTCTCTCTTAGGGCTTAGTCAGACAAACGTGATATACGTCCATGCAACGCGTGTGATTTTCACGCGTCTCGCACTGACCTATATTAGTCTATGGGGCCGTGCAGACAGTCAGTGATTTTTACGCAGCGTGAGTCCGCTGCGTAAAACTCACGACATGCCTGTTCTTTGTGCGGATTTCGCGCATCACGCACCCATTGAAGTCAATGGGTGTGTGAAAATCACGCGCACGACACGGAAGCACTTCCGTGGGACGAGCATGATTCGCGCAACAGCTGTCAAACTATGAATGTAAACAGAAAAGCACCACGTGCTTTTCTGTTTACAAACATCCATAATGTCATAATGATGACGGCTGCACGAAAATCACGCAGCCGCGCATCATACGGGGCTGACACACGGAGCTGTTAAGTAACTATTGCGCGCGTAAAACGCCGCATTTTTTGGGCACGCAAAACACACACACTCGTGTGAATCCGGCCTTACTTTATTAATTGCGGGGAGAAGATTTAATTCAATAAAGTCTTCAGGAGACTTAGAAATAACCACCTCTAAATACTTAAAGGAGGCTAAACTTACAGGTCTTTAGTTTGTGGGCTCACTTTTTGACCCCTTTTTGAATATTGGCACCATATTTGCTATGCGCCCGTCCTGTGGAATAGGACCTGTCATGATAGAATCCCCAACTATCAGAAATATGGGTATGTCTGTCACGATACTTGATTCCTGCAGAGTGCGGTGGTGTATGCCGTCTTGACCTGGTGATTTTTCTATTTTAGTGGTTTTAAGTTGGTGCTGTAATTCTTGCTATATACTACTAGTATACAGAAGGTTTAACGCTTCAGCCCACACAGTATAATGCCCCGATAGTGCTCTCTACATAGTATAATGTCCCCATAGTGCCTCCCCCACACACAGTATAATGCCCCTATAGTGCCGCCGAAAAAACTGTATAATGTCCCCATAGCTGCCCCCACACAGTATAATGTCCTCAGGATGCAGATACAGTTGAATCCAATTCTGAAGTAAGGAACTGTCAGCTCCCTGTTTCAGCATTCACTGTCCACTTATCGATGACTCCCCGGGCACAGCACAATTTTAAGCACTAAGCCTGGGGAAGTCATTGACCTCACTGTCCATACATGGACAGTGATGTCGGGCTTTCAACTATGGAGTCTCCGGCTAGAGCAATGCAAACTCTCTGACCGAGGACTCCTGGCTTGGGAAAGCCCTTGACATCACCTCCAGGTGCGGAATCCCCGGTCAGAGCATTGCTGACGCATCTCAAAGCCCCTAAGACGTCATATATGGTCAGTGACGTCAGGTGCTCCTCCTGGAGTGGAATCCCCAGCCACAGTGTAGCTGATACTCTGGCTGGGGATTCCACTTTTAGACGGAGCTTCAATGGCGCTGTCTACAGGCGGGGTAGCGCTATCTACAAGTTGCATATCCAAGAGGGGTTTGGCACTATCTACATGGTCACTGTGGCACTATATGGGCACTATCTACAGTAGACACTGGTTATCTACTTGGGCACTGTGAGGCACTATCTACATGGGCATGTGGCACTATATGGGCACTGGCACTTTATATGTGGGCCTGGGACTTTATATGAGGGCACTGGCACTAGGGGCAGCTAAGGGAGCATAATACTGTATGGGGGCAGCTAAGGGGGCATTATACTGTATGGTGGGGGCTATGGAGACATACTGTATGGTTACAGCTAAGGGTGCATTTTACTGTATGGGGGCAGCTATAGAGGCATTATACTGTATGGGGCAGATGTGGGGGCATTATACTGTATGAGGGCAGCTATGGAGGGCATTATGCTTTATTGGGGCATCTGTGTAGGCATTATACTGTATGCGTGCTGATATGGGGGCATCATGCTGTATGAGGGCAGCTATGGGGCATTATACCATATGGGAGAATTTGTGTGGGCATTATAGTGTATGGGGCATCTGTGTGGGCATTATACTGTATATGGGGCATCTGTGCTGGCTTTATACTTTACGAGGGCATTATACTGTATAGGGGAAGCTATGGGGGCTTTGTACTGTGTTTGGGCAGCTATATGCCATTATACTTTGTGGGGGACACTCTGGGGTATTGTATTGTGTGGTGGCAGCTGATCACATAAGATACATAAGAGAGTGGAAGTAGTATTTATATTACGTAAGTAGCTATTTAGCAGCAACAACTGTAGCAGCTTCAAGGCCAGGATCACATATGCAGTCTTGTCTCTGTGTGTGTGTGCGTGCGTGCGTGCGTGCGTGCGTGCGTGCGTGCGTGCGTGTGATCCTGTCCTAAAAGTCTTGTTACATGGCCATATAACATATTGTATTGTTGCCAACATTTTGGTGATTAAGAAAATTATTCTTATTTATTAAATTATAATTATACACAATGCTGACACTACGCTTTGCCCCACTTTTTTTTTTTTACAATATTCATTGATATTTATATTGATGATTTTAATTATATGCAATATAGGATATTACTTATATACATTGCTTAATTTTGCATCTAAAAAAATCTTATAATCTATGGTAGTGTTTTGAGTTTATACATAATGGGTTTTTCCTATATCTTTTTATGTATAAAGGTAGAATTGATATACTGCAAGTGAATTCTTTGGCCCCAATTGTATGAAATGCTACTCTAAAAAAAAAAATGATTGTTGGAGTGAATTGTGCCAAATTCTCTTCAAGTAAAGCATTCCCACTTTTCTCATCACTTTTAAAACTGGTGAGTGTCGAGAAAAGTTGCACATTTTTGCAAAAAGATGTTGCGAACCATTATTTGGAACATTTTTGGGCTCAGTTTCTGCTAAAAACTGGTGTTACCTTATTAATAAATGTGGGATTTAGTTATTCCATTTTCTGTCAGGTATTATAGACTTTTGAAAAAGTCTGAGCAGCCATAATTTGAGCCATGTAGGCACTTGTAATAATCGATTTTAAAATTTCAGTCTCCCTAAATCCAGCATGTGAATGGTAAGTACCATACTTACCAACTGTCACGAATTTGCCGGGGCTGTCACGAATTTACAGAGTTATTCCCGGTAAATTACAGTCCTGGGACTTGTCCCAGCAACTGCTACATTCAATTGTATCTGCTTCCTGCTCTGCCATTGACTACTCCTGGAGCAAAATCCCAGACCAAAGCGTTGCCGTCGCCCTGACCAGGGATTCCGCAGCAGGAGGTGACACTGATGTCACTGCCTTTATATGGACAGTAAAGTCAGGGATCTCTCTATGAGCGGAATTCCCCACCAGGGCATCAGCAACGGTTTGACCGGGGATTCCAGCACTCCAGGATTAGCCCATGACTTCACTGACCATATAAGGGCAAGGACAACAGGGGCACCTCCTGCAGAGGAATAACCGGCCAGAGCATTGCCGACGTCTGGCCGGGGATTCCGCTCATAGAGGGAGCCACTGATGATGTCACTGTTCATATAAGGGCAGTGACGTCAGGGGCACCTCCTGCAGCGGAATCGCTGGCCAGAGCATTGCCGATGCCTGGCCGGGGATTCCGCTGATAGAGGGAGCCACAATGACTCTATCCACAGGGGTGGGGGCGGGAGCTATCTATGGGGGGAATATGTGGCACTATCTACAGGGGGAGTGTGTGGCACTATCTACAGGGGGAGTATGTGGCACTATCTACAGGGTGAGTATGTGGCCCTTTCTACAGGGGGAGTATGTTGCACTCTCTCCAGGGGGAGTATGAGGCACTATCTACAGGGGCAGTATGTGGCACTATCTACAGGGGGAGTATATTGCATCATCTACAAGGGGTCTGTGTGGCATAATCTATGGGGGTCTGTGTGGAATCATCTAGGTGGGGGGGGGGTCTGTGTGGCATCATCTATGGGGGGTCGGTGTGGCATCATCTACGGTGGGTCAGTGTGGCATCATCTATAGGGGTCTGTGTGGCATCATCTACAGGGGTCTGTGTGGCATCATCTACATAGGGCACTGTGGCACTATCTACAGGTAGCAGTGTGTGGCAATATCTACAGGAGGCCGTGTGGAACTATCTACAGGGGCACTCTGGCATCATCTACGGTGAGAAGTGTGTGGCAATATCTACAAGGAGCAGTGTGTGTGGCATTATCTACAGGGAGCAGTGTGGCAAAATCTACAGGGAGCAGTGTGGAGCACCATTTACAAGGGGCACTGAGTGTGGCACAATCTACGCTGGTTTTTACGCTACCAGTAGTGGTCAGCACATATCGCCTAGCTCTAGTGACATCACCTGCCTGTAAACAGCCAGATAACCAGAGACATACCGGCCACCATAGTAGTTGTTAGCCAAACTAGTGCAGACATTTTGTTATTTTTTTTGTATGCAGAAATTCTGGAGAGCCACACCCACCAGATAAACCATGCCCCATAAGACACACCCACCAAAGACCCCACACCCTAAGTGTCCCTGGAAAAAAATTCAAAATGTCTGCAACTATAAAGTACCTGTCTCCCTGCAATGGTACTTTTTTTTATATATCTGCAAATTTAAAAACCCTGTCTAATGACAGATGCAACATAACACATAATTGTAATCTACTCCTTATAATCATACTTTTCTCATGCTGCTTTAGGGTAGGCCTAGACAGTTGTTAGCCAGTTCTAGCAGGGCTGTATTTAGAGTTGACGTTGCCCTAGGCACTTTTAGTACTGACGCCCCTATAACTCCCGAAGTTACGGTAACAGCATAGCTCGCTGGCTGACATTGTAGCTCCAGTGCTGGACCCAAAAAATTTAAGTATAATCATTGCTTTGCATTTTTATGTGTTACTAATGTTTATTTTTGTGTTGGTTTGTGTGTTTTTTTACAGGTTCGATTGATGCACTACTTAGTTTTTTTTATTATCAATAAAATGGTTAACAAGGGTTGTGTGTTTTTTTTAATTTTAATAAAATATTTTTTCTGTGCCTGTTTTTTGTTTTTTTTAACTTTAATAATTCTGCATTAGTAATGGCCGCTGTCTGATTTATAGCATCCATTACTAAGGCGGGACTTAGCGTTAGCCGTGTACATGCCCGAGTCCCATTCATGATCCATGGAAAGATAGGACATGTTTAATCTTTCCACGGGTCGGAGTGTTGGTTTTCACGGTTCACCCACTGAAGCGAATGGGTCCATGAAAACTAACAGTCATGGGCAAGAGCCCTTAACGTTTCTTCCAGCCACTCTGTGCTTTGTCTTAAAGAAGCCCTCCGCTTTTTTTTTTTCATTGCACCCTCCATTTATACATTGGTGTTTCAGTGGGGTGCTGTGTGCAAAAATACTCTACTGATCCCCGCATCTTGTCATTTTTCGGGCCCAGCGCCGCTCACGTGATCTTCATTCTGACCTGGTCTGGAATCGCTGCTTTTCAGAAAACCGGAAGTAAGGCTCTCAATGCATTCCTATGGAGCCTCGTTCTTGCTCCCATAGGAATGCATTGAGAGCCTGAGTTCCGGTTTACTAGAAAGCCCAGTGACTCCAGACAAGTCAGAGAGAAAATCACGTGAGCAGTGCTGGACCCGAAAAATACAAAATGTGGGGATCTGTAGAGTATTTTTGCACACAGCACCCCACTGAAACACCAATGTACAAATGGAGGGTGCAATAAAAAAATAAAGTGGAGTGCTCCATTAATGACTGGTAATACAATGCAAGGTGTGAAGGGAAAACTAAAGGGAAACGTTCAATAGTTATAGATCAGTGCCTATCACTCAGAAATAGTTAGTTGTGTAGTAAACTGTGACAGGTAATTTGTGACAGGCTTTCCTTAAAGATTTTTTTTATTATTCTTTTTTCTTTTACATTTACTCACATTACAGAAATGCCCTCCTAAGCCTTCCTCAAGTTGTGGGCACGTGATCACGGTTTCCCTTCCTTGTTAATGTGATGGACCACGTACATCCATCATGTGTACACTATCAGAAAAGTGACTTCCCCAATGTAGGGCACGTCATGAAACCCATGCCATACATTGGGCTGGGTTACTACTCTGAGCTGCTGAGCTTGCACCTCTGTACCTGCGATAAATGCTCAATCAGCAAACCGATTGACTCACCGACTCGCTCAACTGCCCATGCGCTACCATTCATTCAGGCTACGCTGAGCTAGACTGAGAGGGAGCTAGACGGAGGCTATACTGAGATGAGGGTATCACGGAATTTGTAATTTTCAGCATTATGCACTACGAACACGTCATGCTTCTGTAACTAAAGAAGACAAACGGCGCACGCTCGGAACAGAGATACCAGTAAAAAAAATATTTTGATTGACAATATCTACTAACAATATATATGTATTCTTTTACAGCCCAGGAAACCCCTTTAGGTGTAGAGGGCAGTGCCTGGCTGGCAGCTGGAGGAGCATGAACAAGCAAGTGGGAAGTTTTGGGGGACTGCATATCAAGAAGGGAGGAGATTACAGACACTACTTTACTAGTGAACTACAAGCAGCTGGATGAATATGGGATTATTTTACATACTGGTTTAGCTAACCACCAAACCCCCTAAATCACCCATTCTCTTAGATTTGACCTGCTTCATTGCTCAGGGCAGATGGTGGGGGGGGAGGGGGGGGGTTGAAAATGTGCTGCTTAGGCCCCATGCACGTGACGTAAATGACCGTGCCCCTATACCTTATAATGTTTGTAGGGGCCATCACAATATTTCTCCTTTGTCCATTGTTTTTAGATTGCCAGATGAATCGCGTATGGTAGATGTCGCGTGATTGATTATACATTCAACAGTTATTTCCCTGAACTTCTTGGGCGGTGGAGGGCATTTCAAAGCTTTTGATTTGTTAGCTGAAGGAGCATATCCCATACCTGCCAGGAGCCAGCTCCAAAATGTGGAGCCAGCAATGATGAACTATAGGGCCTGGTCTGGCGCCGCAACTTGGAATGTTAGAGCCTGACCTTACAAGTTATTGTAAATACATGTGGTATTGCCATGGTGCAGCTCCCTGCCACACCACTTCCACCCCATGTGAATGTACCATAAAAATTGTGTTCCACAGTCTCAGCTTCACATTTCTAGTGGTCAAAGCAGGACCCCCAACTAGGCACAGCAGCCCAAACACACTTTCGCAAAAGTCACAGAACCTACCTAAACTTTGCCATTAGTCAGAGCAGGCCCCACCTTTTTAGTAGGTCACAGTCAGTTTCCCTCCAGCCCACTCCCACTCCTAGTAGTAACAGCATTATTCACCCCCTTCAGGCAATACTCACAGCAGGACTCCACTCCCCTCACACAGTAGTCAAAGCAGGACCCCACTGCCCTCCCTATACAGTAGTCCCAGCAAGACTTGACCCAGCCCACCTCCCCTATCTGTGGTCATAGTAGGAACCCCCTCCCAACACAGTAGTCACAGCAGGACTGACAGCTGTATTTAGCTTAATATGTGGTACTTCTGTGTATCTTATGCATGACTCTGTACCTGAAGGTACGTGTTTTGTTTTTTTAAATTACAGGCAGCCTTTGAACCAAGAATTATCAGCACTTCTGATTTGAAGAGCCTGTGACCATCTGAAATCTGTGGAAAACTTTTGAACTATGCCCCACATGCATTGTTCTCGAATGATAGTCTTAGCATTTACCATTAACAACCAAGATACATTTTGAAGCAATAAATGTTTTATAGTACCATAGACTTAACTGTTATCATAAACAATGAAATCGTAATGATCCTTGACATACTTTATTCACCTATCTGTCCAGAACAATCTCACAAAGAGAAATCTCTTTTTTTGCATTTTGACTAAATTTTACTCACACCATTATTTCTTGGTCTCTGAGTTTAATGATCTTTCTGTATTTGAGTGGGCATCGGCTGAGGTTTTCCTCTGCTGTTGCTGTGTTCATACTTCCAATTCGTGCATGTCTGACTACCACTACTACTACTTTTTTTTTTTTTAAAACGATCATTTTTGCCCAAGTTATGAGCAATTTTATATTTATGCAAATGAGCTTTTCAATGGACAACTGGGCATGTTTTCTCGCTTTACCAACTGGGCGATTATTGGGTTTTTACCAACTGGGCATTGTGAATAGAAGTGTATGATGCTGACGAATCAGCATCATACACTTCTCATTGTTCCCACCCAGCTTCTTACACAGCAGACACAGCGTGACGTCACCCACAGGTCCTTCAACCTTGTAGTCGGACAAAGAAGATACATCGGCTCCAGGTGTCCAAAAGGTTAATATGCTCATCTCTAGGGAGTTTGCTATGCTTACCTGCACATACCCTGCACTGTACTCTTTGACGCCTGGAGCTGATGTGTCTTCTCTCTTCCGACGCCAAGGTTGAAGGACCTGTGGGTGACGTCATCATTCCCAGCCAGCTTCTTTCACTGCAGACACAGCGTGATGTCACCCACAGGTCCTTTTACCTTGGCGTCGGAAGAAAGAAGACACATCCGCCCCAGGCGTCAGAGAGTACAGTTGAATTTGCAGCAGCATAACCATGTGCAGGTAAGCATAGCAAACTCCCTAGAGACGAGCATATTAACCTTTTGGACGCCTGGAGCCGATGTATCTTCTTTGTCCGACGACAAGGTTGAAGGACCTGTGGGTGACGTCACGCTTTGTCTGCTGTGAAAGAAGCTGGGTGGGAACGATGAGAAGTGTATGATGCTGATTTGTCAGCGTCATACACTTCTATTCACAACGCCCAGTTGGTAAAAACACAATACACGCCCAGTTGGTAAAAACACAATACACGCCCAGTTGGTAAAACGAGAAAACACGCCCAGTTGTCCATTGAAAAGCTCATTTGCATAAATATAAAATTGCTCATAACTTGGGCAAAAATTATCATTTTTAAAAAAACAACCACTTTGCTGTTATCTACATTGCAGCGCCCATCACATTCAATAGGAGATAGGGATTTGATAATCTGGTGACAGAGCCTCTTTAACCCTTGACTCAAGGATTATTTACAAGTGATTTTTTGGGGGGCAATATGCCTTTTTTCCCCATCATACAGCTGCATCTGATAAAATACTGAGTCACAAGTCACTAAACCTGCTCAATTTAAATGCCTAATTGCTTTATCTGGAGTCTCTTGAGCCTGAAACAATTCTTAGATTTTTAAAATATTGCTTATTAAATGTAACCCGCTCCTGGGTTGTCGACAGAGCTATCTCTCTTGCAAAACATACTCACACTTCTATGATAAAATAATATACATGCAGAGATGTTCCTCTGTAAGGTACCGAGGAAGATGTTTAGGAAAAGTTGCATATTCCAAGGACTAATGATAGTTACTATAGCTTTGGTGTGTTATGCAACAGCAGTCACCAGATCTACCAACAATGCAACCATGACACGCAATTCTATATTTTGTGTGCTAATAGATTATGTTCTATTCTATGTCCTATCATTAAAGTAACATTATTAATACAACACTATTTCCTAGCCCAAGTTTCTGTTTTAATATTAAAAAACAGCAATACTGCAATTATCTGTTGGAATATAAGGAAATGTACTTGTACACGATTACAAAATGCTTGACATGTTTCACAAGTATAAAATTAAAATTTTGCAGTAAAACAAATACACTACCGTGTACTGGAGAACATTTTAACATTCTATTTTAAAATACAAACCTTCGTTTGACATCTTTAAATAGAAGCAATGTGCATATTTCTTTGTAATGTAGGGTCCCTTTGTTCCATTTGTAGAGCAGCAGAGACACTGTTTAGTTCTGACATTGGCACAGTAACTGGTCTATCCGTCCGGTTTACTTTGGGACTTGGACTCTCTTTCCGGCCCTGCCTATGTGGTCTAGCACTCCGAGTTCTCCTGAAGCTGCTGGAAAGTCGTCCAGAAAGTGTCCTCATAAGACCCAGTACTCCATTATTCTTTTTGAGCCCAACATCGTCAGCCAACTCCTCTGGGGGCACTTCAATATTTCCCGTGTACCAAAACACCCACCAGATAAGACTGAGGAAGATCACAATAGATCCTGCATAGATTAGGAAGTCATAAAAAAAGACATTGGCAAATACACCAATCAGTAGTACAGCCAGACCAAAGACATCAAAAGCCACTGCCAGCCAAAAGCAACAAGTACAGCGACCAAGCCCTGCTCGACTGAGGGCCATGGCAGAGGGTAAAATGGCAGAAATATGTTGATCCTGGATATTACATGATTTGGATCAAAGTTCACATGTTTGAAACACACCTTCCAGCAAAATGTCCAGGTGCATTGTACCTGGTCTCTGTCGAATAGCTTAATGATCTCATCATGATGTGAGGTAGGCGGCAGTAAATGATTAACAATGGAGAGGTAACTGAGCTGTTCCCATTTGATAAGACTGTAGTTCTTTTAAACTGATTTCGCAAGCTGTTGTATCTGTAATGCATAGAAACTGATAAAAGGTTGGAGCCACAAGGGACTTTGTTTACTGGATATTATCCTCGGTGCCACCTGTTATCTATTCTCCTGGGATTGCCAGTCTTCTCAAGCAAGGCTGGTTTATCTTCTTAATGGGCTGGAATATATAGTCATATTGTGCAATATACCAGTAAATAATGTTCTCCAGCACTTTTCCTCCTGTCTTCCATGGTCTTTTGTGATCATATATTAATCAGCCCCTTGTCAACGCCCAGCTGAAAACCTGCTCCACATCGACAGGTAAAGATCCTGCTTCCTGTTCTGACAAACAAACAGTTCAGGATTAGACAGGTTACCTGGGAACCATGGGGACGGCACTAAAACACCTTAGGTGTTGAAACTCTACTGCAGAGAACTTGTAAGTGGAGAACTTATCAATAGATATGAACTTTCTTTATAGGTTAATAAAAATATAGGACAAGAAATTGTACATTTCATGAACAAAAAACTCTACATTTTTATCAGATGTATCAATAAGTAACATGTGTCCATTTGCAGAAATGTTGATACAGTACTTGATGTTGTATTTCTCATTTTGTATTTTTAATTCTGTTTTACTTCCTTAACTTCCTTAACTTAACTTTAACTTAATTTCCACATGAGTATTAATGTGAAAATGTCAGCAAATACAATGGCAAAAATAATAGCAGCAAATACAATTTGGCATTATATAATTGCTTTTCTAGTGTCATAATGGGGAGGTCTGGTTTTCAGGAAATTAAGTTTAAGGAAGGTGTCCCATGAGGACAACCCCTTCTGAAGAGCCAGCTCCTCCCAGCAATCAATGTGTTCCAAATCTGCAACGTTTCTTCACTCTGGCGCTACTTCATGAGTAGAGGGCTCTTTTACATGGGCCAATTATTGGGCAAACGATCATAGAACGCTCATTGTTGATAATTGCCCTGTGTAAACAGGGCAGAGATCAGCAGATGAATGAGCAATTGCTCGTTCATTGGTTGTTCGTATCGTTTTAGAAAACTAAAATATTATTGTTGTTGGCACACATCTCCCTGACTAAACAAGGAGACGCGTCGCCAACATGATAATAATGTATCGGGACGAGCGATCGGAGTAACGAGCACTCGTCCACATACATAGCTCCTTGTGACTGGGGTCAACGAGCTGTCTCGTTGATCGGCACTCGTTGCACCGGCCAAAATTGGCCAGTGTAAGAGGACCTTTACACACAATGCATGTATGATGTCCATCGAAGATGAGCAAGGCTGTAAATTGCTTAAACATACATTGTCACATTGGGTGCATGGACCCACTGGGCCGTACCGCCTTGACGGTATAGCAGCTGGCCAACGGGGTACAAGTCAAAGTCTATAGTTCAGATAGGTGTACCTGTGGTAACTTCAGACAGTAACAAAGATAGGCTTGGATGGGACCTTGGCAGCAGGCAGACACCAGGCGTGGTGTAACAAGGAAGGCGTAGTACACAGCACAACACGACTCCAACTCTAAATGGCACTTAGACCAAGATAGCACGGGATACAGGATACAGGTAGCAGGAACGGCGACACTCGGAGCTGGAAAACACTCAAGGGACCATTTGCAGAGATGAACATAGGTAAACGACAACAAGGCTCAGGCAATGCAGGAAGGGACAGTGCCCTTCTTATAGTCCAGGGTGCTCATGGGCTAATTTGGGCATGAGTATGAGTAGGAGATGCGGGCCAGCACTCACAGATCCATTGCTGCGGCCGTCAGGAGGTGAGTAATCCTGATGGCCCGCGGCCATAGGTGTTACAGTATCCCCCCTCTTACGCCCCCTCCTCTTGGGACCAGAGCGAGAAAGAAACTTCTTCAGGAGTGCAGGGGCATTGAGGTTCTCCTCTGGCTCCCAGGACCTTTCTTCTGGACCAAACCCCCTCCAATCCACCAAACATAAAGTTCTTCCTCCTACTCTCTTGGTGTCCAGGATCTGCTTACCCTCGAATGTGTCCGATGTACCGCTGGGAGCAACTGCAGGACTAGGAATCTTGGTGTAGCGGTTCAGGACCATAGGCTTCAGGAGGGAGACATGGAAGGCGTTGGGGATCTTGAGGGTTGGAGGCAGCCGAAGCTTGTAGGAGACAGGGTTGATTTGTTGCAAGAGCTCGAAGGGTCCGAGGAACTTGGGAGCAAACTTGTATTATGGCACCCTCAGCCGGATATTTCTGGAGGACAGCCAGACATTGGTACCTGGAAGAAACTGGGGGGATTTTCTTCTCCTCGTGTCTACCTTAAGTTTCATGTGGCGGACAACCAGCAGAATGGGGGATCGGGTCTGCTGCCAAAGTCCCTAAAAGCAGAATCAGCTGCGGGCACTTCAGACATAATGGACACCAGGAGAAGAATTTGTGGGTGTTGGCCGTAGACAATGAAGAATGGTGTAGTTCTTGTGGACTCGCTTGTATGGTTGTTATAAGAGAACTCGGCCCAAGGAAGAAGCTGCACCCAGTTATCATGCTGCCTGGAGATGAGGTATCGTAGATAGTTCTCTATGATCTGATTGATCCTCTCAACTTGACCATTGGACTGGAGATGGTAGTCTGAGGAAAAGTCCAACTTTACATTGAGGAGTTTACAGAGGGCTCTCCAGAACCTTGAGGTGAACTGAACCCCGTAATCAGACACAATATGCCGAGGTAAGCCATGAAGGCGGAAGATGTGTTGGATGAAGAGGTTGACCAGTAGAGAAGCAGAAGTTAGACTGGTCAGCGGAACGAAGTGAGCCATCTTCGAAAATCAGTCCTCCACCACCCAGACCGTACTGCATCCAGCAGAGGGAGGCAGATCCGTAACAAAGTCCATTGCTATATGCTGCCAAGGAGCATCGGGCACAGGCAGCGGCTGGAGCAGGCCAGCAGGTTTGGAGTGAGCAACCTTGTTAGCTGCGCACACCGAGCAGGACGGAACAAAGTCCATGATGTCTTTGGGCGTGAGCCACCAAAAATGACGAGCAATCAGGTCTCGGGTTTTACCGGCACCCGCATGACCCGCCAGTTTGGAGCTGTGTCCCCAGCGAAGAAATCTTCCTCTGTCTGCCAGGTGTAAAAAAGTCCTCCTCGGAGGGATGTCTCTAACGTGCAGGGGCTTGACAGAGACAATGTAGGACAGATCAATGATGTTTTGCGAAGACTCCATGTGTATCTGGACAAGGCATCGGCCATCACATTTTTGTCGGCAGGCCGGTAGTGGAGCTCAAACTGGAACCGGGCAAAGAACAGTGACCACCTGGCTTTACGGGTATTCAGCCGACTGGAGAGAGGTGAGGTTCTTGTGTTCGGTAAATATCAGGATGGGGTGAGCTGCGCCCTCCAGTAGATGTCTCCACGCCTCCAGAGCCAACTTGATGGCCAGTAACTCCCAATCCCCAATCGAGTAGTTACGCTCTGCGGAAAAGAAAAATTTACAATAATAGCCACATACCACTGCCTTGTCTTTGGGACCTCTCTGGAACAGAAGTGCGCCTGCACCAACAGAGGAGGTGTCCACCTCCAACGAAAACTGTTGCGACACATCAGGATGATGGAGGGTTGAGGCTGACGTGAAGGCACTCTTCAGGCTATTAAATGCAGATTCTGCCTCTGGAGTCCACACCTTGGCGTTCATGCCCTTTTTGGTGAGGGTAGAGATGGGCGCTGTCAGTGAACAGAAGTTTGGGATGAACTGCCGGTAGAACTTGGCGAATCCCAGAAAGCGCTGACCTAGTCCAGGGTGAGTTTGGGCTAATTAATGATTCACATCATGTGCGCGGGCTGGCCCTTTAACCACATTAAAGTTACTGAAGTGTCTTGACAATGAATAGACATCCCTTCGAGCCAGGACGGTATGTCTATTCACAATCCCAACACTTCGGTAACGTTTGTGTGGGACTTATAGCAGAGCAAGCATAATCTCGCGAGATCACGCTGTAAATGACAGGTTACAGCGAGATTACGCTTGCTCTGCTGTAAGTCCCACACAAAAGTTACCGAAGTGTCGGGATTGTGAATAGACATCCCGTCCTGGCTGGAAGGAATGTCTATTCACTGGCAGGACACTTCAGTAACGTTAATGTGTTAGTATAAGACAGCACATAGTGAACAACGCATTGTCACATGCGCTGAGTAAATGAATGGAGAGGTCTATGACGCTAATTGGTCAGCGTCATACACTCCTCTGTACAACGCCCACTTGGTCTAAAGTAAAAACACGCCCAGTTGGGCATTAATAAACTAATTAGAATAAAGCTAAAATCGCTAATAACGTGGTAAAAATAGATCGTTTTTCTACATAAAAAACACTGCTGTCACCTACATTACAGCGCCCATCTCCTTAAGTAGGAGATGGGGCACTTATAATGTGGTGACAGAGCCTCTTTAAAGGACACTCACCAACTGGACTAATGAATACTGAACACGTGGTCGTTTTTTTTCTGTGCATAGGATTATTAATGAATAAAAATTATTATTTACATTTTTTCTCGTGTACACTGCAATGCTGACGTGACTCTGCACAACTCTGCTACATCTGCTATGATTCCATTAGTTTAATATTATATGGGATGATTTATGATCCCTTTGTCCTCTCATTCATGGATGTTGGTTCTGTATATAGGAGGTTTGATCTAATAATGTAGGGCTTGTCTTTCCAACCAAAGATCTCGGTATTGATTACCACCATATACCTCTGTGCTGATTATACATCGACACATTGGTGGAGTGTTTTTTTTGAGACCATTTCTACATGCTGGTGATCTTTTGGTTCTGGGTACATAAGGTATTAACTATAGCCAAGCCTACTGTTGTAGTATGCGATACGCAGTTTCTCTACACTCCGCTATTACGGCAGAACACACTATCCATGACTTGGGTATAATCTTTGCATTTATATATCCATTTAGACTATCTAGCATTGGTAATCTGCCCCTAATAAAGATGGCGTGATGCAACACACTTACTTGAATACGATTGCGCGGCTGATCGGGCCTTTGTTAGTGTTGCAGTTGTGTCAGTCATCACAGTGTTGTGCATTTTCATAGCATCCAGATAACACGTGTAGGCCTAACCCAATGAACAACTGAAGCTTGGGCATGCGCAACTCGTTGCTTGAGACGCCGAGAATTTCGTAGTCGAAACATGGGATATTTTGTTCAGGAAATCTTAGTTTATTTGTATTGGTGAGTGCCAGCTCTTTTGAATTTTTAATAATGCTTAATGTTGATACCTAATTAATGTATTAGGGCGGGTTCACACATGGCGGAATTGCACTTAAATTCCGCTGCGGACACTCCGCAGCGTTAATCCGCAGCGGAGCCGTTTCTACATTGACTTTCACTTTAATTTAGCAGTGTTCGTTTACACGATGCGTACAATTCCGCTGCGGAGCATAGGCTGCGGAGCGGAATTTGGTGTCCGCAGCATGCTCTGTCTGTTGCGGAGCAGTGGCGGACTCATGGCGGAATTTCTCCATTGACTTCAATGGAGATTCAAAGTTCCGCAATGAAGTCCGCAGCTGTCATGCACATGTTATGTGTGCTGCGGATGCGTCTTGCTTTTTTTACTTGACATTTCTTCATTCTGGCTGGACCTATGTATTTCTAGGTCTACAGCCAGACTGAGGAAGTCAATGGGGCTCCCGTAATGACGGGAGCGTTGCTAGGAGACGTCTGTAAATAGTCACTGTCCAGGGTGCTGAAAGAGTTAAGCGATCGGCAGTAACTGTTTCTGCACCCGGGACAGTGACTACCGATCCCAATATACATGTATCTGTAAAAAAAAATGAAGTTCGTACTTACCGAGAACTCCCTGTTTCTGTCTCCAGTCCGGCCTCCCAGGATGACGTTTCAGTGTAAGTGACGGCTGCAGCCAATCACAGGCCAAGCACAGGCTGCAGCGGTCACATGGACTGGCGCGTCATCCAGGGAGGTCGGGCTGGATGCCGAAGGAGGGACGCGTCATAAAGACAACGGGCGGTAAGTATGAATTTCTTTTACTTTCACTAGGGAAAGTGCTGTCCCTTCTCTCTATCCTGCACTGATAGGGAGAAGGGAAGCACTTTTCCCGCAGTCCGCAGCAGCTAGTCCGCATCAATTTTCTGCACATTTTGTGCAGATCCGCAGCCGTAATCCGCAACCCGGATTAGGTGCGGCATTGATGCGGACAGTTGCGGAGGAATTCCGCCATGTGTGGTCATGCCCTTACACTGGTTTATATGCACATGTTGGACACAACATGATTTAATAGTTTCTTATACCTTATGTCAGGATTTGACTCTTAAGCACATTTGTACTGTATTTTGATACACTATTACACATTGCGATTTTTTTTGCATGATTTGTATAATTGCCAATATATATAACACTTGTTAATTGAGCTATGCTCTCTATATATGTACTTGTGTGTTGTTTTCACAAATTGCTTGAAAATGCTTCCATTGAGGAAGTGAAACGTTGCATCTGCTGGGTGAATATATTTCACATTTTTTTTCTTTGAGTGCTGCTTCCGTGCTCTATTTTCCTTATACATCATATGGGGAGACGTCACTCCTCACTATTTGAAGCATAGCACCAGCCAATTTTGGTTTCCTGACACGGTGCTGCTCCTATCTTGTGTCCTATTCTCCACATACATATTAAAATATATATATATATATATTTATATACACACACATATACATATATATACACACATATACATATATGTACACACATATACATATACATATATATAGACACACATATTTTTATCAAATTGTGTGAGTCCACCTGCCACGACAAGACGACCTCTATGAGGTGGGAAGCTACGCTGCACATACACCCAGAACTGGGACTAAGCCTACATATACTTGGGGATGGTAGGAACCAGCATTAAACTAATTAAAATCACATATCAGCAAACACTCGAAAATCTGCTGATCGTATTGTTTAAAAAAAAAGTTAAATATTATCGTTGTCGGCAGCACATCTTGGTGTGTACAATGGGAGACGCGCTGCCGACATGATAATAATGTATGGGGACGTGTGATCGGAGTAACGACCACTCGTCCCCATCCATAGCTCCGTGTGACAGGAGCAAACGAGCGCTGATCAACGATGTCTCGTTGATCAGCGGCTTATGTAAAAGGGCATTTAGTCTTATTAAAAACTTATCTTGAGGCAATAAAAACTTCAGTCTGTAATTAAATGTTCCAAAAACAATTATCATTGAGACTTTCAAGGTCTGACACATATTTTCACGTAACTATTAACTCTCCATACTACGGATATTTCTACTGAATGGTAAACTATTAAACAACAATGAGTAATTACTCTCATAGTACTGTAAAAAGTGATGGCAACCCAGATGATATTTATCTACTCGTCCAGACAATGAATACTGCTTCATCTCTGCGGTATGTAGCAGTTGTGCTACTATCTGAATCCCCTGCTGAAGAAATTAAAGAATTTGCTATCAGTATCAGGTTGGAATTCTGGGTGTCCCCATAGAGGGATATACTTAGAAAAAAGTATGGTTTATCATTTTGTTTTTCGAACAGTTTTCCATGACATTATCGTATCTTGTGACAATACTGAGTGTTCAGTTTTTGGTGAACAATTTGGTGTATAGCAAAGCCACCATGTTCCATGGAAAGCAGATTTCTGCCTCAAACTCATATGCCAAATGATGACTAGCTTCACACGCCCAATCAATGTAATGCCGACTTAGACACGTCAGGTTGTATCCTCTTATATAGGGAAAATTCACCCCCCCCACCTCCTTCAAACCTGGTAGCGATCAACTCGCTGAATTCAATACGCGATTTCTTCCCCCTCCATATGAAATAGCGCTTCTTAGGGTGGATATGTCAATGTTTCAAAAAGACTGGGATGATTTGCATTTGGTACATGAGTTTTAAAACACCATTTGACTAAGTGACACCTGCCCACCAAAGATAATGGCAAATTGTGCCAGTGTTGAAGATCAGTAAGTATTTTATCTATCAATGGGGAATAGTTCAGGCTATACAAAATGGACAGTTTTTCTCCAATATGTATCCCCAAATAAGTTATATATGAAGTCTGCCTAATAAGACCTGGGGGAGCACCAAAGTATGCCAAGCTACCCCCAGATCTTGTCAAATACAGCTCTTGACATTCAGTGTTGTTCACCTTAACCCATTAGTGACCGCCAATACGCCTTTTCACGGCGGCCACTTATGGGCTTTATTCTGATGCATACGCCTTTTCACGGCGCTACATCAGAATAAATACACAGAGCAGGGAGCCGTTAAATCTCCCTGCTCTCAGCTACCAGAGGTAGCTGAGGGCTGGGGGCTTCACTGCTCGACTGGGTGAGATCGATATCTGTATCGATCTCATCCGTTTTACCCCTGAGATGCGGCGCTCAATAGCGAGCGCCGCATCTGAGTTGTTTTGGAGAGAGGGAGCTCCCTCTCTCTCCCACCGACACCCGGCGATAAGATCGCCGAGTATCTGTGTCTCCGATGGCAGCCGGGGTCCTAATAAAGGCCCCCAGGTCTGCCTGTAGTGAATGCCTGCTAGGTCATGCCAGAGGCATGGCCTAGCATATGCCTGTCCGTTTTAAACGGACAGGCAGTAATACATGGCAATACAAAGTCCCCTAGTAGGACTAGTAAAAAAGTTTAAAAAAAGTTTAATAAAGTTAATTAAAAAAAAATGTGAAAGAAAAATTAAAAACCCACTTTTTCCCCTTACAAAATGCTTTACTATTAAAAAAACTAAATAAAGTAAAAAAGTTACACATATTTGTATCGCCGCATCCGTAACGACCACAACTATAAAGTTATTACATTATTTAACCCGCACGGTGAACGCCGTAAAAAATTAAATAAAAAATTGCTGTTTTCTGTGAATCCTGCCTTAAAAAAAATGTGATAAAAAGTGATCAAAAAGTCGCATCTACTCCAAAATAGTACCAATAAAAACTAGAAATAGTCCCGCAAAAAAAAAGCCCTCATACAACTGCATCGGCAGAAAAATAAAAAAGTTATGGCTCTTCAAATATTTTTTGAAAAAAAAGTATTTTTACTGTGTAATAGTAAAACATACAAAAACGATACAAATTTGGTATCGTTGCAATCGTAACAACCCGCTGAATAAAGTTAGTGTTATTTATACCACATGGTAAACGGCGTAGATTCAGGATGCAAAAATTTTTTTTTTCTATTCATCCCCCCAAAAAAAGTTAATATAAGTTAATCAATAAATTATATGTTCCCCAAAATGGTGCTATTAAAAATATACATCTTGTCCCGCAAAAAACAAGACCTTATACAGCTATGTCGACGCAAAAATAAAAAAGTTATGGCTCTTGGAATGCGACGATGGAAAAATTAAAAAAATAGCTTGGTCATTAAAGGGTTATTCCCAAGTTGACTCAAATTTTTTTTTTTTAGACATTCTAAGCAGGAAATTAATTTTAAAACATTTGCTGTTAAAAATTTGTAAAAATTCATTTCCTAAGTACCTTTTTTTTACACTTGATTAGGGTATGTGCACACACACTAATTACGTCCGTAATTGACGGACGTATTTCGGCCGCAAGTCCCGCACCGAACACAGTGCAAGGAGCCGGGCTCCTAGCATCATACTTATGTACGACGCTAGAAGTCCCTGCCTTGCTGCAGGACAACTGTCCCGTAGTATAATCATGTTTACAGTACGGGACAGTTGTCCTGCAGCAAGGCAGGGACTCCTAGCGTCGTACATAAGTATGATGCTAGGAGCCCGGCTCCTTGCACTGTGTTCGGTCCAGGACTTGCGGCCGAAATACGTCCGTCAATTACGGACGTAATTAGTGTGTGTGCACATACCCTAACTCAGCAAGTGCTGGTTATCTTTTCTAAAAAGGGGCGTGAGCGGCTCAATGTCAATCAAGCCGCTCTGCTCTGCAGTGTGCGCGCTCCCGATTTTGCTAGATACTGTAGTTCTAGCAACATTGGGAGAATGTTCGTCTCAAGCGGGCATGGTAAGCCCGATTGAGACGAACTTACCGTGAATGTCACCAACACTACACTACACTACACTACACTACATTACATTACACTACATTCTCCACGTTTCGGCAAACCACTTTTCCCTCCCCCACCCTGTCACTACATGTAATGTTTGTATCCGCCGCACCGGTGCTGCATCAGCACCCGGCGAACAACTAAAAATATATTTAAAAAAATAAACTCACCTAAGACGTTCCTACGGAGCTCTGAACGTTCCCGTCACTTGCCATCTTCCTTCTTCTTGGCGCCGCTCGCATTCATAGTAACAATGCGTTGTGGCACAGATGACGTAATCATATCAGGCACACGTGATTACGTCATCTGCGCCCACCGCTTTGTCATTGTGAATGGGAGCAGTAAGAAGAAAAGTGACGGGACCATTCAGCTCTTCGTGGGAACGTCTTAGGTGAGTTTATTTTTGTATGTATGTTGTCATGTATGTATGTATGTATGTATGTATGTGTATATGTGCATGTAGGTATGTTGTGATGTATGTATGTTGTCATGTATGTATGTGTATATGTGCATGTATGTTTGCATGTATGTATGTATGTATGTATGTATGTTTTCTTGTATGTATGTTGTCATGTTTGTATGTGTATATGTGCATGTATGTTTTCATGTATGTATGTTTGCATGTATGTATGTATGTATGTATGTATGTTTGCATGTATGTATGTATGTTTGCATGTATGTATGTTTTCATGTATGTTGTCATGTTTGTATGTGTATATGTGCATGTATGTTTGCATGTAAGTATGTTTGCATGTATGTATGTTTTCAAGTATGTATGTTTTCATGTATGTATGTTTGCAAGTATGTATGTATGTATGTATGTATGTATGTATGTGTGCATATATGTATGTTTGTATGTATGTATGTTTTCTTGTATGTATGTTTTCATGTATGTATGTTGTCATGTATGTATGTTTGCATGTATGTATGTTTGCATGTATGTTTGCATGTATGTATTTTTGCATGTATGTATGTTTTCAAGTATGTATGTTTTCATGTATGTATGTTTGCATGTATGTATGTTTGCATGCATGTATGTATGTATGTATGTATGTTTGTATGTATGTTGTCATGTATGTATGTTGTCATGTTTGTATGTGTATATGTGTATGTATGTGTATATGTGCATGTATGTTTGCATGTATGTATGTTTGCATGTATGCATATATGTGCATGTTTGTATGTATGGTTGCATGCAAGTATGTATGTTTGCATGTATGTATGTTTGCATGTATGTATGTTTTGCTTGTATGTATTGTTGTTTTGCTTGTATGTATGTTTGCTTGTATGTATGTTTGCTTGTATGTATGTATGTATGTATGTATGTTTGCTTGCACGTATGTTTGCTTGCATGTATGTATGTTTGCTTGCTCTTTCTGAGCTTGGTGGTTTAAGTGGCTTGTGAACTAAGTGGAGTTCTAAAACCGGATTGTGTTGCTGTACTTCTGTATTGTGTTGCTGTATTTCTGTGTTTGTGAATCTGTTTTGATTGCTAGCAAATAGAAGATAGCAAAAACTCACACAATTTAAAAAAAAATTTGTAAATTTTTTTTTTTTTTTCCCTTGCAGATTCGTTCCAGCTGAACAGCTGACGAGGGGGAAGGGGTTAACTGGACACAGGTGGTATAAATTAGTCAGCAGACCTCATTTTGAGCTTGCTCTTTCTGAGCTTGGTGGTTTAAGTGGCTTGTGAACTAAGTGGAGTTCTAAAACCGGATTGTGTTGCTGTACTTCTGTATTGTGTTGCTGTATTTCTGTGTTTGTGAATCTGTTTTGATTGCTAGCAAATAGAAGATAGCAAAAACTCACACAATTTAAAAAAAAATTTGTAAATTTTTTTTTTTTTTTCCCTTGCAGATTCGTTCCAGCTGAACAGCTGACGAGGGGGAAGGGGTTAACTGGACACAGGTGGTATAAATTAGTCAGCAGACCTCATTTTGAGCTTGCTCTTTCTGAGCTTGGTGGTTTAAGTGGCTTGTGAACTAAGTGGAGTTCTAAAACCGGATTGTGTTGCTGTACTTCTGTATTGTGTTGCTGTATTTCTGTGTTTGTGAATCTGTTTTGATTGCTAGCAAATAGAAGATAGCAAAAACTCACACAATTTAAAAAAAAATTTGTAAATTTTTTTTTTTTTTTCCCTTGCAGATTCGTTCCAGCTGAACAGCTGACGAGGGGGAAGGGGTTAACTGGACACAGGTGGTATAAATTAGTCAGCAGACCTCATTTTGAGCTTGCTCTTTCTGAGCTTGGTGGTTTAAGTGGCTTGTGAACTAAGTGGAGTTCTAAAACCGGATTGTGTTGCTGTACTTCTGTATTGTGTTGCTGTATTTCTGTGTTTGTGAATCTGTTTTGATTGCTAGCAAATAGAAGATAGCAAAAACTCACACAATTTAAAAAAAAATTTGTAAATTTTTTTTTTTTTTTCCCTTGCAGATTCGTTCCAGCTGAACAGCTGACGAGGGGGAAGGGGTTAACTGGACACAGGTGGTATAAATTAGTCAGCAGACCTCATTTTGAGCTTGCTCTTTCTGAGCTTGGTGGTTTAAGTGGCTTGTGAACTAAGTGGAGTTCTAAAACCGGATTGTGTTGCTGTACTTCTGTATTGTGTTGCTGTATTTCTGTGTTTGTGAATCTGTTTTGATTGCTAGCAAATAGAAGATAGCAAAAACTCACACAATTTAAAAAAAAATTTGTAAATTTTTTTTTTTTTTTCCCTTGCAGATTCGTTCCAGCTGAACAGCTGACGAGGGGGAAGGGGTTAACTGGACACAGGTGGTATAAATTAGTCAGCAGACCTCATTTTGAGCTTGCTCTTTCTGAGCTTGGTGGTTTAAGTGGCTTGTGAACTAAGTGGAGTTCTAAAACCGGAGTTGAAAAGAGGAGTTGAAGCCCCAGTAAGTACTCTTCTTTTTCTTTGACAATTATTCGCTGTTTTGGTGTAACTTGGATAATGGATAGCAAGATTGGAGGTTTTCTTCAGTGCACAGTTTGTCATATGTATACACGACTGGAGCCGGAGTTCCAGGGTGAATATCTCTGTGGCAGATGTGAGCATGTTGTTCACCTGGAAGCTCGTATTAGAGATCTGGAGGAGCAGAATGCAACACTGAGGAGGATAGACAATTTTGAGCGGAGCTTGCTGCTCACAGAGCATGCAGTTAGTGGGTTAGAAGGTTAGAACTGGAGGGTGAAGACATGGGTGAGCAGGATCAGGTAAGTAGCTGGGTTAATGTAGTTAGGGGCAGTAGAAAGGGGTCAAAGACAAGGAAGGCCGATCCGGTTTCTGGTATTCCAAGCAAAATTGCCAGGTTGGGTGATGATGCGAGGGTGTCAGTCTCAGAAAAGGCAGCCCTAGTGGATACTGATCTCCCTAACAGCCGGGAGAACAGCCCAGCTAGTAGTCGGCGGGATGGTAATGCAGGCAAGCCAAGACAATTGATAGTCGTAGGGGATTCTATAATCAGGAAGACGGATAGAATAATTTGTCGCCAAGACCGCCTCAACCGAATGGTTTGCTGTCTCCCTGGTGCCAGGGTTCGGCATGTGGTGGAACGGGTGGACAAATTGCTGGGAGGGGCTGGTGATGATCCAGCTGTCGTGGTCCATGTCGGTACCAACGACAGAATAAATGGTAGGTGGAGGAGCCTTAAGAATAATTTTAAAGAACTAGGCTACAAGCTGAAGGGAAGGACCTCCAAGGTTGTATTCTCAGGAATACTGCCTGTGCCATGCGCATCACAGGAAAGACAGCGGGAGCTTAGGGAGTTAAATGCATGGCTGAAGTCTTGGTGTAGAGGAGAAGGATTTGGGTTCCTAGAGCACTGGGCTGACTTTTCATTGGGGTACAAACTGTATTCTGCAGATGATTTGCACCTAAATGGAAGGGGGTCCGCTGTGCTGGGGGAGAGAATTCTAGCTGGGGTGGCGGAGTTTTTAAACTAGGGCTGAGGAGGGAGGTCAATGTAGAAAAAAAAGGGGTAGCCAGGTTAGAGAGGGGTCAGACTATATTGGTGGGGGGAGAAACAGAATGTGGGGAGAGGACTAGACAACAAGATAAGGAGATCCTTTCGTTACAAAACATCAGTGTAAATAAAAAGGACCGATTAATGTCAAATCACATTTCTGATAATAAAAGTGAAAAACTGACAGGCAAGTTAAAGTGTATGTTCACAAATGCCAGAAGTCTAGCAAGCAAAATGGGGGAGCTGGAGGCCTTGATACTGGAAGAAAATATAGATATAGTTGGTGTTGCTGAAACATGGCTGGACTCTTCACATGACTGGGCTGTAAATCTACAGGGTTTTACACTTTTTCGTAAAGACAGGACAAATAGGAAAGGTGGTGGTGTATGTCTGTATGTGAGAAGTGATATGAAGGCGAGTGTGAAAGAGACAATAGTGGGTGAAGACTGTGAGGAGGTTGAAACCTTGTGGGTGGAACTAGAAAGGGAGGTGATCACTGAAAAAATTACTTTTGGTGTAATCTATAGACCCCCCAATATAACTGAGGAGATGGAAGGTCAGATATATAAACAGATGGAGCGGGCTGCACAGGCGGGTACTGTAGTGATAATGGGAGATTTTAATTTCCGGGATATTAATTGGTGTCATGGTTCGGCTTCAACTGCAAAGGGGAGACATTTCCTCAACCTGTTGCAGGAAAATTTTATGGGCCAGTTTGTGGAAGACCCGACTAGAGGTGAAGCTCTGTTGGATCTGGTCATTTCTAATAATGCAGATCTTGTTGGGAATGTCAATGTTCGTGAAAACCTCGGTAACAGTGATCATAATATAGTTACATTTTACCTATACTGTAAAAAACAAACGCAGGCTGGGAGGGCAAAAACATTTAATTTTAAGAAAGCCAATTTCCCCAGGATGAGGGCTGCAATTCAGGATATAGACTGGGAAGAACAAATGTCAAATAATGGAACAAATGATAAATGGGAGATTTTCAAATCTACTTTGAGTTATTATAGTGCAAAATTTATTCCTACAGGTAATAAGTATAAACGACTCAAATTAAACCCCACATGGCTTACACCTTCTGTGAAAGGGGCAATACATGACAAAAAAAGGGCATTTAAAAAATACAAATCTGAGGGTACAGCTGTAGCCTTTGTAAAATATAAAGAGCTTAATAAAATCTGTAAAAATGTAATAAAATTAGCAAAAATACAAAATGAAAGGCAGGTGGCCAAGGATAGTAAAACAAATCCTAAAAAATTCTTCAAGCATATAAATGCAAAAAAGCCAAGGTCTGAACATGTAGGACCCCTAGATAATGGTAATGGGGAGTTGATCACAGGGGATCAAGAGAAGGCAGAGTTACTAAATGGGTTCTTTAGCTCTGTATATACAACAGAAGAAAGAGCAGCTGATGTAGCCGGTGCCAGTGCTGTTAATATATCAGTTGATATACTGAATTGGATGAATGTAGAGATGGTCCAAGCTAAATTAAATAAAATAAATGTGCACAAGGCTCCGGGACCAGATGGGTTACACCCTAGAATTCTTAAAGAGCTTAGTTCAGTTATTTCTGTCCCCCTTTTCATAATATTCAGAGAATCTCTAGTGACTGGTATAGTGCCAAGGGACTGGCGCAGGGCAAATGTGGTGCCTATTTTCAAAAAGGGCTCTAGGTCTTCCCCGGGTAATTATAGACCAGTAAGCTTAACATCCATCGTGGGGAAAATGTTTGAGGGGCTATTGAGGGACTATATACAGGATTATGTGACAATAAATAGCATTATAAGTGACAGCCAGCACGGTTTTACTAAGGACAGAAGTTGTCAAACTAACCTAATCTGTTTTTATGAAGAGGTGAGCAGAAGTCTAGACAGAGGGGCCGCTGTGGATTTAGTGTTTTTAGACTTTGCAAAGGCATTTGACACTGTCCCCCATAGACGCCTAATGGGTAAATTAAGGACTATAGGTTTAGAAAATATAGTTTGTAATTGGATTGAGAATTGGCTCAAGGACCGTATCCAGAGGGTTGTGGTCAATGATTCCTTCTCTGAATGGTCCCCGGTTATAAGTGGTGTACCCCAGGGTTCAGTGCTGGGACCACTATTATTCAACTTATTTATTAATGATATAGAGGAAGGGATTAATAGCACTATTTCTATTTTTGCAGATGACACCAAGCTATGTAATATAGTTCAGACTATGGAAGATGTTCATGAATTACAGGCAGATTTAAACAAACTAAGTGTTTGGGCGTCCACTTGGCAAATGAAGTTTAATGTAGATAAATGTAAAGTTATGCATCTTGGTACCAACAACCTGCATGCATCATATGTCCTAGGGGGCGCTACACTGGCGGATTCACTTGTTGAGAAGGATCTGGGTGTACTTGTAAATCATAAACTCAATAACAGCATGCAGTGTCAATCAGCTGCTTCAAAGGCCAGCAGGATATTGTCGTGTATTAAAAGAGGCATGGACTCGCGGGACAGGGATGTAATAATGCCACTTTACAAAGCATTAGTGAGGCCTCATCTAGAATATGCAGTTCAGTTCTGGGCTCCAGTTCATAGAAAGGATGCCCTGGAGTTGGAAAAAATACAAAGAAGAGCAACGAAGCTAATAAGGGGCATGGAGAATTTAAGTTATGAGGAAAGATTGAAAGAATTAAACCTATTTAGCCTTGAAAAAAGAAGACTAAGGGGGGACATGATTAACTTATATAAATATATTAATGGCACATACAAAAAATATGGTGAAATCCTGTTCCTTGTAAAACCCCCTCAAAAAACAAGGGGGCACTCCCTCCGTCTGGAGAAAAAAAGGTTCAAGCTGCAGAGGCGACAAGGCTTCTTTACAGTGAGAACTGTGAATTTATGGAATAGCCTACCGCAGGAGCTGGTCACAGCAGGGACAGTAGATGGCTTTAAAAAAGGGTTAGATAATTTCCTAGAACAAAAAAATATTAGCTCCTATGTGTAGAAATTTTTCCTTCCCTTTTCCCTTCCCTTGGTTGAACTTGATGGACATGTGTCTTTTTTCAGCCGTACTAACTATGTAACTATGTAACTATGTAACTATGTATGTTTGCTTGCATGTATGTTTGCTTGTATGCATGTTTGCTTGTATGTATGTTTGCTTGTATGTATGTATGTATGTATGTATGTATGTATGTGTATATGTGCATGTAGGTATGTTGTGATGTATGTATGTTGTCATGTATGTATGTGTATATGTGCATGTATGTTTGCATGTATGTATGTATGTATGTATGTATGTTTTCTTGTATGTATGTTGTCATGTTTGTATGTGTATATGTGCATGTATGTTTTCATGTATGTATGTTTGCATGTATGTATGTATGTATGTATGTATGTATGTTTGCATGTATGTATGTATGTTTGCATGTATGTATGTTTTCATGTATGTTGTCATGTTTGTATGTGTATATGTGCATGTATGTTTGCATGTAAGTATGTTTGCATGTATGTATGTTTTCAAGTATGTATGTTTTCATGTATGTATGTTTGCAAGTATGTATGTATGTATGTATGTATGTATGTATGTATGTATGTATGTGTGCATATATGTATGTTTGTATGTATGTATGTTTTCTTGTATGTATGTTTTCATGTATGTATGTTGTCATGTATGTATGTTTGCATGTATGTATGTTTGCATGTATGTTTGCATGTATGTATTTTTGCATGTATGTATGTTTTCAAGTATGTATGTTTTCATGTATGTATGTTTGCATGTATGTATGTTTGCATGCATGTATGTATGTATGTATGTATGTTTGTATGTATGTTGTCATGTATGTATGTTGTCATGTTTGTATGTGTATATGTGTATGTATGTGTATATGTGCATGTATGTTTGCATGTATGTATGTTTGCATGTATGCATATATGTGCATGTTTGTATGTATGGTTGCATGCAAGTATGTATGTTTGCATGTATGTATGTTTGCATGTATGTATGTTTTGCTTGTATGTATTGTTGTTTTGCTTGTATGTATGTTTGCTTGTATGTATGTTTGCTTGTATGTATGTATGTATGTATGTATGTTTGCTTGCACGTATGTTTGCTTGCATGTATGTATGTTTGCTTGCATGTATGTTTGCTTGCATGTATGTTTGCTTGTATGCATGTTTGCTTGTATGTATGTTTGCTTGTATGTATGTATGTTTTCATGTATGTATGTATGTATGTATGTTTTCATGTATGTTTGTATGTATGTTTTCTTGTATGTATGTTGTCATGTATGTATGTTGTCATGTTTGTATGTGTATATGTGCATGTATGTGCATGTATGTTTTCATGTATGTATGTTTGCATGTATGTATGTATGTATGTTTGCATGTATGTATGCATGTATGCTTGCATGTATGTATGTTTGCATGTATGTATGTTTGCATGCATGTATGTTTGCATGTATGTATGTATGTTTGCTTGTATGTATGTTTGCTTGTATGCATGTTTGCTTGTATGTATGTTTGCTTGTATGTATGTCTGTTTGCTTGTATGTATGTTTGCTTGTATGTTTGCTTGCATGTATGTTTGCTTGCATGTATGTTTGCTTGCATGCATGTTTGCTTGCATGTATGTTTGCTTGTATGTATTTTTGCTTGTATGTATGTTTTCATGTATGTATGTATGTTTTCATGTATGTTTGTATGTATGTTTTCTTGTATGTATGTTGTCATGTATGTATGTTGTCATTTTTGTATGTGTATATGTGCATGTATGTGCATGTATGTTTTCATGTATGTATGTTTGCATGTATGTATGCATGTATGTATGCTTGCATGTATGTATGTTTGCATGTATGTATGTTTGCATGTATGTATGTTTGCTTGTATGTATGTTTGCTTGTATGTATGTTTGCATGTATGTATGTTTGCTTGTATGTATGTTTGCTTGCTTGTATGTTTGCTTGCTTGTATGTTTGCTTGCATGTATGTTTGCTTGCATGTATGTTTGCTTGTATGTATGTTTGCTTGTATGTATGTTTGCTTATATGTATGTATGTATGTATGTACAGTGAAGGAAATAAGTATTTGATCCCTTGCTGATTTTGTAAGTTTGCCCACTGTCAAAGTCATGAACAGTCTAGAATTTTTAGGCTAGGTTAATTTTACCAGTGAGAGATAGATTATTTAAAAAAAAAAAAAAGAAAATCACATAGTCAAAATTATATATATTTATTTGCATTGTGCATAGAGAAATAAGTATTTGATCCCCTACCAACCATTAAGAGTTCAGCCTCCTCCAGACCAGTTACACGCTCCAAATCAACTTGGTGCCTGCATTAAAGACAGCTGTCTTAAATGGTCACCTGTATAAAAGACTCCTGTCCACAGACTCAATTAAAGGGGTTGTCCCAAGTTGATAAATGGAGCTATAAAGCTCCCCCATGTAAAAATAAGAAGAATTCTAATTACCTGTCCGTCGTCCAGCGATGTCGTTTTCATGATATCGTTGATTGAAGTTGCGGTCGGTCCCTCTTTGTATCCTGCTCGTTGCCTAGGTTCCCGGCCACCACTATTTACCTTTAGCGGTGGCCGCGCATGCGTAATGACATCCTCTGCGCCCTGAGCAGAGGATGTCATTTGCTTGTGAACGCGCATCTCGGCGCATGCGCAGAAGATGCAGTGGAAGGCACCCGTCGCAAGGAGAAGTCTGCGCTCCGCTAAAGGTAAGTGTGTATATGTTTGTGTGTGTGTGTCTGTGTCTGTGTATATATGGGTGTGTTTGTGTATATGTGTTTGTGTGTGTGTGTGTTTATGTGTGAGTGTATAT